>NC_143227.1:2378534-3814666 GCF_030267445.1 Bombyx mandarina
AATTACGATATATAAACATCTTGCCAGGGCAGCACGTGTGAGTTGGGGGCTGCACCCGGAGGTGATTAGAATTATATACACCGCAGCCGTCGAACCCATCATAATGTACGCGGCGAGCGCATGGGCACCAGCCGCGACTAAGCTTGGAGTCCGGAAGCAGTTAAATGTGGTCCAGAGGGGCTTTGCCCAAAAATTGTGTAGGGCCTACCGCACAGTTTCACTAAACTCTGCACTGGTGCTGGCTGGGATCCTACCGCTCGACCTCCGCATCCGGGAAGTGGCCACACTCTATGAGGCCAAGCGAGGTGTGCCACAGCCAATATTGGGAGACAGGGAAGTGGAACGCATGGCCCCGGTGATAAAAGCGCCACACCCCGCAGAGCAAGTAAACCTGGAATTCAAAAGCCTGATAGACGAGGAACAATATCAACACCACAACAACTTTGAGGTTCGTATTTTCACGGACGGAAGCAAGCTCGAGGGTAAGGTGGGGGCAGCGCTATCCTTATGGGATAGAGTATCCGAAACCAAAGCCCTTAAGCTCACGCTTCCGCCGTTCTGCACCGTCTATCAGGCAGAACTCCTTGCTCTACAAAGAGCAGTGAGGGAGGCGCTGAATCACTCTGGGGCCGCGTTCGGCATCTTTAGTGACTCGATGTCGGCTCTTCAAACGATCACCAACGTCAGTTCCCCCCATCCCTTAGCAGTGGAAACAAGAGACACCATCAGACGCTGCATGCTCCAGAACAAGAGTGTCTCCTTGTTCTGGATAAAGGCCCACGTAGGATTGGAGGGGAACGAAAGAGCCGACCAACTGGCCAAGGAAGCTGCTCTGCGGTCAAAACGAAAACCGGACTACGACCTGTGTCCGATATCGTTCGTCAAGCGACAAATTCGATTGGAGACGCTTGACGAGTGGGATCGGAGATACAGGTCGGGGGAGACCGCATCAGGAACTAAATTGTTTTTCCCAAGTGCGTTGAGGGCATATGCGGTCGTGAGGGGGATGGAGCACTCCAGCATTACTACCCAGATACTAACAGGGCACGGTGGGTTCTCTGCATACCTGAAAAGATTCGGGTGTAAGGAGAGCTCATCGTGCACCTGCGATCCAGACGCGGAGGAAACGGTTCCGCACGTACTGCTGGAGTGCCCTATTTTTGCCCGGGAGCGCTATGACCTGGAACAGGAGCTAGGTGTCGAACTCAACAGGGATATCTTGCCAGAACTGATGACAGAAAAAGAGTTAAAAAAGAAATTTGTACAATATATGATTAAAATAGCTCAAAAAGTAATAAATAAAAATAAGACCTGAGAAAACTGGGATGTCAATATATAATTAGTATATATTCGTAACACCCCAGAACCCCCCTAAGGATAGCAAATTTTTTTGGAAATAGACACTTTTTATAACATTTGATAAATATATATTCACATGAATTTGATTATTTGGAAACATTTCATAAATAAAACAATAAATAAAGCAAAAATATATACAAAGGAAAAGTAAGGGCTCTGACTACGTTAGAGGACAAGTATGTAATAAAAAAAAAAAAAAAAAAAAAAAAAAAAAAAATATTGTTGTTCGGAACCTCTGTATATGCAAACTTGTCTAAAACTTGTCTTTGTGTTATACGCATTTTTTATGATAATATTTATACTTATAAAAGCTTTTTTAAGGACCTTAAAAATTTTTTTTTGAGGCCTCGGGAGACCAGAAGGCCGGTACGTATTTTGCACAAAGAATTAGCATTGCTATCCAGCGTGGAAATGCTGCCAGCCTTCTGGGAACTCTGCCAACCGGCGGTGAGCTAACGCAGATTTTCTATTTATAAGTAGCTTTACCTAAATAATTATTATTTTTATTCAATTATTCATAATTTTAAAACGTATCTATATTAAATTTAAGATTTATATCTCACTGTTTAGTTATACTACAGTAGCCGGCGATAAATATTACACATCGATCTTTGGAAACACACAATCGACTAATTTCGGCTTCGCAGAGCGTTATCTCTGTTGCATGAAACACTAGCAGTATATCTACGAGTATTAGTACTGCAGACAATAACAATTGAACAATGACTCACAAATGTCACATAGATAGTGCGCGACAGAGATAACGCTCTACAAAGTTGGATAATTCCAATAAGAGATACTTGGCTAATGCCAAGTATCTCTTTCTGGTGGTCGATGAGCATTATCTATCGCCAGGTACTGTGATTTGGGGCATTTATTCGATACATTTTTGTTGAACTTTATTCATTTTTACTTTCATTTTAAAATTTAATTCAATTTAAAATTTATTCATTTTACTGGTGGTAGGATCACTTGTGAGTCCGCGCGGGTAGATACCACCGCTCTGCCTATTTCTGCCGCGAAGCAGTAATGCGTTTCGGTTTAAAGGGTGGGGCAGCCGTTGTAAGTATACTGAGATCTTAGAACTTATCTCAAGGTGGGTGGCGCGTTTACGATGTGGATGTCTATGGGCCACTTAACACCAGGTGGGCTGTGAGCTTGTCCACCCATTTAAACAATAAAAAAAAAAACAAGTATTCAGTAACAACCTTTAATCAGTCTTAAGTACCAGGCGCACATAAATGTGAGGAAGTAGACGTTGTATGTTGTTAATTCCCAGGAGGCACCTGTTGAGTATTCTTTCAGGGCATCTCGTTAAATACTTGATGACAAGCTACAAAGTGCGGTTCCGTAACTGAGTTAATGTTAAGTGCAGTTGTAGAAGAAAGACCGCGTCGTTACTGTGCTTCCTTGACGCCGTCAAAGAGATTGATTTCTTTAATTCAACTCCTATACTATGTTATATTCATTGCGTCTCAAAGATCAGTGTACAAAGGGGCACAGTAATTTAATTAATTAACTTAAGTTGGACTGTACTGGACTGAACTGGACTGGACTGTGTCTTTTATTCGCTGATTTTACTAACAAACAAAATGTAATTAAATTGTGAATGGTACAAGTATAAACGAATATAATTTAGTTTTCGGTACGATTCGGTTTTCCCGAGACATAACTAAAATTTTTACGGTTTAATTTCTTCTCTTTCTAAGCACTAATACTGCTATTAGACGCCTGCAGCTCTAACAATAGGACATAGGGACCCTGGTAACAGTATTAGTGGAACAACATCAGAAGAGTTGATGTGAAATCTAACCCATGACATCAGTCCGTAGTGATTCCGATTCGCTGGTAGATGCATTCGCGAAACAGCTACCTTCAAGCTGTAAGGTCTCATTCGGAGGCGTTCGGTTAACTGTTATCAAAAACCACGTCTCTCGGCTGAGTGGGTGCTGGTCCAACTGTCCCAATGAAACTGGAAAGGCCTTTGGGCCACTAGTATTTCCTCCCTCCCTAGAAAGGAATTTATTAGATAACATTCCCCCTACTGGTTTTTCAGGGTACGCCGTACGTTAAAGGTCACGAAAAGCTTTCATAGTATTATTATAGATGTAAGTAATTATTACGAGAACATAATCTGTAAAAAAATATCAAGAGGAAGAGAAAACTAGAGAGGTGCAATCAAAGCTGATGCACACAGCTTACCCTAAAGACGTTCCCATATCTGATTGCAACTGGATAATCTTGTTATTATCTAGTAAATGATTCACAGCACACGAGATTAAAACGTTTCTGAGTTCTAAGTGCGTCTTGTTTTAATCAAAATCAAACTCGAAAAGCTTCGCATTGGAGTTTTTCAGAAGTACATTTATGCAAATCAAGTAAACACTGCCTAAATACAATGTTATGATTAGAATCATGTAAGAGGGCCTATGAGGCCTAAAAGTTGGGAGTACGCGAGTTCAGTTTGAACGCGTATCATATAGGCTCAAGTGTCTCGTTGCGTTGTAAGATAGCGGACACCATGTCACACCGTAGCGAATTTAAAATGTCCTCTTTGATGGAGAGGTTCTGAAGAGAATTTTAGCAGCTATTAAGAATACATTGAGAGCCTGCTTAGGTCTAGTAGATAAGTTTCACTTGAAAAGTCTGTCGTGTCAGGTCGGGTCGGATATGGGTGTTCTTGCTTCTTCAAGTTACTGTTACTAAAGACTTTATCTATCGTGTATAGTTACACGTTTCTCTGAAGATCTGAATCTGATGATTTGGGAGGCCGATATTTCGATTCAAAGGTTTCAAGACTTGTGAAATCCACTGTTTAGAGTTAGGCATTGATTAAACACGAAAGGGCTAATTCTGATATTTTAAGCGAATTTATTTTGTGATGAAATAAATTATTATATTTATATCAACAGGCACAGCCAAAACAGAAAAATACCTTTTCCTTCAATGTTTCAGTTCTAGATTTTATTTCATGTTTTGTAAATGTTGGTGAGCTTTAGTCTTCTTCTGGTTCTTTTCCTTATCCCACATTAGGTGGGCCCGACCCACCTAATTCTTCTGCAATGGGAATTTTTATCCTGAATTCTCATACTGTCAAGTTTGGCCAATCTATCCAGGTTCTATAGGAGAAGTCCGCTTTCACATATGCATCGGGGTAATTACCGATCCAAGTTATTTAATTTGAATAGCTTCTGGTACAGGAGTCCCATAGTCATAGTTCATTGTGGATGGGCCTACATTGGAATCTTTGTTGTGTTGTTGTTTGGATCTACTAACTCGAACACTAAAATTTTTCTAATCCACTTAGATAGGATCAACAATTACGGCGCCATCTTGAAGCAAACGAATAATCCGCTGGCTCGGAACGCTATCGCTCTTTAAATATTGGCATTTTAAGAGGACCCTCTTTGGTATAAATAGTATTTTTGAGCGAAATACCAGTACGACAGGGACTGCGGACGGTCGGCAACGGCGGGAGGAGCGGCAGCGGCTGGGGAAGAAGAAGAAGAAGAAGGAAGAAATCATCTGGGGGGGACGTCCATCCCTCCCTTACATCATGGGGATAGACCCGCCCGATCACCATCATCACTCCCACAACCAAACTCACTACCTATCAACCACCGAACAGCATCACCTCATTATAATCATCGCTTCACTATATCAGTACATCACCATACAAAAACGGCCAACAGGCAAAGTCATCACCCCTGTCTCGTCAGGCAGGGAGTCCAAGCCCGGGCAGAGGGGATTGCCCTGAGGCCCGATCCGTGCCTCCGCAAGGGGACACGAAGACCCAACGAGAATACCAGTAAGTTATATCGTGTCGGTGTAACTAAGTGATGCGTTTACTCCGTCCGGTGAGCGCGCGGGTCGTGACGCCGCATACATTATCGCCCGCGCGACGTTCATGCGCAATTCGGATTAAATTCTAATCCTCCTATTTAACTTTAATAAGCCGCGTTACAAACTAGATGCCTTACGGTATTTGATGCTTAAAGAATTAAAAATTTAAATTTAAATTTTACTACACCTCAGTGCACACGTGAATGCTTCGAAACGATGCGATGGTAAGATATTTAATTGTATAAACTACGTTGTTATTTAGGTAGGTTCGGTATAACGAATAGAATCTATGGCGAGCTACACGTAAATTACGTTTCAAATTGCCAGTATTGTAAAATGGCAACTTTATAGGTATATATTGTTTCTTAGTAGATAAAATTGGTTATGATTCTGCTTATGTCTATCGCCTTGTATTAATGCGCTTCGGTTCGACTTTGAGACTGGTCTCTCAGTGTACTGAGACAGTTTTATTATAATAAATTTGAAACTTCAATCTCTTGTCATGAATACGGGTGACCATCCAGTTGGTAGCACACGGCGGAATGCGGTCATGGGAGACTGATTACCCGGTTTCTATTACCAGTTATAACACGGCCACAACTATTCTTCTTCTTCTTCTTCCAGTGCCTCTTCAATCCTGAAGGTTGGCCGTTAGCTTCCTATATTCATTCCTGTCAGCAGCCAGCCGGAACAGCTGTTCGACGGAGGCAATACCGATCCACGCCCGGATATTCCGGAGCCATGACTTTTTTCTTCGCCCAGCACGTCTCTTTCCGTCCACTTTGCCCATCATTATCAGCTGCAGCAGCATGTATCGATCGTTCCTGAGCACGTGGCCGAGGTATTCTATCTTGCGCTTTTTGATAGAAGGCAACATTTTCCGGGACATATGAACGCGCTGAAGCATGGTTTCGTTCCTGACCCTCTGCGTCCAACTAAAGCGTAACTAAACTATACTAGGAACAAACATAGGCCTGGGTTATGGGTGGCTGGAGTTAAGAAAATCAACAAACCTTTTAATCCATTCTCTTTTCAGTAAGATCCTTACGCTGAGTACTTGTTCATAGATTAAATACAATATATTATTTTTTGTAGCTAATGCTAGTGTTTAGGTTGTCTTTCAATTCGTTTTTAGTATGACATCCTAGTTGTTCCATCATAGTTTATGAAGTTTAAAAACTAAATAAAAACACATTTAAATAACGAACCTAATTTACTAACTAACAATTAATTTCTATTCTATAGATACTGGTCTGTATGTGAAGGTTTACTTGGATTGTTATGAGCCCTTGATGCGTGTGAAAGTGTTCAAATTAATCCGACGTTTTGGAATCTGTGAAAATGACGTTCAAATATTATTGTATGCAAACATACTGCTACGCGCTGGGGTTCGGGATAAATAAAATTCCACCGAAGTATAAATTAACACTGGATTAGCACTTAGAACACTTAAAACACTACACAAACACTTTAAAACTCTTAATTCGCTTCTTCCGCTTCGCTTCAGGTGATCCGTTCGCTGTTTCGCTTCGAGTAGTTCCGACTACTAACTGAATGCGTGCCATCTCTGCAACGCTTTTATAGTCGAGACGAAATCCCTAGAATCGTCGAGAATATTCCACACAAGTCGAGTATTGTGTGTTTCCGCTATCTGACAATAGATGGCGTCGTACTTCTCGAGCGTTCTAGATGCTACTAGACCCTTCGATATTCGTTCGGCTATTCGGCGATAGATGGCGTTACTCTTATCGGCGTAACAATATATTCGTTTTTCGTACAAAAGCAAAATACGCTGTCGATAAAAGCGAATATAAGCGTGTTAAAAACGATTTTGAATGTAAGAATTCATCTAGGTCCAACACAGAAGCGATCCGTACTTCTTTTCGAACAGTAAACACAACTCACCCAACTCTCATTCTAAATTCTACAAACGTAAAGCACAAATTCGCTAGTTAAATTGTAATATGTAGTTAGCGAGGTCATTCATTACTTACATTTTAATCGAAGTGGACTCTTTAAGTGCCCCGTTACTTTTATTACAACAGGTGCTACGTAAAACCAATTTCATGGGGGATTTTCTTCTTTAAAACTCACGGCGTAAGTGTGAGTTTCCCGAGCAGGCTTGCGGAATGTGTAAAGGCACTGAAATTCGTAGTTTACTGTGTCAGATCTTGATTAGATTTTAGCTGATTGAAGATAATTCTGTTATCGAGTTAATGTTTGGAAGGGCTTCTGGCTTGACCCGGAAAATCGACTGGTAAGCGTAATACAGCCTACAGAAGCGGGTACGTCTGTATAATTAATTCATTTCAATGTTTCAGGATAACTTGGTCACTTTTACAGCAGTATCTATAGCCGTTCTGTTTTCTTAGTAAAATATTGGCCTTATATCATAGTACGTACGTAAGATAAATTGTAATGCTATTTTACAATCTCACGAAATGATCGCCCGTCATTGTTTCGGATTGTTCTTTTAAGTGTGTAATGTATGATGCAGATACAGATACAGATGCAGATGTTGTGGTGAAATATTACGCGCGTGTGAACGTTTAGGGATGTTCACATATGGAATTTTTATATGTATTTTTTGCACTGTGTACTCTTATTTTCCAGTGTACTCTTATCGGTGTTTCTTTATTTAGTACTAAGATATTTTAAACAAACCGAAAAAGACAAATTATAATTTGTTTTTTTTATTGCCTAGATGTGTGGACGAGCTCACAGCCCACCTGGTGTTAAGTGGTTACTGGAACCCATAGACATCTACAACGTAAATGCGCCACTCACCTTGAGATATAAGTTCTAAGGTCTCAGTATAATTACAACGGCTGCCCCACCCTTCGAACCGAAACGCATTACTGCTTCACGGCGGAAATAGGCGGGGCGGTGGTACCTACCCGTGCGGACTCACAAGAGGCTCTACCACCGGTATTTATGTAAATGGTAAGAGTGCAAAGGTGAGAGATCATTCATGAGGTGATTTTTTGGCTCGGTTTTCTGTCTCTCAATTTTTTTGAACACGGCGTGTTATTTAACCTTCTTAATTGGGTTTTTTTATTTAATTTAATCAGATTATGAAGTGTACGTTGGTTTTATAGGAACACTTCCTTGTAGTTTTATTTTTGTAATAAATGCTTGTCTGTTATAATTGTGGCGAGTATTGGAGAGGTATTTAACACACATATATCCAGGAGTGGACGTCTGCGGGCTAGCCACGATGATACTTAAATAATTTCTCAGATCTGAACTTAATGTTGGGTTATTGTAAATTTATTTAAAGAAAATACTGGAGTCGGTGGAGAAAATTGGCAGAAGCCTACGTTCAACAGGGGACGACTATGGGCTGATGATGTTGATGATGATTTAAAGAAAAAAAAGCTTATAGACAAAATTTTAAAATCTGTTATATATTGAAGCCTTCCAACTCATTAATAACACCCCGAAATGCCTCTAATATTTTCTACACGTTTACACACACGCACACACACACACGCACAAACACACACACACACACACACGCACACACGCACACACACACACACACGCACACGCACGCACACGCGCACACGCACATACACACACGTTTCTACACGTCTAATCGGATTCATTTTTTTTGATGTCCCTAGATCCGTTAGCTTATTCTCGACCTAATAACTTTGTACAAGTTAAATTAACTTGTCGAGTCGGATTAAATTCGAAAGCACGATATTTAATGAGGAAAAATTGTGTTTTTGATGAATTTTTCGACGGTCGCTTTTCGTTCCATAGTAATTAGGAAATGAGCCGAACTTATTTTATCCTTTGTTTTTACATAATTCACATTAAAACTTAAAAGCTTAGTCACCTTGTGCATAGGTCACCTGTTGCAAAATATTCCCATTAGAAATTGTAACATGAATGTTTATTGTCTCCATCAGAAAGTCGAGGTTAAAATTATATACTCAACACTACTTTTGCGGTTTTTTCTAGCATTTTTTTTATACGACCAAAGGAAAAATACTAAAAAGTGTATCGTGATTATCCTTTTCAGCAGGTAAAGATTTTTAAGAATTTTATGCAAAATTTGCTTTCGAAATAAGTAGAATAAGTCAGTAATGGCGACAAATTTATTTTGCTGGTTTAATTTTATAGCATTATCTAACCCGCACGGAACTTATGCCGTCCAAATCTATATATTAATACGTGAAGCAAAAACTTTGTATCCCTTTTTACGAAAATTGCGCGGACGGAGGAGTATGAAATTTTCCACACTTATAGAGAATATAGAGAAGAAGTGCACAATGCTAATATTTTTTAAAAATAATGCATAAAAGATACATTAAATCAATAAAGAAAACATTACACACACTGAATACCATGTATTTGACGCACACACGCATGCATAATATTTATTGTCAAATTTTTGTTCTTGACGTCTGTGGTCTTATTGTCTTGTCTTTATTCATATTTTTTTATAGCCTTGGCGAAATTTGTGATTATAGAAGTATAAAATACAATCATAATAGTGTACAAACTTACAATTCCATTTAATTATGGTCGAAATTCGACTACCGCGGGACCTCTAGTTTTAATAAATTTGTACATAGTCGTCTTGTGAATTTTTAAATTTTCTGTGTTCTGCTTGCTATGTTTTTTCCCCATCAAAATCAAAATGGCGTTAGATGTAAACATTGGTAATTTTCCAAGGAAAATATTAAAAATCTCCTTAAAATATCTAAATTATTTATGGATCCATCCAAGTACGCGTAGCTTCAGAATTCCCTTAAGCAAAGTTCGTTTTTTTTTGAGAAATCACTTTCTGGGAAATTAGGTCAATCCCTGTATTAACGCCTAATCAACTTCATATTTTTTTCTTTATAATTTTACAATTTTCGTTAATCATTCCTTATTAGTCTGACACTGCAATAAATCAGCAGCAAGAAGGCTGCATGTCAATTAAATTCAAGCAGAGTGAATCTCGGTACAGTTAGACGTGAATACATTATCTACTTGTAGTAAATATTGTCTGTTAAATTGCTAGTATTAGCTATTACATTAACTGATCTTGCATTTGGTTGAATGGATGGACGAACCACCCAACACTTCGACGATTAGGATCTTTTGAGTCAGCCACCTGATCTTAATCAATTCCTCAAATAGCGTTCTCGTTAATTTTGATACTGTTGGATGATAGGATTCTGTGGACAGAATAGATATCTTGTTCCGGGTGACTGTCCCCTAAGATGTTTATTCTGGTTCTTGTTAAGCCATCCCATCCATTGATTGTGTGGTACGTGGTTGCTAATTCTCCAGAGCATAATTTGCAGGCTTGTTTCGTCAGCTAAGATCATTTGGCATCTAACACCAAAGTTTTTTTTTTCTTTTTCTTATATAGGTGGACGAGCTCACAACCCACCCGGTGTTAAGTGGTTTCTGAAGCCCATAGACATCTACAACGTAAATGCGCCACCCACTTTGAGATATGAGTTCGAAAGTCTCCATATAGTTACAAGGACTGCCCCACCCTTCAAACTGAAAAGCATTACTGCTTCACGGCAGAAATAGGCAGGTTGCTGCTATCGGCCCGTGCGGACTCACAAGAGGTCCTACCACAAGTAATTACGCAAATTATAATTTTGCGGGTTTGATTTTTATTACACATGAAACGCGGCTTTTATTTTTCACGTGACCATCGATAAGTGCTCCGAAAACATTTCAACCCACGTCCCCGTGTTTCGTAAATAAGTCATAAGTACGTCAGCAGGAACATAAAGCTCTGGCACGTTTCGCGGAGCTTTTCGCGGCCCCCGAAATAACAATGTTTATATTTTCTCCTCTCGCATCGCCCCAAACCGTACATTACTGGGAGCGGTACAACGCGCGCAGTGTACTTCTGTAGCGATTTGCATTTTTCCTACTGGACACATGTTGATTACCCTATTTACATATTAAATGGGAGAAACGGTCCATAATTAACTGGTCTTTGTTTAAAATAAAAAAAAAGAATGCTGCGATTTTACTGAAACGTATTGTTACGGCGATTTACTTTAAAAAACATTTAGGTGGATTACGTAGTTAGGTATATGAGGAGTTTAATTTTAAATTTAAATTGGTTAACCCTCTTGTTTGATCTTATGTTTCCTGTGCTTTTCATTCGTTTTTAGTTTTATTTTCATCAGATTTCGTTTCAATAATAGCAAAACTTTTGAAAAAATCAGATGTGTGGTGTCGTGGGACACCGGATAGGAACGAAGTTCCTTATTGTAAAAATATTAATTTTAAGTTCTATTCGAGGTATAAAGAAAATAAAACTGGAGGTTTCGCAACAACCCACGGTCATTCGGTAACGTGCGAACTTATTGTGGTACACTTCATTCACGGTTGTTTGCATATAAGAGATAGTGTATTGCGCAAACGAACGCTCTGAGATCGTGGTCAATGAATGACAAAAAAATATGTTATTTTTTGTACGTTATTACAAAGTTAAGTCGTACACTGTGTGCATTAATAATAAAAATCTTATGTTACGGACGTTTTTTCCCGGTTAGGCTACCCCTCCGCATCGTTTCATAAGGAACTTCGTTCCAAAAAAAAAAGAAAACTGAATACAACAAAATAAAATGAGAATTTCATCAATGCAGTCCAAGGCAATTAAATATGCATTAATAAAGTTAATTCAAAGACTACCGGTCAAATCTTGATAAATTTTTAATGGGGCCACATGAAATAGCGGATGCAATCAAACATTAAAACCTAAGTTGATTATTTCCATAAAATAATTTAAATTGAGATCAGTGAGATTTATTCTTCTGTTTTACATAACTTACGAGATACCGTCAGTTGACATTTGTAACTGAGAGTTGGACGTAGGAAGGATGAATGTTCTAGGATCAAGTTGGCCTCCGTGAAAGTAATGCTGCTATCTGTCTGCTGGACAAGTCTCTCCCTCACATGGAAGCTTACCGTTTTGTGCTGCTCACATCGTACCGTAACGACGAGTAAACTATTGAAGGAATACTTATAACGACGGAGGGAAGATCTTTCACTGAGCAGCTGATATTTGCTCGGTAGACCGACGGTCCAAATGTTATTGTTCGGAACTTGTATATAGGCAAGCTTAACTTGAAAATGTCGTAAGCGAGATTCAGGCATCTGTCAAACATCTTGCGTTGTATGATGGCTACCCGCCACATTATAGTTTTCGACTTATTTAAATACTAGCGGACCCGACAGATGTTGTCCCGCAAAAATTCATTCCAGTCGATCCAGCTGTTTAGTTGTAGTATAGATAACCTAGATACCGACTGCAGCGCCATCTGCCGGGCTGATTTGTGAATCTAAACCATCCAGGGTGCCACCCAAACGCATCCAAAAAAAATCATTGAAATCGGTCGAGCCGTTTAGGAGGAGTTCAGTGACAAACACACGCACAGAAGAAATATATAATAATATAAAGATGAAGACAGTAGGTATTGTCTAGATTAAATGTAACAGTTTGAGCGAAATGATAATAAGTATATACATGTTTTATTTCCAACAAACTAAATATTTTAATATAAAGTTTCAGTGGTTTTTGCATTAAGCATAGCTTGTATTGCTAATATTTATACTTATTAATTTTACAAATTTATATTCGTTACTTGTGTGTGGGTTTATGTGAGTTGAGTGGAGTGACTGTGTTTGGAGAGTAGTTTAGTAATTTTTTACGCCACAAAAATATAATAGTAAATTTCCATTTTGACTTGATCTTCAAGAGTACATCTACAGTATTATTTTTAAGTATAGCTTAAGGTAATTTTTGTTTGCTAGTTAATTAAACTGGGTGAGTTTGATTTGGAGCACGAATTTATTGAAGAGCCATTATACTAACTCATTACCATTTACCTTACTCATTACCAATTTTATCACTGGTGGTAAGACCTCTTGTGAGTCCGCACGGGTAGGTACCACCACCCCGCCTATTTCTGCCGAGAAGCAGTAATGCGTTTCGGTTTGAAGGGTGGGGCAGCCGTTGTAACTATACTTGAGACCTTAGAACTTATATCTCAAGGTGGATGGCGCATTTACGTTTTAGATGTCTATGGGCTCCAGTAGTGAGTCCGCACGGGTAGGTACCACCACCCCGCCTATTTCTGCCGAGAAGCAGTAATGCGTTTCGGTTTGAAGGGTGGGGCAGCCGTTGTAACTATACTTGAGACCTTAGAACTTATATCTCAAGGTGGATGGCGCATTTACGTTTTAGATGTCTATGGGCTCCAGTAACCATTTAACACCAGGAGCTCATCCACATATTATCTATATAAATAAAATAAAAATACAGAACCATGCAACGGATTACTATATACAATCAAACAGTAACAATATACTCTTAATTTGTTATGTGGCGGGTAGCCATCATACAACGTAAGATAACTAACAGATGCCTGAATCTCGCTTACGACATTTTCAAGATAAAGCGCATATATACAAGTTCCGAACAACAACATTCCGACCGTCGGTCTGCCGAGCAAATAACACCGCTCGGTGGAAGATCTTCCCTTTGTCGTATATATCTCCCCAAAATCTAACCGACCCACTGTTACATCACAGTGTAACAGTGGGTCGGTGTTAGTCTTGATTCTGGAACGCTGCGAGGACTAAGGCCAGTTTTATTGCATGTTGTTTTCGTTTTATGAGCTATTCATGAGTCGTTTGTTCCGAAACGCTTCAAGTTCTGCTGTCGAATCCTTAATGAGCCTAGTTTAGTTCTCAATTCTTTTTGTATTAACAACAGACTCTATGAAGAGTTATTTTAAATTTGTTTTTCCTGTCTATTACGCCTTTATCTATTTAATACTAGCTGACCCGGCATACTTCGTAGTGCCTCAATCGATAAATAAAAGACACATCAAGGGGACACATTAAAGGCAAAACAAAATTGTTTGTTTTTATATAATTCCGAGCTTTTTTTATATATTCTCACCTTTCAAACCTTCCCTGGACTTCCACGAATAATTCAAGACCAAAATTAGCCAAATCGGTCCAGCCAATCTCGAGTTTTAGCGAGACTAACGAACAGCAATTCATTTTTGTATATATAGAGATATGGGTTTTTAACTTCAAATTCAATTTTATAAACACGACTTGAAAGCATTTTATTGACATATATTTTTTGCATATTCTTCTCTTTTTGTTTTGAGTTTTATTAATTTTAAAAGAATAATAATAAAAAATCTAACCTTGGCATAGAAGTTAAATTTGATATTTAGAAAATTGAATTTGATGTATATGAAGTGGAATTTGAAGTTTGTAAAATTGAGTTATAGTTAAAAACCCATATAGGTAGGTATAGGTGGTATAATCAGTCAATATTTTATATATTTGAATTACTGTTCCAAAAATGCCAAACACTATAATATTTATATTATATTTAATATATGATGGATACAAACTCAAAGTAGGTTTTTTAATTAATTTCTTCTTGATATTTTTCCATCCACCATTCGACTTGAAATGTATATTACATCTAATCGTTGAGCTTATATACAGTAGTAGTATAAAGTTGAATAAGGATGGTCTTAAAACAAATCTATATATATATATAATAAATGAATTGCTGTTCGTTAGTCTCGCTAAAACTCGAGAACGGCTAGACCGATTTGGCTAATTTTGATCTTGAATTATTTGTTGAAGTCCAGAGAAGGTTTAAAAGTTAGATAAATATGAAAATTCTCGGAATTAAATAAAGTTTAGGTCTTTTATTTATCGATTGAGGCACTACGAAGTCTGCCGGGTCAGCTAGTATTAAATATGTATGGTCTATTAAAACTCCAATCTCGTATTTTTTTAACTTATAATGGATAAAAGTTGATATAATCTGCATTATTAAGAATTATAAACATAACATTTATATATATAATAAATATTAATTGTTCTGTGCTTATCTACTATAACTACTAATACACTTATTCTTCTTGATTGTGTCTTTCATAATAAGAACGTTGTTTTTAATTACAATTCGATGTGCGTTTCAATGCCAGAAAGCTTTGGTTTTAAAACTGCACTAAGCTGTACCGCTTTGGTGGACTGTAGGCCAAACATTCTGTTCGATCCAATCAATGAAGCTCGACACTCTCGTGTATATCCCGGGCAGTTCAGGGAGAGCACATCCGATCCCGAATGACGTCACGCCGATTATACAATATATCTTGCCTTGAGACGATGTAGGAAGAGATATTTCAACTTGGAGAGGACCTCCAGAGTCACCCTGTAGAGATGAAAGTGAATTGTGAGCTCGTAATGCTACCATCCTACTCATCATTCTTGTTTCCATGGTACCTATCCCAGATATTTGAATCTTATTTAGATTTTTTCCCTATCTTTTTTGGTATTTATGGGTTTTGGTAAACAGGCTAAGATGGCTATTGAAAAAGACATTCCTACCTAGTTCTAAATTGCGAGCGTATTTTGCTGGGCACTAGTAGCAGAGAATGACAATTCGCAGAAGAGAAAAAATCAGTAAATGAAAATAAAAGTGACAATTGTCAAAGACAGATTAATGAGACAATGTGTCGAAAAAACGCCATTCGCATCACACTATCGGATTAGTAGCTGACCATTATATAGTATAATCTAATAATATAATAATGATTTTAATGTACTTCACACGTCACATCCATTAGTAACTTCCCAGTTGCCCTTTATATAGAGGTTCACTGTCAGTACATGTTACTGTTACTTCTCTGAGCCTTTGATAGGTCACGTCACGACTCATCATGCCGATTATCGTCCGGAATGACGGATATTTGAAGAGGCGTTCTTTGTTATGGGTTGTTTGGTGAAGTGAAAAAAATCGAAAGGTGTAAGTATCAGTGAATTACAAGGAAGACTGCAAAATTTATTTAAAATATTCCGCCTCTGTACATGAACAAAAATAGACAGTGTTTTCTAAATGTATTTTTACTGCAAATAAGTTTAAGGTTCATCCGATGTGTGAACAAAGGTAGAAGATATTTTAATATTAATGATTTAGAAATCACAATTTCAGATGTTAACTAATCAACAGTAAGTACAGAAAATCAATGAAAAAAGAAGAAAATCAATGATAATTACTTAATGGTAAGTTACAATAGCATCCACAAATGTCACGGTTTTTATTTGTTTTGATTTTTGTTGTATGTTCAGTATGTATAGATGTGCTAACAATTTGCTATTTAATTAGTTCGAGCACACACACACAACTGTTACTGGTGGTAGGACCTCTTGTGAGTCCGCGCGGGTACCACCACCCTGCCTATTTCTGTCGTAAAGCAGTAATGCGTTTCGGTTTGAAGGGTGGCACAGCCGTTGTAACTATACTGAGACCTTAGAACTTATACCTCAAGGTGGGTGGCGCGTTTACGTCTATGGACTCCAGTAACCACTTAACATCAGGTGGACTGTGAGCTCGACCACCCATCTATGCAATAAAAAAAAAAGGAAAACGTAAATTACGACATTTATCTTTTCAATTAATGAAGTTTCATTTGTATTATATAATATATAGGTACATATAAATGGATTCAATGACTGCAAAGACATATAATATGTCAAATGTTCTAACTTTTAAACTGGAACTCAAGAAATGGGCAACTTATTTTAAAGGTCTATAAATAAAGATACTAACCTGACATGCATCCACTCCCCCAGCCAACTGCCCAGCGCACAGCTGATGATCTTCGACACCGCACCAGTGTCTGTTGCACGAAGTCTCGAGCAATTGCTGACATTGCGGGGTATCTATCAAATCTATTACGATAGCTTGCAGTTCGGGCGATATGTCAGTGCTTCCTAAAAGAGATTTTTCGTGCTTAATTTCAGCTTGGATCCTCCCTACTTTGTAGGATAAAGTAAGTAATTTTATAAGTGTACGTGTGAATGTTTTTAGCGCAAGTGTTGCAACTTTAAAATTGAGCGGTGAAAATATCCCCTCCACGGTGTTACCCGAGCGCTATCACATGTCCTTCTTTAAAAAAGGCTTGTGGAGAGTATTATTATTATTATTTTTTTTTTTATTGCTTAGATGGGTGGACGAGCTCACAGCCCACCTGATGTTAAGTGGTTACTGGAGCCCATAGACATCTACAACGTAAATGCGCCACCCACCTTGAGATATAAGTTCTAAGGTCTCAAGTATAGTTACAACGGCCGCCCCACCCTTCAAACCGAAACGCATTACTGCTTCACGGCAGAAATAGGCAGGGTGGTGGTACCTACCCGCGCGGACTCACAATAGGTCCTACCACCAGTAATTACGCAAATTATAATTTTGCGGGTTTGATTTTTATTACAAGATGTTAATCCTTCACCGTGGGAGTCAATCGTGAACATTTGTCGAGTACGTATTTCATTAGAAAAATTGGTACCCGCCTGAGATTCGAACACCGGTGCATCGCTTAACATGAATGCACCGGACGTCTTATCTTTTAGGCCACGACGAATTTGTAACTAATTTTATAAGTGTACATAATATATGAATGTTTGTAGCGCAAGTGTTGCAACTTTAAAATTGAGCGGTATATAAGTATGTATCAATATGTATCAATTAGATGCAATTAAAAAAAATTAAGTCTAAATTTGAAATTTATTTTACCATAATTAAAAAAATGGCCACATTATTCGCTCTCGCGACGGCTCGCTTGGCTATTGGAGCTTATTGAAACAATTTATACGAAATTATGGAGCGTTCGTAGTCCAATGGAGACGGCTGGTGTAATAACTAGTATCATATGATTGTGCCAGAATTCAAATCAGACATGTATCTACTTTTCTAAGTAAATCGGTCATTAACATTTGTAGATTAACGTCGAGGATTTTTTAAATGTTTGTGTAATTACTTTAATAAGTTCTATTTATTGTAAGCCAGTGCCTACGGAAATCTATCACCATATTGCCTATTGCTACCACGAAGGAGTTGTACGATCAGATTGAAGGGTGGAAGAATTTTTATTTAATTTATTTGATACTTGTACTATACTGTAACTATACTGAGACCCTTAGAACTTATATCTCAAGGTGGGTGGCGCATATACGTTGTAGATGTCTATGGGCTCCAGTAACCACTTAACACCAGGTGGGCTGTGAGCTCGTCCACCCATATAAGCAATAAAAAATAAATAAATAAAAAACTTGGACGTCATGTCTCGAGTGTTATTATGTGTTAGTTCCTCGATAGCCATTTAGTACCCATGTAAAAGAAAAAAACGGCATCATTAGCTTGGATTAAGGTCCATAGCACCATAGATTACTTACTTGCGTCGACAACTCCCCATCCTGTCGCACTAGCTTTTTTCCCCAAACTGCTGAGATCGAAATGAGGCCAAAGGCATGCCGGCTGTACGTACTTGCTGAAGAAGACATCTTTGTCTAACTCCATGAGGGCAATGTCGAAGTATTTCTTGGGAGGATTGTAGGATGGATGTTTAATGATATTTACGATTTCTCTGTCTTCAGGGATTATGCCATCGTTTACTTCCTAGAAAATGTTTTTTTATAAAAATATTGTATTTTTTATAGAAAATGTTTTTTTATAAAAATATTTTATTTTTTATAGAAAATGTTTTTTTATAAAAATATTTTCAAATAATTTACAACATACTAATTGTGACCAAAACTGTTCATCTATATATTAATACGTGAAGCAAAAACTTTGTACTCTTTTTTACGAACGGAGGAATATGAAATTTCCCACACTTATAGAGAAGAAGTGCTGAATGCTAATTTTTTTTTTAAATTATGCATAAAAATACATTATATCGATAAAGAAAACATTATACACACTACCACGTATTTGACACACACACATATACTCTTTGTTTATTGTCAAACTTTTCTTATTGCTTAAAATCTGTAGTCAAATTTAGAATAGGTTAATATTGTTTATGTTTAATATTATTTGTCTACAGTGTAGTCTTGGCGAAATCTGTGACTATAGAAGTATAATAGTCTTTGACAATAGAACCATAATAATGTTCAAACTTATAATTTAAATTAATTATAGTCGAATTTCGACTACTGCAGGTCCACTAGTATGTAAAAAACGCCACTAAGATTGGTCTCATTTCTCGTGACGATATTTTCGCATTTATTTAAATAAGCAAGTAGAAGTTTGTAACTTAGGACATAGCTATTACCTTGTCTAAAATATATTTGTCGCCGAGTCTGACGATCTTAGGAATAGGATCGGCGATGGAAGTGTCTTTCAGGGAGAAGCTCGTACAATGAGCCGCAGTCAGTATAAATTTATTGCTAATCAACGATCCACCACATTTGAATATCCAGGATCCAACGACTGCCTGCCAGCCTATGGCACCCTATAAAAATAAAACATCTAAAAGTATGCTATATTGGTAACAAATAAAGTATGTTTTTTTTTATTGCTTAGATGGGTGAACGAGCTCACAGCCCACCTGGTGTTAAGTGGTTACTGAAGCCCATAGACATCACGCAAATGCGCCACCCACCTTAAGATATAAGTTCTAAGGTCTCAAGTATAGTTACAACGGCTGCCCTACCCTTCGAACCGAAACGCATTACTGCTTCACGACAGAAATAGGCAGGGTGGTGGTACCCACCCGCGCGGACTCATAATAGGTCCTACCACCAGTGTTTTGGTCAAGTTAAATTTTTTTTTGTAGTAGGAATTAAAAGTCTATTGCTAAATGTTTACCGGAAGTCATAAATGGGAATTCCTTGAGATATGAGTTTTTTTTTATGAATTTGGGATTGTTGGTGGCCCAGAGGCTATTCAGTTTCACTAGGACAGGTGGGCGAGCAAGGGCTCAGCCAGAAGGGGTGAGATTTGCCAACAGCTACCCGAGCACCTCCAGGGGAGACCTAACAACTCAAGAGTAGCTGGTTTGCGAATTAATCTAATGAAATAATTAATAATAATAATTAATCTACTACCGGAGCGACACGAGATCAAGATGGCTACTGTCCTAAAAAAAATTTTGGTATTGGAAATTTGGAGTTGTGCGGATCTAAATTTATTGTGTCATTTTCTAACAATATTTAACATGGAAGAGTAACTAATATGTGAAAAGAAAATACTAAAACCCTGTTGTATATTATTATAGGTATTTTAGATTAGATTAGATTAGATTATATTTTAAATTATTAAGTAGATTTTTCTCGACTTTTACTCTAATATTTTATTATATTTTACATTAAAATTATTATTATTATTATGTTGTTAACAAACCATGTGTGGAAATTCGCCAGGTAATGTGTTACGTCCCCCAATAGCAAATGATGGCTGGACATTACTATGCAGCTTAAAGCCTGAAATATTCAGAATATATTTTTTTATTGCCCTTGTAGGCAGACGAGCATACGGCCCACCTGATGGTGAGTGGTTACCGTCGCCCTTGGACTTCAGCAATCCCAGGGGCAGAGCCAAGCCGCTGCCTACCGCAATTGCTTAAGATATTTGACGATATGCCAATCTGAAATCTATACGGAGTGGAGACCACGGTAACATTTAATTAAAATGAGTACATTGTGTATTATTTTAACACTGATAATAAATAATATTAATAAATATTTGCTAACAATCACACCACGTTAACTGGTCCCGTGATAAGTTCGTAAAGAATTTGTGTTACAGGTACCAGATAACGGAAATAAATGTAAGATTTTTATTATACACATACATATATTTAAGATACATCCATAACCCTGGAAAAGACATTTATTTATATTTATCATACAAATACCTTCCCTTGGCGGAATTCGAACTCGGGACCCCCTTGTGTAGTGACCATGTCACTTACCACTACACCAGACGGACGTTATAAAATTAATCTTTCTAGCGCACTTAATAAGCTAGGCACAGAATAATATTATCAGTTTTTACGAGCTTCCATTTCTTGTTGAATTCGGCGAATCGAAATTATTTCTGTACAATTGCTTCTTTCTAATATAGTATTTATAAGGATTTACTGGTGGTAGGACCTCTTGTGAGTCCGCACGGGTAGGTACCACCGCCCCGCCTATTTCTGCCGTGAAGCAGTAATGCGTTTCGGTTTGAAGGGTGGGGCAGCCGTTGTAACTATACTGAGACCTAAGAACTTATATCTCAAGGTGGGTGGCGCATTTACGTTGTAGATGTCTATAGGCTCCAGTAACCACTTAATATCAGGTGGGCTGTGAGCTCGTCCACACATCTAAGCTATAAAAAAAAAAAAAAGGATTAGTCAAAATCTGTGTCAAGAGCTTGTGTTTTTTTAAAGACGAAACCACCATCTCCGCTCTTTACCGTAAGATACACTACTTACATTTGTCCAATCTTCGATCACGCTCTTCTCTGAAATTTATATTCCATAGGTATTCATAGCATTCTGTAAAATCGAAAATTATGTAATATTTCGAGGTTTTATTCAGGATAACATTTTAATGATTAATTATTCAATAGCTTTTCGATTGTTTGTTTTGGTTATAAAACGCAGATTCAAATTACAAAATATTTTCAATCTCAATTCAAAAGCCAATCTCTCGTAAGTATTTTTTAAATTTAGTAATGTTTATATAGAATACTTTGATTAATACTGATGACCGCATAAGGACTAGGATACATCACAAGTGTGCCACATTATGGTGATGTGGCCGAACGCTAAGGCTATGTATATTTGCTTTTAATCGTAAATCCTAGATCCTTACACTTTGAAGGGTCTGAATAAAGTTGATATTGAGAACTCAATTGCATACGTCAAGATGCCAAAATATATTGTTATTTTTGAAATTGACTTACTGACTTCACTGATTCTTCTTCCAGGTTTCTCGAAATTGGGTACTGTTGGATTATACGGTTTGCACACTTCAGGTTCTTCGGTGGTTGCAGACTGGTTATTCTGTTATCGCAAAAAAAAATACAGTATTATTTTAGTTTGTCTATTTATATTCACTAACTAGCTGACCCGGCAGACTTCGTAGTGCCTCAATCGATAAATAAAAGACCTAAACTTGTGTATAAAATAAACTTAAAACAAACAAAAGGAATCCGTCCGACGGGGGACACATCAAAGGAAAAACAAAATTGTTATTTTTATTTAATTCCGAGCATTTTCATATTTATTTAAACCTTTTAAACCTTCTCTGGACTCCCACAAATAATTCAAGACCAAAATTAGCCAAATCGGTCCAGCCGTTCTCGAGTTTTGGCGAGACTAGCGAAAAGCAATTCATTTTTATATATATAGAAATTATGATGTAACTCTTAACTGATGTAGCTGGATAAATAGCCTGATCATAGGAGAGGATAATGATGACGAGTGAAATCAATAGAATTCATACTCACGGATTTTGTATTGTCCACATAGCCCCAAGACCATATTTCTTCTGGCTAGAAGCAGAAATGGTGGAGAAAAAAAAAACATTATACATACTGCTATAAAATATTTTCAAGCTATGGTATTAAAAGTAATCAACAGTAAGGATTTCCTTACAAATTGATTTCCACGTGCTGCTCCGCGATAAACATCAGTTTGGGTCACAGTCTTCCCAGTATCACCAATACTCAAGGTAGGAGTTAAGGGATGTTAACACTAAACCAATGAGGCATGAGAATATTGTTGAGGAAGAGGCAGAGACAGGGGAGAAACTAGCAGGATAATTGTAGTATACGTGTGCTGGTAGAATAGGAAGAAGTAATAATATTAGATCGAAAAGACCGCGATCACTTAAATTGCAATCAATAATCAAATACAAGCATTACTGGTTTCCATTACTTTACTGGTGGTAGGACCTCTTATGAGTCCGCACGAGTAGGTGCCACCGCCCCGCCTATTTCTGCCGTGAAGCAGTAATGCGTTTCGGTTTGAAGGGTGGGGCAGCCGTTGTAACCATACTGAGACCTTAGAACTTATATCTCAAGGTGTGTGGTGCATTTAAGTTGTCGGTGTCTATGGGCTCCAGTAGCCACTTAGCGCCAGGTGGACTGTGAGCTCGTCCATACATCTAGCAATAAAAAAAAATCTACCAAAATTTTTTTTAACAACAATGCGTTTTTCGCATCTACTAGGCACCAGAAACAACGAATCCATTCATGTCCATAATTGTTGAATTTGATTGTATAATCCCATAGAGTTACGTTGTAGGTACTTATTAACTCCATGTATAATCCATGGTCAAGTTTGTTTACAACGGCCCCAACGCACATAATGAAGTTGCGTTCAGTTGAGTATTGTTAAGTTAGTGTGGCAATTCAAATACATTAGAGATGACCGGTTTTCAATTTATAATTATTTATTACATTTTATAATTATTATCATATTGAAATAACTTTCTATAATCACGTGAACGCTTGAAGCCGACAATCGAAGTAATGATTTCACAGGCAACAAATTGAAAACTGTTTTCGTGTAAGCTTAGAATCAAATAGAATATCGAAAAGAACAAACCCGTTTATTTCCATCAGAGTTGTTATCACTAGAACTTTGCAGTGCGTCGTTTTCTGGGTGCATTAACACTTCGGCCACTGAAAACACACATATATATATATCTATAAAATTTTACTGCACCCAACGAAATTTTTCTTAAGATATGTAATTAACGCACCGATGCAAAAGATTATTGCAACCAATACTTCCAGTCTCAATAAAGACGTAACCGCCATGTTATGTGACGCAAATTTGGACTTTGTAAGTATTTTATTAAACACCGCGCACTTCGGACGATAATGTTGGAATAACGTTATATCGGATATCGGCGAATATTATATGAAGCGAATGATGTCGTTGGCACTCCGACCGGTTTTACGAGGGAAGACCTTTGAGATCATGAATTGAATAACGATGTGTAGCGTTTCGAACAAAAAATTGTGTCCACTTAATAACACAATTTCGATCTTAACTACTGACGCCTTTTGATTTAGATTCACTTTATGTATTCTATTTTTTAAGCTATTGCATAGCTTTTATCGCCGGCCTTGAGCGCGGCTTACTGTAATCATGAAATTCCGTAACGAAAAAAACCTTACACCCCTCACTCCGCCTACCATGTAGCTCGCGTTCAACACATTCACACGTTGCGCTTGTGTAGCGTTTGTGAATAAGCGCGTGGCGTGACGTGCACACTGCATGCGCATCATGAAAAGTCTGCCCATCTCTCTCTCGCGCGGTCTAGCTTATGAGTGTGAAGGGAACAGTTAAGGTTTTGCTTTTATTAATGTTTAATATAGCGTGGTCTTGTTTTATTATTGTTTTAATATTAAATTATCATTATCTAATTATAATTGCATAAGTTGATAAAAAATGCTATGCAATAGCTTTACCGCGGCAGTTCCCGAGTGCCACACTTTTTTTTTAAATTTGTTTTTTGATATTGACATTCTGAAAAAAATACTATTTCCAATTTTTTAATGATAACATTAGAGTTTATCAGTAATTACTTTTCATAATCCATTTCAATTTCGTATCAAGCCAAATCCAAGTAACATATAGCATGGCTGTCGCACTCCTAACCAGTATGCAGGTCTGTTTCACAGCAGAAATAACGAGAACGGTTATACTTATCCGGGCTGGTTTGCAATTCCCGTAATCACGAGTCAAAACATGTATACACTAAAAATTAAGCAAAAAAAACAGAATCATCGGGAAAGAATATTAAGTTGTATTAATGTAATTATTATGTTTATTAATGTAATTATGTAATTGTATGTAATTATTGACAGTGAAAACGTACGCAATCGGAGAGTTATACTTTTATTTTGTGTAATGCCCAATTTTCGTTGCCAGGATAATTTAGGGAATTGCTTTAATACAAGGAAAAAATACCTAAAAAGTATTAGCATGGTCTTTAATTGTAACGGCTTCACTTTGAAAGTATGAAATGTTACGTGGTCATGTTTCTCGTATCACTTTGATAGTTAGGTTACAGCGCTTAAGGAAATTACTTGAATTAAATCTACGTCTAGGGAATAGGGAATATTTTTAGTGACGAATTCCGCACATGCATGGCATGATTCGACTACAGTGAAAATGGAATTTGAACTTTTTGATTGGACTACTGATACATAAGACTCATAATACCAGCTGAGTTTCTCACAGAAGTTTTTCTCAGCGAGCTGCAATTCTGATCTCAGGCGAGATAAACGCACTAAGGAGCTCGAGCTCATCCTTGAGCAGTTAGGACGCTTTTGGATGTGCTCGGTAAGTTGTTACCAAATCCCACCTGTCACGGCTGAGCCCACCTTTGCTGCCAGGAGCTCCTCCATACAAATAAAAGATAGATCTGAAGGATTTACTTCGTCTATACTTACGGCCGTTTTCAATAACGTATCTGAGTTTACGGATAGATAGCTATCGCCGAATATCAGCAAGAGCGTATCTATCCTTATTTTGCGTTTCACAATCACGGATAAGTGCTATCTCTCTTTAACCAACAGCAGATAGCTTCTTCCCTCCGATATATCCGAGCCTCTTGATACGTTTCGTTCTACTACAAATACGAAACAACATCAGGTCTAGACTTATTTTATTTTATTCTAAATTATAACTATAATTTAACCAGCATATCGTAGACTATCATAAACACATTTGTTTATAACAAAAAGTAATAAAAAAATATGTAGATTTTTTTAAATTGGACGTATTGCTATTTTTATCCTAGTCGAAATTATGAAACGAAACGTTTTGACAGTCCGTTTGCCAATAAGCAGTGATCAGTTTATTTGGTTTGTTTTTCTCTTGTTTACCTACTATATTAGATGATGACTTGCCTCCAAAACGCTTTAAAACTTTCGTTTATAATTCTAAGTGTGTTTATAATTAAAGAGCTACAGTGAAATAAAATGAATTCTGTAAGTATCTATGAACTACATTGATAATAATAATTTCACTTTGAAGACTAGAGTTCAAGTTTAGAAAATATATCTTTTTCAGTCATGAAAGGCAGCACCCATGACAAAAGATGAGACGATGATTCTAGCAGAACTTGTGGCGGCAAAAAACACATCAATAATAAGGAAACAAATGCCACAAACAATAAATTGAAGCAGCAGGCTTGGCCAACCCTTGTAAATGATTTTAATTTGTCGATTCGTCGTTTCCCATGAACTCCATCGCAGCTTCGACTAAAATGGGAAAACTTAAAAAACGCTACGGCAACATAAGAAACAACCTTAGTAAGGTTAGTATAATTAGTTGATAGTTTTTCTCTAATAACACATTGACAAACATGATTGTTTCTTTAGGTTGCCGTACATAGTATTTGAAATAATTATGCTCTTTGTTACAGGCTGGAGGTGGTAAGGATTGCAGATGAAATTTTGGATAAAGCATGCAAATTGTTGTAGGTCACATATATTTTTAACACTTTTACAGCCAAGCGGAAACAAGATGGAAGAAAAGAAATGCAATGCATTAGCAGAATATCTAATAGCAAAAAAGAGGCTTGATTTGGAAAATGAAGAAAAAGAGATTGTTGTAGCAGAACTTAAGTTAGATTTAGATAATGCTAGATGAAAAAATTAAAAATTACTTAAAAGGATTTCATAAATTAAGTAGACAATAATAATTTTATGTTAGATAGTTTTTTAAGTATATGTACAAATTCTAAATTAAATATCTTGCATGTACTAACCACTATGTAATTATCATTTTGGAAAATAAAAAATAGTCAAATTATCATTGGAGTTTATTTTATAAATTATCTTTGGAAGCAATTATTTATAAGTGAGTCGTCTATTATCAAAGGTGGCAATCTGTGCATTTGGACGACAAAAAATTTATTGATATGTCAATACAGATTGATTTGAATATAATCGTCTCCTTCAAAGAATACGATTCAAAACCTGCATTAAATAAAGGTTAATACTTAACCTGTTATTTATCTAAGATGTCGTTCAGAAGAGTTTTGTGACTGCCAATGGAATACAAAGTCAATAATTCGTTTTTCTGATTTACCAATAATTGTTCAAAAGTCACATTGCCGGCTTTGATAATAGTCGACTCAAGTAGTTGTATTTCAGATGTACGTTCTGGAAAATTGTTACGAACAATTATATTATTTTCCTGTAATGTATCTGCGACTGAAATTTCTGATTCTAATTCTTCTAAATTCATACTCCTGACGATACTATGCAGCATGGCAGCTATAATAACAGCTTGCATATTTTCTAGTTTTAATCTACTTTTCAATGATAATACAGGGAGTCTTCTTTTACAAACACCAATGCATCTGAAAAATGTACATTATTCGCTTACTTTATTTTACAATACAGAATAACAAACTCTTAACTTAAAAAAAGATTACCTCTCTATAGTATCTCTTGTTTTAATATGTGATTCATTTTAAATCGTTCCAATTGAGTATGTGGGTTAATTAATCATGTTAAAAGATAGGGTTGTGGGGATAGCCTCTATCGGCAAGCAAATAGCAATTTCCAAGTCCACCTTGTTATCAATGTTCTCTTGATATGTAGATAATTTACTATAGTAGTGTCATATTAACATAATCATAAATTCATATAAACACCTAAATAAGAAATACCTTTTCAATCGGAATGGTTAATTATAGTTGCATCATGAGTAGACCCAGGCCACCAAGCAACAACATTTTGAAACATCAATGATGCATTGCACACAAATTGCACATTCAAAATACTCTTTTTCTATTTCTAAATTCCTCTCCTATATTTGAATCTGTAACACAAATATAAAATGTAAAGGTATCAGTGTGTATATAATAAGAATGAAGGTAAATAACCTATCAGGTTATTGTATTAGTATATGAATGTAATTTAAGGCACCATGGGAATCCAGCAGTATTATAAAATTCCTGTTGAGTCTGATTTTGTAACACAACAAAAATTGGGTATAATTTTGCTATTGCTATAAACAAATATAAGTTGTAATAACGAGTACTTTTATGGTTAAAATTTATCTTACCTTTTTGACGTTACACTCAAATATGGTCTCATTAAATTAGTCAATTCATTCACAACACCTTTGCTCAGAAATCTATAGTCAAATTCGTAATTATTGATCTTAGCTATGTAATTCAGACGATCTTTATTTTCCTAACCATATGATATCGGCCTCACTATCACTATCTGCATCACAATCCATTATCATTTGAAATAATTCCATATCACTATCATCACTTCTACAATATGCCATTATAAAGAGAAACATTTATTAAATTATAGCGATTTACTTTCGAAAGATAAACATGTAACCGGCCGATTTTGACAGATAAGCGAATGCCCTTACTAGAGATAGCGTCGCCTACCGGAGAGTTACTTAAAACTAATATTGAAACGGAAGTAAGCACGATTTGTATGAGCGTTCTATCTTTAGTAGGCTATGCGTCCTCCCGACGATGGATAGATAAATCCGATAGGAACTGCTGTCCGTCGATAGGTTATTGGAACGTAAGTAAGGACAAAAGAATAGATTTGTCTATCTTTAGTAACCGAAACTAGGGATAGATAGGTTATTGAAAACGGCCGTTAGTAGATTTAGAAATTATAATCTTAGATGTGCCGGCTCTAGTCTTTTTATTTATAACAATGTTGTTTCCACTAATATTAAATCTCGTATCTCGCTTTAGTAATTTTTAGGTTCCGACATTCCAAACAATTTGATGGCCATATGTACAATACTTTAATTAATATAATGCCGCAAATCAATTGTAACTGTTGTCGGCCGTTAAATGGGCCGTAAATTGTTTTGTTATTGAACAGAAAATAAGGTTTTGACCTTTTTACGATAATACAATACCTAAGACGTTGTTGTGTTTATGGCAAGCGATATTCTTGCTACATATGATCTTTTAGGAATTGACCAGTATTCCCGGAAAAGCAGTGACGTCATGTTTTATAGCCGACGTAACACGGTGAGATAAAAAGTAAGGTGCAAAATAACAATTAATTGTAGAAATTCTAAAGAAATAGCCTATAATATATGTATGTAAGCTTGAGGGTAGACATTATTTTGTTAAACACCAAGTAAAAGGAGGTCACTTTTTTGATTCCTGATTTAATCAACAATATGATAACTTAATTCACTTTCACTTATCCAATCTTTAACCAGTACGTACAACAGTCACTGAATCACACAACGTAACAACGTAGTAAGTGCACCGGGCAAACGCAGTCGAACGAATGTTCATTTCAAGGCACGTTCCGCCTTTTTATACTGGCCGGCGCAGCTGGTTTATTTGTCACTTCTGTTGCAGCTGTTGTTTACGAGTGGAACGACACGGCCGGCGCACCTTGCTTGTGTGAGTCACTCCTATTGCACGTGCTATATAACATAAATATCGTTAACGCCGTCACGGCCATACTGACGTGCGCTCGTCCTCGTGCGCGCATTCTTATGGTATGTCTGTGAACAACAAACGTGTTCGTTCATCCTGACATTAACGGATGCAACTTAAAACGTGGTCTATGATATTAACAATCTAGTAGGGTTCGGTTCGCATAATTCTTCAGAAAATCCTATACTGGCTATAAATAACCTTCAGACTGCTTACATACCTGGGCCAGTTCATTTAAAACTCTTCAGGTATGTAAGTATGTCCCTTTTAACTGTTTTTCGAACTGGACCGGATAATGCTAGACCGAATCGCAATCCCTGTAGCTAATTGTTGTGGCTAATCTGGATGAAAATCCCTATAGCCAAGCCATTGGACCGGACAGACCCTTCAATGACTTCACACTTTCTTTTTTTTTTTTTTTTCTCTTTTTTTTTTGCTAGTCCGGATTAACATCTCTCTAGCCACATACAATTCTCTTTTTTTTCTTCTTTTTTTTTTAATCTGCATGTACGGTAGCTTTTGTTAAAACATTTCTTAAACCAGAACATTTATACGGAATTTCTTCAGAAATAGTGCGAGACCGACCATCGTTTTCTACATTTCCAACACCTGCACCTGAGGTGCCTGAGCTTACAGACATTGTATCACTACCCACAGACTATGTTTGCTGTATCGCTATTTGCGGACAAAAATGTCGCTTCTATTGTCAGTGATAGAGTCGTCATCATTAAGATCAGTTTCATGAACAAGATTAATTAACCCATCTGTGTACGCCGTCACGTCATCGTCACTATAATTTTCAGAAATTTCTAGTAGGCCTGACGGGCCTCGAGGTATTTCACGTAAGTTTTCATGGGGAAATTTGTACACTCTATTAGAACTATTTACATGTCTCAATTTATACCTATCGTTTTCCATAACTGCAGTAATGTTGAAGGGACCTTTACATTTTCGGTCAACTTACGAAAACAAAATCCCCAGCGGAAAAAAGTTTGACTTTAGCTTTGCCTCGACTAAACCAAGGGATTATCACTCTGTTGAAACTTTAGATATTTCAAGTGAACTACCCTGAACGGTAAACATCTATTCTATTGGAGTAAACCCTGTTACTTGACAACGTGTACTATTAAGGGCGAGTTGAATATCCCCTAACTGCTCTTGCCATGATTGGTCCGAGTTACTTTCAGATCAAAGAGTGACTTGTTCATGAAACCTCTTACCATTGAATAAATTACTATGGCTTTGTTTTATAAGACTACATTCTGACCCTCAATGGAACATAAAGGGGAAGCCAAAACCACTTATCTGTAACACACTGAAGCTTTGGAACACACGTTGACGTCTCTGGTTGCACCTGCCACAGCACCTGGAGCAGTGTCGTTTTTCTTCTTGTAGCGCATGGAACACCCAGAAGCTACATGACTCGCATCACCGCACACGTAACAGCTGACTTGCAGGCGAGAGCCGGGCGCCCACGGATGAGGAGGTTGTTCAGGTTTTGCTCACAGTCTCCTACGAGGCGGCGCGCCCTAGCGCAAGTGCAGCCGGAGCGCGGGGGCTCCAATATCGGCAGTCCGTGCTGGAGGCGTGGTCTCGTCGTTTGGCAGACCCGTCGGCCGGCCTCCGTACCGTCGAGGCGATCTGCCCGGTTCTCGCGGACTGGGTGGGCCGCGACCGCGGAAGTCTCACCTCCGGCTACCTGTGCAGACTCACAAGACATTTTACCACCATGCAAACTTCTTACCGCAACAAATCTTACCAGCCACCACGCAAACTACAATTTTACGGGTTCCACCTCTCTTACACGATGTTACTCCCACACTGAGGAAGCCAACCGCGAACACTTGTCAAGCACGCACAAGCACGCACTTCACCGGAAAAACCTGCATCCGCCAGCGGAACCCGAACACCGCAGCATCGCCAGACACGAACGCACCGGACGTCTTATCTTACAGGTCACGACGACTTCAGATGTGTCAATTTTTCTTCCCCACGGAAACTTGCTTGCTTTCTTGTTTGCTTGCTTGCTTGCTGGAGCCCGAAGTCATCGAACGTGTAGTGTTATTGGTATTGAATCGAGTAGATTCTAAAATTTCAGCGACAATTCACAGTCTCATGTCCTGGTTTACTGTACTAGTGCCATGTAACTCTAGCAGTAGTCATTGGCTTAAAAACGATTCGTGTCGGAACTACCCACTCGTCATGACAGATCCATTATTGCGATCGAAGTTTCACTTGAGATTTGCACTTGCCTTAATTTCTTGCAATAGCTTGTTACGTGTTGTATTTCCGTTAGTAAATGCCATGTGATGAAGTCGACAGTCAAACTGGGCAACATGAGCCAGAACGTAAGATGTGACGATTTCTTCGTGGCTCAGATCTTCCATCGAGGTAACAGAGACGTTATTACACGACTTACGTATGCTGCATTCACGCTCTTGTGGCGTACCACTACTAGTATTCTGATCTGCATCATGTTTTTTTTTGCTGTACTTCGAACATGTTCAAACACGTCACGCCAGTGAGAGTAGAGTCCCGATCTCACTTCTGATGTAAGCTTGAGGGTAGACATTATTTTGTTAAACACCAAGTAAAAGGAGGTCACTTTTTTGATTCCTGATTTAATCAACAATATGATAACTTAATTCACTTTCACTTATCCAATCTTTAACCAGTACGTACAACAGTCACTGAATCACACAACGTAACAACGTAGTAAGTGCACCGGGCAAACGCAGTCGAACGAATGTTCATTTCAAGGCACGTTCCGCCTTTTTATACTGGCCGGCGCAGCTGGTTTATTTGTCACTTCTGTTGCAGCTGTTGTTTACGAGTGGAACGACACGGCCGGCGCACCTTGCTTGTGTGAGTCACTCCTATTGCACGTGCTATATAACATAAATATCGTTAACGCCGTCATGTACATATTGCAGATCTTATAATATATATATATATATAGTGAGTTCATACAGGTTAATGTCACTATAGCTATAGTAATGGAAGCTAATTTATTTTGTAATAACAATAAAATTGGACCTTGGACAAGCGCTGGTATTCTCGTTGTTATGAGTTATGAGTTATGCTCACAGTCTCTTTATCTATATCGTAAATAAATTATGTAAAGTTCAGTGCAAAGACTGCGCATCAAGATCTGATAATGCAATTTACTTGATACATTTCCTCTTCATTAATATGACCCTGAGTAGTGTTTAGGTTATAATAATAACCATTTTCTAACATAAAAGACGTTGTTACCGGAGTCAGGGTTCTCAACATGAAATTCGCCAATTTCATTGAGACATGATTTCATAGGCTCAATTGTATTATATAAATATTCTCTTAAACAATCAAAATAGAAAACTGATTGCTTTTGAAACATGAAGTGATATAAATCCATCAGTTAATGAATTTTTAGCAAGACATACATTAGAGAACTAAAATTCCATCCATTCCAGCACTCGATATTAAATTCCACGTAAAAGTATTATTGATTCCTGAACTTGTTAACATTGTAATTGTAGATACTCCGTGTAACTATCGCCTCCTGAGTTTCTCGTCGGATCTTCTCAGTGGGTCGCGATTCCTATCCGGTGGTAGATTCTGCGAAGCACTGCTCTGACTAGGGCTAGTGTTATCAAATTTTCTCAGGTTGTGCCCGTGAGCACATCTACCCACCCACGCGTAGCTGGAATAGCCCCATAGGCTACTAGCGAAATTATATATAATATGTAATTATTGAATTTAATGACATTTCGACTGAAGCGAAATAAGGCGCAAAATGCCAAATGACGTCACATTAGGTACACGATTCGTTATGTAGGACTTTAGTCCAGGGGATTTTTTCTTGATATGACCTACCTGAGTCACAAGAGACCTTTGTTCAATAATTACTTTCAATGTTTCGAGGGGCAGTCCCTTGCAATTTTTTTTTTATTGCTTCGATGGGTGGACGAGCTCACAGCCCACCTGGTGTTAAGTGGTTCCTGGAGCCCATAGACATCTACAACGTAAATGCGCCACCCACCTTGAGATATAAGTTCTAAGATCTCAGTATAGTTACAACGGCTGCCCTACCCCTCAAACCGAAACGCATTCTGCTTCACGGCAGAAATAGGCAGGGCGGTGGTACCTACCCGCGCGGACTCACAAGAAGTCCTACCACCAGTAATAAATGTCAAGACAGTTACATATTAACTTTATTTTATTGCATTCGTTTCTAGTTTTAGCGCGCGATTGGACCTTTTTTTTATAATTGGGAAAACAAATCGCGCACGGTAATTCGGTCCCAACTTAGGATTCCCTGTGTTATGGGTAGCAGAGACTGATAAAGATACTTATATAAGATGTTCAAATATATAAATAAAAACACACACAGTTTGCCTGATGTGGGAATCGAACCCAGGACCCTCGGCGTAGCAGTCAGAAGCGCTAACTACTGCACCACCAAGTCAGTCGAACAAGTGAAGTTGGGCTTTGCTGATGGTGTACTGGAGGCGGAGTATCTCCATCTAGTGTGGTTCTGTTGTGAAGTGTTTCATTTTGAAGATTGAGATACCTGTTATACTGTACAATTGAAATTTGGATCTGTTACCTTGAGGTGAATGTTTATATATGTGATATGTTTTTCGATATTGGTGCCTCTAGGATGGATGTTCTTCGAGAGCTACTGATACCATCATGCATACCATCATCATCCCAAGCTACTCATACCCCAGATTCAACCATGGACCAAAAGTAATTTGGAACGAATTTGTTTTTGTTTCAAATCACAAAAGTAAACTAAGAATTCAGAATGATGCCATGCAAAAATGTTGATTGAGTTGTTTATGATTTTAGGGGTGGGGAGGGAAAGAGAGAGAGAGGGACGTAGAGAAGGAGAGGGTGAAAAATTTTGCTCCTTCAATGATAGTAGATAGTATTATTACTCCTCGCAAGCTAAAAGTGTGTGACTCTGGCCTCCTGGAACTGCTTAGCCATCGTCCCCTAAAAAAAAACGGCGTCTTTATTAACTTTCATTTTCTACTTCTAAGATCACTTACTTCTCTCCCTCGACGAAGGACTCGGCGACTAAATTAACCCTCAGACACAGCCCACTGAGTTTCTCATCGGATCTTCTCAGTGGGTCGCGTTTCCGATCCGGTGATAGATTCTACGAAGTACTGTTATTCCTAGGGCCAGTGCTAGCAACACCTCCGGTTTGAGCCCCGAGAGCTCACCTACACGCCAGGGTAACGCTGATATAGCCTCTCAAGGCTATCTACATAAGTAGGGGATAAAAAGTGTACGCTCAATAGAAACTAATAGGGCGGTGAACAAAACAAGCCTTGCTTTTCTGTTTTATTGTATAAATTTTACCAGATTAAAAATAAAGCAATAACAGCATAAGTATTAAAAATTTATTAAGAAAAAAAAAAATGTGTGTCAATTACAATATAAATGTAAATTTGATGAGAATTTCTTTAATATTTGACACCCAAGCACCATTTATTTGTATAATTCATTTAAGATATACTTAGGAATTCTTCAGAAATTAGGAAATACGTTTGTCCCGTATCAATTGTTTTCCATCCTTGCACCGCATTTTCATTTTCAGGGCCATACGATATTTTCTATCCAGTCAATGAAACTGGATACCCGAGTATAAATCCCGGGTGTGTTCGCTTGAGCACATCCGATGCCGAATGACGTCACTCCGATAATATGGTAGATGTTGTAAGCGGAGTCTACCTTTAAGTTAATTTTGACTTGAAGTGGTCCGCCGGAGTCACCCTGTGACGCAAAATATTTATTTTTAAGCATTTAATTACACAGCAGATAATTACAGCATTTAATTACACAGCAGATAATTACACAGCGATTTATTCGCCAAGACCAATTTTGTTAATTTTATAATCATGTAAATTCTGTCTAGTGTATGATTTAGTGATTTGGTCGATTCTTAAAAGATTAAAGAAATCTATATTTTTCCAAATTGAATATTAAATGAGTAAATATTTTTATTTTTATTGTAAAAGTCTGCATGTTTGTTTTTTGAATCTCGTAAAATGGCTACCAAAAGAAGTAATTACTATGTACTATTAAGCATTTATTGGATATAACATACAATAGTTTTTAAATGTTTGCTATAATTTCAATAAATACAGTGTTACATGTGCAACTGCGTTTTTTGTGATTTTATGTACCAACGGATGTATTAAAGAACTCATAGATTATATACCAGACTTTAAGCCGTTTTTCATTGCGAGAAATATTTCATTTTTCTAACTGTATCTAATAGTTTCTTATTCTTATTAAACTAATATTATAAAGCAGAAGAGTTTGTTTTTTTGAACGCGCTAATCTCAAGAGCTACTGGTCCGATTTAAAAAATTCTTTCAGCGTTAGATAGGTAATTTATTGAGAAAGGCTATAGGCTATAACATCACGGTAAGACCAATACAAGTGGAGCAGCAATAAAGAATGTTTCAAAATAGGGGTTTAAATAGCTCCATAACTATAATTCAAAGATATTTTCACTTTCTACGTAAGTGAAGTGGGAGGTAAAATTTAGCGTTATGCCAAAGTAACTATTCCACGCGGACGGAGTCGCGGGCAAAAGCTAGTTCTTTCTAAATTGATTTTATTACACAACCTGACAAGAATCGACGCCGCCTTTTAGTTTCCCCGCACAGAGCTGATGATCCATCAAGCCACACCAGTTCCTATTGCAATATGCTTGGAGAAGTTGATCGCACATATCACTGTCGATCACATTGACATCGCCAGCTTGCAGCTCCGGAGAGATATCTGAACTTCCTGAGAAACAATTTACGATTATTGGGTTAACGAAGATTTTTTTATTGCTTAGATGGGTGAACGAGCTCACAGCCCACCTGATCGTTAAGTGGTTACTGGAGCCCATAGACATCTACAACGTAAATGCGCCACCTACCTTGAGATATAAGTTCTACGGTCTCAGTATAGTTACAACAACTGCCCTTGAAACCGATACGCATTACTGCTTCACCGCAGAAATAGGCGGGGTGGCGGTACCTACCCGCGCGGACTCACAATAGGTCATACCACTAGTTTTTAAGCTATAAATATAAATCTAAACTATAAATCAGAGGAGTCGAGGATCTAGGGAAGATTCTAAGAGATACCATACTGTATGAGAATCACATGATGATACTAGTTGATGCTTGATAATTAGGATCAATTCGTCAAATTTTTCCAAAACAGAACATGAGCATAACAAATGCGTAGCAATATTTTTGGGCAAACATATTCAGAAATTGCTCCTTAAATTCGAACAAATGAGTATTTATTCACAGTTCCTTTTTCAGAGGCCTACGAGATCTTTAAGACGACACTAGAACGTTTTTTTTATTTTTAGTAATATTTCCTTTATCATTTATTGCAAATCAGAATACCGGTTTGAAATGATATTATTAAACTGACGGCGTCTTATTTACAATTTAGATAGCTCGGTAAGTTTTTATATCGAAGTCGGCCGCGAGCTTGTTAGCCCATTTTCGCTCAAAAAGTACCTTCGTGTAAAGCACCCCAGCCGGTCACAGTGGCAGAAGTTCCTAATTCCGCTATATCAGGCTTACTCCAGAGACACGAAGGGAAGACATACTTGCTAAATTCAACGTCATGGTCTAATTCCATTAAAGCTATATCGTAGTATTTATTCGGCGGAGTGTATTCTGGATGGACGATAATCCTCTTGATACCAACGTCGTACTTTTTCAACCTAATTTCATTTTCCTGTAAATTGATAAACTTTCACATTTTAAATTTGTATTTATGATCAAAATCGTTGAAGAAATCTGTATTGAAAACTAAAGACTGATATCGTTAGAAGCTTTAAGGCATTACTCTGCCATGTGTTTGGAGCAACTCTATATACAAATTATGTGAATACTCAGAACGATATTTATCGCACTTTGTTCTAAAGCTGTTTCTAAAAACAATGATCCCTTAAGGGTGCATAGCGTTGAATCGTTTTAGTCTCGTTGGGGATAATCTGGCTGTGTTTAAAAATGAGCACGCGAATCAAATAAGTCATTACACCCAACGACTTCATAGCTTCCGATTTTAAAACCGTATTCAAAATATTATGATTGATGGGTGAACGTATCGAAAAGTTCGAATTAATGCATCATCTTTGTCGAAATTGACGAACAAGTGGTGGCGAATTGCTTTTAATAATGAAAAATCTGAGTAGAAGATACATTTTTGTATATAATTAGTTAATGCTGAAGATACTCCCTATCAAGGCTAGCTATGACATTTTCTAAATTGCTCAGATGAGTGAAAGAGCTCTCAGCCCTGCTGTTTAGTGGTTGCCCTCCCATCTTTAGACATTAGTTTTAAATCTCCATTCTTAAATACAAATGCTGTTCCTTCCTTAAAACCGAAACGGATTACTCGCACCAGAAATAGGCAGCACTATGGTAGCTACCCGTGCGGACTCACAAGACGATATCTTACGATTATTTCAAAATCAAAATTGAGCTTACCACAAAAAATATATTTCTGAAGTTGAGCCGAACGATTTTTGGCGTTACATCCTGTAATGTGGTATCGCTTGCCGAAGCCACAGAGCAATGAGCTGCGGTGAGAATGTAACTGGGACTGATCAGTGACCCACCGCACTTAAATTGCCAGTTATTTCTAACACCCTTCCATCCTATAGCACCCTAAAAGTTGGTTTAATCTACACATTTAAATAAAATTAGAGTGTCTGTTTGTAATATTGAAATAACCGCTTTTTACTACATGCATATGAATATATATATATATATATATATATATATACGGTACATACACCAAAATAACATTTTTTTTCAATTTTTGTCTGTCTGTCTGTTTGTTCCAGCTAATCTCTAGAACGGCTGGACCGATTTTAACGGGACTTTCACTGATAGGTAGCTGATGATATAAGGAGTAACTTAGGCTACTTTTTTAGGCTAACTTTGCCTCGCGGTGTCACCCGCGGTACGATAATAACATCGCGGGACTCGGCTAGTCTTAAATAAAATAAAAAAGTAAAAAAAATGGACTCGTAATTAAATCTAGCCAATATTTGCACACGAGAGAGCCACTTAATGTAAATAAAAGTAGCATTTTGCTATTGGAAAATCTATATGACTATAATAATGTCACCTAGCTTCACGAATTAATAAAATTGCGTTATTTCAATTATTCTTCTAATGTCACTAATAAAATTGCTAAGTTCAATTATTATTCACCTTTAATTCTCACTTTAACCCTGCTATTAGCTTAAAAAAATAAAACAGCATCTGAATCAAACTAGAAATCTAAGGCATTCGTTATTAAGAACCTTAGTCAACAACTAACCAGATTCTTACCAAAAAGAATTTCACACTTGTATCGTACGCAGTACTTAAACCAAAACATACCATATGAAGAAATTCACCAGGGATTGTATCTCGTCCTCCAACGATTATTGGTAATTTTTTAATGCGTCCAGGATTTGTTTGTTGGCCTGTGATTCGAGTATTATTATCGAAAATGATTAATTTTACATTGATTTCTTTATCTTTGTTAAAATACTAATAAAATTATAAATAGCGAATATCTTTCATGATAGATTTTTAGACTCGCTTATTATGTACATAATCCCTATACAGACAATACAATTTGTGATGCCCATGGGATCTGATAACACCAGTTGCCTAGCGAACACTATAGCGAAATATTTAAACAAAAGTGTGATTTGAAAATATCGGAGATACTCAACGATCTAGTGATACTGGATGATACTGATGACAGTGATGATACTGGATGGAACTCTAGCTACAGTATGTACCATTTTTTGGATGCCATCTTGGGGTCATGTCTCAAGGTCTGTGACGAGATTCATTCACAGCACCAAGCTAGCAGTCAGCTTGTTGACGTATCAAGGCAATAAAAAAAAGCATAGCAGACAAAAAAGTAAAACAGAGAAGTTTTAGACATTTAACTTCAGTCTATAAATAATAACAATGAAACACTCACACTTAAAATCTCTTAGAGCTTTTATTGATTTCGTTTCTAATTCCCATATGTACTCCTGACATTCTGTGAAATAAATTGAATTATGTGTTTGTGGCATCATCCTGCCACGGCTACCTGAGTGCGGACCTGCGCGCAAAAATCAGGTGATGCGTGCGCGCGCCAATCAGGACCCAACGCGCGGCCGCGTTATCGTAGGTGACGCCGGGCTGCTGCGCCAGCAGTCCGCCACAAAGCCTCGTACTGATTTGGATGTTTGGATCACTAAGTTTGCCAGTTTTTTTTGTCACTAGGTTTGTGGACAAGTTCTGGGCCAAACCGGGATGAAGTCGTTGCAGCAGCCCATTGACGTTTTAAAATGAATATCGCCAACCACCTTGAGGTTCTCTTCAATCCATAATATATTAGGCTGCACTAAAAGTATCGGGAATGGAATATTTCCACTGTTCCTGTCATATTAAAATCTTTTTAATTGAAAACTCCTTGGTTTTAAAAATCGAATACCATTTATTTATTTAAAAAAAGATTCTCGGTCTTGTCACGAGGTTTTGTCAAACTTGTTTAGTCGTTGAGAAAATGGAATTGACTCGAGAAAATTCAAGAGCGATGATTTATTATGACTTTCGAAGTGGTTTAACACAAAAACAGTGTGTTGACCGGATGATTTCTGCATTTGGTGATGAAGCCCCATCCAAAACCACAATTTATCGCTGGTTTGCTGAGTTTCAACGTGGGCGTGTCAAGCTCAGTGATGATCCCCGTCAAGTTCGTCCAAAAACTGCAGTCACCCAAGAAAACGTTGATGCTGTGCGTAAGTCGATTGAGGAAGATCGACATGTGACATACCGCGAAATTCAGGCAACTTTAGACATTGGCATGAGTCAAATACAAATAATCTTGCATGAACAATTAGGTGTAAAAAAGTTGTTTTCCCGATGGATACCGCATTCGCTCTGTGAAGAGCAAAAAGCGGCTCGCGTTACTTGGTGCGTCAGAACCCTCGAAAGATTCCACGCAGGTTCCTCAAATGCTGTATACAACATTCTATCAGGTGACGAATCCTGGATATACGCGTACGAATCCGAAACAAAAAATCAGTCACGAGTTTGGGTGTTCGAAAATGAGTTAAAGCCAACAAAAATTGTTCGTTCACGGAGTGTTGAAAAAAAAAATGGTGGCCACGTTTGTCTCCAAAACCGGCCATGTTACGACTATTCCTCTTGAGGGACAAAGAACGGTTAATACAGAATGGTATGCTAGCATTTGTTTGCCACAGGTCGTTTCTGAACTCCGTAAAGAGAACTGCAACCGCCGCATCATCTTCCATTACGACAATGCGAGTTCTCACACCGCGCACAGAACAAAAGAGTTTTTAGAGCAAGAAAACATAGAATTATTAGACCATCCGCCGTACAGCCCCGACCTAAGCCCTAATGATTTCTATACTTTCCCTAAAATAAAGAATAAATTGAGTGGACAGAGATTTTCATCACCTGAAGAAGCTGTGGACGCCTACAAAACGGCCATTTTGGAGACCCCAACTACCGAATGGAATGGTTGCTTCAATGATTGGTTCCATCGTATGGAAAAATGTGTCAAATTTCGCGGAGAACACTTCGAAAAGCAATAAATACATTTTTAAATAGTAATGTTGTGTCACTTCGTTAATTCCCGAAATTTTCAGTGCCGCCCTCGTACCATAGCTTCGTGAAAAAAATTGCCACAGTAGTGAAACCTACCCGTTAGATACCCACAAAATAGGCTACCATTACTAATTGCTTAATCAATACTTTAGTTTTGGTTAGTTTAGTTATCGCTGTTGGCGGTATAAATGCCTTCCTAAATCAGGCCACGAAGGCGCAATGGTCCTTTCTGGAGAGAGACGTGGCTTAGCGATCCTTTGGTGGCCAATGGATCGTCGAGTTGATCCATCTATAGGAACAGGTTGGTTGATTAAACAAGACACATTGTGATGGCGATAATCACGTTTCCTTAAATAATTCTACCTTTTATTTTATTTTGTCATTATATTGATGATTCTTATGGAATTACTTACTGACTTCACTAATACGTCTTCCAGGTAGACTGAAATTTGGTTTTGGAGGATCATAAGCGACGCAAGGATCTTCATTTTGGTCGACTGGAGTTCGAGGTGATGTTTTTATCAAGGGTTGGCTTTTTGTATTATTTTCTGCCAGCGTTCTCTGTTGATTACATTATCGGGTAAATAAATAAATCAAAAGTTTTATTTTGTTTTAATTACTGACACCAGAAGCATAAAGTCGGATCGTATAGTTAAAATATTTTTTCTCTCGGCTTTCTTTTTTGTCCTATTAAAAATGCTCGCATAGATATTGTTACGATCTAAAGATTCAAAACAAAACACTGAACAGGTTCTCAGAATTTAAATCACGAAAGAGTTCACAGAATATTCGTATTCCTTTAATGTAGCACGTAACGAGTATTAGTTTACTTTATATCCTTTTTCACTTTCGTATCCTATCGTATTAGCTTCTTCAGGAACGAATTTTTGAAAGTGCCAAAAACATGAATATAATTTATGACTTATTACGCTGATTTTTTCTACACTAAAATTTAAAGTTAAAAAAAAATTAAGGGATTATACATATTTTTAAAATGTCCAGATAAGTGGCCCTTTAAAAATAACCGAGGCCAATAACCGAGGCTATAAAAACCGCCGAGGACAGGAAGACGTGGGTAAGTATAGTGCATCGAGTAGTCAACATTTCAAACATGACATGACCGTCGGCAATGAAGAGACCGACTCAGGTCGGTCAAGAAGAAGAAATATAAATACATAATTAAATAAAACAAAGGTACACATGTGCCAATTTCTCTGAAGAGGTTAAGCAATTACAGGTGACTCAGTGAGGCTTTTGCAAATTCACCGGAATGGATGGGCGCACTGAGGGCTTAGTCTAGGTAGGGCTTACTAACAGCTGGCCGAGCACCTCAGGAGAACTATTCTCCCCAGCTTCACGATTGCAGCTATCACCGGATTGGAATTGAGACCCTATTACCGGATCGCACATCCAGAATCTTAGCAAGTTAAGTTCATCTATTTGTTAGTATAGAAAAATTTATCAGTGATAAAATTTTAAAGCATACAACTTACACTATGAATATTATCATCAACAGGTCCCCAAATCCATTTATCTTCGTTCTAGAAAAAAAAAAACAAGGTTCTGACCAAAAGAATTGTGGTATTGTGCCTCTCATCATTTCACATCCTCATATCACAAACGTTCCAGTTCGAATAGTACGTATTTATATATAGGCATCTAAAGTAACTAACTAGATACTTTCCAACTAAAATCGTGACCGGAATTTCTTTCTCATTCACAGGTCGAACCCAATAAGTTTGATCGTCAGTTCTTCCTATCCACTTCTTTCTCAATTGAGATTGAATTAAGCCAAAAAACTTTAAAGCCATCTTTTATTTGTGGACATTGAAATTTGTTACGACCATACTGCAAGGAAAATAAAAACACTCCGTGTCCCAAAATTTACCATCACTTTGTCTGCAGAATGTGAACTGTGTTTTCTGATTTAATATAATAATGGGTTTCCAGATATCAATCAATATTACCGCATACAAACTCTGGAACTCCTTACGATTGTGTTTCTTGAGTTTCATATCTTAATCAGTCTTTGTAAAGAGTGCTACCGATGGTCATTGGCATTGGCGATGTCCACGGAACTTGAGCACTTCGCTGTGTGGTGCTTAAATAACACCACCCCATCTCTGCGTAGGTGTCATTAAAGATGACTAAAACATTTACCAGGGAATGGGCAGCAGCGTTCTTGATATATGACTATAAGCATACTGATCGCCAATTAACATTTACTAGTATTTTGAGGGTGGACCACTGTGTAATAATACAATTGAGATTTCGACTTCATGCTTCAAGGTTTGTACTTTGCTGTCTATCAACCTTAATATTTAGTGGACCTTTAGTTCATCGGTCCATCGAATACGAGAGATCTACTCACGGAGAGACTTTTGTTTATTGTGAAATCCGTTGTTTCATTAATTCGTTCAGCAGACGTTGCAACTGTAACAAAAAATTAATCATGTCTAATAACCTCTCACATAGCAGAAACCTTACATAATTATAAGGCGCATGATTGCTTTTTGCTTTTGTTGTAACTTATATTTTTATTCATTGAAATAAAAATAGAATTAGAAAATTTCTATGAATGTTTTAATAATGGGTAGTGACGATTGTCCAAGTTCCACCGAAACGTTGACTGACTATTTCTGTGAAAAAATCTGTTTTTTTTTTAAATTACTCAGCTCTATTAGTATTTTGATGGATTTAATTGCCAAACAAAGGGTCAAGTTGATCGGCTTGTAAACACGAATGTGCATACGATCACACTAACAATAATTTCTACTCCATTAAATTGGATAAATAGCTTGTAAATTTTTTGTCGCACCGAAATAGCGGATCAGATTAGTAGTCGGGTTAGAATTTGGCTATCAAAGAATAGAGGATTCAGGGCGAAACAATTATTTGAAGTGGATAAAGCCTACAGTTTCAGTCATTATCGTATCATATCGCAAATATACAGTGCAATTGGGTTTTCCCATTCATAATTCTAGATGGTGGATAGCAGAACTACAGTGTAATGTTTATGACTTTTGGTAACAACTTAATATTTGATTGGCTGTGAGTTTGGTCATCCATCTAGTGCATTTATTCGTAAACGTCTCATAAGCTCGCACGGATATCCTATCTACTATTGGGGGTTGATGCTTCCCGCTTCCGTAGGTTTAACCCGCGATTCCCTACAAGTAACCCCTGGGTGGTGCTAAACGGGAGCCGAAAACACAATCGGTGGTAGGACCTAGTCCGACTGGCTGGCGACCACCCTCCAACTAGAGTCTGCCGCCAAATAGCCTAGCTGTGTTCCGGCATGTGGGTTGGAGAGCCAGTTCTATTCCTTTCCTTTCCTCCTCCTTGTTGGGGGTGAGTCTTGGTGATACTTGGAACATGCAGAGCAAACGTGCGCGCAAGTCCGCGGGGCGTGGGTTGCTGACGGGGGTATAGGGAGACCCAGTGAAACGGTGCCTGCCGCCGCCCGCCGGTCAGTAGGGGACCTGAACCTGGGTGTCACAACTAAACTCCGCCCCAGGAAGCTGTCCCGCCAACCGGTGTAAAATCTTGTCATACGGTCGTCGTGCCGGAGTCGGAGACCGGAGTGGATCCCGGCGATCGTATGCAGGGTGGACTGGGGGCCCTTCCATGCCCTGCGTCAGCTTCTCGCGCAACCCCGGATCGAGTGTTCATTGTGCCCTGCGCTTTATTCAGGTATTGCCTTGATCTCACCTCTAGCATCCTACCTCTCCAAATCCTTACTCTCCAACTAAAATTAATAATAATATGAAAGTCGACAAAAGAAAAAGAGTTTTTTCGGCGGATCCCCATTCCACGTTTAATGTGGATTTCAGCAATGTCAGGGGCCTACACAGTAACCTTGACGCCGTACATCACCACCTTGAGACGGCGCAGCCTGCCCTCTTTTTCCTGAGTGAGACGCAGATATCTGCCCCGGACGATACGTCGTACCTCGGATACCCCGGCTACGCATTGGAGCACACCTTCCTGCGTAAAGCCGGGGTGTGCGTGTTTATCCGGGAGGATGTCTGCTGTCGTCGGCTTCGGGGCCTCGAGCAACGGGACCTGTCCCTCTTGTGGCTACGCGTGGACTATGGGGGCTGTACCAGAGTCTACGCTTGCCTGTACAGGTCTCACAGCAGTGATGCGGGGTCAGCTCTGTTTGAGCATGTACAAGAGGGGACTGACCGCGTGCTTGAGCAGTACCCATCTGCGGAGGTGGTGGTCCTTGGTGACTTTAACGCTCATCACCAGGAGTGGTTGGGGTCCAGAACCACTGACCTCCCGGGTCGGGCTGCCTACGATTTCGCCTTGTCCTACGGCCTCTCACAACTGGTGACACAGCCCACCCGTGTCCCAGACATTGAGGAGCACGAGCCTTCTTTGTTGGACCTTCTGCTGACCACTCACCCAGCTGGATACAGTGTGGTGGTCGACGCTCCACTTGGATCGTCTGATCACTGCCTTATCCGTGCTTCCATACCACTCTCTCGTCCTAGTCGTCGAACGACGACCGGGTTTCGAAGAGTTTGGCGGTACAGGTCAGCAGACTGGGATGGAATGCGTGAATTTTACGCATCCTACCCATGGGGGCGGCTCTGCTTTTCCTCCGATGATCCTGACATCTGTGCGGACCGACTTAAAGACGTGGTGCTTCAGGGAATGGAATTATTCATTCCTTCTTCTGAGGTGCCCGTTGGGGGTCGCAGCAAACCCTGGTATAATAAAGCCAGTAGGGATGCTGCACGCCTCAAGCGGTCTGCATACGTGGCATTTAATGTTGCTAGGAGATGCCGGGATCCTGATATCTCGGAGAAAAGGCGGAAATTTAACGCCGCCTCTAGGTCCTATAAGAGGGCTATTGCCAAGGCGAAGTCGGAGCACGTTGCCAGAATTGGCGAGCGACTGAATAGCTATCCCTCTGGGAGCCATGCTTTCTGGTCGCTAGCTAAGGCTGCAGAAGGTAACTTCTGCAGGTCTAGCCTTCCACCACTGCGTAAGTCCAATGACAGTCTGGCTCATAGTGCGAAGGAGAAGGCTGACCTTCTGGTCAAGCTCTTTGCCTCATACTCGACTTTGGATGACGGGGGAGCCAGGCCGCCCAACATCTCCCGGTGTGACAGCTCCATGCCTGAGATTCGCATCACACAGCGTGCGGTCAGGCAGGAGCTTCGGCTTCTTGATGTCCATAAGTCGAGTGGGCCAGATTGCATCCCCGCAGTGGTTCTAAAAACATGCGCCCCTGAATTGACACCCGCGCTAACGCGTCTATATCGCCTCTCGTACAATACCAACAGGGTTCCGTCTTCATGGAAGACTGCTCATGTCCACCCTATCCCCAAGAAGGGTGACCGGTCGGACCCCTCGAATTACAGACCTATCGCGATAACTTCCTTGCTTTCCAAGGTGATGGAGCGAATCATAAACATCCAACTTTTTAAGTATCTTGAGGATCGCCAGCTGATCAGTGACCGGCAGTACGGTTTCCGTCATGGTCGCTCAGCTGGCGATCTTCTTGTATACCTCACACATAAATGGGCTGAAGCCTTGGAAAGCAAGGGCGAGGCTCTCACTGTGAGCCTTGACATTGCGAAGGCCTTCGACAGGGTCTGGCATTGGGCACTTCTATCGAAGCTTCCAGCATACGGGATCCCTGAGGGACTCTGCAAGTGGATCGCTAGCTTTTTGGATGGACGGAGCATCGCAGTTGTAGTCGACGGCTCCTGCTCCGATACCATGACCATCAACGCTGGTGTTCCACAAGGTTCGGTGCTCTCCCCCACGCTTTTCATACTGCATATCAATGAAATGCTATCTATTGATGGCATGCATTGCTATGCGGATGATAGCACGGGGGATGCGCGATATATCGGCCATCAGAGTCTCTCTCGAAGCGTTGTACACGAGAGGCGATTAAAACTTGTGTCTGAAGTGGAGAACTCTCTGGGGCGGGTCTCCAAGTGGGGTGAACTGAATTCAGTTCAGTTCAACCCATTGAAGACACAGGTTTGCGCGTTCACTGCGAAGAAGGACCCTTTTGTCATGGCGCCGGAATTTCAAGGAGTATCCCTGCAGCTTTCCGCGAGTATCGGGACTCTGGGGGTCGATATTTCGAGCGATGTCCAGTTTCGGAGTCATTTGGAAGGTAAAGCCAAATTGGCCTCTAAAATGTTGGGAGTTCTCAACAGAGCGAAGCGGTATTTCACGCCTGGACAGAGACTTGCGCTTTATAAAGCGCAGGTCCGACCTCGCGTGGAGTACTGCTCTCACCTCTGGGCCGGGGCTCCCAAATACCAGCTACTTCCATTTGACTCCATACAGAAACGGGCTGTTCGGATGGTCGATAGTCCTGCTCTCGCGGATCGCTTGGAACCTCTGGGTCTACGGAGGGACTTCGGTTCTCTCTGTGTTTTATACCGCATGGTCCATGGGGAATGCTCTGAGGAATTATTTGAGATGATTCCCTCATCTCCTTTTTATCATCGCACCTCCCGCCATCGGAGCAGAGTTCATCCATATTATCTGGAACCGCTGCGTTCATCGACAGTGCGTTTCCAAAGATCTTTTTTGCCACGTACCATCCGGCTTTGGAATGAACTCCCCTCCACGGTGTTTTCCGAGCGCTATGACATGTCCTTCTTCAAACGAGGCTTGCGGAGAGTTCTTTATGGTAGGCAGCGGCTTGGCTCTGCCCCTGGCATTGCTGACGTCCATGAGCGACGGTGACCACTTACCATCAGGTGGGCCGTATGCTCGTCTGCCTACAAAGGCAATAAAAAAAAATACAAAAATACTACCGCTATACCATATAAGGGTTACTAAGATCCTATATCTCAAGGTGGGCTCTGGTAACTACTGAAAACTAGACGTAGTCCGTTCGTTCATCCATTTAGTTAATAGTAAAAAAGATTAACAAATTCAATCAGTAACGTATAACGCGCAAAACAACTTTATACTTTAGATTTTTATAAGCCAGTAATGATTTATGATTCTCGATATCATAAATATATTACTGAATGTTGTAATATTATGCTATTTATAGTAATCATTTACGTAGCCTTGTAGAAAATTTCGGTTCTTAAGTTATAAATATTTTGCAATGAAATGTATTTACTGGGATGTCAAGCTCACAAACAAGCCTTCCTCCTCCGTGAGTTGCATTCCTCGTTTCTGAGGGTCGTGACCATCTCCTCCCATTATTCTTCTCAGGCGGCGGTGCGATGGTAAAAACGAGATACCAGTATCATCTCGAACAATTCCTCAGAGCACTCCCCATGGAACATACAGTACAAAATACCGAGGGAACCGAAGTCCCTCCGCAGACCCAGAGGTTCCAAACGATCCGTGAGATTGAACCTTTACGCATTTCTCCAGCTGTCAACCCGGAACTTAATAACTTATAATTAGCAAGGGTAGTGGTAACGAACTCTAATTTTTCATAATACGTCTTGGGACTCCGAGTCAACATTACTAAAATAACATTCCCTTATAGCATACTTAGAAGGAGAGTCGTATTAATAAATATGAAATCGTCGTGGCCTATAGGATAAGACGCTGGTGTACTGGTATCGAATGATGCAACTATACCGGTGTTCAAATGCTACCAACAGGAATAATTATTATAATTTTTAATGAAATTCGCACTTATCGTAAATTAACTTATTTTGGCATCAAAACTTTTACAGTGAAGAAATATAGGGTGCCTTCCTGTTTGAAAGTTGGTATAGCCAGTGAGACGAACATATCGTGGTTTAAGGGAGTGGCGAAGTTCATGTTGTGATGTCTACAAGATCTGATATCTACGTTGAATAATGTTTTAGTGAAACAATGTTAGGCCAAGTCATCTGATTACTCTTGCTCTGGACTAAAACTCACCGCGGTAACAAAATCACAACACGCTTTTAATGTGTAAATTTAGAAAAATAACGGGCCAAATTATTCAGAAACTAGCGACCCGCCCTCGCTTCGCTTCGGAAACATTAAAACACACATGAAAACAAAAAAACAAAAAAAAAGTAGCCTATGTTCATCAGGGACAATGTCGGCTTCTAATGGAAAAAGAATTTTTCAAATCGGTCCAGTAGTTTCGGAGCCTATTCGAAACAAACAAACAAACAAATCTTTCCTCTTTATAATATTAGTATAGAAGTATAGATACAAAGTGAATAACGGATAGAATTAACAAACAACAAGATACTAGGAACTTTATTTAATTCGTTCTTTGCATCCTGATTTTTGAGTTGTTTTCGTATTTTTTTATGTTAATGTTGCGTTACCTTGTTCATTGTTACCTTGAAATTAATAGAAGACAAAAAATATAAAATTTACACACATACCCAATGGAAGCACCACACAAAGTAACGTGACAATTAGCATTGTTGCAGATCACAATCAATATACATTCGACTATCACAAATATTAGCACATAAATTAAACAAATGGTACACGCAAGTACCCTACACACAGTTTAATCGTGAATTGTATGTTGGTATATAATACGGTTGTCGTTCGAATAAGAGTCAAACTGAGACTGCACTGCGATAAAGTTGATCCGAGATATTATTATTGTAACTAGTGGTCCCACAGTAGCCGAAATTCGACTATAATTAATTGGAATTGTAAGTTTGTATACACTATTATGATTGTATTTTATACTTCTATAATCACAAATTTCGCCAAGACTACATTATAAAAAGTATTAACAAAGACAAACAATATTTAATCTAATCTCAATTTGACAACAGACGTCAAGAACAAAAGTTTGACAATAAATAGTATGCATGCGTGTGTGCGTCAAATACATGGTATGTAGTGTGTGTAATGTTTTCTTTATTGATTTAATGTATCTTTTATGAATTATTTTAAAAAAATATTAGCATTGTGCACTTCTTCTCTATATTCTCTATAAGTGTGGAAAATTTCATACTCCTCCGTCCGCGCAATTTTGGTAAAAAGGGATACAAAGTTTTTGCTTCACGTATTCATATATATATACTCGAACTTGCTTCTAGTAAACGTCCATTTATAATGAAGATTCTGTTTTTGTAATGCTGATTTCAAAAAGGTGGAATGTCGTTTGAGAAATAAAAAAAAAATATTTTTAATTCTTAACCTATTTATATACAGATACATATTGTATGAAAACTCTTTTAATACTTTTGTTGCACTACAAAATGATAGCGGATCTATTAATTTTTTTGTTGCTTAGATGATTTAGACGGTTAGCGTGGTATGGTCATGTGATGCGTAGAGAAAAGATGAATGTGACTAGGAGATGTATGGAAATGGTAGTGCAAGGTAGAGGGGGAAGAGGTCGACCGAAGAAGACATGGATGGAGTGTTTGACGATATGAGAGAGAGAGGAGTGAGTGTTGAGATGACGGCTGATAGAAGAGAATGGAAGAGAAAAATTAACTGTGCCGATCCCTGAGGGATAAGATGAAGAAAAAGAAGAAGAAATGATTGGACGAGCTCACAACCCACCTAGTGTTAAGTGGTTACTGGATATACATCACCCACAGACATCTACAACGTAAATGTCGCCACCCACCTTGAGATACGATTTCTAAGGTCTCAGTATAGTTACAACGGCTGCTCCACCCTTCAAACTGAATGCATTCATTCATTCATTCATTCATTCATTCATTCATTCATTCATTTATTCATTCATTCAGTCATTCACGGCAGAAATAGGCGAGGCGGTGGTACCTACCCGTGCGGACTCACAAGAGGTCCTACTACCAGTAAGCTATGACTAGTAGTATTAAGATTTGTGTCCATGTTGTGATAATAAACATAGATATATATGAGGGCGCGAGTGCCGTCAAGTTGACGTAAAAATGACGACGGCAGCATTGTCGGCGTCATTCCCTTCATTATTGTCATTAACTTTCACAATGACCGTAACTAAGACTCGTTTTTCCAATGATTTCTATTTATTAAATTTTATATGTACAAGAGTAGCAACAGGGAGCTCCGATTTGCTCGGCTGCTCAAGCTGGAATGTACTGTGCGTTTTTTTTTTAATTCCCCACCTAAGCTGTTAATCTAGTGGTTATGCCAGTGTGACCGGGCGAGATGTATTGTCCGACAATATTCACCCGTATTTATAGTAGAAAGTGGGGGCAATTTATTCGTTCATGAATGTTCTTGAATTGGTTTGAATTCAAGGTGGTCCTTAAACGATCCTACTAATCTTATCTTATCTAATATATATAAAAATGAATTGCTGTTCGTTAGTCTCGCTAAAACTCGAGAAAGGCTGGACCGATTTGGCTAATTTTGGTCTTGAATTATTTGTGGAAGTCCAGAGAAGGTTTAAAAGGTAAAAGATAAATATGAAAATGCTCGGAATTAAATAAAAATAACAATTTTGTTTTTCCTTTGATGTGTCCCCCGTCGGACGGATTCCTTTTGTTTGTTTTAAGTTTATTTTATACAAAAGTTTAGGTCTTTTCTTTATCGATTGAGGCACTACAAAGACTGCCGGGTCTGCTAGTAATATTATAAATGTGAAATTATGTAAAAATGCATGGATGTATGTATGTTACTCTTTCACGCAATAACTAATGAATGAATCCTGATGAAAATTTGCAATAACATAGCTTGCATATCAGAATAGCACATAGGCTATAATTTGTAGTGTGAATTGCCCAAAATATAACGTTAAAAGTTTTCGAGATGGATATGAACCAGCGACCTAAGGATCTACAGACCTACGGATCTACAGTCAATTTCTGTGTATGTACATTCACTGGCATAAAAAACCATACTGAACCTGCTATTTTTTTTTCTGTCAGATAATGCTTGGTGTTGCCGTCGTTGTATTCGTCACCTGTGTTCGATATCTGGGTCCAGTTGTCTTCGTCAAGACAAGAGTTATACTTTTTTTTAGTTATTGCTTATATGGATGAACGGGCTCGCGGCCTGGTGTTTGGTGGTCTTCGGAGTCCGTAGACATTAACCATGTTAATGCGGCCACCCACTTTGAGACACGAGTTTTATGTATCAGTTTTACAGTTACAAAGGCTGCCGAACCCTTTAAGCCAAAACGCATTGCTACGTCACGGCAGAAATAGGTACCTTTCCAGTGTGAGCCCAAAAGACGCCCTACCACCAGTAATTCCGCAAATTATTATTTTTGTGCGTTGGTTTTTTATCACACAATGACGAGGATTCGAACGTTGACACAAGTGCATCGCTTATTACGAATGCACCGGGCACGTCTTATCCTTTAGGCCACGACGACTACTCATATAACAATACCGGCTGGTTTTACACCGTTGTTATATCAGCTTTAACTGTGTATGTAAAAGGTTATTGACGAGAAGATACGGCTACCCTGACCGAAATAATTAAGATTTTCAATAACTACACTGACTGGTTCGGTGGCGCAGAAGTAAATGCTCCTGATTCTTGCACCGAGGGTCGTGAGTTCAATACCCACATCGGGCCAAAACGTTCGTGTGATGAACCGGTTTTTGTTTGCTCTGGGTATTTATTATCTAAGTAGTAAACACATATCTCATACCCGATCCTGTGGACCGAATGGTAAACAGTCAACGTCGCCCTAAGCACATCATTACGGATCCTCCCGATCTATTAACGGTACTTTTAGGTACCTCAAGCACCGGTCACGAAGGGCTCGACGAATAAATTAACCCATAGACACAGCCGACTGAGTTTCTCGCCGGATCTTCTCAGTGGGTCGCGTTTTCGATCCGGTGTTAGATTCTGCGAAACACTGCTCTCGCTAGGGCCAGTGTTAGCAACACCTTCGAAGTGAGCCCCGTGAGCTCACCTACACGTTAAGGTGAAGCTGAAATAGCCTCTCAAGGCATAGGTAGGAGAAAAAAAAAACATAATATACAAGTGTGTTTTTCGGTCTCTGGTAATCCATAACGCAGGGAATTCTAAATTAGGGCCGTATGACCGACCGCCTTTGATTTGTTCCCAGTTATGTATAAATGTCGTTCTCTTCGCTGAAGTAAACGAAAAACTCGAAAAAATGATATATTTTTTTAAGTGAGGAAAGTGAAATGTCGATCTCAAAATGAACCAAGATAAAACCAAAGTGCTAATGAATGACAAGTAGCAGTACTAATAAAATCAGCATGTATGGCAAATAGTTGGAGTATGTAAACAGCTACATAGTTCGGTATATCTATCTCGGTAAATCAATATCATTTAAAGACAACAACGATGAAGAAGAAGAAGTCGAACGCTGAATAAATATGAGTTGGAAAAATTCTGGAGCTTATAAGAAATTCTTAATAGCGTCCTTTCCTCTTCACTAGAAAAAGACTGTGTACCTGTATCCTACCGACACTCCTATATGGATGCCAAACATAGACATAAAACACTAAAATAATAACAAAAATAGCGAACTGTCAGAAAGCGATAAAAAAAAGAATATTGAAAATAAGAAAAATACAAAAGATCAGAAGCGAACATACAACACAAAGTTGATAGATACTCTCAGGTACGCTCTAACACAAAAGTGGCGTTGGGCAGGACGTCTTGCGAGATATACAGACAAAAGATGAACATCAGAAACAACAACATGGAAAGGACCGATGGGCAAAAGAAGAAGAGGCCGTCCAAGAAGCAGATGGATCGACGAAATAATAACAACAACAGGAAAATAGTGGAGAAGCAAAGAATAAGGAGTAAGCCGGAGGAGGCCTATATCCGAAGTGGGGTTCCAAAACATTAGTTTTATATTTGTAATTTTTAAGAAAACCTGTTTTTAGGTAAGGTGTTTGTTTGGAAATAAAATGGGTTTATTATTATTATTTATGCATAAATAATAATATAAAAATATAAAAATAATATAATATAAAAAATATAAAAATAAATTGGTGCACAAACAGAGGAAAAATGATAATAAATTGTTTTGTCTTTGCCAATGTATAGATGTAACATATTATATATGTAACCTTATATATGTAAACATATTATATATAAAAACATATTATATATGTAACCTCTATGCGATTTATCTTAAAAAGAGTTTAATATGTTATAAAGATGACATAAATGGAATTTGGAATATTGAAACATTATAAATATAAAAGCATTTTGGAATATTGAATTTAAAAAAAACATAAAAAAAGTGGTGAAGCAATAGCTTTACATGTTGTTTCTCTTTAGAGAGCAACTCAATAGAAAAAAACTAGGCTAAACTGTATTTTGATGTAAAATAATACATTATATATATACCATTCCTTTAGTATAATACGTCAACACACTAGATGTATACTCGTAGTATATAGATATAATATAACATAATATAACAAGCATTCGTTCACATTTTATTTTTACTGGGCAAGTTAATCGATAATGCGCCTTAACAAATTCGTTAATGGAATCGAATAATAATTTTCTTAATTGTTCATTTTTATTAACATAAAAGTAGGGGAGAATCAATCGAATAGTTCAAATTTATTGTTCTGATTAAACTGGTTTAATGTATTGCGGAACATATTGTCTCGTGTTTGGGGGCCAAACTGTATCTTCAATCCACTTGATGAAACTAGACACCCTCGTGAAGACACCAGGTAGGTCTTTACGCCCGCATCCAACTCCGAACGATGTTACTCCAACAACATAGTACATATGGTATGGTTTAGGAGAGTTTTGGAGCATTTTCTGCAGTGGACCCCCTGAATCACCCTGGAAAAGATATATTAATACTTTAAAATATTATATTTGATTCGAAATTAAAATAGGTTACAATAATAACAAATAATAATAAAAAAAAACAGGAAAATAAAAACATTGCGTCCGAAAATAACAAACAAGAAGAAAAATAAACAATTCATTTTCTAAATAAATGATTTCAATGAAATTTTTATCTTAGATATAATAAAACGTTTGTCTGTAAATATTTACATACATAGTGTGGGCATCAATCATAATAAAAAACTAATTGTTCCACATTCAATGAACTTAAGTTAAAGCTGTCTCTTGTCTCAACGGACCAACTGATGCTGACCACTCACCGTTGCTCCTGGACGTCAGCAATACCAAGGAAATAGCCAAAGACATTTTATCACAGGTGACTCGTCTCAAATTTCCTATTAAGCAGAACATCTGTCTGCCCATAGACGGTCACAGCTAGACAAAGCCAGTCTTTGTGAGAGGCCTATCTGCCCTAGGTATAAATTGCAAGGTTAAACTGGCAGTAGGCAGTGCACGTTGCTCATAGAACATCACGAATGGAATTCAATTTCTAAGCCGTAAAGTAAAAAAAATGTCTGGATTAGAATTGTGGATGAGGGCAATTATATGGATGATATTTGTCCTGAGGGCAGGTATTGCGTATTGGTTAATAAGAGGTTACAGGATCATGACTTATAAAGCATAAGTCGTTGTCCAAGGGTGATGTACCGCTTTGGTCTGTTCAGGACTCTTAATATTACAAGTTCCAGCTTATACAATATTAAATTAATGTCCGCAACAAAAATACTGAGTCTTACTGGAAACTGAACTCAGATTCCGTGATACAGCAGAGGGTCATTCGTAATTAATAGCTTGTTGAGCATTTTTTCTTGTGTGTTTACGCTAAGAGTTTTCAAAACACTACTTTGTTATTTAATTTTCAGTAATCCATAGGAATGTTTTAGTGTGCATTTGCTAGTCTTAAGAAGAGCAGTATAATTTTTATGTGGTACTTGAAGATTATCAGCAACTACAATTGACATATACCTGACAAGAGTCTACTCCTCCTTCCAGTTTTCCTGCACAAAATTGATTTTCCCACAATCCGCACCAGTTTCTACTATGATGTTTGGACAACAATTCATCACAAACTTTCGAATCTATGAGATCCAAATCTGCAGCTTGGAGTTCGGGGGATATTTTATTGTCGTCTAAAATATTGAATAATATGATAATTATTTTGATTCGGGAAAAAAGTATTCAATCAATCATCAGGCAAGTAAATCAAATTTTCAACTAATTTATTTATCAAGTCATTTCTAAATGGCTGTTAACAATTAAAAAGGTTTTTTCATTAAGACTCCATTATCTTCATGTTGCCACTTTCTCAAAAGCCTTTCTCCTTGCTAAGTAGAGCGACTGCACATTAATAGCCTTGAAACTAAGTTTAACTACACACACGCTTTAGGTAGACCGTTCCTTGGCTATACTCCAGGTTTTGTTGATTCTCACGAACGATGGTAGCCATTACGATCAAGGAAATCATCTTGTCTACTTATTATTACTATTATTACAATAAAAGATGGAAGTACCTCCAGTCTGTTAACTATTTAACACCAACCAGGCAAAGAAGCTGCGTGGTTGATTTTATTAGAATTGAAATAAAATACACACCTTCTCGTACCACACCCCAACCGGTACCCACAAAACTCTTTCCTAGTTTATCAAGATTAGGTTCAGTCCAGAGACAGGCTGGATATAAAGTAGGAGTGTACGTTACTTCTTTTTTTAATTCTACTAGGGCAATATCAAAATATTTTTCAGGAGATTTGTAATTAGGATGCACTATTATTTGCTTGATTTCGAAATCAATTCCTTGCTCCAAGGCGAAAATCTGAAAAAAATGAGACATTAGCTAAATATTGTGGATGACCGAAAAATCGAAGGTCATACAAGTGAACGCAGTATCGCAAATTCTTGTTTACGAGTTAATATCGTAATGTTCAGTTCCATTATTTTATCTCTTTCAATTGTTATAATCAATAAAAGAGAGAGTGAGTATACAAAAGTCTTTGTTTACTGAATTATAGCTTTAATATCAATCTTACACGTATTGATCGTGCGGATTGGAACACAATATTCTAAGTTAGATTAAGCTTTATGCCAACTTACCGCAACAGGATTTTCCATGAAAGAAGTGTTTTTGCGACCTTGCTCATTAGGGTACACGAAGCTGGTGAGGCCTACAAACTGTAACCATCGCAAATATATCGTCATATGGGAATGTTGATAGTTTAGTTTAAAATTTGTATAAATTAACTTAAATTAACTTAAGTGAGGCTTTTTAAAGGAAATCGTGGTCTCAAAATTCATATCAGTCGAAAACACCCAACAAATGATCACTTAACATCTCATTCCTGTAACCCTTCCTCAAATCACACCACAGTTCCTCCTTCACACCCTATAACTTCTCCGTCACAACCAGATGAACCTTTTTGGGGAAAAAATTCAGAGCTAAAAAAGAACGTTCCAGTTCTTAAACGAATTCCCCGTGGTGCAAGGATTGCAGCATCACAATCGTTATCAAATTTGATCAAAAACGTTATAGTACAGAATTCTGTTTCGGCCTGGGAGCGTCTCCTTCTTTTTCCATACAGAATTTTACACATTAGGCCTAACAAAAATATTAAAATGACTATAACACAAACAATCAAAGATAATTGTGTGCATATATCTCTAGCAATGATTTCAATAGTTATTCATTCATTTTGTCAACCAAAAAATCCCATTCTGAGACCACATTTTTTAGAAAAGTTGAAACTAGACTCGGTTATGGTGATATAAGGGGTGCTGCAAAACTTTTGTTTTCAACTGATGTAATAGCACCTGATACATCCGATACTTTTCAAGCTCTCGAAAGTAAACACCCAGATCCGTCATAGAGGCGACCATAGAGGATGTTGCTAATGCTCTTGCATCTTTTCAGAGTGGTTCTGCTGGCGGGCTTGATAGCCTAACTCCACAGCACCTTAAAGATCTAACTAGTGGCAGCTGTGGCGCCGTCGGCCAGTCGCTTTTAAAAGGCTTAAAAGATTTAATTAATTTTATGCTTTCGGGCAAAGCCAATGATAAAATCATTGACATTCTCTATGGTACAAAGTTATGTGCTCTAAATAAGAAAGATGGGGGAGTAAGACCAATTGCCGTGGGCAAGGTATATCGCCGTCTGGCAGCCAAAATCTGTTGCAAGAAAAACATGGAAAAATTAAAACAATACTTCCAACCAGTGCAATTAGGTTTTGGTTCGCGAGGCGGCTGTGAGGCTGCTGTCCACGCTTTAAGGACTTTTCTCCATGAGCAAAGTCGACATAAAAAAAAATATTTTTAAAAGAAAAATTTCATGAAATTTGTCTCCAAATTAATTTAATGTGAAATGTGAAATGTTTGTTTCAAATGATAAAATTTCGTTACCAATTTAGAGAAAATTAAGAATTATTAATTTTATTTATTTATTAATTTAGAATTATTTTTGTTCCGTTTGGGGTAGAAACTTTGGGCCCCTGGGGCCCATCTGCTAAAAGCTTTTTTAAGGACCTTAAAAAAAACTATTTGATGCCTCGGGAGACCAGAAAGCCGGTACGTATTTTGCACAAAGAATTAGCATTGCTATCCAGCGTGGAAATGCTGCCAGCCTTCTGGGAACGCTGCCAACTGGCGGTGAGCTAACGCAGATTTTCTATTTATAAGTAGCTTTATATAAAACTAGCGACTCGCCCTCGCTTAGCTTCAGAAACATTAAAACACACATGAAACAAAAAAAAAAAAAAAAAGTAGCCTATGTTCATCAGGGACAATGTCGGCTTCTAATGGAAAAATAATTTTTCAATCGGTCCAGTAGTTTCGGAGCCTATTCGAAACAAACAAACAAACAAATCTTTCCTCTTTATAATATTAGTATAGATAGCAATTTTTATACTGTATTGTAATTTTTACTTATATGTAAGTAAATTATAAAAAAATTAAGATTAAAGTGTTTCTACAATACAAAAAAATACTTAAAATTAATAATACCAAAACTCGTAGAAGTTTTTTTGTATATCGGTTTATCCATAAAGATTTCAAATCAAATCAAAAAAAAATTTTTATGCAACATAAATGGAAGTACACACTTGTTGAACGTCAAAAAGAACTACCACCAATTCACAAAAACTAGCCTCCGTCCTGAGAAGAACTGGCAAGAAACTCAGCGGGCATGTCTTTTTTTTAAAAAAAATCAGTTTTTTTAAAAATACATATTCATTTTTATAAGATTTATTATAACGTAACATTTATTGCAATATTGAAATGTCAGGAGCGAGCAACTCATTCCCACTTTGTGCAATCTACTAGATAATCATTGACTTTATAGTAAGCTTTATTGCACAGACGTTCTTTAATAGTTTTCTTAAACCCATGTTTGTAGGTTCTGAACATCTTGTGGGATTTTGTTGTACAGGCGCACATACAAATACCCGAATGAATTTCGTATCTTATGTAACCTAGTCATCGGCACATCAAGCTTGTGTTTACGAACATACATCAAATTTTCAAAAATGTACTGGGATGCCATACTAAGAACTTTAATTTCTTTAAATTTTGCCCTCAGGGATTGTTATAAATAGCACGTATAGCTCTTTTCTGCAGAATAAATATCATTTCTACATCGGCCGCATTGCCGCCATGCTCGCATGATGCCCGAATGCGCATTTAAACCCATCACCGTCAATGGTGTGACAAAATATTATGTACAACAATTTAACTTGTGGTAGAACCTCTTGTGAGTCCACACGGGTAGGTACCACCGCCCTGCCTATTTCTGCCGTGAAGCAGTAATGCGTTTCGGTTTGAAGGGTGGGGTAGCCGCTGTAACTATTCTGAGACCTTAGAACTTATATCTCAAGATGGGTGGTGCATTTACGTTGTAGATGTCTATGGGCTCCAGTAACCACTTAACACCAGGTGGGCTGTGAGCTCGTCCAACCATCTAAGCAATAAAAAAAAAATTAATCCATTAGCTGTAGATGCCGCAGATAAGATAGGTATATGTTTCAAACATTGTACATTATATGCTTTTTGTATATTCGTTGTCTCGGAATGCATGACTGCTTCGAGGCAAGATGGTTGTATTACTAGCTTGTGCTTTCAACTACCATTATTAAACTTAACATATCGACTGGTCATGTCGACATATCGATTGCAACTTTACAGGAAAGTCATTTATATAATAATATAATAAAAATTTGGAAAAAATATCATAACAATAAATAATAGTTTAAAAAAACTAACAAAATACGCTTTTATAGAAAATCCAACTAAAAAATAGAAAATAAATTTTAATAAATTTATATTAAAAATAGTGTAAGAAAAAATGATTTTATTGTAAAAAAAGTGTGGGGTGCATGGTATCAGAAGTTATAAATATTTTATGAAGAGATATGAGTAGAGTTTTTTCATATTTTTTTTTTGAATTGTCATCGGTCCTTAATGAGTATACCAAATTTCGAGTTAATCCGACGTTTTGAAGGGAGTCAAAATCATGTTCAAAGATTCCGTTACATACTAAGATACGTCTGAAGCTAATAAAAGCGTATTAAAAAAACTTCTTTCGCTATTTCAATGGAGAAAATCTAATTGAAGTTCAATTAAAAACATTGAACTGTTGAACAAAAATAGATGTTGTGTATTATCCAAAATGTCGTTTAAGGCAAACAGCCTTTTACCACTCGATATAATATATTCACTGAAGAGTTAAGAAGGAGGGGTACAAAAAGAGGTAGGGCTATTATTGCAATATAAATTTATAATATGGTTTTGTTGGAAGGATCACATATCCATACATATCTTCAGAATCTATACTGATATATAAGACTAGTGGTTTTTACGAATGTTCCATTATAACTACTGAACCATGCATCCGATTGACTTGAAACTTGGTATCCATGTAGAAAATACATGTACTTAATGGATAGGCTAATATTTATATGAGTGTTGGACTCCCTACACCAGTTTCGGAGCGTTAATGATGAGAATCTTTGTGGGGGTGAGAAATAATAATGTTAATTTTAAATGCCCAGCGAAGCGGACGGGTACAGCTAGTAATAGTCTAAATGTTAATGTAGACCTTAACTTTAATGCAGTATCCATAAGTAATTTTAAAATATGAGATATCGATCAGAGAGTTCTTCTATTCTTACCGTAGGTCCTAGGTTTTTGATCCCAACTCTAACAATCTGCGGAACCGGATCAGCAAGTTCTGTGTCAGTTTCTGAGGCTCGTGAACAATGCGCTGCGGTTAGCACGAACTTGTGACTGATCAGCGTACTGCCGCACTTGAATGCCCATGTATTCAGCCAGGTCTTCCATCCAAGAGCAGCCTGATTACACAATGACCTAGTTATATTTATCTAGCCCAATAAAGATCAATAGTTTACTATAGACAATAAATTATAATATTTTCAATCTATACTTCACCTAGTCTTGCAATAAATACTGAGACAAAGGAAAAAAAAATCTATTGCAAATAACATGATGCCATACTTTTGTGAAAAAGGTATCAAAACATCGGCACAAGTGTATCAAGATACCATTCTTGAGAAGGTAGTGAAGCCCCTTAACAACACCATGTTCAATAATCAAGAATGGTCCTTCCAGCAAGACTCGGCGTAAGGTCATAAAGCTCACTCTACGCAGTCTTGGTTGGAAACGAACATTTCGGACTTCATCAGAGCTGAAGACTGGCCGTCGTCTATAGACTATAAAGTAAACACATAAATCTGGTTTATTTCAGTAATCGTTTTTAAAATTGATTTTATTATAAGCCATGGGGGGGAGTCGGTGATAAGTATTAGTGGGATGGGTTCTGCCAGTGAACCCATACCTAAAAAATGCTAATCTGCTTGCGTACGCCTGGATGTGTGGAACCAGGCTATTAGGCGCGCACCGACAAGTGCTTCATATACATCCTCGCCATCACATTTCATTGATGATGGGCCCACATACCTACATCTTTGTGGGTCGTCCCCTCCGGAAATGCTATGTTCCCGTACGAGTTCCGCACATTTCATTTACCTCGGGAACATAGTAGCTAAATATGAAGTCCGAAAGCGAGGCTTCGGCGCTATAACCGAATAAGCTGGCTCGGGGAGTTAACCCTTAAAAAAAAAACTAAACTACATGGAAGCAAGACTTAAAGAGAAATTACCCCAAGAGGGTAACGGCGATGCCGGAGAATCCGTCCCTGAGCTTAGCTCAGGCTGCCCCGCGTATTCTGGGGGGGGCAAAGTAGTGCTGTCTGTGGAAAAACCAACAAAAACTTTGACCCAACAGTTATTTCACCCGGGTCTTTTTAATCGCCAACGATCCGCGTCACTGGGTGATGCCAGAGAACTAATTAAAAAACACAATGACAAACAACAAGAAAAAGTCAACGAGCAGGAAAACAATGTGACTGATTTACATAATCCAAATATCCCATGGCAACGAATGCCAAACCAAAAAAGGAACCGTTCTCCTGAGGAAAATTCGCTTTCTAAATCTAATGAAGCCAAAAGGTTACATACAAGAAACCAACTGATCAGCCAAAACAGAGACATTACTGAATCTACAAGTAGACAAAGTCCAGAAATAGAAACAAGTAATCGTTACTCAATATTAGATATTGAAGCTGATGACTCGGCTCTACAAAAGAAGACCCCCAAACCGCCACCCCTTATACTATATGGTATTGAAGACCTTGCCAAATTAACAGAATTAATAGAACAAGTGTTGGAAAAGAATGACTACACCTTTAAAGTATCATCTAAAGACCAACTCATCATATCCTCTGCCACAATTGACAAGTATAAAATCCTTATAGAGCATATCAGAGCTAGAGGGCTAATAGGCCATACATTCACACGAAAGGATCAAAAATGTATGCGGATAGTAATCAAACATCTACACTTTAGCACACCTAAAGATGCCATCATTGATGCAATAGAGAAGACAGGTAACAAAGTACAAGGAGAGATCGTCACTGCACGAAAACCTGGCACCAAAGAACCATTAAATACATTTTTTGTCAATGTAGCATCCCATGAAAATAATAAACGTGTCAAAGATATAAAATTCATTTACCACCAAAAAGTAAAAATAGAAGACCCGAAACGAAATACAACTATAGTACAGTGTACAAGATGTCAACAATATGGGCACAGCAAAAATTATTGTATGCGCCCATATAGATGCGTAAAATGTGCTGGTCCACATAAGACAACATTGTGCACTATAGACAAAAATACCCCAGCTGTGTGCACTCTCTGCTCAGGAAGTCATCCTGCTAGTTACAAAGGATGTATGGTATACAAAGAAATTCTTACAAGGAAGAAAATGGCTAATAAACCTAACACGAAATACAAAATCAATTCTCTTGCTACAAAAGATCCAACAGTATATAACGATACCCAAATAGAAACTGAAAAAGAAAGAAAAGTAAAAACCACCAAACAGCATGCTACTGTTCAAGAAAGTTTAAAACAATACAGTGAGGTTGTTAAAAAAGGTCTTGAAAATTCATCTCTCAGGAATCATACTTATGATCCAATCAAATATAAAAAAGATACGCAGGATCATCAGATATCATGGCCTTTAGATAACAGTACAGAAACACAGAGATCAGATACATACATAAATAGACATCAGCCAAGAACACAAAAACCTATGACAAAATACAACGATGACAATATGTCACAGAGAACACAATTAAAAAAAATAGATAGCGACAATGACACTCGAGAGCAAATACTTATGTTAGAAAAGGTCATAACAAAACAATCTGAAAGAATTGACCAACTTATAACACAGCTAAACACAATGATGAACCTTATCATTACACTCGTGAGTAAAGCTCCATAATGTTCTCGTTGCGCATCGCTACCTGGAATATCAATGGATTGGCGCCAAATAAGCAGGAGCTAGAAATTTTGCTCAAGCTTAATAAAATAGACATTGCGCTAATATCAGAAACTCATCTTAATGACAATAGAACAATTTTGATAGATAACTATAGTGTATATAACACAAATCATCCTGATGGAACTTCACATGGAGGAACCGCCGTTCTTATTAAAAATAACATAAGGCATAATGTACACAGTGCTTTTCGAGAGGAATGGCTTCAAGCTACTACTATAACTATAAACGAAAAGTTTGGGCCTATTAACATCAGTGCTATCTACTGTCCACCAAAACACAATCCTAAGCAAGATATGTTTAATAAATTCTTCAACACTTTGGGCAATAAATTTATAAGCGGAGGTGATTGGAACTGCAAGAATACATTCTGGGGATCACGGTTGACAACTACTAAGGGACGTGAAGTGAAAAAAAGTGCTGATTATTGCAAGCTAACAATCCTTGGAACAGGTGAACCTACCTACTGGCCAACAGATACAAATAGACTTCCAGATCTGGTGGACTTTTTTATAATAAAGGGTCTTTCATATGTATATTTTGAAGTTGAGTCATCACTTGATTCTGTGTCGGATCACACTCCTGTCATAGCAACATTTAGCATCTCACCTATACAAAAAGAACAAAAAGAAGTACTATATAATTATAAAACAGACTGGAACTCATTCAGCGATTATCTAGAGGAAGAAATTAAACTTAGTGTTAAACTTAAAACAGAAGAAGATATAGATGAGGCAACATTTTATATCCAAAACCTCATTCAAGTGGCTGCGTGGCATTGCACTCCAAAATTAAGCGATCATACTGTTAGTAATAATATACCTATGGAAATACGCTACAAACTTCAAGTAAAGAGAAAGCTAAGAAGGCAACTCCACATGACAAGATCCGATACAGACAAAAAAGAATTTAATAAAATCTCAAGAGAACTAAAAGAACTAATCAATGAATCTGTCAACTCAGCATTTTATCATAAAATATCAGGGCTCTCAGCATACAAGAAGGACAATTATTCTTTATGGAAAATCACCAAAAACTTCAAAAAACCTAAAAGCCATATTCCACCAATGAGGAAATCGCCAACCGACCCTTGGGCCAAGAGTACAACTGAAAAAGCTGAGCTATTTGCAAATTACTTATATGAAATATTTACCCCTAACCTATCACCAATGGAGGACTATGAAAAAGAAGTTGATGTCATGATTAATAGTGACCAGCAGCTATCCCTGCCACTCAAATCCGTCACCCCCAGGGAACTTACGCAATGTATACAGTCTCTTACAAATAAAAAAGCTCCTGGTTTTGATTTAATAACTGGTGAGGTACTTAAAAAATTGCCCAAAAAAGTAATAATATTTTTAACAATGTTATTCAATGCTATCGTCAGAGTACATTATTACCCAAAACTCTGGCAAATAGCACAAGTCTGCATGGTTATAAAGCCTGGAAAACCAGCGTCAGATCCAAGTTCATATAGGCCCATAAGTCTTCTACCTGTGTTGTCTAAGGTGTTTGAAACGGTATTTCTAAAAAGACTGAAGCCGCTTCTTGACCAGGAAAAGATTATACCGGATCATCAGTTTGGATTTCGGGCGAAGCATTCTACTGTCGAACAAGTACACAGAGTAGTTCCTAAAATTCGACAATCTTTAGAAAAGAAGGAATACTGTTCTGCGGCATTTATTGACATCAAGCAAGCTTTCGATAAAGTCTGGCATAAGGGATTACTATATAAATTGAAAACCCTCCTACCGAATTCTTTTTTCATGCTCCTGAGATCCTACTTAAAACACAGAAAATTCCAAGTCAAATTTGGAGAGGACTGTTCGAAGCTGTATAATATTAACGCCTCCGTACCCCAGGGATCAGTGCTTGGTCCGGTCCTGTTTTCTATCTATACTGCAGACCTGCCTCAATCCCAAGATGTTGTAACTGCGACTTACGCTGACGATACAGCTTGTCTGGCAAGTGACATAGATCCACATAATGCATCATTACAACTACAAGTACAGCTTGACAAAGTGGATGCTTGGCTGCAGAGATGGCGATTAAAACCTAGTGTAACTAAGTCAACGCAGGTAACATTCACCCTTCGGAAAGGTGTCTGTGGCCCTGTTTACATGGAAGGTAAAGCTTTACCAAATGCCGACTCTGTGAAATACTTGGGATTACACCTAGACAGAAGATTAATCTGGGCGAACCATATAAAAGCAAAAAAACGAGAAGCGAACTTGCAATTTCTCTCTTTGAATTGGTTACTGGGACGCCAGTCTCCACTGTCACTAAGTAACAAACTCCTGGTCTACAAAGCGATTATAAAACCTGTCTGGACTTATAGAATAGAACTGTGGGGTTCCGCTAGCAACTCGAATATCGAGATCTTACAGAGATTCCAGAACATTGCTCTTAGAACTATCTCAAACGCGCATTGGTTTGTAAGAAATAGTGAGATTCACGAATACTTAGAAATGCCGACTGTTCGAGAGGAAGTCAACAAGAACAGCAAGAGATGTAAGGAAAGACTAAATGAGCACTCAAATGAATTGGCAAGGTGCCTGCTAGACACAACTGGAGATGTGAAACGTTTAAAAAGATGGCAAATTTTAGACTTAGACCAAAGATACTAAATCTACTGCTGTAATTGATGACATTTAATGTAATGTCATCCACAACTCGAACTTCTTGGAACACATCTGATTATGGCTATAGAGCGGATTGCAGATAAATATAAAGAAAAAAAAAAAAAAAAAATTATAAGCCATGAGGTTTCGTTCTCCTTTCTGTGAATTTTATCAAATTGTGTTTCGCAGGTATTTCGGGTATATATGGTCAGTTTAAATTTTCATTGAAAATGATGCCGTCACAATATATGCTAATAGCAATTAGCTCACCATATGCGGGAATTCTCCTAGATATGTGTCCCTACCACCGACGTAGTAGCGGATGTTGTAAGCTTTGAATTCGCATTCTCTCACCAGATATTGCTGAGTGTTTGTTGCCTCAGCAAACCAATAATTTTCTCTGCATCCTGTAATGAAAAAATAAATGTCGCCAATTAAATATCAACAAGACTGAAGCTAACTGTCTCAGTTCTAAGATCTGGTAGAGCTGTGAAGCAATATTTTTTAACAATTAGACACGTGGAGGTTTAAGGGCAATATTTATTTTCTAACGGATCAGTAGACGCATAAAATTAAATAATATTTTACATACTCAACATTCTTTTAAAGTAATGTAAAAATAAATTTGTTTTGCATATTTTCACAATTCCTGAGTATTTTAAATTTCAAAATCTCCACACCAAAATACTTATTCGAAAAGCATCGGAGACTGAACTATAATAAATAATAGTTTTAAAAAACGAACAAAATACGCTTTTATAGTAAATCCAATTAAAAATAGAAAACAAATTTTAATAAATTTGAATTTAAAATAGTGAGAGAAAAAAAAAATATTGTAAAAAGGCGTGTGGGGTGCTTTTCAGGATATTATCAAAATAATTCTTCTACTCATATCTGTTCATAAAATATTTATAACTACTTGTACCATGCACCCCACGGTTTATGTTTAATTCAAATTTATTAAAATTTATATTCTATTTTTTAGTTGAATTTTCTATAAAAGCGTATTTTGTTAGTTTTATTAAACAATTATTTATTTTTCATTTTTTAGTTTAATCTCAATTTTCTCAATTATTTTTTATATTTGACTGTCATCGGTCCTTAATAAGTGTACCAAATTTCGAGTTAATGTGACGTTTTAAAGGGGGTCAAAATCATGTTCAAAGATTCCGTTACATACTAACATACATACGTCTGAAGCTAATAAAAGCGTATTAATAAATTCGCCAACCAGTCGACAACTCTGTGAAGTTAGTTTAATCACAATTTCTCCCGTGATCTATGTTTGTTTAATGTGACTAAGCTAATCAAGCTTACTTCAAAAGTCTCTTGTTGAGTAATCATACTCACGGACGTCACTGTACGGTCGGTTATTCTGTCGGTAATCTGGCATTACCAAAGTTTCCAATTCTGAAATACATTTCTTATAAATCAAGTCTTGCGGTGTAAGCGTAACATTTGGTGACGCTGTGCCCTCTGCCATTATTAAAGGCTGGCTGGAGACCATCGTGGACGCGCTTGGAGTAGAACGAACCGGAAATACAGCTTGTGCTGCATTTGTACCTTCTGAATTTGGAATTATCTGTAAAGGAAAACGTTAAGGAGCATTTTTTAAACAATTAGCTTTTTTTATTGTAAATAACTACGATGCCAGCATTCAGAAAATGTATTTATTTTAATTTATTAGAGTAATTGAAGTATTAAAATTATAACGGAAATTTAGTTTTGTTGTTATATCTTTTATTTTTAATTTTATTGCTTAGATGGGTGGACGAGCTCACAGCCCACCTGGTGTTAAGTGGTTACTGGAGCCCATAGACATCCACAACGTAAATGCGCCACCCACCTTTAGATACAAGTTCTAAGGTCTCAAGTATAGTAACGACGGCTGCCCCACCCTTCAAACCGAAACGCATTACTGCTTCACGGCAGAAATAGGCGGGGTGGTGGTACCCAGCCGCGCGGACTCACAAGAGGTCCTACCATCAGTAACAGTAATCTTATGACAAGCATAATTTATGTACGAGCTATGCACACTAAGCCTAAATTGCAATTTAAAAAAACAATAAAACTTAAATGCACACACATGCTACTCAGTACATACTGCTTTAATTTTTTAAAGTTTATATGTTGTATATTGAATCAATTTATAAGTAATCTACACTAATGTTTTGAGAAAGTTTTTTGTTACCTCTTTTTTTATTGCTTAGATATGTGGACGAGCTCACAGTCCACCCAGTGTTAAGTGGATACTGGAGCCCATAGACATCTACAACGTAAATGCGCCACACACCTTGAGGTATAAGTTCTAAAGTCTCAAGTATAGTTACAACGGCTGCCCCACCTTTCAAACCGAAACGCATTACTGCTTTAGGGCAGAAATAGGCGGGGCGGTGGTACCTCGGTGGTACCTTAACATCGCAAAATATTGTACAATGTATTGGCGCCAAAATGAGAAAACTCAATGAGCAATCATATAAAAATGACAGATTCCAAATTCAAATGTAATATTTTGTTTATTTTTAATTTTAACAGTATTTATGGCCAGACTAAGTATACTTATATTATAAAGAGGAAATATTTGTTTATTGGTTTGTATTGAATAGGCTCTGAAACTATTGAACCGATTTGAAAAATTATTTCACTGCTTGGAAGCTACACTATTTTCGAGTGACATAGGCTGTAATCTTTTTTGAAAAAAAATAGGGATCTTTACTAATACTCCAATGATGTAACACAAGGTGTAAAAAACTGGCTAAAATATTCTTTACATCACGTGCCCTGTGAAAATATTGATGACAGAATAAAATAGTGTACTAGGACTTTGTAGAACACATTATTATTTACAAAAAGTGTCGCGACTGAATATGTCTATAATAGTTAAGCCGCAATAAATGTTATTTTATTGAAAAAAATAAAACAACGTCAAATACCGTTGAAATTTTTGTTAAGGACCTGAGCGGAGCCGGAGCGGGCCGCTAGTCTATACTAATATTATAAAGAGGAAATATTTGTTTGTTTGTTTGTATTGAATAGGCTCCGAAAGTACTGAACCGATTTAAAAAAATCTTTCACTGTTTGAAAGCTACACTATTCCCGAGTGACATAGGCTATAATTTTTTTTTTGACAGGGGGAAAGTGGGCAAAATCCGACTTCAGTGATGGTTTGGTGGGGTATTAGCTATGAAGGAGTGACTGGGCCATACTTTTGTGAAAAAGGTATCAAAACATCGGCACAAGTGTATCAAGATACCATTCTTTAGAAGGTAGTGAAGCCCCTTAACAACACCATGTTCAATAATCAAGAATGGTCCTTCCAGCAAGACTCGGCGCCAGGTCATAAAGCTCGCTCTACGCAGTCTTGGTTGAAAACGAACGTTTCGGACTTCATCAGAGCTGAAGACTGGCTGTCGTCTAGTCTCGATCTTAATCCGCTGGATTATGATTTATGGTCAGTTTTCGAGAGTACGGCTTGCTCTAAGCGCCGTGATAATTTGGAGTCCCTAAAACAATCCGTACGATTGGCAGTGAAAAAATTTCTAATGGAAAGAGTGCGTGCTTCTATTGATAGCTGGCTTCAACCGTTAAAGGACTGTATTGCAGCCAAATGGAGACCACTTCGAATAAGCTTTTTATACTTTAAATTGTTTTATATTTATGTATTAAACTAACACACTATAAAAGTAATAAATGCTATTTACAATAGTTTTTTTTTTTCCTTTGTCTCAGCATTTATGGCAAGACTTACGTACATATATAGATAGTCTGTGGTTAAATTGAGAATAGATTAATATTGTTTGCCTTTAATATTATTTGTCTATAGTGTAGTTTTGGCGGAATTTGTGATTATAGAAGTACATAATAATATAATAAGTCTTTGACAATAGAATCATAATAATGTTCAAACCTATACATAATTTCAATTAATTATAGTCGAATTTCGACTACCAGGGGACCACTAGTATTATAAAAACACAGAAAAACATTTTATGTGTTCTCTATATTAAAAAAATGAACTGAACTTAATAAACATTCAATGTTTATTAGCGCTCAACATAGCATTGTTTATTAAATTCGCAGTCAGTATAAGCAGACTAGCTAATGGCATTTCGGTGAATAAAGGATTCAATATAATTGAGCTCTCGTTATAACATGGTAGACAATGTAGGTAGGTTAGGTACACGTGTGGTCTCACTGAATTTATCTCATAAAAAGTAGTCACCAGAATATAATAATAATAATAATATACTAATATTTTCTTTCATGCAAATAATAGGTTACATACGCATTTCAAGTATGAAGAAGAAATTATAAAGAAAAAAAGAAAAAAAAGAAAAGAAGAAAAAAAAAATAGTGATGCTGTTAACACTTATTTACCCCTTTCTCCTTCCTCCTCTCATCCCTCCTCCCTCCCTCTCCTTCGTTTAAAAAATTTTAAATGAAGATAATGCTTTTAAAAAGTTTATAGTGTGTAAATATAAAAGTTTGTTTACATGAACCCTCCTCAAATGAAGGTGAAGGCCTCCTCTCCTCTAAAGAATACCATGTATCTTTCTTTCTTCGTGACTTCACAAAGTCACCAGAATTCTTCTTCTTCTCAGTCGTACACTCCTGTCGGAGTGGTCGTGGCTACGCATGCCTTAATGTTTGGTTGCGGTTTTTGAGAGACTTCTCCATCTCTCTCTATTTGTGGCGGTAAGTGTACACTCAGTAAGGGAACACTTCGTAGATAACTTAACCAAGTCTGTCCACCTTGTGGATGATCGGGCGCGAGAGCGTCACCAGAATATGCAACGACAAATAATACTCACTCTATCTGCAGTCGGACTTTTGGTAGTACTCCAGATCCAATCGTCTTCTGCCTGAAATAAACATAACAGTAAAGCAGTGATGCATTTCTGTTTGAAGGGTGGGGCAGCCGTTGTGACTATACTGCGACCTTAGAACCCATGTCTCAAGGTGGGTGGCGGCATTTACGTTTTAGATGTCTATGGGCTCCGGTAACCATTTAACATAAGGTGGGCTGTGAGCTCGTCCATCCATCTAAGCAATAAAACAACAAAAAAAACCTTTATTAATCAACCATGAAACCTTAATAAAGTTTAACCTGTGAGTGGAGTTTTGCTATACTTTGTCATAAATATTATTATTACGTATAGGGTCAATAAAAGTTCTTTTAGAAATAATAACCTATACGCTTTCATAAAAGAAAAGTTAAAACAATATTTGGTAAGTTATACGTGGGTACTCAATCAATGAAACGTAAAAATTGAGTTCATGTTTTGTAAGCCTGCAATGGTGGTGATTGTGGTGAGTTAATGGCAGGAGAATTCATCCACTCAATTATTTACATGTACATTTAATCTAAGTAAATTTCGTGATGAAGGAATAACATTGTGAAATAGAACTGGTGGTAGGACCTCTTGTGAGTCCGCACGGGTAGGTACCACCACCTTGCCTATTTCTGCCGTGAAGGAGGCGTTTCGGTTTAAAGGGTAGGGCCGCCGTTGTAACTACACTGAGACCTTAGAACTTATATCTCAAGGTGGGTGGCGCATTTACATTGTAGATGGGCTCCAGTAACCACTTAACCAGATAGGCTGTGAGCTCGCCCACCCATCTAAGCAATAAAAAAAAACCATCATCGTCGTCATTTCTGTCGAGCACCAGTTATGCGTCTGGTTCGTGGTGGAACAGTTGCTTTAGAAACAAATTGAAATTTTGATGCTATGTCTCTAGGTCAGAGGCGGCTTTCTCGATACCAACTAATGGACCATGGTCTCTTGTCTGTCAGAAGCAGCAGGAGGAGACCGGAGGTCGAAATGAGAGTGTATCTTCTAAATTTAATGTAATTTTATGACAAATAAAAAAGTCACGTGCCGTTTTGAACAAAAATCGCGGATATTTGGCACTTCTTCATAAAAGAAATACGCGTGCACATTTAAGTTACGACCAATAATAATAATAATAATGTAATGAAACAAGTTTGGTAAAAGGAAAACGTCAGACTTATTTGGACGGCTTAACGAAAATCAATCTTCGACGTCACGATCTTAATACATCAATCTGTTTTTTTTTAAATTTCAATGTACGTAAGTAGTAGGTAGAGTGCTATTTTGTTCGCTTCATTTGTTAATATGTAAAAATCTTGGAGGTTAGTTCAGAAATTTCTCGTTTTTACCACCGCACCGCCCGCCACCGGAGTAGAGTTCATCCATATTACCTGGAGCCACTGCGGTCATCCACAGTGCGCTTCCAGAGATCTTTTTTGCCACGTACCATCCGGCTATGGACATTCCATAGCTCCCCTCCACGGTGTTTCCCGCGCGCTATGACATGTCCTTCTTCAAACGAGGCTTATGGAGAGTATTAAGCGGTAGGCAGCGGCTTGGCTCTGCCCCTGGCATTGCTGAAGTCCATGGGCGACGGTAACCACTCACCATCAGGTGGGCCGTATGGTCGTCTGCCTACAAGGGCAATAAAAAAAAAATTGTAAAGATTTTTTACTGGCCAAATGAAGAATACGACCCAAGTCATGCTCTGTGGTCATAGTTACGCGTGAATAGCCGTATTGTTAGGGTCAGCAGTCAGTTACTGTCTACACTCTACATATTGTCGTATTTGCTGGTAGCTTTGCATGCGATACCATTGAAAGGATCTGAGGGTTTTTTTTTATTGCTCAGATGGGTGGACGAGCTCACAGCCCACCTGGTGTTAAGTGGTTACTGGAGCCCATAGACATCCACAACGTAAATGCGCCACCCACTGTTAAGAATAAGTTCTAAGGTCTCAAGTATAGTTACAACGGCTGCCCCACCCTTCAAACCGAAACGTATTACTGCTTCACGGCAGAAATAGGCAGGATGGTGGTACCCACCCGCGCGGACTCACAAGAGGTCCTACCACCAGTAATTACGCAAATTATAATTTTGCGGGTTTCATTTTTATTACACGATGTTATTCCTTCACCGTGGAAGTCAATCGTGAACATTTGTTGAGTACGTATTTCATTAGAAAAATTGGTACCCGCCTGAGATTCGAACACCGGTGCATCGCTCAACACGATTGCACCGGACGTCTTATCCGTTAGGCCACGACGACTTCAGCTGGTAGCGTAGCCACAAGTAGTCAATGGTAAACTTTTTTTTGAGTTTTGGGTCAATAGCGTTAACATCAAGTCAAAGGAATCAACTTACAATTTTTCTTCTCGTCCGCTTCTTCAAAGTTAAAAGGTTTCCAGATTGTTCAATAGTTGTGCACACTGGAAATTTGAACGTTCTGATTTAAGAAGTCAAACTTTACAAGAGAAAACATACAAATAACTCTACAGCATTTTTACGTGTACTTATCTTTAAAAATGAACTTAAAGTACCTAATATTTAACAAATCTCTATTAAATAAAATAAAATAATAAAAAAACAAATCCAGATTGCTAAGATTTCTAGGATTTATAGCATAACCAAATACCCCTTTTAAATATTTTTTATTGATAACGAGCTGACCCGGCAGGCTCGTAGCGCCTCAATCGATAAATAAAATACCTAAACTTTTGTACAAAATAAAACTTACAACAAACAACAGGAATCCGTCCGTCGGGGGACACATTAAAGGAAAAACAAAATTGTTATTTTTTATTTAATTCCGAGCATTTTCATATTTATCTACTTTTTAAACCTTCTCTGGACTTCCACAAATAATTCAAGACCAAAATTAACCAAATCGGTCGAGCCGTTCTCGAGTTTTAGCGAGACTAACGAACGGCAATTCATTTATATATATATAGATAATTAAGGATAGGACAAATGAATGTATAATTACATATGTATTTCTGATCGCTCGATGACCTCCGTATCATAATTGGCGATTTACAAACCAGAATCGATATGTAGAATAAATAAAAACAATATGCGTTTTATTTATTTTGTCTTTATGAACAGACGCGCGCGAGGACATCTGGTATATAGCGACGACCGGAGTTCATGGCCAGATAACCCAATGTGTGTCTTGCCACCCGTCATGAGATCTGAGATCGCAATCTCAATTATATTAGATACTAACTGACCCGGCACGCTTCGCAGTGCCTCAATCGATAAATAAAAGACCTAAACTTTTGTATAAAATAACCTTAAAACAAAGAAAAGGAATCCGTGTGACGCGGGACACATCAAAGGAAAAACAAAATTGTTTGTTTTTATTTAATTCCGAGCATTTTCATATTTATCTACCTTTTGAACCTTCTCTGGACTTCCACAAGTAATTCAAGACCAAAATCAGCCAAATCGGTCCAGCCGTTCTCGAGTTTTAGCGTGACTAACAAACAGCAATTCATTTTTATATATATAGAAGATAGATAGATAGATTAAAAACATGAAAAGTAGTACAGGTAGATTCCCTATGCAACCATTTTTTTTATTGCTCTTGTAGGCAGACGAGCACACGGCCCACCTGATGGTGAGTGGTTATCGTCGCTCATGGACCTCAGCGATGCCAAGGGCAGAGTCAAGCCGCTGCCTACCGTTAAATACTCTCCATAAGCTTCGTTTGAAGATAGACCATTTTCATTTTACACTACTGGTCATTTGAACCGGTAATTTAAAGCAACTAGTGGTCCCTCGGTAGGCGAAATTCGACTATAATTAATTGAAATTATAAGTTTGTACACTATTATAATTCTATTGTCAAAGACTATTATACTTCTATAATGAATTAATGACAGATTTCGCCAAGAGTACAGTTTAGACAAATATTAATAAAGACAAACAATATTAATCTATTCTCAATTTGTCCATAGACTATAAGCAATAAGTAAAGTTTGACAATAAACAAATAGTATGCGTGCGCGTGTGTGTCAAATACATGGTAGTGTGTGTAATTTTTTTTTTATTGACTTAATGTATTACTAATGCATTATTAAAAAAAAAAAAACATTCTGCACCTCCTACTCTATATTCTTTATAAGTGTGGGAAATTTCATACTCCTCCGTCTGCGAAATTTTCCTAAAATAGGATACAAAGTTTTTGCTTCACGTATTAATATATTAGTCGACTATTATCAAAGGCGGCAATCTGACTTTTGGACAATGATTGGTAAATCAGAAAAACGAATTATTGACTTTGTATTCCATTGGCAGTCACAAAACTCTTCGGAACGACATCTTAGATAAATAACAGGTTAACTATTAACCTTTATTTAATGCAGGTTTTGAACCGTATTCTTTGAAGGAGACGATTATATTCAAATAAATCTGTATTGACATATCAATAAATTTTTTTTGTCCAAATGCACAGATTGCCACCTTTGATAATAGACGACTCATATAGATTATTTCTAAATTCGGTTGAATTTTGTGTTTTGTTTCCTACATTGGCATATTTCTTATCAATATCATCATGGAACACGAGGTCCGTCGCGGTAGCAATGCCGCATAAACGGCTCACAACATTAATGACGAGTATGGAGTGAATACTACAAACGTTCGACTCGTTATTAATTTGAACGCTTCCAATATGAAGATTTTATTTTTAACTACCCGGCAGACTCCGTAGTGCTTCAATCGATAAATAAAAGACCTAAACTTTTGTATAAAATAAACTTAAAACAAACAAAGGAATCCGTCCGACCGTCCTGGTCTTCTGGTCGTATATCTATCGTTTCAGTCTTTCATATTGGGTATCCAATTTCGTTTTCCTGATAGTTCTTTTAATGCTTTCCTTGCTCCGCCTGTTTTCTGGATACATTTTTCCAGTTTTTCTAACCTAAATTTTTGTCTTTATTTCCTCATATTGATGTTTATTTGTTTGCTAATTACTGCTATTTTCTTTCCTAGACCTTTATTTTATTAGATGTTGAGAAAAGGTTAGCTCGATCTTCTAGTAGCTTAGCTGCTTTGTTTTATCTGATAGCCATGATATTTAATTCTTTCTAGTATCCGAAGCTTTTTCTGGGGCCTTTTCATTTATAGTTTCTTGTAGTTTTTTTTTTTTTGTTTTTTTTTTTTTTTTTTTTTTTTTTTTTTTTTTTTTTTTTTTTTTTATGATTGAAAGTTTACTGGTGGCCCGAAGGCCTTTCCAGTTTCACCAGGACAGGTGGGCGAGCAAAGGCTCAGCCAAGAGGGGTGGGATTTGCTAACAACTGCCCGAGCGCCTCCGAAGGAGACCTAACAACTCAAGAGCAATTGTTTCGCGAATGAATCTACTACCGGATCGGAATCGCGACCCGCTGAGAAGATCCGGCGAGAAACTCAGCGGGCTGATGCATGGGTTAGGTTGCACGTCGACCTCTTTGTCGAGTTCGACGAGTACGGTTACCGGAGTCCCTAAGCCTGCCCCTAGTATTAGAGCTGAAGGCATCTAATGCAAAGGTTATTGGATCTGATGGATCCGTAAGGACGTGTCTAGGGCGTCGACGGTGACTGGCTCCTGCATGATCAGGATTCGGGGAGTAGTCAGCGGCGGCAACGATAAGGCGATTATCAGTTTCTTGTAGTTTGTTGTATGTGTCTTGTATGTGTAAGTCTTTTGTGTTTTCTATGAAGTTTATTAGCTTTTCTTTAAATCTACTGACATTCAAGTTTGTGGTTTTGTTTGTTAGATTTGCTTTAAAAGGTCTTTTCTTAGAGGTGTTTAGTTTTAGCTTGGCATGACAGGTCTATAGTTGCTGTTAAAGTTTAAATCTATACTAATATTATAAAGAGGAAAGATTTGTTTGTTTGTTTGTTTCGAATAGGCTCCGAAACTACTGGACCGATTTGAAAAATTCTTTTTCCATTAGAAGCCGACATTGTCCCTGATGAACATAGGCTACTTTTTTTATTTTTTTTTTTATTTTTTTTTTTTGCTTTCATGTGTGTTTTAATGTTTCCGAAGCGAAGCGAGGGCGGGTCGCTAGTTATTTATAATTCGACAGTCTTGAAAAGCCGTACTTCGGTTCGAGAGAATATAATCTATCTCATTTTTGTAACGACCGTCTGGAGATATCCACGTCCACCTGTTCCTTGGTCGATTTTTATAATAGCTGTTCAATATTTTCAGATTATTGTCGTATGCTAAGTGAATCAATTTCTCACCGTTTCGTGTCCTCTTTCCTGTACTGTATGGCCCCAGCACTATATCTTCACCGTGTACTCTGTATCCTGTTTGCGCATTAAAGTCTCCCATCCCTATGAGGTTGCTGCATGAATAAGTTTTTATTGTTTTTGTTAGCTGCAAATAGAAAGAGTCGATTTCTGTGCTGGTCTCTTGTTCTGTCGGGTAGTAGATTTGCACTATGGACCACATTTCGTCTAAAGGTGGTAACTTTAAATTTAATAGAATGATTCGCTCTGATATGCCTATGAATTCATCTATACCTTTTTTTAATTCTTTTTTCACTAAGAAACCTACGCCGTATTGGCCCGGTGTGTAACCGTTGCGATAAAAAGTAAATTCATCGAAGTCTTCTATTTTTTCTCCTAAACGTCTCACTTCACGTAAGCCAACGATAGACCAGTTTATATTATCTAATGCGAACACAAGTTCTGTCAATTTTTCTTCTGATCGTAGTGAAAGTGTATTTATTATACGTAACAATGTGTATGGTGCTAATCCGATGGCGGGGTTTCTTGAATAGTTTTTGTGTTGAGTTGGGCAGATTATTTGGAGGGTAGTAGTCATCTTCCCCCACGGTGACTAGCCGGCTTGGGGGGTTTATCTTCAATGTTGATTTATATAAGGAGCTTATTTTTCTTTTTGTTTTGTTCCAGGTGCCTATGTTAGTTCCTGGTTTTTTGGGATCTCCGATAAAGAAGATGACCTTCCTCGTGCTATATAATTAAAAATATTAGGTTTGATTATTTCTTTTGAACCGGTATTAGTCGGGTTTCTTCCTGACACTTTGTTTGTGTTCGACTTCTTTTGTGATGACCAATTTGGTGAACCAGACTGATCTCTTTTCTTTTTTGTCTCGGCCGGTCTCGTATGGTTTCTTTACTACCAATTTGTCGTGCTTCAAATATGCGATGTTTCCCTTCTTTCGCTCTTCTTCTACTTTCGGTTGTGATTGTTTCCTCGTTTCAAGGACGCTTTTTGAATAGTCTTCTTTTACGTAGATGCCTTGTGGAAGGTTAGGTTTGTTTTTGAGTATAAGATTATTTTTCCGTGTAGTCGTAAAGGTCTCCATTATCGGGCGGCTTTTAGTGGATGACGCACCGATTCTATAAATATTACTTACTTCTTGACAGTCCAGAGGGGTGCCTGCTTCTACGATAATCTTCATTATGTATTCTACAAGATCTATTGCTCTGTTTCCATTTTCTTTGACACCGAAAAAGACTAAATCATTCTTTCGTTTATCTTTATCCAAATAGCTTTTGTTCTAATTCAGAACCTTTTAATTTGAGGTTGTTATTCTCTTTAGTAAGCGATTCTAATTTTTCATTTAATACCTCCGTAACATTTATTGTGACTGTGTGTATTAGTTATTATTAGAGTTTGTTGATTTAGCTTCTTTTCTAATTTTAACCACAATATCTCCATATTTTTATCGAATTTCCAGGGTAATTTGGATTTGTGAAAATGGTAACAGCAAATGATAGAATTTATAATTTTGATGCTTGCCACACTATTGAATATTTCGCTGTCATTCGGTTATTCTTCTTAGTTTATGAATATGGCTGATCTAATTTCCTTGTTGATGATTTTCCTCACTTAGTTGTGCACACTTCGATCAAATTTGACGACGGAGAAACTGATTTCGCGCTACTACTTCTATATATTTGAACTTCTTGTTAATGTTCCCGTGAAATAAACACTTATTTGTTCTCGTATGTCACTTATTTGCACTGTTTTGTAATTATTTTTAGAATAAATCTCTCGAAGAAATCACATAAGAATCTCGATATGTGTTCACTGTTATGCAACCAGATCCGGAAAAATAATAATTAAATGAATGTATGCAATGTAAAAAAATTACTAATTTTATCTAAACTGAACGGGAAATTCGTAGGTAAAGAACTAATGTTAACGGTAGCAGATCAGGGTTTGATTTAGCCCCGGCAATGTTTAAGTAGATTGGAAAATACGCATTAACTTCGGCAGTCACGAATTCATACAGTATACATACCGTACGAAATTACAGTAAAAAAGAAAACAGATTCCTATAAAACAAAATGAATATATCATCAATGTTTATGCCTTATTTAAAATTTAAAGTTATGCCTTAAAAACTAAAGATAAGATCTTTATACAATTTAAATGCGACCACACGAGAACAACCAGCTATCAAATAAAAAAGAGAATAATCGAAATCACATAAAAAAAAGAGTTGAATCATAAACTTTTTCCTTATTCGAAGTCGGTTAAGAATAAAACACTTACCGGTAAACGACATCAAAATAAACGCGAACAAGTAATTATTATTCCTCATAATTGATAGGCAATTGCTTAAATTATAATATTATTATTTGTTTATTTCTCGTATTTGTTTTTATTAACGAACACTACGTACACGTGTTGGCTCGATATCTTGGTGTTACGGACTAAAGGAAGTGTGTATTATAAACCTGTTTCTGTTTTTTTGAGTAGCGCTAAAAGTCTTTTCAAATTATCCTCTTCGCCTCATTCTTTTTAATCACGGCAGGAAAATTAGTCTGCGGCTTAAAGACAGCTGTTGCTCGTGCCTCTGTCAATAACGATGTCAATAAATGTAAAACAGGCTGTTGACCTCGAACATTCAAGCAATTTATTACTTAAAGATCTCTATATGTAATAATGTAATAATAGTAATAATCGGCGACGCATCGCAGACAGTCATCTAGTTTAAATTATAATTCCTTGTACTAAAGGGGCCAGAGATCTATATATACACTACTAATATACTTTTCAATATAAACATATATATTGGATACTCAGGTAAGTAATTAATAAGCTTGCTCACAAATTTTCGCCTCAAGTGGGAAATGAAACCATGACCCCTGGTAGAGCTAGCTGTCAGGGGCGCTGCGTCACAAAGTCAGCGAATAAAATGACAAACTCACGACCCACTTGGAGTTAAATAGCAGCCCCACCCTTCAAATCGGAACGCGTTATTAGTCGGTGGCAGATATAGGAGAGGTGTTGGTATCTATTCGGCGGGCTTTTTGTTTCCTCTTCATTCATCTTCATTCTCTCCTTCATTCCAAAGCGGGATGGTACGTGGCGGAAAAGATCTTTGGAAAGGCAATGTCGATGAACGCAGTGGTTCTAGAGAATATGGATGAACTCTGCTCCGGTGGCGGGAGGTGTGATGGTAAAAAGAAGATGAGGGGATCATCTCGAATAATTCCTCAGAGCATTCCCCATGGAACATATGGCTTTTAAGTCACCCAGTTAGATATATGATGTGAATAGCTTCGTTCAAGATCATCACAGCGTGAAACGGAACGCATATCCTTATTTTTTATATTATCTGTGAATTTTTAACTTAATCACGACATAGGCGCCTTTTTTTCAAACAATTTATTTAATTATTATTGTCGGACTAAAAGTATATCACATTAGTTCCTCAAACCGACTTATTATTTGTCCCGAGCGTGGACAAGCTTTCAGATATTATTCTTTCGGATTTGAGATTCGACGTAGCTTAATTTTTCGTCGAAGTGAATGGGTTGCTGTTTCTCTTACAAGACCGATAGACTCTGATCATATAAGATCTTATGGTGCTATTCTTTAGTTTCACAAGCGATGCTGAATTTTTTGGATAAATTCATTTTACTACTGGAGGATCTAAAATCCTCTAAAAGCCTCTTTATAATATTGTGGGTGTAATTTCTGAGCACGATGTATAATATATAAAATGAAACAAAGATTTATATAATATTAAGCTTTGTTATAATAAATTTGCGAAATTAATACAAAATATAAAGGAAATATACACAGTCATTATTAAGAAGAAAAAAAATCATATTATCAAATTACAAACAAAACAGTTAAACTCTTCAAGAGGGGTAGTTGGAAAAAAGTGTTAATGTTATTTTCTACCACAATAGTTTCAACATATTGCTTGCTATCCAAGCCTACTTCTTATTCTTATCTTAAACTGGTAGAATAGTTGAGCATCACATCGGTACTGTCTACAAGTTTTGATGTTTAATAACACAAATGCTACCAAAACTTGTCTACCTACATTTAAAATAAAATATGTTTTGTTTCTTTTTTTTTGAAGAAGAAGAAGACAGTAAAAGTTGGCAGTCTTCGGTGACTAATAAATCTGTTGAAACTCGGAAATTTAAATTATAGAGGATAATTTCATTTTAACATTAAAACCGTAAAACTGTTCTAATTATTTTTAACAAATCATTTTGGCTGCTCAATGGTCTTCTGATAGAAATCTATGTGTTTGTTACGTTATCATCTATTTCAAAAGTTCTGACATCTATTTTAGGGAAACTAACCTCTGTGGTGGTATAATTATTTACTTCTTCAGGCACATTCGATTCTGAGTCTCTGCTTTCGAAATTGAAATCGTCTTTCTTCAGATCCTCAACTTCGTTCAGCTTTTTTCCTGTATTAGATTCAATGGTGGCTTTTGGTTGAATACCCAAACCATTCTGGTAATAATTGTGGTCTATCAACAGATTGAAGGTTATATTCTGTAGTCCATCTTTTGAAATCGGCGCAGTAATTATATCTTCAAATGGCAAGATGAGAAAGCTCCTGGTAGATTCCACTTCTGCTCCGAAGTTCACTCGTATAGTTTCTTTGTTGTCATCAATTAAGATCACCGGAGCTAGATTTATTGTAGTGATATGAATTTCATTTCCTACGCTTCTTGCAGGTGGTGATAACTGATTCTGCGGACGTAAAATGTAAATAGATATTTATTGTGTAATAGTAGTTATTAGTAGTAATTAGTTATTAGTAGTAACTACTAATTAAATAGTAGTAACTACTAATTTAAGGATCCTCGAGTGGAGACCACGTACTGGCAAGCGCAGTGTGGGACGGCCACCTACAAGATGGACCGACGACCTGGTAAGAACCGCTAGGTCACGTTGGATGCAGGTGGCAACGGACCGGCCACACTGGAGATCACTTGGAGAGGCCTATGTTCAGCAGTGGACAATGGACAGGCTGAGATGATGATGATGATGATATTGAGGTCTGGTTTTAACGAGTGTAACTAATTTTAAGGGATACTTACTGGAATATAAAACGGTTCTACTGGATAATCCCAATCCCAATTCCAATGTCTCGCTACCTGTAATTAAAAAGCAGTTATTTTAAAAATCGTTTTTTTTTAAATGAGATTTTTCTCGTCATAATGAAGGAATTAGGAGTTTGATGATGGTGCTCATTACCAATGTAAAAGTAACATTTTTGAATACAACATAATTAATGATTGTATATTCTTATTTTGTTTATATTAACAACTTGTCAAGTTGAACTGTAATTTTTTTGGATGACTAAAAACAAACTATTCATAAATATAAATTTATTCGCACGCTTTATATCTCTATCTCAGTCTTGATTACTGTACTTAAGTCTTGATTAATCGGCACATTAGGTGGTATAAAGTTCACATAAGAGACAAACATATTTCATATTATTGTTTATCACTTGGGAATATTATCAGTCGGAGTGTTTCTATTAAATCATGTTGACCTATTGTAATCTTAAACTGAGTATTGACGCGTGTAGACTAATGTATTGGATTTTTGTGATATAAAATTAGTCAAAAGTATATAAAAAGTTAATATACCTTTCGATAAGAGCAAACCTATACTAATATTATAAAGGGGAAATATTTGTTTGTTTGTTTGTAATGAATAGGGTCCGAAGCTACTGAACCGATTTGAAAAATTCTTTCACTGTTTGGAAGCTACATTATTTCCGAGTGACATAAGTTATATATATTTTTTTAAATTAGGGATTCTTACTAAAATTCCAATAATGTAACCCAAGGTGTAAAAAAAACTACCTAAAATATTCTTTACATCGCGTGCCCTGCGAAAACTATTGATGATAGAATAAAATAGTGTACTACGACTTTGTAGATCACATTATTATTTACAAATAGTGTCGCGACAACATATGTCTAACTATTATAGTTATGCCGTAATTAGTGTTCTTTTTATTTTTTTAAATAGAACAACGTCAAATATCGTTGAAATTTATGTTAGAGACCCGAGCGGAGCCGGAGCGGGCCGCTTGTAGAATATATACGAGGAATATTCACGTGCTAATTAAAGTACAGTCTCAAATAAAACTTACTCTTTGCCTTGTCGTATATTGATTATCAGTTTCGCTTATCGATATCTCTTCGATCGACTGTACTGAAAATATAAAAAAATAGTTTTGTTGTTAATACGTACATTTGATTGTATGTTTTTAGTGTAGTCCGCTCAACTGGATCCAATCTTTCTACATTATCAAAGTTTGTTAGCGGTTCTTTGTGTTTTTTTCGCGTAGCTTACGAAAGATAAAAATTATGTTATTAAACTCACCCCCACACGATGCTAAAACGAAAACGATCACAAAATTCATTCCGACGAACACCTTTGCTGTTTTTTAAATTAAAATTTAAAAAAAAAGGCGTTCCTTGCGAACGTCAGGGCGCGAACGCAAATTTTAAAATATAAAATAACAAGGCTTGATTTTGGTATGTGATGTGATTTTTAGTAAATTGTGACCTTGATGTAACTGGTCTTAATATTTTGACCTTTAATTTAAAAATAAGGTAACTGGAATCTACGTCAACGGCGTTTTTGCGATTATAAAATACTAGCGGCCGGCTCTGGCTCCGCTCGGGTCTTTAACAAAAATTTCAACGGTATTTGACGTTGTTTAAGTTTTTTAAAAATAAAAACAAAACTTATAGCTGCATAACTATAATAGTTAGACATATGCAGTCCCGACACTTTTTGTAAATAATAACGTGTTCTACAAAGTCGTAATAGGTACATTATTTTATTCTATCATCAATAGTTTTCGCAGGGCACGCGATGTAAAGAATATTTTAGGTAATTTTTTTACACCTTGGGTTACATTATTGGAGTTTTACTAATGATACTTTTTTTTTTTTAAATTTATAGCCTATATAACTCTGTAATAATGTAGCTTTCAAACAGTGAAAGAATTTTTCAAATCGGTTCAGTAGTTTCGGAGCCTATTCAATACAAACAAACAAACAAATCTTTCCTCTTTTTAATATTAGTATAGAAGTATAGATTAGTATAGATGTAGAGCAAAAATATATTTTTTATTTTACATTCGATATTTGTTTGTTCCATTAATGACTTTTAGCCAAGACTGACTGGTGGTAGGACCTCTTGTGAGTCCGCACGGGTAGGTACCACCACCCCGCCTATTTCTACCGTGAAGCAGTAATGCGTTTCGGTTTCAAGGGTGGGGTAGCCGTTGTAACTATACTGAGACCTTAGAACTTATATCTCAAGGTGGGTGGTGTATTTACGTTGTAGATGTCTATGGGCTCCAGTAAAGTAAGTTTTAAAAAAGGATTTTCAACAGTAGGTAGCGTCTTGACTTTGACATTGACAGAGACTGCTGACGGTCACATGGGTATACTTCTCTACTTTTGAAGCCTCTAATTATATTATAGTTGGTACTTGTTCTCGCCTTAAAACAATTAGAATAATATTTTTTTTTTGTATAATTTTTCTGGGTACTTAAAGATTTAAAGTCAATTAAGTTCATGTAACATAGGCTAATCACGGTGTAATTTTACTTTCATTGTTTTGTAATCTTTTAATCTATATTATTATATCGTGTCGTTTTCAAGGACTTCATAGAAAAATCATCGATACAAAGTACCAGGATCACAGAACACGTACGGAGTTGTTGCGGGGCAGGTGCGTTCAATTATGGAAAGCACTTGTTGCGCGCCATGAAACTGAGTGGACCAACTTAAGTGTGGAACTTGCCTTGTACGGCGTTCATAATGCAGGCAATGTTCCGAGTCAGTTCTTTGAGAATATGAGGCCCTGGTACTTCGTGACTATAATCGATACGTGTAGGAAGTTTGAAAATTAGTTTCCTAGTTGATTTAACTTCGATATAGGTTGGACAGATCTAGTTTTCTCTTTTAAAATAACGTCTATTAATTGTTGGATTAGCAAGTATTCACATTACCATCATCATATATTTTGAATGTGGTAGTAATAAGCGTTTTCCTTATTAAAAACTGGTCTTGGACCAGAAAACAGGTAAAAAGAAACCTGTTTAATACATTTTGCACTTCATAAAATATTTCGTTGGTAAAAGGAAAATGATTGTTGTGGAAGGTAAAGCAGCTATCAGTTCTGGTTCGAGGTTCGATAAGTTGTTGTAATTCGAATTCAGATCTTTTTAACATTCAAACCTTGTAAAGATACAATCCCCATTTTATTTTATAAAACTTCGTCTCAATATGTCTGTTTTTATTTTTCTTACATTTCAAACTACATATTATGTACTAGCTGTGCCCGCGACTCCGTCCGCGTGGAATAGCGACTTTGGGTAGTAGTTTTAGGACATATCTTTTGGTTTATAAACACAGTCATTTGGGTATTTAAAAAAACTAGAGGTCCCGCAGTAGTCGAAATTCAACTATAATTAATTGGAATTGTAAGTTTGTATACTATTATGATGGTATTTTATACTTCTATAATCACAAATTTCGCCAAGACTTCACTATAAAAATATTACAACAATATTTAATCTCAATTTGACAACAGACGTCAAGAACAAAAGTATGACAATAAATAGTATGCATGCGTGTGTGCGTCAAATACATGGTATGTAGTGTCTGTAATGTTTTCTTTATTGATTTAATGTATCTTTTATGCATTATTTAAAAAAAATATTAGCATTGTGCACTTCTTCTCTATATTCTCTATAAGTGTGGAAAAGTTCATACTCCTCCGTCCGCGCAATTTTCGTAAAAAGGGATACAAAGTTTTTGCTTCACGTATTAATATATATAGATCTAATTTAAAGTAATGCTTCTCTATACACGACATTAGACGTACAGCCATCGAGGATCAAAGCATACAGGTTGCTAGGATTGCTAACATGTGACAGAGCTACATAACCGTGTGACCGAGTTGACTGTGTGAAAAGCAGTTAACACTTAGATCTACACCCACTACTTTTAGCATCTGACCTTGGGCTTTATTTATTATCATCACGAAACATAAGCTCACTGGAAACGCGATCGGCAGTGAGTTGTGCTTCCCGTTTTTCAAGTGTCTCCTGAGACCGGGCATTTCCTGTCCGAACCCTTTGAGAGCTCAGACGGATTTGCCTATCAGTAAAGGTCTCAGACTCAAGCGATAAGGCCTGATCCTCGCGATCGGCAGTGAGACGTGCTTCTTGTTCTTCAAGTAGCTCCTGATACTGGGCATTTGCTGCCCGAACCCTCTGAGAGCTCAGATGGATTTCCCTATCAGTAAAGGTCTCAGACTCAAGCGATAGTGCATGAACCTCGCGATCGGCAGTGAGACGTGTTTCTCGTTCTTCAATTGTCTCCTGAGACCGGGCATTTCTTGTCCGAACCCTCTGAGAGTTCAGACGGATTTCCCTATCAGTAAAGGTCTCAGACTCAAGCGATAGTGCATGAACCTCGCGATCGGCAGTGAGACGTGTTTCTCGTTCTTCAATTGTCTCCTGAGACCGGGCATTTCTTGTCCGAACCCTCTGAGAGTTCAGACGGATTTCCCTATCAGTAAAGGTCTCAGACTAAAGCGGTAATACATGAGATTCCCGATCGACGTGCGTCACGCTGTGCCCTGTTCTCCCTAATTCGAGTGGCCATCATTCGAAAACGATGTGAACTCAATCGAGATTATCGCTGAGCCGAAGTTTCTGTAACACGAAAGCTCGCCTGACATTCCTAAGATGTAGTGAGTCTTGCCTCATGATTTTCTTCAGATTACTGTGATCGAACTAATCTCATCCTTTTAGCATTCCTGCTGCACTGGGAGAGGTTGGATCTTTTTCCGAGGCATTCTTACAATAAGTAGTACCTATTAACACAACGTTATTTGGTAAAAACGTACTTATCATAAAGCTTACCACAATAAATTAGTGAAAACCACATTTAAATCGGATAGGCTGTTTCTGAGATTAGCATTCACAAACGCACAGATAAACAGACAACACACACAAAAGTTCTAAAAATCATTATTTTGGGTTCTGTTGCGTTCATAAAGCCCCCAATAACAGTTTTCCTGAGATATCTTCCATGTACGGACAGCAACCAGTTACGATTTTATTATATGTATAGATTGATATTGATGATGATGATGATGATTGATTATATTGATTGGTAATGATGATATTGATGATGATTGAAGATAAATAATAATGAAAGTTTTATCAAGAAAATAATTATAATATTAATTGAATTTGTATTGTGCAACACTGGCAAATCTAAGTAGGGCGTTATCGGGCGCAATCGGAATTCCCGAATACGCGTCACTAGGTGTCAGTCAAAAAGATTCGCGCGATTTTATGTTCAACTTAAAAATATGTTCGTAATCTATATATTTAATACGTGAAGCAAAAACTTTGTATCCCTTTTTACAAAATTTGCGCGGACGGAGGAGTATGAAATTTTCCACACTTCTAAAGAATATAGAGAAGAAGTGCACAATGCTAAATAATGCATAAAAGATATACATTAAATCAATAAAGAAAACATTACACACACTACATAGCATGTATTTGACGCACACACGCATGCATACCTACTATTTATTGTCAAACTTTTGTTCTTGACGTCTGTTGCCAAATTGAGATTAAATATTTTTTATAGTGTAGTCTTGGCGAAATTTGTGATTATAGAAGTATAAAATACAATTATAATAGTGTACAAACTTACAATTCCAATTAGTTATAGTCGAATTTCGACTACTGCGGGACCTCTAGTATAATTTAATATAAGTAGTATCATAAAATAGTGTGTTAGACTTATTTATTTTTGAAGGTAAATTCCCCTAATAAAAAAACGAATAGGAGAAGTAAATGACAAACCACAGATATGTAAACTTCTTCTATTTATATTTTTCACAAACTAAGGTTAAATTATTATAATACAATGTTTTGTCTTGTAAACCAGCAATATTGGTGAATAATTACATTTAAAAACAAAGTTACCTAGTCCTGTTGATTTCTTAAATGCTTGTACGAGTCACGGTCCATATTACATGCTATGTCATTTACATTATATGAAATATTTTAACGCCCAAGAATAATTGAAGCCGTCAGCCCAAAAGTGACCTAACGCACAATTTTTCATATTCGTCTTTGTATGTTTATTGCAATTTATTTAAAAGATAATAAATTTTGATGAAAAACCGACCTATCCCTAGTTTCGCTCATAGATAGCAAATGGCTTAGTAAATATTATTTCATTTTTAGGTTGTAGTATTTTTGCCTACGAAGCAGCGTAAAAGTTAATTCAGACCTCATTATCTCGATATATTAAGCTTAGGCCACTTATACGCTGACGTCCTCAATGAACAGTTTACGATTTCGTAGTAACGCGATCGACTATCTTTTCGTTGTCACGCGAGTTCCGAGGTAAAAGTAATTTAATTAAACGACATGTCATTTTATTCAATAAATAAATACTAGATGATGACCGTTTTTTTTTTTTTGATAACGCCATCTTGTTGTGTCTTTAAAGCGGTTAGTTGCCCTCAATTAAGAAAAGTAGTATTATTATTCGCCCATAGATGTCGGGATGAGTTGATTGTTGGAAACATGAATAAAGCAACATTTTCTGAAAATAAATCGTAGCTAGATCGATTTATCGCCCCCGAATGCCCCTGTATACTAAATTTTATGAAAATCGTTGGAGCCGTTTCCGAGATTCAGATTATATATATATTAATATACAAGAATTGCTCGTTTAAAGGTATAAGATTGTCCGCCGTTTGCCAAAAGCTAATAGTTTCTTCCCGTTTTGGCTACGTCAGCGACTCGGACACACCCTGTATATATTATCATATGTATACGGGGTGTGTCAAAATCGTTCTCAAAGTATGCTGTCGACTACATGAGGCCATCAGCGCAAAAGTGGCCTAACCCACAATTTTTTATATTCAAGCTTATATATGACGTATATTGGAATTTATTTAAAATATATGAAATTTCGATGCAAAACCGGCCTATCCATAGTTTCACCCATAGATAACAGATAGCTTAGTAAACATTATTTTTGCGCGTATTGTTTTCATGCTTACTCAATTTTAAATTCATGAAAATTCAAACCCATTTGCCTCCATGCTTACTATTGTAAGCTCAGGCCACTTTTACGCTGACGGCCTCATATGTTCATGTTGATTAGCGTTACACTCTCTCGGTAAACTTTAGACAAAAACGAATAAAAAGCGACAACGGTTTTGAAAATGTAGGCCAAGTTGGCTTTACGTAGTGACATTCTTGTTGACAGGCCAAACTTTTTCTTCTATCCAGTCTATAAAGGATGATACCCTAGTGTAAACTCCTGGTATATTAGGTTGTGCACAACCAATACCAAATGACGTAACACCGACAATGTAATAGAGATTGTACGTTGACCTGAAGTTCAAGGAAATCTTCACTTGGAGGGGTCCTCCAGAATCACCCTGAAAACATAAAAAGCCTTTTATTGGGGCTGGTGACGTCATGTTTTATAAGAATTATGAAGCCAACGACTTTGTATGAGGAATTTATTTTCAATTCTTTGTCGAAACGTAGAAAAGAATTTCAGATCAGAGAAGCATATATAGTTTAGTTTGTCCAATTCAGTATCAAATCGATCTATTTCTTCTACTTTCTTTATCTAGGTTCACCTTCAACTTACTACTTCATTTCCTCTACTGTTCCTCCTAATCAAATCTTATAACAGTATATAACGACGTATATAGTTTATATGTTTGGCAATAACGGTGTTAACGTTAAGAATAAACATTCATAGCACTTGTCTTTTCTATTGTAATAAAATCGTTTTAATATCAAAATCAAAATAATTATAAAGTTCACAAACCTGACATGCATCCACGCCTCCTGCTAGTACGCCAGCACATAGCTGTGTTTCTTCAAGTCCACACCAATTCCTGCTGCACCAAGGTTGCAATAGTGTTTCGCATTCATCTGAATCTATAAAGTCCACTACCGCTGCTTGTAATTCGGCTGAGATGTTCCTGCTACCTGGTATTTAGATGACCACTATACAATATACATCAAAATTGAGGTGATATTATTGTAGGATTGATAAAAACGGAACATATGAAAAGAGTGTGGAACGGAGCGTTAAGATGTGAGTGAGAGAAAACGGTTAGAAAGGAAAAAAAGAATGACAGCGAAAAGAAAGATAGCGAAGACTGAATGAGTAGGTATAAAAAAGATGTCAGTTAAGTGTTAAGTTAATTTTTAGTTATAATAACAGAGAAGATTTTGGAAGAGAACAATACAAGTACAACAGTGAAATAATTGTGTTTCATGCGCCAAGATCCCAATTCTACATTATTAATTTGAAAAGCTGATTGCAGTCTCCCAATTTGGGTTGGTATGTGTGATGATAGTCTGTAATTAAATACTAAATTAATTAAGCTCATCGAAGAGACATCACCACGGTAATTAGTATTTTCAGCTATTATCAACTGCGTTCAGCAAATATCGCGGTTGTCTTTAGCAAAATTGGCTTTTAAAGTGTTGGGAGTACTCAATGGAGCGAAGCGGCGCTTCGTGCCTCAAATCATGAAACACGTTGCATTTTCCCGCGATGAAATGTCCCCTCCACAGCATTTTCTGAGCGCTATGAAACTTTTTAAATATCTGATGTTAAGTGGTTATTATTTGGATTTGAGATCATTTACGAAGCAGTGATAACGACAAGTGGTCCTTTCTAACTTATTTTTATTGGTTAGATGGATGGGTGAGCTCACGATTCACTTGGTGTTAAGTGGTTATCGAAGCCCGTAGCTATCAACGACACTGAGACACGAGTTCTAAGTCTCAGCTTTTATAGTAAAACTACTGGCATATTTTACCTTCTTGTAAAACTCCCCAGCCGGTGACGGTGGCGAAAGATTCCAATTCCGTTATGTCTTCTTTCGTCCATAGACACGCAGGTTGTACAAAGTATGAGTAATTAATCCCCCACTCTAATTCTAACAAAGCTACATCGTTATATTTGGTCGGAGACTTGTAATCGGGATGAACGTAAATTGCTTTTATCGTGGAGTCCTGATAGTTATCTCTTGGTTTTTTCTGAAATATCAAAATTATTGTGTTCGGCAAATGCATCTAACTGTAAGCAAAAAGGTTCTATAAAAAAAAAATGTTTAAAAAAACTAACAAATACGCTTTTATAGAAAATCCAACTAAAAAATAGAAAATAAATTTTATTAAATTTGAATTAAAAATAGTGCAAGAAAAAATGATTTTATTGTAAAAAAGCGTGGGGTGCTTTTCAGGATATTATCAAAATAACCCTTCTACTCATATCTGTTCACTAGCGACCCGCCCTCGCTTCGCTTCGGAAACATTAAAACACACATGAAAAAAAAAAATAATAAAAAAAATAATTAAAAAAAGTAGCCTATGTTCATCAGGGACAATGTCGGCTTCTAATGGAAAAAGAATTTTTCAAATCGGTCCAGTAGTTTCGGAGCCTATTCGAAACAAACAAACAAACAAATCTTTCCTCTTTATAATATTAGTATAGATAAAATATTTATAACTACTGATAAGTGATACCATGCACATGCTTTTTTTTACGATAAAATCATTTTTTCTTACACTATTTTTAATTCAATTTTATTTTCTACTTTTTAGTTGGATGTTTATATAAAAGCATATTTTGTTGGTTTTTTAAACTATTACTTATTTTTCATTATTAGATGAATTTCAATTTTTTTAAATTTTTTTTAATATTGAATTGTCATCAGTCTGTAATAAGTATACCAAATTTCGAGTTAATGCAACGTTTTAAAGGGGGTCAAAATCATGTTCAAAGATTCCGTTACATACAAACATACATACGTCTGAAGCTAATAAAAGCGTATTAAATAATTATATATTCTTATATCACCATAAGTGCAAGTATTTTTAATGTTGCTTAGATGGGTGGACGAGCTCACAGCCCACCTGGTATTAAGTGGTTACTGGAGCCCATAGACATCTACAACGTAAATGCGCCACCCAGCTTGAGATATAAGTACTAAGGTCTCATGTATTGTTACAACGGCTCTTCAAACCGAAGCGCATTACTGCTTCACGGCAGAAATAGGCAGGGTGGTGGTACCTACCCGCGCGGACTCAGAAGAGGTCCTACCACCAGTAATTACGCAAATTAGAATTTTTCGGGTTTGATTTTTATTACACGATTTGGTAGTGGTAGATGATGGTTGTAGGGTCACCAGTGCCGGGCGGCACAATAAGCAGTCCGTAATTGGATGGACAGTTTATTTCAAATCAAAGACAGTACAACAATATTTAGAAGAAGGAGAAATTACAGAGAACAAAAGCACAGATAAAGCGGTAGGAAGTTCAAACCCAATATTAGAAAATAGACAAAACAATAGATCGCAACAAAGCAAGAGAGTACGCGTAAGTCGAGGAGTGACACAGTCTTAGCGTGGCGTTGATCAAACCCGACTATGCTTGTGTAAATAATATATTTTTGAGTAGTGTTGTGAATGTATGGTTGTTTGGCGTATTTGTGTACTGTATGAGAGTGTATTATAGAATACGTAAATAAATATGATATAATATTAAATATTGAGTAGGTGTGTAATGTAAATCAATAAATAATATGAACTAATATACATAAATATAGTAGAAACACGTACACACGATGTTATTCCTTCACCGTGGAAGTCAATCGTGAACATTTGTTGAGTACGTATTTCATTAGAAAAATTGGTACCCGCCTGAAATTCGAACACCGGTGCATCGCTCAACACGAATGCACCGGACGTCTTATCCGTTAGGCCACGAGGACTTCAGGTGTGCAGAATGTTATTTTTTTTTTAATTGTGCATAAAAAATACATTAAATCAATAAAAAAAACATTACACACCCTACCATGTATATGATACACGCACGCATGCATACTATTTGCTTATTGTCAAACTTTTCTTATTGCTTATAGTCTGTGGTCAAATTGAGAATAGATTAAAATATATTGTTTGCCTTTGTTTATATTTGTCTAAACTGTAGTCTTAGCGAAATCTGTGAAGAAGTAGAATAGTCTGACAATAAAATCATAATAGAGTTTATACAAACTTATAATTTCAATGAATTTCGACTATCGGGGATCCACTAGTATATAATAATTATGAGAGGTGGCCTGACAATTTATTATAATGACTGCTAGAAGTGACTTGTCTAGAATCTCTATTATTTTTAAACAAGCTAATGGGTAGAAGGGGAAGATATTTATAATTTACTAGCTGACCCGGCAAACGTTGTGTTGCCTTAAATAAGATTTCTAGAGAAATTCTACTGTAGAAATAAAAACCTCATTTAACCACATAATACCTCATTATAAACAAAAAAATATATCCAAAAAATTAAAATAAAAAATAAATGTTTGAGGTGGACAACCCTTTTCACTTAGGGGTATGAAAAATAGATAGTAGCCGATTCTCAGACCTACTGAACATACTATTGATACACAAATAAAACCAACAAAACATGGCTGAAAAATGTATAGTATTGTATAGCTCTCAAATATATTAAGTGTATAATCTATGATGTATAGTGAGTAAGTAAGACAGGAGACCGGCTTCGTCCCCATCCCTACTACGTGATGTTTGCTGGATCAGTGGTGACACCTGGTGGGGATAGCTGATCGATTGATAGTTGATCAGTAGTCGACCGGCGAGCGCGGGAGATCAAATTCAATTTTAAAAAAATCATAATTAAAGGAACTTGAAATTATAAACTCTGAATAAGAATTTATCGTACTACAATTATAATATTTGATTGCCATCTTGCAACCTTATTGCGGATGGAAAAATAGGGGTTGATCGTATAAGAGTGAAAATTGAGAGTAATATGATTTTTTTTATTTTAAGTCATGATAAAACTAAATAAAAAATTTGCTAACAAAATTTATGTTTATAATTAACAAAAAATAGGGGTTGATCATAGAGGGATGAAAAATTGAGAGTAACATCAGATTTTTTATTTTAATTCATGACAAAATAAAAATAAAAATGAAAATCTTGCCAAAAAAATTAAAGTTTATAATTAACAAATAAAAAATAGGGGTTGATCGTAGAGGGGTGAAAATTTCAGAGTAATATGATATTTTTTTATTCTACGTCATGACAAAATAAAAACAAAATTCTGGCAAAAAAATTTAAAGTTTTTAATTAGCAAATAAAAAATAAGGGTTAATCGTAGAAGGGTGAAAATTGAGGATTGTATGTATTTTTGTATGTTGTATCATATAAAAATAGAAATTAAAAATTTTGTCTAAAAAATAAAAAATAAAAATTACGGGTGGACTACCCCTAACATTTAGGGGGATGAAAAATAGATGTTGGCCGATTCTCATAGATACCGGATAAGCACAAAAAATTTCATCAAAATCGGTCAAGCCGTTTCGGAGGAGTATGGCAACGAAAACAGTGACACGAGAATTTTATATATTAGATGTACCTTTAAAAATTTTGTAATCAAGCTTCTTTAATGTACAATAAGTTATAATATGTAACTGACAGAAGAAAGATTTCATCTAAATGAATATATAGGTAGTTGTATGAAATTTGCATAAATTTTTGTACTTACCGCGTAGAGATTTTTGTAACTCAGTCTCACAATCTTTGGGATCGGATCTGATATGTCAGGATTATCCTTCAGCGGTGCTTCTGAACAGTGAGCAGCAGTCAGTAAGAAAAATGGACTGATTAGAGAGCTTCCGCATTTGAATACGTAATCCGAATTTTTATCCCACGGGGACCATCCAACAGCGCCCTAAATTGTCATGAAATCATTATGCCGTTTCAAGTTATGCTCATGATTTAATCAAACAATTAGGAGACATTAATCAATGTCTACACGCTAGGTACTACCACTACCTTATCTATTTGTACCGGGAATCAATAACGTATTCCAGATCGAATGCTTATCGTATCCGTAACCATCATATTAATATATAAAAATTGATATTTGGGGTTCATGACTCAAGGTGAGTGGCGGCATCCACATTATAATAATTTATATGGACTTTGGTAAACACATAACATCAGATGAGAGGTCGAAAGTATCTGACTAATCAAAAAGTAAGTTTAAAAACAGCTGCAGCGTTTGTAAGACAAAGAACAAACCGACATAATATAAATTTGTAAAAGCCGAAAGTCAATATTTTGACCATTAATTTTAAGGTACCTTTTTTGTTTTTTTTTTATTGCTTAGCTGGGTGGACGAGCTCACAGCCCACTTGGTGTTAAGTGATTACTGGAGCCCATAGACATCTACGACGTAAATGCGCCACCCACTTTGAGATATAAGTTCTCAAGTTTCATGTATAGTTACAACGGCTGCCCCACCCTTCAAACCGCAACGCATTACTGCTTCACGGCAGAAACAGGCGGGGTGGTGGTACCTACCCGCGCGGATTCACAAGAGGTCCTACCACCAGTCATTACGAAAATTATATTTTTTTCATACCTTATTCATAATATTTATATTTTTCACTCACCATATGTGGAAATTCACCAGGGAATGTATCTCTTCCTCCGACTGCAGCATCCGGATTGTAATGACCTAACACCAAAAAATGTTAGTCCTTAACTCAAGTGAGTTTGGCACGAGATATATCCTTCCAGGACTAAATAGCAATTCTTTCAATTATTGTGATAATAATATAATGTAAATATTATGATAACAAGCAGGACTTATTTACATTGGATTATTGTTGGAGAAGTCAATGTTGTATTAAAATGAGTAGTTTTTTCACTTATGAACCAATTACGTTACTCTCGTCACATTCAAAGTGACTGGTTAAGTTAAGAAAAAAACTCACAGATGTAATCTTCAGTGTCTATTCGCTTCATTGCGTTTAATTTCCAAATTTGTAATCTGCATTCTGTAAAATAGATCATTGAGTACTTTTTTGTCAACGAATCGATTTTTGTAATAGAACACTATGTTCTATGTTCTCGACTTGATATATATATATATATATATATATGTACCCTTAGTAGGACACCCTGTATATCTTTATGAACTTAAGTACACATATTATAAGACGATTCAACAGATAAATTCAAAATTCAAAATTGAAAATCATTTATTTCAACTTAGATGTCAGTATGACACACTTGTTGAATGTCAAAATACAAATAACAATGTTAACTCTACCACCGGTTCCAAAAAAAGCCACAGTCCTGAGAAGAACCGGCGAAACCGGCCGGCTCAGCGGGCTTTTTTTTGTTTTTGTTTTTTCTCAAATATTTTCTTTTTTTTTAAATAAATAAAAATATTTACAATAAAAGAAAAAACAAGTCAAAAAATACAATTAAAAAAAAAATAATAATAATGAAAAATGAAAAGGCCAGGAGCGAGCGCCTCATATAATAAATAATGCTTCTATATCAATTACTCACGGGAATCTAAGTGAACCGTAAAATGTTGGTGTTTAATATAGAATGCGCGATCCTGAGAGATTTAAATTGTCTGCTAATCTCGAATAAAAATAGGAGCAAATGTGACTTAGAATGCTTACTAAAAAAAAGAGGCTATATTACTGGTGTAAATATAACGTAGAACAAAAATTAAATGTAAGATGAATGTTAAAATCCTAAGTTGTATCACCAGGCTACGAGAACAAGAATGATCATTAAGGAATCTAAACTACTTACTAGTTTCACTGATACGCGAGCCTTTTCTAAATATAGGCAGTTCAAATTCTTTACACGGAGGATCTGGTTTTACAATGACTCTATTATTCTTCTTTGGAAAATTTATTTCAGAATACAATATTTGGAAAGAGTTTAAAGTCTGTATTGATGGTTCTTCGTCTTCGGTATTGATTCTGGTCGTAATGTTTTCTTCTTTTATGTTTTCTTTGATTTTAGTTTGATTGTTTAAAACCGCATTGCTTATTAGTTCACTATTTGGTTCTTTAATAGGTGCCGATAGAAGACCATTATTGTTTGTTTTATTTAATTCTGAGCTTTGTATTTTTTCTGTACTCTGTAAAGGAATATCATTTGTTTCATTCACAGCAGTCCTTGCTTCTAACGTAATTTCGTTTTCTTCTTTATCATATTCTATCACAAAGTTCAATAGAATGTTTTGTTTTCCCTCACTATTTATAGGTGGTAAATTATAATTTTGTAATTGAGGTATCACTTTGATTTTTCTCGTTGAGTTAACTTGGATTATTGGTTGGATTAATATAAGATCATCAGGGGCGGAACTGTATGCAAAAGGTGGAAATCTGATGCGGTGTAGCCAAGGTTTGTCGTCGTTTTCCAATGGAGACCATGTACCTAAAGGAAAAGATGAATTTTCGTTTTTCTGTAAAATGAAATTATAATATCAATAAAACAATATAATATAAAGCAGCAGTGTATTTTGTTATAATTTGAAAGTTCCAAGTTGCAAAAATTCATGAGGTTTATCGCAAATTATCTTTAAGTGTTACTTTCATACATTAACTATAATTACTGTACTCAGATTAGAGCCCCGTGAGCTCACCTACATGTCCTCGCATTACCCCTAAATTACAAACTTAGATAGGAAAAAAAGACGAATACATTGCATGATTAGTTAGTAGGGACGGGGAAGACCGCGTTATTTTATTTTTATCACTGCATCTCCCACCATGAAATCAGAGTAAATAACCAACTATTTAATAAAAAAAATATACTCTTAAATTAGTATTAATAGGGAAAAACGCCCGGTCATCGTTCTCGTCGAAACCGTCGCTTGCGACGAAGAGCTTGGCGAGTAAATTAACCCACAGACACAGCCCACTGAGTGGGTGTGCCTCACCAGTGGGTCGCATTTCCGATACGGTGATAGATTCTGCGAAGCACTGCTTTTGCTAGGATTAGTGTTAGCAGCGTCGTCAATTTTGAGCCCCGTAAGGCTACGCTGAAATGGTCTCTCAAGACCATCAGCTTAGGGAGGAAAAAAAAGAGAAAAAAAAAAACATTATGACACGTTATGATTGAATAAAATGACTCGGACAGATCATTAACATAGTTGAATAAAACTTTTTGTTAATTTGTTCTAATTACCAAGGCTCTATAATTATTAGAAGTAGCTGAAAAATGAATGAAATGAAATTGTAATGGAAAAAAAAAAATTTTTTGTGCAGTGCCGAATCTCCCTCTAAGATCCCCGCGTTGAGAGAGTACGGGGAACATGTGAACTACCGGAGCCACCCACTGACTTTCCTGTAATCTCGTCCGTAAGACGAATCCCCGCCCGAGACAAAACCCAGAAGAGGTCGTTTGAAGTCGTCATGGCCTAAAAGATAAGAAGTCCGGTGCATTCGTGTTGAGCGATGTACCGGTGTTCGAATCCCAGGCGGGTACCAATTTTTCTAATGACATACGTACTCAACAAATGTTCACGATTGACTTCCACGGTGAAGGAATAACATCGGCTAATAAAAATCAAAACCCGCAAAAAAAAATTAATTTGCGTAATTACTGGTGGTAGGACCTCTTGTGAGTCCGCGCGGGTAGGAACCACCGCCCTGCCTATTTCTGCCGTGAAGCAGTAATGCGTTTCGGTTTGAAGGGTGGGGCAGTCGTTATAACTATACTTGAGACCTTAGAACTTATCTCAAGGTGGGTGGCGCATTTACGTTGTAAATGTCTATGGGCTCCAGTAACTACTTAACACCAGGTGAGCTGTGAGCTCGTTCACTCATCTTAGCAATAAAAAAAAAGGTAGGAGAGGTTTATGGTCAATACTGCAACAACACGCCGAGGCCGGTCAGCCAGGACATCGAGGCGAATCGACGACTCTAAGTCGGTCGTCACGATAGAGACTCATCAGGTCGTGGTGCTTTTGATGTTCTGGAATAACCCGCTGATACAGAACCAGCCTACGGGGTTACATTACATTTGGTACTGCATACGAGTGAACGAGTGAACGGCTGCTAATTGGTTTTCGGAATCCATAGACTACACAATGTAAATGGCCATCAACTCTTCAAACGGAATGGATGATTATGAAGTAGAGTTAGGGTGATTGCTTCGAGCTGTTGTGATTACGATAGGCCTCAGGACCGGCAAATAATGTTTTTAACCGTTTTCTCCTCCAACATTCGACTAATATAGTGTTTTTTTTTTAATAAACAAATTAAAGTCTCTACTTTAACTCTTTATCTATCTGTATTTTTTGTTTAAATCGTTTACCAGATGTCTGAAAAGGGCAGAAATTTGCAGTTATTTTTGTAATATTAGGAGGATTTCAATGTTGATAATTATCAATTGATAGAAAAACTTAGTGACATGGCAGTGTCAATCGTATCAAAATCTAGTGTCATTATCACGGGAGAACATTTGGCGATATTTATACATTGTTAATGACATGGGCCACGATTGCGTGTAAGTTGCTGACTCATCTTCCAACGTAGTTTTATGGAGGTATATTAATTAACTTAAGATATGTTTCCTTCTAACAAGTAAACAGGTTCGGAATCAAATGACGTACTCAGACATTTGTAGTTTGTCGAATTTTAAACCGAATGATATCTGTTCAGCTTATCCTGATTCTTTGTCCAAGCTTTAGTGCATCAGATTGGCTCTTTTGATTGAAACTTTCGCTCATACATAAGTCTATGCAGTTCATGCACCAGTGGCTTCGGGCTTTCTCCATTGAATCCAGTTATCTTGTCAGTATTTAGATGTAGGCGCTAAATTTAGGTATAGTGAGAAAAATGGATTATTTCGATAGTGACGTGTTTAATTTATTACTTACGCTGTTTGAAATGCGATCAACGGGTCCCCATATCCAATCGTCTTCTTTCTGTAAGAATTTTTTATTTAATATAATACTGGCTACTGATTTGATAAAATTAGAATTTGAGAATTTGATAGAGTTTCTGATACCATGACGTAAATTATTTTGAGGCTAAATTAGTCCGTACCGGTCACATTAGTTCCCAGATTTAGTTTAGTGGACATCCGTCACATTCATAATTATGATTTAAAGTGTAAATCAACGATAATAATTCGAAGTGTATCGAAAAAATATAATATGTAGTTTAGTTTACCGTTAAAATAAAAAATATAAAAACCAAACGCGTAGCGCTCGGGAACTGCCGCGATAAAGCTATTACATAGCATTTTTTATCAACTTATGCAATTATAATTAGACAATGATAATTGAATATTAAAACAATAATAAAACAAGACCACGCTATATTAAACATTAATAAAAGCAAAACCTTAACTGTCCCCTTCACACTCATAAGCTAGACCGCGCGATAGAGAGATGGGCACTTTTCATAAGGCCCATGCAGTGTGACGTCACGCCACGCGCTTATTCATAAACACTACACAAGCGCAACGTGTGAATGTGTTGAACGCGAGCTACATGGTAGGTGGCGTGAGAGGTGTAAGGTTTTTTTCTTTACGGAATTTCATGATTCGGTCGCCGCGCTCAAGGCCCGCGATAAAAGCTATGCAATAACTTAAAAATTCGTTTCTCTACTAATCCATGTGCACTAATTTTATAAATTCGATAGAGAGTTAGTTACGTTTTTATGTCCTAATGATTCAATCGATCATCGCGAAATATTGCACACAGGAGTACAATGAAGGCATAGAGTATTTAATATCCAATTAAAAAGTTCTGCTTCTGAGAGATAGATTATTTTTCTACATTAATGTGAGTGAACTAGCATAGAAATTAGCCCTCAATAATTACTTAGTAAATATAGTTTTCAGAACGTTCTCTGAGACTTAATTTAACTTAAAGTTTCTAATCGTAAAGAGATTTAGTAAATCCCAGTTATATAAAATAATCGATTCGAGAATAAATGTAATTACAACACACACACACACACACATCGTTTATGAATCAGTCAGTCAGAATGAAGAATTTTATATGTATTGATGTTAGGCATCAATAAAAGCCTGTTGACAAGACCACGCGAATGCTGACCACCTTGGGACACAAGGTCGAATACTAGAGTTCTTGGCAATGTCCCTTTAAAACCCTTCAAATTGGAATCTACAATCACTTCGGGCCAAGAATTTATAGGATACGATGTTAATTGTTTTTCTTCTGAGGAAATTCTTTCTTGACTTTCTTAATGCCATTTTATAATTATGGGTACCAGAAACAGAGGACTAGGAGGACTTTTAGCGAAATTCGTCGTTAAATCAATATTATATTTATATATGACTTAATTTTCTTCTTCCTGTAGTCTCGACCATTAAAGGAACCGTATCTTCTAATAAAGGTAGTTTTAATAAAGTACCGAATTATTTTTTGACTATTCTAATCTATTTATTTATTAAAAATTAGAAGCCTTAAATGGCGTTGGGCAGGTCATGTGATCAGAGAGAGAAGAAAAGACAATGGATGGTATCATATAGAAGGTAAAAGGAAAAGCGGTAGACCGCAAAAAGATGGGATGACGACATAAGAAGACAAGTGGCAAGCGTCACATGCAACAGAGTGACTCAAGAAAGACATGAGTGGAAAAGGTTGGAGAAGGCCTTTGTTGATTGGTAAACATATCTACAGAACATAAGTAAAATTCAAATAAGAGACTAGATTAAGGTTCACATTAAATTTAAGTTTTTTTTTAAATATTTAATCATATAATTGGTAATATGGTACTTTGTTGTTGTTGTAAATGCTTTATATTCTTTGTACATTGTTGTTTCTGGTGGTAGGACCTCTTGTGAGTCTGCACGGGTAGGTATCACCACCCTGCTTATTTCTGCCGTGAAGCAGTAATGTGTTTCGGTTTGAAGGGTGGGGCAGCCGTTGTAACTATACTTGAGACCTTAGAACTTATATCTTAAGGTGGGTGGCGCATTTACGTTGTAGATGTCTATGGGCTTCATTAACCAGTTAACACCAGAAGGGCTGTGAGCTCGTTCACCCATCTAAGCAATAAAAAGAAAAAAAAATGGATCTGAATATAAGGCTATTCATTCATAATAAAGTATCTTAACTATATTTCAATGAAAGGAATCTAATGTCTAGTCTAAATAAGGACACTTTGAAATGATCAGTTTTAAAAACGAATTATGGAAATCCAATACCGAACTATGGAAACTGCTATTATTTCTATTTTGTCCCTGTTGAAGATAGGTACAGAATAATATAAACTCAACTGTACTGATTATTAAGGTCACATTTGTGTGTAGCGCGTATGTGTGTGTTAACGTCTAAATGAGTCGACTATTATCAAAGCCGGCAATGTGACGTTTGGACAATTGTTGGTAAATCAGAAAAACGAATTATTGACTTTGTATTCCATTGGCAGTCACAAAACTCTTCTGAACGACATCTTAGATAAATAACAGGTTAAGTATTAACCTTTATTTAATGCAGTTTTTGAACCGTATTCTTTGAAGGAGACGATTATATTCAAATCAATCTGTATTGACATATCAATAACATTTTTTTGTCCAAATGCACAGATTGCCACCTTTGATAATAGACGACTCAAATATAAAATCACTCACTATGGCTCTTCGTTTTATTATTTTCTCACGGTTGCCTCCTGCTCTGGGAGACGTGGGCACAGTGTTGTGCACTGAAAAGTAGAGAATCGAATATGATAAAAAGCATTAAAAAAAAACATTGCCCCGATATTGGTTGAACTTACCTAAATCGACAAATAAAATTACGAATAAACAGCAGAAATACATGTTAACGAATCACGCGGCTACTTTGCAAAATGACTTGAGCACAACTGTGGCATTTCGAAATTGATCGCACGATTTTTTGTACAATAATTTATATAATAGGAAGATTTTCCTGTACGCTTGATAATATTATGTTCCGCGGCGATCCACCAAGAAACGGGTTACGATCTTACATTATTTTAAAAGGTGGAAATCAAAATCAAGCTAATTTAATTCAAGAACTAAAAAAACATATAAAGGTATAAATTGATATTCTTTTAAACGAGGAAAACCAGAGAGTCTTTAAAGAGATTCTGACCAATTTTTGTATGTAGCATCACTTACAAGGTCAGGTATTAAGCCAAACTACTTTTATTATGTCGCATTTTTTTTATTTTTATTGCTTAGATGTGTGGATGAGCTCACAGCCCACCTGGTGTTAAGTGGTTACTGGAGCCCATAGACATCTACAACGTAAATGCACCACCCACCATGAGATCTAAGTTCTAAGGTCTTAGTATAGTTACAACGGCTGCCCCACCCTTCAAACCGAAACGCATTACTGCTTCACGGCAGAAATAGGCGCGGTGGTGGTACCCACCAGTGCGGACTCACAAGAGGTCTTACCACCAGTAATTACGCAAATTATAATTTTGCGGGTTTGATTTTTATTACGCGATGCTAATCCTTCACGTATTACGTGTTTGTGAATAAGCGCGCGGCGTGACGTCGCACTGCATGCGCATTATGAAAAATCTGCCCATCTCTCTCTCGCGCCGTCTAGCTTATGAGTGTGAAGGGGACAGTTAATGTTTTGCTTTTGTTAATGTTTATAAATATAGCGTGGTCTTATTTTATTATTGTTTCAATATTAAATTATTATTGTATAATTATGATTGCATAAGTTGATAAAAAAACACTATGCTATTACCGCGGCAGTCCCCGAGTGCCACACGTGTTTTTTTCAATTCATATGAATTCCCGAATCATCACTAGATTTGTCGGGAATTGAAACTACCCAGCGTCGAGGTAGAAAACCACAATTTCAGTGGGTGTTTTGAAAAAAAATGCGCATTGACATAAGCGCTTTTCTATGACTGAGTTTTATCATCGGCGAGGGTCGGACACGGTTATTGAACTACAGAATGTCTCAGTTAGCTCAATTCGAATATAGCGGCGTCTAATACGTGAGCGCATTATTCATTTTCATTTACCGAAAAAAGGAGGGTAAGTGGAGGTGTGGTGAATGGTTTTTTTCACACACAGCACTAGCAACGGGAGACATGTCAGATTGAGGGAAAAATGTCATGATATAAAAAATTGTGTTTTACGTTTTTAAAAGGTTCAAAGATAAAAAGCCAATTGATTGTTAATGTATACGATTTTAAGGTGCGTGTGGAATAAATAAGTGCTTCCTATACTGCAGCTTGAGTTCAATCCGCAACGACGACAGTTGACAACGTATTTCCTAAAGAGTTATGACTTATGATAAACTATTGTCACACGAGTCCGCACGGGTAGGTACCAACCTGCCTATTTCTGCCGTGAAGCAGTAAAGCCTTTTGGTTTGAAAGGTGGGGCAGCCGTTGTATTGTAAAAACCTAAGACATCAGAACTCAAAGGTAGGTGGCGACATTTAAGTTAGATATGTATGAGCTCCGGTAACCAATTAACACCAGTTGGGCCATGGGCTCGTCCACCAGCTTAAGCAATAAAAATAAACAACCACATGGTCGTAGATTTATAGCAGACTTACTGTCACACTTAAATTATAATCGGAACACATGATTTGTTCTATGACCTTTGTACCCCTCATGGACGTTAGAAATGTAAGGTACACAGCCAAGTCGCCGCTTTCCTCTGAGTATTTTCTATGCAAGCTAAGTTTGCAGAAGGACACGTCACAGCGCTCGGAAAACAATATGGAATACAGCACCTTTCAATTTGAGATATAAAATCGAAGTTTCCGTTGCGTCTGCTGAATCTGTGTCTTTTCTTCCTGAGATGGGTGAATGAAGTCATGGCCTACCTGTCTTCAAATGGTTGATGAATTAGGCTATGCGTCATGATAATCGCCTTATCGTAGCCGCCGCTGACTACTCCCCGAATCCTGATCATGCAGGAGTTAGTCACCGTCGACGACCTAGACACGTCCTTACGGATCCATCAGATCCAATAACCTTTGCATTAGACGCCTTCAGCTCTAACACTAGGAGCAGGCTTAGGGACCCCGGTAACCGTACTCGTCGAACTCGACAAAGAGTTCGCCGTGCAACCTAACCCATGAATCAGCTCACTGAGTTTCTCGCCGGATCTTCTCAGCGGGTCGCGATTCCGATCCGGTAGTAGATTCATTCGCGAAGCAGCTGCTCTTGAGCTGTTAGGTCTCCTTCGGAGGCTCGCCGGGGCGCCACCCTGGGACCTGGAGGCGGAGGCACTCGCTGCCGATTACCGGTGGCGTAGCGACCTTCGCTCTAGGGGGGAAGGGCGCCCCGGCGAAGGAGTAGTTCGAGCGCGGAGGCTCCAATCTCGGCGGTCCGTGCTGGAGGCGTGGTCTCGCCGCTTGGCGGACCCGTCGGCCGGCCTCCGTACCGTCGAGGCGGTCCGCCCGGTTCTCGCGGACTGGGTGGGCCGCGACCGCGGATGCCTCACCTTCCGGCTGACGCAAATGCTTACCGGCCACGGATGTTTCGGCCGGTACTTGCATAAGATAGCCGGAAGGGAACCGACGGCGCAGTGCCACCACTGCGCGGACCGCGACGAGGAAGACACAGCGGAACACACGCTGGCGCGTTGCTCTGGATTTGACGAGCAGCGCGCCGCCCTCGTCGCGGTCATAGGAGAGGACCTCTCGCTGCCGCGCGTCGTGGCTACGATGCTCGGCAGCGACGCGTCCTGGAAGGCGATGCTCGACTTCTGCGAGTCCACCATCTCGCAGAAGGAGGCGGCGGAGCGAGAGAGGGAGAGCTCTTCCCTTTCCGCACCGATCCGTCGCCGTCGAGCCGGGGGCCGGAGGCGGGAATACGCCCGTACGTCCCGGCCCCTGTAGGTGGCGGCCTTCCCCCGGTGAAGGTCAAGGGGCGACCTGAGGGGGTGAGGCCGCGCGGCGCGCTACCAGCACTCTAGCGCGCTGCCGTGGAATGAATAGAGCGACCGGTCGACGGTGTATCGCGTCCCGACCCGGCAGGCTGGTTCTGGTCCAGCGGGGTATTCCGGGACACCAGCGGCACCGTCTGGGCGGCCCGACGGGCTGCCGCACCGAGACGGCCGACGTTTCAGAGCCTTCGATTCGCCTCGAAGGCTCCGTCGGCTGGGCGTCCTTGGGGTGAGCCGCGCCGTCTGGTTGTAGTGTTGACCGCGGTAGCCCCCCTACCTCATCCGGGTTCTGACCTCGGAGGGGATCGGACGTCGGGTGTAAGAGTGCAGGGGAGTCGTTTAGTGGGTGGGTCCTAAAATCCTTGGGCCCGCGGTCTGCTCACAACACCATGCAGATCGTTGAGTCTCACATACCCCGCGCGCCCCTTTTGCGCGGGGACCTCGTAGGAGGTTCGGCCCTCTACCCGAAAAAAAAAAAAAAAAAAGGTCTCCTTCGGAGGCGCTCGGGTAGCTGTTAGCAAATCCCACCCCTCCTGGCTGAGCCTTTGCTCGCCCACCTGTCCTGGTGAAACTGGAAAGGCCTCCGGGCCACCAGTAATCCTTCAATCATAAAAAAAAGGTTGATGAATCCTACAGGGATCTATAACGTAAATGCCGCCACCCACCCTGAGACCTGAGTTCTAAGGTGTCAGTTTTAACAGTATCATGGCTGCCTCACCCTTCCAACCGGAACGTATTGCTGTTCGACAGCAGAAATAGGCAGGGTGGTGATGCCTACCCGTGCGGACTCACAAGACGTCCCACCACCATTAATTACGTAACTTATAATTTTGCGGCTTTGATTTGTATTACACGGTGTTATTCCTTTACCGTGCAAGTTAATCGGGACATCATCGTGTATATTATAGATGTCTCTCCCTTCAAAGTGGAAAGCATGATTGCTTCGCTCCGGTAATTACTTAACATGAAAAGCACCATCGATTTGTTATCCTAACTGTGCAATAAAAAAAATCCAATTAATAATAAAAAAGTAAACATATTTAAGTTAATGCTTGGAATCTCTTACGTGTTTTAATTAATAAATGGTTAATATCTCAAAACTTTAGGATTAATTACCAATTTTTCTCAAGCGTAGATAGTATTTCTTAAAACAAGGCTGTGAGAGAGTCCATGTAGTGCAATCCTGTTTGACTCTTCGAAGCTCAATAAAGACGCACAAGAAAAACCCACAGAAAGCAACATTAAAATTGACTTGCCGCATCCTAAAGCAAACTGACATTAATAGATTAATGTTTTTTTGGCTTAAGCTTAGTTTGTGAATAGCTAAATTAACAACAGCTGAGAGTTTGTCCCCTTACTGTCTAAGCTATCTGAGCAATTCATAAACTTGATAAATTGCTCTCGTCGGTGCTTATAGCAGCGACATCATATTAGTTTAGGAGTTTGCGTTAAAGTTGCATTTTCACATATCGTGCGGTAAAACCCACACGCTCATGATTTTACGTGGGTATTTTGTTGGAATTTCACGGCTTTAAAAACCGGCATAGCTTTGATTCACAAAAATATTCGTAGGAGACATTGTTTTGCGAATGTTACTTCTGTTTGAACCTTAGAGATTGTTTTATTGTTGCAGATAAATAGACATGTTCGCGTCGTCCCATCGTGCTGGTGTCAGCGCGTTAGAGTGACGGTAGCATGCGGCGCAGCCTTGACCCTCTCAGGCGGACTCGTGACCATTACCGGGAGGAGACTTCTCCCCCCTCACATGCGGAATATTGTTCTCTATCTTGTGGCATAAGTTGGGAGTCTCAGTTGTAAATAAATAAATATTTACTAACAATCACGCCACGTTAACTGATCCCGTGATAATTTCGTGAAGAACTTGTGTTACAGGTACCAGATAACGGAAATAAATGTAAGATTTTTATTATACACATAGATATATTTAATATTTAATATACATCCATTAACCCTGGAAAATATATTTTATACTTATCATACAAATATCTTCCCTTGGTGGGATTCGAACCCGCGACCCCCTTGTGTAGTGACCATGTCACTTACCACTACATCAGACGGCCGTCTGTTGTATGGTATAACAGTGGTACGGATCGCTTGTGACTTTTATAAAGGGAGTGCTTTGAAAAATGATTCTACTTCTACTGCTTCACGGCAGAATAGATAGCCATTCGAAGAATAAGTGAATTATATTACAAAGAAAAATTTCAAGAGAATGTCAAGATTAATCAAAGTCGAAGCCAAAATGTTGGGTAAGTTCCTATTCGATTGCACGCTTACAACGGCCAAACTTCTTAACTCGATACAAAAGCTCTGTAGATTAATTTCTTAAGTTGACAATATTGGCTAATAGTGTAGTCAATTAGGGCCGGGATAGTTCAAGCGGTTTTGAGTTAAGTGGGCGTTAACGACTTCAAGAGTTTCGGGCGCGAGGAGATTGATGTCTCAAACTTTGTATGTACCTATGGATACAGCGTGCCTATAAATTTACGCAATTAGCACACATCTCAACTCCAAGACATAGATGCATATACGAGTATATGTACTAGCCCTTAAGAAAACAATAAATAAAGGATTCCAGATGAAAATATGTATTAGAAGTCCGCACGGGTAGGTACCACCACCCTGCCTATTTCTGCCGTGAAGCAGTAATGCGTTTCGGTTTGAAGGGCGGAGCAGCCGTTGTAACTATATTTGAGACCTTAGAACTTATATCTCAACGTGGGTGGCGCATTTACGTGGTAGATGTCTACGGGCTCCAGTAACCACTTAACACCAGGCAATAAAAAAAAAATGTATTAGTAAAATGAAGATCCAACTTAGTTACCGATTTAGTTTACAATCGCACCGCCCGCCACCGGAGTAGAGTTCATCCATACCACATGGAGCCACTGCGGTCATCCACAGTGCGTTTCCAGAGATCTTTTTTGCCACGTACCACCCGGCTTTGGAATGAGCTCCCCTCCACGGTGTTTCCCGATCGCTATGACATGCCCTTCTTCAAACGAGGCTTGTGTACAGTATTAAGCGGTAGGCAGTGGCTTGGCTCTGCCCCTTGCATTGCTGAAGTCCATGGGCGACGGTAACCACTCACCATCAGGTGGGCCGTATGCTCACTTGCCTACAAGGGCAAAAAAAAAGAGTACAGGATGTTAATATTTTTTTTAATTATGCATAAAGCATACATTTATATTAAATTAATAAAAAAAAAAAGTGTGTGTGTCCGCTCCGACGCACGACTGGAGTTTACTGGATATAAAAAATTAAACGAAACAATACGAGAAATAGTTCTATATTACGACAACACGATACACTACAGATTATTAACAAATTAACGAGACACAAAACAAACGACTAACAAATATATGAAAATACAAAATGAGAGAAACGCGCGATCAGTACGAGGCTTTGTGGCGGACTGCCGGCGCAGCAGCCCGGCGCGCATTTCGTGTGACATGCGCATAACGCATTTCGTGTGACATGCTAGTACGATTTTGGTCCCCATAATTTTCATACCCCGGGCCTATATATGTAAATCGATTCTAAAGGAGTAAACTCCAAAAAAACCTTATATATTTTATTTTCTTATTACTTATAGTCTGCGGTCAAATTGAGAATAGATTAAATATTATTTGTCTTTATTAATATTTGTCTAAAGTGTAGTCTTGGCGAAATCTGCGAATTAATACGAAATGATAAATACGACTAATGCCCTTATGGAAGAAGACGTGCATCGTGGTAAGCCAAAACTCCGGTTATTTTTCAATATGAACACAGCATTCGTGTTAGGCCTTGTGTCCAAAATACGGATAGGACTAATGGTAGTTGACCACGTACGCGATGGCTCGACAAGAATAATCAAATATTATTTAATTACTCTTTCCGTTTCTAAATGTTTTCCTGTTAGGCTAAATCGAGTGTGCATCGTATAGATATTTTTGTAACTCCATGCGTACCTTCGTATGTATGTATACATATATGCTATGAGGAAAATAAAGATGCGTTCGTATTATTCAAAATTCATCTCGACAAAGTCGAACGAACTAGGAAGTTTTCTTGTTAAGGCGCCAAAACTTCTGCGAGTATACATTAAACTTAACCTCCGTTATAACATGAGCGCCTGGTAGATACATTTCATTTTCTTTTAGTTGGAGGTTGGAAATATTCCGACATACTTAAGTATCTATCTGTGTTTGATCATTCTAAAACATTCCTTAAATTGAGATATGTAGATATAATCATGAGATATTTTCATTATTACATTTAGATTTTTTTAAGCGAACTAGTGATATATGAGTTGGCAAACTCATGGTTGAACTGATGTTAAATGATTACCGAAGCAAATTGCGATGATGATCTAATTTTCTTAATAAATTCAGGGCAGCTTACTTAGGATGGCAGAAGTTTTTCGATTTTAATTAGAAAATCTTATGGGGTAGATAACATTGCTTAAAGTGATTAGAATAGTAAATACTTAGCTCGTTGTATGATTAATTTGACTTTCGAAACTTAAGCCTATTAATTTTCAAGAATAATGAGAATAGGCAGCTTATCAACTCTAAATATTCATATATGTTTTTTTTATTTTTTTATTGCTTATATGGTTGGCCGAGCTCACAGCCCACCTGGTGTTAAGTGGTTACTGGAGCTCATAGACATCTACAACGTAAATGCGCCACCCACCTCGAGATATAAGTTCTAAGATCTCAGTATAGTTACAACGGCTACCCCACCCTTCCAACCGAAACGCATTACTGCTTCACGGCGGTAATAGGCGGGGTGGTGGTACCTACCCGTGCGGACTCACAAGAGGTCCTACCACCAGTGATTTTTTAATATACATATCTTGTGAAGTTAAAAAACATATCCGTGACAACTCTATACTATCACAGAGACACGATTTTTTTTTTATTTTTTTTTTTTAGTGCTTAGTTGGGTGAACGAGCTCACAGCCCACCTGATGTTAAGTGGTTACTGGAGCCCATATACATCTACAACGTAAATGCGCCACCCACCTTGAGATCTAAGTTGTAAGGTCTCAGTATAGTTACAACGGCTACCCCACCCTTCGAACCGAAACGCATTACTGCTTCACGGCAGAAATAGGCAGGGCGGTGGTACCTACCCGCGCGGACTCACAACAGGTCCTACCACCAGTAATTACGCAAATTATAATTTTGCGGGTTTCACTTTTATTACACGATGTTATTCCTTCACCGTGGAAGTCAATCGTGAACATTTGTTGAGTACGTATTTCATTAGAAAAATTGGTACCCGCCTGCGGGATTCGAACACCGGTGCATCGCTTCAACACGAATGCACCGAACGTCTTATCTTTTAGGCCACGACGAGATGGCAAGACCATGATTTGGTGCAAAATGAGATTCACTTGAATAACGCGGCATATTTAAACATCTAAAACGCAAACAAATACCTATTTATTAATATAGACCAACGATAAATAATATATTTTCCCGATTCGAATATATACTTATATAAATGTGTGAACACAGCTCGTTCAACATTAGGTTCATTAGTTTCGTGACGTACAAACGAATATATTGTATTCAATGTAATATAATAATATTATATCGCCTTCGGCTTGCCAGCAGATGTAAGGATATTTTCGTGACATACAAAAGTTTCTCGAGAAATATATTGGCAGAGCGAAAATTTGGAATGTGCTATTTCTAGTTTCGCATTACGATGTTTTGATCTTGTGTTAAATGTTCCCTCATCTTAAGATACGAAACAGAATCTTTGTGATAAAATAGGCAGAACGGTGATATCTGTGAGGTCCCACGCGCTCTATAACAACTAAATGCAACTCAAAATTGACGACAATTGGCTGACTTTAAGAATTTTGCCATACAAATTGTATTTAACCTCTATTGGCGAAGGTCTCGTGCAAATCAGCCATTATGTATTCAATTTTCCACCCATCATTGTATCACAGTACAATCAATTTTAAACGAGCACTCCTTAAAACATCAATAACAAATGAAAACCGATATTCCCCACGCAGTCACATTTATTATATTCTGACGGGCATAATACGCGGTGACGTCACTCAGTACGCCGACAAAAACCGTCAAACGAAGCGTAATATAATACGCAGCGGAGCGAGTCTCGTACTGCGTACACACAGTCACAAAGGGCGGCCCGTTAACATTCCCTTTATGAAATCGCCTCAGGGAAATCGTGTAATTACGAGGAAAATATTACATAAATTACAAAATAGACATTATTTTTGATCATTCCGCATTTGTTTCATTGAATAGGTTTTTTTTTTGTAGTGCTTTTATGATTACACTTTTTGCGTCGTTCCGACTTTTAGGGAGTATTTTGTATTTTATTTTTCCTTAGTGACGAATCGTATCAACAGGAGCGAAATCCTCGAAAACATTAGGGACCTAACGAGTATTTCTCGATCGCAGTGTACGAGTACATCATTTGAAGTCGTCGTGGCCTAAAGGATAAGACGTCCAGTGCATTCGTATGAAGCGATGCACCGGTCGGTGTTCGAATCCCGCAGGCGGGTACCAATTTTTCTAATGAAATACGTACTCAACAAATGTTCACGATTGACTTCCACGGTGAAGGAATAACATCGTGTAATAAAAATCAAACCCGCAAAATTATAATTTGCGTAATCACTGGTGGTAGGACCACTTGTGAGTCCGCACGGGTAGGTACCACCACCCTGCCTATTTCCGCCGTGAAGCAGTAATGCGTTTCGGTTCGATGGGTGGGGTAGCCGTTGTAACTATACTGAGACCTTAGAACTTATATCTCGAGGTGGGTGGCGCATTTTACGTTGTAGATGTCTATGGGCTCCAGTAACCACTTAACATCAGGTGGGCTGTGAGCTCGTCCATCCATCTAAGCAATAAAAAAAAAAACATCATCAGTGCAAGCACAACTGCTCTGACAAAAGTACTTGATTAGAAGTAATACCCGTTTCGGATAATGCAACCATGTAGGGCTTCAAATCTTGTGCACATATTTAGGACTACCACGCTGATATAATTTGAGAGATAATTTGATTTGATATTATTAATCTGCTGTCGTCTAGTTCTGCCACAATATCATCATTATTTTATGGCCATCTCAGGTAGCTGAACATACACTCTATATTCTTCTTGTCCTATCACCCCCTTTATGGGCCGGCGTAGCACGTCCTCTTTTTCAATTTCATCCAGGCAAACCTAAAGTTTCATTAACAATGACCGGTGCTACCTAAAAGCACCGTTAGTGGATCGGGAGGATCCGAAATGACGTGTTGTGGGCGACGTCGACTGTTTACCATTTGGTCTGCAGGATCGGCTATATATAGGTAGTTTCCGGCGGCCACGATGAGAGGGTTGAGGATTGAGGATGAGAGGATTCGTGCTGCTTTATCGAAATGGAGGGGAACGGGGGAGTATGAAATTTCCCACACTTATAGAGAATATAGAGAGGAAGTGCATAATATTTTTTTTTTAAATTATGCATAAAACCGTGTATTTGACACACACACGCATGCATACTATTTGTTAATGTAATAGGCTTAAAATCGAAATTTATTTTCTACTTATTGCGTGATGCGCCCTTAAAGGCAGTCCTCTGATACATTTGTTATTGAATTTTTAACCCCGCTTACCTGATATAGTAATATAAATCATTAGAGGCAAAACGGCGCTCGACTATGCTTAATTTTAATGAGAACAGCAATGTAAAGGGGCGACCACAAAACAATAGCAACCGTCGCTTTTAGGCCGTAGTCACAACAACATGAAACGAGAAAATTTCGATTATAAAATTAATAAATTAACCGGGGAACTTCCGTCATTAGACTTTAAAAAAATTAGTTGTTCATTTATATTCGGCCTGTAATTCTATAATTATGGCTTCGAATTTTTGTAATTTCCGAGACAGATTTTGAGCTCAACCAACACGTAAAACCGTGTCTAATTTTATCATGAGCAATTGAAATTTATTAACCGATATTATTATAAAGCTGTGGACTGATTATGAAGATGATTTTGATGAATTAGCAATTCAAGCATATACACATTCATCTTTATACAATAGATTATACATTGATTAGGCTAGATGGCTTAAGTCTGTGATAATACGCATCATTATCACGGACGCACATTGTTTGTCTATATTCAAATAATATAAAGAGGAAAGATTTGATTGTATGTTTGCATTGGATAGGCTCCGAAACTACTGAACGGATTTGATAAATTTTTTCACTGTTGGGAAGCTACACTATTTCCGGGTGACATAGGCTATATTATATTTTCAAAAAAATAAGGTATCCTTACTAAAAACCCTAATGATGTAACCCAAGGTGTAAAAAAAATACCTAAAATATTTTTTACATCGCGCGCGCTGCTACCCGAGTGAAGCCGGGCCGCTAGTATTTAATACAAACGTTACGTGAGAGAGTACTGTAAGTTAATTCTGGTGCATATTTTAAAGAGCAACATCTATACATATAAATAAAATTGGTGTGCCTGTTTGTAACATTGAAATAGCCGCTTTTTAATACATGCATATGAATATATATACGGTATAGCACCAAAATAACATTTTTGTCTGTCTGTATGTCTGTCTGTTTGTTCCGGCTAATCTCTGGAACGGCTGGACCGATTTTGACGGGACTTTCACTGATAGGTAGCTGATGATATAAGGAGTAACTTAGACTACTTTTTTTAGACTAGCTTCGCCTCGCGGCGTCACCTGCGGTACGATAATAACCGCGGGTTACATCGCGGGACTCAGCTATCAATAATAAAATTTAATGTTTCCGAAGCGAAGCGAGGGCGGGTCGGTAAAGAATAAAATCATTTTTCCATTATTAGTTTCTAAATTTTATAAAAGAAACAACATGGATAGCCTGTACACGTCCTTATCGTTCGCTCTAAAAGCCGCCAAGATGATAATAGTCGCTTAAAGCAACTATTCCAACATAATTTTCTGTAAAATTTGCGGCACGTCGGTTATTCGCAGGCTTATATCAAAGAAAACGCTAAGAGAGCCATGTTTCGTACCATACATCGTTTGTGACGGAGCGCTTTTGAACGAAGCGAACATTTTCAAGGGGATTAGTGAAAGATTATTTTGAAATTTTAAGTGAATTGTATTTTCTTATATAAAATTCTCGTGTCACAATGTTCGTTCCCATAATCTTCCGAAACCGCTTGACCGATTCTCATGAAATTTTTTATACATATTCAGTAAGCCTGAGAATCGGCTACTATCTATTTTTCATACCCCTAAGTGATTAGGGTTGTCCACCCCTAACATTTTTTTTTTTATTTGGACATTTTTTTTTGTTATAATGAGGTATTGTGTGGTTGAATGAGGTTTTGTTATTTTTATTATATATTCCCTCATCGTTCACAGCACTACATACCTCTTTCACTCATTTACCACATCTTTACACACTTACAATAAGTTAGTTTTTTTTCTACACTAGAAATTCCCTAGAAATCTTATATATGGCAAAACAATGTTTGCCGAGTCAGCTAGTTTTCTTATATGTTTTACGGTAACGACGTGTAATGCGATTGACTAAAAATCTATATATCGACGCTTGAAAGGCAAACGTGACTAAGCGACAATGCTTGTACTTTAAAGTAGACTAATTTAAAGTTGAAATACCTGAAAAAATTATATTTTAACGAATCTAGCTGTAGGATTGAAATGATTTTAATAGACCTAGAAATAAATTTTTTTTGCGCATCGAATATGGTTATTGCCTATCATTTATGTACAAAGCAGTTATTGTCGCTTAGACAAGTTTGCCTTTCTAGCGTCGATATATTTTACATTACACGTATTCGGTAAGAAGTGGATGTTTAATTGAAAAATGTTACTGAAAATTTCGGGATATGAAATTTTGGGAATCTTATTAAGTGATCTTTGATCGCTACGTTTTTTTATATGAAGCACGGATTACTGGGGGCCCGAAGGCCTTTCTAGTTTCACTAGGATTTACCAGGAGAGACTGGAAGTAACAATAAAGTTAGCGAGGACTCGACTGACCAGCCCCTCTCAGGATCATAACGATCCTCAGAATATTCCAAATAACTTAACTTAAAACATTAGCTAAGACGAAGTATTTAAGAATATAATTTCCATTAATACATATCACAATCAAACAAAATTTAATCATGCAAAGTACCAGGACTCCAGTCTACAACGAAGGTAACTTATTATCTATCTCGTCATTTACACAGTAACCGGCATTGTCCCGTCCTATTGAAAATCAAATTGAACTGTCCCCGAGACGAACAGAATTAAATACGGAGTGCATAAATTAAGGTGAGCCAAGACAAACTTCCGCGCCAAAGTTTTCTTCAAAGAGGTGAGCTCCTTTTGAGGGATTGTTTCTATTCACCCGAGAGGACTTTGACAAAGATAATTTTGCATTTGTAAAAACTGTATTTTTATAAAGGCGAAGAACGCTGATTCAAAGATCGCAACAGCAAATCAAAGTTGTTCGGGTTGTATGTTAATGCACGAGTCCCATCGGAAAGATTCGGCTGTCGGACGAATTGGATGGCAAATCATTGGAATATTTATTAGTCCAGGGATTTGATCTCGGTTTCGGTTTCCCGGATTCGGTTTGTTGTTGTGGCATTGAAAGTTCTTGTAAACATGATCTCGTATCAAAATGACGTTGTCACTTTTGACATTACGAGGGTTAATAATAATCAAAAATAAACTTCTCTAGCTAAATTCATCAATATAAAGAGAAGTGTACACAAAGCTTTAAATCATTTGTAAATATAAGTTTGGTATTTTTGTGTAAGCGTTTTTAGCACTATGAAATATTCAATTGTACCACTATTATTATTTATTGTTTAGCAGTTATTGGAGTACTGTACTTTACTGGTGGTGGGACCTCTTGTGAGTCCGCACGGGTAAGTACTGAGATGAGAAGTGGATGGGGCTCAGGATCGGTGGCTTGCCTTGGGAGAGAACTGTGTCCAGCAGTGGACTAAAATAGGCTGTTAATGATACTGATGATAAATTATCAGTATTGTCATTTAAAATTACTAATTTCCGAGTATGAACCAAAAGCGCTCTAAAAGTAGTCTTGTTGAAATTTCTGATGATATTGTTGTAGGTAAAATTAATATATAATTTAAATGTATCGTATAATATGGTTTATGGGCAGTTTATAACAGCTGGCAAATAACTCAATGTTGCCACTACAAAGCTAGAAGCAATTTAACTTGGAATTGAATTGCAGATGTGGCTGCCATGTTTACGCCTCGCCTTGCGGAGCTCCTTTACACAACCGTTCTGGATTATGGGGCTCGCGATAATTTCCGTCTGTTCTATGTTTGACTGTTTTGGAATTCGGCTTAATGTTTGTATCGGTTTGATTGCTCGAATGTCGAACATTAACATCTCTCCTGTTTTCTTTTATCCTGGTACCTCTCAGTGATCTGTTTTTAATTATTCTACGACTAAGGTACTTATTGAGAGCGCTGAAGAGTCCAAATTATGATATTTGGAATGCCCTATATATCAAAGTAGCTTACGCTATTGCATAGCTTTTATCGCGGGCTTTGAGCGCGGCGACCGAATCAAGAAATTCCGTAACAAAAATAAAACCTAACACCCCCACTTCGCCTACCATGTAGCTCGCGTTTAACACATTCACACGTTGCGCTTGTGTAGTGTTTGTGAATAAGAGCGCGGTGTGACGTCGCACTGCATGCACATCATGAAAAGTCTACCCGTCTCTCTTTCGCGCTGTCTAGCCAAAGAGTGTGAAGGGGACAGTTTAATGTTTATAAATAAAACGTGGTCTTATTTTATTATTGTTTTAATATTAAGTTATTATTGTCTAATTATAATTGCGTAAGTTGATAAAAAATGCTGATTGATTTATTGCATAAATAATTATACAGTCCCCGAGTGCCACACGTGTTTTTTTTTCCTTCACCGATTGTTTTAAAAATAAATAAATAAAACAGTACTTAAGACCGTCTTTATGAATTCCGTTTTGATTTTGTTTTGTCATTGTTATATTGTGTGCGCTGTGTGAAATTGAGTGTAAATAAACAAGACTTTCACTCCAATTTACGATCGTCGTATGCGATTTACATTTTTCATTATTAGTTCAGTCGAAGCTCCGACTTAACGACAGTCATCGTTAAGTCGGCGAACAAGAACTTATAAGATTATTCCCGCGTCCGTCACCCGACAAAGTTTCAGGGGACCGGCGCGATCGAGTTATTCACACTTCATCGCCTTCAGCCCGTGTCACTTGCACTAGTCAACTAGTTAATGTTTATAGCCCTAGTACTACCAAAGACTTAAAAAAAAAACTTTCGGTTATTTTAAAGGCATTATATCTAGTATTTTCTTCGGTTTTCGCGAGTCATAGACGTAGCCACGAAAACTGTATTCATAAACATAGCAAATAATATAATGACAAAAAAAATGGGAGATTAAATCCTCATAATCATCGTTTTTTTTTTTTTTATGGCTTAGGTAGGTGGACGAGCTCACAGCCCACCTGGTGTTAAGTGGTTACTGGAGCCCATGGACATCTACAATGTAAATGCGCCACCCACCTTGAGATATAAGTTCTAAGATCTCAAAATAGTTACAACGGCTGCCCCACCCTTCAAACCGAAACGCATTACTGCTTCACGGCAGAAATAGGCAGGGCGGTGGTACCTACCCGCGCGGAATCACAAGAGGTCATACCACCAGTAATTTTTAATTTTAATCACGTTTTTTTGTACGTTTCAAACTTTTTCTTATTGTCGTTGGATATAGACGAAGAGTCAGTCCATCTATGAGTTTGTGGGAAGTCACACGAGCAAAGTTGTCCAATCTCATTTGGACCGAGAATCGTCTTTGAGGGGATAAGACGGGAGGTCTTTATTGTGATCTACTTGAAGTGAAAAATATCAAGATAAATATGTTTGTATTTATTTATTCTTTTTAAATATAATCAAGTACGTCTGTGCCGAGGTGTCTAAATGCCTAACAAGTGTGAAGTAGATCTGGGTATATTGAAACCAAACAGGAATATACTAACGTTGTAAGCTTAATTGTTTTATAGGTCACGTCCAGAGCGCGATACTACTTCTCGACAGAATGGTAGTTGTACCGAGTTTATTTTTTATTTTTTTATTGCTTAGATGGGTGGACGAGCTCACAGCCCACCTGGTGTTAAGTGGTTACTGGAGCCCATAGACATCTACAACGTAAATGCGCCACCCACCTTGAGACATAAGTTCTAAGGTCTCAATGTAGTTACAACGGCTGTCCCACCCTTCAATCCGAAACGCATTACTGCTTCACGGCAGAAATAGGCGGGGCGGTGGTACCTCCCCGTGCGGACTCACAAGAGGTCCTACCACCAGTGAGTATATGAGTATTATTAAATAATAAACTACACATTGTTAAGTGTATAATGGACTTAATACTGCCGGTACAAGGCCCATATCGAACCGTCAAGTTAAAATGTATTCTGTACAAGCATCGCAAACCGTCCAGTATTGTGATAAAGCGTGCAGTCCCTTCTAATAATCATGCTATAAATTTATCTTCCCGTGTCTCCGCGTCAACTGTATATCTATACTAATCTATACTAATATTATAAAGAGGAAAGATTTGTTTGTTTGTTTGTATTGAATGAATGAATGATTTATTTCATTTCAGACAACAACAAGTCCATATGTGTACATAGTATCATTGAAACAAACTTAAAATAAATAAAAATAGGCTCAGAAACTACTGAACTGATTTTGAAAAATTATTTCACTGTTTGGAAGCTACACTATTCCCGGGTGACATAGGCTATAATCTTTTCTGAAAAAAATTAGGGATCCTTACTAACACTCCAATAATGTAACCCAAGGTGTAAAAAAAAAACTAAATATTCTTTACATCGCGCGTCCTGCGAAAACTATTGACGATAGAATAAAAAAATGTACTACGACTTTGTAGAACACATTATTATTTACAAAAAGTGTCGCGACAGCATATTAACTATTATAGTTATGCCGCAATAAGCGTTCTTTTATTTAAAAAGAGTACTTTATTTTTATAAATTTTTTTCTTTTTTTTTTAATTATTAAATAATTAATGATAAATATTTAACGTTAATAATTTTATAATATTTAGTATGAATTATATTAAATAATAATGTTGTCATTTATATTAGTAAAAAATGAATGCTAAGTACATGCGCGAAAGTTCACCTGCGGCTATATTGAGACTCGCCAAGTTACGTCGGTCGTATTGTAATGAGCGATTTAGTGGGCAGCTTCATTCTGTTAATTTTGTGTCACGGTGTGCGCGCATCGTAAAATTTCACTCTCATCAATTTTTCATAACGCGCCTAAAGAAGTTTTTTTTTTTTATTGCCTTTGTAGGCAGACGAGCATACGGCCCACCTGATGGTGAGTGGTTACCGTCGCCCATGGACTTCAGCAATGCCAAGGGCAGAGCCAAGCCGCTGCCTACCGCTTAATACTCTCCACAAGCCTCGTTTGAAGAAGGACATGTCATAGCGCTCGGGAAACACCCTGGAGGGGAGCTCATTCTATAGCCGGATGGTACGTGGCAAAAAAGATCTCTGGAAACGCACTGTGGATGACCGCAGTGGCTCCAGGTAGTATGGATGAACTCTACTCCGGTGGCGGGCGGTGCGATGGTAAAAACGAGACGTTGGTATAATCTCGAACAATTCCTCAGAGCACTCCCCATGGAACATGCGGTACAAAATACAGAGGGAACCGAAGTCCCTCCGCAGTATAACTTCAAAAAAATAAAACAACGTCAAATATCGTTGAAACTTTTGTTAAAGACCCGCGCGGAGCCGGAGCGGTCCGCTTGTTTTATATAAATCCACACACCAATCTATAATAATATCTAGGCTATGCCAAAACTTCGAATCGCGTAGATTATTCTCGCGTCTGTCACTTGGGAAACTTTCTGAGATCGTTGCGCCGCTTGAATTATCCGAGCTCACTTTATCGTTCTCGCTGATAGCCGCGTGTATAGTTGTTTGTATTTATGATATCCTGGTAACTCGATACTGATAATCCTAAGAAGATTATTTCAAATAGCTGTTTTTTAATTGATCCGAGAACCGCTGTTAAATTGATGGATGAAAATGATATTACGACAAGTTAGGTTTATTTAAAATGTATTTATTTAATAATAATAATAACGTTTTTATTGTCATTATTATTAGGGAGTCTAACACTCATATAAGCCTATCCATTTAGCCTATCCATTAAGTACATGTATTTTCTACATGGATACCAAGTTTCAAGTCAATCGGATGTACGATTCAGTAGTTATAACGGAACATCCGTAAAGACCTCTGTAGATTTATATATTAGTATATATATAGATAAATACATAACTAACTAACATTTTGTATGTTGTTTCCCTGAATAATAGTGTGATACGCATACAACGGTTGAGAACTTGAGATATGGTACTAAAAGAAAGCGTTCGGAATATACTGAATTTGGCACCAATTAGTCTGCTCTTCAAGAACTGAAAATAGTATTTTTTGGAGATGTGTTGCGGGGTGTTGATCTGTCGAACGAGCACCTGGTGTTATAAGGCAGGATAGAGGGTGCCAAGCAACGTGGAAGATCCCCCGATGGGTAGTCTAACCAGATCAGGACTGCGATATATTGCCACACGTCAGGAGCAGATGCGCAGTCAATGTACTGATCTATTATAGGTTTTTTTTTTAGATGTGTGGACGAGCTCACAGCCCACCTGGTGTTAAGTGGTTACTGGAGCCCATAGATATTTACAACGTAAATGCGCCACCCACCTTGAGATATAAGTTCTAAGGTCTCAGTATAGTTACAACGGCTGCTCCACCCTTCAAACCGAAACGCATTACTGCTTCACGGCTGACTACCACCAGTAATTTAATATTGATTTGTATTTCATTTTGGTTACCATCATCTCTTCTACTTCTGCCCCCAAGCAAACTTATGACTCTAAGTTGGTGGTGACATAATATATCTCTGCTAATTGCTTAATGTCCGATCTGGCCCATCATATAAATACAAATACAAAAATAAAAAATACTTTATTTTCAAAAGCGAGTTAAAATAATACAATGAGTGGAGACTCCTTTTAAGCGTGCAAGCCTGTACTAGGAGATTCCGCTCTTCCATAAAAGCACGTTATATATTTTATATACTAAAAATATTACAATCTATATACTACAATATTACTAATTATATATAACAGATGTGTGTGTGTGTGTGGGTTGTGTGCGCGCGTTTATTTGCGTGTTTTACTTTAATATATTTAGAATAGCCCCTGTTTCGTCATAGTTTTTAAATTTGAGCCATTTAGAGATACTTATTTTACACTCAGTGTATAATTTATCATATATAAAGTTCTTTGTTTATTTTATTATACAGGAATGAAGACCTTACGTAAAATTGTCTTTGTGCAAAACTAGTCTTAATCATAGGTACAACAGTAATGGTATGGTTACGTCTTCTACTGTTTTTTACTGGGTTATATTTTATAGTTTTATGTTTTTTTTAATACACAGTGTAGGATGTCTTACGGTGAGTAGATTGCATTCTTTATATAAAAATACAGGTGGGTATTGTTTTCTCTTAAAGTACATTATTTTGATTAAAGATCTTTGTGCTCTTTCTAGGCCTAGGATATGAGTTTTGACAACGCCACTCCATACCGGAATGCAATAAATTAGAACAGATTGAACAAGAGATATGTAAATATAGTTTAAAAGATTATTTGAAGAGTCCCGTGTTTGAGCATTAGAGTTCCTAGGTACTACGTGTCTCGGTGACTTAAACATCCATGATAATTTTCGAAATCTATTTTTTTTTTTTTTTTTTTATTGCTTGGTGTGTGGACGAGCTCACAGCCCACCTGGTGTTAAGTGGTTACTGGAGCCCATAGACATCTACAACGTAAATGCGCCACACGCCTTGAGATATAAGTTATAAGGTCTCAGTATAGTCACAACGGCTGCCCCACCCTTCAAACCGAAACGCATTACTGCTTCACGGCAGAAATAGGCGGGGCGGTGGTACCTACCTGTGCGGACTCACAAGAGGTACACAGAATATTTATCACATTTTCGAGATGAGGACACCATGACAGTCTCTGATCCAACATTATACCCAAGTACTTAACTACAAAGGTACTTTCAATCACTGGACAGTTACAATTTGGGTTTAATGAAGTTTGAGTACAGGAATGTATTTTATACAGTAATCTGCACTTTTTTGATTACGCGAGTCAATACTAAAACAGATGTAGTTTGTTTTAGCAGTATTCAAGGTTAACAAGTTACAACTCAACCAGCTAGCTAGCTATCTGAATCAGACCTGTTTCTGTATTAGATCTTACTTCATCTCACGTGGAACCATCAACTATTATATTCGCTACTGAAAATAAAAATAATTACAACAAAGTATCTAATGTACTTTTGACTTCCGATTGCTGAAACCCTCAATTTTGATATCGAGTCAATAATCTATTACAACGGCGATGCACTCTGTCGTAATTCCGTACGAATTCTCCAAGCTACGTTACCAGCGTGACCTACTAATGTCCTAGTGCTTGCTTGTGATAAATCATCGAAATTTTTCAAGAGTCTCTTCAGTTTTATTATTTATTACAACAACGACGCCAGTATCGCGCGATTTATTGCTGCGTAATATTAAGTGGAGATTGTTTCGCTCTGTTTCGTCGTCGGGGTCAAGAACGACTTGATGTCAAGTCGTTATTTAAGCAACATATGGCTATAGTTTCGGTAGGCAGCGGCTTGGCTCTGCCCCTGGCATTGCTGGAGTCCATGGGCGACGGTAACCACTCACCATCAGGTGGCCCGTATGCTCGTCTGCCCAAAAGAGCAATAAAAATAAATTAAAAACTTCGTGAGAGTAATAGGGCTGACGGTTGTGCCTAACTGTTTTAGCTTACAATGTGCCTTACCAGCGGTGGTTTAACGGTAGGCAGTGGCTTGGTTCTACCCCTGGCATTGCTGGAGTCCATGGGCGACGGTAACCAATCATCATCAGGTGGGCCGTATGCTCGCCTGCCTACAAGGGCAATAATAAAAAGTAGCAGTAATTTTGATTTGTAAAAGTGTTTTGTGGACATAATAATAAAATATGTCAGGTACATTTTTTCATTAAAAAAAAAATTATATTTACCTGCGACATTTGAGCCATGGTGCATAGAATTTATGATTTGAAACCTTTCAGACATTATTTTTAGCACATGCTATTTTCTACAAAAATCAACATCTAATGGTATTAGTTAATTTAAATCAAACAAAAAATAAATAAAAAAGTATTATTAAAAAAAACAACGATCGTTGAAATATAATTTAATATTAACCGAGGATAACTTGTGCTGATTTGTTCAATTACTTTCACGTCATGGACAAGCCGAAGTTCGGTTGCGGAGATAGGCAAAACTTTGAAGCCGGCTGAACTCGCTGAACTACTCCATTCTTCGCTAATTTATCAAGATCTTTACCCACATAACGCTTATAATTCATTTAAAAAAAATCGGATGTCTGTAAAGTCGTTTTTTTTTTATTGCTTAGGTAGTTGGACGAGCGTTCTCATATGTTAATTCAGATATAATAAATACAATTCGTCGTATTCTCCGTCTCTTGGCCTGATGTTTATTAATGCCAGGCGGGCCGGCTGCTAATTCGCGCTCCAACTGACAAATTTAATAACGAGTAGGCAATATGTACATGCGCTCGGCCTGTTTGCACCCCCGGCTACTTCATAAAACCTATACATTAGCATAAAAATCAGAATAAATAAATAAAAAATCGGTTTCAACGAACCAATCATGTGGTGATTTCATATTGTGTTTAACGGTATATATAAATTTATTGTATGTATGTATTTTATATGATAATTTGTTGTTAATAGTACACCGCAACATACCTGTTGTATCTTTATCTGTCCAGAATTTCGGGTAGTTAAACGGTTGTCTGGAAGAGATCGCTTTTAGCGATAAAACCGCCTATTGTACAAACGTATCTGCTTGTTGACTGTTTTCTGATGTTAATTGTGTTTTGGTGTGCAATAAAGTATGTTCTCTCTCTCTCTCCCTTTTTCTCTCTCTCTCTCTAATCTGTATTTTTTATCTTCTTCATGAAGACCTTAAAACTGCTGGTGTTTTGGGCGCCTTGTCAGCCCGCTCGGGTAGATACCACGATCCTGCATATTGCTGTTGCGAATTAATAATGCGTTCTGGTTTGAATGGTGGGGTAGCCATTGTAACTATACTGAGACCTTAGAACTGATATCTCAAGGTGGGTGGCGCATTTACGTTGTAGATGTCTATGGGCTCCAATAATAATTACTTAACACCAGGTGGACTGTGAGCTCGTCCACCCATCTAAGCAATAAAAAAGGCATTATGAAAACACGGAAAATCCCCCTAATTCTGCTGCGAAGCAGTCACTGTTCCGATTTGAAGCGTGAGATCATTGAAGCAGTTGTACAATAGAATTGGGATTACGGCCTCAAGTTGGGTGGCTATTTATGCATATGAACTTCGATAATAGATAACAATTAGCAATAACAAATAGATGTAATTGATGCGTTTAACTCCAAATTATTCCGTTAGTGGTAGAATCAAGACATCTAGTGACATCGTATTCAAATAAAACACAAATAACTTCAAGTACTTTTATTAGATACGGTTATTCAATGTCGTTACAAGCATCGAGTTATCCTTAAACGAGCCATACAGTTCGTTACGCAAAGTAAATTTCAACATTTCTTTTTCAAATGACGAGTGTTTGAAGAGCTTATTATTATAAATAAATAAAATACCGGTGAATATTTGAAATACCATTTTCTGTATGCTAAGCTTATAACAATAATAAAAATGAGTATGATTTTAAAATTTAGTTACGTCTTAGGCGAATTATATTTATCAAAAGGCTTCAGAAGAATATATATTCAAAAGAAACCTCTAGTTACAGAACTGAATCACAAAAAAACACGTTTTGTAACTAATGAAACATAACTTTATATAAGAGTTTCAAAATTAATGTTATTTCTGGACACTTTTGATGTACGCAGACTTTCCTGATGCATCAATTTTAATATCAGATCAACGCCCACTGGATTTCTCGCCGGATCTACTCAGTGGGTCTCGATTCCGATCGACTAGTAGATTCTGCCAAGCACTATTCTTGCTAGGGCTAGTGTTAGCAAATTCTCGCAGGTTAAGCCGGTGAATTGTCTCGTTCGGGCGTCGTTGGAATAGATCCTTAAGCTAACAGCGAATGGGTAGGGAAAAATCAGATCGACATTCCGTAACAACACGTACTCGCTCTTTTTATTTATTTATTGCTTAGATTGGTGGACTGGCTCACGGCCTACCTGATGTTAAGTGGTTACCGGAGCCTATAGACAACGTAAATGCCGACACTTTTCTTGAGACATGAGTTCTAAAATATCAGTTTTTACAACGGCTGCCCCACCCTTCAAACCAAAACGCATGACTGCTTTACGGCAAAAATAGGCAGGAATAAGAATAGAAATATTTTTCAATCACAACTCTCTTTGAATAACACACTTTTATTTAATTCAATAGTTATCCTATATTGAAAGTCTTAAAATTACATTAATAACATTACAACAATGAATTATTCGAAACACCTTATAAGATAGTCTAATAGTTTTGGAAAACGTTACATAAGTTGAATGAGCATAAATACTTGTTATTCACAACAATCGTTTTTCATTAAATTAGTTTTCAGATTTGAGCAACAAATCGTTCTTTTAGCTTGAAATACTGTTTTAAATCAGTAACCCGCTTTAGGTACAGGGTGTTCCATAAAATTTCTAAAACTCAGAAATTAAGAGATTCTAATGATATGGCATCGCTTAAGTGAATGAATATCTGATATATTGTAAGTCCTGTCGATCTGGTGTCGATCTGGTGTGGTTAAGTAGTAAAGCCTACTAATATTATTATGTGAATGGAGCTACTGATCTTGAAACACAAAGTTCAAGTTGCGATTTCGATCTACTGCCTCATGTGATCCTTGCGCTAGAAAGTAAAACTACTTCCCGGTAATAGATACAGTGGTGGTATCTTATTGTGTGTGACTAGACTACCATCATTCAAAAAATCTGCTGGTGTTTCGGTTTAGTTAAGTTTACGGGACACCCTGTATATCTTCTTATTTCTAGAATAAACAAGGCATAAAAACACTATTCCTGAAGGAAAGCAATAAATGGAAGGTACTATTTATTTGCAAAAGATCTGTTGTTTTAGTATTACTTTTTTGTGAACACATATTCTAGAGTTAATAGTAGGGTTTTTGCCATATATAAAAAAATATGGCAATATCTGAATCGTCCCAAGAATATTATAGATTTTTGACCGGTACAGGTTCAAAAGCACATGTTTGAATTTATGCTCCACAGTGTAACAACGCTACCATATCTTAGGTCAGTGTTTGGTGATCTAAACCTAGTACAGGCCGCTCTTTAAATTTACCTACAGATGTAAAAGAGACATTGTGACGTGAGAGATGTCTGGAAAAGAGCAATTTAACTTTCATATAATCAAAACATTATTAGAGAATTAATTCTATTGCGTTTGAGAAATTTGCGTTTGGGAAATAAATCAGGACACGCTCTGAAGGGATATTTTAAAGTTTGTGTAATGAGAGAGAAAGTAATAGTCCGAGCGATTGTATTTCTAACTGCGATACTTTAAGACTTTACCCCGATCCTTGGCTTCAGTCAACGGGTCTTAAATGAATTGACATCTACGGTGCTTCTTCAGTGATACGACGAGAAAGACAATGAAACGGGACTTGAAAGAATTGGGAGCAGTAGGCAATGTCATGGCCAATGTCCATGAGCTACGCTGACTGCCTATCATCGAGTCGTATCTTATGTATACCGATTAGCTGGAGACTCGATAGAGTAGCAGGTTAGGGGCCGGTGGCTGAAAAATCAAAGCTTACTGATTACGATATGAGTAGGGCGGAAAATCGGGTCCAGTGGGTTAAGTTAGAAGAGGCTTCCAGCAGTAGATAAGTGACGATTTATCGCAGAGGGCGCGTAAATGTATTCTCGATTGAGTAGAATTCGAGGAAGTTTCGAGTTCACGTCTTAAAGTACGGGTATAAGATGAACTATTTAACAACAGTATAGGGCAGTTATTTCCTATTATAATTCGCAAATTTCTATGAACATATTTTCTTTTATATTTTTAAAACGTACATCATTCGCGGTCAAATATTGACCAGTGATTATTTTTATTAATAATTAAATCCTAATTACAATAAGTTCTAAGTTATTAATCAAATGTTCAATAATCCTACACTACCACAGCCAGTTTTGATTAATAGCTATCAATAGCCACGTACATTCAAATTTGAATATTAATTAAGTAACAAGTAGGTATTTTATGAAATTTAATTGATTTTTGTAACCTAATTTTAAAGAAAAACAATATATTACACTGATTGTTTCGAAAATCTGTTTTCTGAGATGATAACTCAGAATGCAGATTGAGATATGAAATCGACTGTAATACTTCTGGTAAACATTGTCAATTATCCGTCCATCCAATTAGTACAATAAAGTATATTCGAACGTCACTAATCCAATTGAGTTGAAACTTAATAATTTTATTGTTGGCACTGCAGACAAGGTTTATGTAATCAAACTATGTTTATAGATGGGATAGATTGCCCACGAATCGTTTCAATAAATTCAGAATTCGCTTCACTAAAATATTCCATCAATAACCCTTCGTCTACTGTTATTTAATTTGTGTAAAAACTCTTGTTTCAAAAGAATTTTCATAAATTAATAGAAAATAACCGATCAGCTAATTATTTACTTGAAGACTTGGCAACTTGGAAGAATTTATTTGGCAATTTATCACGTTTTGTTATTGTTTTGTTTTTTTTTATTTCGGTTTTTTTTTGTAGTGGTGACTCACTACTAAGAAAACAACACCAAAATAATACGAAAGTGCCAGAGCTAATATTAGCCTTAAAGCTAAAGACTTTTACATCTTTCCATGCTTTCCAATGTACCGAGGTTTGTCTTATGCTATAAGACTCGGCACTTTTTTTACTCCCGTAAAATACTTTCATGATCTATGTAACAGTTGCTTTTTAATACATATTTTAGAATCTTAAATATCGAATTACTTAAGGTACCAAAAACAAACACATTTGTAATCTATTGAATGTGAATTATTAAAGAAGTTTAGAGAATCTAGGAAAAAAGTCTTATGAATCCCCACTGTCGACAGGTAGGTACTGCTGCTGGGCTACAGAAGACAGCATCATGTCGATCGGCTTCGTGTCGTCGTACAGAGACGGGGCTTCGCATAGGATTGCGAAAGTACCAACTATTGAAGCTATGGTGAAGATCCACAGGAACAGACGATCCAAAACCATAGCCACAAATCCCCAGTCTTGATCTTCCTGTATTTTTTTTTAAATAAAATTTATTTTTAATCATAACAGTTCTATTCTATTAGTCTATATAGGTCCAATGCTGGACATATACATCCCCCAAGCCTCGCCACAAAGATCAATCCTGCGCTGCTTACATCCAGCGGATCCCCTCCAACCTCAATAGGTCGTCGGTCCATCTTGTGGGAGGCCTACCCACGCTACGTCTTCCGAATACACGGTCGCCACTCCAGAACTTTTCTGCCTCAATGGCCATCCGTTCTACGAGCAATGTGCCGTACCCACTGCCACTTCAACGTCGCAATCAGAATAATAATGTCTCATAATATTAATTCTATCAAATGATATTATTTTCAAAATAAGAACTATTAATAACTAGAAAAATCCAAAAAAAATAATCGAATAAAATTTAATAATTTTATCTTTTGCTAAGTCATAATAGATTAAGCCAAAATAAACGTCTTAATACAAACCGCATTAAACTCATCTTGGCGCTGCATGTGATGCTGTATAAACATGACGTTGTGGATAGCTTTCTCTAATTCAAACGGATACTTCTTCCTCGGAACCACATCGCTCAAGGAATCATCGAGGCCTGACATCACGGAAGGTAGACCATTATAGCCAGCACCGAGGCTTCCTAATGCTCCAACGAGACCGCTAAATCTGATACAAAGACTTTAAGTTAAGCGACGTTTTATTGGATTTATACTTCAAACAAAACTATTCCATGCCGTCATTATACATATTTATATAATAATACTAGCTGACCCGGCAGACTTCGTAGTGCCTCAATCGATAAATAAAAGACCTAAACTTTTATATAGAATAAACTTAAAACAAACAAAAGGAATCCGTCCGACGGGGGACACGTCAAAGGGAAAACAAAATTGTTATTTTTATTTAATTCCGAGAATTTTCATATTTTTATACCTTTTAAACCTTCTCTGGACTTCCACAAATAATTCAAGACCAAAATTAGCCAAATCGGTCAAGCCGTTTTCATGTTATGTCGTGACAACGGAAAACGTGTTTCATTTTTATATATATAGATTAAGTATCTCTAAATTTGTAATCGTTGAGGCTTAAAGTATTAGACTCCAAATACATGTTAGCCAAGCCGGTGTTTGAATCCCGCAGGCAGGTTTCAATTGTTTGTAATAAAATCCATATTTAACACATGTTCACGAATTACGGTGAAGGAATAGCATCGTGTACCAAAAATCAAACCCGAAAAAATTATAATTTGCGTTATTATTATACAATTGAGACATAAACTTCAAGTCTTAAGATGACGGCATTCGTGTTGCGATCTCCATGGGACCATAAAACCAGGTGGGCTGTGAGCTCGTTCATCTATCTGTGCAGTAAATACATATGTTAAACGTGTCATATACACAGGTTTCATGCCAGGATTTTGTCATGTATATTGAGTACCACAAAAAAACTACTTACTGGTGGTAGGACCTCTTGTGAGTCCGCGCGGGTAGGTACCACCACCCTGCCTATTTCTGCCGTGAAGCAGTAATGCGTTTCGGTTTGAAGGGTAGGGCAGCCGTTGTAACTATATTGAGACCTTAGAACTTATATCTCAAGGTGGGTGGCGCATTTACGTTGTAGATGTCTATGGGCTCCAGTAACCACTTAACACCAGGTGGGCTGTGAGCTCGTCCAACCATATAAGCAATAAAAAAAAAAACATACATAAGGCCACAGAGAAGTGTGGTCAAACTCCGATGCAAAGATAAACACACTAAATACTGATTTCAAGCAGAAATCGAATCCATTTGCCATGATAAAATCGCCACGGTTAATTATACGGGCTATTGTGGGTATTAATAGACTAACACTGTTATAATTACCAATAAATTTCCATGATAGTACATTTTAGGATTATTAAATAATAGTACAGCTTTAAATAGACGGTCAACGCTCTCGCGGCCGATCACCCACAAGCTGGAAGACTTGATTAACTCATCCACTAAGTGTTCCCTTATTGAATGTACATGTACCGCCACAAATAGAGAGAGATGGAGAAGCCTCGCGAAAGCCGCAACCAAGCAATAAGACTTACATAATCACGACCACTCCGCCAGAAGTGTACAACTGAGAAGAAGCTTTAAATAAGTATAAAAAGAACCTGTTTGTTGCTGTTGTAGTATGCAGTCCATTACATCCTCCAGGCATGTGATGTCTGAGCGAGTCCGGACTTGAAGCATTAGAATGAGTCTGATCGGCAGCCGCTAGCGCATCTTTGAATTTGTTCTTGTTCTTCATACTCCTACCGGCAATCTTCTGCGCGGCCAAATCTCTCAACAAATCTTTCGGCACTCTCATCAGCAGCAACTTTGGAAGTTTTGTTATAAAGAACTTCCTGACCCACGGAGCCATTTTGTGGGTACTAGGCTTTCGATAATGTACATTCAGTATTATTATAGTTATAACAACAGATAAACCAACGAGCAGCATGGTGAACAGCAAATATTTTCCTAATAAAGGTAAAGCTAGAGAAGTCGAGGGAATAATTTCGGAAATGAGCAGAAAAAACATAGTTTGTGAGAGAAGAATGGAAATGCTGAGGGCTATCTTTTCACCGGAATCAGCGGGAAGGTAAAATACTAAAACTGACAGATACGAAATCCCCACACACGGTACGATTAGGTTGACAGTATAGAATAAGGTTTTCCTACGTAGTGTGATGTTAAAGAAGATATCTGAAACAAACGAGAAACTTAGTTTAAAAAATAATAACAAATGAAAAACACCTTTGAAATCATCAGAAACAAAATGCGAGTATAACTTTCAATTATAAAAAAGCAAAAGCATAGTTTCATGAGAATTTTCGTTTACCAAGAAAATATTCGGTTGTGGTAATAAAGAAAGTTTTCAATTTACAAAATAAGGAAACTGAACAAAGGAGTCCATTTCATTCTTTGTTAAGTATTTTCTTATTGTCTATCCGGAGTACTGAGGGTGGATTAGTAAAGAAAACAGAGATTTTCTTGAGAACGCCAAGTTTTTACTTTCTTTTGAGATACTGGACATAATTGTAAAACTAAAGACCAATCTCGGCTTTTTCCTTTACGTGTTGATTGCAAGTTTGAAAATGTGTTACGGAAAATTGACATTGACTTATTATTATTTTTATTGTTTTATTGCTTAAATGGATGGATGAGCTCACAGCCCACCTCGTGTTAAGAAGTTACTGGAGCCCATAGACATCTATAACGTAAATGCCACCACCCACCTTGAGATATAAGTTCTAAGGTCTTGAGTATAGTTACAACGGCTGCCTCACCCTTCAAACCGAAACGCATTAGCGCTTCATGGCAGAAACAGGCAGGGTGGTGGTACCTACCCGTGCGGACTTGCAAGGCGTCCTACCACCAGTAATTACGCAAATTATAATTTTGCGGGTTTGATTATTATTACACGATGTTATTCCGTCACCGTGGAAGTCAATCGTGAACATTTTGTTGAGTACGTATTTCATTACAAATATTGGTACCTTTCTGGGATTCGAATACCGGTGCATCACTTAACACGAATGCACCGGACGTCTTATCCCTTAGGCCACGACGTCTTCACGATTTTGTGACTATACCTCATTCTCGCACCGATCGCATTAGCACAATGTAAACAGACCAGACTCCGATCATCGATAAATTACTATCTAATGCTTTTCAGGATCTCTGAAACCGCAAAACGCAGGGTCTCGAACAATTCGGGTGAGTCTTAATAGCTATTTGCCACTTACGCGGTTCGGGAACAGACAGACTGACTAATGATACCGTTTAATTGGTATTCGGTAAACGACTGTAGGCGTTCTTGTGGCAATAAGAAAGCACCAGACAGTATTGGACGGAAAATGGAGTCGAAGTTAAACACGAAAGAGATGGATTCGTTGCTGCAAAGAATCCTAATACGGTTAATGGCGTTGTGATGTTTGAAATTTTATTTCTTAATCGTTTCGGATTTTCTATTACATTATAATTATTATATTATTTCAATAATGAATTTTATATAAGTTACTTTCGTTTTAGTCTTAAAATGGATTATCTATATATATCAAAATGAATTGCTGTTCGTTAGTCTCGCTAAAACTCGAGAACGGCTGGACCGATTTGGCTAATTTTGGTCTTGAATTATTTGTGGAGGTCCAGAGAAGGTTTAAAAGATGATAAATATGAAAATGCTCGGAATTAAATAAAAATAACAATTTTGTTTTTCCTTTGATGTGTCCCCCGTCGGACGGATTCCTTTTGTTTGTTTTAAGTTTATTTTATACAAAAGTTTATGTCTTTGATTTATCGATTAAGGCACTACGAAGTCTGTCGGGTCAGCTAGTCTTTTCATAAAATTTTAACTACGTCTATAAGACATAAGGTTTGTGCTAATTTGTCTACAAATTTTATATAATGAATAACTTGAGTCTCGCAGGATTTCCTTTAGTAAAACGAACATAAAAATAAATCTGTGAAATAAACGTTAGATTAAGAAATCAAATCAACGCGGGCTATTAAGCTAAGACTTGAATGAAAGAAAATAATTACACACAAGTGCTTCGAGCTATACGCTTAGATTCCCCTCGGGTTATAGAAGATTCCACAATTACGAGGGAAATTGTCGTACGACAAGCGTATTACATTATAATTTTATCTCCATTCAGTAAATTGTTCTGTAATTCAGGCATTTATGGGGATGGTTAAATTTAAATTACAAAGTGGCGGTGTTTATGAATTCAGTGACTGAGGTCAATTTTTTATGGAATTTGGGAAATTAGACAGGATTATGTGATTAATTGGAGTATTGGAAATTAATTTCAAATTAATATTTGAAAATTTCATTTACGTGTATTGTTCACAAATAAAAGTTTCTAGTTTCAAGATCTACCTACGATTTATTTTCAGAAAATGTTGTTTTGTTCGTGTTTTCAATAATCAACTCTTCCCGACATCTATTGGCGAATAATAATATTATTTTTCTTAATTGAGGGCAACTAACCGCTTTAAAGACACAACAAGATGGCGTTATCAAAAAAAAATACCGAGCAAAGCTCGGTCATCATCTAGCAGATATACGTTAAATAAATTCATATAGATATTGAAGTTTCAGGCAAAGAGCCAACAAACTTGTTCATCACACAATGTTTGTCCGGTGTATGAATTGAAACCACATCCTTCGAAGTTAAATCAAACCATCAAGGTATCTACAATTTGATGCGTAGAATTTTATCAATTGCTGAATTGTTGAATTCCTTAGTCATGAGAATTCGGTCCTCGCCACCTAATTTGATTTCTGATTTCAAAGTGTTCATTGTATTAAGGCTGTCGAACTATTGAATTCTTGCTTCATGGTAAAAATAAGGAGGTAGATAGTAGATATATTTTTTTAAATTTTTTTATTGTCCTTGTAGGCAGACGAGCATACGGCCCACCTGATGGTGAGTGTTTACCGTCGCCCATGGACGTCAGCAATGCCAGGGGCAGAGCCAAGCCGCTAATAATAGCCAGCGAGCTACGGAAATTCGGCAGATTTCATTTCTATCAGGCCTGTTTGTCCAAAATTTGAGATACAAACTCGTAAATTAGGACAGATCCCTAAAATACGCTCTATCTCTCAGGGGCAACTCCTCGGAACTTGTTAACCTATATTTATAACTCTTGTAAGCATATTACACGATCAAACTTCGAACCGAGTAATTCGTTTAGTTCTAAAACTTTGATTAGATTTATCTACTTCAATTAATAACTTTTTTAGACAGCAAACGAGTTTATGAAATAGATTTAAAAAAGCAATAATAATATTATAGTTTGTTGATTTGGGGTAAAACAATATTAATTTGAACAGGAATGATAAGTATTATTTTGACTATACCATTATCGTACACTTACTTCATGACAAAATGTGAAGCGTTGACTCTCTTAATTAAAGATGCTTTTAATTCTAATAGAAAGATCCATAGTTAAATTTCTGCTAATAATTTGACAGTACTTAGCACAATATTAAAACATCGATGAATAATAATAGCACTTTAGTAATTCGTGATCATGAAAATTGTAAATTTTGTAAAACGTCGGAGATAGTAAAATAAAAACAATAGATGCGAGATTAAAGTGTAAAAATATTTTTAGTTATACCTTCACTCGCGACAGCTGAAGAACATTCTATATTAGCTTTCTTTTCTTAATATTAATAACCAATTTTTTTTTTTTTTTTTGATAAGTGTTATATAATAATCGAGAATAATAGCAGTAAAATGTACTGGAAGGAAGCCAGCTTCTCTTTTTAGGCTTTTTTTTTTGTAATTTCTGCTGAATCGATTTAGCAAGAGCAATTAACATGTTTAAGTTACTTCCAAATATGAGTTTGTACTACTATAAATTGTAATAATCGATGACTTGCTCGTCAAACCGAAAGGCATGACTAGTTTTGAAAACATGCAGACTCATATGAGACAGAAATAGAAGATGTTAGGCAGAAAATTGTAGTGATGTGATTTCTGCGAAAGAAATGAATTGATAGTGGCAGCACGAGGGCACAGATCAGTTTCTTAAACAGGATACACGCTTAACATGTGCGGTTGGCAATGTATTAAGACAATAACTCTGTTTCTATTACTATTTCTATTTTTAGTTTTAAATTAAAATATTTCTAAGTCGTCGTGACCTAAAGGATAAGACGTCCGGTGAATTCGTGTATAGCGAAGTACCGGTTTTCTTATCACGCAGGCGTGTACCAATTTTTCTACTGAAATACGTATTTAACAAATATTCACGATTTACTTCCACGGTGAAGGAATAACATCGTGTAGTAAAAATCAAACCCGCAAAATTATAATTTGCGTAATTACTGGTGGTAGGACCTCTTGTGAGACCGCACGGGTAGGTACCACAGCCCTGCCTATTTCTACCGTAAAACAGTAATGCGTTTCGGTTTGAAGGGTGGGGTAGCCGTTGTAACTATACTGAGACCTTAGAGCTTATATCTCAAGGTAGGTGGCGTCATTTAAGTTGTAGATATCTATGGGCTCCGGTAACCGCTTAACACCAAATGGGCCATCTAAACATTTAATCCTACAGACATAATATATTTTGAAAAATAACAAGCCCTGAGTTCTTCGCAATGATGAAACTGCATCAAGAATCGTTTGTAGCATCATCATTATATAAAAGCACTCACAAATGCCCATTTGAATAGAAGTCAGATTTGGATTCGTATAAAACTAGAAAAGTATTTAAATAAATAAATAAAGGCGACAATCTCGCAGCGTGATCTCATGGTAACTACCACTACAAAGCTAATCTCGTCCAACGTAAATTACGGCGGTACAAAGACGCTTATCTAACTTGAATTACAGCGTTCTTGTCGCCTGCAGGTTAAACTCTTGTTATGTTGCTCCGTGTGTACGGGTTTTGAATTTTAAATGCCGTATCTGAATCGTTGAGGACCGTTGAAGGGGAAACTTGGCGATATAGCAAACAAATATCTACTGGGGATATTCGAAGTGTTTTCTACAGAATATGATTCGTGAAGCTGAATTTTTTTTTAAATTTTATTGCATTTGATGCGTGAATGAACTCACTTTACGTCTGGTGATATGTTATTACTGAAGCCAATTGAATTTAGAGTTTATTAATACATATAGGTAATAATTCCAACGGTATACGCGAAACACGAGATAGTTCATAAAAAGTCCTTGCTAACAGTTCTGATATTTTATTATTATGAAGGGGAAATTTGGATCTAGCAGTTATATTCTTCCAAAGTCCCCCTTGACTAAAAGTATACTGGAGTCCTCTATGGTATTCGCATTTAATGCTAAGCTTTGAAATAAGAGGCCTAAGGAGAATCTGAATTGATTTCTATGTTAGCTAATAATATTATAGCTTTTGGATAGAAAAAGTATTCATGCGTACCATGAACACCCATCCCCAAATGACTATGCAATTTACATATTGATTTTAGTACCATTATTCATTAATTAATCTTAAGGAAGTGGTGTAGACCTAAGAAAAAATGGATAGATTACGTGATGGGTTGCGAAAGACGATATGTGTAAGAGGGGAGTGAGCGAAGAAATGGTATATGATAGAAGAGTATGGAAGAAGAAAACATGTTGCGCTGACCCCAGGTGACTGGTAGAAGGACAGGAGAATGATGACGATGATTCATTAATTAATCTTCAAACTAAATTTCTTTGACTGAAACTATATATCTTACTTGTTATTTTATGGGCATTTGTGTAAAATATGCGTAAAAACTTACCTGGATACGGTTCCTGACAGCAGGGGTAATACCTCTCGTGTCTTTCAGCTGGTACTCCGAGAATATCCCATTCGACTGACGGGTAGTACTCGCGAAGGTCGATACCAACTTCGACCATGTCCCCCTTTTTTTGGTTGATATGTTTTAAGTCGATCTGTTGAGAAAAAATTCTTAATACACACCATAAAATTTACCTAAAGCGGTATCCGTTTTCTGCTTATATTAGAGCTCACTAACAACCTTAAAAATGGATGTAACTATTCTGAACTCATCTCTCAATTGATGACAGACGTATTTTTTAATTCACTTAGTTCTTATAGAGCAAAATCTCTATTGATTATGTAATTATTTATAAGTTGTAATTGACGATATCTTCTTGTTTTGTATATTCTTACTCCCCATCATCCGTGTTGTTAAAATAAATTAGCTTTTAAGAAGCAATGTCTAAATTTATATCAGTATGATTAAATATAAAATTTACGTAACCTACCATTCCATTTTATAGAATTCGTTATATGAAAGCACATACATATAATTATGTTGTTTTTCGTAAGACACAATATCATAGATGATTCTGAATTGAATTGAATAACAGTTGTCTTAAAACCGGAATGTATACTTGCTTAGTGGTTTTTTTTTATTGCTTGAATGGGTGGATGAGCTCACCTGGTGTTAAGTGGTTACTGGAGCCCATAGACATTTACAACGTAAATGCGCCACCCACCTTGAGATATGAGTTGTAAGGTCTCAGTATAGTTACAACGGCTGCCCCACCCTTCAAACCGAAACGCATTACTGCTTCACGGCAGAAATAGGCAGGGTGGTGGTACCTACCCATGCGCACTGACAAGAGATCCTACCACCAGTAAAGTTGGTAGAAATAGTTAGATTGGTGGTATTTACGGGGTTGATTTTATTACGGGCACACAGTGTTTCCAAATAATAGCGGAATTTTCGCTACAATCTAAAAATTATATTAAGCTGTACCTGATCACCATCATAGCTCCAAGATCCGAATTTCAAGAAGCAAGTCTGTTGATCGAACGGGAAGTATCGAACGTCGATCTCGCAGGAGGACTTGAAGATGGCCGGTGGAGTCCAAAGCACTTTTCCATTGTGGTGCAGCACAGCCTTGGTCATAGTCGTCACAACATACTCACCATCGGCACTGAATAAAAGTGTGGATTGTTATTTTCATAAATTGGCAGATTTGGTCACTGTTTGGTCCTAATATTTTATTTTTATTTTCTACTGCATAGATTGTATTAAGTGGGTACTGGAGCCCATAGACATCTATAACGTAAATGCCGCCACCCACCTTGAGATATGACCTCTAAGGTCTCAGTATAGTTACAGCGACTGCCCCCACTTTTCAAACCGAAACACATTACTGCTTCACGGCTGAAATAGGCAGGGCGATGGTAGCTACCCGCGCGGACTCACAAGAGGTCCTACCACCAGCAATTACGCAAATTATAATTTTGCAGGTTTTATTTTAATTACACGATATTATTCCTTCACCGTGGAAGTCAATCGTGAACGTCGTTAATTGTTAATTAGGTACGTATTTCATTAGAAAAATTGGTACCCGCCTGCGGGGTTCGCACACCGTTGCATCCCAAGATACGAATCCACTGGACGTTTCTTTAGGCCACGACGACTTCAACTTGGACACCACTACTTGGTTTGGTAATCTATAGATACAAATGACGTGAATTTCACCCAACTTAAGGTGATAGATTATAATCTCAATACTGTGTAAAAGTTGTTTCAGCCATCAAACTCATACATGTGATTGGGTTGCAGCATAAAACCTACTATGCATCTATAGATTACCAAACAAAAACCGAAGATATTTAGGTAGCAAAATTAGAAAGATCTTCGAATGCCATTAAAAATTTTACGGTTCGAACAAAAGTGCAGGATCATGTTTTATTTTATTTATCTCCCGCAAATGTACAAGAAGTAATCAAATTCGGTGCGGAGTACGGAGACATCAAAACGAATCGTAATGTATTGCTATTTATGGGTGATCGTAAATAAATATATGAGAAGATAATCATATGGTTAGTTTCGGTGACTCCTTTTTTGGTTTTTTTTTTTTTGGAATGGCTTGGGTTTGGTTTGTTTTTTTTTCAATTTCAGGATAACCAAATCTCCAATTATAGTGATTTTAAGGCTTTTGTTTCAAGACGGACAGTGCTATTTATGTTTAATGGGCCCTGAGCACTGTCTGTCAAAGCTTATGAAGAAGGAAAACAATATATAAGGCAGCCATACATCGTTTGAGCTAGCACGTGCGTTTCCAACCATCCTTTATGATTAATAGTTGCTGGTTTGTTATGACGTGGCTTGATGTATCACTTCCTAACGTTTTCTCGTCAACATTGTGTGCTCTTAATTAATTTACTGCGTAATTTTTTCTTTCTAAATCTTGATACAGATTCTAAAGCACCCAATCGAACAAGTATTTTCTTCGGATTTCTCCAGTCGTCGGCACAAATAAAAATTACTCATTTAGCTTTATATCGTGGTATCATGGAATATATACATTTTTAGATAATCTTATCACAATGTCCAAATATCCACGAATTATTCCAATATATTATAAATAGTCTTAAAAATTTATCTTCTACTGATTTAACTATTTTCTTATTTTCAAATAACATTTTCGACCTAACAACGTTAGATAATTCTTCAAGCTATTCCCAATGTAATTGCTTAATTAATATCGGCGTAGTACTTAGTATAACTTCGACCGTAGTTGCGAGCATTAGGCACCGGGAAATCGCATTGTACGACCAAGTTGGGAAGGATGTGATATTACAACATGCAATTTCAGTTCCGGTTATTACAGTATTTGGGATTATCGCATTTATTGGCAAATTGGAGTTTGGGTAATACATTTGTATTTGGGTTAGCTGGGTTAAATAAAACCATATTACCTACTTCGACAGCTCAGGGGTTCTAGTTTAAGACCAACATTATTTAAATATAAATTGAAATCTTATCTCTTGGTGGACTAATTCTACTTGTGAGCTTGGTAATCAATTTGTCAACACTAGGTGAGTTATAAAACTTGCCCTTGTGACAAACGAAGTAATCTAAAGGGACGAGTAATATATAGTGTTTTTTCATATACGGTGTTTTTTAAATATTGCACAGTATAAAATTGATCTGCTGTATCAATCTACGTTATATATTGTTATTCGATTTTGAGCTATTTTAATATATCTGAACTTTGAGTCACAAGCTCAGCGGGATATAAGTTGAAATCAATTACAATATTCCAACATTTTTTTTTTTATTTCGACCACTTAGATGGGTGATCGAATTTACGGCTTACGAGCCTAGTGCTTAGTGGTTACCAGAGTCTAGGAGCATCTGCAACATAAAAGCCGTCACCCACCTTAGGACATGAGTTCTAAGGTCACAGTTTAATGGCTGCCCTACCCTTTAAACCGAAACGTATTACTGCTTCACGGCAGAAATAGGCAGGGCGATACCTACCCGAACGGCCTCACAAGACGTTTTACCACCGTTCAGGCACCTAAGAAATAAAAAAGCTACACATCTTATTATTTATAATCCATTCAATTTTGCCCTGACTCAAATGATTACAGAAGGTAAATTAAGTCTTAAACTAGATCTGTTATCATCGTTACACGATACCGTTGAGTTTTTTATTGGATTAAGATAATGGCTATATTACTTAAGACTATCAGTTCAATATTACTCCAAAACGAACCAGGCAATACGAATATACTGAACTTACTTGTTATAAAGCACTATATCTGGCAGCCAGATATGTTCAGATGGCACATAGAGCTCCCTTACACCACCATACTCCAAGGGATCCCATTTGAACTTATGGTCTTCCCATTCCTATGACATTAGAAGAAGATACAATTTGAGTTGTTGCGAAAAATATGCAGGATATTTTAGATTAGAGAATTTCAGTACTTACGTGCTCCAACCATACGTTAGTCGTTAATATTTGATCTTTCAAATTCTGTAACAAAAAAAATAATTAAACGTCAAACAATTTAAAATTCGTTTCATTAATTAACTGGGTTCGCTAGTGGTTGAGATTCAACTTTTTACATATCTTAGACAGCGCGCTAGATTGAGCATTCAATCTACCCATGACTCCGTTTTTGTTTCCTTTGCAATAGCGTTCAAATATCGGTAACTCTCAAAATTTCGAAATTCGAAGAATCGAATCAAAAAGAATCGTGGTAAGAACACCTCGGATTATTTATAGAGTATAGGATAGCAAGGAAAAAATAGGTGTATCATAGTTCTACCAACAGTCATTCCTCAAATGATCAAACTTGTATCGCAAGGTCTTTCATCAAATTCAAAATTCAAACTCACATCGGATTGTCACGACACTGACATCTCCTTTCTTAAATCAAGGTTTGAAAAGAATTAGCTGAAGTTCAAATGCTAAGTTCATGAGTACCAGAAACCACCTATTTGTATACCTTCGGAGGCAATTGAAGAAACGAAAGAGTCAGAAAAACAAAAAAAAAGCCTTTAGATGTTGATAATGACATAAACCTCATTCAATAAGACGCTTTTATTGGACAGTCCTAATTGTGATGCATTACAGTGCTCACGTACAAACGGAAAGTTAACCACTGAATCTTAAGACTAACCCAAATTTCCTTGGTGGCCCATCGATTTTCTTATCTTGGCCGCGATCCAACAAATTCCCTGGCTCATCAAAATAAATGTGTCTATAGTAAACGATGTCGTGGAAGCACGTTGGAATACCAAAAAGCATAATAGGGAAGAGGATCGTTTGAAGTAGTTTGAATCGTCTCAATTTCTTGATTCAACAGAATTTGGATTGAAAAATACATTCGATATGCTTTTCCGGAAATCAATGTTACGTAAGTAATTTTACCAAGGCAAAATAAGAATTATGCATACATGTTATCTCTCTTTTGATATATCAAAATTAAGCGTACCATTATCTTAGGGAATAAAAATATATAGGAATACTAATTACCAATGATTTTTTGCATCAAAATTTAATATTAAATATACAACCTTTCCAAAATTCCATTCTCTCATTTCGGTACAATCACACGATAGCCAACACTATTAATCGATCTAGTTACAATAACGTCCCTAGTCTCTCCGCCCAAGACAAGTCTAGTAGTCCTCATGGCCGTTTAACCAGTGATTCATGTTTACTGGTCCCACAGAATTCTGTTATAGAAAGGTCGTTTTCGGCACCTTGTATTATGTCGAATTTAGTACGGAAATGTAGGAATATCTCTATTTTTTCGATTCGATCTAGATTGTCGTAGGATATTTCCGCTTTTCGGTAATCCGTTGGAGAATTATTCTCGGCCGAATAGGGGTTTTACTTCTTTTGTTTTTCCAAATATATTTTTTACTTTCAGATTTTATCGGGGCGTGAATCGAAGCCCGATAGAAAGTTTATTTAAGACTTTTATTAGGTTTAATAACTTATAATTAATAAACAGATTTCTATATAGCATATGAGTGATGCGAGCCAGTGACGGCGTGTGATTATATATGCACTAATTAACGATTTTAACTAAACAACATTATACAAGCACGGCTCACGATCTTCTTAACATTTTTTATTAATTAATGTTTATGATACTCAACTATATTCTTCGTAATTTCTAAGCCTGGTTATTTGGTTTTTACTACAGCTGTATGTTAATTGTGTCAAAACAAAAGACTTATATTGTTGCTATTGTCACGATTGATAATAATAGGTGTTCATTATTTGCTACTTCAGATGGCCCGAAAATCTAGAGAGATAGAAAGAGAACATTTAAAAAGAATTGTTCATGCTATTGCTATTTGGTACAGTCAAAATAAGTTTTCGATTCGTGTGTGATGCTCGACCGACATATAAGTTAAGATTGTATTTATACACTACATGTCGACGCTTGAAAGGCAAACGTGACTAATCCCCGTATCTTTAGTCGTTTACACGAGCCTAACTCGACTCGACTCAACCTCCAACGCGCGTTTTGGTATGCTTAGTCGTAAAAATAAACTCCACTCAAACGTCCTTGGAAAATTTTCCTAACCGGAGTGAAGTAAGCGAACTGTCAAGTCAAGGTACGTCGCGACGTACCTTGAACGTTCCTCAAGGCTGGTTTTCTATCAATGTCCAAATAGTATGTGGACCGCAAATGGAAATATATGATATTGTTGTGCAATGGCCTGGATCTGTGCATGATTCCCGCATATTTTGATAATTTAATTTTGATAATATTTATTAATAAAGTAAATAGTTCGAGGTTAGACATTTGAAACTCTTTATTTTATTTACCTACATAAGAGTCATATTTTGCTTACTACCTGATAAATAAAGTCAATGCGATTATAAGTTTTATTTATATAATAATAAACTGGTGGTTGTGGAAAAGCACTTCAACAACACGATGCAATCAAAATCACACAAAAGCGGCGAATAAAAATACAAAGCCGGATCCGAAATCTAAAATAATAATAGGTTAGAAAATAAATAATACACTTTCAGCTTTACCGCACGCACACATATTTAGAATAACTCAGCAACCAAAACATCAAACAAGTTCATCTAGTGTCAAAAAGACAGCGGCAGCTTGACTTTGACATTAAACAATGAACATAGACTACAGAACTCAATGGGTTTGATGCTAGCTTGATCAAATTTTCCTCAAACTGATGTTGTTGTGGTGACGCAATAACACCTCTCTACCTCACTCGAGGACAGTTGAGGAATATTGTAATGGTCGACTAAAAATACCAAACTCGAGTAAGTTTGGGAGGAATGCTCGAGCATCATCGGATGAGTTACGAGTCGAGGACTATTTTACAAAACGTCTAAAGATACGGGCATAAGCGACAATAACTGCTTTGTGCATAAATGATAGGCAATAACCATATTCGATGCGCAAAAAAATATATACCTAGTCAGGTCATAAATTCTGTCACACGTTTAATGTAAAATAATTGAAACAAGTTTATTCATTATGTAACCATTCATATACCAAAATGAACTTAACAAAACATAGATTCTTATGACACTAAAGTTTATTCAAAATGACCTCCGTAATTTTGAATACAGGCCTTCAATCTGCGCGGCCAGTCGTCTATCGCAGCACGAACGAGGTCCATGTCAATATCGGCGGCTGCCTTAATCAAGGATGTCTTGAGTGACTCCAAATTGGGATGAGGCTTTGAGCACGCCTTTTCCTCCAAGTGTTGCCATATCTTGTAATCTAACGGATTCAAATCTGGACTGGAGGGCCAGTCTTCGTGCCGGATGAAGTCGATTTCACGCGCCGCCAGCCAGTCTTGTGTGCTCTTCGCTCTATGGGCTGGCGCCGAATCTTGTTGGAATACCCAGTGCCTGTTATTGAACATGGCATAAAAAACAGGTTCCACAAGGTTCGTCAAGACTGTATTTTGATACACAACTGCATGTGTTTTTACACCTTTCTCACAAAAATGTACCTCTGTTAAGCCCCAATAAGAAACTCCCAACCACACCATGAGCGAGGATGGAAAATGACCTCGTTGGACACGCGGAATACGGTTGCTCGCTTCTTCACTACTGTGTGCGTACACCTTATCATTTTGTTTGTTGTAGCTCTCTTCTACAAAATATTTTTTCAAGAAAACTTCTACAAGAAAAAATAATTTCCCGATATTTTTTTCCCGCGTACCGCTTCAACAAAGCGCGGCATCTCTTCAGTCTCAGGTCCATTAGACGAGCATTCAAACGATGTCCTGTTTTTCTTCGATATGCCCGAAGCCCTAGTCTTCATTTAACACCCTTTTCACCGTGGTTCTGCTTAACCCCATCTGAAGGGCCAACAGTTTCTGCTTACGTTTGGGATTTCTTTGAATTCGCGCCTTCACAGCTTTTATCACTGCTGGAGTCCTAACAGACCGAGGGCGACCACTTCTTGACCTGTCATCTACACTAGAGTCTTCATTGTATCGTTTGATGGTACGATAAACGAATCTTTTGGTTATATTCAAATTTTTCAGTATGTTAAAAATTTGAATTGGCGCGTAACCGCAACGATGCAACGCAATAACTGCAACACGGTCTTCTTTAAGCGTCCACTCCATATTTAAAAATGAGTAAAATTCTAAAAGTATACATTTTTATTTTCATGAACAATTCGAAATTCGAATTCAATAAACTTTTTTGTGACCAGCATTCTAAAAGAACAGTTTTTACTGTGTGACAATACTTATGACCTGACTAGTTATTTCTAGGTCTATTAAAATCATTTCAATCCATCAGCTAGATTCGTTAAAATATATTTTTTTCAGATATTTCAACTTTAAATTAGTCTACCGTAAAGTTCACGCATTGTCGCTTAGTCAAGTTTGCCTTTCAAGCGTCGATATATTTTATGAGTTCTACGAGCTTATTCATAGGTGGTTTTAAAATTAAACTGTAATTCCTAAGTACATTTAATAGTACTTTGCATTTAAAATAAAGCAGTGAATCAGCTATGAAAGTCGATGACAATTGGCGGGGCGAAATACAGACGCATCAAGTTATAGAAGCGACAGAAGCAATCACAATAGGACACTTAAGTTAAACGAACACGGTGTCCTAATTCGGCTGTTGTAAGTCAATTGGCCAATGAATATTCGATCTGTCGTCTTAGTAGTGACAAGAACTTGTAGTGTCATACACGATTGGCATCAACACTACATGCTAGGCATGATTAATTAATTGAGCTTTGTTGAAATCTATGGTTGTTAAGCTGAAAGTATTCCAAATTGTGTTCATTTAAAGATAAGACTGACAATTTCAGCCCAGTTATCGTCCGATCACCCTGTTGTCGCATATGGGCAAGTTGTTCGAGCGGCTACTCCTGAGAAGGGTGTCGCCGCACGCCCTTCTCAGACTTGAGCAATTTCGTAGCGGTCACTCGACAACGTTGCAATTGGACCGCGTTATGCACCTCTTGGCAGATCGGTCCAGCACGCACCAGTACCCGGCCGCAGTTTTTCTCGATATCGAGAGAGCCTTCGACCATATCTGGCATGCGGAACTGACCTACAAGCACGGACCTCCAACACGCGAAGTACGCAAGCAGCAGTACGAAGAAATGATAGATGGATTCAGCTCTACTGTGACACGAGCTGTATAATGCTAAAAGGTATGTCCTTCAAGATATTAGATTTCTCCCGTGGCTTCAATTTCGTTTTATTTGGAGTCAATATTAAGAATATATTTGAAATGATCTGTTATGGATCCAAGATAGGGTCTAGTTTTCGTGTTAAATATCGTGTTATAGGATGGATACCTGTATTATACAATAGTAAAGAACGTATTTCTTTTTGTTCACACAGCACGACAAGCTTAATATAAAGCGTATAAAATACCGCCAACATGGATACAATTTGGAAACATAGTTACAGTTCACGTACCAAGGAGCCCTTTATGCGATAGTTAAGATTCCACGCTACCGTCCCACGTGTGGAATTCAATGCACAAGTTTAGATGTAATTTAAGGGTAAGTTGTTGTTACCCTGCTTGCGTAGTTCCCTCTTGGTTCAGTGGCTTAAGTAAAGCTAGACAGTGACTTAGCTTGCTGTGTTTCTGTGTCTATTTATGGCGTAAATAGCTTTTGGCCGCGACTTCGTCCGCGTGAAACAGTTACTTTGTCATAACGCAAAATTTTACCCCCCCACTTCATTTACGTAGAAAGTGAAAATATTTTTGAATTATAGAATATTAAGGAGCTATTTTAATCCCTGTTTTGAAACATTCTTTATTGGTGCTCCACTTGTGTTGGTCTTATCGTGATGTTATAATAATATAGCCTATAGCCTTCCTCAATAAATGGGCTATTTAACACTGAAATAATTTTTCAAATCGGACCAGCAGTTCTTGAGATTAGCGCGTTCAAACAAACAAACTCTTCAGCTTTATAATATTAGAATAGATAGTGGCGTAATAGTATCATACACAATTAATCATGATAATTAGGCATCATTAAAAATTCAAAGCGATATGCTGGGAAAAAGTGGATGCGGAATGCGGAGGGTCGTTCATTGTGGTGGACTGTGGAAGAAGCCTACATCCCGTAGTGGAGACATACAGGCTGATGATGAAAAAATCAAAGTCAAATGTTATTTTGAATATTGTATTTTTTGGAACGAAGTTTCTTATGGGACGATGCGGAGGGGTACCCTAACCAGGAAAAAGCGTCCGTAACGTAAGATTTTTATTAGTAATGCACACAGTGTACGACTTAACTTTGTAATAACGTATAAAAATAACATATTTTTTATTATATATTTTTTATAAATTATTGTGAATAAAATAAAGTTGATAGCTTTATAAAGTAGTTTATTATTATTTTTATCAATAAAAAAATCATAATAAAAATGTATACCCGAATAATTATTTTCTTTATACCTCGAATAGAACTTAAAATTTATATTTTTAGAATAAGGAACTTCGTTTCTCTCCGGTGTCCCACGACATCACATATCTTTTTATTGCATTCCCGTCATGTCACGTATAAAATTTTCTGCGGCTTATAAACAAATTCAAATCGAATTTATTTCAACTTCAATATCATACGTGTGTATGATCGTTGAGACCATGATAACCTTGAGAAGCTGATGGTAGTAAGTCAGGTTGACGGGAGAAGATCACGCGGTCGCTCATTTACCCGCTGGTCAGATCTGGTAAAGACGCTCACCGGCCTTCCAATAATCGAGGCTATAAAGACCGTTGAGGACAGGAAGACGTGGAGAAGCATAGCGCATAGAGTGATCGACGCTTCAAGTGACACGGCTTTCAACAATGAAGAGGCTGCTATGAAGAAGATGTATATTTACGATGCCATCCATGTAACCGAGAATAAATAGAGTTGACTCAGGATAGTTCAGGGTATACTTAAAGTTATTCAGGAAGGCCACGAACTTCAGCACTGAGGGTCGTAATTATCTACGCAAGCAGGATCATACATAGACATTACATTTGAACATAATTTTTTTGTCTATGTCACCGATAAAAAAAAAAACCATAGTCCTTAGAACTAATGGATCGGACTGAAAAAATTTAATTATTATTGTATTGTAAATAATTATTTGGGGTACTTATGTGGTTGTTTTAATTTGGATGTTTATAGTTTTTTTAATTGTATTGTATTATTTTTCAATTTTCCTTTTTGGAGTATTCGCATTGGGTTTTGTACCTAGGGAAATTATTCTTTCTGAACCAGCAATCGATCTGTTGGTACTATTGATTATTATATAAATAAACTAGCGACCCGCCCTCGCTTCGCTTCGGAAACTGTAATTTATTATTGATTTCAATACTATTTAATGGATGTTATTATACATATAAACCTTCCTCTTCAATCACTCTATCTACTAAAACAAACCGCATCAAAATCCGTTGCGTAGTTTTAAAGATTTAAGTATACATAGGGACAGAGAAAGCGACTTTGTTTTATACTATGTAGTGATACATGGCTAGTCGCTTCGAAGACGGAATTCGTCTAGAAACTTCTACTCTTGGAGATGATTTCAATCTAAATTCAGGGCAGTTGTGTTTAACCAGCTAACGAGCTCCAACACTATATGTTTGCGAAGCTTAAACACGTACAAAACTGTTCCTACCCGCTGTAACTTCTAGTAAATAAGACGACCTGTGAACTATGTGATACAGTCAGTCAATTGTATGTATTTTGCTAATAAGTTATTTAATTCGACTAACATGTCGTTGACATAGATAATATAAATAATAAAAATACGTTTTATGTATCTTTCAATAACATAATAGAAAATGTAATACATAAAAGTAATTTAAACTTGAAATGTAAATTATTATCATCGAATTTCGTTTATTGGGAAACACGTCAAGTGTCTTCGTCCAGAATTGCCAGTACCAACGTCCGAGCTATTTTTGCCACGTAGTTATTAAGTTCCAATATTTAGGGGCACCGCTCCGTTTTAAATTCCAAAGGAATTAGGACTTTTCTATTCGATAGATGACCGATAGTATTTGCGTTGAGATGTCTATAGGCTCCAGTTGCCTCATTTCGGGTCAGTCAATCGATATTGCACAAAAATATCGATTAAATATTACTTTGACATCGATTTACATTGTCTTTTTTTTTCTTACTTAATCGTGGGTAGCCTATGGGGCTATTCTAAATACGCGCGGACCAGTAGGCGAGCACACGAGCCTTAGAATTATTAATACAAACCCTAGCAAGAGCAGTACTTCGCTGTATCTATCATCGGATCGGAATCGCGACCCACTGAGAAGATCCGGCGAGAAACTCAGTGGGTTAATACTGTGTATTTTATAATTAAAATTGTAATAAGGTTCTTTAATAATTAAAACTTTAGTCATATTCGTTTACATGCCTTTTTTTCACAGACAGAACATAAACATGCTAATTTTTAGTTTATTATAGTATTTAATTAAGATATTAGATTGTTTGGAAAACACTTACCAAATCAATCAACTGGGACAGACGTAGCCCAAGCTTCACTAGTACGGTGTTATTATTTTTATCAACAGGTCGAATCAGTCTATTGTAGTTACTCAATAAGTCATCATAAAGCCTCTTCGCGTCAGGATTCGCGTAACAAACAGTAAAACTACAAAAAAACACGACAAAAATAGCTTTAGACATTTTTTTTCCGATCACACGTCAAAACTTTGGCACGTAACATTCATAAAGTGTTTTCGCGGTGCATTTTCTTTGTATTTAATTATTATAAATTAGAATTTGTAAATAGGTTTGTAAATAAAAAAGTATTATTGTAAATGGAAATTTTGACAGCACGCCCGAGAGGTGCGCGCGACAGTGGCGCCGCTACTGGCGGGAAAGCGCGGTGAACACAACGCAACTGCGCCGACTCCGAAATTGACAATTTATTACTGAAACCACTCGTTTGTGTTTGCATGAAAATAGTGAGTTTAGGCTTATTTTGACTCATAAACGGATTGAGTTTAAAAGAGTACAAATTAAAATTTAATTGTTATTGACATGCGCATCAAATTAAAAAATAATTCAGAACTGTTTTCATATAGTTTTAGATGGTAATTTGTAAGGAAATTGAATTTAGAATACCATTATTTCCGTTTAATGTAACTGAAGTGAGGAATCGATCAAAAATATATATTATATATTTTTTAGCATGAAGTCAAATACATTATTTATTGTCGGCTGTTGTGGATCGATTAGTAGTGCGCATGCGTTCTGGTTCATTCATGGCCATGGACGTTTGTGTGCCCAGAATAATAGATGGCACTAGCAGCGCACACATTTCAGTTAACGTTCCCTATTTGTCTTGTATGGCTAGGTGCGATATTGCGGAGAAAATGCATAATTTTATAATAGGACTAACCAGGACTTAATTAAAAACTCCTTCCAGAGTTTGACACATTAGTCGTCTGTGACCACGAAACTTTAGAGACGCATCAAAATGTAACTTCGGTAATAATATAATGAAAATATAAAAGGGAGATTTAAATTTTAAAAACTACGACTCGAGAAAACCAAACACAAAAAGATTTACTCATAAGCATATATTATATATCTTCATATACTTACATACTGAATTTGAAATGTAACAAATTAATGCTAAGTAGATTTAAAAGGTGATTTTAAAATTAACGATAAAAAAAAATTGCTTAGACGGGTGGACGAGCTCACAGCCCACCTAGTGTTAAGTGGTTACTGGAGCCCATAAACATCTACAACGTAAATGCGCCACCAACCATGAGATATAAGTTCTAAGGTCTCAAGTATAGTTACAACGGCTGCCCCACTCTTCAAACCGAAACGCATCACTGCTTCACGGCAGAAATAGGCAGGGTAGTGGTGCCTACCCGTGCGGACTCACAAGAGGTCCTACCAGCAGCTTACGTTGATTATAATCCTTATGAGTTTCAGAAGAGATAGAAGCTCGGTTTGCCGACCGCGGCCCAAGTAAATACGTACGGCAACATTAAAACTGTCATACCATCCGTACGTAAAGGTTTCCCGGTAATGAACGTAAAACAAGCACGGTTCGAAACTTGGACGAAAAAGTTTCAGCATATTTCAAAATTCGCATTCGTTATCGTAGCCGCCGAATCGAGTCAGGGCTTATAGAACTCGTCTTTTGAATTCGGAACATTGTTTTTTTTTAGTATTGGCACTCATGACTATCTATTTTTTTTTTAAAGGATTTTATGACCTGGTAACTAGGACCTTTAAGTCATGTCTTATTTTAATTTATATTCTTACTTTTATAAAAAATGATAATATTATGGAGTGAAATTAAATGAAATGAAGATGATTAATTTGAGACATTAATCAACTGGGATGAAATTAAATGAAATGCGATGAGATGATATAGGATGAAATATAATCTCAATGAATTGGTAGTCATTTACTGAGATTTTTTCAGTGGACTTTTTGGAGGATCGGACGTCTAGCGGCTTTGTTTCATTTTCCCACATTTGTGCACTTTCACAGATATTAAACAGTTAATAAACCACCGTTATTACACATTGAAACCTGAAGAATATAAAACAAATCACACAACTTCACTCCTCGCGTTCCCGCTAAAAAGTCTGATTAACTATAGTTTAGGCGGCACAGATAATTAAATTTGCAAGACACACGTGTAAGTTTTTAGCAAACATAAGATTAATTGGAGACTTTCGATCCCAAGATGGTTGTTGTCATTTACGTCATTACACAAATGCTTGACTTCAATAATTACTAAACACCTGATGGGATTTAAGTTCTTCAGCCTGTTTCTTCTTCTTCTTTGCCTCCACTCCCCACTAGGTGAGGTCGGCATAGCAAACTTTTCTATTCCGTTCTATTTTATCAGCCGTCATCTCAACACTCTCTCTCTCTCTCTCTCTCTCTCTCATCTTCATTCACACAGTCCATCCATGTCTTCTTCAGTCTATTTACCCTAATCAAAGATTTTGGGCGGTTTTTAGTTTTATTGTGGCTTAGTTATATTCTTTATGTATATAAGTTTTCATTCGTATTGACTTAAAACTTACATAATATGGCTGTTGAGTTTAAAGACGTTGGTTCTGTGTTTAAAAAAAAAAGGTGCGTGTACTTATGTATGCGCGTAAGAAGTTATACTTTATTTTTATTAAATTTATTTCTTTTTTTTTAAATATTAATAATAAATATTTAACGTTAATAATTTAATAATATTTAGTATGAATTATATTAAATAATAATTTTGTCATTTATATTACTAAATAATACATACGGATAGTTAACCTCAATTGTATTGGAGCACTTGTGGGCAACTTCATTTCTGTTAATTTTGTGTCACGCGCATCGTAAAATTTCACTCGCATCAATTTTTCATAACGCGCCTAAAGAAGTATAACTTAAAAACCCATAAGATTCAATATAAACAGCAGCACAATAAAGAACCGGACCAAATCTGAAACACCGCGCATTCTTAAAGCAAACGAACCGACCAAATCCGATGAATCTTAATCAGATGTTCGTAGTGCAATTACAAGGCGTCCCAACGGGCCGGATCCGGTCCGAAGGTACGCCGCATTGCAGTTGATACGTAAGTTTTGAATTATGTATAAGTTGCACGAATATCTAGCTTTTAGATTCACAGCTAGAGTCGAGGGGGTAGTTTAATAATTATAGCATATAATTTTAAGATAAATAAAAAAAAATAAAAAATTGTTCTTAAAATTTTAACAATTGTATGGCATCTTCTTCTGTTAAATGAAGTTTATTTATAAACAAAAGAATTGTTGTAAAATAATGAATAAGATTGTTTATGTCCTCTGCGCATTCCAATAGTCGGAAATAGCGATAATTAAAAAGCGGCTTAAATTATATCGACTACTCCCGAAGACCTGAGAGTATCCCGTAATTGACTTTGTTAAATAATAACGTCAATAATGGCGGGAAGCTGTTGCGCTTGAATCGCTAGTATTGGTTAAGAGATTTAAAATAAAAATAAAAGAACTAAATTATTTGGACTCTGTATCCGTCAAATGCTCCGAGACTAAAAAAAAGATGAGTGGTGTCGTGGGACTCCCTCCGGATAGGAACGAAGTTACTTATTATAAAAATATTAATTTTGAGTTCTATTCGAGGTATAAAGAAAATAAAACTGGAGGTTTCGCAACAACCCACGGTCATTCGGTAACGTGCGAACTTATTGTGGTACACTTCATTCACGGTTGCTTGCATAAGAGTTAGTGTATTGTGCAAATGAACGCTCTGAGATCGTGGTCAATGAATGATAAAAAATATGTTATTTTTTGTACGTTATTACAAAGTTAAGTCGTACACTGTGTGCATTACTAATAAAAACCTTACGTTACGGACGTTTTTTTCCCGGTTAGGGTACCCCTCCGCATCGTCCCATAAGGAACTTCGTTCAAAGAACAGAACAAGCTGCGAATGTTTGTTTAATATTATCTAGTACGGGAGCTCTGTTAGGTGCATGGTTGTGATATCCGTTGCATTTAGTAAGTCTGTGACCCGCTAGAGTGTTGCCAATGTAATGAAATAGAATTCAGTGTTGGCTTAAATAAATATAAATACATTCTAGACGTCTTGACTAATGGAGAGAATTTGAATTTTCTGAAAATATATATCTGAAAACTGCGTCGTCACGCATCGTCTTGTCAGCACGAAGACAAGCAAAAAACAACTGGTATACATATCAGAGGAGAGGCATCGGAGGTAAGCTTTTTTTTCTGACTCTATTCGCAGACATCCTAGCCCCAAATAATGGAATAATATTCATTAAAATACCTAAGAAAATACTGCTGCAATTAAATCAGTATGAACATGAATTTAAAAAAAAAATGACACGATCCAATCCTTTTCCCATTGCACCCCATATCTTCGAAGTTAAATTGATTCGTACAATATTGACAGGATTCTATACGACATTTTCACATGTACAATCCAGCTCTGGAATGTTGGTACATCTTCGCTGTTCTGTGTCTGGGTTACGACGTAATAACCTACAGTACAAATGAATTTTGAAAAGAGTCCTTAGTCTTATGCAGTGCCAGAGACCAACTCAGGCCGTGACTAATCGAATACAGTCGAAGTCGTCGTGGCCTAAAGGATAAGACGTCCGGTGCATTCGTATGTAGCGATGCGCCGGTATTCGAATCCCGCAGGCGGGTACCAATTTTTCTAATGAAATACGTACTTAACCAATGTTCACGATTGACTTTCACGGTGAAGGAATAACATTGTGTAATAAAAATTAAATCCGCAAAATTATAATTTGCGTAATTACTGGTGAAAGGACGTTTTGCAAGTCCGCACGGGTAGGTACCACCACCCCGCCTATTTTTGCCGTGAAGTAGTAATGCGTTTCGGTTGGAAGGGTGGGGCAGCCGTTGTACTGTAAAAAGTGAGACCCTAGAACTATATCTCAAGATACCACTTCACACCAGGTGAGCCGTGAGCTCGTCCACCCATCTAAGCAATAAATAAAAAAGTACCTTAATTACAAGAGCACTCTGCTTAAGATTTACCGATAGTAAATATTTATCAACTGTCACGAATGAGAGAGATAAAATAGTCTAGCGTTCAGATAAGTGCGAAAGGGATAGCATTGTTATTGGATGCACCAGTCATCGAAATAATTAAACACAGTCATTGAAAGACATAGATAAAATATGAATTATCTCTATCTTGACTATATACTTGAAAATGAATCTTGTTCTCTAGGTACGTTTTCTAGTGTATACTTTATGACAGTAAATTTTTAATTAGTGCTTCAAAGATAATAAGGTTCCAAGTTCTTGGTATGCTCTCAAAGCTTCCTTTATAAGATAATTAAAAATGAACACTAAAAGGCATACTTAATTACCTTATCTCAACGTAGGGTACCGACATATCAATTTCAGCGTTTCTCAAACTTATCTCCATGAGGTTTTAATTAAAAATCCCGTTTTTTCCGGCGCTTCGTCGCGTCTCAACACCAGTGGAAGGGTCGGCTCTTTTATCACTCGTTTATCTGGTAATTCAGTCCTGATAAGATTCAGCTTTGTATGCCGTAATTATAACCACGTATTTTTTTGCTTTTCAGACCATTCACGCTCCGTAACGTCACCGAGCTTTGAACAACATAATTTATATATAAATAAATAAATCTTTACTAACAATCACGCCACGTTAACTGGTCCCGTGCTACGTTCGTAAAGAACTTGTGTTACAGGTACCAGATAACGGTAATAAATTTAAGATTTTTATTATACACATACATATATTTAATATACATAACCCTGGAAAAGACATTTTTATATTTATCATACCAATATCTTCTCTTGGCGGGATTCGAACCCGCGACCCCCTTGTGTAGTGACCATGTCACTTACCACTACACCAGACGGCCGTTTATATGTAGCTTATATGTATTTTTATATGTATGTATTTTAGTTCGATAGTGGTTTATGTTTTGTTATGTTCTTTTTTTTTTTTATTGCCCTTGTAGGCACACGAGCATACGGCCCACCTGATGGTGAGTGGTTACCGTCGCCCATGGACTTCAGCAATGCCAGGGGCAGAGCCAAGCCGCTGCCTACCGCTTCTAGTCAGGTTCATTTTGCTGGTGGATTATGACCTCAATCCAATCGCTGCTAAGCTTCACAGTATCATCACACAGCAGTGTAATCTGTAGATATCCTAATAATCTCATCGAAATCAGCCCAGTCTGATCCCCAGTCTACTGAACATGCATTCCGACTTTCAAATTTATAGCTCACTATGTTTATACAAACCTGCCTATTGATTCGTCTATTAGGGGGGAAATTTGTAATAGGCTTTAAACGAAAAGGCTATAAAAAATAATTCTCTGATGCACTAGAGATTAGAAATATTGAATATAGCTCAGGCTCGATTGAAAATATAAGAAAATGCGCATAAAGAAAGTTTTGTATTTTAAAAACGTGATATATAGTTTCTATTGTTTACTTGTTTAATGGAAAACTTTTAGCTAGAGCGATAATTTACTGTATCTCTTAGTTTCAATCTAATTTTTTTTTTTTTTTTTTTTTTTTTTTTTTTTTTTTTTTTTTTTTTTTTTTTTTTTTTTTTCCTACCTATGCTGATAGCCTTGAGAGGCTATTTCAGCTTCACCCTAACGTTTGTAGGTGAGCTCGCGGGGCTCAACCGGAGAGTTGCTAACACTGACCCTAGCAAGAGCAGTGCTTCGCAGAATCTACCACCGGATCGGAAACGCGACCCACTGAGAAGATCCGGCGAGAAACTCAGTGGGCTGTGTCTATGGGTTAGTTCGCTCGTCGAGCCCTTCGTCGCAAGCGACGGGTTCGACAAGGACGGCGACCGGTGCTTGTGGTGCCTAAGAGCACCGTTAATGGATCAGGAGGATCCGTAATGACGTGCTTTGGGCGACGTCGACGGTTTACCATTCGGTCTACTGGGTCGGGTATGTAATTTCCAGCGGCTACGATGAGAGGGTTCTCATGTCGTGCCGCCTTCTCAAAATGGCGCAGCGATGCCGACTGTAGACACTTACTGACAGAGTCAAGCTCCAGGTCATCGTGGAGATCCACGTTCCTCAGGAACCATGGTGCTCCGACGGCTATCCTGCAGAATCGGGATTGAATAACCTGAAGGGGCTTCAAGTTGGTGCGGGCTGCGTGAGCGAACACTACGCTTGCATACGTCATAACGGGGCGTATGCAAGTTTTGTAGAGAGTTACCTTATTACGGAGGGACAGTTTGCTTCGCTTGCAAAGCATAGGGTAGAGACGTCCTAATATGAAGGCGGCACGGTCGCGTACCGTTTTAATATGGGGACGGAATGTCATCCCTCTGTCGAGGGTGACGCCTAGGTATTTGACCTGCGAGGCCCACGGTATGGGCTGGCCAAAGAGAGTGACGGGGCTAACGGCGGAGGTGTTTGCGCGCCTATTAGGGAGTGGGATGCTCGAAGTGGTATTCGGAGGGCGACCCCTTTTGAAGAGCACCGCTGTGCTTTTCGTGGGGTTGATGTCGATGCGCCACTTCCGGAACCACTGTCCCATGGTGGCTACTGCGATCTGGAGTCGCCGATGAAGCAGCGACATCTTCCTACACGAGTAGTAGATAGCCGTGTCATCGGCGAAGAGCGCTAGATGAGTCTCCGGAGACCGGGGTATATCATTGATATACAAACTAAATAATAACGGGGAGAGCGCGGAGCCTTGCGGGACTCCGGCAGTCAGTTGACGGGGACGAGAACGAGTTCCCTCTACTCGATATCGAAACGAACGGTTCGACAAGAAGTCTCGTATGATGAGCACGAGTCTGTCTGGCACTCCCATGTTGTACAGTTTGTAAATTAAACCGTTGTGCCAGACTTTGTCGAACGCCTTCGCGATGTCGAAGAAGAGGGCGCCGGTCGGGATTTGTTTACGCCTATTTAGTCCTATCAGGATGTGCTCCGTGAGGCGGTGCACTTGTTGTACGCACGAGTGTTTAGAGCGGAATCCGAACTGTTCGTCTATGAGAATTTTGTTCGCGGTAACAAAATCCCAGAGGCGTTTCCTAAGGAGCCGTTCGTAAATTTTTCCTATCGTCGGGAGGAGACTAATCGGACGGTAACTAGAAGTTTCGTTTGTCGGTTTGCCCGGCTTATGTATACCGATAACGTCCGCTTCTTTCCACACCGCGGGAAAGATGCAGTGCGTCATAGCGGCATTTAAAATTGTAGCCAACATTGCTATCAGTTGGACTGGCAAGAGTTTTAGCGCGCGGTTGCGGATGCCGTCGGAGCCGGGTGCCTTCCTAGGTTGGAGGTTGTGGATCGCGTCTCTAACTTCGTCAGTGGTAATGGGGGGTAACGCGTCCGAGGGCGGCAGGGAAGCTCTGCGCTCGACCTCCCTGTCGACTAACTCGGTGTGTTCGGGGTCCGCGTGTTGAGTGCTGGTGGTGCACTGCTCTTGCAGTGCATCGGCCAGCAGCTCAGCCTTGTCATCGTCATCGAATGCCGGTGGTTGGCCTGAAGGGCGTACGAGGGGAGGCATAGTAGCGGTAGTTTCGGATTTGAGAGTCCTAGCTAGTCGCCAGTATGCTTGGTGGGAGGGCGCGAGTTGTTCTAAATAACTATGCCAATTATCGTTACGCGCGTCACTTAGGCGGGAGTGGACTTCGCGTTGTAGACGACGCATCCGAATCCGGTTTGAATGCGTGGGAAGACGATCGTAGGCCCGGATTGCCGCGTTCCTAACTCTTAAGAGATTCCTAAGTTCGGAGGACAGTCTGATGCGGTGGAAGCTGTCCTCCACATCGACTTCTTTTGAAGATCTAATGATCGCGGAAGAGATGTGATCGGTAATGATGTTTATGGATTCGACGGTGTCCTCGGGGGATAGATTCGAATCCGGGCCGTAAGGGAGGATTGGCGGAGCGGCTTCGGCTAGGCACGTGCCCAGCTTATTCCAATCCACCATGGTCCTCGTAACAGTGGCTGGGTTGTGAGGGCGACCGAGCTGCATAAGGACAGGTCGGTGGTCTGAGTCGAGCTCTGACAGTGCTTCGATGGAACGTAAGCGCAGAGTTACGTTCCTAAGCAATGCCAGGTCTATAGTGCTCGGACGGAGCGCGATGTTATACGGATAACATGTTGGAGTTGGGGGACCGACTACTTCAAAAGTGAGGTCGTCTATAAACGCGTCGAGACGCCTACCGTTAACGTTCGTACGATGGCAGTTCCACCTAGTGTGGTGGCAATTTAAATCGCCTGCCAGGATGACGGAGTCTCCCATGCCAAACAGTGACTCGATGTCACTGCTCAGGAGGGGCTTGTCCGGGGGGAGATAAACGGATGCGATGACGATCGGCTGGTGTCCCGTCAGCGAGATACGGCACACTGACGCCTCGATATGTAAGAGCGAGGGAGTATCGAGAGGAACAACGTGCAGAGCCCGCCTATAGTAAATGGCAGTCCCGCCTTTGGAGGCGGTGAGTCTGTCATTCCTAACCATGACGTAATTCGCGACTTTCGGGTCACGACGCGAGGGCTTCAGACAGGTCTCCTGCACTAACAAAATATCTACAAGATTATCGCGGAGGAATTCGAAAATTTGATCGCGTTGCCGCGCGAGTCCGTTAGCATTGTAGAATGCTAACGTAAGGGAATACGGTTTTTCTCTACCTTTTTGCGCCATTGATTACCGGTAAAGAATTTTTATAACGTGCGAGACACGGACTCGTAGACGTCCATGTGATCGAAAGCGGCCGCGAGCCGCTGTTCGGGGGTTACCGACCTACGGATAGCATCTGCGAACGATCGCAGACGGTCAAAGTTTACCGCGGTGACGAAGTCGCGCACGAGCGCGAAGTCGTTGACGACTGAGGGTTGCGGGGGGCGGTACGCGGGCGCGGGGCGAGGTGCGAGCAGGGGCTGAGGCGCGTGACGTGTCGCAGGCGGGAGCTGGGGTACGTTTTGTGTTCCCTCCTTCGTATACGGCAGCGGTTTTTTCCACGCCGAGACGGTGGGAACCGCAGCCGGTACGAAGGCTGGTTTCGGCACTGAAGGCGCCGAAGTCTTTGGGTCGACGGTTCGGGGGGCTGGGTGGTTCAGGCGTTTACGCGGAGCCCTAGGACATCCGCGGTAGTTTGCCGGGTGCCCTTGCTTAAGGCATAGGACACAGCTTGGGGGTTCCGTCGCGGTTTCCCTAACACGCGAACATTCTGTGGTTGCGTGATCGCCGAGGCATTTCACGCAGCGGGGGCGCGCGTGGCAATTACGCGCTGAGTGGCCATAGAGCTGGCACCTGTGGCACTGCCCGGGAGTACCACGTTTATGGGGGGCTTCGATGGTGACCCCGGAGAGGCCGCATATCGTTTTGAGACATGAGATTCTTTTCTTTGCCTCCGGGGTTGATTCTAGCGCGACGAGAATCATATTGTACGGCTGTCTGCCGCGTCCGCTGTGCATCCGGTGCACACTAATTATTGGGAGGGACTGACCGATCAGATCCTCCTTTACGTAGTCTATGTCGAGTTCCTTGGGGACTCCACGTATCACTACGCGGAGTTCGCGGTCCTCCTGAAGAGCATAGGTGTGATAACCTATGTTCTCCTTTCGGAGGTAAGCAGAGAGGGCCCTATGGTCGCCCGGCGTTGCGACCTTAATCTGAATCCCATGCGCGACGTTACGCGCATGGGTATAATTAATTTTGTTGGCCTGAAGGGCCTGGGATACGCGATTCCACGCTGACTTCTCCTGGAGTATCAGCGGGGGCGGGACAACTGTTTTAGGCGCGGGCGCGGTTTTTGGGCGCGGCGGTGGGATTACGCGGCGGGCGGAGTCCGACTCTGGCGTTACGACTACCTGCGGTCGGGAGGCGGTCGCGGACTTGGTTTGCTTCGTCATGGAGCTCCGGGACTCCACGACGCGAGTACGCTTTTTACCGCGCGTTACAGTTTGGAACCCATCCGAGGTTCCGGGTTGAGGGCTAGTCGCGGACTCGAAGTCCATCTCCGATTCGGTATCGGAGCCTGAACTAGACGCTATTGAGGTCGCGACGGACGAAACTGACGTGATTGACGCGGGCGCGGGGGTAGCGGGGGCGGGGGCGTTAGACGCTACGACGGCGGCGTGCGTACGTGCGCTTGAACACGGACCGGCGGCGGGGCACGCGAGGCATGCCTGCGAGGCATGTTTGGCGACGGCAGCGAGAGATGCGGGGGGAGAATAATTACCAAATGAGGCCCTATAGGCTTCGAATTCGGGCGCGATTGACGGATATTTTTCCCGAATGAAGTCGATGAAAAGTTTTTCCTCCATCTTTACGTGATTTTCGCCCGGGGGGGGGGCGGCCCCGGGACTTAAACACGCGCTCGCCTTGCGGCGAGGCCCCTGCGTCGGTAACACTAAATTGGCCGAAGCGATTCTAGGAATTTTAGAAATTTTAGTGAATAGAACAAGTAGAATAGAATTAGAGTGAATAGAACTACTGCACAGTTCCCGGGCGGCAATGCCTTGCAATTAGGCGCAGGTACAAATTCCGAGAAACACTTGGGCCACAGATGTGCCACGAACAATGATCTATTATCACCGGTAGTCACTTCCGACAAAACAATGAGCACGTCCACGCGCGTCGGTTGCTCAAATCGGAATGATTCAATCTAATTAGTCCGCTAAAAGCAAGTGTATTTTTAGCCGTAAATATAGCGAGTATTGATAACGATATTAATCAACCTACGTATTATCACATCGAACATACTTCTCTAGGAAGCAGCCGTCCCGTACATTCATTAGGGCGTGCACAAATTCGTACTCCCACCCACTATTTTTCCGCAAAGTAAGAAGACTTTTTCTGAAGAGATTATTCGGTATTATTACATAGCAACCAACTTCAATCACAGTCATGTTGCCATATCAAGGTGGTCAGTGGCAGAATTGGACATCGTGGTATCAGCATAACATGAGTTACATTTCGGATCTAAAGGTGGGATAGGGATTGATCCATTCTCAAATTGTTACGAAATCTAAATTTTACATATTTTACGAATACAAAACATAAGTAAAAAAGTGATGATACGCTAAAGCTAGAAAAGGTTTTCCTTATTCTTTAGATGGGTGGAAGGAATAGTGTTCAGTGGACATGAACAATTTAAATGCCGTCTTGAAACACGAGTTCTAAGGTTTTAGTTTTTATAGTGCAGATTGAATTTAATAATTAAATCGATTTATTGTAAAGAAAAACAGCTTATCAACTAATTTTTCCTTTTCTTTCGTTGTAACTTTGTGATTAAAGAAAGTTTTGTGTTAGCTTTTTGAAACGAAGTTCCTTATGGGACGATGCGGAGGGGTACCTTAACCGGGAAAAAACGCCCGTAACGTAAGATTTTTATTAGTAATGCACACAGTGTACGGCTTAAGTTTGCAATAAGGTAAAAAAAAAAAAATATCATTCATTAACCACGATCTCAGAGCGTTTGTTTGCGCAATACACTAACTCTTATGCAAACAACCGTGAATGAAGTGTACCACAATAAGTTCGCACGCTACCGAATGACCGTGGGTTGTTGCGAAACCTCCAGTTTTATTTTCTTTATACCTCGAATAGAACTTAAAATTAATATTTTTATAATAAGGAACTTCGTTCCTATCCGGTGTTCCACGACACCCCACATCTTTTTTTTTCGTAAGACAAGTTAACGCCAATAAGCATTTCCTCTCTGTTAACTAATTGATTTTCTTATTTTTGCATAATTTGCAAATGACAGGGTTTCGTGTTATCATTAAAAAAAAAGATATTGGACAAATGCCTATTATTGGGAACATAATTTTTTTTTTTATTGCCCTTGTAGGCCGACGAGCATACGGCCCACCTGATGGTGAGTGGTTACCGTCGCCCATGGACTTCAGCAATGCCAGGGGCAGAGCCAAGCCGCTGCCTACCGCTAAAATATACACCAGAACGGTTAGTCAATACTAACCGGCTAGATAGATAGATTTTTCTTATTACATTTAGATCGTTAACAAATGGTCAAGCCAAAGCTTACACTTTTTTAAGTGTAATCTGTTTTGGAAGGTTAATTTTTTTTTATAACCAGCTAGTCACTGCGGAGCGAGCCCGGGTTATACAAACTATTGAGGAAATATACGCGGTATTAAAACTGCTATTTTTATCGGCTCCAGTAACCTTTTCGCACAAGTTAAGTTGAGAGATTCGCTAAATGAAGTAATCTCTTCTTTTTCTCCACCTTACCCCACTACGTGTAGTCGGCACAGGGAATTTTTTTATTCCATTTTCTTCTATCAGCTGTCAACTCAACACTCACTCCCCTCTCTCTCATATCGTCATTCACGCCTTCTTCGGTTCATCTTCCCCCTCTACCTTGCACTACCATTTCCATACATTTCCTAGTCACATGAATCGTCTCTCTACGCATCACATGTCCATAGCACACTAACCGTCCGCTCTTTAATTTGTTAATTATCGGGGGTACTTTCACACTTCATCTGATATACTCATTCCTAAATGAGGCAATACATACACGAATAAAGTAACTAAATCGCAAATTCAGTGAAGGAAGAAAAAAAGGGTAAATCCAAGAGAATCCCAATGTCAGCATTAAAATGTTTATCTCGTTCACAAGTACTAACTTCAAGGAACTAACTAAGGGATTTAGCTTAAGACTAATTTTGACATTTACGGTACACACCGTTTACGATCGGCGCACTAAGAAAAAGCACCCAATTTTAGATTTTTATCGCAACGCACATAACTAGGTAGGGACGTGCTCTGCGGGACCGAATCACGGATGCGTTTATCGAATTCGTATTTTTGGTAAACGTAAATACTTATTTCTGCTTATAGATAGAACTGCCTGTAGTTTATTAGTAGATTCGGTGGTGCGGTAGTTAACGCCCCTAACTGTTGCGCCTAGGGTCGTGGTTTCGCCCCCCGGTGAAGGTCAAGGGGCGACCTGAGGGGGTAGAGGCTGCGCGGCGCACTACCAAGGAGTATTAATATTAGAGCAACCGGTTGGCGGTGTATCGCGTCCCGACCCGGCAGGCTGGTTCTGGTCCAGCGGGGTATTCCGGGACACCAGCGGCACCGTCTGGGCAGCCTAGCGGGCTGCCGTACCGAGACGGCCGACGTTTCACAGCCTTCGATTCGCCTCGAAAGCTCTGTCGGCCGGGCGTCCTTGGGGTGAGCTGCGCTGTCTGGTTATGGTGTTGACCGCGGTAAACCTCTTACCTCATCCGGGTTCTGACCTCGGAGGTGATCGGACGCTTTGGCGAAGAGTGCAGAGGAGTCGTTTAGTGGGTAGGGCCCTGAAAACATCTTTGGGCCCGCGGTCTCGTAGTCACGGACCAATCCCACATATCGCACGGGCGCGGGCACCACATAGGAGGTTCGGCCACCGGCCAAAAAAAAAAAAGGGTGGTGGGTTTGGCACACATCGGCCAAGTATTGTGTGATGAACATATTTGTTTGCTCTTTGTCTGGGTGTTTATTAACTATATATGTATGTATTTAACCGTATATAAATATGTATGTCAATTTCTGCAAACCCAAGCCCACTGAGTTTCTCGCCGGATCTTCTCAGTGGGTTGCGTTTCCGATCCGGTAGTAGATTCTGCGAAGCACTGCTCTTAGTAGGGTCAGTGTTAGCAACACTTCGGTTTGAACCCCGTGAGCTCAACTACACACGTTAGGGCGAAGCTGAAATACCCTCTCAAGGCTATCAGCAAAGGTAGGAAAAAATAAAATAATCCTAAATTGGGGTCGGATGAACGTGCGTTATTTGTTCCCAGTTATCAGTTATTAAAGTATTTAAAATAGATCGTATCTTGTAATGTAATTTATTAACGTATTAAAGTTTTTTGCGACTTTCATAGCACAATTCTAATTTATCGTTAGTTTTTTTCTGTATTCAAAGAAACGCTAATGATAGTAAGCAATTATAGAAAAAAATATAGAAAGTAATTATAGCACAGAATCCAAACGTGGATGGCACTTTAATCGTCCGTGACAGCGAAAATTGTAAATGTATTCGATAAGTCTCAAACAATAAAAGCGATTTAAGTGATGCCTATTTCTGCCGTAAAGCAGTAATGCGTTTCGGTTTAAAGGGTGAGGCAGCCCTTGTAACTATACTGAGACCTTACAACTCTTATCTTGAGGTGGGTGGCATTTACGTTGTAGATGTCTATGAGCTCCAATAACCATCAGGTGGGCTGTGAGCTCTTCCACTCATCTACGCAATAAATAAAATGAGAATTCATTATCCTGTCCTTCTCCCGGTCACCTGGGGTCGGCGCAACATGTTTTCTCCTTCCATACTCTTCTATCATATACCATTTCTACGCTCACTCCTCTCTTACACATATTTCGTCTTTCACGCAATCCGTCCATTTCTTCTTAGGTCTACCTCTTACTCTATATTCTTCCATATTCATAGTTAACATTCGCTTACCAACTTTATTTAAATTTCGTCAAAAAAAAAGTGAGAATATACCGTAAAAATAGTTTTAACTATTATTTTTTTAATTTTAGTTTTTAATTTTTCTTTTATTAGAGGGTGAAGATGTCGACCGAATAAGACATGGACGGAGTGTGTGAATGAAGATATGAGTGTTGAAATGACAGCTGATACAAGAGAATGGAAGAGAAAAATTAGCTGTACCGACCCCACCTAGTGGGTTAAGGTGGAGAAAAGGAAGAATATTTTTTTATTTTTTTTTATCGCCCTTGCAGGCAGATGAGCATACAGCCCACCTGATGCTGAGTGGTTACCGTCAACTTCAGCAATGCCAGGGGCAGAGCCAAGCGGCTGCCCACGAAATTAACTATTTACTTCGATTTTTGCGAGTTGCGAACTAAATACGATATACTAAAAATAAAACAGAATCTACATAGATCAACTTAAATGAATAGAGCTCGACCAATATTCCTCGGTATCACGTATCACAAGTTCCGAAGACTTCACGACATGATACACTCGCGGGGATTCTAATCCAGCCGTAACATAAGACGATCGGGAATATTTTATTAATATACATGGACTGTTCGATCGTGAATTTATAATTTTGCGTCCATGGTATTCGTACTGGTTACTCGAGCCTCTAGTTATCGTACTAGTAGTATCTAGCCGCGTTATCTATATCTATACTTATATATAGGTATATATATATCTTCAGTGGTTTTTACGGATGTTCCGTTATAACTACTGAACCATGCATCCGATTGACTTGAAACTTGGTATCCATGTAGAAAATACACGTACTTAATGGATAAGCTATAACGGGTAAGATAAGATATTTATCTGAGTGTTGGACTCCCAACACCAGTTGCGGGGGCCTTAATGATGAGAATCTTTGTGGGGGTGAGAAATAATAATGTTAATTTTAAATGCCCAGCGAAGCGGACGGGTACAGCTGCGTACGGTACGGTAGTAACTAATAACTGGAATATTTTAAGTTTTGCAAGTTGGATTTTTTTCAACACTATTTCTTGCATACGTAATGTGAAGAAAACGGCGTCCTAAAAAACTTGGATCGGCTATGTGATAGAAAATATGCGAGAGAAGATATATAATCCCAGGCGGGTACCAATTTTTCTAATGAAATACGTGCTCAACAAATGTTCACGATTGACTTTCACAGTGAAGGAATAACATCGTGTAATAAAAATCAAAACCCGCAAAATTATAATTTGCGTAATTACTGGTGGTAGGACCTCTTGTGAGTCCGCGTGGGTATATACCACCACCCTGCCTATTTCTGTCGTGAAGCAGTAATGCGTTTTGGTTTGAAGGTTTAAGCAGCCGTTGGAACTATACTGAGACTTTAGAACTTGTATCTCGGGGTAGGTGGCGTATTAGCGTTGTTAATGTCTATAGGCTCCAGTAACCTCTTAACACCGGTTGGGCTCTGAGCTCGTCCACCCATCTAAGCAACAAGAAAAAATATATCTTTCCTACGTCGTATAAACACCCCAAGCTCTACAAATACGTAAAAACATATAAAAATTACTATGAAAACCAGAACCACATTAATTTACGGGCAGATCCTAAAACATTCAACCTCAGTGTTGGTTATTACGTGAATCGTTCATGCATAATACACGAGGTATGTACCAAAAACTAATAAGAGTTAGCCGGTAACTTGACAACGGCTGATATTATGATAAATAGCGCACCCTCGTCAGCAAACGACGTGCTGACGTAACTACCAAGTTACACGTTACGCTCACGGACAGACTTGTTACGTACACACATAAAATAATGTTCGAACGTTTCTCTTGTTTTCCTTTATTATAAAAGAAATATTTTATTTAGATTATTATTATTCGGTTTGTAGTATGTTTTATTTTGGACATAGATTGTCAGTAATAATTAATGTCATAATTATTGTTATGTAATTTAAATAGATAAAAAACCCGCGTGGCACTCGGAAATTCATCCCCCACAGCAGCTGAAATATTATTGCATAACCATGTCAACAAATGTAATAATTTTTTTAAATTTAAGAAAAAAGTTTTAATAGCCTTAATGTAAAAAATACAGCTGACTTGTGGGGAATATCAGTAAAGGTTTTGAAGTCTGTAATAGACATTATTGCTTCTCATCTTGTTAGTATTTTTAATGATTGTATTAAGTGTGGTGTATTTCCTGACTTAATGAAACATAGTAAAGTGATTCCTCTTTTTAAATCTGGTAGTACTGATGACCCCTCTAACTCTAGACCTATTTCAGTACTCCCTACGTTGAGTAAAATCTTTGAAAAAATTATTTTGACACAACTTTTAGAACATTTTAATTCATATAACCTGCTTCATAATAAACAATTCGGGTTTACAAGGGGTCGCTCTACAACTGATGCAGGTGCTTATCTAATCAAAAATATCTTTCAATCTTGGGAGGAATCGCATGATTGTCTTGGAATTTTCTGTGACTTATCCAAAGCATTTGACTGTGTTGAACATGAAACATTGGTGAGGAAACTACATCACTATGGTATTAGGGATGGTGCATTGGAACTTATTACTTCCTATTTATCAGGAAGGATACAAACAGTAGATGTGAAAGGTAATAGATCTTCAGGCACCACGTTGAAAATGGGTATACCTCAGGGTTCCATTTTGGGTCCTTTTTTATTTCTAATATATATAAACGATTTGCCTAGTTTTATTGAGTCCCGACACGAGGTCGTATTATTCGCAGATGATACATCTTTATTATTTAAAATTAAACGACAATGACAAGTCTATGACGAAGTGAATGATGCGATTTCGTGTGTGGTTCATTGGTTTCGTATCAATAACCTATTATTGAATACTAAGAAAACTAAATGGATTAAATTTACTTTAAAATGTATTAAATCATCTTTAAATGTGAGACAAGTAGATAGTAATGTAATTGTTTCTGAGGAATCATTGGAGCTTGTTGAGTCAACCGTATTTCTTGGTATAACAGTGGACTCCAAACTGCAGTGGGGACCTCATATTCATAAATTGGCGAGTAAGCTCAGCTCTGCAGCATACGCAGTAAAAAAATTAGAATGTTAACAAATGCGGACACGGCTCGTTTAGTTTACTTTAGTTACTTCCACAGTGTCATGTCCTATGGCATTTTGCTATGGGGCAATGCGGCCGATGTAGAAATGATATTTATTCTGCAGAAAAGAGCTATACGTGCTATTTATAACATGCACTCAAGGGAATCTCTGAGGGAAAAATTTAAGGAAATTAAAGTTCTCACTATGCCATCCCAGTATATCTTTGAAAATTTGATGTATGTTCGTAAACATATTGAGGAGTTTCCTAAAATGTCGGACATACATAATAGAAATACTAGGAACAAACACGAGCTTGTTGTGCCGATGAGTAGGTTACATAAGATACGAAATTCATTCGGGTGTTTGTCTGTGCGCCTGTACAACAAAATCCCACAAGATGTTCAGAACCTACATATACATAGGTTTAAGAAAACTATTAAAGAACATCTGTGCAATAAAGCTTACTATAAAGTACTCTCCGGTTTGAGCCCCGTGAGCTTACCTACACACGTTAGGGTGAAGCTGAAATAGCCTCTCAAGGCTATCAGCATAGGTAGGAAAAAAAAAAAAAAAAAACTATAAAGTCAATGATTATCTAGAAGATTGCACAAAGTGGGAATGAGTTGCTCGCTCCGGGCATTTCAATATTGTAAAATTGTTATGTTATAATTACTTATTGTAAAAATGAATATTTAAAAAAATCTAATATTAAAAAAAAAATCTAATATTAAAAAAATAATCTAATATTAAAAAAAAAAGACATGCCCGCTGAGTTTCTTGCCAATTCTTCTCAGGACGGAGGCTAATTCTTGTGAATTGGTGGTAGTTCTGTTGACGTTCAACAAGTATGTACTTTCATTTATGTTGAATAATTTTTTTTTGATTTTATTTGATTTAATTTGAAACTGCCCTGGTAAAACTATTGCATAGCATTTTTTATCAACTTATGCAATTATAATTAAACAACAATAATTTCATATTAAAACAATAATAAAATAAGACCACGCTATATTTATAAACACTAACAAAAGCAAACAAATTAAGTATCCCCTTCGCACTCATAACCTAGACCGCGCGAGAAAGAGATGGGCAGACTTTTCATGATGCGCATGCAGTGCAACGTTTTTTTTTTTTTTATGATTGAAGGATTACTGGTGGCCCGGAGGCCTTTCCAGTTTCACCAGGATGTGTGGGCGAACAAAGGCTCAGCCAGGAGGGGTGGGATTTGCTAACAGCTACCCGAGCGCCTCCGAAGGAGACCTATCAGCTCAAGAGTAGCTGATTCGCGAATGAATCTACTACCGGATCGGAATCGCGACCCGCTGAGAAGATCCGGCGAGAAACTCAGCGAGCTGATTCATGGGGTTAGGTTGCACGGCGACCTCTTTGTCGAGTTCGACGAGTACGGTTACCGGGGTCCCTAAGCCTGCTCCTAGTATTAGAGCTGAAGGCAGCTAATGCAAAGGTTATTGGATCTGATGGATCCGTAAGGACGTGTCTAGGGCGTCGACGGTGACTGGCTCCTGCATGATCAGGATTCGGGGAGTAGTCAGCGGCGGCAACGATAAGGCATTATCATGACGCATAGCCTTATCGAAGTACCGTTTCGACGCTGACTTCATGTATTTCTGGATAGATTCGAGGCCCAGGTCGTCGTGTAGGTCAACGTTCCTCACGAACCACGGAGCTCCGACGGCTAACCTGCAAAAGCGGGATTGTAGAGATTGGAGGGTGTCTATGCGCGTGCGGGCCGCGTGAGCGAACACCACACTCGCGTAAGTCATGACGGGTCAGTGCGACGTCTCGCCGCGCGCTTATTCTCAAACACTACATAAGCGCAACGTGTGAATGTGTTGAACGCGAGCTACATGGTAGGCAGAGTGGAGGTGTCAGGTTCTATTTTCGTTACGGAATTTCTTGATTCGGCCGCCGCGCTCAAAGCTATGCATTAGGTTAAGCATTTTGAGAAACATATTTATTCTGATTTCTTTTGTTTTTCGTTTTCTTGATAAGCCGTATTTATTCAAAATTCATATTTTGCTGGTAGCCGTAGTAATTTCGTACGCATACAAAAATTAGAACACACCGAAGGCACCTGGCTCGTGAATAAATCGAGAGTTTGCCGGCGAAGAATTTTCGCTTTGCCTAATTACGCATCCAGAGCTTCGATCTTCGACTTGGAATCGAGTTTACGCGAATCCCGACTTTCAGAATTGGCCAAAAGTTTCGTACGCGCGTGTAGGTACTTGAGACGTGTACACATGAGTGTTTCTTGTATAAATTTTGTGAATCAAATAATTCAAAGGTGAGCGAGAAACCATTCGAATCATCATCATCGTTCTCCTGCCCTTCTCCCAGTCACCTGGGGTCGGCGCAACATGTTTTCTCTTTCCATACTCTTCTATCATATATCGTTTCTTCGCTCACTCCCCTCTTACCCGTCTTTCACGCAATCCATCCTTTTCTTTATTAGGTCTGACTCTTCCTCTATATCCTTCCACATTCATAGTTAACACTCTGTTACCAACCTCATTTTCATTTCGTCTCATCACATGTCCATACCATCCCAAACGCGCACTTCTCAGCTTCTCTGTCCCAGATGCCACTTTCAGACCTCCTCTAACATATTCATTCCGTATTCTATCCATTCTCGTTACTCAACACATCCATCGCAATATTCGCATCTCTGCTGCGCCATTCGAATATGATGCAGAATAGACAAATTAAAACTCTTTGTTCAAGAAATTCAAACGTGTTGAACTACATTACTGTTCCAAGATTGTTAATGATTTTATTTATTTTTCTCAGATAGCAAGAGATACGAAGCAAATGTGTTCTCTATTTTAACCAGTTGTAAACAGGAAACCGAAAGAATGACGGCGTAATGCCAATACCCAACATGTGAAATTGGAAGAAATTCTCAGACTGATGAATGTTTCTTCGAGCCGGAACGCCTGACTGCTACGCAAAAAAAATTGCATAGTAGTCTTTCTTGTAGCTAAAAAACTGCAGTAACATATTGCGATTATATATAGATTATATATGATGAATTGGCGGAAACTTAAAAACTTAAAAGTTTGACTCGCAATGTAGTTTGTTCTGGCAATATACTATTTTCTTAAACTATACTGTTCTATTTCTCTGATAAATTTGTTATATTTTTATGTTGTGTTTAAGTGTGTGTTTAAGAATATATAGGAGAATATACGAGTATATGATAGTGATTATATATAGATATATAAATGTGTAAATTTTATATTATTATTATTATGTTATATGGTGTACGTTGTTGTACGTACGTTGTTGTACCGTGTATGTGTTTGTATATATTATCATCAATTTGGTTATTTTCACATTAAGTTATGCACCTGCCACAGGATTCTCTACACCACCCTAGTAGTTGAATGGTAGAGAATGCCTCAGGAATTAAGTCCGCCATTGTACTTTTGTGCATGAAGCTAAATAAATATATATAAATCTAATGGTACGCTGTACATAGACCCAACGGATCAGTGAATATCACTAATTGAAATAAAGAAGAATGTTGAAAGTTTTTCAATGTTTGAACCTTTCAGCTTCATCATTAGTAAAACAATGAAGAATTCTAACAAACAATTTGAGTACCAAGGTTCTTCAAGGTAACTACGCGTTCGTTACTAACAATTTATTGGATACGCCGTAATTGGCCACGCTTGGAAACTCCGTATTGTTTCAGCTGGTCCTTGACTTTTGAAATATCTAAATATAAAAATTTCGGTCCGGCATCAAAAAATATTTTGTTGCCTTCGGTCGAGGAAGGTATGTAATTTTATTACTACTGTTTCGGATACAGTTATCGCAATTTCAATATCATATATTTTTTTTTATTGCATGGATAGCTGAAGGAGCTCACAGCCCACCTGGTGCTAAGTGGTTACCGGAGCCCGTAGACATCTACAACGTAAATGCCGCCACCCACCTTAAGATATGAGTTTAAGGTCTCAGTATAGTTACAACGGCTGCCCCACCCTTTAAACCGAAACGCATTACTGCTTCACGGCTGAAATGGGCAGGGTGGTGATATCTACTTACCCTACAATGCTGCTTTGTTAAAAATATAAGATTTGATTGTAGGAAGGTTCGCCGTTGAGATGGATCAACGAATTGCCAGACTTCAAGGTAACTGTACTATTTTAATATTTTATAATAATAGTTTTAGATCAGACATCATAGGGGCGAATGGGGTGATCGAGCTAAGAGAAATATTGAGTACACTAATCACGTTTGTTGTCTTAGAACAATTTAGAAATCTTCTCTTAACGTTGTCAAATGAAAACGAATGACAGTTCTTAGGACGGAGGCACCGCTCTTCAAGAAGGCTGATTGGTAAGTGTGATGGCGTCTATGCGCCTCCATCGGCTAGGCAAGTTAGCTGAGTTCCGACGATACCGCGATCGTGCTGCCATCTCTCGGGAATCGTGCCGCGTTTCGTTTAGCTACTAAACTAATGATCTTCTCCAACAAAATCTAATATATAAAATTCTCGTGTCACAGTTTTCGTTGCCATACTCCTCCGAAACGGCTTGACCGATTTTGATGAAATTTTTTGTGCTTATCCGGTATCTATGAGAATCGGCTAACATCTATTTTTCATCCCCCTAAATGTTAGGGGTAGTCCACCCCTAAATATTTTTTTTTATTTTTTAGACAAAATTTTTAATTTCTATTTTTTTATGATACAACATACAAAAATACATACAACCCTAAATTTTCACCCCTCTACGATCAACCCTTATTTTTTATTTGTTAATTATAAATTTTAAATTTTTTGGCAAGATTTTATTTTTTATTTTGTCATGACTTAAAGTAAAAAATAAAATATTACTCTCAATTTTCACTCTTATAGGATCAACCCCTATTTTCCCATCCCGATTTTTATTTTTTTATTCTATGCACAGATCCGCAATAAGGTTGCAAGATGCCAATCAAATATTATAATTGTAGTACGATAAATTCTTATTCAAAGTTTATAATTTCAAGTTCCTTTAATTATGTTTTTTTTTTAAATTCAATTTGATCTCCTGCCCTCGCCGGTCGACTACTGATCAACTATCAATCGATCAGTTATCCCCGCCAGGAGTCACCACTCATCCAGCAAACATCACGTAGTAGGGATGAGGACGAAGCCGGTCTCCTGTCTTACTCACTATACATTTTTCAGTCATGTTTCTTTGGTTTTATTTGTGTATCAATCGTAGCTTGCCAGCCATGTTTTTTTGGTTTTATTTGTGTATCAATCATGTTCAGTAGGTCTGAGAATCGGCTACTATCTATATTTCATATCCCTAAGTGATAAGGGTTGTCCACCCCAAACATTTTTTTTTTTGATTTTTTTTTTTTTGTTATAATGAGGTATGAGGTATTATAGTCCCCGGCACGTAACTTGGCAAGAGTCGCTAGATGCGTAGAAGTCGTTTTTTAGGTCTCTTTGGTTGTCAAGCGGGACGCGGGGAAAGACGTAGCACCGTTCCGAGCGCGCGATTGGTGAGTCAGTCGACCCTCCCCTCCCGCACCCCGTCCACGTTCCGTTCGCTCACGGTTACACATGCGCCTACTAAAGTTGTAGGAACCCTTTGTTTATATTGAGTTTTTGTTACGAGTTGTTATTATTGTTTTAAATTTAGTTTTTGTTACGAGTGTTATTGGAACGAAGTTCCTTACGGCAGGCTTGGAGGGGATAGGGATTTTGCTGCGCGACCGAACTGAAAAAAAATGTGATAGTAAAACCGTAAGAAAAAATCCGTGGAAAAAATCAATGGAAAAAATCAATGGAAAAAAGTGCGTGAAATAAAACCGTTAAATGAGACGTGCGCAGGCGCGACAGTCGCATACACAAGCGAGTAGTGTATAATACCTTTCTCTTTCTCCCTCTTTCTTTTCGTTCTCTCATCCATTCTCTTTCTATTTTACGTAATTTATTATTTCCTAAAATACTGAATTTCCTAAATACTTTCCTATACTTAAATAAAAACTAATCAGCAAAATTTAAGAGAAAAATCAAGAAAACCAACATAAAATTGAGCACGATTTTTTTTTTTGCAAATTGTGTCGATTCTACATTAGCCGAAGGAACTTCGTTCCTACCTGGTGTCCCACGACACCACATTTTCATTTTTGTTTTAAATTTGTTTGCAATGGTAGGACCAAATACCAATGACCATAATTATAATCGATTCAGTCACTGAGCGTTTTATTATTTACGCCAGTGACGACAGCGACTCTTCGTTATGTCGACGATGAGGAGCCAACTCCTTCCACCAGCTCAGGTGCTACCATAAATTTAATCCAAGGGGTAGCACTATTAGAAAATGATAGTGACGACGGCGACACATAATTTTTAATATTAAGTATATTTTTTTAAATAAACTTTTTAACTTTTAATTGTATTTTATTTATAACACCTAACACACTTCACGAATTCCTCTCTTTTCTTTAACTTTCTTCTAAACACACAGGCTTAAAAATAAATTATGGCAATTAAAAAATTTAATAAAATAAAATTAACATATATGCGGGCAATAAAAGTGACCATTTTTTTGTTGCATGTGCACTATGCGCGACATTACCCCCACTACACCAAAACCTTGCCAACTTACGTGCCGCTTACTATATTATGTGGTTGAATGAGGTTTTTGAGAATTTTATATATTAGACTAGAATTTCCCTAGAAATCTTATTTAAGGCAACACAACGTTTGCCGGGTCAGCTAGTATGTTATAAAATATTTTTTATTAACTACTGACGCAAACTACGTAATTATTCGCGTAAATTAAAACCATCTATTTGCTAAAGCTTACCGAAATTTACCTTAGGTACATGGCACTACGATAAAAATCTTTAAAACTCCGACAACTGCACAAAGTTTTCTGGGCGATATGACAAAGCGATTTTCCACAGAGCGGCTCATTTTGTTCGGCAGACCGACGGCCCAAAGCTTCAATGTTCGAAACTTGTATGTATGCTAGCTTATCTTTTTAATGTCCTTAGTATGATTCACGATATTACAAAAAAATTCTATTCTATGATTTTTTTTATTGCCCTTGTAGGCAGACGACGAGCATACGGCCCACCTGATGGTGAGTGGTTACCACCACCCATGGACTTCAGCAATGCCACGGGCAGAGCCAAGCGGCTGCCTACCGCTTAATACTCTCCACAAGCCTCGTTTGAAAAAAGACATGTCATAGCGCTATGATATCTATTGCTACAGTTAAGTTGATTGGATAAATCATATGCAAATGCGATCTATTTTAAATAAACATACAATTTATATATATTACTAGCTGTCCCGGCAAACATTGTTTTGCCATATATAAGATTACTAGGGAATTTCTAGTGTAGAAACAAAAACTAACGTATTGTAAGTGTGTAAGGATGTGGTAAATGAGTGAAAGAGGCATGTAGCGCTGTGAACGTTGAGGGAATATATAATAAAAATAACAAAACCTCATTCAACCACATAATACCTCATTATAACAAAAAAAAAGTCCAAATAAAAAAAAAAATGTTAGGGGGGACAACCCTAATCACTTAGGGGTATGAAAAATAGATAGTAGCCGATTCTCAGGCTTACTGAATATGCATAAAAAATTTCACGAGAATCGGTCAAGCGGTTTCGGAGGAGTATGGGAACGAACATTGTGACACGAGAATTTTATATATTAGATATACTCTATAAGTGTGGGAAATTTCATACTCCTCCGTCCACGCGATTTTCGTAAAAAGGGATATAAAGTTTTTGCTTCCCGTATTAATATATAGATAATATCATATATACATACATATTTGCTGTCGTGAAGCGTACTGCGGTTAATTTTATAAAATTTACGGTCGGATTTCAGTGCAACGAATTGAAATCCAAAACCGAGGGCTGAGCTGAATTATATGAAATTTGCGGTATCATTTTTCGTGACTCATGGTCGCGATACATTTACACAGCATAAAACTATCTTGTAAATGAATAGCATTTTATTCGGTTATCACGTGACGAAATGATTACAACTGCTAAACGAAGTGTTGACGCATCTTTAAGATTCACTTTCAGTTATTTATACAATTTTGGTGGTCACGGACCAAGAAAATTGTAAAGTATTTTTTTCGGGACCCATAGCCATGTGGAACCGTAGTAAAATTTTGTCTTGTCCATCAAATGTTGTCGGTCAATCTGTGTGTATCGCAAATAATTTCCTCGGAAACGATACTAGGTTAAATTTGAAGGATATTCGGTGTTTTTCGTATTATAATTAAATACATTATAATAAAATGTCAACATGTTGTCAAATATTGCACTGTCGATTGCACCTATAATTGAGGTGACATCTGTCACGTAATTCTTGTCAAGTTGTCATTGTTTTATATTGATGATCCTTTATTGGTGCAACTAAATAAATAAATATTGTTGGTTGGTTTGGTTTATTTTGATTAATATAAACGTTTTGTTTATTGATCGGAGATAGATATTTTCGTAATTACTGGTGGTAGAACCTCTTGTGAATCCGCACGGGAAGGTACCACCATCCTGCCTATTTCTGCAATTTCGGTTTGAAGTGTGGGGCAGCTGTTGTAACTATAATGAGACCTTAGAACTTATATATCAAGGTGGGTGGCGCATTTACGTTGTAGATGTCTATGGGCTCCAGTAACAATTTAACACCAGGTGGACTGTGAGCTCGTCCACCCATCTAGGCAAAAAAAAATAGAATTTGGTCGAAGTCGCAGTTTATTCTCGTGGATTGCGTCTTGACATTTAAGCATTAAATGATTTTCGTTGTGGAATATCATTTCTTTTTTTTTTGCCTATCTATTCACTGGCAGCCTAAGGGACTATTCCAGCTGCGGTGTGACTGATAGGTGAACTAATGGGACTCAACCTGATACAATATTCTAACACTGGCCCTATCAAGAGTAGTGATTCGCAGAATCTATCACTGGATTAGAATCGCGACCCATTGAGAAGATTCAGCGAGAAATTTAGTCAGATAATCATAAAATCGTTATGGTCTAAATAAGACTGCGTCGGTTGTATTCATCAATTATTATTGATGCTGTTAAGCGTAGGTCCAAACACAAATTAATCATTTATATGAATATTTCTAAGGTATTGTGCAAGTTTTTTAGACTTGTATAATAGTTACTAGTATGGTTGGTATAAATTTTATTCAAAGTCCGTAAATGTATTTACAACTATATTACTTATTCTTATCGCAAAGCAGCTGTCCTTCGTCTCAAGGTAGCGCTTAAGTTGTGATCTCGCTATTAACTTAATACCATATGGATCTTAAGCTCCATCACATGTCTATGTAATAAAAAATAACATAACTTATTTTATAAACAAAAACAGCGCTACTCAATTTGAAAATCCTAAACCATTATACGTAACCTTTCTTTTAAATTTTTTTGTTTAGCCTTTTGACTGCCGCTGTACTGAAATAATTATGTCGCTTTCTGTTTAATATGTGTATTATTCTTTTGAGGTCTCTCAGAAATAGATAATCTTCGGATTCCTCTTTCCCAACTATCTTCTCCTATATCGTTCCCTCATTGCTGAGGATCGCGACCACATGTTACGTTCTTCCACTGTGTTGGATCATGGGTGGCATGGACCGCATGATATAGACTACCACAAAGTGCTTCTCTTACTAGATCTGATCATCTGACTGGTGTTCTGCCCACGGCGCGCTTGCACTCTATGCGACCCGCAATTATGAGCTTGTCATGTCTGGGAGACCGCATGATGTGTCCGAAGAAGCTCATAACACCTTCCCGGCAGATGGAAGTCGTGGAAGTCATGGAAGTCGTCGTGGCCTAACGGATTCGTCGTCGTGGCCTAACGGATAAGACGTCCGGTGCATTCGTGTTGAAGCGATGCACCGGTGTTCGAATCCCGCAGGCGGATACCAATTTTTCTAATGAAATACGTACTCAACAAATGTTCACGATTTACTTCCACGGTGAAGAAATAACATCGTGTAATAAAAATGAAACTCGCAAAATTATAATTTGCGTAATTACTGGTGGTAGGACCTCTTGTGAGTCCGCGCGGGTGGGTACCACCGCCCTGCCTATTTCTGCCGTGAAGCAGTAATGCGTTTACATTTGATGCGTAAACAACATCTTCAAACACGCATATTGGACATCCCTTTTCTTGACATCGTATAAATTCGTTAATTCTCGGTACGGTTCGGAAAGTTCACCTGCTGCTATATTCAGACTCGCCAAGTTACGTCGGTCGTATTGTAATGAGCGATTTAGTGGGCAACTTCATTCTATTAATTTTGTGTCACGGTGCGCGCGCATCGTAAAATTTCACTCTCATCAATTTTTCATAACGCGCCTAAAGGCGTATAACTTCAAAAATATGACAGTCAAAGGATTAATTTTCAAACGTATTATGTAATTCTAAGTTGCATTCACGCTGTAAATATATTTTATTAATGTGATTTGTTAGGGTTGACAACGCGCTTGCAATTAAAGGTCCGCAGTGCGGCTTAGTTGTCCCGTTTAAAACAACGAGAGCGAACCCTTGATTTATCGCTTTCGAGAATGGTGATTTTAGGGGTGGTACGCAGGTTCTTTGTTTATTTGTGATACATAGTTGCTCGAAGTATTTATTTTGTGTTTTATTCGGATATCGTTTACGGATGTGAGGGTTATGCGATGAAAAAAAAAAAAAACGTTTTTGTCGGTGTTTCTCAGCCATAACTAAAATACTAGTGCTTAATAAAATAAGTATTGGGAAAGATTTACGTATGTATTTTTGTATGATTAAATGTACTCTTTACAAGAAACTCAGACTCACTCTTCTATAGGAAACCAATTTTTTTTGTGTTTTTATTGCCTTTGTAGGCAGACGAGCGTGCGGCCCACCTGATGGTAAGTGGTTACCGTCGCCCTTGAACTTCAGCAATGTCAGGAGCAGAGCCAAGCCGCTGCCTACCAAATATTAAAAATATAATTAGATGCATTTAATTTGACGTACGTAGTGTCGTTAGATGAATGTTACAAACTTTAGAAACATTACTTTTAATCTTTTTATTTTATTTAACTGGATATTCAATGAGAAACACTTTCCTGTAGTCATAAAAGTATCTTTCAACCTTTTAAATATAATATACGAGTGAGAAAAAGAATATCAAATACAAGCCGAAGGACAACGGCTTCGTCCAGGTGAATTGGTTGTTGGTGTTGGTGTCCTGGAATATCCCGCTGGGTCTTTTATTTTTTATATTTTTTATTGCTTAGATGGGTGGACAAGCTTATAGCCCACCTGGTGTTAAGTGGTTACTGGAGCCCATAGACATCTACAACGTAAATGCGCCACCCACCTTGAGATATAAGTTCTAATGTCTCAGTATAGTTATAACAGCTGCCTTCAAACCGAAACGCATTACTGCTTCACGGCAGAAATAGGCAGAGTGGTGGTACCTACCCGTGCGGACTCACAAGAGATCCTACCAACCGTAACCAGCACTCCGGATCAGGACGCCGTATACTTCAAATCGCGACGATATAATCTAACAAGTATCAGATTTTGTTATATATATTTATTTCTTAGGTGTATGGACGAGCTTAGGGCCCGCCTGGTGTTAAGTTGTTACCAAAGCCAAAGACAGTAACTGCGAAAATAACGCCACCCACCTTGAGACATGCAGTTTTATGGTACAACGGCCGCCCCACCCTGTAATCGAAGCGCATTACTGCTTCACGGCAGAAATATGCAGGATGGTGGTACCTACATGCCAGTTCACAAGATGCTCTACCTATAGTTGATTACAAATTTGTAGAACGTACATAATGAACGTATTCGTTTAAGCAGTAAAACATGAGAATGAATCTGAGTTAGAATGGAGTAAACAAGAAATCCACTAAGCCTTTTTTTTTCTCCACTGGGGGTGGAGGGCGGGGTATGTCAGAGTCGAACTGACTAAAACCTCCTGTCGCTCAACAACCAACGTCCAAACCTCGCATGAGACAGAACTCATGAAAAGGCAAAGGGGGGAAAGCGAAGCGTTTAGCGTGCGGAGCACATTTCTCCCATCACCCTCGCCCTCAGGACGCCGGAACGGCGGTTGTCGGCGCCACGACCACCAGCCCTCTCGGTCGGCAGGCTATCCGAAGCGCGCCTATATGGCGCCGGTTAGAGTGATCTATTCTACGGAATTCCCCGCTGGACCAGAACCAGCGTGGGTCAAGGATAGCCGGCCTTCCATCACCCGGATAAGCCTAATATTAAAAAGTTTACAAACAAAAATATTCCATCCACCTCTTTAGCAAATACACCACAAATGCTAAAAAATCATGCATCGGTATGTTTGTACAAAAAAACACATGCAATCATTTAAAAGCGTTTGCAAAATGCCGCTTTATGAAAACTCCGCAATCATTTTAATGGAATACCCCTTCTATAATATCGAAACGCGAAGATCGACATTTGTCGGCGAACCGTTTTATTGACGTCACATGGCATCGCACTAAAATCTTTATGAAAACTGAATGAACTATGAATTCTTGTTGAATATTTGATCTCAGCAGTAAGTTTTTTGTTTCGAAGGTTTTTCGATTTTGAAATTTGATGTGTTCTTCAAAAATAGCATTGGAAAAAGACTTTTGATTTTAAAATTTTGTGTTTGGATTTGTTTGTGAAGATTCCGTCATCTCGTTTTTCAGAACAGATTTCATACCTAGTTTCGCAGAATCATTGCCAGACGCGTACCATCCGGCTTTGAATGAATGAGCTCCTCTCCACGGTTTTGCTAGTGCCACGACATATTCTTCTTCAAACAAGGCTCACGGAGGTTATTTAGTGAAACTTAGCAGCTTGGCTCTGTCCCCGCCATTGCTGAAGTTCATGAGTGACTATAAAACATAACTATACTTCTAACTATACTTGAGACCTTAGAACTTATATCTCAAGGTGGGTGGCGCATTTACGTTCTAGATGTCTATGGGCTCCAGTAACCACTTAACACCAGGTGGGCTGTGAGCTCGTCCACCCATCTAAGCAATAAAAAATAAATAAAAAAAACACCATATGTGCCGTAGGCACACTGTTAATAAGCGGAATAACAAAAGAGTGTTTGCATATAGTGAGCTAATAATGCATTCAACTAACTGATTACAAATGATCGCCGGCTGTGTGAACGCATTTGCATGCAATTAAACTATTGATTCGGTGAATTTAGTAGTCCACTGATATTGTGGTTTTTGTTACCGAAACTATTTTTTGGAATATTGTTTGGAATAAAAATCTAATGTTACGTTAAGAGCTTAGTCAGAAATGTGTTTGAATTGATAGAAATTATTACTAACCAGTAAAATAATTAATTTTTAATCTTCCATATTGTAGTTTTTTTTAACAAAATCAACCAGTTATTGTGCACAATTTATTAACTCTATCTTCTTAATGTCAGGTCTTTCTTCAATCGGATTAGCTAGTAGTCAGAAATAGGCACCAATTTTGGGTGTATCTAATTCATTGAGGATGTTGTAGTACAATAATCAAACTGAAACGGTCAGTCTATATGTATGACACGGACAACTAAAATTTGATTATAAAAAGTCAGTCTTGACCTAAAGAACAAGCCGCCAGTGTATCAACCGATGCGACCATAAAACTGGGGTATCAACCGATGCGACCATAAAAGTGTCCAAATCTAGCACGCCGATACCAATTTCTCTCAATAATTACGAATTAAGCAATTAGTGTTCACGAAATACTTTCACGGAGAAAGAATTATACCGTATGATAAAAACTAAGCCAGAAAAGCTTACAAATTTGCCTGTTTATTGATGGGATAGTATTGTAGGCAAGGCTAAGAACCGCAGTCATGCCTATTTCTATCGCGATGCATACTTATGTTCCAATTTGAAGGGTTTTGGGACACCTGTGTGCCTATACTATTTATTAGAAATTTTGATTTTATATACTAATAGATTTAAAAGCTTTCCAATAATAAAATTAATAATTGATGCCAGTTTTCGATGTCGTTTTAAGCCGTTTATCTGATTGTGATGAATCTAGGCACAGTTTTTCTGGGAGTAGGGGCCGATACCATCATTGAACGTCAGATGACGTGCATAATAATATAGTGTCAACAAATATGTACTCAAGTAATACAGAATATATTATCTCACAGAAAAAAAAAAAACACAGTCAAACACAAATTTGTAGTAAGCATCAGGAGTTGGCCCGGAGCACGCTCCCGGTAATTGTCCCCAGCGGCAAAATGTACATTAAAATGAAAAGAATTCGCTCGAATCTCACAAGATCTTAGATTACGTCGTCACAGACGGGGGATAGCTATTGTGGAAGCGAAAGGCCTGAAGATAAATTATCCTAAACACGATAAAATATGCATTGTACGGCTTTTGTGGATTCGGCGTGAAAAAAACCGCGCAGTTGATTAATTTAAAAGCGTACTTGTAAATTAAGTAATTTTAGTTTTTCAGCTTTTGCCTTTCGTTTTCTTTATACGGGCAAGCACGCTTATGTTGCATACGGATACATTTTGCATTGTTGTCATTCATTTACGAATCAACATCAATAAATAATTTATCAAGTTATCAGAGTTGTTACCATTATTAAAACAAAGGGAAGCCTGGACACAGCGTACACCCCTTTTTGGTCTTTCGAGCCGGATGCAATATAACTTGTGCCTTTACCCTTACATCCTTTACCATTAAAAGTTGTAGGACTGGTGGTAGAACGTCCTTTGAGTCCACACGGGTAGGTACTGCAGCCCTGCATGTTTTTGGCGTGAAAGAGTAATGGGCTTCGGTACGAAGGGTCGGGTAATCGTTGTACTGTAAAAACTGCGATACTAGAACTCATATCTCAAGGTGGGTGGTGGCATTTACGTTGGAGATGTCTATGGGTTCCGGTAACCATTTAACTCCAGGCCGTGAGCTCGTCCATACATCGAAGCAATAAGAAAAAAGGCGAAGATTATTTTAAAACGTTCACTGAGCAACAGAATGGCGTCCACTTAACTAAAAAAATAAAGTTAATTTTGATTTATAAGTCTAGTTGAAGCAATTAACCATAAGCCGGATGTCAATGCTTCCTAACAAAATAGAACAAGACAAAATAGCCGCAGCTCCCAATCAAACGCAGTTACAAAATACCGAACTATTTTTGATATTCCAAAATCGTCTTTAACCCTGGCCAGTAGCACCTAATTTACTTCCAACCCTCACCTGTAATGCTGGCGGACATTTAAAGGTCTAATCCCTTAACTTTGTATTTACTGATCAGCGCTAAATAAGTGACAAGGATTTGTACAGAAGGAAAATGGTCGTTTATTTTTCAAAGGTTTTTAGGAACACAACAGTTTCTCTATAGTTAAAACTGATAGATTGATAGTTACGTTGTGTGATAATATTTGTTAATAAGCACTACGGATTGAGGCAAGACTTTTAAAAGTACTGAGTAAATTAAAAATGTTAAGAAAACGCGGCTTCAATCTAAATATTCGTAAATATACCGTAGTCGGACTCTTTTTGAAAGATTAGACTATGTTGGTGTTCAAACTCCGCAGGCAGCTACCGAATCTCAACACTTACTGGATACATTTTCTTTTCCTTTTTTATTACTTAGATGGGTTGACGAGCTCACGGCCCACCTGATGTTAAGTGATTACCGGAGCCCATAGGCATCTACAACGTGAATGCCGCCACCCACCTTGAGATAAGTTTAACGGATCCTCAGGTTGGCGGCGACAATTGAGACACTTTAACATCCACACGAAATAATATATTTTCTTTAGTACACGTTACGGTGGGTAAAATACGAATGCAACAGAGATATGCTAACCGTCGGTATTTATACAATCATCTTGACCTATTTTAATACAAACTGAGTAGGTAATCGTCGGTGCGCCCAGTCACGGCCGGAGTTCCGCAGGGGAGCGTCCTGGCACCATTCCTCTACGCTCTCTATACCAACGATATTCCCACGCTCGAGGGCAATCTCGAAGCGTGGGAAGCCGACGTGAAGTTGGCGCTGTTTGCCGACGACAGCGCCTACTTCGCGTCATCCAACTTCCCCTCTGCGGCCATTTCGAGGATGCAGAGGTTATTGGACTTACTGCCCCAGTGGCTGGACCGATGGAGGGTCGCGGTCAACGTGGGGAAGACCGCGGCTATTCTCTTCGGTCCGGTTCGCACAAGAGTCGTCCCGGGACAGCTCAGTCTCCGTGGCGCTAATGTCGAGTTTAGATCCAGCGTCCGGTACTTGGGGGTCGATATCGACCAGAGTTTGAGGATGACCGCCCACGCCATGTCGGCGTTGGCGGCCGCTCGCTACGCGAGATTCCTCCTCCGGCCGGTGTTGGCCTCCAGGTTGCCGGTCAGGACTAAGCTCGGCATTTATAAGACGTATGTCCGTTCCCGTATCACGTACGCAGCTGCGGCCTGGTATCACCTCATCCCGCAGGTCACGCGGGTGAAGTTACAGGCCCAGCAGAATCTGGCTCTTCGCACGATAGTCGGAGCAGGGCGTTACGTCAGTAATGCCGTAATCGCCCGGGATCTGGATGTGGAGTCGCTCGAGGAGTTAATCCGGAGGCTAGCTCGTAATCTTTACGAGCGGGCTGACGGTGGACCCCACGAGCATCTCCACAACTTAGCTCCCTTGCACGCTAGACCACCTGATGGTCTGGCGCTACCAAGGGAGCTACTGGAACCCCCGGCTATGGTAAGATAGTCGGCTTAATCGGAGTGATATGGGAGTGCTCATAATGAGTGCCCCCATGGGACTGAGCTGTCCACACTCGTCATTTCCCCCCACATCGTTGGGGTGCCCCCTTATGGGGACCCATTTCCCACCCCCGTTGGGTGGACCACTCCCCCTTCTGGGGAGTGTTTAAATCGGTCCCTCCCCGCGATGGTCTTCCCCTTTTGGGGAGCCCAGAACGGGTGAGTGCCAAACTAGTGCCGCGGCTCCTCCTCTGGTTTGTAGAGGTGGGGCCGCGGCATGGGGCCGGTGGCGGGCCCCACGGTGCTGACTGTTGTTCCCGGCTTTGTAGATATTGTAAATAGTTCGTAGTTTATAGTTAGTATAGTAGTCTAGTTTTAGTTATTTATAGTTAGTAGACAGGAAAAAAAAAAAAAATTGTTTTAAGGAAGCAGAGGACAGCAGATGGCGCCGGGTGTCACCGCCGCGGGCATCGAGCCGTTACCAGACTGCCCATCGTATTATATATAAGTATATATAGATGTAAATTGCAGCCGTGCACGCTGCGAACAGCGTACCTTCCCCATAGTCCTCCCTGCATTTACTTCACCCCTGCCCTATGTGGTAGGGAGCTTCGTCCCGGGCAGTGGGGTTTGCCCCGAGGCCCGTTCCGTGCCCCCCGTTAAGGGGGTACGACGACCCTTCTTCTTCTTCTTCTGAGTAGGTAATATTAAACATTGTTCATCTTAATTATTCTGCTGATTATTTACGTACAATTATTATTTAATAAAATCGAATTATGTAACAGATAACATTAAGGCTTATTGCGCCGGAAGCTGTCAAGCGGAAGGCGCCAATAAAATATTATAAGTATAAAGAAATATGAATGAAATAATTACTTGATTATGAAATTAATAATTATATTATAAGAATAATAAGTTCTATATAATTCCTAAGTTCGTAAATAATTTATTATGTGAGGCCGGAAGTGTTGCTCGATAACATATGATTTCTAAGGTCTCAGTATAGTTATAACGGCTGCCCCACCCTTCAAACCGAAACGCATTACTGCTTCACGGCAGAAATAGGCAGAGTGGTGGTACCTACCCGTGTGGACTCACAAGAGGTCCTACCACCAGTAACTTAAATACACAGTAACAGGTTCTTGAATTCCATTATTCGTCTTATTATGATATTAGCTTGGTATGTATGTACTTAAATGTGGTTGGCGGCATGTAAAGGAATCTTTCAACGTCATTTTCATCAATTTCAAGACGTCCGATTAACTTTAAAAAATTTGCACACGCATCGAGGAATGATGACAGTATAATCATTTTGTAATTTCATTCTAATAACTTGATCACTAAAGAAAAATATGAAATAAATTGTCAATTCGGTTTGCTACTTAAGCGTGTTTCTTTTTTTTCTACGCTTTTATAAGCTTCAGATGTATGTATGTTAGTATGTGACGGAATCTTTGAACATGATTATGACCCCTTTCAAAACGTCGGATTAGCTTGAAATTTGGTATACTTATTAAGGACCGATGACAATTCAATATTAAAAAAAAATTAGTTAAAAAATTGAAATTCAACAAAAAAATGAAAAATAAATAATAATTTAAAAAAACTTTTCAGGATATTATCAAAATAACCCTTCTACTCATATCTGTTCATAAAATATTTATAACTACTGATACCATGCACTCCATGCTTTTTTTACAATAAAACCATTTTTTCTTACACTATTTTTAATTCAAATTTATTAAAATTTATTTTCTATTTTTTAGTTATTTTAAACTATTTTTTTTTCTGTACCATATAAAATTATATACTGCTCACACCTTCCAAGAAAACTAATGTAAGAATTGTTTCGAACAGTTATCCCGGGTCTTCGTACCGAAAAGAAGGAGCCCGTTTAACATAATATCATCGAAGACTTCTGTCAAACAATACACTGAGCTCACCGTCCCGACATGTATAATGTATGAAGATTCAGAACGCACTTCTAATAGGTATTACTGACGCGTCGAATTCGTGAGGCTTATTTGCTTTGAATATGTAGGAAAATTTAGATATTAGACTAAAGATTAACATTTGGTTTCAAGAAAGAAAAAAAGACTGCAGCAAATCCGTGTGTTGACTGATTGTTTTTCTATTATATAAAAATCATCGCGGGACACAGCCGATGAACGATAATAAAATTAAGTTACGTTGAGAAGTATGAAAATTATCTGATTCTATATTTTTATTTAATGAAAGACAGAGAACACGCTATTGATTTATGTCATCAACATTCTAACCCATATAAATATATTCTCAGGCGTTATGGGAAATACCCTTAAAAATAGCTTCTGTAAATAGAATATGGTTGACGTTTATCTAACACATGAGCTCCTCTCAGAGTAAATTTGAAACTCCAAGTCAAAAATTTTTAAAATTTCTATTTCAAAAGAACATTCATTGTCAATATACTTTTTTAAATGGTTGAGTGTAGTTACGTAAAGCTCGGGATTCAAAGCTTACTCGTCCATTCTATTTTTATTTTAAAGTCTTTTTTATGTTGTACATTAGGTACTATTTTATTCTTTTAGATTCGAAATCAATAGAGTATTGGTTTTCTTATGCAACAATAACGCTATAGAGAAAATTCATGAAATAAAATTGTTAATAATTCGCTTATTTCTCACTCCTCGGTTTTTCTATTAAGGTACACATATTCTGTCTATTTTTTTTTGCTTCTGGGTTCCGCTAAAATTATTTTGGCAATCTTCACTATTATTATTAATAACACTAATAACAATAACATAAATGTTTTGTAGCAATCTTCAGGCAGCCTTCTCGTTGAGCAGCGTATGGGAACCTACAGTGGATTTACATGTAATTGTTTGATTTTATATATTTCTTTAATTGACGAAAGAGCTTGACGCCAGAAATATGTGCGTAGATGCCTGCGTATATGAGTTTAATTTTTCGTGAAATAAATAGTTTTGGATTTCTAAAAAAATCTTAGCTCTTAATACTAATAAAAATGTTAACAAAAAATAAAACCACGTTCTACAAAATAAAATGAGAATATCATCAACGTAGTTTAAGTCAATTAAATAGGTATGCGTTATTAAGGATAACTCCAAAACTGTTTATCAGATCTTGATGAATATTCACAAGTGAGACCACAAGGGAAGCCAATTTTTTTTTTAAAAGCTATCGTAGATCGGCCCACTTAGAAAAAAGCTCTGAGGTAACATAAAAACACACTCACTTTACAAATACAGTCTAATTGAGAATCTCCTTTTTTATGAAGTCGGTTAAATACGATAATAATGGCGACTCACAGATTATTGTAATCCCTAAAACAAAAAAAAAATCTTTTAAAATCAGTACAGTGAAACTAAATTTTCATTCAAAAGCCATGGTGACAGTATCGGCACATCTCGTTACGACGGGCGATCCCGCGAACACATCTAGGGAGCATCCCTAATGGCGACACCAAACTTTTCCCGCACACGTTTATCGGGGCCCGATGCCCTTACACAGTTCTCAGTCGGTCGTCGATAAATTACAGTAAGCTTCTTTTGTAAAGAATCCTCGAACAAATCACGGAGCCATAGTAAAAATGAGTTTTGATTCGTTAAGAGGGTAGGCATACGAAATTGTGCTACCAACATTCACATATTCTGTTCATTGTTTTTATTTGAAGGTTACCTAATGCTTTATAAACATTTTATGACGTATCTATTATAAAAATATAGATAGTATCAGGCTTCATTGTAATTAATATGTCAATTTCAAGCTTCTTTTTTTGATTTTTACGCAATTTGATCTGATGGTACATAGCAGCGATTTTGGTAACCCTTATCATCAAATTTACTCTCTTTACAATGGTGCATGCATCAATGCAATACCAATTTGATGGTGACGATATATTTTGTTATCGAGTTATTGTTAGTGTTGTGATAACTTCTTTGTGTAGAGATATCATTTAGGGCACATGTCCCAAATTCCATCGATTTTTTTTTTAATCTAATGATTCAACATCAGTTTTTCCACATCAATTTTGAGTGTTGGGAAAATGGAGTATAGGGAAGCACGGAGAGGGATAGATATTAATTAATTTTGCAGCTATTAACGTTCATATAATTAAAATTTCGCTTGATATGGAAAGGGGAATGCCCACTCTCCATAGTGTGCTAGGCCCAAGATGGACATCAAATATTACTATAAAAATGTACCGATTCAAATTCTTAAATGTATTGGATATCTAAAAAATATATTGAAATTGACGCCACTATTATAAAAAATGTAATAAAAATAAAAACTCGTTTTGAGGTTAATTTTCTATATAAATAAGTGTCGGATTGTGAGATACTTCAATGTATTACTTAATGTTTAAGATGTTCCTAATGTATTTTTATCCAATAGGGTATAAAAAACACACTTAATTCTTTAAATATCTATATTTTCTTCATCTTCATACACAATTAGTATCATCTCAAAATAGCAAAGGAGAGCCTATACACGGTTTTAAATCTCGGTCAGGGTAAAACCACAATTCACACAATGTTTTTTAGTCGTAGTATGAAACGTTATTGATAAAAGTAAAATAAATCGAAGAAAAAACAAAACACATCCATTTTGTACGCAAGCACAACACCACAAGCAGCAAACGAAGTGTCAGTCAGTCAGATTAAATTCAGTGTTGTCAGTATAAAGAAAAATAATTACATGAAATTCATATATCGATAATTTTTTTAAATAACCGATAATTTATTTATATCTTAATCTTTTTTTTACGAGTACACATTATTTTTTATGTTATTGTTTTAGTTGTATATATTTAAATAACAATACTAGTAAAGTTTTTTTTATTGCTTAGATGGGTGGACGAGCTCACAGCCACCCTGGTGTTGCTAAGTGGTTAATCGAGCCCACATACATCTACAACTTAAATGCGCCACCCACCTTGAGATATAAGTTCTAAGGTCTCAAGTATAGTTACAAGTTAAAGTCTAATGGGTATGTCTTCGATGTTATTTTATGTGCATAAAATCCATTAAAATCGATTGATTCATGATAATACTTAATATGATTTATTTATATGTTTTATTTATATACTCAAAATATTTACTTCATACGTAAAAGGTTTTGAAGCTGGCAATATTTTTCCCGCAAAAATAAAAATCTTTGTTTTTTCAATAGAGTTACTTTTTTTAAACTACTTATTGTAAACTGTAGTGGCGCTTATTTGCAAGAAAGTAAATGCATATTTATTTATGACAAAATTAATGCACTAAGTATTTTTTCTATAATCTATTGTCCGCTTTGGGCCTAAAATGGGCATTCCCCTTTGCGTATACCTTGGACGAAAACGCAAAAACCGTTGAAAATTTCTGTCATTAAAAAGTAAAGTTACGGAATCTACTATAATACAATATGGCCTTACAGATTTAGTGGAATGACAATAATTATCATATTTAATTTCGCTTACAGCTCACAGAGGTAAATAGAGGTGACTCTGATTCCATTAGAAATTCGTTGATTAGATGACCTATTTATTTAGGATGATCCGTAACTGGATAATTTTGCACTGCGACCCGAATTCTAAATTTAAGACAGATGAAAACGTGCACTGCGTCTAGTGTTTGAATATTTATATATTTTTTTGATTTTCTTTTATGCGTGCACGCGTCGTTTATTCGAATCACGAAAATCTGAGTTCGACGAAGATATCTTAGACTATAGTTTTCACGGACGGCGCTCGGAAGTTTTTTTGGGGTGAGCCATCGTATCACTCCTCAAAGCAACAGAGAAAGGAACTTGGAAAAAAAAACTGGATGTATTTCATGATAGTTCAATAAACGATAATAAAGTTTAAATTAAAAAGTTTTATTGTTAAGTTTTTATTTTTATTGCTTAAATGGGTGGACGAGCTCACAACCCTGGTGTTAAGTGGTTACTGGAGCCTATAGACATCTACAGCGTAAATGCGCCACCCACCTTGAGATATAAGTTCTAAGGTCTCAAGTATAGTTAAAACGGCTGCCCCATCCTTCAAACCGAAACGCATTACTTCTTCACGGCAGAAATACGCAGGGTGGTGGTACCTTCCCGCGCGGACTCACAAGAGGTCCTACCAACAGTAAACTTACAAGAGGTTCTACCACTAGTAACATAAATACACAGTAACAGGTTCTTGAATTCCATTATGAAGGATCGTCTTATTTAGGATATTAGCTTGATATGTATTTACTTAAATGTGGTTGGCGGCATGTAAAGGAATCTTTGAACGTTATTTTCATCAATTTAAAGACGACTGATTTAATTAAAACACAATTTACACATGCATCGAGGACTGACGACAATATAATAATTTTGTAATTTCGTTCTAATGACCTGATCACTAAAGAAAAATATGAAATGAATTGTCAATTCGGTTTGATACTTAAGCGTGTTTCTTTTTTTTAAGTACCAGTAAGAGTAAGTAATAAACATCCGATATCCTGTGCCGATTCACGAAAAGGCATTGATTAATTAAATTATATTGTATAGGTAGAAAACTAAGACGTCATTTTAACGTAAATGATATTCTGTCGGACCGAGAGAAAAACAAAAAGTATTCCCGAATGAGAAACTTTTAAGGCAGCCGCTCGGGAGCTTTTTCAGGCCGAGCAACTCTGCAAATACTCATCTGTTATAAAATAAAAAAAAAGTTGGTCCGTTCCGTATTAATCTAAAAGCAAATCAGATTCATACCCGGGAGGCTGGGCCACATCTGGCCAGTTAAAAGTTGCCAGTAAACTGGCATGAATACACCGCGTAACTTTGTTAACAATACACCTCAAGTTATAAGCGACAACGATAGTGGGATATTTGAATTCAAATTGTTTTATTGCGATTGGTTCCAAATATTAACAGTATAGACCCGTTGGAAATTAACTGAAAAACGTAAAAAAAGATAGCCAAATTCAAGTAGTAAGAGAGAAAATAAAAGATTATTAAATGCTGAACGCTATTTTGCAACCAAAGGTAAAAAACAATTTAATGTTTGGTCAGAGATTATTATTAAATTCTAAAAGCTATTTCGAAAACCACCAGTTGATTAATTTAAAAGCGTACTTGTAAATCCAGTAATTTTAGTTCTTCAACTATAAATTCGTACGGTATTGTGTGCAAAGGAAAATAATCTAACTCTTTGTCTTATGTGCGATGTTCAAAATGTTTGTAAACGCTTATAAATGTTTGCGTATATCTGTCACTGTAAGCTGTCAAACCCGCAAAATTATAATTTGCGTAATTACTGGTGGTAGGACCTCTTGTGAGTCCGCACGGGTAGGTACCACCGCTCTGCCTATTTCTGCCGTGAAGCAGTAATGCGTTTCGGTTTGAAGAGCGGGCCAACCGTTGTAACTATACTTGAAACCTTAGAACTTATATCTCAAGATGGGTGGCGCATTTACGTTGTAGATGTCTATTGGCTCCGGTCACCACTTAGCACCGGGTGGGCGGTGGGCTCGTCTAACCACTAAGCAATAAATAAATAAAATATTGTATAATAATCCCTATTGAAGTTAATTCTTGTAAAATCCGCTAAAACATAATAACTTAAGGCAATACCCATCCAAGTATCCAAGTCCGAGACTTCATACTCTCTACCCGTCGCAGCGTTTTGTGCTAGTACCGTCGGATAGTTGAAGGAAAATATGAAAATATCACAATTTACAAAGTTAGCTGTAAGCGAGATATGTCGTTGGTTCGCCGTCGCGGGTATGATGGGACACATATTAAAACGTTAGTCATGACTTTTAATATAACGTTTCATGCAAAACTTATATTGAGGTTTCTCGCACTAGCGTAATACTTCCACAGAGAAGAAGTAATATCGTTTAATAGAAGAAAAAAAACTAGCAAAATTTATGAATTTGAAACATTATTGATGGCAGCCTGTATTGTTGGTAGCCTATACAGGTAAATAACAAATATACTGTTTATATCTGCCTGGAAGTAGTGATAATATTCGAAAACTTAGGTGTATCGTGGAATCGTCTGCCCATTTATAATAATAAGACTTTCTAAGATAAGCCAAGATTATTCAAAGTGTGTACAGTTTTTCATAATTTAATTCTTAGTTACCGATAATTTTCGCTACACTACTGCACTTGGCTTAGACTGTGTCCTATAACATGTCAGTTATTTTTACGATGCGTACTTGAAAAATTAATTAAGGGATTATAAATTACCGATATAGGCTGTTATATTATTGATAATTTAACAACTATGGATGTTTGGTGAACAAGCTGCGATAATAACACCGAAGAACCTACAGAGGCCAATCAACATGATTTTCCAACTATAGTTAATTATATATGACTTCATTACAAGTATAAACTCCATCAAAACCCATGCTACAATTGCGAGAATTGCGAATATGAAACTTGTGTAGAATTTACCCCGAGTTACGTGGAATCTCCAATGTTCAAGACGGGAGGTATTTACATTATAATTATGTACATTTCATACTAACGAAATCAAATATAAATTGATTAACATGCAAAGTTTGACTTTAATTTTATTCTCGTAAAGTCCTTTTTTCAAATGATAACCAATTTTAATGTAGCGGAAATTGCAGTCAAGATTTGCTTTCAATTTGGATAAATTCTGCAATATATTAATATGTATTATTGAAACGACTCGTGCAGAATAGGTAAACATATAAAATATGTTCTTTTTTAAATGAGATCTAAAGCCTTTCTCGGTAGGCGATAGTGATTAATTACTATCAGATAGGACAGGTTGCTCATCTCCCATTGATGGCAAAGAAAAACGTCTTGTTGTATTGATTTGCTAGAAAATTTTCCCGATGTGCCAGCAAAAAGATTTAGCTGTACAAATATGAAACAAAATTTAATTGCCAACGCACACAGTGTAAATATCAAATAAATTTATTAGATAGACCAGTGAATCTTGATCTCACCTTACAATCAACAAACATAGAAAATCGGGTTGTAACTACTCGCACGAACTTTATTGTACATTGATGCCTCTATGCCCGAAAATCTTTTTGAAGTGCCCAAAACCCATTATTCCCCCCAAATAACACGATTGAATTTAATGCGTTTTTATTTTGATAAAATTAAATGTTTCAATCACGGCTTAAAGCATTTCCACTTTCCTTCGTTATTGGGATCTGTTCAAATACATACAAAAGATCTATGTTTTTTTTTATTGCTTAGATGGGTGGACGAGCTCACAGCCCACCTGGTGTGAAGTGGTTATTGGAGCCCATGGACATCTACAACGTAAATGCGCCACCCACCTTGAGATATAAGTTCTAAGGTCTCAGTATAGTTACAACGGCTGCCCCACCCTTCAAACCGAAACGCATTACTGCTTCACGGCAGAAATAATTATATTGCTCGAATGGAAATATAAAGAGTGCTCTGGCTTAGTCTGGTAACAGCTCTAAGCATGGCATTTCGGATCCTCCCGATCTAGTAACGGTGTTTTTAGGTACCTCAAGCACCGGTCACCGTTTTCGTCGAGCCGTTTGTCTGCAAAGAAGGGCTCGGCGAGCAAATTAACCCATAGTCACAACCCACTGAGTTTCTCGCCGGATCTTCTCAGTGGGTCGCGTTTCCGATCCAGTGGTACATTCTGTGAAGCACTGCTCTCGCTAGGGTTAGTGTTAGCAACGCCTCAGGTTAGAGCCCCGTGAGCTTACCTACTCGCCCGGAGAATCTAGTATAACTTCTCGAGGTTACGAGACTAGGTAGGAAAAAAAAACTGGAGAAAGTTATCATAAAGATCGAATCTAGATAGATTCGTTTGAAGTACGCAGAATCGAGATTAAGAAATGGATTGCGTAAAAACTTAAAGCTATAAATTCGGAAAAATGTCACGAAACTTGGTAATGGCCAGATAAAAGATTTCCTTGTTGGAGAGGAATATTGTCTTTTTAAAAAATTCTCATAGGTATTGGACAAGATCCGTGGACTGTAGGGTTTTGTAGCTTAAAATTAGCTATTAGAGAAAACATTCTAGGCCGTAATGTGACTTCGCACGGCTAGGTTCGCGAAGCAAGCAAAAGGAACTGGGTTTATAACATAAAATTGAGATTTTAACTTTACATCTCAGGGTATCGGAACTTATGTTGAGGGCTCTATGGGTTCCGGTAACCAGTTAAAACCACATGTGCTGTACAATTTAGGGTAATAAATACGTAAGAAATAGGGAGATGTAATTTTAAGCGTGTGTCATTACAAAGTATGTGTAGGCTAACAATTTTACTGTCTTCTCAAAAGCAGATGAGTATACAAACCTGACCTTGAAATGATTGGAGTCACTCTTGAATCTCGTAGGGCAAGGGAATTTCCAAATAAAGGCTTACCGCTAAGGAACTTTTCTAATTTTTTTTCTTGCTTAGATGGGTGGACGAGCTCACAGCCCACTGGGTGTTATGTGGTTACTGAAGCCCATAGACATACCAACGTACATGCCGCCATCCACCTTGAGATATAAGTTCTAAGGTCACAAGTATAGTTACAACGGCTGCCTTACCCTTCAGACCGAAACGCATTACTGCTTCACGGCAGAAACAGACAGAGCGGTGGTACCTACCCGCGCGGACTCACAAGAGGTCCTACCACCATTTAAAAAGATCTTCATCATCTTTCTTTTCATCAAAGACTTTTCACTAGACACAGATTGATAATACTGCTTACTTTTTTATAATTGCTTAAAACCTCGGTACATTTAACTAGCGACCCGCCCTCGCTTCGCTTCGGAAACATTAAAACACACACGAAACAAAAAAAAAAAAAAAAAATATTGCCTATGTTCATCAGGGACAATGTCGGCTTCTAATGGAAAAATAATTTTTCAAATCGGTCCAGTAGTTTCGGAGCCTATTCGAAACAAACAAACAAACAAATCTTTCCTCTTTATAATATTAGTATAGATCTTGTTTCGGAATCGCGGCGTAACCAACATCAAGAGACTTGTCAGTATTAAATGTATTCCATCGAGAGTTAGAAACTTTATACCACCTGAATTACGCCTTCCTGCTATTAAGACGAAGATTATATCACCTCTGAATTGTGTTTCGGATAACGTGATATGCTCACAAGAGACTTCCAATAATATGAAAACTGATACGGTTAGTGTATGTATGCGTACGGTACCTTGTATGGCTTGTTACTTTAGATGTAGGGGAGGTAGTATGAAAAATGAAATGATTTGATGATTTCGATGCTCAGAAAAACTTTATGCAAATAAATAAAAATCTGAAACAAATTACGCACGGTCATCTGGCCCCAAACTAGAATTCCATACACATGAGAGCTATATCTATATCAAGTAAAGAGAAAAGAAACCGGGGTCTAAATAGAATGATCTGCCCGATATGAAAATTTACTCTTCTATCTACACTTATGACATAGGTATGTTTAAACTTATATATGTAAATATGGAAGGATGAATATTAGAATTGTTTAATGAAAGTTTCACACCGATTGACTGAAAATGTTCCCTAACTAGTCAGTCAATTGTATTGAAGTTAATACTCAAAAATATGTCAGTATTAAGCTTTTACTATGGCTTTTCTTGTTGCACAAGATAAGTTCATTCAAAAAAATGCAAACAGTTATTAAAAATATATAATAAATAAATAAATATTTACTAACAATCACACCACTTTAACTGGTCCCGTGGTAAGTTCGTAAAGAACTTGTGTTACAGGTACCAGATAACGGAAATAAATGTAAGATTTTTATCATACACATACATATATTTAAGATACATTCATAACCCTGGAAAAAACATTTATATTTATCATACAAATACCTTCCCTTGGCGGGATTCGAACCCGCGACCCCCTTGTGTAGTGACCATGTCACTTACCACTACACCAGACGGCCGTTAATGTATTCAATATATTATATATTCGTGATATAATTCTCGTATTACTAATATAGAGACAGTTAAAGATATAAAAGTTTTATTCAAAGCAAACCAAAGAACCAGTGGATTGGCAATTTCAGTGTACTTCTTGCTACGAAAATTGAAGGTTTATGGAAGAAATCACACGGAGTATTAATGTGTTTAAAACGATTGTCAATGAAAATATTTGATATACTTTAATTTACAATAGAAAAACTTTATCCACTACATTAGTCGAGAGAAGTAAGATAATCCACCTACATAATAAAGTTTGTAGGGTAGTTATAAGATTAAATAGAGAAAAAAATTTCTAAATTTGTAATTATTGTAAATGAACACAAACGATTTCAAATCTCAAAGCTTAAAGCTTAGTACTGAATGACTGATTTTCATGGGACTAATAAATGAAACTACGTTGTTTAGAACAAACAATTGTAACTATACTTGAGACCTGAGAACTTATACCTAGTCAGGTCATAAGTATTGTCACACAGTAAAAACTTTTCTTTTAGAATGCTGGCCACAAAAAAGTTTATTGAATTCGAATTTCGAATTGTTCATGAAAATAAAAATGTATACTTTTAGAATTTTACTCATTTTTAAATATGGAGTGGACGCTTAAAGAAGACCGTGTTGCAGTTATTGCGTTGCATCGTTGCGGTTACGCGCTAATTCAAATTTTTAACATACTGAAAAATTTGAATATAACCAAAAGATTCGTTTATCGTACCATCAAACGATACAATGAAGACTCTAGTGTAGATGACAGGTCAAGAAGTGGTCGCCCTCGGTCTGTTAGGACTCCAGCAGTGATAAAAGCTGTGAAGGCACGGATTCAAAGAAATCCCAAACGTAAGCAGAAACTGTTGGCAATTCAGATGGGGTTAAGCAGAACCAGGGTGAAAAGGGTGTTAAATGAAGACTTAGGGCTTCCGGCATATCGAAGAAAAACAGGACATCGTTTGAATGCTCGTCTAATGGACCTGAGACTGAAGAGATGCCGCGCTTTGTTGAAGCGGTACGCGGGAAAAAAATATCGGGAAATTCTTTTTTTGGATGAAAAAATTTTTACCGTAGAAGAGAGCTACAACAAACAAAATGATAAGGTGTACGCACACAGTAGTGAAAAAGCGAGCAACAGTATTCCGCGTGTCCAACGAGGTCATTTTCCATCCTCGCTCATGGTATGGTTGGGAGTTTCTTATTGGGGCTTAACAGAGGTACATTTTTGTGAGAAAGGTGGAAAAACGAATGCAGTTGTGTATCAAAATACAGTCCTGACGAACCTTGTGGAACCTGTTTCTCATACCATGTTCAATAACAGGCACTGGGTATTCCAACAAGATTCGGCGCCAGCTCATAGAGCGAAGAGCACACAAGACTGGCTGGCAGCGCGTGAAATCGACTTCATCCGGCACAAAGACTGGCCCTCCTCCAGTCCAGATTTGAATCCGTTAGATTACAAGATATAGCATTACTTGGAGGAAAAGGCGTGCTTAAAGCCTCATCCCAATTTGGAGTCACTCAAGACATCCTTGATTAAGGCAGCCGCCGATATTGACATGGACCTCGTTCGTGCTGCGATAGACGACTGGCCGCGGAGATTGAAGGCCTGTATTCAAAATCACGGAGGTCATTTTGAATAAACTTTAGCGTCATAAGAATCTATGTTTTGTTAAGTTCATTTTGGTATATGAATGGTTACATAATGAATAAACTTATTTCAATTATTTTACATTAAACATGTGACAGAATTTATGACCTGACTAGGTAATATGTTAAGGTGGGTGGCGCATTTATGTTGTGGATGTCTATGGGCTCCAGTAACTACTTAACACCAGGCGGGCTGTGAGCTCGTCCACCCATCTAAGCAATAAATAAAAAAATATATAATTAGTAGCTTTCTTTAAATAATTTTGTCAATAAACTCTACGCGGCGTAGGATTGCATTAAAGTAAGTACATTACTTCGCTAATTCAACTTTACGTAACTTTATTTAATTAAAATTAAATTAAATTAAACTTTTTTTTTATGATTGACAGATTATTGGTGGCCCGAAGACCTTTCCAGTTTCACCAGGACAGCTGGGCGAGCAAATGCTCAGCCAGGAGGGGTGGGATTTGCTAACAACTGCCCGAGCGCTTAGACAAGTTCGATGAGTACGGTTACCGTGGTCCCTAAGCCTCCTAGTGTTAGAGCTGAAGGCGTCTAATGCAAAGGTTATTGGATCTGATGGATCCGTAAGGACGTGGACTAAAAGTGTTTGTTAAATTAAACGCTTCGAACCGCCAGATTTGGAAGCGCATTGCCTGGAGGGCGGTCGTCGAGAGCATGGGCGACCTAACGGGTCCTTCTGCGCGTACAGCGTCAGCGCAACCACGACCACTCTGACAAGAGTGTCCGGCTGAGAAGAAAGAAATAAATTGCTACATATTAATTTACTACATATATATATTTTTTTAATAATAATAATTTATTTATTAACCTTGAAAACATTTACACATAACAGTTTGCTAAAAACTCTCCACACTAGGCACTGCCTGTCTCGTGGAGAGTTTTTTTACAGGAGTATCTTAAGACTAGTAATAATGGTGCTGAATATACGAGTAAATCAAAATAGTTAAGCTAATATTATATATACACATACACACACACACACATATACATATATGTAAAAAGAAAAGGAACAGGTGTAATGATTTTTACCATAGGTACGTGTTTAGGGTTACTTAATGCATTTCAGAAAGTCCTCCGAAAAAGAGTAGGACCAATTAAGCAGTTCTTTTGTTGACTTTCTTTTAACTTCTTCGTAATTTAGGTTAATTTTTGATAAATAAAATTTTCGAATAACTACGTTCAAGTTTGAAATACAGGCCCGTATATTCCGATATACTCCGAAAATTGTCGTCGTAATTCCGCAAAATTCAATTTAAAATCGCTCGAAGCCCGGTCAGTTCCGAATATTCCGCAGCAACCTGCCCAGTAATTGGCAAGGCCCGCGGTAGATGCATTCAAAAATCGTATCGGATAGCGACCGACGGCTCAAGCGGATTGGATAACTGTCATTGTTGCGGATGTCAACATTTTTATGGACCATTGGGTTTCGGAAAAGTATTGGTACCGCAACAAATGGTTTTCCAACATTGTTTTCTGGTGTCTTATCATAAAAGGTTTGTTTCTAATTCTTTAAAGAGACTTCAACGTGAAAGATATAAAAGGGTTTTTGGATGTTTTAATTAGTTTAAATCTAAGAAGCATAAGGGAAAGTGGGCAATTGTCGTCTGTCAAAAAAGGACGTCACACATGAATGCAACTGGCCGCTTGAATTTATGGTTGAGGACAGGGCTTAAATTTTCGGGAAATAGACGCTTAGGTTTAAAGTTTGATGTTTGTTGAGCAAAATTATTAATTGGGTACGAAGTCTTTGGATAGCTATACGAGTATTACTTAGTACTGTGTAGTAGAGTGTAGTGCATGAGGTGTATTTTTGGTCCGTTGACATTTGTGAGTGGTGAAGTAGAAACTTGCAATTTGAATGGTTTGTTTGCGTAATTACTGGTGGTAGGGGAGACTTGTGCGCGTGCATGGGTAAGTACCACTATCCTGCCTTATTCAGCCATAAAGTAGTAAATGCGTTCTGGTTTGAGGAGTGGTGCAGCCGCTGTACTACGGAGCTGAGATTTAGAATTCATGTCTCAAAGTGGGTTGTTGATGGCTGTGAATTGCGGTATTCGGTTGGGTCGTGAGTTCGCCCACTCTTCGAAACAATAAAAAAATCGATTATTATAAAATTTCTATCTAGTGGTTTTTAAAGGACAAATAATTTTTAGTTGCACGAATCAACAGCCAACTCCATTTTGTGTCGAGCAGTTGATAGGGTCACTGGGTACAATAAATTATATAACATCATTAATGCTTCTTAAAATATAAGATCACTTGAGAGAACTTTCACTTCGATGATATTCTTTTCACCAGAGGAAACCTTAACATTGGACAACCGGTAAGCAATGTACGTACGGTCATACTAGAATTAATTGTTAAAACTACTGGTATATAATATATTGTACAGGGTGTCCCAGAAAGAATGGATAATCCTTGAACCCCGCACGGGACAGCTCTCCAGCGCTCAGAAAAAAATATCTAAAAAAAAGAATTCCAAGTGATACCCAAAATATAATTTTTTTTAGAATAACATACGTTATTTTTACTTTACTTCACATTAATGTGCACAACGGCCACAAAGTTATGAAATTTGTGACGTTTTTGTTGTATCTTATTCCTGATAGATTATACTACCAGAAATACATTAAATAATATAAGTATCTATGATACTTTTTTCAAAAACAAAATAAGAACTTTAATTTTTAACCTGAAATTTGATACCAAAATAATTTTGGCGTAGTTTGAGAGTGTTTCATGTAAAAAAATGGTATGAAAACGTAAGTGGCCAGCTACTTTATTTATTATTTATTTATTTATTTATTATTTAATACTGTTACACGTGACACGTCACATCCATGAGTCCATCTATCCATGAACGGTAACTGGCTACCATCAGGTCATACGCTTATTTGCTAATAATAGCAATAAAAAACTACGAACTATTCGGGTTTGACACTTGTCCCGATTCTGAGCCAATCTTATCCAGTGATCTTTCTGACCTGAGCCATGATCCTACGAACGTCCTTGACTTTCGGAATGTGCTTATTTATATTTGTTAGCTCCTTAGCTCCCGGCAAAATATAATTAAGTATGTAAAAGCTTTCCAAAACTTTCTTGTCGTCGTAAAACGTGGTTCATTCGTATCCTATCGTATTGTGATTTTCAAAATTATTTAAAATAAGCTTCGTCGTAGAACTACGCGGACCTGATGTTAAGACGTGATGTGTAGATTTTATGGACTATGGACGCTTTACATGATCTCCTTTAACCGTAAATTTAGATATAAATAGGAAAAGACATAATAGATCATCATCTTCTTTTCCTCTTTTCGTTAAGCGGATTTGCTTTGCAGCTGTAATGAATTAATGTTATCAACGATTTGTTAAATAAATTTGGAAACTGCTTTTGTAACTAGCACAAGAGAAACTGTCAATTATGAGGAAAAAGCTATTTGAAAAAAATATTTTAATCTAAAAACGTCGGTGATTATGATCGATTTTCATTCGGGCGGACCAATAATTATTTTGTAAATTATAATTGCCTATAATTGCCTAAAGGCCTTAATACTTGGGAGATTTTTAAAACTAGGATAGTTTTTTATGGCTGGTAATAAAAAAAAAAACATCCACCCGTATGAATTTCCTTGACACGTACAAACAAGACGAAGATTAATACTCAGACACCTGATTCTTCCTCAGAAATGCATGATCAGAATCGTTCGCGAATAAAATTGGCTTTTTTTCACGTTTTATTGATCTCTTGAGCTGTGAGTGTTGTAATTCGAATAAACACGCGAACAATTTATTTTGGAGTTGAAACGACCGATATTGGACTCAAAAAGCCAAGCAAATAAGGTCTGGTTACAGCGCTAAACTTATCATGGTCTGTTCGGAGGCTGTACAAGGTTGTCAAGAAGAATGCTACGAAACATAGGTATGTGTTTAATAATGTATGTATGCGAGTTCTAAGGAAATTTCAAACGTACAAAACGAAATCCGAGCGTTTGTAAACTTGTTTGAAAATTTAAATATTGTAAAATGAACTAAGCTACGTTCTTCTTCTCAATCGTGTCACTCTTGAATGTTTTTTTTTATTGCTTACATGGGGGGACGAGCTCACAGCCCATCTGGTGTTAAGTGGTTATTGGAGTCCATAGACATCTACAACGTAAATGCGTCACCCACCTTGAGATATAAGTTCTAAGAGTTACAACGGCTACGCCACCCTTCAAACCGAAACGCATTACTGCTTCACGGCAGAAATAGGCGAGGTGGTGGTACTTTTTTTTAACGCTTGGTAATCCTTTTACGGATTCCCTGTCGAGGTGCTGGTATCTACCCGTGCAGACTCACGAGAGGTCCTACCACCAGTAATTACGCAAATTATAATTTTGCGGGTTTTAGATTTTTATTACACGATGACACGTTCATTCCTTCACCGTGGAAGTCAATCGTGAACATTTATTAAGTTTTTAGAACATTTATTATATTTCATTAAAAATTCGGGATTTGAACACCGTTGCATCGCTAGATACGAATTAGATACGATAGAGACCGGACGTTTTTTTTTTTTTTTTTATTGCCTTTGTAGGCAGACGACCTTACGGCCCACCTGATGGTAAGTGGTTACCGTCGCCCATGGACTTCAGCAATGCCAGGAGCAGAGCCAAGCCGCTGCCTACTGCTTAATACTCTCCACAAGCCTCGTTTGAAGAAGGACATGTCGTAGCGCTCGGGAAACACCGTGGAGGGGAGCTCATTCCATAGCCGGATGGTACGTGGCAAAAAAGACCTCAGGAAACGCACTGTGGATGACCGCAGTGGCTCCAGGTAGTATGGATGAACTCTACTCCGGTGGCGGGCGGTGCGATGGTAAAAACGAGACGTTGGTATCATCTCGAACAATTCCTCAGAGCACTCCCCATGGAACATGCGGTACAAAATACAGAGGGAACCGAAGTCCCTCCGCAGACCCAGAGGCTCCAAGCGATCTTATTCTTTTAGGCCACGACGACTTCCAACTCTTGACTGATTGGTCGTGATCGTCATATAGTATTCAAGGGGCAGACTTGATGCGTCTCCCGACGTCTCACCATCTCTCCCTGCTCGAAACCATTCTTCTGCACTCATTTAGGTGATCTCCCATTGCAGTTTTAATTTGATCGGTCCCCCTATGTTAAAAAAAAGCCATGTTCTTCTACCAAAAATAAAATCTTCTTTCAAGAATATTACGCATATCACTGTCAAGTCTATTTGCCGCGAAATAGTTATGCATTGCTGCTGCAATACTGGGGGCATATCCATCATATAATTGAGACTTCCACTTGACATATCAAGTGGTAGCCTTAATGATATTTATGAACTCCGGTAATTATTTAATACCAGCGTTATTGTGCTGGTGGTAAGATTCTTGAGATTGTGAGTCCGCACGGGTAGGTACCACTTCCCCGCCTATTTCTGCCGTGAAGCAGTAATGCGTTTCGGTTTGAAGGGTGAGGCAGCCATTGTAACTATACTAAGACCTTAGAACTTATGTCTCAAGGTGGGTGGTGCATTTACGTTGTAGATGTCTATGGGCTCCAGTAACCACTTAACATCAAGTGGGCTGTAAGCTCGTCCACCCATCAAAAAAAGAGCTCGTTAGCAAATTAATTCAACGAAATAAAAAAATCTATTTACAGCATAGAACTATTCAAAGCCTAGCTTGAAGACTGACATCGCGATCAGAAAGCACCGCGCAGAGGATCTCATTCCAGAGCCGGATGGTACGTGCCGAGAATGATTTCTCGAAATGCAATATGGAAAATCGTACTGGTCCCATGCAGGAAAGGTCTGCTCCAGTGACGGGTTCCACGAATCGTAATTCAAATGTTTATTCAGTATACTTTATGGATATTGTATAATAAATACAAATTGAAAATTAGACTGGCAATCACATTTATTAACATCAGTCTATTAGACTGGTATATAATACATATGTTTTTTTTTGTATGTAAAGTAAATACCTACCCATTAGCACTAACAAGTTCGCATCCTCCGATAAGTTGAAAATTTGCACACGTATCAAGGACCGATGACAATACAATAATTTTATGATTCGCTCTAATATCCTGACCGTTATCAATAGGATAAAAAAAATTGGAAACTAATTGTATTTTTTATTCATTTAATTGGGTCATATTAGTTTTTAAGGAACATTTTTTTTTTGTTAGTAGCTGACTATGGCACTAAATGATATAACCTTTGATCTCAATCACTTTAGGGCTACTATAAATCAAACTGTTTCACAATGTGTTTCACAGTTTAGTTTTCCAAAAAAAATACCGGTTTTTTTCAATGATTTTTCTAGGTAACGATGGTAAAATCAAAATTGTAAATTTGTTTATACTTAAATTAAGTGCTTTTAAAAGTCATGATTACTAATTCGGATTATGAACTAGAAAAATCGGCAAGAAACTCTCATCTTTCATTCTTCCAAACATAATAAAATGTAAAATTTATCCGGGGCAATTTAGATGTTTTTAAAGAGTATGTGAAGGCAAACTTTAAATCTAATTTTATTTTACCGTAATTAAATACTAAGATAAAAATTTAAAATAAAAGATGTGTGGTGTCGTGGGACACCGGATAGGAACGAAGTTCCTTATTATAAAAATATTAATTTTAAGTTCTATTCGAGGTAAAATAAAATAAAACTGGAGGTTTCGCAACAAGCCACGGTCATTCGGTAACGTGGGAGCTTTTTGTGGTACACTTCATTCACGGTTGTTTGCATAATAGTTAGTGTATTGCGCAAATGAACGCTCTGAGATCGTGGTCAATGAATGATAAAAAAATGTTATTTTTTGTACGTTATTACAAAGTTAAGTCGTACACTGTGTGCATTACTAATTTGTACGTTTTTACAAAGTTAAGTCGTAAACTGTGTGCATTACTAATAAAAATCTTACGTCACGGACGTTTTTTCCCGGTTAGAGTACCCCTTCGCATCGTCCCATAAGGAACTTCGTTCCAAAAATGTTAAAATCAAAATGTTATTCAAAGTTATAAATTGTTCTTAATAATTTTCCTAGAGTTCTGTAATTCTTTTTTCAAATGAACGGGAAATGTTGTAAAGTGATGCAGCGATCTTGCAAGCTACGTTGACTGAAGTTTCTCTTTTGAACGAAATTGAATTTCACACAGAGCTAAAAAGAATTAAGACAGACCGGATTTTTTATTTTCCTTTTTTTTTAATACGAGCAAATGTTGTGGATTCAGTAATTTTCTAATTGTTTGCTGACACACTGCTAACAGTGGGTACTCACTCGTGAACGGCGACTTATATTAACACTGCTATCAGTACTTTACCTAGTCTAGTAATTTTGGCCCGGTTGTTATTATATTTTAATGAAGATAAATTAAAATTAGGCTACTCTGAAAATGTATCTGGAAGGATAACTGAGATCTTCAAGTATTACCAGCAAACCGTACATCGATTTTAGGTTTTTATAGCCTAAGTGAATGAATGAGGCTACGTCCCACTCGATGTATAGTGATTACCGGAGTCTATACACATCTCAAGGTCAATACCGACACCCACCTTTAGATATCTTGAGACATACTTATCTGGGTACTGTCATCCGGTATATTCTCTGCAGAAAGGGCGAAAAGATACAACTAAAATTAAAACGTCAGACTCGCATGCCGTTGTAGGTCGCGATGCCAACGCTATTGATCCTGCTGTATATAATATGTCGATGTGCTTTGGATGTGCTTTCACTGGTGGTAGGACCTGTTGTGAGTCCGCACGCGTAGGTACTACCACCCTGCCTATTTCTGCCGTGAAGCAGTAATGCGTTTCGGTTTGAGGGTGGGGCAGCCACTGTAACTATACTTTTTTATAATAACTAAGAGGCAAACGAGCAAGACGGGTCACCTGATGGTAAGTGATTCACCGCCGCCCACGGTCACCAGCGTTTACGCCAGTGCGTTGCCTACCCTTCAGATAAGAATATGCTCTTTTCTTGAATAACCCAATAACTTGAGACCTTAGAGCTTATACCTTAAGGTGGGTGGCGCATTTACGTTGTAGATGTCTATGGGCTCCAGTAACCTCTTAATACCAGGTGGGCTGTGAGCTCGTCCACCCATTTAAGCAATAAAAAAAAAGCTGTGGAAACTTTGAGATCATACCGCTGCGTCAATTGTAATGAAATACCAACGCCCTTTAAATAGAGTATGGACCATTTCACAGACTATGATTGTAATATTATATTAGTATAGATTATTCTATCTACGTTCCATGTCAGACTTCTATCTTACAGCTGGTTAGTATCAAAACATTGGACGTTTTCAAGCTGTTAGTTCACAAGACGTCGACTAACTTAATTTCCAAGCATCTCCTTTGGCGACATTAAACAGTTTATAAGGAACTTTGTATTTGCGGTAAAATCGCGAGCTTCGATCGGGGCTAAATCGAAGATGATAATTAGATAGCGGAAGCTTTTAAGCTCTTGAAAGGGGATGTGCGTTGAGGATTTGCTAAGGTTTTTTTTGTTGCAACTTGATTTTGGATATCTATAAATTCAGTCTCAACATTGTCCCATGTAAGTTTATAAGATTTATTGATCGCCTTGTTGGTCTACCAGTCATTGACTTTAGCTAACTCTAGAATAGGTTCATGATTCGATATTCGGTCTGATGGCGAAAATATTTAGTTTGGGTATTTGTTTGACTGGCCGTATCACCAACTAATATTAGTTGAATGTGAATTTTATTCGCACACTTAAAACATTCAAAGTATTAAAATTGTTACTGAGTTTTGAGTGACGCGAGAGTTCTTAATATTATTGCACCGCATCTTATTTAGCATGGCTCTTATCGACAAGGTACTATTGATTGTATTATTGTTTGTAATTAGCATGGGTGGCGGTTTGGCTGTACCCCTAGCGTTGCTGGCGTTCATGAGCTAATATACCAATCACCATCAGGGCTGTATGCAGGTCTTTAATGGCAATAATAAATAAAAATAGAAATAAAAATAAAAAAGCCCTTTATTCCATGCAATTTTTTTTTTTGTATAATTATGTTATAATGCATGGACTCTTTTCAGGTAAAGGCCTACTTCAAAGATTTCCATTTTGTTTTGCCTCTGGCGACATGAATCCAGTGTGGCCAGCAACTTTTCTAATGTCGTTTTCCCAACGCGTGTACGGTCTACCGACGCGCCGCTTGCCCTGTGGACCGTCCCATGCAGTTACTTTAGATGTCCATCTCCCATCCTCGAGTCGTGCTACGTGGCCAGCCCACTAAAATGTCAATCATTGAGCAAATTGGCAATAATAAAAAAGTAAAATTACTACTACCATTATTCAAGTACTTTTTGTATTATACGTATTTTTTTTTATAGCTTAGATAGGTGGACGAGCCCACCTGGTGTTAAGTGGTTACTGGAGCCCATAGACATCTACAACGTAAATGCGCCACCCACCTTGAGATATAAGTTCTAAGGTCTCAGAATAGTTACAAACGTATAGTTGATTATGAATCCAATTAGTCGTCTTAAGAGACATACGGGACCATGCCTGATCACTGCTAAAAGTCTAAAGCCCGGATAAAAATCATCTACAATTTAAAAAGAATCTGTATTAGATTTTTTTATTATAAATTAATTGGTAGTCTCAGAGGTGCTCCACAACTTACTAGACAAGATAAACACTCGGTCGAGTATATCCATCGCTCGGGGCTGAACCGTTGATCAATCGGGTGGTAGCCCTGAAAAATTCATGTACAATCTCGTCTGATAGCCCTAATGTTTATGGTTTGCATTTTATAAAATTTACTAAAGCTTTTATTGATATTGGTGGATAGAAGCTATCTTGTTTCGATTAAATGTAAACATTTGGTTTTTTTTTTGAACAATTGAAAACGTTGATTAAAACTATACAGTTTTTTTTGCTTAGATGGGTGGACGAGCTCACAGCCCACCTGGTGTTAAGTGGTTACTGGAGCCCATAGACATCTACAAAGTAAATGCGCCACCCACTTTGAGATATAAGTTCTAAAGTCTCAAGTATAGTTACAACGGCTGCCTCACCCTTCAAACCGAAACGCATTACTGCTTCACGGCAGAAATATGCAGGGTGGTGGTACCCATCCGCGCGGACTCACAAGAGGTCCTACCACCAGTAAGCTGATATTGGTATGAGAAGCCATTAAACTTTCGATTATACCTAACGTTTCTCATGGCATTTCACATATTGTTTGATGAATACCAGGTAAATGTTTTAATGATTAGGACACGTGGTGTAATAAGATTGAGCGGTACCGAAGCGTTTTGTTATAAAATAAACAGTTACACGTGTTTTCAATGAAGGAATAAGATATTATTCTAAAATTGATTTTTTTTTTATTGCTTAGATGGGTCGACGAGCTCACAGCCCACCTGGTGTTAAGTGGTTTCTGGAGCCCATAGACATCCACAACGTAAATGCGCCACCCACCTTGAGATATAAGTTTTAAGGTCTCAAGTATAGTTACAACGGCTGCCCCGCCCTTTAAACCGAAACGCATTACTGCTTCACGGCAGAAACAGGCAAGGTGGTGGTACACACCCGCGCGGACTCACAAGAGGTCCTACCACCAGTAATTACGCAAATTATAATTTTGCGGGTTTCATTTTTATTACACGATGTTATTCCTTCACCGTGGAAATCAATCGTAAACATTTGTTGAGTACGTATTTCATTAGAAACATTGGTACCCGCCTGAGATTCGAACACCGGTGCATCGCTATATACGAATGCACCGGACGTCTTATCCGTTAGGCCACGACGACTTCAAAATGTCATGATGCCACAAAATGAAACCAGTTGCGTAATTATTAATGCTACCGTATGACCAAATAAACACATACCGCTAATCTGCTTCTCTTTGCCGAAACGTAATATAAAGAGAAAATTTAAGTATCATATAATTTAGATACTAGATGATGACCGAGTTGCTCGTATTTTTTTATTTTTTTGATAACGCCATCTTGTTGTGTCATTAAAGCAGTTAGTTGCTCTCAATTAAGAAAAATAGTATTATTATTCGCCAATAGATGTCGGGAAGAGTCATAAAGTTGATTATCGATAAAGTTGATTGAAAACACGAAAAAAACAAAACTTTTTCTGAAAATAAATCGTAGCTAGATCGATTTATCATCCCCGAAATCCCCTGTTTCTGAGCTGTTTCCGAGATTCAAATTATATATATACAAGAATTTCTCGTTTAAAGGTATAAGATTAAAGGTATAAGAATTAATATACAACTCCTGAAGTATCTGGAGGATCGCCAGTTGATCAGTGACCGACAGTACGGTTTCCGTCACGGTCGCTCAGCTGGCGATCTTCTTGTATACCTTACTCACAGGTGGGCTGAAGCCTTGGAGAGCAAGGGCGAGGCTCTTGCTGTGAGCCTTGATATCGCGAAGGCCTTCGACAGGGTCTGGCATAGGGCACTTCTATCGAAGTTACCATCTTACGGAATCCCCGAGGGTCTCTGCAAGTGGATCGCTAGCTTTTTGGATGGGCGGAGCATCACGGTCGTTGTAGACGGTGACTGTTCTGATACCATGACCATTAACGCTGGCATTCCACAAGGTTCGGTGCTCTCCCCCACGCTTTTCATCCTGTATATCAATGACATGCTGTCTATTGATGGCATGCATTGCTATGCGGATGACAGCACGGGGGATGCGCGATATATCGGCCATCAGAGTTTCTCTCGGAGCGTGGTGCAAGAGAGACGATCAAAACTTGTGTCTGAAGTGGAGAACTCTCTGGGGCGAGTCTCCGAATGGGGTGAATTGAACTTGGTTCAATTCAACCCGATAAAGACACAACTTTGCGCGTTCACTGCGAAGAAGGACCCCTTTGTCATGGCGCCGCAATTCCAAGGAGTATCCCTGCAACCTTCCGAGAGTATCGGGATACTTGGGGTCGATATTTCGAGCGATGTCCAGTTTCGGAGTCATTTGGAAGGCAAAGCCAAGTTGGCGTCCAAAATGCTGGGAGTCCTCAACAGAGCGAAGAGGTACTTCACGCCTGGACAAAGACTTTTGCTTTATAAAGCACAAGTCCGGCCTCGCATGGAGTACTGCTCCCATCTCTGGGCTGGGGCTCCCAAATACCAGCTTCTTCCATTTGACTCCATCCAGAGGAGGGCCGTTCGGATTGTCGATAATCCCATTCTCTCGGATCGTTTGGAGCCTCTGGGTCTGCGGAGGGACTTCGGTTCCCTCTGTATTTTGTACCGTATGTTCCATGGGGAGTGCTCTGAGGAATTGTTCGAGATGATACCAGCATCTCGTTTTTACCATCGCACCGCCCGCCACCGGAGTAGAGTTCATCCATACTACCTGGAGCCACTGCGATCATCCACAGTGCGTTTCCAGAGATCTTTTTTGCCACGTACCATCCGGCTATGGAATGAGCTCCCCTCCACGGTGTTTCCCGAGCGCTATGACATGTCCTTCTTCAAACGAGGCTTGTGGAGAGTATTAAGCGGTAGGCAGCGGCTTGGCTCTGCCCCTGGCATTGCTGAAGTCCATGGGCGACGGTAACCACTCACCATCAGGTGGGCCGTATGCCCGTCTGCCTACAAAGGCAATAAAAAAAAAAAAAAAAAAAGATAAGATTAATGTCTCGTCTCAAAAGTCGTTCACCACAATCTCATAAGACACTAAAGTTAAATGCGACCTTTGCCATTATCATTTATTTGAAGCTTTGAACGAAAAATTCCGAAGTATCCATGAATTATGATCGATCGCAAACCGTTTTGCGACCCAATAAACAATACAGATCGTAGTAGTCAATTCGAAAAGTAACGAAATGAGAAGAGCCGTTAAAAACACCCAATCCCCCTTTCACTAACTACACCGCATTACTACGGCGCTGAACCGGCCTGGCTTGGACGGATTCCGAACGCTGGCATTCAGCCAATCGCCCCGTTCGATGCACGGAATATGTAAGATCAGGTAGTAGAATACTCGTACTTATTACGATATTTTATTGGAATAGATTTCTCTCTGATCCCTCAATACATCCTGTAATAAAAATCAAACACGCAAAATTATAATTTGCTTAATTATTGGTGGTAGGACCTCTTGTGAGTCCGCACGGGTAGGTACCACCACCCCGCCTATTTCTGCCGTGAAGCAGTAATGCGCTACGGTTTAAAGGGTAAGGCAGCCGTTGTAACTATACTGAGACCTTAGAACTTATATCTCAAGATGGGTGGCGCATTTATGTTGTAGATGTCTATGGGCACCAGTAACCACTTAACACACAGCTCGTTCTCCCATCTAAGCAATAAAAAAAATAAAAAATAAAAATCTTTGGAGACGTGATTAGCGTTATGATATAAAAATAATTCATTTTCCCCAATTCATTTTGTTACCTAAATGCATTTAAAATTTGTAAATTATAATAGATTACATATCATATACAAGCAGGTAATCTTATTTCAAGAAGCTGAAAACCTGTCATGGACGAAACAAATACACTCCGTACAAAAAGGCATCATTATTCCGAACAGGTATAACAGGCGTATAACAGGTATCTCGAAGGCAGAACAGGCAGGCGAGTATCAGCGTGTCATACTTCACTTCTCTTTTATTCTGTGACCCTAGTACGTTTTGTATGTTCGTGTATTAAAAATTAATTTTATGGCAACGTCCCGAATGTATTCAGGTTAGTTAAGCGGAATTGGACCGAAAATATTTTGGATGAAAGTTCTTGAAAAAATGGCTTCGTATAGATTATGCGGTCAGAGCGAAACGATGGTTTCACAGTTCGTTTTTAGAGGTCATTTTTTGAGACATCTGCTGAGCAATTTTTTTTTTTTTATTGCCCTTGTGGGCAGACGAGCTGACGGCCCACCTGATGGTAAATGGTTACTGTCGCCCATGGACTTCACTGGTGGTAGGACCTCTTGAGAGTCCGCACGGGTAGGTACCACCACCTCGCCTATTTCCGCCGTGAAGCAGTAATGCGTTTTGGTTCGAAGGGTGGGGTAGCCGTTGTAACTATACTGAGATATTAGAACTTATATCTCGAGGTGGGTGGCGCATTTACGTTGTAGATGTCTATGGGCTCCAGTAACCACTTAACACCAGGTGGGCTGTGAGCTCGTTCATCCATCTAAGCAATAAAAAAAAAAAAAAGCAATGCCAGGGACAGAGCCAAGCCGCTGCCTACCGCTTAATATTCTCCACAAGCCTCTTTTAAAGAAGGACATGTCATAGCGCTCAGGAAACACCGTGGAGGGGAGCTCATACTGCCGAGGTCATCCTTAAAATGTTGTTTGTTTCGAAATCTCAGCAGTGGCTTGGTTCGGCTCTCTTACAGCCAACGCTTTGACAATTTCCCTAACATTTGTCCTTAACTTTTACACAAACACGTAATTCCTATCGTAGGCAATTTGTTTACCACCACCCTGTTTATTGGTGACACACGGCAGTACCACAATTAAGTCTACAGTTTAATATACTTATACTGGTGGTAGGACCTCTTGTGAGTCCGCACGGGTAGGTACCACCATCCCAGCCTATTTCTGCCGTGAAGCAGTAATGCGTTTCGCATGAAGGGTGGGGCAGCCGTTGTAACTATACTGAGGCCTTAGAACTCATATCTCAAGGTGAGTGGCGGCATTTATGTTGTAGATGTCTATGGGCTCCAGTAACCACTTAACTCCATGTGGATATTAAAACACGTACAGTAGTTTTTACAGACTGACTTTTATTAATATTTTAGCAGAGTAGGTAGGCACACATATTGTTTATAGCTTATGATAGATGGCGCTAAGTACATATATAATTATGTTACCCTACAACAACAGTGGACTGTGAACTCGTCCACCCATCTAAGCAATAAAAAATAAAAATAATAATATCTCAATTATACCAATTCTCAATATCACATTTGAAGCATTAGCGGTATCTATAAGCTTCGATGACGACTAAAAACCGCACTAGACTGTCAGTCCGTCTTCTACTTATATATCGTTCCCTCACTGCTAAGGATCGCGACCACATGTGACGTTCTTCCACTATGCTCGATCATGGGTGGCATGGACCGCATGGTACAGACTACCACCAAGTGCTTCTCTTACTAGATCTGACCATCTGACTGGTGTTCTGCCCACGGCGCGCTTGCCATCTATGCGACCCGTAATAATGAGCTTCTCTAATTCATGTCTAGGAGACCGCATGATGTGTCCGAAGAAGCTCATAACACGTCCCCGGCAGATATGGAAGAGAGCCTTTTACGGATGTTTAGCTGCTTTAGAATGGACTTTTTTGTTCTCAATCCGTCTTAAAATACCTTAATATCTTAAAATACCAAAAGACCAAAACACGTTTTCTCTTAAAAACTTCCAAAACCAATTTACAATTAGCAATTTGTCGTTTTACTTCCCCATAAGGCAATACAACGAACGACTCAGATATTACGTTTCCGGAACGCGCGTTATCTTAATTCCTGTACCGATATTACAGCCTGGAGGCCAATTTTCTAAAAAACCAATAAATATAATAGTATTGGGTATCGTTTGAAATGAAAAGCAATCTAACCGTTCTATTTCGTTAGCTATTTCTTATTGGAGTTAAAATTTCCGAGGAAAAATGTTAGTTATAGGTTTTTTCCGCACAGAATTTTTTCTTCGAATTACCAGAACGAAATAGTTTATTTATCACAAGAACATGCGTGTTTTTTTTTTTATGCTGATAAGTTGTTTGGGATAGGATCTTGAGCTAGGCTATGTATGCCATTTTAGTTTGCATAACATAATTTTAATTTTAAGCTTAGATGGATGAACGAGCTCACGGCCCTACTGGTATTAGGTTAATGTAGCCCATAGACATCAACAAAGTAAATGCCGCCAGCCACTTTGAGAATTGCTTTCTAAGTGCTAGCTTCCTAGGTCAAGGGCTGCCTCATTCATCAAACCAGAACGGATTGCTTATACGCGGCAGAAATAGGTAGGGTAGTAGTCTCTACCTGTGTGAACCCACAAGAGGTAATTACGCAGCTTTTATTTTGATATTGTATTTGCTGATTACTTTTGAAATCGGTACGTGAATGCTTCTTTCACCATGGGAGTGCCGATTAAGCACGTTAGGAATGTTTAATTCCTATCACTAGTCGAGTCCTAGTGTAATAAATTTGTAAAGCTTGGAACTTTCATTTTCAGTGAAGGTGCTAGTGAACTTCTTAGTGAAAACTATGAAGGTTTTCAGTGATATCTACGTCCGATCTATAAATGGGTCGTGTTTTACTTTGTCTAATTACTGCGGTAAAGAATATAAAATGAGATTTTGCCAGCAGTTCACCTTTTTCTCAACGAACCTTTTCTTCATCGGTACGATGAAAGCAATTGGATACAATTACTTTGTAACGACCTTCAAGAATTACTCTGACGAGTCTCATTAATTATCAACAAATTTGTCACTCTTGATTATATAGAATACAATGTTTCAATGAAGATGACAATTCAAATAGAAATATTTCTAGCTATACCTACAATGTTTTTAATAATTTGGTTATTTCCGCGAACATAAAAAGACAAGCTCTTTATGTTTACTACAAGGGGTCTTTTTAGGGTTACCACTCTTTTTGGTACCAGTTATATAGCTTTGAGATTTAATATCCATGTTAAATTATATCCAACTTAACGTAAATATGGCGCTGTCGTCGTAAAGTCAGCAGTCACGCATGCTATTCTAAATTGAAAATATATTGATAATCCATTAAGGACTGTCAGCACCTGTGAAAACTTGTCTTGTGGGTGCGTACGGAAAGATATAGGATAGGTAATTCTGTCCATACCTTCTCCAGTCATTTTGTTATTGCTGATAAGATTTGTACAAAAATCACATTCAGCAGACCCATGTATTTTTATTGTTTTGTTATGATCCTGGTCTCTTTAATCACAAATTTCTGTCTAATATTCTCATAAATAAGTCTTACAGTTACAAGGTCATATTCTTTACTTTTGTAAATATATTAGAACCAAATTATAATTTTAAATTTTTAATAAAAATGATTCATTCATTATTACTCATTCATTATTCATTTATGGTTTATCTATTATGGATCTATTGTCGCGATATAAATATGTTACTTTATAGTTGAGGTCTCAAAGTAATTTTATTGATTGAATCTAACGTTATCTTCGTTTATAGTTTTATAAACGCGTGACAGATGGTTCTACTGGAGGAAGACGGCATTGCTAACTAGACTTACTAACACTTCTATAGATAGCGCTATTCTGCTTCTTTCTGGTCTGAAGCAGTAGTGCTCTACTTTTAAGGGTGGGAGAGCAGCTGTAACTAAAATTAAGCCTTCGTACTCATGTCTTAATGGTGGTAATTATACTGTGACGTCTATGAGTATGATCATAGTAATAACTTCCTATGAAAGATTTTCACTTTTTAAGTTGTGTTTTTGTGTCACTTTTAGGGTTGTAAATGTGTATATTCGGACTCATAACTGGTTTTGTTAATGACCATGTAGATCAAGCATACGGCTTACATAATGGTGAGCGGTTATCACCGCTCATGGCCACATTGACAGAGGCAGAGCCAAGCCGCTGCTTACCGCTAAGTTGGGTATTTAAAGATAAACACTACAATAGTCTTATCTGAGTATAGTTCGAAAGTAGCCAATTGAGACGTCTTATCCGATTGTAGTTAAAAAGTAAAAGTTTTAGAGAGACATGATAAATAAATTTATTCATTTTAAATATGAATGCCCAAGCTGTATACACAGTAAATATAGTATACATGTATTTTACTATCAAAAACATATACATGCATACAATCCAATATTTAACTGGAACATCTAAAAATATTTTATTAACATCACCTTGATCAAGCTTGAAACTCGGGTGGATTATTCATTTATTCAATTTTTATTTTCCGCTAATGCACTTCGGATATTGCATTTCAATATGCAAAGGAGGTATCGTAAAATTAGATGGCTACGAATTGACCTAGATATTATCTTTCGTGTATGTTAAGTAAGGTGATTTTCCAAGAACTGAATTTCGTTTTGTCTTGATCGAGTTGAAACCAATAGTTTATGCCAAGTATTCGTAAACAACGAAGTCTTATAGGAACACTGAAGGTGGTTTCTGTTTGATTTTGGTCTCAAACAAATCGGATAAAATCGGAAACTCTTTTAAATTCTTCTTAATTCCTGATTCCATTTTTATTGCCCTGAAAGGCATACCGGTACTTGGCCTATTTATAGTGGTGGTAGGACCTCTTGTGAGTCCGCGCGGGTAGGTACCAACGCCCTTCCTATTTCTGCCGTGAAGCAGTAATGCGTTTCGGTTTGAAGGGTGGGGCAGCCGTTGTAACTATACTGAGACCTTAGAACTTATATCTCAAGGTGGGTGGCGTATTTACGTTGTAGATGTCTATAGGCTCCAGTAACCACTTAACACCAGGTGGGCTGTAAGCTCGTCCACCCATCTTAAGCAATAAAAAAAAAGTGGTCCGTTGTCATCGTGGTTTGCAAATGTCAGCAATGCCAGAGATACAGCCAGGTCACTCACTCCTCGCCGCTGAAGATTCTCCACAAGCCTCTTTTGAAGAAGGACATATCATAGTAGTAAAGTCGAGTGAAGTCGAGTAAATTATTTCTTACGATTCAGCTTATAGAAGTTATTGAACTGATTTAGACATGGACTGCTATGAGAACTAACGAGTCCATCTTGATAGAGCTAAACATCCAAAAAGGTCTCTCTACCGTCTGCCAAGAACGTGTTATGAGCTTCTTCGGACACATCATACGGTCTCCTAGACATGAATTAAAGAAGCTCATAATTTTGGGTCGCATAGAATGCAAGTGCGCCGTGGACAGAAAATCAGCCAGATGGTCAGACCTGGTTTTTTTTTTTTTAGATGAGTGGACAAGCTCACAGCCCACCTGGTGTTAAGTGGTTACTGGAGCCCATAGACATCTACGACGTAAATGCGCCACCCACCTTGAGATATAAGTTCTAAGGTCTCAGTATAGTTACAACGGCTACCCACCCACCCTTCAAACCGAAACGCATTACTGCTTCACGGCAGAAATATGCGGGGTGGTGGTACCTAATCGCGCGGTCTCACAAGAGGTCCTACCACCAGTAAAGTGGTTAAGAAAGTGGTTAGTGGTAGTATAAATTCCATGCCACCCAGGACTGAGGACTGGAGGAAATTCACATGTGGTAGCGATCCTCAGCAGTGAATGAACGATGAAGAAAATAGAAAGCCACAAATGGCCATATATTTGAGCTCTTTCATAGAGATATATATTATCATATGAAAAAAGACTTCGTTTTGGTGTTTTTATTCTTTATCTTTTTTACTCTTTTATTAAGCTCTGTAGATCGACATGTCTTTTTATTTTTCTTAGTAAAAGTTTTTTACAGTATATATTTAGCGAAAATATTAAGATACCAACAGCACTTATAACGCTCGGTTCGAAATATCAAACGACTGTAGTATTATAACTTTGGTCAATAAAGTCATAAAACACGAAACATTCATAAAGACGTTATTAAGTTACCGACTGAAAACGAGACGAATTGATTTCACAAATCAAATAAGACTAGGCCGTCCCCTCGGCGGTGTAGTCGCGCAGATAGATATCTGTGCCGGGACTCCGGGAAATTTAGTTTGAAACGAATGAAAGGGCAAAAAGGGGAGCGAGCTGCATTCCAGTGTAATGGCGTTAATTGCGACTATCGATTTGACGATTTTACACTTACATTCAATATGATGTGGACAGTTTTAATTTCACGAAGAATATTAAATAAGTTTGTTAGCGTTATATAGCGTTACATGCACTAGTGGTCCCGTAGTAGTCGAAATTGGACATAAATGATTGAAATTATAAGTTTGAATATTAACTAAGGTTCTATTGTCAAAAACTTACAACACTTCTATAATCACATATTTCGTCAAGACTACGATATTAAAAATACCCAATATTAACCTATTCTCAATTTAACCACAGATTAAGCAATAACAAAAGCTTGACAGCAAGCAATATTATATATATAATAGCTATATATTATTATTATGTTGTGTATGTCAAATACATGATAGTGTGTGTAATGTTTTTTTTTGTCATATTAAAGCATAATTTAAAAGAAAATTAGCATTCTGAGCTTCTCCGTGCGCGCAATTTTCGTAAAAAGGGGTACAAAGTTTTTGCTTCAGGTATTATTATATAGATATTTTCTTAGTTAAATACCATTCCTGTGGAGTAGTCATTTGAGCCCATAAACATTGTAACATGGCTGCCCACCCTTAAAATTCGTACGCATGACTCCTTCTGATAGTTTGCGGCCGAAATAGGCAGATCGTACGTCTTGTGCAGTCTATTTCTTCCCTATTGGTGGTAGGACTCAATCTGACTAGCTAAGAGCATTTAGATAAAATCGTATTATGTGTATGATTTCGCTGTAAGATTTCAGTAATAGGTCCTATCTAATTTAAAATCCTGAACCCTTTAGCGATTTTTTTTATTTTTAATAGTTTTTTTAGAAAAATTTGGAAGTATATTCGGTCTTAGATTTTCTTTTTAGAATAGCCTGATTTTGTGTCATCTCTCATTTCAGCATTTTCAGGAATTCCAACCATTTATCTATTAGTTAAGTGAAATCAGCACGGCCTCATTTGGCCACTAAAAAAATTAAGTTCAATAAAATACTGACAATATTCGATTTAGCTTAATATTTTCTCTGCTCTAGTCCGCGTGACAAATAGTGTTCTCTAAGTAAGTGACACTTCGCCCTTTGCACTCTGACACAGCTCAGTGACAGATGATAGGATGACCTTGGCGAAAGCGGACAGTTTGGGGTATTGATTAAAATTGAACTTTGCATGTTTAAGCTAATTACTTGCTTATTAAATTAGGGATGTAGAGTTTAATTTGCTATGAGTTATAATTTACAGATAAGACCAATTCAAAATAAAATATTTGTGTTAGTTGTGTTTTTGGGTTTTTAATCAAGCAAATTAATTCACATTTGTGTTGATTTTGGTTCATTTTTTTTGTTTTATTGTTTTTGTCTTTGTGTGTCGATTTTGTAAAGGTCAGTGATATTTGTACGGCTACCCTTCCGGCTATAGCTTTCGATACTAAACACTGATATATTAACGCGAAGACTCCCAATAGCACCCCAAGGTTACAAGGATACTTCTTGAACTTACAGCGATATAATGGCTCCTCTTCACATTCGGCCATGATGGGCGATCATAGATACTCACGATAGTGTAGAGGGCATAAATATCTGTGATCGGCCATCATCGCTTATGATCGTGCGCAATCGGCGTTGTGTCGGTAAATCAAAGGAATGATGGCCCATGATTGTGTGCGTGTCCACACCATGGCTGATTAGTCAGTACGTAATTGTCTTGAGTGTGTGTCAATTGTGTCGACTACAAAACTATGGTTACATGGACCTTGTTCTGTTCCGATTGATAGCCATCATCCACCACATTCTCTTCCTCCATCTAGTTTTCACGATTCTTTTTCGCGTACATTAACTAAATGATTATATGAGCTAACTTAAAATATTACCGCAGCCGCGATCTCCTCGATTTCATCTTAACGTATCAGTAGACAGTCAGTAAATGAACTTTCAGGATTGTGTGGAGAGTTGCTCGATCATGGCGACGATGATGGACGATCATTTGTTGGCCCATCATGGCCAATTGTGAAGAGGAGCCGTAACAGTGTGTGACATTCAATTAATATGTCAAAAAATATTCAAGTTGAAAGAAATGATTCTGAATTTGAATTATAAGCATATTTCTAAACGCTTTATGCTATCATAGAATTATAAAAACTTAAAAAAAACCTAACGCAAGAAATATATAAAAAAATAATGCAATAGCGTTCTAATATAAGTTTGCTAGTCTATTTGCAAGTTTGTCTGTGTCGGCGAGTCTACATTAGAGTCTAAACGTGTCAGAAATCGTTCGATAGTTCTAAGGCTTTGATACAAGAAATAGAGCTGAAAGCCCTCTGGATAACAGAATCCAATCTATGAGTACGCCACTTACGAGTAGGGCAACAATGATATTGGGTAATTTGGTTGTACTACTAAGTTTATTACAATACTATCATTAATTTTTATCGTAAAGACGTGCTTCGTAGTTATATAATTAAAAACGTTGCATTTTCCCGGGATAAAGAGCACTCAGTATTACTGGTGGTAGGACCTCTTGTGAGTCTGCACGGGTAGGTACCACCACCCTGCCTATTTCTGCCGTGAAGCAGTAATGCGTTTCGGTTTGAAGGGCGGGGTAGCCGTTGTAACTGTACTGAGACCTTAGAACTTTATCTCGAGGTGGGTGACGCATTTACGTTATATATGTCTATGTGTTCCAGTAATCACTTAACAACAGATGGGCTGTGAGCTCGTCCACCCAACGAAACAATCGAAGCAATAAAAAAAAACAGTGCGTAAACCGAGTCGATTAGTAACTGACCCATTATTAAGACGTATTTTATAGCCAGATATACCCGGCGTAGCCCGTTCGTGTCATTTGCTATTGGTAATCCAGGATATACTGCATATTATATATGTGTTGACGCAAATTTATCCGTACACATTCAACCGTTTTAACGTGAAGTATGCGTGATACGGCCATTGTGCATTTGCGAATCCTTAATATGTTTGAACATATCATCCGTAATGAAAGCTCATTGGAACGATTAATGGTTCAAGGAAGAGTAGACAGTCAAAACTTTGGCGGCCGACCCACAAAATGGACAGACTTGATTAAGTCATCTAATGAGTGTTCCATTATTGAATGTACACGCACCGCCACAAATAGAGAGAGAGAGAGATGGAGAAGCCTCGCTAAAGCCGCAATCAAACAATAAGACATGTAACCACGACCACTCCGCCAAGAGTATACGACTGAGAAGAAGAATAATGCGTGATACATACAAACACAAACTTTTATGTTTATAATATTATATAGTCGATGCAATGAACGCCGAGCTTCTCAATCGATAAGCTACTCGAAGTCCGTCAAGCTATTCAGTACTTAAAATTGGAATTAGTGGAATACAAATTAGAAAGTGAGGTAGAATACCATAATCTAAGTATATTGAGGCTTTAGGTTGGATTATCAATAGCATCGGAGTGTTAGTAGCCTAATAGGTGTGAGTCCGCTATATTCGAATTGAATTATGCCAACAGTCGTGTGGTTATATCTTGGTTCGAGTTCTGTTGTTGGAACTGTAAATGTTTATAAACGTGGTATATGAAATATGTTAATACATATTGCGATGTCGACCAGTAGTAATATGATTGAAGCAAAAAAAATTCTATTCATTGAGAGGCTATGTCAGCGTAACCGGGCGAGTAGGTGAGCTCAGGGGGCTCAAACCGGGAGTGTTACTAACACTGGCCCTAGCAAGAGCAGTGCTTCGCAGAATCTACCACCGGATCGGAAAAGCGACTCACTGAGAAGATCCGGTGAGAAACTCAGTGGACTTATTATGCCACGATGCATGCATAGATCAGCTGCTAATTTGTAAGTATATAAGTGAGACATCGATCTCATATATGGAGGTGGTGGAGGAATTTGCATTGGACTACGTACATATGTATATTTCTATACGTTTAAGCACAGACGGGCTATCAACTCGTTTTGTTCACCCAATAACATTAAAAAGTCTCAAAAAATCACAGACACCCTACAATGTTTGACGTTGTACTGAAGACGCTAACAAGATTGGAGTGATGTAAGCGAAAATGAGCTTTATTGAAAGGCGTTAAGGACATTAAATATAAAATAAGGAAATCGAGTTTTGCTTTTAAGATCCCTGCGTATAAATATCTGTTATTGAAATGTAAGGAATGTATTACATGAAACGCGCGTGGATAATAGGCATTGTACACATAATTATGGTATAATATAATAGGTAGCTGTTTTGTTCACCCACTTTGTCGTATTTAAATAATAACTTGGATAGTTTTATAGAATTTATTAAACGTAATTTTTAGAGACAAACAATCTGTAAAATTTTGCAGCAGTAATGGAGGGAAAAATGCAATGACACAGATTATACCTATAACATAGATTACCCAACTCAACAGTAGCTATATAAAATGTATATAATTATATACTTGTCTTGACTGACTGATTCATCAATGCAAAGCCTAAATTGAGAGTAGAAACTTGAAATTATGTCTGTTGACTTCAAGCTTCCACTAAGGAAGGATTTTTGGAGATTTCACGACTAATGGGGTAAATTAGGGGAGGAAGGTTGTAACGGAAGTACGTCATTTCCAAACACAGCATTTACGATTAGAATTAGATGTATGTACACATAATAATAATATATCTGCATTTTTTTACCCCTAAGGCTTGAAAGTTTAGGAGGCTTAGGCGAGGCTGATGAAGCCGTGAGTGTAAAGCTGATAATTAATAATCGTTGTGCTGCACCGCGATACATATTTTGTGTTTCTAATCAAATTCAGTTATAATTAAAACTGTATAAGCTGCAAGTAAGGGTGCATTACTAACCCCCCCTATTTCTTTTTTTTTATTGCTTAGATGGGTAGACGAGCTCACAGCCCGTGTGATGTTAAGTGGTTACTGGAGCCCATAGACATCTACAACATACATGCGCCACCCACCTTGAGATATGAGTTCTCAATATAGTTACAACGGCTGCCCCGCCCTTCAAACCGAAACGCATTACTGCTTCACGGCAGAAATAGGCAGGGTGGTTGTACCTACTCGTGCGGACTCACAAGAGGTCCTACCACTAGTGAAGCGGTCACGGGTTTCGGTATACACAATCGTTATACAATAAAATTGAGACTGCGAACTTATTTCGTATCTCAGCAGTCCGATACTAACACATTAGAAGGTGGAAAAATATATATATATAGCACTTATATAGAACTTTTATAATACTTATGGAGCACTTAAAACTCAGATACTCGTTCCAATTCGTTTGGAATTCATCGATTTGTTTTAAAGTATCATTGTATTTTTCTTTAACTACTAATACCCTCCCACTATTAACGAGATCCGGGCACAGACTTTCCTCAAATTATCTCGAATATTTTCCTTTGTTAGTTTAAAATGAAGAACTCCGAAATCCGGAGGGCTGTCCCGATATATAAATATTTAATTATGTTGTTAAACTACAAAATTTTCGGAAAATAATAATAATTTTAATTAATGTTTGAGCTCATGGACATTAACTATGCCAGAGTGTAGCGGGTAGCCATCATACAACGCAAGATATTTGACAGATGCCTGAATCTCGCTTACGACATTTTCAATATAAGCTCGCATATATACAAGTTCCGAACAACAACATTTGGACCGTCGGTCTACCGAGCAAATATCACGCGCTCGGTGGAAGATTCTTACCTTTGTCGTTAAACAACTCCAAAGTAATAGTCAAATCGTTGTCTAGTAATCACAAACAGTGGGGCATTTCGCAGTGAAATAAGCCTGAAATGCGTTCAAGCTAGTTCTCTTTAAACGTATAGTAGGGTCACACATTCTCATTCCCATTCCACGAAGCCCTGTCCCCCCAATGATTGGAATCGCTGAAGGGACGTTATAAAAAGTAAAATCCTGTTGAAACATGATGGTCACGACCCTCAGCAGTGAGGAAACGACGCGATGAGGAGGGTCACAAAGTCTACTCTGATCGTCTCGTTAGTGTCGATGCTTCAGATCTCCTGGACAGCTAGGAGCCTCTGAGTTTACGGATTTACTTTGGTTCGCACTGTATTTTGTACGGTTTCTCCAAGGTGAAGCTTGAAGTGATCTCGTGTTGCTTAACTGCGAAGTTTCTTAACCTATAACTTCTTTAAAGACCCACTTTTAATGAGAACAAAACTTTCCACTGAAAAAAAAATAATAATAATTAAACATTAAACGCAAGTGCCATCCCTAATGAAATCGAAACCAATTTACTTATTACAAAAGAAATAACGATTAATCTGAAGTGGTCCATCCCAATGAGTATTCGATTCAAAATTAAATTGTAATTAAGTGATTGAACGGCGAAGCGGGCTCCCCGTTTCATTTTGTCGTTAATAACTTTAATGGTTTTCGAATCACAGGCATAGCATTAACGTTTACTTTAATAAGAGCACTTTTTACTTGTTTGGTTATCGTTGGGTCGCACGCGGTTGTTATGTGTTCCATTTCGCTGGTAGAGAAAGTAGTAGTAATACAGTAGAATTGAAATGTCAGCTTTACATCCCAAGGTGGACGTTTTGACATTTCAAAGAGCATTCAGATCATGTGTCCTCGAGATCTAGCAAACACAATATCCAGCCTTGAGCATGTCTGCCGATCTATACCGATGAAAATACGCTGTCCGCGCGGTTGGGTACCACCGTTCTGCCTATTTCTGCCGTGAAGCAGTAATGCGTTTCGGTTTGAAGGGTCGAGTAGCCGTTGTAACTAAAACATGAGACCTTAGAACTTATATCTCAAGGTGGGGGCGCATTTACGTTGTAGATGTCTATGGGCTCCAGTAACCACTTAACACCAGGTGGGCTGTGAGCTCGTCGACTCAAGTAAGCAATAAAAAAAAAAAAGCAAAAATCGTTTCCCAAATCGCAAGATCATTTTTATTATCCTTTATAAATTATTTCTTTCGTTAAGAAGAATTTTAAAGCGTTTAATAATAATGGCTGTAAAGGGGCGCGATGGAACTATTCTCAAAAACAACAACAGGTTATATTAATAGTATTTATGATTCTAATGTTAAATAACATATTTTTTTTACTGGTAGATATCATCACTAGCCGCTGTTGCTAATTGTGTAGAAAACATCGATCAATTGAAAATAATCACGAAAATTAGCACCTCCCGTACTTAGGCAACACCACGAAAGAAGCCTTCGCCGTAATGTCAACAACATTTGTACCAAATCAACAAAATCGAACGAATATACAGTTTTTTTTATTGATGTAGATTTTACTAACGTTGCACAAAACGCACTCAACATAGAGTTATAGATTTATTAGAGTTTCTGTTGCTTTCGCTATCATTACGGCTTAACTGAGCCCTTCTTCAGATATATGATTGCAGGGCATATCGTGAAATATTTTTTGAAAATTCATTAAAAATATACTTAATAACACTCTCAAACGAAAATCCTTCAAACAAGAACGGCTGAAATCTTCGCGGCAGAAATTGGTTGAATGTCAGATCGTCTTTTCACATTAAAAGTGTACAATATCCAAAAATATTCGAAATTGAGTTAATTTTCCATCACTATTTTTTTCTCATAAATACTATCAAGAAAACGTAGTTTACTTTAAGTTTAATGTTCACAAAATAAATACACAATTTGATCTTACTTTAAAAGACAGATAATCTAACTGTTAAAAAATAAAAAATAAATCTTGCAAAGATAATAATTAATATTAAAAATATCTTAAGTTAAACCTATAAAACAGTCTCCTGTAAAATTAGTAAATTTTGAGATTATATAGTTTTAATGGGAGAAGACGATATATGGGTGCAGTTTTTTTTTTTCACATGACGCGTGCGTTTCTAAACATGAATGTGCTAACCAATAGACACGAGGTAGACTTTTCAGTAGTACTCAGTTAGTCCTTCGCAACTACGCACGAGTCCTGATTTCAAGCTATTTGACTTTAAAAACAGAAAAAAGCAACAATTATTTTACGAAAATAGCGAATCATAAAAAAAAAAACTCAGACACCATCGCTTCCAGATTCTTCATTCCGTCTCCCTTAGAATTGAAACGGACAATGAGATCATTAAAGTTATAATTGAAGTTTTTAGTTTGAACTCAACTAAAACAAAGGGCTTTGTTCCGTTCGGTATAATTTATTTGTCTATATAATTGATAATGAGCTAAGACTTAGACATCTTGCTATAAAATTATTATTTTTTTTTTTTTCTTAAAAAAAATAATGAAATAAAGTATTAATAATAATAATATAACATAAAAATTACCTTAAGACATGTATCATCTTATCTCTACAGCCTGCGGAACAGTATTTAGTGCTCCCGAAAGTGTGCCTAGGGTCGTGGGTTCGATTTCCACATCGGGTCAACATTCGTGTGATGAACACGTTTGGTTGCTCATTGTCTGGGTGTTTATTATCTAAATTTGTATATATTTAAACGTATATAAGTATTTAGGTCAGTCTGTGGTGCCCATGACATAGGAAATCCTAATTTGGAGCCGGATGATCGTGCGTGATTTGTTCACAGCTACTTAAAAAAAGTACTAATACTACTTGTAGCTAGTACTTTTAGTACTGGTAGTAAAAGTACTAGAATGTGTCTCAATAGCCCCGACTAGGCTCCGGCTCTGTCCGAGATAGGGCGCCGGTTGTGAGCAGCAGGAGTTTTTAGTGAGGTTCAACTACCACATACCGCGTCACCACCTGCCGCGCGGGTGGGGAACCGGCGATTTTCTCATGTGAAAAAAAAAAAGTAAAAAAAAAGAGATATGTCCTGTTGTGAGTCCGCCCCCCTTTTTCCGTGAAGCTATAATGCGTTTCGGCTTGAAAGGTGGGTGCAGCCGTTGTAACTATAGTACTGAGATCTTAGAACTCATATTTCAAGGTGGGTGGCGGCATTTACGTTGTAAATGTCTATGGGCTCCAGTAACCATTTAACACCGGGTGGACTGTGAGCTCGTCCACCCATCTAACCAATAAAAGAATAGAAAGAAAAAACATGACCCGGGCAACGCTGGGTATATTTGCTATAATAAATACACCCAAATAATAAGTCTTGTTGATTTTACGTACTAATGGACCACAAACCGACAGTGTACACCAGAGGGGGATAGATGAAACTGTTTGTTCAGAGAAAAATAAAGTGTTTCATTATTTCTGAAATGCTAATTTATGCAACCGCCGGGCACATCTAGGTGACTATTTATACTTTTTTTTTGCTTAGATGCGTGGACGAGCTCACAGCTCACCTGGTGTTAAGTGGTCACTGGAGCCCATAGATAACGCAAATGCGCCATCCACCTTGAGTATAAGTTCTAAGGTCTCAAGTATAGTTATACGTTATAGTTATACTTACTACGGTTTTGGTATGAGCTTTCCTCCAAAGTATTTCCTGAGCGCTATGACATGTCTTCCTTCAAACGAGGCTTGTGGAGAGTATTAAGAGGTAGGCAGCGACTTGACTCTGTCCCTAGTATTGCTGACGTCCATGGGCTAACGTAACTACTGACCATCAGGTGGGCCGTATGCGCGTCGGCCTGTAAGGCTAATAAACGACTGAATGCACACAGTAAGTTACAATCTGAAGCTATTAGGATATACGAATAGTTTAAGCTATATTACTTTTACATTCATTGTCATTTTATTATTTCTAATATTTCAAATAGTTCACTGTTTTGGTGGTCACAGAAGAAATAAGTATTCTTTGTCCACATTTGAGTAACATGCTAGAGCTACTAACCATTTTGATATTATAATATGCCACGTACTACCACTAGTCGCCTTTTCTTTTAATAATAATGACTATAAGGAACATAAGCTTAAACTGTATGAGTCGTTTTGTGTCTGCGTGTCATGAAAACCGGAGAAAATATTATAGACACAGTTTTCATAATAATAATAATAATATAATAAAAAAGGGCAAATTTTCATGTTTCATAATTAAGTTTAATAATACAATGAATTTATTACTAATATTAAATTAGGATGATTTAAAGCATTTTGAACGTGATTAAATGTAAAATTTTAAAATGTACTTTTGTATGATCAACAGAACAGTTTTTTACTAAACACATAATGGGATGATGTACTACTAATGACACAAAAATATTTTTTAAATTTTTTATCAATTTTCTTTGTTAATTCAGATTAATTTAGCTCGACCGATTTTTACTGGCAGATAGTTGATATTATAAATATAATGACTGCGACCGGAAATTGAATTCAGACTGTGTGATCAGTTGACAAGATTACTAAGCACTATGCCCATGAAACGATGAAAAAAAAAACAATAATCTTGGAATATAATTTAAAAAAACATATTTACAAACGATGATGCAGCGTATGACCAATATTATTTTTGTTTTCATATTATTGTCGCAGGCGTTTAGGAAGCCTGCAGATTGAGTTGAACCATGAGTAATTCTACTGCGAAGCAGTCATGTGTTAGGGATTTAAGGGCAGTTTAGGCATTCAAGAACACAATTCAGACTTCAGCCTCATATCTCAAAATGGGTGGTCGTATTCACGTTGTACTAATGTCTATCTCCCGCATCCACATCACACTAGGGGAGCCTTGAGCTTGATCCATGCAAAATAACAAAAAAATAAACTTAACTCCGCTGCGATAAGTCTTACAATGTTTTCACACAACTCTTAAGTGGCGTCCACGTGTGCAATGTTAGTAGCAACACGCTCGGCCAACGCGTGAAACGTCTTCGCTAATCAAAAGCGAAATCCGGCCGTTAACGATGCAGCGAGATATGCTTATTACACAAAATAGTCGAGTTACCCTTAATTAAATGTAATTATTATAGGTTAGTGTCTTTGTTCGGCGAGTGGAGACGGCCTTATCGACTGGGCGGCGCCGGTTCGCTCGTTCGGGCGCCTCCGTCGCGGCTCGGCGACGATCGGGAGCTCTGGTAACGCTCACTACAAATTTAAGGGCTGCGTTAGGGATATTTCGACAGGCGCGCTGCGTCTGCGGGACGACCATGGCTTTCGCACGATGTTACATAACCTCGAAATTCGAAAAAAGATTTAGCCGAACTCTCATATAAATTTCCGAGCCTGAACATCTCGAATAATACTTAATTCTTAGAATTTACTCTGAGATATGATTCAAAGCGAAATCCGCGCTTAAAGTGCGGCCAATTGTCGTCACGACAAAAAGACGATAGTAGCAATTTCCCTTTGCCGACAACCCTTTGCGAGGCGAGAGGCTGAGTGCGCTCCGGGCACATGGCGAGCGGGTAGCGCGGGGGGGTGTGCGGGCACATGGCGGGCGGGGTGCGGGGAGGCTTTCCCGGGCCGCCCCGCCTCAGTGGCGGCCTGCAGTGGCAACGACGCGCGTGTCGCCTCTGACACTTCCGCCCCGCGCACCTAATCCGCTCATTTAACAAGCAAACGCCGCATACGGAGCGGCGGCGGCTGCCTTGCGGCGGCGAGCCCCCGGGGCCGATGCTCTGATGAGCGGGGCCCCTCCGTTTCACCTTTTCCGATCCGCCTCCGACCGGCATGTGAGATCGCGCCGCGCTACTGGTCAAAATGATTGTGCGTTCAATTGTTTACATTAACTGTAGTTGATAACCTGGAGTTGGACGCTGGCATGCTTATGTGAGTATTAAGATATGTAGCGATAAGTTGTGGCGCTGCGATGTCCGGTCACGCAGCAGACGCGTCTCGCACGGGTAGCTTGGGGCTCTCCTGCAATGCGACAGCGGCGTGCGAGCGCGTCGCGTTGCTTAGATGAGGTAGTGTGTTCGAGTATGGTTAGTGAGATGAATGTTGTGTTGTTGGCAGTCGAACTGTTGGTGGGCATAGGTGGAGTGCACGCGGTCGGGTAGCGGGGTGGACGTCTTCGCGCCTCGCCCGCGGCGGGCCCGCGCCATGCGCCGGTAGCGAGGCGGCGCGGCCGAGCTGCGACCGACGACCCGTGCGCTCTCGGCTATGTGCCCCCTATGCGCTACATTGTAAGTACACTAACAATTACAACACAAATACTATCAACAACAACAAAAAAAAACAACAAGATTCACTAGACAAAAAAAACCTGACATTTTTAATTTTTTTTTTTAGTTTTTATTTCAATTAAGAAGAAGGTGTTTGGTAAAAAAATATATGTTTTTTTTTTCATTGATTGATAAAGAAACAACATAAAATAAGTACATAGCACATAGCACTAAACAATTATCAAATCCGATTCTAATAAAAAATAATTGTGTGATACATTTTAGATTAACAAGTTATTTCGTATTTTTCGTCATTGGCGTTCTAGGCAAGCTCTAAGTGCTACACACTCGCAATGATCTACACGCAATCAAAAAAAGGTACGCTGTCAAAACCTTAATATGACTCGTACATTAAACGCGTTTCCAGTCGATTTTCGAACTTACATTAATTGATTTCGCCTGCCTGAAGACCCAGCTCGGGACGTCACTACGAAACTCATCGTACCTGTTGATATTACCGCACCTTTCTTATATTGAAATAATTTCCCCAGAAACGACCTAAGATCTAGTCAAAAGTGTATGATTCATTTCATTTTCTATTTATTTCTTAGATGGGTGGACGAGCTCACGGCCCATCTGGTGTTAAGTGGTTACTGGAGCCCATAGACATCTACAACGTAAATGCCACCCACCTTGAGATAATAGTTCTAAGGTCTCAGTATAGTTACAACGGCTGCCCCACCCTTCAAACCGAAACGCATTACTGCTTCACGGCAGAAATAGGCAGAGTGGTGGTACCTACCCGTACGGACTCACAAAAGCTCCTACTACCAGTAATTACGCAAATTATAATTTTGCGGGTTTGATTTTTATTACACGATGTAATTATTACTTCACCGTGGAAGTCAATCGTGAACATTTGTTAAGTACGTATTTCATTAGAAAAAAAATTGCTTTCAATTCCAGAATATTGTTTATGATTCTTCAATTTTAAAACGATTCGGATTAATCAAACAATACAATTAAATGAATAACATAATAAATACACAAATTACAACCGCATTACAAAATTTGGTACAATAAAGTTCATGTATAGTTTTGTACATACAATAGATTATAATATTGTTCTCTTGAATAGCTGAATAGCTTAGCGTACAATGTTTGTCAATACATCCCAAATTAATTAACACATTAATAAGCCATTTTGTTAACGTAATCTCACAACCTCAGCGGATCTGCTTTTGTTACTATTGTGAGGTTTCTTTAATAACGGTTGAGTGCATACTGTGAGTCCTCGCGGGCTTGTTAAAGGGTGGGAAACATTCATGAGTTAGTACTATTGTATGGTATGCTTTTAAGCAGTATGATGAGTACATTGACACTAATAAAAACATCTGAAGTACTGGGAGTCTCTTAAATGACGTATGGTGCATTTAAAGGTCATTTATCAGAATTAATATGAAGCTCTGATACTAACTCTCCACAGTATCTCTTCAGTGCTATAACATGTCCTTTTCAAATTATGTTTAAGGGTTTTTTTGGGGTATTGAATGGCCTAGTCGTGTCTCTAATCATATAACTCTACCCTCTACAAATACTTTCAAATAAAAACTAAGCAAAGATAATGTAACAAAATTATTAGCAGAATGCGTATGTATATCGATCGCAACGGGTAGGTTTGTTCGTTTCAGTCTAAAACTAGATGATGACCGAGCTTTGCTCAGTTTTTTTTCTTTGATAACGCCATCTTGTTGTGTCTTTAAAGCAGTTAGTTAGTATAAGAAAAAATAGTATTATTATTATTATTCGCCAATAGATGTCGGAAAGAGTCATAAAGTTGATTTTTGAAAATACGAATATAACAACATTTTCTGAAAATAAATCGTAGCTAGATCGATTTATCGCCCCTGAAATCCCCTGTATACTAAATTTTATGAAAATTGTTGGAGCCGTTTCCGAGATTCAGATTATATATATACAAGAATTGCTCGTTTAAAGGTATAAGATTAGGGTAGTTCTATTACGATACTATTGAATCTTCCAATTGGTATCTTAAGTTGGACGTCGAAATACTTTGTTATGTCTATGGGCTTTAACTGCTCCCCATCACCTTGACGGTCACCTAATAGCCTATCTAAAGAAAAAATACGTATCAATAAAATCTGAAAGTTTCAAACCAAACAATCACTACATAGTATAAAACAAAGTCGCTTTCTCTGTCCCTTTATCCCTATGTATGCTTAAATCTTCAAAACTACGCAACGGATTTTGATGCGGTTTTTTTTAATAGATAGAGTGATTGAAGAGGAAGGTTTATGAAAGTGGCACCTGTGACAGAGAAGCTGAGGAGTGCGCGTTTGGGATAGTATGGACATGTGATGAGACGAAATGAAAATGAGGTTGGTAAGAGAGTGTTCACTATGAATGTGAAAGGATATAGAGGAAGAGGTAGACCTAAGAAGAAATGGATAGATTGTGTGAAAGACGATATGGGTTAGAGGGGAGTGAGCGAAGAAATGATATATGATAGAAGATTATGGAAGGAGAAAACATGCTGCGCCGACCCCAGGTGACTGGGAGAAGGGCAGGATAATGATGATGAAATGATGATGAAGAGGAAGGTGTATATTTATAATAACATCCATTAAATAGTTGAGAAATACTGTTATCAATAATAAATTACAGTTCCCTAAGTGAAACGAGGGCGGGTCGCTAGTATAATATAAATAATACCAGATATATTTTACAAATCTCTCTTTATAATGCGATGCAGCAATTTAGGGAACAGGGACAAAGAGAAGATTCTCCAACGAGCGAATGTGCTCTTTCTCGATAGATTGAAGGACAGAATATTGTTGTTCGAACTTGTATATATGCAAGTCTATCTTGTGAATGTCGTAAACGCAATTCAGGCTTTGTCCATTTTTTTCTATTCAGTACTGTCTATCGAAATATCAATATTGGTTTTTGAATTTTTCGAATTTTATTCGGATCACATTTAAAATGTGGAATAAAAGATGCTACTAGATTATGAATTATTTAAAAAAAATAAGTACAGTGTATGTAACACTGTACTTAAATTTTAAAAGACCTTAAATTTTAAGTACTTAAATTTTAAATTTTAAAGAAAGATTGTAGGAAATAATTGAACTGGAAAACTTGGGAAAAAATCTTTGAAAATATTTGGTATCACCAGGAAAACCTTATAAGGACAGCCCACTAAGTTTCTCGTCGGATTTTCTCAGTGGGTTTCAATCTGGTGGTAGATTTAGCGAAGTACTACTCTTACTAGGAGTGATGGTAGCAAACATTTCTTAGGTTGAGACTCCTTAAGCCCTGTCTATCAGGACCAAGCCGGAATAGTCCCACGAGTCTGCCAGAGCTTATGTAGAAAAAAAAAGTATAAAAACGTCATTATTTTAATTTGTACTTCAACTGTTAAACGGTGTTTTTTTTAGATTTAAAGAATATTAACAATTGCCTACATTGCAACAAAGTTGTATTGCTTTTGCTACGCCGTAGGCCATGCACCTACTACGTAGGACTCTTGCTACACCGTAGGCCCTGCACATACCACGTAGGACTTTTGCTACGCCGTAGGCCATGTGCCTACGACTAGATGTTGTATCTTTAATCGTCGGTACCTTTCAGGGGTACTACTAAATTTGTATAAGCATTAATGCTTCAATATTTTTTGTAAATGTAAAGTATAAAGTATAAATGTAAAGTGTAAAGGTATAGGTTTATTTGATTTTTACGACTTGTGAATCACTGTCACGGTTCGCTAAAAGTTGATTGATATTGCTCTGGATTGTACATCATCCTTTGAGCTTTAACGCAAATCTTCAAGGTCGTAGTTACTACATACTAATGTGTGTCGTAGTTACTGTAAACTGTGTACAAGTGTACACCCGTTTTTGGTTCTCGTAATACTTGTAATTATTGTGCTGGAATGATATATACAAAGGTAACGCGTGATTTATAAATATTTTTTTTTTAAAGGTTTTTGGCTCACACCGCTTATGGGGCTATTCATTGATAGGAAAATAAATGTAAAAAAGACATAAGAAGAATCGAGATAAGAAGAATCGATTTTTTACAGACATTTTAATACGACAATTTTTATGTATGCATATATATTTGAGACTATTTTAATTGTAGAAAACAGAGAGACAAAGATTTACGGTAGAGTATTATGTACAAAGATTTACGGTAGAGTATTATGTACGGATGGTAGAAAGCTGATACTGGCTCTATGAGGGAGGATGTCCGAATAAATAAAACAACAAACAATAATTTATTACCACGCCACATAATGTATGAAAACGCTGTTCCAAGATCACATAAAACCAGAAACAACGGTATGAAAACAAGACCACCGTAAACATTTTTATTTGTTATTGTTACACCGGGTAGTAAATAAACGCGCCGAAAATCAATACACTATATATATAATATATTCAAAGTCGTCGTGGCCTAACGGATAAGACGTTCGGTACATTCGTGTTGAGCGATGCACCGGTGTTCGAATCTCAGGCGGGTACCAATTTTTCTAATGAAATACGTACTTATCAAATGTTCACGATTGACTTTCACGGTGAAGGAATAACATCGTGTAATAAAAATGAAACCCGCAAAATTATAATTTGCGTAATTGCTGGTGGTAGGACCTCTTGTGAGTTCGCGCGGGTGGCTACCATCACCCTGCCTATTTCTGCCGTGAAGCAGTAATGCGTTTCGGTTTGAAGGGTGGGGCAGCCGTTGTAACTATACTTGAGACCTTAGAACTTATATCTCAAGGTGGGTGGCGCATTTACGTTGTGGATATCTATGGGCTCCAGTAACCACTTAACACCAGGTGGGCTGTGAGCTCGTCCACCCATCTAAGCAATAAAAAATTTATATATATATATATATATTCTTGAGTTGTTGTTTCCGTGGATGTAACAACTCGGCCGTCTATTGACTCTGTCCGGGATTCAGTTTGTTTTAAACTCGACGACCCAATTATCGTTTCGCTTAAAATGTATCAGTTTTCTAAACAGACAGATCTGTTTGCTTCTGTTGAAATATGTTTGTTTTACATCGCATTGACAAGTTAGTGGTTTTATATTACGAGCGAAACGGACAGTCACTTGACTGTTTAGTGCTTACCGGAGTCTAGAAACATCATGCTGTTAATACAGCCATCCAACTTAAGGCTTGAATTCCAAGTCTTTATGTCTTAATTTTATTTTATTTTTAATTATAATTTGCGTAATTACTGATGGTAGGACGTCTTGTCAGTCCGCATGGATAGGTACCACCACTCTGCCTATTTCTGCCGTGAAGTAGTAATGCGTTTCGGTTTGAAGGGTGGGGCAGTAGTTGTAATTATACTGATACCTTAGAACTCATATCTAAAAGTGGGTGGCGGCATTTACGTTGTAAATGTCTATGGGCTCCGATAACCACTTAACACCAGGTGAGCTGCGAGTTCATCCATCCATCTAAGCAATAAAAAAAATTATAGTACATGAGTATTACAATTTTTTTTAAAGATTGTACTAACCACCCTTCAAACTGAGATGCGTCTGATCCGTGTTAGAAATAGAATGGTGGTAACTTTTTTTTGGCCGGTTCTGAACACCCTGTGTGCTTTCAGTGGCTAGGGGGAGTGTGTTCTGAACCACCTGTGCCTAGGGAAAGTGTGGAATAAGTACCGCTAATCTACTCCCCTACCCTCTTGCCTGACGCTCCATCCCGAGAGTAAACCGAAGCAATGGGAGATTCCGTGCTTAATATTATAAGACGCGCAGCTCTCCTCAAGGTCGCCTGGACGATGAAATCGCCGAGGCGATAGCCCACGTCTTTGCGTCAGCTGTCTTGGCACGGTAGCCCATTAGGCCGCCCCAGGTCTTGCCTGTAAGGTGTCAGAATACCCCGCAGGGCCAGATTCAAACCGATCGGTGTAGAGAGGAATGAGTTCTCTTTCCGCCGCCTCCTTCTCTGAGATGGTGAGCTCGCAGATGTCGAGCATCGACACGACGGTTAGCAGCGACCAGTCCGGTCCTATTTGCATGACGAAGGTGTTCTCAAGTGATAGCACTCCATCCTCAGTTCCTGGCGACGTGGTGCAGGTATTGTTCGATATAGGACGTCAGTAGCTACTCATACTGGCCTAAAATATGAGTAGCCGTATTTACGAAAACAAATATTTTTGTTTGGATTATCACATGATGTTTTTCTTTCACCGTGAAAGTTGTTCGCGAACAAATCTTAAGTACGTATTTTCTAAGAAAAAATGGTATCTATCTGAGGGATTTTAGCACGGGCATAGTCGCATCGCTTGACATAAATATTTATGATACATTAGGCGCCTTACAACGACTTGAAGTACTGTAATTTAATAATCCTCTTACTAATTTACATCTTATACTAAGAGTAGTATTGTAGGAATTAGTAACATAAACTCCAAATTAACATAAACTAAATACCAAGCTATCTCTGTCAAATTAATCAATTCCAATATCATGTGTCTTTAAATAATCCGCAGAGGTGACCTTCACAAGCGAGTACGGATAGTGACAAAACGAGGTTTTGTCTATTAAAAAAAATTCAAATAACTGCTATGATAGTTTATCAAGGCCGGTATTAGTCGATTTTATCAAGGCTTAATGATATTAGAAAAGCCAATCAATCTCGCGATTGAAATTCAAAAAGGCGCATCAAGGGCTCTCGTCGTCTGCGTGTCGTCGAGTTTTTGCTAGGCACTCTACAACCCTATTAATCGCTTGATTGTCAAAGTGAATTCAATAACGCGGTACGTAGGGAAAATGAAATTTTAGAAACCGAAAAAAAAAATCGTACAAATTTTTTACTGGTGGTACGACCTCTTGTTAGTCTGCACGAGTAGGTACCACCACCCTGCCTATTTCTGTCGTGAGGCAGTAATTCGTTTCGGTTTGAAGGGTGGGGCAGCCGTTGTAACTATACTGAGACCTTAGAACTTATATCTCAAGATGAGTGGCGCGTTTACGTTGTATATATCTATGGGCTCCAGTAACCATTCAACACCTGTGAGCTCGTCCACCCATCGAAGCAATAAAAAAAAAAGTTTTATATTAACCTAACATATTATTATAGGAATTTCAAATCAAATCAAATCAAATCAAAAAATTTACCACTTAAGTCTTAAATTTTTAAAATACGTCTTCACTCTTTCACTGTTAAATGTCTATTAAATTTTAGTCTGCTTTGTACAACAGAGTATTTAACGAGTAGTACTAAAAAATGTACTATTGAATTCGAAATATATTGATAAAATAAAAAACAAAAGATGCGTAGTGTCGTGGGACACCGGATAGGGACGAAGTTCCTTATTATAAAAATATTAATTTTAAGTTCTATTCGAGGTATAAAGAAAATAAAACTTGAGGTTTTGCAACAACCCACGGTCATTCAGTAACGCGCGAACTTATTGTGGTACACTTCATTCACGGTTGTTTGCATAAGAGTTAGTGTATTGCGCAAGCGAACGCTCTGAGATCGTCGTTAATGAATGATAAAAAAATATGATATTTTTTGTGCGTTATTACAAAGTTAAGTCGTACACTGTGTGCACTACTAATAAAAATCTTACGTTACGGACGTTTTTTTCCCGGTTAGGGAACCCCTCGGCATCGTCCCATAAGGAACTTCGTTCCAAAAAGTATAATTATATTTTTATTCTTTCTACAGATACCCAAAGTGTATAGCTTATATAACGTATGCGCATTATCTATAATCCACAGCTTTGCAAACTAATTATTGGGGGCCAATCAATGAATTTCACCGGTTTGTTTGATGTTATTTCCTCGTCGCGAAGTGTTGTTTCGAGGTATAATTACTTTTGAAAATTGATACTTGTCTTTCAGCCAATAACAGATACGACGTTTTGTAATAACACAGTTTACAGGTCCGAACAACAAGTAGGTATATCTTCCAAGAAAAAAAAACACGCGAATAACTAAATTTCAACTGCGCTATATTTCATTGGAAAAAACAAACTGGTATTTCCCATTGAAGGCGTCTAAATAAGTGTTTTAATAAGCGAACAATACCTGAATTTAAATTATCTTATCGAAGTAGTTACCTATCTACCTATGTCATTTATATTTATATCCACTTAACACAACTAATACATAATATTAACGCAATAAAAACAAAACATACTCCAAATACTCCAGTAATTCTAACATCATTCTGACATCACGCATTTACAAGTTCCTTGAGAATATACATATGTAACCTGTCCAACCTTAACACGTATACCGTTCGGGCTAAGCAAAATCAGGTTATAGAAAAGTAATTTTTATTTACTTGAGATTTTCATTCTCAATTTTATAAAACGCGCTAATTTGCACGGAAGGTAATAATTAGCGACTTGCACCGTCTAACCTAGTATTTAAGATATTTTAAAAGGTTATTTGATAAAAACTACAAGTTTCTATTGGGTTCGAAAACCAAGGCATTAATTGGTTCGGCTAAAGAGCCACGCGGCTCACTTCCATACGCGTTTTGTTTAATAGCTGCAATCTATGGCTTGTAGGAAGCATTTTCGTTGGAACTCTCACGCAGCTTACGGGTGACCCTCATGGCCCGACCGGTTCCGCAAGATAAGGCTCACCCGTGAGCACCGTGGCCTAAATGAAAATACTCGATTTTTCATATGGCATTCAACGTGTTGAATCCTTTTTGAGAATAATGTTTTTATCAAATCCTGTTTTAAAAAAAAAATGATTTTATTGTAAAAAAGCGAGGGGTGCATGGTATAAGTAGTTATAAATATTTTATGAACAGATATGAGTTGGGTTATTTTGATAATATCCTGAAAAGCACCCCACGCTTTTTTACAATAAAATCATTTTTTCTTACACTATTTTTAATTCAAATTTATTAAAATTTATACTCTATTTTTTAGTTGAATTTTTTTTTTTAATATTGCATTGTCGTCGGTTCTTAATAAGTATACCAAATTTCGAGTTAATCCGATATTTTGAAGGGGGTCAAAATCAAGTTCAAAGATTCCGTTACAAACATACATACGTCTGAAGCTAATAAAAGCGTATTAATGAGTGATAAAAACGTACAAAGTGTAATTTTTATGGTAATAAATTTCGTGTACATTTTTTTTACTAATTCGAGGTAGTCGGGAATTTTTTATGCTCACCGGATGTTTCCTTTAGACAATACAACCTTAATGACGAAGTTATCTGTTAAGAGGCCGTTGTTAGCGAGAAGAAAGCCATTTATGTCCATCATCAATTTATCACACTTGCCTTAAATAAATAGTACTTGTGCCTTAAATAAATAGAATTACAGCATCGAGACGATAAATATAAAACTCGATAGCTTAGCATAAGAAATGTTTCACCCTCTAAACGGAAACGCATAGCTACTTCGTGGTAGATATTATATGTAGATATAGTAATACCCAACCGCGTGATCTTGCAATGCGCTCTACCATCCTTAATCAGCTTTAATAATTTTAATAATAAATTTTTGAAATCGCTTCCCTTAACCCATACCCATTTTTTCAGTTTTTTATTCCCTCATATAAAAAGTTGAGCAGGCATACTGAAATAAAAATTAAGCCTCAATAATCAAGGTTACAACGTAACCGAGTCTAAACCGAAATATACCCGGTTCATATTTACTATACGATAATTCGAGCCTGTTCGAATATCAGCCTTATGGTTCAGACGTTAACACCGTAAACGCTTCGTGGCCACAAACTGGTTAGCAGCTCTGGCTTCTGAAGGCCAAACTCGGCGTTTTAGCCCAGTGGACCTCTTTCTTTATTTGAATATTTATTAAATCAACCCCCCCCCACCCCCTCAGCCTGACAGTCCCCTTAGTGTTGTGACAACGATGTTCCCCTACCATTTCATTTGGCTTATCATTCCGAATGTTTGTGACGAAAGGTTTTCGGGAATGAAGGGATATTTCTCGCCCTGTATGCGAAGGACGTGTGATCTATTTTATATACATACTCATTTAGATGGATCCACTTTAGTTATTTTAATTAATACTGGACAATATTTTAAATGATGTTATTTTGTTTATTTTAATTGTCTTCTGTTGAACTGGAAAGTTCTAGATGGTAAGTAATCAAACAAAATGGCTGCAGAACTGCTATTACATACCTAGTGGAATATAAAACGTACATTCTAAAGTATTCATAATAGGACACATAATTATTCCGTATATGCGGTTGCAATTTTACTGCACTAATAAAATATTATCTTTCAAGCTACATAACCAAATCAAATATTTATCATTGTTTCTGGATTTTAACAACGATTTCTGTAAATAGAACGAGTTGATAATACGCAATTGTTAATTAAATGAAAATCCAAGTTAAATATTCGCCTACATTTTTATATTGCATTTTTGTTGTACATTTTATTTTTGCAAATAAAGATTGGCATGATCAAAGGATATGACGTCATCTTTGAATTCGTGTAAACTAAAAAGTGTTTTACGTTTTGAAATGTCAACGACAATAAAATAAATAAATACAAAGAATCGTGAAAATCGATTTAGAGTTGATACGAGTCGATTCTGTCGATTTCCGATCATTCATAAAATCGATTATCAACAATCATTCCGACGGCTCCCAGTCAGCCAGCGACAAATTAATACCGGATAAGCCACCAGCACGGGATGTAAGGAAATGAACCGCATTGGTGTTCTGTTGGAGGGGAAATCGTAAACCTACAAACGGAAGTTTCGATCATTCGTACCCGTGATACCAATTAGGCGAGGGCTGTGCAAACAGCGGGTAACGGGTGTCAATCGAACTGTCGGTATCGATTTACTGTAACGTTCTATTCGATTAAACTCAAGTGTTCTATAATGTAATGCGATGAATGGAATCGGTTTGCCTTCGAATATAATAAATTGTACGGACACGCATGGCCATCGACGTTATGAAATGAAATACGCACTCAACAAATGTTCACGATTGACTTCCACTGTGAAGGAATAACATCGTGTAATAAAAATCAAACACGCAAAATTATAATTTGCGTAATTACTGGTGGTAGGACCACTTGTGAGTCCGCGCGGATAGGTATCACCGCCCTGCCTATTTCTGCCGTGAAGCAGTAATGCGTTTCGGTTTGAAGGGTGGGGCAGCCGTTGTAGCTATACTGAGACTTTAGAACTTGTATCTCAAGGTGGGTGGCGCGTCTAAGTTGTAGATGTCTATGGGCTCCAGTAACCACTTAACACCAGGTGGGCTGTGAGCTCGTCCACCCATCTAAGCAATAAAAATAAAAAAAATGTTCAAGAGGTAATTGTAAAAGAAATATAATAAAGAATACTTATAGCCTTCTCGGGTTCTTCAAGGAACTCTATTGTTTAAGCAAGGAAGCTAAATTTCCTTTTAGTTAAAGCATGTTTTGTACTACTAGAGGTCCCGCAGTAGTCGAAATTCGACTATAATTAATTGGAATTGTAAGTTTGTACACTATTATGATTGTATTTTATACTTCTATAATCACAAATTTCGCCAAAACTACATTATAAAAAATATAATATTAACAAAGACAAACAATATTTAAGAATTACAGACGTCAAGAACAAAAGTTTGTCAATAAATAGTACCTATGCATGTGTGTGTGCGTCAAATATATGGTATGTAGTGTGTGTAATGTTTTATTTAATATATCTTTTATGCATTATTTAAAAAAAGTATTAGCATTGTGCACTTCTTTTCTATATTGTCTATAAGTGTGGAAAATTTCATACGCCTCCGTCCGCGCAATTTTCGTAAAAAGGGATACAAAGTTTTTGCTTCACGTATTAATATATATAGTTAGATTTCGTATTAGACGATTATATTAAATCGAATAAATTGATAGAAAAAAATCTTTAGTTTTTTTTATGTTTCTATACCATTCCTCATTTTTAATGGTAGCAAGTAGGGCGTGTTATGAGCCCCACACAGATAGGTATAACCGCCCTTCATATTTCTGCCGTGAAGCAGTAATGCACTCTGAATGGTAGGGCAGCCTGCTATAAAACTGATTGATAACTTATGTCTCTAAATGGGTAGCAGAATTTACGTGGTTGAAGTCTATGTGTTCCGGTGACCACTAGGCGAGCGTAAGCCCGTCTCCCTATTTAGGCAACAAATAAAAACCTTCACAGTTTTCTTGGCGTAGTCGAAACTTGTATTGTAAATAGAGCGCACTACAAATTTCCCAAAAAAATATTGCGATCGTTTCTTTCAACACAGAAAGGAACTAATACTTACAATCTTAAGATCTGTATCTAAATTGGCCTGTAGCAGTGCATATTAATTCTCAAAGTGTAATTTCCGAGAAAAATAATATCGTTGACTGTACATAACTTTATCTGATACCGTTATCGCAGACGTTACGCCGTTTAACCGCGAACATCGGGGTCCTAACTTTTGGTCCATTCGCTGGCTCGGAGGAAAGATTGTCGTGATAAGACTAGCATTGTGATTTTGGGCGGAATGAATTAAGCCCGATGTAATCAGATTAACTTTCCAGCTTAGCTGCGTGTGCTTTTAAGATTTTTTAAGATAGATTTTTTTTTCAACAAACTCACTTAAACATTTTTTTTATTGCTTTGATTGGTGGATAAGCTCACAGCTCACCTGGTGTTAAGTGGTTACTGGAGGCCTTAGACGTCTACAACGTAAATGCGCCACCCACCTTGAGATATAAGTTCTAAGGTCTCAAGTATAGTTACAACGGCTGCCCCACTTTCCAAACCGAAACGCATTACTGCTTCACGGCAGAAATAGGCAGGGTGGTGGCACCTATCCGCGCGGACTCACAAAAGGTCCCACCACCAGTAAATACGCAAATTATAATTTGCATAATTACGAATTTTGTTAATATTGCATAGGAAGTGTTGATATTGAAACATTTTAACACCACGTGGTATTTTCAATGCGTAAATAATTAATATAATAAAGATCATTTGATGGTTAATAAGACGGTCAACGGTGACGATGATGACGGTGATGATGACGGTCAAAAGAATTGTCAGCATAGACAGGCAGCATCAATGTTAGTAAGTGACCACTCTGGCAGTCCCAAATGCCTTGGTTCAGGTGTCTCGTGCGAATATTTGGTCCCCAGTTCCAAACAAAATGACAGTTCCATTTTGTTTATTGCATCCTGGTTTGGAAAGTGGGACACCTATTATATTATACAGTTGAGACCATGCAGCCAGGCTACCTAACGATAAGTTGTCTCTGTTTGTCATGGACATCAACAAGGCAAGGGGCACAGTCAAGCCGCTGCTGCTACACCAAGTCGGTGTTGTTTATGTATCCTCATGATGGCTCCAGTGACTACTTAATCAGTTGTACCGTGAGCTTTCTGAGCCCATTAGCTGCATTAAATTGAAATAATATGAACCGTATATCAACCGTAATAGAGTATTGATTTAATAATATCTATCAAATTTCTATAGAGAGTTGCTAACTTTGTAAAATACAAGGACGACGTTAAAACGTCTTGAAATGTCAAAAAGTTATTAAATTTAGATGCGCACTCAAAAACTACAAAGTCGCGTCGAAATATCATCTGTTAAAGTCGTAAATATGATATAAAATTGTAACTTCGTTGCAGCTCTCTTGATAATTGTGATCGTAGCCCCTGCGTAGCGTTTGTCTACGAAAGTGCTACGCCATTCTCGTGGTCTGTGTTATTGAGATTACTAGAGGTGCCGCAGTAGTCGAAATTCGACTATAATTAATTGGAATCGTAAGTTTTTACACTATTATGATTGTATTTTATACTTCTATAATCACAAATTTCGCCAAATCTACACTTTAAAAAAATATTAATACAGACAAACAATATTTAATCTATTCTCAATTTGACCACAGACGTCAAGAACAAAAGTTTGACAATAAATAGTATGCATGCGTGTGTGTGTCAAATACATGGTATGTAGTGTGCGTAATGTTTTCTTTATTGATTTAATGTATGTTTTATGCATTATTTAAAAAAAATATTAGCATTGTGCACTTCTTCTCTATGTTCTCTATAAGTGTGGAAAATTTCATATTCCTCGGTCCGCGCAATTTTCGTAAAAAGGGATACAACGTTTTTGCTTCACGTATTAATATATAGATATTGTTCATCTTTCTACATCGACTAATTTGTATTCGAAGTTTGTTTTTTGTTAAAATATTAAAAGTACATATATATGAATATAAACATTTGAATCATGAGGAGCCTCACTAACAAATACCGGCAAAGTAAGATTAGAATTACCGTGGAAATGCTTCAGCGAAATCTCACCTTGCCTCTATCAACATAAGGTTAAGTTAATTATGGACGAATCAATCGGGATTACATTCGGATTATTCCTAATATAAGTCGCTAATGTCATTAGCTGGAACATATGTTTGGCTTGTCGGATGTCAATTGGTACATATTATATGTTACTGTGGCGTGACTGTACTGTGAAGTGAAATGTCTCGATAGATTTAAACAGTATTGATGAATTACGTATTCATATAGTATAGTGGTTATCACTTAGTATATATATCTGTATACTAAGTGGTTTGTGAAGGATAACATAAGAGAAAGAGAAGGAGTGAGAACATCTCGTTCCCTCACGCACTACTGCTACCTTCGAGATGATGGGCTCACAAGTCGAGCGTCATCTTCTAAGGTCCCCCACTGTCGAGCAAGCCAGGAGGATTAGCAGTGATAGATCAGCTCTTACTTATAGGGCGAGGGTACGTCGCTACGATAATCTATGATACTGGTAGTAGCACTTGTTGCGAGCTAAACAATAAGGTACTTACCAAAGTAACCGTACTCGGTGAGAGAGAGTACTCTATGTCAGCTGGAAAATGAGGGTTTCTCGGTCACATTCACCTAGTCTCCTTTTCTTTGCTTATATCATGATTCTAACGCGATTCACAAAGATTGGATCCGGTGGTAAATAGTCTCTACGAGCTACGGTTATACCCAAAATTACTGATATTCTGTTTTTCATACAAGATTTAGCGACCTTTTATTGTTTTTATTTTTTATTTACCTTAAGGTAGACCATAAATCTGACAGCACTTCGACAGTTATAATGATAATTTCATAGTAAAAACCACATAAAGTATACTTGAAGTTCTTTATTTACTTTAGAACTCAGAAACATACATTTAATTAAATCAAGGAGAAACAATGGTAAGATAATATATACGTGTTGAAGTTTTGGTTAGTACATATTATATTAGTAATAAGTAGCATTAAGCAAGTGGGTATTGTGTTTTCGAAAATGTTACATGATCAGTGAAACGTTGTTCAAAATACTCAAACATGAACATTTAATGCAAAACTATTCTACGACCTTTTTTTAATATGGATAATAATATATTTTCTTTATGATTACAATTTCAAATGTATGTATCAGAATTCATATTTCGATTCTCAGTCAATATAACTCATAGAAATCACACGAAGAATTCTGTGTGTTATTTGCTTTCATTATCAGTCTTGTTTATTCCTCTTAAAAAGCTACTTTGTCTTTTCTGAATGTGAATGTCGTTTACGTTATTAAAATTCATAAGTTCAAAAATAAGTCATCAAATTCACATCATTGTTTTCAGTGGCAGATTTTTTCCCTCTACCCGCATCTTTAAACTGTAGTTTGAACCGCCTTCGGTAAAACAACAAGCCATTATCGGCACATCCAAAGCTGTTGCTTACAAAGTTTTCGGCAAGTTCGTAAGCTCATCAAACTGTTGCAAGCTCGCTCGGACACAGCTTCGGGGTAGCACGAGACTTATTATTATTAGATTTAAGCTCAGGTTTTAGTAGTTGATTTCACTTAGAACATTTAGCAAATTCCGTTTACTTTATAATCTGTGAACCGTATTTCAAACAAATTCATTAGATCGTTGGAACTAATGCCATTTTAGTTTATTTTCTAAGATGTATGCAAAATACAGAAATAACATCTTTTCTGTGAATATTTGAGATTGTTAAATTAGATAAGCATTGAAAACAAAAAATTCGGACAAACGTTAGTACAATGCAGAATACACGTTCATAAAATTCCTCTGGACTAGTTTTGGAATATAAAGCACAAGACATTTTTTTCTCGTGACAAAAGTCAAGGAAATTATTTTTCCAAGCTGACATGGTAAGTCATGTCGTCGACCGCTGCCATAGTACAATAGGTGACCGCCCTGATTCATCCATTTGTCAACTTACATTTGTAACGTCTGCTAAGCACATTGGAGGAAGGATGTCATTTGTAGAAATGTAAGTGATTGTAGAGAGACCTCTGGTGTGGGCAGCAGTGAGTGAACGGACGTATTTACTCGGTTTTCTATGCCTTTTAAATGGTAAAGCACTGCTTTCATTAGGTTTTGAGACACATTATTAACTATCTCCTTCTTTGTAAAACTTATCTTTGAGTTGAAAATCGCTGGTAAGTTGTTTTATATATTTTGGTTGGCCACCATTTTTCAGATTTTCCCCCCGAAGTGAAATATCCAGGATCAGTTTAATACAATGGGATGTAGATTTTATTGATCTGCGGTAATTATATAACACCGAATGGTGGAACCACTGTGCTTATCACAATACCAACTGGTTAACTTAAAAAAGGGTGCGTGTACTTATGTACGCGCGTAAGAAGTTATACTTTATTTTTATTAAATTTATTTATTTATTTTCATTTAAATTTTAATCAATTTGAAAAAAAATCGATTAAACAACATCCTCAAACACGCATATTGGACATCCCTTTTCTTGACATCGTATAAATTCGGTAATTCTCGGTACGGTTCGGAAAGTTCACCTGCGGCTATATTCAGACTCGCCAAGTTACGTCGGTCATATTGTAATGAGCGATTTAGTGGGCAACTTCATTCTGTTAATTTAGTGTCACGGTGCGCGCGCATCGTAAAATTTCACTCTCATCAATTTTTCATAATGAGCCTAAAGAAGTATAGCTTAAAAAAAATTTGAGACAATTTCAAATCTCCTCCTCCTCGAGTCGTGCTCCTCATGTCTGAGGGTCGTGACCACCATCACCCATGAGCTTCAATCTTAGGATCTTTTTCCACTTTCCCCTGTCCACGGCGCCATGCAGCGCGCTGTACACTGTACTGTCCAAAGTGGTGCGGATCTGATCGGACCAACGAGTATGGCTGCGGCCTCTAGATCTGTTGCCTTCAACTTTCCCTGTGATCATAAGTTTTTCCAGGTTATCGCCGTCTTTCCTCGCAATGTGACCAAAATATTCGAGGATCCGCTTCAGACATACAGTAGACAGTCTGATTTTGATGCCCAGTTGCTTCAATATCGACACGTTAGTCCGGAAGGCTGTCCACGGAATTCTTAGCATGCGTCTCCAACACCACATTTCGAAAGCATCGATGCGCATTCGGTCTGCTGCTTTCAACGTCCATGTCTCAGCTCCATACAAGAAGATAGAGAAAACAAGAGTCCGCACCTGTCTGGTTTTAGTTTTCAGGCCTATCCCTCTATTCTTCCAGATCTTCTGTAGCTGAGACATCGCACTTTTAGCCATTCCGATACGTCGGCGCACGTCAGTTTCACATGAGCCTTTGTTGCTGATGCAGGACCCGAGATACACGAATTCGTCTACAACCTCTAATCCAAGCGCCCCACTCAATCTTAGAACATTTGCACGATCCACCACCATTAATTTCGTTTTTGATCTATTTATGGAGAGGCCTAGGCTGTTGCTGATACGTTCCATTTTGCTGAAGAAAAGAGACATTTCAGATTCGTCTGCAGCTAGCAGGGTCGTGTCATCGGCATATCGGAGATTTGTAATATGAGCTCCACCAATGCGCACACCTCCCGACCAATCTTCACAAGTCTGCCGCATGATGTATTCTCCATATGCATTAAAAAGTATAGGTGACAGTATGCAACCTTGCCGGACACCTTTTCCAAAACAGAACGGTTGGGACACAGCTTCATCGATTCTGACAACTCCCTGACTGTAGATATACAGGCTCTGTACCAGCACTATCAGATGATTGGGTACACCAAGAACATTCAATACCTTCCACAAGGAACTCCAGTTGACACAATCAAAAGCCTTGCTGTAGTCGATGAAACACATGATGAATGGAACGTTGTATTCGCGACCCTTCTCGATTAGCTGCCTCACGTTAAGAATTTGCTCACGCGTGCCTCTTCCCTTCACAAAACCGGCTTGTTCTTGCGGAACCTGTTGGTCCAGGTAGTAACGAATCCGGTTGTTCAGTATGTAAAGTAAGATCTTGCTGGCGTGGGAGATGAGTGCAAGCGTGCGGTAGTTATCACATTGCTTCGTTGAGCCTTTTTTGTGCAAGGGAAGAATAATCGACCTAGTCCAGTCACTAGGCCACACACCATCCGCCCACACTTTGTTGCAGATGGAGTGCAGAGCAGTAATTCCGTTATCACCTAGCACCTTCAGAATTTCCGCTGATATCAAGTCAGGGCCAGGTGCTTTCCCATTTTTCAGCGAGCGCAAAGCAGCCACAATCTCAGCTCGAAGAATATTCGGCTCTCTATCCACACAATCGATGGCGGGTACATTACTTGAAGTAATAGATGATGGGTTTTTGTATAGATCCTGACAATAGGAACGCCAACTCTCGGAAATTTCGTCTAACCGATTCAAATCTAAATACACATTATAAATAAGAAAATACATTAATTTAATGAAATTTTTGCTGAAATGACTCACGCTCCATTTACTCTAACGGCAACTTATACACATGTATCAAAATAACCGCACAAGTTTCGACTCAATGGATTTAACTCAATAGATAAACAAGCTATAGAACACAACAGTATTATTTTTGAATATAATGGACATGCCGATTGATAGTGAAATATGAAAAGCAGAATCTTTCATTTTTTTCATTCCACATTTAAGTAACTTATACTTCGAGAGTCACTCATTAGTTTTACAGCAGACGAAATTAGCGTTTTAACCGCTCAATATCCAAATGAAATTCCAAACTGAAGTTCCGTATCAGCGAATCGTTTTAATCAATGATTAGCTGTTGACTGATCATAATATCATAGCATCGTAATAGAATCAAAGCCGCGTAATTTTTTCGCGGCACGTTTCGACTCTATAATTTGCAGTTGACTCTGCGTAAATAGATTTTCGCTACGGCCACAAAATGCAAAGGTTTGCGCTGTACCGAACATTAAAAGTCGTATCGTAAAAATATATGAGGTGTTGCCTTTGCATAATGCTGTGTTTTGGCCCAAAAATTAACATAAACAGAGCCTACAGCGGGAGATAAAGTTCTGGATGCGACGCAGAGGCATTCATTAAAACATTCTGAATTACATAAATGAGATACGGTGTTTTAAGATGGTGTATACAAAGCCGGTAATGGACTTTTAGTAAATTGTTCGCGAATGAATATTTTTAAACGTTTTATTTAGTATATAATGTATCCGTTTAAACGCCAAAGTTCTGTTGGAGATCTTTATTATATCGTTTTTCAGCCTTATACCTCAAAATATAGTATAATATTTGAGTTAACATTTTTATTGGATATAATGAGTGTTATTGGATACGTATGGTTTTGATCTCGTGTGTGCCAATTTATCGTATATAAAAAGAAGCAATTTTATGTGATTTATTTGATTTTCATGTTAATATTTTGGTTTTTTTTTACATTACCTTATTAGCTCTAATATGAACATAAGCTAGAGCGTGGGGACGTCTGTCTAAGCCAAGTACTAAAAAAAAAAAGATTGCACTTGTAGACATATGAGCATACGGCCCACATAATGATGAGTGGTTACCGTCGCCCATGGACTTCAGCTTACACGCACACACATACACTTAAGGCCATACCTCAGAAGATCATACGCCAATAAACATATCTATATCCGACCTTTATACAAAATCCAAACACGTTTGTGCTTCACTAAAATATACAGAAATCATAAAAATAATACAAGCGGAAACGAAACTTTCGCAGGCGCTGAAGTCGTACTTTCAGCGAGGGGAAGTAAATACTCGAATAAACATTAATAATTTAAGGTTATTACAGACATATCGGCCCTCGGACCTTGCGAGCATTCGTTTTCTGTAACAAGGATGTGGAACGTGGCACGAACTGAAGCGATTTATCTACGAAAATGCACTTTTTTATAATTTTTTACTACCATTTTAGGCAGACGAGCATACGGCCCAACTGATGATAAGCTGTTACCGTCCCTCATGGACGTCAGCAATGCCAAAATACCATCATAAGCTATCATCATGCACAATCAATATCTTGTGCCATAAGATCCACGGGGACTTAACGGAAATGTTCTTGGGGCCCTGACACCTGTTTAAATTAAATATAGTGAAAATACTCAGGTCTAAACGCCTTCCACGTCATCGATACGTGATAATTTGATGATCATAAGCTAGCTCAAAGTTAGCTCATAGCTCAAATTAAGTGACGACATGATTGTCAAATTTTATAAAAAACTATTATAGCTTTTGCCCGCGACTCCGTCCGCGTGGAATAGTTACTTTGGCATAACGCTGAATTTTACCCCCACTTCATTTGCGTAGAAAGTGAAAATATTGTTGAATTATAGAATGTTAAGGAGCTATTTAAACCCCTATTTTGAAACATTCGTTATTGTTGCTCCACTTGTATTGGCCTTACCGTGATGTTATATAGCCTAAAGCCTTCCTCAATAAATGGGCTATCTAACACTGAAATAATTTATCAAATCGGACCAGTAGTTCCTGAGATTAGCGCGTTCAAACAAACAAACTCTTCAGTTTTATAATATTAGTATAGATAGTTTTGTCACAAACTTAACTTAACCAACATCCACGCTGTCCCCTTAAGGATGGACCAAGCACCAACGTTTTACGGTCAGGAATTACAAAAACATCCACCCCCACCACCAAGCAACAATGGGGTCAGAACATGTCTGAAATAAACACGCGCTATTTTTTTTTATTGCTTACGTGGGTGGACCAGCTCACAGCCTATCTGGTGTTAAGTGGTTACTGGAACTCATAGACATATACAACCTAAATGCCACCACCCACATCGAGATATGAGTTCTAAGGTATCAGTATAGTTACAACGGCTGCCCCACCCATCAAACCGAAACGCATTACTGCTTCACGGCAGAAATAGGCAGGGCGGTGGTACTTACCCGTGCGGACTCACAAAATGACTACCAGTAAACGCGCGTTAGATGTATAAATTTTGTATTTCACAGAAGACGTTTAGTGTCCATTTATATTTAAGTTACAAATGGAAAATGTATCGAAAACTTAAACAGATGAAGAAGACAATCTTTAATAGTCTTAGTAAGGTATTACACGACTCACCCCATCACCCCAGGATAAATAGTGACCGTTGCTCATTGTGAGCAATACTAAAGGCACTAAGTCGCTACTTACCGCACAAGACTTCCCTCAAATCTCAAATCACGCTTATAAATAAGCATCTTATAGCGTTTTTAAAACACGGTAGAGGGTAGTCCGTTCCAAAGCTGAATGATACGAGGCTAAAAAAGTTTTTGGAAATGCACTAAGAGGAAGTGTGAAAATAGCCCCGGTAGTTAACAAATTAAAGAGCGGACGGTTAACGTGGTATGGACATGTAAAGCGTAGAGAGGAGATGCATGTGACTAGGAGATGTATGGAAATGGTAGTGCAAGGTAGAGGGGGAAGAGGTCGACCGAAGAAGGACATGGGTGGAGTGTGTGAATGACGATATGAGAGAGAGAGAGGAGTGAATGTTGAGATGACGGCTGATAGAAGAGAGTGTAAGAGAAAAATTAGCTCTACCGACCCCACCTAGTGGAATAAGGTGGAGAAAAACAAGAGCACTAAACTGAGTGCAGTGATTCTAAATAGTACGAACTAAGTAGTTTCATGGAAATAATGAGACGACGGTATCGTCACCGATTAATGTCGGTGTATATATAAAAATCTGAGGTAATCCTCAGATTTTTATATTATAGCATTTGAATATTAATCATATTTGTTGCTGATAAAAATCGCCACGAATGTTTAATTAAAAATTTAATACACGTTTAGATTACATATACCTAATATTACATAATATGAAACACAAAATATTTAATTTTTAATACTTATTTTAATTAAGACTATCAACATCGATTTTTTTAGGACAATTTTATATAGGTACTTTCAATGACAAACTACATTTACGATTTGAAAATGCGTTTTTACTGTCACTAGAGGTCCCGCAGTAGTCAAAATTCGACTATAATTAATTGTAATTGTAAGTTTGTACACTATTATGATTGTATTTTATATTTCTATAGTCACAAATTTCGCCAAAGCTACACTATAAAAAAATATTAACAAAGACAAACAATATTTAATCTATTCTCAATTTGACAACAGACATCAAGAATAAAAGTTTGACAATAAATAGTATGCATGCGTGTGTGCGTCAAATACATGGTATGTAGGTGTGTAATGTTTTCTTTATTGATTTAATGTATCTGTTATGCATTATTTAAAAAAAATATTAGCATTGTGCACTTCTTCTCTATATTCTCTATAAGTGTGACAAATTTCATACTCCTCGGTCCACGCAATTTTCGTAAAAAGGGATACAAAGTTTTTGCTTCACGTATTAATATATAGATTATGTTATTTCTGACGTTACGAATCATTTCTAGAACGAAATCATTGTTATTATGTATCACTGTCCAAATTGTTGTATTTATAAGTCACGGTCTATTTAATTTGTTCTACAATTAAGTTGCAAACTGTATTTATTGAAGCCAGATGAAAAACTGTTTAAACAAAACCCATAACAGTAGCTTAGTACACAGAACTAACCTAGTTCACGCATTACGGCCGTCGTAAACAAAATGTTAGCTGGCTTGCGCCTTGGATATGTGTTCCCAGAGCCAAGAAAAAATATAAAAAATATATATATACACGCATACATTCGCTCATTTATTTACGAGAGAGCCTTTGGCTCGAACGCCCGAGGCTATTAGCAGGACCAGTATATCTGTCTCGTTTCCACCTCGGCGACTTTATATTACGCCGTCTCGGGCAGATTTTCCAGTACTATGGCTCTTCGGGTTAAAACACTTATACTTTGAACTAGTGTGGAATACGTAACGACGCGAGATTCTTTTTCATATGCGAGTTTCTGGTTAGTAATAAGTATGTATTATTTTTTATTTTTTTGATTTATTTTTGATATTTTAATATTAATCTAATATATAAAATTCTCGTGTCACAATGTTCGTTCCCATACTCCTCCGAAACCGCTTGACCGATTCTCATGAAATTTTTTATGCATATTCAGTACGCCTGAGAATCGGCTACTATCTATTTTTCATACCCCTAAGTGATTAGGGTTGTCCACCCCTAACATATTTTTTTTTATTTTGACATATTTTTTTTGTTATAATGAGGTATTATGTGGTTGAATGAGGTTTTGTTATTTTTATTATATATTCCCTCATCGTTCACAGCACTACATACCTCTTTCACTCATTTACCACATCTTTACACACTTACAATAAGTTCCATTTTTTTTCTACACTAGAAATTCCCTAGAAATCTTATATATGGCAAAACAATGTTTGCCGGGTCAGCTAGTATACATATATATAATTAGGACTTTAGAGAATGTTATCAAAGCCATCGAACATAATTTAAAAAAGTTTAATTAGTAATAATATTATTGACCAAAAATAGCCATAGGAAGAATAAGACTGATATTTGAACTCACACAGATTATTGAACTCAGTAATAAAATCATAAATCCTTACCTATGGTTTTGAACTATTCATTAAGCATCGTATTGTGAGCCCACATGTGTAATTACCATCGTCTTGTCTATTTCTGTAATAAAACATTCAAACCTTTAAGTTTAAAGGGTAATATCCCACTACACTACAGTTAAAACCTTATCGCAATGTGAGTTCTCATAGCCATTCGGTGGTCCGTGTTCTCGTCTGCTCTTCTAAGGTAATAAAATGGAACATCATAAGCTAAAACATTCTTGTTCCCCCCAAAAATTTAAATAATTATTCAAATGGAACAAAAAAAAAAAGAAATTCCATATTCTTTTGATTTCTTTCATCTGTGTTCACTTTATTTATATTATGCAGTCGCTGTTTTAATTATGTACTTTGTGAATAGTTGAGTGAGCACAAATTATGTTTGAAGATTGAAAGGTACTTTGCTAAGGGTGGTAAAATTTAAGAAACAAAAACAGCATCATTTTAGAGCTAATAAGAATGTTTGCCTTTCCATGTACTTTCTAATACCTATCTGTACCTAACTATCTAATTATTTATACTTTCTGTAAATTATGAAAATAAAGTAAAGCTGTGTTTGAATATTTCAAATATCCGAATTTTATTCTTTTTGCTTTCATACATTCTACCCTTGTCTTAATTAGTATTTCATTTCTATTATTATTATGCTTATTTTAGTATACTTGAAAAAAAGAAGACTTGCTAAGACATATAGATGCCTGTAATGGAAGATGGTTTCACGTATGTTATGATTTATTTGGCGCAGATAACGTTTTAACACCAAGTTCTTCTATCTTCCGTGCGGATTGCGGATAAATAATAAACAAGTCACGATTGTATAATTTAATTTTATTTCAACAATTGAAAAACATATAAAAACACGTGTGGCACTCGGGGACTGCCGCGGTAACGCTATTGCATAGCATTTTTTATCAACTTACGCAATTGTAATTTAATATTAGAATAATAATAAAATGAGACCACGCTATATTTATGAACATTAACAAAAGCAAAACATTAACTGTCCCCTTCACACTCATAAGCTAGACCGCGCGAGAGAGAGATGGGAGACTTTTCGTGATGCGCATGCAGTGCGAAGTCACGTCGCGCGCTTATTCACAAACACTACACAAGCGCGTTGCCGGCGGCTCGAATTAAGAAAATAAGCAACTCTTTTAGGGGTCTGGGTGTACAGCTTTTCAACAAGATCCCACTAAACGTTCAATTATTACCTGTTCATAGATTTAAGAAATTTGTTAAGGAACGTTTGTGCAACAAGGCATATTATAAAGTTAAGGATTATTTGCTAGATGGCACTACGTGGGAATGAGGCGCTCGCTCCTGGCCTTTTCATTTTTCATTATTATTATAATTTTTTTAATTGTAATTTGTTTTTTCTTTTATTGTAAATATTTTTATTTATTTAAAAAAAAGAAAATATTTGAGAAAAAAAAAAAAGGCCGCTTAGTTTGTTTCGCCGGTTCTTCTCAGGACTGTGGCTTTTTTTGGAAACGGTGGTAGAGTTAACATTGTTATTTGTATTTTGACATTCAACAAGTGTGTCATACTGACATCTAAGTTGAAATAAATGATTTTGAATTTGATTTTGAATTTCGCAACGTGTGAATGTATTGATGTACATGTACATGATAGGCGGAGTGGGGGGTATTAGGTTTTATTTTCGTTACGGAATTTCTTGATTCGGTCGACGCGCTCAAAGCACGCGATAAAAGCTATGCAATAGATTAAAACAAACGTTAGTAAAACTTTATCACAAGTTGAAGAGCTCTGTTATTATGATGTATCAATGCTTGAATAGGCAGGAGTCGATGAAATAAATCATTCTTATATAAAATAACAGCTAGACAATGTACGTGTGTGTGCGTAGTATTACGGTCGGTCAGATCAAAGGATTTCCTTTGAAAAGAATATATCTGAGTTTTATCGAGAAAAGAGCTCGAGTTCGGTTGGCTTAAGTTACTGGAAAAAGCGAAATGGATCTGAAATTTTGGACTTTTTATAATATAGCATTTAATTTTATATTTGCGTAATTTGCTATGGAGAAAATTTTAACAGAAATGTATTAGCAGTTTTACTTAGATCTAGCTACTTAGCATGATGGGATTTGCTTATATTTTCTTATGTTGTTTTAGGTAAGTTACTGAAAGTTGTAATTGTTCATGGTTAAGGTTGTGACAGTATAATATAGATTAGTTTCATTATAACAAAAATTTTGCTTACCTCAAGAACTTTCTAACGACCATTCGGTAAGATACATTCACGTATCAAGTAAGAATCAGTATGGGGTTAATTAGAAAATAAAGCAACTTGTAATATAACAGCAATATAAGTTGCGGTTGGAATAGTATCAAAGTATGAAGCATCATCTGATATGATAATCTCCGGACAATGATCGAATTCCTAGATTAAAGCCGCTTTCAGACTATACTATAGTGCCGTATAGTGTAGCAGTCTATACTTAGCCAATAATACATAGTACAGTACAGTGTGAACGTGTCTATAACAATGTGTAGAGCGCGATATTGCTGTGCTATGAGCTATATACTGTATGCTATTATATTGTAGCGTAGTCTGAAAGCGGATCAAAAGAATAAATCATGATACATTTCGTAGTATCACTCTTCACAAATAAATATTAAATCAAACGCTTTCACTCAATAATTGGGACCCACTCAAACACGCGTTCGCGGTTCCTATTTGGTTCGCACGCCGACCAACGGAAGGGTCCTTACGAAGATATCACGAGATAAAATAAATCTCATGCTGTATACTCGATAGAGGTAATTGCCTTGTGTGTATGCCTGCTATGTGTTTATGTTTGCGCAAAACCGCTTTGACTTATGAAGTGGGTCGAGTGTGGGGTCAACACTTCTTCTGTATATTAAAATCTACATAATTTAAACAGACTTTTTGTAGTGTTTTAGATTAATTAAGTTAATCTCTCAATCTTTTATGGTAGGCAACGACTCGGCTGGCATTGCTGGCGTCCATAAGCGACGGTAACCACCGGACGGTAACATCAGATGGGCCGTATGCTCATCTGCCCATAAAGGCAATAAAAAAGCATAAAGTGAAGAATGTATTTTAGTTCGAAGGGTACGATAGCAGTTATAATATTATAAGTGTTCGACCTAATGTCTTAAGGCAAGTGATGGCCCAAACTAGTGGGAAAAAACTAAATCTTTGCAAATTATCACCATGGCGGTGTGCTGATCCTATATTTTTGATAGATTTCTGCGGGGCGATTATCGCCAAAAGGTGAACAAAAAAGAAGGGCAGGTCGAGGCTAGACGTACCATAGAGGTAGACGGATGCATAAATTGAGAAATGTTTACAGTCTAAATTATGGGTACGGCTTAAGATTAATCCCAATGAATAAAAATAAACTGTAACAATTGACGACTAACGAATCATGAATTAGTAATATCAATAATAATAATAATTAATATTAATCAATATTAGGTTTATGATGGAATTGCAAACAAAAATCTCAGTATATTTTCAGGTTATCGTGGCCTAAAGGATAAGACGTCCGGTACATTCGTATCTAGCGATGCACCGGTGCTCAAATCCCGTCGGCGGGTACCAATTTTTCTAATGAAATACGTACTCAACAAATGTTCACGATTGAGTTCCACAGTAAAGGAATAATACCGTGTAATCAAAACTTAACACGCAATATTATAATTTGCGTAATTATTGGTGGTAGGACCTCTTGTGAGTGAAGCAGTAATGCGTTTCGGTTTGAATGGCGGGGCAGCCTTTGTAAATATACTGAGACCTTAGAACTCATATCTCAAGGTGGGTGGCGGCACTTACGTTGCAGATGTTTATAGGCCCCGGTAACCACTTAACACCAGGTAGGCCGTGAGCTCGTCCACCCACCTAAGCAATAATAAGAAAAATCCCATTAGTACGTACGTACATACATACATTTTCTATAATAGAAAAATCTAATTAATATTCTTATCATATTATGGAACTTGATTAGCTCTGAAGAAACTGATTTCGCTAGTCCTAATCCGCTGTCTGAATTTGACTTTCAAGATAGATGGAACTGGGGCGCACAAATCGCCTTATAAACTCCGATCCTCTTTCTACATAGGCACAGTAATAAAATTCGAAAATCCCTCATCCAGAAAACCCTTACGTAGCTCAGGAATTCAAGCTATTAATTCCCGTTACTGGACGCAGTAAAACACATACCACTTCTCCGGTAGCTTTAGCACTGTGTAAAAGTTTCAAGGAAAATTGTGCCTTGCGACTCTTTAAACTATTTTCATCTAAAAAATTCAATGCGATTGACATACAACATCTAACGTGGTATTTTTTTCACTCGACTCGACACTCGAGAAGATCCGGTGCGAAAGTCAGTGTTCTGCGCCTATGGAATAGTTCGCTTGCCAAACTATTCGTCGATGAACTTGACGAGGATGGTGACCGGTGCTTCAATAATCAAAAAGCACCGAGAGTGGATTCAGGGGTCCTACAAGACATATTTCGGGCGATGGTGGCTTTGCGATGTCCCGTCGCCTGGGTTGGATGTTTAATTAGCGGCCATGATTAGAGGGCTATCGTGTCGCACCGCTCTTTCAAAGTAGCATTCTGTTTTTTTTTTAATGTATACATACGTATCGGTTCTATGTTTAAGTCGTCGTGAAGATCGACGTCGCTCACGTACCACAGTGCTTCTACGGTTTTCCTGAAGCAACGGCTTTGATTACCTGAAGAGGGTTTATGTCCATGCGGGTCGCGTGAGCAAGCACTACACTTGCATAAGACATGACGAGACGTATGCAAGTTTGTAGAATTGATCATGTATTTATCTGACATAAACAATAATGTCAAATGTATTAATGTTGAACAACGTTTCAATAAATAAAATTCAATATCAAATGCTTGAAATCACTGATTTTACTTTTATAATATTTATTTCACTTGTTACATATGAAATTGGTGAAACGAGTCATTTGGCCTGATATATTCAATTCACGTTAAAAGATTGAATGTAAAATGCTCACAACAGACATTATCCAAACTACATATTCGTACAAAGTAACTTTGTATTGTATTTGTATGCAATAATCATTCTATTGTACGTTCCTCTACAAGCACATCTAATGTTATAGTCAATTCAACAGAAAACATTTCAGCCTTCTAATGTATACACGTTCCCTTTTCTCGAACTCCAGGCATTCCTATTCGACATTTTTCTTCCCCTTTGCTTGTGTAGTCGAGTTTTATTTTTATCGTCTCTTTTCCTATATTTCTCACCGCATCGCCCCTGTGTAATTCTCAAGAATTCCCAAATACTTGCCGTCGCGCTATCCAATATTTTCGCAAAGAAACACTGCTCAAGAAAGAATATAAATTGGAAAACAATAAGTTTTATTGGGAAAAGTTACACGTCAATCATGGTACGTAACCATTCGTAGACTCCACGATACTAGAAAGGGGCTCTTGACTCTGCGGCGTATCCATGCTCTTGATCATAGTCTTAAATTGTTCTCTCATGTCGTTCGCAAACATAATAGTCTCATACGAAATAGACCTTTTGACGCGTAGCAAATTGGCTAGTATGTTTTCGTTTGAAATCATTTTTTTCTCTTTCATCGACCCCGGAGAGAGCACCAAAGGTTCGCTCCTTCTGCATATTTCAGCCAGACTTGCCGTGTACGAAAGCAAAGCTTTTACCGCGAAAGTTACGACCAATAAGAACAGAGAGAACCCAGCAATTATATAGTTCTTTTCGACACGACTCAGCAAGATTAGTTTTTCGACCTCGTAAATGTTTTTAGAAAATATCAGCCGTATGATGTTCTGAAGAGGAATGTACATGCCATGGTAGATGATAGTAGCAAAATAAGCGAAAATTCCCATTATGTAGTACTTCTTAAAATATTTAGTGAAACAGTTGATATTGTGGGTGACGACTCGGACATCGTAAATAGGATTTAGCATACCCAACAACAGGATCATTTGTAGGAACAGAATGCAACTAAGAATGATGCAGCTGGGGTCCATTCTTTATTATCTTTCATATTAGGGCATTATTAGTTTTATTTTTGATGAAAATTTCTACATTTTGAAAAATAATAAATTATATTGACACTGACATGACGTGATTATGAGTGTAGAGAAGAAAATTTTGTCGTTTTTTTTTAAAATTCAAAATGAATATATCTTGAGTTTGTATTCGAGCTATTTACTAAAAAAATCCAGTACTGTAATTTGAAATTACGTCTTACTTCGAAATGTTGAATTTAGGATTAATTTATAAACAGGAAGTTTGTCATCTATGGGAAATTGGCGAGACTATTGCGTGTCATTTTGTCACATGTGAGAGATTTGTATAAATATTTCGCCTTACGATATATAATAGGCTAAAAATCACATAAATAGCTTTACTCATCGGCAGGCATCTTCTAGTAGATTCAGCTCCTTGCCAAAAAAATAGTCAGGGTTAATTTCGCCTTTTGTTTATTCAAATTATAAATAGAATTAATGAAGAATAAATTAGGAATCGTTCTTCGAATGGCAAAACTCGTAAAGTGTTAATAGCTCAGAAAGTTTGTTTCCTGATACCCTCATCTAGAAACTGCTGTTTTGTGAATAAGCTAGTAAGTTGACTAAGCTCTTTACTGCATAATTCCTTGTTTCATTGAAAAATAGACTGGGATATCGAATACACATCCAAACATAGATCATTAGAAGAAAAATTGTAGCTTTGACGCTAGTTTTTGGAAAGTAGCAATTTTGCCTCACCTTTTTTGTTTTTTTTTTCGCGCCGGGGGAAGAACCTCCTGCCAGTTCGTCGTAACTAGTAGGCGCGCGAGCTACGTGGTACTAGTCTGCGACTGCGAACCTCGGGCCCAAGGAATTTTAGGACCCTACCCACTAAACGACTTTCCTGCAACCTTCGCCCAAGCGTCTGATCCCCTCCAAGGCTAGAATCCGGATGAAGTAAGGGGGGTACTGCGGTCAACACTACAACCAGACAGCGCAGCTCACCCCATGCCGGCCCCCAAGCCCGGCCGACGAAACCTTCGAGGCGAATCGAAGGTTCGGAAACGTCAGCGTCTCGGTATGACAGCCGTTTAGCCCCCCAAACTAGTGTCCCGGAATACCCCGGTGAACCAGAACCAGCCTGCCGGGTATATATATATATATATTGAGCGTAGAACTAGTAGGATGACTCTTACAGTAATGTAAAAATGGAAGCACGGAGAAAAAAAGATGCGTTTAAAACTAGTTTTAAAATGAAAGATCAAGTATTTATTATTATTTTATTTAAATTAAACCACGTCTATATTGACGTTAGGTATCAATTTAAATGGTTAAAGACAAACATCCGCCTTATTAAGATTTATAAGCAACAAAAATACAATTTAAGATTTTATTCACATCTTAATCATATTTAGAAAAAACGGTATCAAAATTAAGATATTTTTGGAAAAATATAAACATATGGGAACATCAAGTCGGTTACAATATGCAAATAGGTACGAATGTAAGTGCCTTCGCGTTGCCGAATGAAGAGGAATTTTACAAAACATAGCTTTACGTATACTTAGTTACTCAAAGATCATCTTTCGTCGTTAATATAGTCGAACTCGATGATTCCTGCGCACTTTCTCGAGTCAATATCGCATGACGGCACATCAGCTCAAACTCCAATAGTCGGGCGATAGTAATAAAAAAATGAGTTAATCTTTCGATTAAAATTAATAAATAAAAGCTCATAAACAAGCAAATGTAGCTCACGGTCATTTTGCTTAAATAAAAATTTAATATCAATCTCTCGTCTTTGATTCGATTTAATAAGCTATCGTAGTATTTTTTCTCAGAGAAAATTTCCAATAACGTATTGAACATCATGAAAAGTAATAGCACAACAGCTGCTTTTGAAGCATTGTTTGAATTTTCTTGAATGTTGCACCAGAAGTCTCTTATAAAATACGGCTCTTTAAATGGCTTTAATAACGCCAATATAAATGCCACTTCAAAGAATATTAAGGTCCCTACAAAAATACTGAATATGTTCATCATTTTTTTTGTTGTTTTTACTTTGAAGTTCTTTTTTTTGATTACGATTTTCTTCTTGGTATTATATAGTTTTATAAGCTTTTAGTTGTTGCACTCACAATGTTGATTTTTATGTTCTACATTTTGAGGTTGAGATTCCTCTGTGTCTTTTGTAAATTTATTACCTACTTCAGGTTTTTTAGCAGTGTCTCTTAGAAAGGCTTGTATTCTGTTGTACTCTGTTTTGTTTAGTTCTATAATAGAAGGCCAGTGTACGTTATCATCTTCATATATTGTTTCATCAATCAAACATGATTCATTGTCACGCTTTTCCTCAACTTCGGTCATTAATGTGATATCGATTAAATCGTAATTTCTCATCAAATCGTACAGCTCATGAAGTTTAGCTGAAAATATAATTAAATCAAGCGACCTCCAAATAACAAGCACAAAACAAAGGGAAAATCCAGACAGTAAGTAGTTTCTGATAGCGTTTGTAGAATCAATGATACGTAAAACTTTTTGTTCGGGAGTTTCATTGTCCTTCACAAATTTTGGCATTTTGTATTTATTCAACGTCCTTGTTGGGCCTAAAATTCCATACACAGCAATAATCGTACAATAAATTACGGTAAAAGTTCTGAAGAGCGGCCTGTCTCGTAAAATTTCCTTGTATTGCTTGATGTATTTCGAGAGAGTAATAACATCGAAAATAGGCAGCAATAAAAATAAAATGGATACCATTTGTATAATATTCATGGAAATCAATAATATCGCTGTGTAGTCTAATATTAACATTTTATTTAAAACAAAAAGCAATAACAACACGAGGTACCTAACGTCAATGTCACAGAAACTGTGACACATAGTTTATGGTTTTCGGAAATGCCAAATTGTATTTACCTCTTTCATCTCGTAAAAAGGAACAAGTAAAAAATCCTTTTATATTCGTATCCTTGAAGCGTGCGAAGGCAAACGCGTTGCCTACTTCTCCATGATTGAATTCGTTTTCAAACGCCCACAAAGTCGATTCGAAACGAAAAAGAAAAGTTGCAACGGAACTATTTATATTATAAATGAAGTGACATTTACTTAAGACTGTGCTTAACCGACTTCACTGTAGGGCCATCTGCAAACGATGTTTTTCCTTCTACTTGGTAACCCTATAGAGGTAAAGTCCAGTTTTATCGTTCACTATTCAAGCCGATTCAATTATGTGTGTTGACTCTGCAGCCACTCGATAATTTCAACGGGTCGGAACGACCTCACCCAAATCGGCCTTCGATATAATCTTTTAATTAGGTCGTGCTGCTTTCATATGCACGTACATGATTTTTTAAGTTGTTTGCTTTATTAGATGTGGTGCGGGATCGATTCTAACCCTTCGCTTAGTGAATTAAATTATAAATTACGGATACATACGGACAAATTGCGGATACTTCCGCGCGGGTACGTACGACCCCCCTGCCTATTTCTGCCGTGAAGCAGTAATGCGTTTTGATTTGAAGGGTGGGGCAGCCGTTGTAACTATACTGAGACCTTAGAATTTATATCTCAAGGTGGGTGGCGCATTTACGTCGTAAATGTCTATGGGCTCCAGTAACCACTTCACACCAGAAGGGTTGTGAGCTCGTCCACTCATCTACCATCCACACCGCGCACACCGCGGACGAGGACACCGTATGTATTTTCTTAATAAAATATTAGCTTATCACTCACCAGAACCGATGACTTCATCGAATCACGTCGTATCCTTTAGGATAGGAGGTTTCAGGGTGAGGATGTGGTAAGGAAAGCATAGGATGATGAAATACCGTAGCGAGACCGATACGCGCATTTATCTTTCCGACTGAGAAGTGTCAAATATCCCGAATGCCCCGTCAATTCGCGACCAGTGTTGCCGTGGTAAACCTCAAAACCCACAGACTGGTTTCGAATATTATTAATTTGTTATTTTAAATATGGTGGGAAAAGCTTCAGGCCAATCTAGTGTAAGGTAGAGGCCGAAACCCTTAGAAGTTAGAAAGTGAATGCCTTGAGACAATCACCTTGAGACATGAGGTTGAAGTATTGTATAACGACTATACTACTTTTCCAATCCTGAAGGCTGACTGCTTCGCACCAGAAATGGGCACAATGTCGGTGTTTAAATATGTGAGTTTCCACACATCTTATCACCACTAAATATGTAAATTTATACAAACTAGAGGTCCCGCAGTAGTCGAAATTCGACTATAATTAATTGGAATTGTAAGTTTGTACACCATTATGACTGTATTTTATACTTCTATAATCACGAATTTCGCCAAGACTACACTATAAAAAATATTAACAAAGACAAACAATATTTAATCTATTCTCAATTTGACCACAGACGTCAAGAACAAAAGTTTGACAATAAATAGTATGCATGCGTGTGTGCGTCAAATATATGGTATGTAGTGTAATGTTTTCTTTATTGATTTAAAGTATATTTTATGTATTATTTAAAAAAAATATTAGCATTGTGCACTCCTTCTCTATATTCTCTATAAGTGTGGAAAATTTCATACTCCTTCGTCCGCGCAATTTTCGTAAAAAGCGATACAAAGTTTTTGCTTCACGTATTAATATATAGATAAAAGCACGTTATGGTTTTTCGTGACTTGATATTTTTATTCTTCCGTCGTGGATGTTGTTCGTGAATGCGTGTTTACCACGTATTCCCTAGAAAAAGTGGCGTTTGAATACTGATATAGTTGCATCGCTTAGTACGAGTAGACTGGGACTATTACCCTTTTAGGCTACGGCCAATTCAAATTGTATAACTTTATCGATATGTGTGATTGAGTCTGAGGCAAGTTTGAGTCCACTGGTAGTAGGACCTCTTGTGAGTCCGCACGAGTAGGTACCACCACCCTGCCTATTTCTGCCGTGAAGCAGTAATGCGTTTCGGCTTGAAGGGTGAGGCAGCCGTTGTAACTACTTATATACTGAGACCTTAAAACTTATATCTCAAGGTGGGTGGCGCGTTTACGTTGTAGATGTCTATGGCCTCCAGTAACCACTTACACCAGGTGGGCTGTGAGCTCGTCCACCCACATAGGCAATAAAAAAAAAATTAAAAAATTATCTCTATTGAACATCTTTTCAGAAAACAGAATCAATAAATATATTAATATATTAATAACCGTAATAGAAATTGGAGCCGCTAACTCCCTTTGCAAAGTCTGAAAGGCGGAATATTGATTAGCACTATGTAATTTAAGAGGAAATAGCAAAGCCGCTATGTTAAGACTCATAAAATAAATTAATTCAAGATAAGTTATTTTATCTAGCGACATTAATCAACAAAAAATATCATTGCAAGAAAATCTGGGAATGTCATGTATACGGCTACAAATTTTCCATTTAGCACAACAAACTACTTATGAATTGTTGGAGCGAAAACAGAAACAAACATTTCAATAAATTTTAGTCGAAGCACTTCAAAAGCTCCATCAAGTCAGCAAAATGTTTCCAGTAAATAAATCCATGGCGGACTGTGAAAGCGAAGATTTTTCAGTTCGCGGCTGGAGGTAATTAAGGCAGCATTCGGGCTCAGCAATATTTGGAGTTCACAAAGCAAACCCCACTGGGTCATTCGCTGATGCTTCCTGAATTAATTATAGCTGTTCGCTTGGTGTTGCCCCGGGATCTCTTTTGAATAGTTTTGCTACTCAAGTGTTTTATTATTGATTGCGTTTAGAACTTTCGCTTTGATATTTAATTTGAATTTTCTATGTATAATTTTTATAAACTGTTTTTATTGCTTAGACTTATGGACGAGCTCACGGCCCACCCGGCATTATGTGGTTATTAGAACCTATAGATATCTACATGAGTTTACTTAATTAAGTAATTAATTAATTAATTTATTTATTTATATTTATTTATTTATTTTTTACACTTCATGTAAAATATACATTTTACATAAACAGGTCCTTTAACCTACCCGTGCAGGCTCACAAGATGCCCTACCACCATTAAATACTTTTAGCACTAAATATATTTATATTAGATGAATTTTATACTCACATCTTTGGTTGTAGTACATAAAACGCTCAAGTTCTAGAAGTTGTTTACTTTTAACAAAAAAATCTTGATACACGTGTACCGAGTTTGTTCGATAAAAGTTTAGCAAAAGCTAAGTAGTTCAAGTTTGCAAAGAAATAAGTCTTAAAACTACTTAAACGGGATTCTGTTTATGTCCTTATTCTACGAGAAGCTTTCCGATTGTTATATAAATAATTACATATTTAACGATACATACGATATTACATATTTACAAACGTTATACTTTTAGGATTACTTACTGGTGGTAGGACCTCTTGTGAGTCCGCGCGGGTGGGTACCACCACCCTGCCTATTTCTGCCGTGAAGCAGTAATGCGTTTCGGTTTGAAGAGTGGGGCAGCCGTTGTAACTATACTTGAGATCTTAGAACTTGTATCTCAAGGTGGGTGGCGCATTTACGTTGTGGATGTCTATGGGCTCCAGTAACCACTTAACACCAGGTGGGCTGTGAGCTCGTCCACCCAGCTAAGCAATAATAAAAAAAACTGAACTTGGCATGCATGTCCACCTCAGTTTTAGAATATATTTTTATTTGTCGTGACTAATAAGGTTTTTTTATTCACCATACAGCCTTTAATAATACAAAATATCGAATACAAAGCTTTGCGATGGCAATCCACTAATCATAGAAATACAAGAAAAGTATTTTTAAAAGTGATAATTGATTGGGCGGAGATTTTTTCAGACCAATCGAATGATAGGAAGCCTATTTATTATTTTTCAGAACTAGGCTATTTCTATTCCGAATTTCTACAAAAAATGGTTGGGCGTGAACTCAGAACGGACAGACAGACCGAGCTATTTTCGTATAATAATTTGAATGTCTACTAAAAATGTATATATAACTATTAACAAAAATATTTAAATAATAATTTGATTTACCTCGGTTTAACTTCCATTTGCATTATCCGATTTTAATGAAATAAAGTCTCTGAATTTTGATATGCTTACCGTTGTTTGAAAACTGCTTCATAATCAGTCCAGTGGTTCTTGAGACATACACGAAAAATCAAACAGACAGAACACAATTCTGAAAATTACTGGTTTTTTTTATTTTATTTTTTTTATTGCTTAGATGGGTGGAGGAGCTCACGGCCCACCTGGTGTTAAGTGGTTACTGGAGCCCATAGACATTCACAACGTAAATGCGCCACCCACCTTTGAGATATAAGTTCTAAGGTCTCAAGTATAGTTACAACGGCTGCCCCACCCTTCAAACCGAAACGCATTACTGCTTCAAGGCAGAAATAGGGTTTATATTCTATTAGTCTTCTCTAGTTACCTTCTTTCTATTTTATTGCTTCTCTTCAATATGCAGACAGACGCCCGGGATTCTATTGTCTTATTATATGCATAGATGATTTCAGCACATGAGACATAGAGCTATAAAGGTTCAGAGACATCATAACATTAATACTGTTACCCGTCTTGAGGCATATGTTGACCTCATCGGATCCGAAAATAGAATAATAGCCACGGCTATGTATTTTTGCAGCAACCAGACATAATCACAGCAGAAATAATCTCGCTACTACTATATATATATTCATTTTATTTCATTTATGTGGAGCCACATCAACGAACAAACAAAAACATAATGAAACAAAAGACAATAAGTTTCGCATCAGGGAAGTAAACGGCAATGGTCTTGTAAGTAAAAAAAAAAACATAGGAAAAACCGTAATCTCACGCAATTGGTCAGCCCTAATGAGCTGGACCGGTGTATTGTTGACTCACTCTTGTTAATTGTTATTGTTCTTTGTTATCATTTTGTGCGTATTTTTTTTAAGTAACCAAACCCTTTGTTTTTTTCTTTTCTTTGGAATTATAATTAGGGTCCGTTCATATCATATTTGCAGTATTCAAGAATTATATAGAGTATAATATGATATGGACAATGGCAATCTTGCATAGCCCTTTTTAAAAGCACTTTTCATTAATATATTAATCCTAATAATTTCTAGCGCAGCTTGGCTAATAAGCCAATAATATCGTTGAAAGAAAAAAAAGAAAAAAAAGGATACCTATAAAAAAATGAATAGTATGTACCTAAATATCAATTAAGGTTGTTAATAAAGGTTTCTTTATCTTTATTTTTATCGTTGAAAGATACTCAGATTGTATAAATTTGTTCAATTACTGGTGGCGGGGTGTTTCGTGAGCGATGGATGATAGACAAACGCGATTATATTTTTGCAAACAACTAGTCAGGTCATAAGTATTGTCACACAGTAAAAACTTTTCTTTTAGAATGCTGGCCACAAAAAAGTTTATTGAATTCGAATTTCGAATTGTTCATGAAAATAAAAATGTATACTTTTAGAATTTTAATCATTTTTAAATATGGAGTGGACGATTAAAGAAGACCGTGTTGCAGTTATTGCGTTGCATCGTTGCGGTTACGCGCCAATTCAAATTTTTAACATACTGAAAAATTTGAATTTAACCAAAATATTCTTTTATCGTACCATCAAACGATACAATGAAGACTCTAGTGTAGATGACAGGTCAAGAAGTGGCCGCCCTCGGTCTGTTAGGACTCCAGCAGTGATAAAAGCTGTGAAGGCGCGAATTGAAAGAAATCCCAAACGTAAGCAGAAACTGTTGGCCCTTCAGATGGGGTTAAGCAGAACCACGGTGAAAAGGGTGTTAAATGAAGACTTAGGGCTTCGGGCATATCGAAGAAAAACAGGACATCGTTTGAATGCTCGTCTAATGGACCTGAGACTGAAGAGATGCCGCGCTTTGTTGAAGCGGTACGCGGGAAAAAAATATCGGGAAATTCTTTTTTCGGATGAAAAAATTTTTACCGTAGAAGAGAGCTACAACAAACAAAATGATAAGGTGTACGCACACAGTAGTGAAGAAGTGAGCAACCGTATTCCGCGTGTCCAACGAGGTCATTTTCCATCCTCGCTCATGGTATGATTGGGGGTTTTCTTAATGGGGCTTAACAGAGGTACATTTTTGTGAGAAAGGTGTAAAAACGAATGCAGTTGTGTATCAAAATACAGTCCTGACGAACCTTGTGGAACCTGTTTCTCATACCATGTTCAATAACAGGCACTGGGTATTCCAACAAGATTCGGCGCCAGCTCATAGAGCGAAGAGCACACAAGACTGGCTGGCGGCGCGTGAAATCGACTTCATCCGGCACGAAGACTGGCCCTCCTCCAGTCCAGATTTGAATCCGTTAGATTACAAGATATGGCAACACTTGGAGGAAAAGGCGTGCTCAAAGCCTCATCCCAATTTGGAGTCACTCAAGACATCATTGATTAAGGCAGCCGCCGATATTGACATGGACCTCGTTCGTGCTGCGATAGACGACTGGCCGCGCAGATTGAAGGCCTGTATTCAAAATCACGGAGGACATTTTGAATAAACTTTAGTGTCATAAGAATCTATGTTTTGTTAAGTTCATTTTGGTATATGAATGGTTATATAATGAATAAACTTGTTTCAATTATTTTACATTAAACATGTGACAGAATTTATGACCTGACTAGGTATAACAATAGTTTTTATTTGCAAATAAAATCGAATCGTTTTTGAATCGAATCGAATCGTTTTTGAAAATCGAATCATATCATTCACGGTTACTCGTATTCAATATCGTATAGTTTTTTCAAATGATGTTTGTTCATAGTTTGTTTGTTTCACTGGTGTACCACCACCCTGCCTATTTCTGCCGTGAAGCAGTTATGCGTTCGGTTTGAAGGGCGGGGCAGCCGTTGTAACTATACTGAGACCTTAGAACTTGTATCTCAAGGTTGGTGGCGCATTTACGTTGTAGATGTGTATGGGCTCCGGCAACAACTTAAAATCAGGTGGGCCGTGAGCTTTTCCAACCATCTAAGCAAAAAAAAAAACTAAACTATCCTTAGGTAAAGAAAAAACAAAAACTACATTAACAGTGGCTTGATGACAGAAATATTATTATAATATGTTCTTCTAAAAAAGATTAATAAAACTTATTTTTATTCAAAACGAAATAGGAAAAAAACAGTTCACCCATTACATTACACTTGATTCACGAAATCATCTTTCATATGAGCGAAATTTGAGCAAAAATTCCAGCAGAAATGCTTTTATAACTGAAATATACCTCCGTTTTAGCGAAATGAGAGATGATAAAAAATTTAATTAAAAAATAACACAAGGCCGACGGCTTTATATTTTCAACCCTCGCTGTCGATTTTATTTCTAAAGTTCTCTAACGAATTTATCTGATTGCGGACCATTGCTTAACAGGAGTTTTAAAAACGGCAAAGCCTCCCATCATCCGAAGACACAAGAGTGAAACCTAAACAAAAATGTTTTGCGAACATAAAATGATTTGTCACAGGACTCGGCACTTTACGGCCCCGGAATAAGACGTCGAAGTTACCGAACGAGGTTTTATGGACGGCAATACTTTGTTAAGGTTTTTATATGAAAACTTTTGCAGTTGTGATTATTGAAAGTTGGAATTTCTCCTTTTTCGGTTCGGTCACGGAGACGTAATTTAGAAGGAAAGGATTAAAGTTGCTCCGTGATTCAGTTGAGTTTCTTCAATTATAAGAGATTATGGATGGAAACGGTGCTTTAGAAGAAAGTTTTATATTCGAGGATATTTGCCGAGTTTTAAACAAGTTTTTTGATAGGCTGCAAGGTATAACCCTTTGCCTATCATGTAGTTCAGTAGGTAGCGCAGTGAAATAATTATATCGATTTCTATCTTCGATCTTCTTACTAAGGCTCCGGAATGTCTGGCGAACTCTAAAAAAGACGAATCCGAAAATACTGAGAATGAATGAAAAAACGAAAGAAAGCAAAGTTAAGTAATCCAAGGGGCTAGTAAAAGAAATTGACAAAATTCTTCAGTCCGCCACGTAGGGAACCAATGACCTACATCGCGCGATTAGTGGTGGTAGCTTGTCTTATGAGCCTGCACGGGTAGGTACCACCATCCTGCATGTTTCTGCCGTGAAGCAGTAATGCGGATGAAGCAGTCGTTGTACTGTAAAAACTGAGACTCAGGACTCATGTCTCAAGATGGGTAGCGGCATTCAACTGATTGATGCTTATGGACTGTAGTGACCACTTAAGACCCGGTGGACTTTGAATGCGAACACAGTTTTTCAGCACTCGATCTAACAATTATCAAAAATGTACAAGAACTCTCCTCTCAAAACACCCTCTATTTCTCTGCGTCCTTTATTATTTCTATCTACCTACAACCTACCAAATAAAACATACGTATTCACGTTAGCGAACATGCCTTAAGTAAACTTCTAAGTATACACTTCATAATGCGAAGTGCCAAGTTACGCGCCGGTACACTCCACGACAAATAAGTTATCAACTTTCTTACGACTCAGGCATCGCTTGTGTAGACTATCTACTTTAATGACGTTTCAACTAGCTAGCCATGAACTCGGTAATGTATGCAAAAAGCTTTACGTGTTTTAGTACATAAAGTGTGACTTTGAAACAGGGCTCGGGGATTTTATACGATAATAGTCTGTCCTGCTGTTGATCAACTAAAGGAACTAGGAGAAAGTTGGGTGTTTTTTTTGCGGTCGGAGCCTCGTCTGGTCTGTGGGGATCTTCGAGATATTTGCTGCGTATATAAAAGCTACGCTGAATAAAAAAACCCGTGGCTCTTCCTTTACATTAATCCATTACAATCTCAAATAAATAAATAACAAAGGGCTAAAGTTTGGATAGCGTTGAGATTAGTGTAAACTCCACCATCGCCACTTATCAAAGACGACCGGCGATTCAGCATTCTCAAGACTCACCGAGACAATGCCCACGCCTCTTGGTATAGCCCGCTAAGAAGCTAGGTCGGAGAAAAATCGCTGCGTCTCCAGTTATCTGAATGTTGTGAGCGCAGACTGAGTGACTTTTCTTACACGCCCAAATATCTATTTATGTCAATTACGTGTATGGAAACACGATATTTCTGCGGCAAATGTGTATTTATGAATAGCCATGTCCTATTCTCGACTTTTACGATTACACAAATTCCTTCTACAAATAATTTAAAATAAAAGACCTGCCCCAGAATCTACAGTGATATAGCAATATTTATGTCACTTATATATGTATATAGTATATGTATGTATTTATAAATCATAAGTACATACTATCAAAATACCATGAAAAACACTAATTTATTTGCTAAATGGTTATACTGGCCAATCAGTCCGAAAACTCATTTTACGATAATATAAAGAGATGTCCATAGCGTATTATCGATTTCCGAGAATTTATCTGTCAGCAAATTCAAGTATCGGCATTGGTATTCTGTTTCCATAGCCTCCGAAACTTTGTAAATGGAGTTGGAGAGCGTCTGTTTTTCCTGTATGCTCCTCGCTTTCGAGTGCCTTGGTACTAAGTCTTTTATAATCAATGATGCATGTACGGTTTTTTGCGAATTCATTCTGTCAGACAAAATAAAGGTATGAGGATTGTTAATTATCTGATTTTGTATAATCTGTTTTGTTTAATCCATAAAGTGACAATGGTAAGTACTAACACCAATCTATATATATATAAATGAATTGCTGTTCGTTAGTCTCGCTAAAACTCGAGAACGGCTGGACCGATTTGGCTAATTTTGGTCTTGAATTATTTGTGAAAGTCCAGGGAAGGTTTAAAAGGTAGATAAATACGAAAATACTCGGAATTAAATAAAAATAACAATTTTGGTTTTCCCTTTGATGTGTCCCCCGTCGGACGGATTCGTTTTGTTTGTTTTAAGTTTATTCTAGACAAAAGTTTTGGTCTTTTATTTATCGATTGAGGCACTACGAAGTTTGCTGGGTCAGCTTCTTCCTATTCGTACACTCTTGACAGAGTGGTCGTGGTCATGCATCAGTCGGATCCTGCGATACCGATGCTCTCGCGATGCGACGCCATGTGGCACGATGTTTCGCAGAGTGAGAGCAATCATTTATGTTGGGTCAGCTAGTAAAGAATAAATTAGTCAGCATTTTCATACGCACACATAAAAAGCAGTGACTGAAAAATCGCAAAGTGTACACACGGCCATATAAAACAGGAAGCAGACAAATCTCCAACAAAAAATCTCGTACAACGAAAATGTCCGATCGAATGTATTCTATTCCGCCCCACTAGTTATATTCTGATAAATGATCGCCAGTGATATAGTGTTTGAAGTAGAATTTCGTATTTTTTTGTTTCCATTGCTAAGTTGTGTCCAATTTTATAACTTTTTTGGGATAATCGCTTAGATAATTCTTCTTCTTCTCAATCGTTTCACTCTTGACAGAGTGGTCGTGATCGTCATGTAGTGTTGGAAGGGGCAGACTTGATGCGTCTCACGATGTCGCGCCATCTCTCTAGTAATTAAATGGTCAAATATAGTTTTGGTAAATTGAACTTATTGATTGTTTAGAATTTAGATTAACTAGGTATATAAGAAAACCTTTAATGAATATATTCTTAACAGCTGACCCACCCTTCAAATTAGGACGTACGAGGGATGGTGATTCTATCTATTTCTGCCGCAAACTTGATCCCACCAGACGTTCCTATGCGATCTTAGAATATACCTTACGCACGTTTATATATATTGCTCTTTTAATTTAATGTACATTAATGTAATTATAAGAAACATTCCTATTTTCAGTATTTTCTCACATAAAAATATTATGTTACTCATAATGAGCCGTAGTCGTAAAACATGTTATACTATTACGTAACCCTTTCATTGCGTGTTCATTGTTAAAGCAATTAATAAGGCCTATACGCGAGTCCCATTACGATGAATTTTATGGATGTCACTGACGTTTCATCGGAATATTACTGGCTTACATAAATGGAAGAGTTTTTATTTTTTATTTATCGCAGACACCCACAGACACTGCCCACTGAGTTTCTCGCCGAATCTTATTAGTGGGTCCGATTCGGTGGGAGATTCTGGGAAGCACTGCTCTTGCTAGGGCCAGTGTTAGCAAAACTCCGGTTTGAGAGCACAAGTAGAAAAATATATATCGCAGATTCGAAGAAATACCTCAAAATATTCGAGATCTTTCATCGATCGGACCTTTTAAGCATCAGACGGTCTAAATGTTTATCTTTGATGTAGTTTGTTAAATTTCTTGATTTTGTCACTAATGCGGTTCAGCTTTTCCGGGATTTCTACATATTTTTTTTTATTTTATTCTATGTAAATACGCAACGTTCTTTTTCTATGTAAATAGTCAGTTAGGCCTATAATAAAAAAGCGGTAGTGATCGGGCATCACTGACCTGCTCCTACTAATATCCAATCATTCTTTGATTTTTACTATCGAGATACATACTTGAACACTAGGCGATACGGTACATAATAGCGTGCACTATATTACAGTCCCATGGATGGGAATGTATATTCGGAATACCACCTGTCGGGCTTTAGTTTGTAATGCAATTTGTCACTTGTAACAGATGCCGTCCGTTACTAGTTACTAGTAGGTAGGCAGCGGCTTGGCTCTGCCCCTGGCATTGCTGAAGTCCATGGGCGACGGTAACCACTCACCATCAGGTGGGCCGTATGCCCGTCTGCCTACAAAGGCAATAAAAAAAAAAAAAAATAGTTGATATTTATTGTCATTATTATTAAGGAGTCCAACACTCATATGAATATTAGCCTATCCATTAAGTACATGTATTTTCTACATGGATACCAAGTTTCAAGTGAATCGGATGCATGGTTCAGTAGTTATAACGGAACATCCGTAAAAACTACTGTAGATTTATATGTTAGTATAGATTTCAGCTCAATGCTTTTTTTTTTTTTTAATTATTATTATTATTTTTTTTTTTTTTAATGCCTTGTGCACCAGCGCCCTACCTTGTGCTCTACCAGTACCTACTTACCCAAACAAAATTTGCGTAAGTAGGTACTGGTAGCGCGTATTATGAGCTCGCATAGATATAATTCCACAGAACGGGTACCTTACCCGTTTCTTTCTGCCAAAAATAAAAAATGGTACTTAAATAGATGTATGTGTATTGATACGTCCGTCTCTTCTCAGTGTCCCTATGTTGTTTCAATGAGTCACAACAGTGCTAAAGAAGATTTTATTTTAATACTTAATATGATACAATCTTTGAGAAGTGAAGTCCATATTCTAATACATTGGAGCCTCTGGGTCTGCGGAGGGACTTCGGTTCCCTCTGTATTTTGTACCGTATGTTCCATGGGGAGTGCTCTGAGGAATTGTTCGAGATGATACCAGCATCTCGTTTTTACCATCGCACCGCCCGCCACCGGAGTAGAGTTCATCCATACTACCTGGAGCCACTGCGGTCATCCACAGTGCGTTTCCAGAGATCTTTTTTGCCACGTACCATCCGGCTATGGAATGAGCTCCCCTCCACGGTGTTTCCCGAGCGCTATGACATGTCCTTCTTCAAATGAGGCTTGTGGAGAGTATTAAGCGGTAGGCAGCGGCTTGGCTCTGCCCCTGGCATTGCTGAAGTCCATGGGCGACGGTAACCACTCACCATCAGGTGGGCCGTATGCCCGTCTGCCTACAAAGGTAATTAAACAAAGTAAAAAGAATAAAAATATTAAACAAAAACATTTGATTCCATCCTTCCATCGCACTTGACTTAGCATACTAATGTCATTTTGCCTCTACAAGCATATAAAACCAGTTCCAATAAAATTCCATCCAATACTATAAAGATTTCTGTAACCGCTGAAAACTGAGTTTTAGTATAAAGAAGAAAACAACCTATTTAACCGAACTTCGTTCATTACAAGTCACGATTGAATACAGAATTGCTCATTTAAATGATTCGTATAACTTTCATCGGTTCTATAAGATTGAACACTTGAAAGAGTTCGGAAGATTAAATTTATTGTAATAACAAGTGCGGATTAGTGAATAGTTTGATATCAAACGCTCTATCGAAGTATATATGACATCATTGAAGTAAATTATCAAAGTTGTGTGCCTCAGCTCCAATAAGTTCCTACTATGGAGAAACGTCTTCTTCTTTTCTTGATTTTTTTGCGCCAGAAATTTCTATCCTGAGTTATCACAGTTTCATGTTGGGCCTTTTTACTGTCCGGGGCATATTTGTCTACCACGCGTCTGGGAGAGCATTTGAAAGTTTCGCTTTTTTTAAATTGAGACACATGTTCTTATGAAAATTTCCGATTATTTTGCCTTTGCAGTTTTATACGATTGTTTCAAACTGTAATATAATAATAACATAACGAATAACAGTTTTTATCAAGACCAGTCGGGCGGTTTGATGAATTGTATTGTCATATGTGTGCACGAAACAGAAACATATGAGACAAGGACAGGTAAATAAAATCCGACCGGGTATTGAAACCGAACTTTATGGTACAGTGGTTTAGTAATGTTTAAAGCAATCAGCGAGAGCTATATACGTACCTTTTTTGTCATGTAATATCCGAATTTGTAAAAAACTTATCTTCGCTGTATTTTCCAAGCTCTGTCATATGTCCTTCTTTAAAAGTGGTTTGAAGAGACTCCTCAGCAGCAGACAGTAGTTTACCTGTTCCCTGGGCATTACTGATGGTCATAAGTGGTAGGTACTCACCATTCAATGCGACGTATGATGGAATGCCTACAATGGCAATAAAAAAAATACAGTTGGTTAATTAACATAATATTATTAAGTTACTGGTTAGGTACAAAAAAATCTTTATTTTTCAAGATTAACATTTTCCGCATTTTTCAATTTTGAAGCAAGCTCATGGCCTTTTCCACATAAAAAGCAAAGCGACCTCTAGAAATGTGCCTCTTGTGCACAAACACACAGACGGGTGATTTCGCGAGCGTTTTTATAATTAGATTTCTTACGTAAATATTTTCGCAATAGGACAACTTTTTTGAAACTCAAGTCATGATCATTTATTTCCACTGGTGTTATTTTCTAGATGAACATCGTCAGAGCAACCACGACCACTCTGGCAATTGTATCCGACTAAGAAGTAGACTGGTTTTATATCTTTTTATTATACATTTCGCGCAGGCAGATGCTCATTTTTCCCGTGAAGAACTCATAAGTGTTTCCATTGTAAAAACCAATTGAGTGTATTTTTTTTTATATAGCTGTGATCTTTAGCGCTTTTAAACTAAGGCTTTGGTACCGCTTCTATAACTTATTAATGAAAATTTATGGACAAATGTAGCGGACTTAATGCCTAAAACATTCTCTAACAACTTAAGTAAGGGTGGATAGATATAAACTAAAAAAAAAAAATGTTTACACAAAATATGTATTCATATATGCTTTTCAATTAATGCAGTACATAGTACTCGTATAATACTATGAAATAATATAATTCAACATAGAGATCGCGATAGTGGGCTGGGACACTCTGTGCGTTTATGTGAACGATGTTGAGGAACTTAGGAAACGGCGAAAATTTTGCTTGAATCAAGTCTCGCAAATGAGTTGAGTCATCGTCCGCACTAAATTTTTTTTTTTTTTTCACACAATTGGCTGCATTTTTTTTTTATTTTTTTTTTTATTATATTCATCATATATAAATAGAACAGATAACACATATCAATAAATGCATATTTCACAGAAAACACTAACGCGGTATAATACTACGAGTCTAGTTAGGAGATGTTTCTGTCAATTCAATCTTGAATACTTTTTATTTTTATTTTTTTATTGCTTAGATGGATGGACGAGCTCACAGCCCACCTGATGTTAAGTGGTTACTGGAACCCATAGACATATACAACGTAAATGCGCCAACCACCTCGAGATATAAGTTCTAAGGCCTCAGTATAGTTACAACGGCTACACCACCCTTCGAACCGAAACGCCTGCTTCACGGCGGAAATAGGCGGGGTGGTGGTACCTACCCGTGTGGACTCCCAAGAGGTCCTACCACCAGTGATTACGCAAATTATAATTTTGCGGGTTTGATTTTTATTACACGATGTTATTCCTTCACCGTGGAAGTCAATCGTGAACATTTGTTGAATACGTATTTCATTAGAAATATTGGTACCCGCCTGCGGGATTCGAACACCGGTGCATCGCTTCATACGAATGCACCGGACGTCTTATCCTTTAGGCCACGACGACTTCAATACTACTAAGCGATCAGCAAACAAACTGACATTAAGATAAAGTCAATTCCAAAGCGGTATAGATTGAACTAGTAGAAAAGATGAACGGAACAAACTATAGTTTAGCGTTGGACAGTTAAGGAGTAAATTGTTTTAAATTAAATGACAAAAAAATTAGATGACATATTCGTATCCTGCGATATATTTTATATCGACACAGCTTAAACGCTAAGAAAGTAATGCAGTCAAAAGTCACGAAAAGTTTGGCAGATTGATTAATAAATCTTTACTAACAAAGGCAACCAGATTTAATCAAGATAGAGTTTTTTAATTGTTAGCCCTATATTTAAAATTAAGCTTCGTTTATAAAGTGTTACTATAACAGAGATGTTGTACAGAAACCAATTAATTTTTTGGGCATCACCAAAAATTATCGAAACCAAATTAATCTCTAACGTTCGCAACAAACGGGCAACATCAATTTACGAGCCAACGAATGCTGGTTGCATTACCCTCCATTCTTTCAAGTCGTGTGTCACTCGCGTCTGCTTTTAACTGAACCATCAATTAAAGGGCGAACGATTTGTCAATTAATACCCGTCGGCAGGGACAAAGAAAGCCATTGTAATTGTACGAGGAACGTGTGGAGGGCCCTTATATTAATGGATCTCAAGTCTAAGGTCCTCACCACCTCAGCCACTGACAGATAATTGTTCAGAGTGGCGTTATGTAAAGTTGGATTGATCAGAATCAGTTGGTTAGTGATTTCCTGATTTCTGTGTCTGCGAATGACTGGAAATGATTAGGTTAATGGATAATAAATAATAGGCGCATTATCTGATAATGGGTTGAATAGTTTTGGAAACGATCTCGGAAGTTAGCTTTTTTGTTACAGCCTATTCTGGTGAAATATAAATTTACTTCTCAAAATTGATGGCGGCATGAAAGTGGCTCAACCAGGCATGCCGTAAGCGCTTCTGCTCATCTATGAAATTAGTTTTTGTTGGATTCGATCACTGTACGCTATTTTTAAATCAACTTATTCTTACAAAATCAAACACCGTAATCTAAAAATTGGGAAATATTGCTAATTTTCAACGGTAACGGTTAGATAATCTGTACAAGAGTCTAGTTACGGAATTAAAAATTCAACAATTCAAATTTCAATCGTTATTCAAAGCTCTCGCTTGTAAGTTGCACTGCCTCCGCTTTTATCGAGTGCAGCAGGCTTCGGAACTTCCAAGTCTATCCGTCGACGAAACTTGCATCCAACAAGCACTAAACTAGTGATTTGGCAGTTCAAGATATCGCGAAATGAAGTTTGTAGTCGAAGAAAAATTTTAACTTTACGAAGTAGAATGATGTCTTTCGTTGTCAATGTTGACAGCTCACATTAAAATATTGTAAAATAGTGATCAGAACTTAATTACATCGGATAAAATATAATCGTATCCTTCAGACAGGAATACATGATTACTTTGTAACCCTTGAATTAATCCGTAACATAACAGCCGTTGTGGCCCACAACCTATTTTGCCACCAATTATAAATTACTGTCGCTACTATTCTTAGTGGATACTAGTTATATACAAAATCAGACATTATCAAAAAAAAATTGGTTTGTGTCCCAAAACCAAATGCACCAACATACCACAACTAATGAACCTTTACAAATACGCGTCGTTAAATCCGCGGTTTTGGCTCGCCGTCCGATTACCTTTGGCATCACTGAGTCGGATCCGATTCGGTTAAAACCGCACGTGTTTTCGGGTTGAACGCTGTTCTGGCAATTATCATTCGGCGGCGTGGAGTCGAGGTGAAACTCACAATCGATTTTAGCTGATATTGGCAGTCATTTGACGTAACTCAACAGTTAGTACTCATGGGTAATGTCATATTACTATTATTAACAGTATTTGTTGAAGCCTGAATCCGTTTCCTAGCTTCATTTGAAATAATCCGTCCTTAACAGTCTAAGGATTAAATTAGCGTCCAGATTGCGTATAATTATAAGAGAAAGGTTTAAATAATACAATTAAGGCACCCAATCCATTTGTATAAAGTTCGGTTGCATCTTTCAGTTGTGATGTCCAAGGCGTAGGCGATGATGTAGGCGGCCATCAATCAATCTGGAGTTCCATTGCTGATATTGATGAGCATTGGAGACCTCCTACTACCTATTCACCGGTAGGTGATTAATTTGTAGTTCCATTGCTGATATTGATGAGCATTGGATACTTTTTTCCACTACCTATTCACTGGTAGTCTAAGGATCTGTTCCAGCTTCATGCGGATGGATAAGTAGCTCACGGGCTCAACCTGAGAGAATTTGCTTACACCAGCCCTAGCAAATGCAGCGCTTCGCAGAATCTACCACCGGATCAGAATTGCGACCCAATAAGAAGATATTTTTCTTTTTATAGCCATGATAGGTGGAAGAGCTCACGGCCCCCCTGGTTTTAAGTGGTAGCCGTAGCCCATAGACATCTACAACGTAAATGCCGCCACCCACCTCGAGACATGAGGCTTTAACAGTACAACTGCTGCCCGGCCCTTGAAACCGAAACGCATTGGCAGAAAAATGCGGGGTGGTGGTACTTAGCCGTGCGGGCTCATAAGACGTTCTATCACAATTAGATCCAGCGAGAAACTCAGTGGGCTGTGTCTATGGGGGTCTCTCACCATCACGTTTCCGTACGGTCAGCTGTCTAGTAACACAATAAAAAAATACCGATACAAAATAATTCTAGAACTAAGGTCAAAAACAATTTTACTTTATATTGTTTGAAACCTTAAAAATACTGTCTAGAAGGTTCTCGAAAATTAATAAGACAATTACTGCAATTCCTGGATCGCTAAATGAACTAAGCTGTTGTTAGAAATCAACCGCATTTAATACAATCGACATAAATGCTTTTATTAGAACACCAGATAGGAATTAACGTGTCTACCGAGTGGCAACTTAGCACGCCTCCGTACGTTTTATTACGAACGAAGCGCGTTTACGATTTCAATCGTACGAAACAAGGTCATAAAAGTGCAATGCCGAAAGATTTATCATTTTTAACTGCCGTTAAACTGCATTATACGATACAGAAGGCCGTAACAGAAATTTTAAAACACTGTAGAGCGCAGTGATTCTCAACCTTTTTGTTTTTGCGGCACATATTTAACGATTTCAAAATTTGGCGGCTCACAAAAAAAAAAAAAAAATATTTACTTACTACAACACACTGCATATAATAGTTTATCAAAAAAATTTAATATACGAAATAAACCAAAATATACTATAATTTTTTTTTGTGGATTTAAATATATTATATTCATGTTTATAATATTTTTCTTTTCAAACGATATAATTTAATAATATTAACATAATTATATGTTCGCAAAATTTGGCGGCACACTTTTGAAATTCGGCGGCACACAAAAGTGCCGCGGAACAGTGGTTGAGAATCACTGGTGTAGCGCGCTAAGTATTTTTCGAACGCCGCAGAAAGCGTGCCCGGCAATTTTGGGTTTCAGTAATGGCCCGGTCGTGCCAAAATAAGGCTTAAAATTGTACTCACTCATTTTTTCGAATGTACTTTTTCACACATTGCACTTTAGTTTATTCTGTTTTATGTAACGCTTATTTCACTCACTTCTAATTTAGTGCCACACGGTAATTTAATCTAAAATTTTGCGTTATTCACAGTTTGTTAAGTATTAAGAACTTTAATTAAATTAATAGGACATATACCTATCAGTTCAGTCATCCTTGCCAGCCGCAGTGGAATTATCAGATAAAATCAGGATATTTGGATGACGTTCAAGGATACTAAGTTTCTATATACTAGGCTTCTCCCATAATCCGTGGATGCTGCTTCAAATTTTCCTATATAGAGACACACTAAAAGAGTTTTTGATGCTATCATATGTATGTACTTATTCAATTTAGCCAGAGGAAGTGTGAAAGTAGCCCCGGTAATCAACAAATTAAAGAGCGGACGTGATATGGACATGTGATGCGTAGAGAGAAGATGTATGTGACTAGGAGATGTATGGAAATAGTAGTGCAAGGAAGGTAAAGGAGGAAGAGGTCGACCGAAGAAGACATGGATGGAGTGTATGAATGACGATATGAGAGAGAAAGGAGTGAGTGTTGAGATGACGGCTGATAGAATAGAGTGGAAGAGAAAAATTTGCTGTGCCAACTCCACCTAGTGGGATAAGGTGGAGAAAAAGAAGAATAAGCCACAATCGTTCTTCTGATCGATATCAGATATCAGAGATCAGATCTCGATGGTAAATTTTTTATTAAAATCGCTTATCAACGAATAGAATAAAAGCAAATATACCGGTCAGTGTACTGTGATAGCGTAAAAAAAAAAAACAAAATGTGTGAAATTCACACGTGGTAGAAGTGAAACCTTCCAAAATTAAAATACAATTATCCTAAACGTTTTAAGTATATGTAAAATTTTGTCATTAGTAAATAATTGTAAGGTAGCGCCCTCTGCGAATTGATATTTTAATTTCACGTATAATCCTAAATTAACAAGAGCTTTCATACACACGTTAGTATTAAAAAATCTCACAGATGGCGCTGTATTAAATAGTATGTATATTTCTGTCTCATTCTTTGCTGGCTTCATCCTACACATTTTTGTATTTGTGTCTCTTACCTGTCGTTTTTCCGTTGCATCCGGTTTGAAATCACAACGATTCTAAAGAAGTTTTCACTTCAATAAAAAGTTTCAAAAGAATCAAAAAGCAAATCGATTTTCAAGCGACACAAAACCAACGTGTTTAGGTTTCAATAACGGCGAGCCGCGCCAAGGCCGCTCTGATCTCGGCACGAGATATTTTTGTTGTTTTTATTAAGTTTATTGGAGTGTGTGTGTCTCGTGTTCATACATAATGCATGGCGGCTCGGTTGTGATTCATCCGGGAGCAAAGTTTTCGTGGAATTGGATTAAGCAAAATGCTTCCTATTAGTGTGCCCGTACGATTCGCTTTGAAAGTTTCAGATATTTTTTCTTTCTCTGAAATTATAGCACTATAGAGATCTGATGATGGAAATATTTTGTGTTGTATGTGGTCTCAGTATAGTTAGTTACAACGGCTGCCCCATCCTTTAAACCAAAACACATTATTGCTTCACGACAGAAATAGGCAGGGTGATGGTACCTACCCGCGCGGACTCACAAGAGGTCCTACCACCAGTAAAAGAGCATTTAAAGTGTACCTCAGTAAATACGGTGGCAGTAGGCAGAGGCTTCGCTGTTGCCTCGATGACAATCTTGGGAGACGGTGATCAATCGCGATCGGATGGACTATATCTATCTACCAAGGCAATAAAAAAATACAAAACAAAAAATATTGTTTAGTGAAATATTTAAATTTATTTATGAATAATAAATGAAATTTCGTTATATAGGCTTCCCTTTTTTTAGAATATACTACTACCTATATAATAATATATATAATGATATGGAGTATTTCAGAATGAATAAACTATAAAAGACTTAATTGTGTTTTATCTGATATAACAAGAAAACAAAATTTAAAGCCCTTAATCTCTTTTAAAATTAATATTAAAAATGAAAGAGTTAACAGTATTAATAAACAATACAAAACTGAGCTCTCTCTCTACTCTTTGTACTTAATGACAGACTCCGTGACACTGATCCATGACACATATATATAATAAATAAATAATATATAAATATTTACTAACAATCACGCCACGTTAACTGGTCCCGTGATAAGTTCGTAAAGAACTTGTGTTACAGGTACCAGATAACGGGAATAAATGTAAGATTTCTATTATACACATACATATATATTTTAATATACATCCATAACCCTGGAAAAGACATTTTATATTTATCATACAAATATCTTCCCTTGGCGGGATACGAACCCGCGACCCCCTTTAAAATATATATATATTTTACTACCTGTTTACACGTATACATATTTCATAGCTCTATAAATGCGGAAAGAAAATAATTACAATACAATGTAGATGTACTTTTAATATATTTTAGATGGTGGAGAGATGTGAAGTGTCAAAGCCATTAAAATAAACAGAATGGCGTAGACAAGATCGTATTTAAGATTTTATTATTTATTTTTCCGCATTCCATAAATTTCAAATAGAGAAACAGATAATAAAATTGTTTTATTAATTTAAAAATTTTAACGAACCGATACTCACAAAAAGAAAACATTGCCAATAAAGCTTTCCAACATAAAACAAACAAAATGATTGCCAATTTAAAAAAAAAAAAAAACAATCAACGTTCCATTGAAAAATAGACTACGGAAAAACTCAAAGGGAAAATACCGAAGCACAAGAAGGGGATACACGAACGTTACTTGAAATTCAAAATAGGCAATCATTCGGGTAACGGCAACTGTGCCAGTCTAAATAGGCAGATAAAATTCAACATAAAAATTCAGAGCGCCCACCGAACTCGAAGGACAATAAAAATGAAAGGACAAGGTCTTTAATGTTCACCTCACGATAAAATATCATAGCCTTTTAATGGGCCACGTGTTTCAAATAAACAATATATGAAAGGTCCTACTTTGAGGGCTAGTTTTGGTTTGAGCATTTCTTTTTATTAAGCCAGTGTCATATTCTAAGTACATTTTTAAGCCTTTTCATATTACAACTAAGATATTACATCCCAGGATTTCAATTCAATGCTAGACAACAAATGGTTAATTTTTGTATAAGTTGTTCTCGTCTAGATAGATAGTTCTTCTTACTGGCTAAGACAGCCAGTAAGAAGAACTATCTATCTAGAATTTGATGATTTTTTGTGAAGATTAATGATGAGAGGATTGATGATGATACATAAGTTAGCCAGGCTCGCATATCCGTCCTACTGGTGATTAGCTACTCAGATTGTAATCATGCTGGATATTTTGGACATATTATTATTTTCTTCTAGACAGCCACATAATTAAGATTTCCAGTGAAACGTTTGAAAAATACTTCGAAGTGCTTTATTTATGGCGCAAAAACTGGTCACACATTTACCGCGTTTGTTTCTCAGTTCCACCTATCCTAAGTAAGGTTTCACAGTAAATTGGATTCCACTCCAAATACGTGACATTCGGGTCGCGTTACAACTTTGCATTCCACCGGTACTGAACGTGTACGGAAACCCTTATCCCACGTCGAAATTTTATAGAGTAATATCATTATTTTTTCGTGATTGTTACTGAAATTGCCTTTTTGGGTACGGTTAGTTTGTGCCCGGCCTTTTTCCTCCCTCAATAATTTTACGCTAAGAGTTATAGTAGATGTGAGTTACTGTTAGTATGAGAGGCACGATATTCCATTCTGTACCGATAGAAAAGTGATGGGACGAGCCTCGAGGAGGTAATGTTTGGCTGAAAAAATATTGGTTCGCATAAAAGTTGGGATTTTTTTCCCAATTTTGGCTCATAGTCGTTTCAAATTACAAGAGGTCCCGCAGTAGTCGAAATTCGACTATAATTAATTGGAATTGTAAGTTTGTACACTATTATGATTGTATTTTATACTTCTATAATCACAAATTTCGCCAACACTACACTATAAAAAATATTAACAAAGACAAACAATATTTAATGTATTCTCAATTTGACAATAGACGTCAAGAATAAAAGTTAAGAATAAAAGTTTGACAATAAATAGTATGCATGCGTGTGTGCGTCAAATACATGGTATGTAGTGTGTGTAATGTTTTCTTTATTGATTTAATGTATCTTTTGTGCATAATTTAAAAAAAATATTAGCATTGTGCCCTTCTTCTCTATATTCTCTACAAGTGTGGAAAATTTCATACTCCTCCGTCCGCGCAATTTTCGTCAAAAGGGATACAAAGTTTTTGCTCACGTATTAATATATAGATAAATAAATAATATAAAAAGTATTCACATTATTTAAAATATATTATAAGAAATGCTACAATATGAAAATTATCCTAACAAGAAATAAATAACTTAAATCTATATTCCTAAAAGGAACACATTCATAAGTTGTATTGGCAACGATAAGTGCGTTGAGACTAAATATTTTTTATTACTTAGACGGATGAACAAGTTTACAGCCCACTGGGTGCCTCATCTGAGTTTATAGACACGTACAACGCAAATGCTGATACTGACTTTGAGACGTGAAAGTCTTCATTGAATAGTGTAACGGCTTGTACTAGTGGTAGGACCTCTTGTGAGTCCGCGCGGGTAGGTACCACCACCCTGCCTATTTCAGCCGTGAAGCAGTAATGCGTTTCGGTTTGAATAGTGGGCTTGCCGTTGTAACCATACTGAGACCTTAGAATTTATATCTCAAGGCGGGTGGCGCATTGACGTTGTAGAAGTCTATGGACTCCAGTAACCACTTAACACCAAGTGGGCCGTGAGCTCGTCCACATATTTAAGCATTAACAAAAAAAACTTCCATTTTGTACTGGAATCGCGTCACGGCTAAAATAGGCAAGGTACACCTGGCGGGCTCAAAAATCGCCATACTGCATCATTCGTTTACTATCATCATTAACTTCTCTTAAATTAAAGATTTAAAGCCAGAACTCAAATGTAAATGGTCCATTGTCAAAATGTCAATCAATTCCAAATATCAAACCCCCTCATTAACATATCGCTGTTTTAATGATATTGATCTCTTATAGTCCAAAATACAAATTTATGCACAATAAATATGTTTTATTAACAGCTGTTCAGTGAAGATTAACTTAATGCGTAATAATTGCGGTATTGCGGCCATGTTATCGTAAAATTGAAAGTGCCTATTTGGATCGATAATACAGCCATTATCTGATAAAATTATGATTAAGTTACTTATTAAAGTTACGTCAAACTGATTTCCGATCGTTATTTATACAATATAAGACAAATCACAGAAAAAAAACTTTTGATGTATTATATAATAAATATATTTTTATATTCAGCTGATGTAGTCCATTGTGAATTTTTATTTAATGCTTGAATAGTCCTTAGTAGTTGACATTAGTAAAATACAGGAATGGAATAATTAAAATGTTATAGTCCTCTTTATTGCAATTCCCGGGCCCACAAGCCTGTTGTTAAAAATAAGTTTTTCCTATTTGCATCTCCTCTCACATATTGGTCGTGAGAATTATGTTCATATTGTATATGTAAATACATACATAATAATATGTAAATAGGGATCCATCTTATATTTGGATTTCTAAGGGAAAACGAAGAAAAATAAACGAAGAAAAGTTCTGTTGACTTTACAAAATCTCTTCCCATAACAGCCAAAACAAATTTTCGTTCAATGAAAACTTTGGAACCAGTAAAAAATAATCTTGTAGCTTCCCGCAGCTCGTAACAAATTGACAGCTCATCGATTACCAAGCCAACGAAGCTGGTGAAAAGTGTCAAGTGTAGTCAAAAGTGTTTTGTGACGAAAAATGTCTTGGAGTTTTACATTGTAAATGATGAGACAAGATTTTGTAAAGTTTCTATTGCTTTCGGCTGTTTCACTGATATAACTATATAATCTCATTCTTAATCGTATCTTTTGAAGCCCACTGAGTTTCTCGCCGGATCTTCTCAGGGGGTCGCGTTTCCGATCCGGTGGTAGATTCTGCGAAGCACTGCTCTTGCTAGGGCCAGTGTTAGCAATGCCTCCTGGTTTGAGCCCCGAGAGGTTCTTATCAAGCGATGCAACTGTTCCGATGTTCGAATCCCGTAGTTAGGTACCAATTTTACTAATAAAATATGTACGTACTTGACGAATGTTCACGATTGAGTTACATGGTGACGGAATAAAATCTTATTATAAAAAATAAACTCGCTAAAATTATAGTTTATAAATAATTTGTGTAATTATTGCTTCCAGTGGTGGGTCCGCACAAGTAGCTACCACCGCCCTACCTATTTCTGTCGTGAAGAAGAAATGCGTTTCGGTTTGAATGGTGGGGCCGCCATTGTACTGTAAAAACTAATACTTTAAAATTCTTTTTTTTTTATTGCTTTGATGGATGGATGAGCTTACAGCCCACCTGATGTTAAGTAGTTACTGGAACCCATAGACATCTACAACGTAAATGCGCCACCCACCTCGAGATATAAGTTCTAAGGTCTTAGTATAGTTACAACGCCTACCCCACCCTTCGAACCGAAACGCATTACTGCTTCACGGCGGAAATAGGCGGGGTGGTGGTACCTACCCGTGTGGACTCCCAAGAGGTCCTACCACCAGTAATTACGCAAATTATAATTTTGCGGGTTTCATTTTTATTACACGATGTTATTCCTTCACCGTGGAAGTCAATCGTTAACATTTGTTGAGTACGTATTTCATTAGAAAAATTGGTACCCGCCTGCGGGATTCGAAAACCGGTGCATCGCTTCATACGAATGCACCGGGCGTCTTATCCTTTAGGCCACGACGACTTCATATCTCAAGGCATGTCGCCGTATTTACGTTGTTGAAGTCTATGGCTCCAGTAAAACCACATAACACCAGCTTGTCCACCCACCTATCAATAAAACAATCTCCTCTCCTCTTATTTTTCAATCCCGAACCTGAAATCCATTCCGGAATCTCATTCTAGATGCTAATTAAGACCAAAGTTCTTTGATCATGCCGTACCTATACTTAAAGATATTTATTTTGGTATGAATCCTCCCTTGCAGGTTATTACTAAACTGATAAACATTTACGTACGTAAACAGTATGTACTACATTCTTACAGATCACTCTTCCTGGCTAACTTACTTTACCTGGTGACCTAGCACTGAACCACTGACTTTCATAACACTGCTTTTCCTAGCATAAAAGTCAGGGAATATTGTTATTGTGTACCTCATAAAAAATCCATGTATACCATTATACTAGTGTTATAAATTCTTGTACGTGTTTGTATTTTAAGAGAATTGAATAAAATCATTATCATTATTATTTCTGAAGACCGGCAGACCAATACCTATTCGAATATTGAAGCCAACAAATATAAACAATGGTTTAAACAGCTTCGCTAATCAGCTACCACTGCGGGCTCACATGATTCCTTAAGTGCAATAACATAAACCTTGAAATAATCTCAAGAATGTTATTCGTAACACAATTTCTGAACAACATTCCTATTGTCTACAAAGCAGTTATCCGCTTAGTAGGTATGCCCTTTGAGATAGGATATACATATGTACGTATAAAATCGTTTCTACTTTGAGGATATTAACTTAGTCTGGTGATATAGAACACACAAGTAAAATAACTTTGATAGTTTTTCATAATATATTCGATTTTTTTAATGCATCATAATGCACACAAGTTCCGCGACAATCGTTCCGCTTAGACATATAAAATCTTTATGAAATCCTTTTTGCGAATAATGTACTTATTAGAACGGGTAAAACGATTTTCATTAAAAAATATAGTACTCTCGAGATGAGCTAATTTAGTGTGTACTTTTAAGGCAGTAAGAATATTAATACAAAAGTTCCGAGTTTTCAAATAAAGATGGCCCAACGGTAAACGTAGAAAATGTACCTTGAATATTTGTTGTGTAACTGTGACTAGTGCAGTTGATTTATATACTGAAATACAATAACGTAAAAAAACCACGAAAACGTTCACGTAAATAACATGACTTTTTTATTACAAATGGCGCAATAGCTGACGTCCCAACTGGTGTTTGGTTATTATATGAGCCCATAGATATCACGAGGTAAATGTGTTTCTTTTTCAAATTGAGGCCCAAAATTAAATAGCCCTTATACTTATGCGACTTCAAAAGCCCAAATGTACCAATTTTTGAATTATTGTCGAAATAAAGTTTTTTGTTTCCAGGTAAGTCTCGATTTGTCGATGACGCATCCAAGGAGGACCCATGTCTTGCTGGTAGGCCTCAAATTTAAATAAAAAGTTGTTGCATGATGCTTTTCTTAGATTACACAGAACTAGTGACAGTTTAAAAGTCATCTATTTTAACTTTCCAAGAATTTTAACAAACTCCAATTAACGCAGTTCAACATAACGAACTACTGGGCTATTCACATATTATAATCCCGTTATCTTCTTTCTATTCGACTGTCGAAAAGTCAGGGTAACATATATGTATACCCTGACTCTCAGAGCTAATACCCTCAGAGTTTATGTATGCATGCGTGTGTATGACAAATTCTTTGGCAAACTACAGCCTAAGCCTCTAGACGAATTTCAATGTATCTCATTAGATTCGATACAGGGCATAAAGGGTAAGATAAAAAATATTTCAATGTGGTAAATAAATCAAATAAATTAAAAAATACGAGTTCAAATAAATGAACAAAATATATTAATGCAATCAGGGCAGGGCACAGGGGCAGAGTTTATTTTTACTATCACAAACTGCTGCAGTTCCAGAGATATTTCTTTCGCCTACCATCTGCCTGACGGTATGAGTATGGCAAGTAGTTCAAGCGAAGTGTTGGAAAGATTAAGCCGTGGCCTAACTGTTCCTCTGACATTGCCAGCATTCATGATTAGACCAGGATCAAAATTCATGCCTATAAAAAAATTCGGTCAGTGGCTACCGAATTTCATAGAATATGATCCCTAACCTAATGACGGGAGTTAACCTGAAATCTAAATTATTATTTATAATAACCGTCTGACTTTTCAAACTATTTTCAAATTAATAAATACGCTGGTCCGAAAGTATAGTAGACTAGCGTGTTCTTATCCGTGTCTAAGATGTTGAATTTATTATGGACACGTCTAAGTAAGGGCTTTTTAATAAAACAACAGCACAGCAATAGGCCGCCTCATATATTTCGTATTACCATTCAGTATTCGTCTCCTCATGTTTGCTCTTTTAAGTTCAGCAAGTATTCACACGGCGTTTTTTTAATATGTAAAGCCTTTCTTTGAATTCGTCGGTGTGTTTATTCGTCTGTGTGAAATGTGATTCCACGATGCTCGAAAGAATAACTAATTGAACGGATAAAACATATTAGTGTTTATTTCCTTCGAGTACACGGCTCACGAATTTGAAGATATAGCTTCCTTTGCACTTTTACACTTTGATTTCGTGTTTTTTATTGTCATTGTACCGAGTGGTAAAAGGCAATTTGGTTTTAGCGACATTTTGTTGAATACGCGACGTTTAACTTTGTAATTAACGATCCGTTTTATTTATTGTTATTAGCATCAACAATTCGATTTATGCCTACTACTCGTAAAAATCGAAGAAGTATAAGTTCGCCTTTTTTCATTGTACATTCTTATTAAAGGAACTCATGGCCTAATTTGTATTAAGGCCTTATTGGATCCAGAGAACTCAAATCTACCACCCATATTCAGGCATAAGGCCATAGTAATAGATGTCACCTCAAGAAAACTCAGGTCTAAGCTAAACTTGCCTTTCTACAATCCTTTTTTTTACTTGTACAGACTGAGCTCTAGATGGCTTTTTATGAGGCTGATCGAATATGTATTCAGTCTTATACTGATGCATTTGTGGGCCGTGGCCGACGTGAGCTCGTCCACCCATCTAAGTAATAAAAAAATATCTGTCACACGTCAAGTTATGACCTTTGAGGTTGTCGCAAAAGGTAAACGGATTCGCACGAAAATAGGCAGCAGCATCCACTGGGTGTAATACCAGTACATCACAATTTACAGCCCCTTATTGTCCACTTGGGGTATTGCGAGTTCGCAGTGGTAGGTACCACTCTCCTGCCTATTTCTCCCGCAGCATTCAAACGGTCCACTTTGATGATTAAGACACGCATTACATCTTATTGAGTCTTTAACGCTACATCACAAGGTGGATGCGGTCTTTTCGTTGCTATATCCATGAGCTCCGTAACCTTTTAATATCGGCTTGTGAGCTAATCTACCCATCACAGCAATAGTAAAATCCATGCGACGTAAATGCATCGACATGTTTTGTAATCTAATTGACCAATCTAATTGATAGCAAATTAAGAACATATTGTAAGGCACGCTTGTAAGCTCATGAGGAGATTTACCACTACTCTGTTTATCTCTGCCACAAAACCATCAAGGGACGCCTATGTCTATCACTTTTTACTGTCTATGGACTTCAGGTTTAAAATCAAATCGTTTTAGCAAATAAAAACCTTTCCCAGAAATCTTACACATAACAGTAGCTTATTTTACTAACACATTTTTTTTTTTTTTTACATTCTGAGTATGTTAAAAAATGGTGTGTCTCGAATCAAAAATCCTTGAAATTAAAAAAAATAAACAAATTTGTGTCAAACTTCAGCGACCAAGTACATAACTTTAGCTTACAGAAAAATAACTTGAGCAAAGGCATTGTTCGCAATCTTTGAATTAGTTCCGACAAAGCCGCATTACTAATTTCATTACTACATTATTTGTTTGCGGTGAAGTTAATTTAAGATTAAATTCAATTTACGGTTGGAATACAAAGAGATATCTTATTTGATGATCTAATAATCTCTGTTGTTATTCGAAAGATAATACTCTTATTTTCAACCATTATATTCTATGGGCAGAAAAGCTGACCATTCGCCCGATCTTTCAGCGGAGCCCATAGATATCACATCATCTGTATAAATTAAAGTCACATGACAATGTGATACCTTATTGAAATGCTTATAATTAAACGTTATTTTTAAATTCTTTTGAAATTAACATATTGGGTAAGTAAGCGCATAGCAGGGCTGTTGCTTTATAGCATTTGAAATACATAAGTCCGTTCTCAAATTTAATCCGTTCAGTGTGGGAGTTGCGTCGGCGTAAAATTCGGGAGATGACGTCATTACTAACCTTCACATATACAACCGCTATTCACTATTAAATTTCGAAGTGGAACGAACATATACTGTCTTTTTTTTACTTTGGACGGAGAATTATATTATTTTCGGACGTAACTTCTGTGTTTGTGGATGAATTAATTTTTTCCAAGTTTTTCATGAGTTAGCTACGGCGCTATTTAGGAGGGTACTTAATATGAAGATGGAAACTGACATCCGCACCTTTGGACCTCTGCATCGTTTCCCAAACTACGGCAAATACTCCTTTCGTTTTAAAACCTCACTGTATGTCATTAACGCTTGCACCAAAAATATACACGCACACAGATCACTAAAAACAAATCAGATTTGTGGTTTGCTTATTATATAGCTGTCATTTTATTTTAAATAAACTGCAAACCGTGAACAAGGATCCAGTTTCCGATGAAGTCCTGAAACCGAAATCTAACAATTTCAATAAAATCAAGCACATCCCCCTCAGAGATTAGTTTTGTTTGACTGAGTTTGAATTTAGCAACAAACAGTTTGCCCTTACAGTTGTTGTAAACCCAAACATGCCCAGATCCTTATCCAATTGTTACCAACTCAGATGTAATCAAATTGTGTAAGAAGAGAGTGAAAATGGTCGGGGAAAGTTTCTTAAAACTCGTGCAACTATTCGGGGTGGCTATCTACAAACGTTGACTGAAAACAATTGTTTGATACCATCTACGTCACTATGGAGCTCTAATATAAGTATACGTATCTAATCTTATCACTAGACGGAGAGTGTAGGATGATTTTAAAATTCCAAATAAAAAAATATATATTATTATTAATACATTCATAAATCCCCGCAGATAAACTGGAACAGGATTATAACACAGCTTTGTAAATTCCATGAAAGCCAAAAGAGAAACAATAGTAAAGAACTTTATCCGATGCTTTTAGTGAGCTTTAATTTATTTCTCAGTTTCCATGTCGATAACCCAAAAAAGCACGTCTGAAATCAGGCTTACTGGAAGCTTTGCCAAGTTCGGCAACTTGTTAAATTTCTACGAAACTATTACCGTTCATTGTATGAGGAGTTTACTGATTGTGAAAAGTTTGCTTTTACCGAGCTTATTCATGTTTTTGGATCAGTTTCAAGCTTTCGAGGTTCTTTGTTTTTATTTATTGCATTCATTTTACGATACGAAGATAGTTTCGTTTATATTATTTTTGTTTCTTAATGTAAATAAGAACCTATTTGTATTTTGAAGAGCTCATTAAACGTGTTTTTACATTTTTAACAACAAACTCTAACTTTACGAACTACTTGTAAGTAAACTAAAGGAAACCCACAGCCTCTTGAGGATTTCTAAACGCAACCCGGTCCAAGTTCGACCTAACAGTATGGGCCCAAAATCCTTAAAATAGTTTAGGAAAAGGTTATACATTCCCCAAAACTAGGCCCATGTCAGAATTTACCAGGAATTTAGCAACATGGTGACAATAAATCCAAGTTAAGTTTAGATTGACGTTTTTATATGACTACAACTTGAGTGCCCTAATGAAAGTTAACTCCGGGATACCGAAGTTTGTTATTGGCCCATACTTCATGATTAGTCCCGGGAACGGGATCATGGCTGTCACAATAAAGATAAGATTTCATCAATTGGCCCAGCTCACAGCGCAGAGATTATCCCGGGGAAATTTGAACAAAGCTCTTTCGGTTTTAGTGCTGCAAAGTATTCCGGTATAGGTTAATTTATGTCTTAATAAAGCGTTATCGCGGGTTATTAAAATTTTAAAGGCACTTAGTGATATTAGAATACTTAGGCATGAAAATATTTGGGTTGTTTAGCTTCACAGAGTAAGAGGTCTATGATACTAGTGTGATGATATGCCGAAAATATGCATATGTTCTCTCTAAAATTGTGATATTCACAGTAATTACAGGAGACAGGAATAAAAAACAGTCCAGCTAATAAACTTTAGTACCTGGTTCAAGTCGTAAAGTTCTGGGTTATTAAGTTGCTGACCATGAACTTCGTTTGAGGTTATGTTTTGCTTGTTCTTTTGTGGAGGTATCACAGAAACACCATTGCAAATTGTCATTGCTGGAACTTTAAGTAGTAGAATCAGAGTCGAAAAATCATACTGAAGAACAGTATAAGCTTACATATTTTTATATGTGACATCATGAATGCCATCTTATAATATTCAACTACTGGGATCAAAAGTTTTCATTTGTAAATAGATTACCAAGTGCTCATATTATTTTTATTTTATGGACACGAAAATTCACAGCCTCTTGGTTGCCGGAGCTTATAGGTATCACAATGAATGTGAATTTAAAACCTCAATTACGTAGAGAAACTATACGTGTATAAATTATCTTATTCTGCTTCTGAGGGATTATTGATTTCAGCTACCTAATGTCTGCTTTCTTTATAATGCCTGATTCTGAACATTCTCTTGACTTGACTTAATAATGCGTTAGTTGTCGCTTTTATTTTCTCAGCCAAGGCTTGTGGATTTGATTCTCATATCGAGCAAAATACTTGTCTGGTGAACAGATTGTAGCGCTCTTTGTCTTCTGGGCAACCACTAGAACATAGTTAATTCATACCTAGAACATAGTCGATATATTTTCTTGCCACAAATTCTCTTGGTTGATAGGTAATGTAACCAAACTACAGAGTTTTTAAGCTATTGCATAGATTTTATCGCGGGACTTTAGCGCTTCTTGAGAGCGGAATCATGAAATTCAGTAACGAAAAAAACCTTCCACCCCTCACTACGCCTACTATGTAGCTCGCGTTCAACACATTCTAACGTTGCGCTCGTGTAGTGTTTAAAGTAAGAAGTCTTAACATCGATTTATGTACTATCAAAATATGTGATATAATTTAGTGGGTAACAAAACGATAGCGCGATTCAGCTTTTTGTCAAGCGCCATCTATCGGCGACAAACGGAATTGTAATATAGAAAATTATATCACATTACAATGCGTTGGGCATGCCATTTTCTATCGCTTAGTCGAAGAATTTTATTACTACTCCTACTACTCATTCAGTAATTGGAGTGGCATTAAAAATAAACTAGCTAAACCGTTGATTCTGGGCGAATGAGAGTTAGAACTAGCATCCAAAGGCGTGTTTCTATCCCATGTAGCCCCCTCTAGTGAGTGCGCGGTCAAAATGGAATACTCACAATGTAGCAGATTCATTGAAAGTTAGCCCACTGAGTTTCTCGCCGGATCTTATTTTATTGTTGTTTTGATATTAAATTATTATTGTCGATTTATAATTGCATAAGTTGATAAAAAATGCTATGCAATATCTTTACCGCGGCAGTCTCCGAGTTCAACACGTCTTTTTTTGTAGATTTATCTGCAATTTCGACAACGCTAATATTGCCTTTGATGTATTCTTATGATATGCCGTAAAGGTAATACAAGCAAATGTGTACAAATTTATAAATTTTGTTTGTGAATCTATTTGTTTCGTCGTCCCACTCAACAGTACCTTTCCCGTCTAATAAAAATGTCACATAAATTGTATGTATTAAATTTAATTTCATCCCGCAGATACTAAACACAGTGAAAGCCATTAGACATATTTTTTTCTCTCCCAACCATGACTGGCCCTAACAAAAATCAGCGGTGCGTGAACTCGTTTCGGTATCTTCCATCCGACATACCTCTACTTAACATTTTATTCCTAAGACGTGTCGCGAATTTATTTTTTTGCCATCAAATTTTTTTTATTTTAAGATTTTATTCAATATTATGTTGACCTTCAAATGATGGTATATTTTTTGTTGTGGTTTCGCGAACGTTGAACCAATCGCTTCGCGTTTTTTTTGATAACGCCATCTTGTTGTGTATTTAAAGCGGTTAGTTGCCCTCAATTAAGAAAAATAGTATTCTTATTCGCCAATAGATGTAGGGAAGAGTTGATTATTGAAAACACGAATAAAACAACATTTGAAACATTTGAAAACAACTTGAAGTCGTCGTGGCCTAACGGATAAGACGTCCGGTGCATTCGTGTTGAAGCGATGCACCGGTGTTCGAATCCCGCAGGCGGGTACCAATTTTTCTAATGAAATACGTACTCAACAATTGTTCACGATTGACTTCCACGGTGAAGGAATAACATCGTGTAATAAAAATCAAACCCGCAAAATTATAATTTGCGTAATTACTGGTGGTAGGACCTCTTGTGAGTCCGCGCGGGTGGGTACCACCACCCGGCCTATTTCTGCCGTGAAGCAGTAATGCGTTTCGGTTTGATGAGTGGGGCAGCCGTTGTAACTATACTTGAGACCTTAGAACTTGTATCTCAAGGTGGGTGGCGCATTTTTACGTTGTGGATGTCTATGGGCTCCAGTAACCACTTAACACCAGGTGGGCTGTGAGCTCGTCCACCCATCTAAGCAATAAAAAAAAATAAAAAATCTGAAAATAAATCATAGCTAGATCGATTTATCGCCCCCAAAATCCCCTGTATACAAAATTTTATGAAAATCGTTGAAGCCGTTTCCGAGATTCAGGTTATATATATACAAGAATTGCTCGTTTAAAAGTATAAGATAAGATAGGTAGACATATGATGTCGCGACACTTTTTGTAAATAATAATGTGTTCTCCAAGTCGTAGTACATTATTTTATTCTATCATCAATAGTTTTCGCAGGGCACGCGATGTAAAGAATATTTTAGGTATTTTTTTTAACATTGGATTACATTATTGGAGTTTTAGTAAGGATCCCTAATTTTTTTCAAAAAAGATTAGGGCCTATGTCACTCGGGAATAATGTAGCTTCTAAGCAGTGAAAGATTTTTTTTCAAATCGGTTCAGTAGTATCGGAGCCTATTCAATACAAAACAAATCTTTCCTCTTTATAATATTAGTATAGTATAATACGTTTTTAATTCTTAGCGCATACAAAATCCGTAAAAGCGTCTGCATCGCTTAGTGCCTGCAGAAATTGTATCTTATATCCTAGAAAATACTATTAGAATTATATTGCATCGTCGTGAAATTTAGCGCTAGGGTAGTTCAAAGCATTTATGTTCTTCAATGTAGCGTTTAGAATTTAACTACCTAGTTTCTATAAACTGGATGATCTTTAATGATTGTGATATTATTAACTCAGTTGTGTTGACTACAACACAATAGTAATTATAAAATGAGCAGTTTTAGTCAAGCGTTTATATGTAGTTTATTTGTTGTTAATGAAAAGTAGAAAGAAATAATAACGTATGCTAAAATTGGAGGCACAAAATTCATAAAATTGCTTAATTTGGTGCGTTCCAGTACAGATAAGCATAATTGGTTCGATTAATGAACGGTAATTAGTTGCTTAGCATTATAATCAATATCGATTCTTGATGAGCTATCCGAATAATATAAAAAAAATCAAGACTGGATAATATTTCAAACATGAAAATTAATCCAGTAGTTTGGTAGTTTAGGCCTGATAGTAACTACGATATTGTCCTCACCGCCTCTACCTATAAGGTTCAATTATGCCACATTCATATACCCATGTCTTCCAATAAATAGCTAAGTAGCAAAACTAAATAGCAGAGCCAATTCCAAAAAATCCTATTATTTACGCACAGTGTCATTTTTTATTTATTTATGTGTAAAAACTGGCACTTTAGAATGAACGGAAATATTTTCAAAGTGTCTTACGAATTTAAAACCGATTTTAAAGAAACAAATAAAATTTATTACTGTGCTTTATTCGTGTTGATATTACATTTACGTCGAAGCATTTTAAATTTATGGTCAAATAACTCACGTAATATATGTACATTACACTATTTTATTGATAATATACTGATGTTTATTACATTTCGTGTTTTAAATTTATCTGCAACGTTAGGAATGGATATTAGTGCTATTTTTATGTAGTCCATCAACGGGGTATCAATTAAAATAACTAACTGTGCTAACTTTTTTTAGCTCACAAACGAAGTGGCATTAGAAAATTATGCCGCTTTATGGATTTGTCACAATGCCAGGTGAAGTGCAGTCAGCACCCATTAGTCTAATACTGTATTTATTTATTTCATAGTCCTATGAATACCAGACGCGTATTGCTAAAGCGATCTCATTTTAAATAAAACGATATGCGTGTACGCCCTATCTTATGGCACCCTATGACCGTAATTCTTTGCTGCGAATCCAATAGTTGGAAATGAAAAATATGAGAAAATATACCGTCAAATAAGAATTTAATACAGTATTTATAACAGTAGGAATAACGTTCTAAAATTCAGGCAAATAAAGTTTAGATTCAACTTATTAGATTCTCATTCTACGTAAAATAAAAATTAGTAAAACAAAAAAAGAAATGTCCTGAAAATTCGTACCATAGTCTGCAAATAAGGTTCAGTCACGTACGTACATCAAACAATAGGCGCACCCCGTAGTTTTTATACACCTGCGAGGTCGTTGCACCCTGTAAGACTTGTCTACGTGACTACACACTACTGTCACGTTCGGCTAACTCAGCGTTTTTTGTAGGAAACGAGCGAGAAGGATATTTTTGATCCAAAACGAGACTGTTATAGTTCAGTTCAGTTCAGTTTTGTTCATTTCTGTCGGTGTTAGTTTCAGAACACGTAGTTTTATTGTAAATGTATTTTTGAATCAATCTAAATAGGGTTGGTATTAGAATGTTTAAGTATCGATCGATGACCCCAAAGTGTATTGGTTATGATCTAGTTTTGCCTTTAAGAGCAGTATTGGTTTTATTCTTTCCAGGCTGCTTCACCAAATTCAGCTTTAGAATGACTTGTATTTTTTTTCCGTTGATGTGAATTCGTTTGGATAAGGTGAACTGGTTGAAATTATTTCAATCTGAAAAAGGTTTTTATAGGGAAGAGACAAATCGAACCGACACCGCTGGGGCACGGGGCGGCCCAGTGGGAAAACGTGGGAGTGGATACCCACTAAAAAGCCTCCCTGCCATGCCAACCCCCGCATCTCATATTTCCACTAGAGGGAGACTATTGGAGTTATATGAACGCCTATCGCTTCCAAATATTTTAAAACTAACAAAATAAAGTTTCAATGTGTATAATTAACAAAGTATAATAATTATTAATTTTATTTATTTCATAAATAATCCAATGCTTCGAGTGGCGACCAGTGCTTACATGCAGGACTAAATTCATCACAGTTTTGACCAAATCAGTCCTACTTACAGGATATCTGCTGCGTAATGTGAAATTCTAAACTAACGAAATAAAGTTTCAATGTTTAGCAAACTATTATTATTATTATTTAATAAATAATCAAATGCTTCTAGTGGCGACTGGTGGCTAGGTACAAGACTCAATTCATCACAGTCTTGACGAAATCAGTCCTACTTACAGGAGATCTGCTGCGTAATATGAAATTCTCTCCTTACCCAGCACTAAAAGGTGCTCGATCGTAAATCCCTCAGAATAAAGTTCCTATGTCACGTACTAGTATGCCAGTTGTTTTAGAACTATCTACAAAAATGAAGATAGGTTGAAAAGTTTTTATCTTCTAACGACACTAACATAGTCGCCTTTTTTTATTGCTTAGATGGGTGGACGAGCTCACAGCCCACCTGATGTTAACTGGTTACTGGAGCCCATAGACATATACAACGTAAATGCGTGACTCACCTTGAAATATCAGTTCTAAGGTCTCAAGTATAGTTACAACGGCTGCCCCACCCTTCAAACCGAAACGCATTACTGCTTCACGGCAGATATAGGCAGAGTGATGATACCTACCCGCGCGAACCCACAAGAGGTTACTAGATAAAAGCACCGAACGTCTTATTGGCAAGACTTATTGTTAGTTTAATAAGACTTAGTTTAGTTTGTTTATTAAGCTAAAGTATTAACGTATTCCTAAATTAACCATAGGTTTTTTTTCAGAATTCAAATCAGCAAGTGTACATGTAAACCGTAGTTCACTGCAAACAACTCTTTTCAAACTTTATTTTACCAACCCACGATACCAACTCCATCTACGCCAACGCACAGGTAGTAATGAGATACCCGTGTTACAGCGGAGACTCGCCTCTAATAATCGTTTTAATTAAATAGCTTGTCTTGTTTCGAGTATACGCACCTTAATTAGTTTCCTTTTGAACCGCTTTTTAGCGTTCCGTCATCAGACACTTTAGCAAACAAATTGTTTAGCAACACTTTTAATTTTTGTTCTGTCTGTAAGTCACGATCTTTGACTTAAGTACAATTAGCACTACATATAACATTAAAATAAACCAATTTTTTTTATGAAGTTTAAAAAAGGAAACTTAATTTTATTTGTAAGCAATTTCTTATGCACTGAATTTTATTATGGGTTAATAAAACATTTTTTACTATCATTTTTCTTCGATCGGGTAGTCTAATTAACGTTATGGAATAGATTTAAATAAATATTGAAAAATTGAAGTGCTTTTTGAGTCGATGTTTAAACCATCACCATCATCATAGTCAATCACTGTCGGATATAAGTCTCTTCCAATTATACCAAATTACACTACTGAGCCTGATCTTCGGCTGTCCTCGTCCATTCTTTGATGGCCACATATTTAATCAGCGTAAATCTCTTAATCAATAGAAAATTTTCGGGTACCAGCTGCTAAATCCCATCTTCAAGAAAAGATTTTCACACGTAGCCCATGGAATTCGTTTACCAATCAGATAATATCTTGCTCTGTTTAACGTACATATGTAAAATAAATTAAAACAAAAAGCCTTTATGCTAATAACTTAAAAAAAAAAGTTTCATTTGGTTTATTTTGTAACAAAAACTTAACCTAAATTTAAAGTTGCCTCTCATCGTATAGGCTTCCATATCCATTCCTTGCCTTTTACATTCAGTCTGATTTTAGCGCTGTTGCCAATATATCACGCCGTTTTCTCTCTGATATTTTTTCTTCGTTTTTGGTATTCATTCTGTGAGTATCCTTGTCCGTATGGTCTGAGCTACACCATCATAAATGGTACGCAATAGCGCTCAAGCGCTTCTTTTTTAAATTAAATTTCCCTTTTAAATCGTAAAACAACGTTTATTTTTTTAAAATCAGCTATTACAGCTATCTATCTTAAATGGGTATAGCATTGCAATAGTCTTATTATTTGTTAGTATTTATTGATTTAAAATAAAAGTGTGTAAGTTCATTAAAACGATACGACAATCACCACCCGATAAATGTTGAATCTTAATCATGATATTCGGCCAAACTGCGGAACCCTAGTCTGTAGACAATCCAGCATTCACTTGGTCAGTTTCTACCTTTATATCTGGTGAAGTTTCGAGTTTTGTAGAACCAGAAACTTGTTCGTTATTTTTAATGATGGAATTTTCGTAAAGTTTGCGTCATTAGTAAATTTTTTAAATCAACTCGCATAAGTTGCTTCTTACATCTTCTTGTAGACCCGAGAGAAACTTATAGCCGCGAGGTTGACTGAGCCGTTACTTGTAGCGATACGTTTCGCCCGTGGGAATACTGGAATTAGGTTAACAAATAATATTAGAATAAATCTTGCTAGCCATTACATTGAAATGGCTGTATCGGAGAAAATCATTTCCGACTAATAAAATCTCGGTTTTAGACTAGGAAATATGAACAACCTGATCGGGTGAGAGTGACATTATGACTGAACCATGGTATATATGTGTACTTGTATAGTCATACACAAACTCAATGGCGTAGCCCACGGTCGTGAAAGATCGTCAGATCTTAAAAATTTCAACAAAATTATGGAAATAATATCGAGAAACCAGAAACGTTCAGAATGTACGCGCTAAACTGCTATCTTTCCCTTCATCGGGCGACTGACCGCAATAAACCCTCTCACGATACAGTCCAAGTGAAACGAGAAAATTTCTCTTGCACAAATACCACCATTACTTAAACTTTAATGTTACAAAGTGGACCGAGTGTCGGTGAAACATCGCTCGGTAGGGTTGAGAATTTCAATTTTAGGTCAGTCGGACCTCCGGAGGGATTAGAAGGCCTCCTCCGAGGCGCTATTACTACAAACCCTTGACAAACATCGGATTCACCCTTTTCTGCTGTAAAAGTAAAATATGGGGCGACAGCGAGCTCCGCATCGTTCCTCAGCTCCTACGAATTAATGGGGCTGTTTTTTGTGAACTTGTCACCGTTTGATATCTTGTGTCTTTATAGATTTAACATTGATTAGCGAAGTGATTGGATGCTTAAATTTTTTTTTTTTTTGGATGCGTAGTTAATATTAGTCTTGCAAAAGATTTGAAACAGTGCATTCAGTGTATTCTAGTTTAGGTAGGTTACGAAAGCCGCCGCATTACTGAGGTGGGCTCCAATAGCCCTTGAACACCAGGTAGACTATGAGGTTGTGTTACCTCTCGAGTAAAACAAAAAATTGACGATCATTTTTTTTCCTTCTAATTTTTATTAACTGTCATATTCGAATTTTGATTATGTATTGATATATAATTTGATTTTTGTTACCTCATCAAGTCGAAATTCAAATTGAGTGTCATTAAGCAATACAGTACATTCTATTGTAATATCGTTCTCAGCAAAGTTCAAAATTCTAATTAACTTCCATCAAATGAATAGAGAGCGGTGCGTCTTCGCGATCCCTCGCCGTTGTTAGCAGTAAGTTAAATCAATTCGGACGTGTTAATAAAGCTCTCGAGGTTTACACAGTTTTTACAATTCCAATAGGCTTCGTCATCAAAGGGCCTATCTCGCCTTTGTTCTATACGTCTCCACCGAAATGAATTTAATTCGGAATAGAATTAAATTCAAAACAGCCCTAGGCGGCTACCGACCCTCGATCTAATTTTGCAAAACGGTCCATGACGCCATAAGTCATTTCTTAGAAATTACTTCCAAAGTTGACCTCACATTTCACATTTCGAATTATGACTTATGCTTGGAAGCAGCAGAGCGTTGTAATGAGGGTTTATGACCGAAAATGTGCTTTATTGTAATGGAGTAAGAGCGATCGCGGTTCGAGCAAGGGCCCCAGATAATTGAGTTTTCTCATTGAGATATTGCGATTGTAGTTTGTAGATGAAATTTTATGAGCAAAATTAAATTTGAATTGGTCTTTTATCGAATAATAAGCCAGTGAATTTCGGGCACGCGGGAGTCTGACAAAAGTTAATGTCGCACTCAAAGTCGAGAAGTCAATAAGATAAATTACGCGCGAAGGACATGAAATAACGATTCACGCGCTATTTTTCTTTCCCAAACAAACAGAACTACGAATAACAAATAAAACGGATAACCTCCGAAGGGAAAAACAAGGTTAATAAAGTGAAATGTCACCTTTAATAATTCGTCAGCAACTGAAACGCATGTGTGCTGCTCGTAAAATGGTTCCGGGACCCACGTTCTCCTGGTGATGGGTTCCGCTAGTGCGTGACTTAATAATAAAAAATGTCGATAAAAGTTCCTAAAAAAAAAAACTACTCGCCGTGTAGTTTTACTATGATTTCGAATTGGTTTTAATTTGTTTTCCATTGCACTCTATAGACGAATGAGCTCAAGACCTTTTTTGCCTACCTATTTTCTGGTAGCCTAAGGGGCTATTTCAGCTACGCCCAGACGGGTCTGACTTTAGAGAATTAAAGAGCAGTGTTCGCGGAATCGAAATCGCGATCCACTGAGAAGATTTGGTGAGAAACTCATTGGGCTGTGTTTATGGGTTAGTTCACTCGTTGAACCAGTGCTTTAAGATCCTAAACATCAGATCCAGAGTGGATCCACAAGCTCCGATAAGACATGCTTCGTGCGACAGCGGTTTTGCTTTGCTCCATTGCCTGGGTCGGATAAGTAATTAACGGCGGCCATGATAAGAGGGTTAACGTGTCGCGCCGCTTTGTCGAAGTAGTATTCTGATGCTACCGTAAGTTTTTTAGTGTTACCGGGCCCTAAACATCAAAATCAATGCCGCTACCTACCTTGAGGCATGACGTGTCATAATTTTATCGTAGGATGGTATCAACTTCAAAACTAGAATATAAATTCTGGAAAATAAATATTCAAGATTACGGGAACTAAATTAGTTCGCCGACAATATCATTAATAATCAAAAGTAAACAGTTCCGATCACCCCCAACTTATTCACGATTAGGTACATAACATTCATTGGCACAATACACTGCTAATTTCAAATGTAACACCAGCATCGCGCACACTCCCATTAACACATAATTTTAGGGATCAACACGAATATAACATCGAAATCGACATTTTGAATCCCGGTAGACCCAGCTCTAATAACAGCGCTGGTCACGGGTTTTCCCCTAGTAATTTATATATTTTATTGACCGTTTGCGTTGCTAGTACAACCCGCTGCTACGAACGTTTTCTTACGATATTAACTTGTTGTAATATATATGAGATTGTGCCATTCGCTGCTCCTAAGATACGGAATTCAGATACTTCATAAAAAAAAATATGCTTCGATGGGTGGACGAGCTCACAGCCCACCTGGTGTTAAGTGGTTACTGGTTACTGAAACGCGTTACTGCTTCACGGCAGAAATAGGCGAGGTGGTGGTACCTACCCGTGCGGATTCACAAGAGGTTCTACCACCAGTAATTACGCAAATTATAATTTTGCGGGTTTGATTTTTATTACACGATGCTATTCCTTCACCGTGGAAGTCAATCATGAACATAATTTGTTGAGTACGTATTTCATTAGAAAAATTAATTGGTACCCGCCTGCGGGATTCGAACAGTGGTGCATCGCTTCAACACGAATGCACCGGACGTCTTATCCTTTAGGCTACGACGACTTTTACAGATCTTATTATTTTCTATCAGATGCCTTTTTTTGTTAGTTTTAGCAGTAAAAATCCGAACCAAAAGTAGATTGTGAGTTCATACATACATATATCGACTCAGAAAATCTATATATTAATACGTGAAGCAAAAACTTTGTATCCCTTTTTACGAAAATTGCTCGGACGGAGGAGTATGAAATTTTCCACACTTATAGAGAATTAGCGGCCCGCCCCGGCTTCGCTTGGGTAGTAGAGCATGCGATGTCAAGATTTTTAGGTAATTTTTTTACACATTGGGTTACATTATTGGAGTTACAGTAAGGATTCCTAATTTTTTTGAAAATATAATAAATATAGCCTATGTCACCCGGGGATAGCGTAGCTTTCCAACGGTGAAAGAATTTTTCAAATCGGTTCAGTATTTTCGGAGCCTATTGAATACAAACAAACAAACAAATCTTTCCTCTTTATAATATTAGTATAGATATAGAGAAGAAGTGCACAATACTAATATTTCCTTAAAAGAATGCATAAAAGATACATTAAATTAATAAAGAAAACATTACACACACTACCATTTACATTTGACACACACACGCATGCATACTATTTGTTTATTGTCAAACTTTTCTTTGCAGTCTGTCAGTTATAGTCTCTCAAATTGAGAATAGATTAAATATTGTTTTCTCTTTATTAATATTTGTCTAAAGTGTAGTTTTGACGAAATCTGTGATTAAAGAAGTATAATAGTACTTGACAATAGAATCATAATAGTGTACAAACTTATAATTTCCATTAGTTATAGTCGAATTTTGACTACCAGGGGATCACTAGTATCGAAAAAAGCACGATCGGAACGGCTTCATAATTCTTAGTGTACGGCAAGTAAAAAAACGTGCCCGGATTCAAATAGTAATCAAAGTATTATATTTCATCTAGCACTGGACGTAACACATGTTGCCCGTGGAAGTCTGAAAGAATCGTGCTTTAGCAAAATCGAAATGCGAGCTGTCCAGAATTTTATTGGCAACTCAGACGATTTTAATACAAATCGATATTACGGTTATTCTTATGTTTGATGTCTGCTCTGGAAGTATTGTCGTAAGCTTTATCCGTTATATAACTTATGAATTCGAAATAAAAATGTTCTGGAGTTAGCGGACTATCAACAAAACTTGATCGCTTGCATTTTGACATATGACTGCTTAAACCAAAAATATATTCAAAAGTGAGTCACCCAATGATTTTTTATACAACAGATATGTTATCTTCATAGTAACTGACTCCTCAAATCTGATCGCGCCATATATATCTACATATCTACCGATATAGTGCACACACATGTTGACAAGTAGCATTAATGAAAAGTACAAAAGATGGGATAAGCGCGTGAGTAAAAAAGATAGCTATAATTGGAACGATTGCACTTGTTATATTATTATTGCATTTGTTTAGACGCGACTAAAGACGAAACGTCCCAATTGGCCTGTTTTCGAGTCTTCATTTGACGTGCGCTCGAAACATATCTGCTTCTTTTTACATAATATAGAATATCATTGGAGTCACCTTATTCATGAACTTTTATTCAGACTAGTGGTCTCGGAGTAGTCTAAATTCGATATAATGTTAAAAGAAATTGGATGTTTAAACATTATTATGGTTCTATTGTTAAATACTATTATATTTCTATAATATAATCACAGATTTCGCCACAACTGACACTATAGATAAATAACATTAAAGACAAACAATATTAATCAATTTTTTTTTTTTTTTTCATTTTATTGATGCACAAAACAAATTACAACCAAAGAAATTATAAGTTTAAATGTTTAACATAACAATCTGGATTGCAATTCAAAACAGGTGCATACAGAAAATTTTTTACAACTGAACATATGCCTAAATACGATGTATACATACTCACATACGCTCCCACTCACACACACACACACACACCCGCACGCACACACACTCACACACATATGTAAGTTACTATCTGATTAAATTAGATCTAATGTATTATTAACTGGACAATATTAATTATTTGAGAATATGTTTAACTAATTTACAATATTTATAAAAATTACTCTCAAATATATCAAGATCAGTGTTGTCACTTGCCAACTCATTATAATGTCGTGCCATTCTAACAATGGGATTAAAATATGAGATCTGAGAGTATCTATTCTGAATTTGACCACAATTTTGTCAAAGTTTGACAAATGACAATAAACAAAGAGTATATTTATATGTATATGTGTGTGTGTCAATTACATGGTAGTATGTGTAATGTTTTTTTTTATGATTTAATGTATCTTTTGTGCATTATTAAAAAAAAAATTAGTTTTGTGCACTGCTTCTCTATATTCTCTATAAGTGTGGAAAATTTCATACTCCTCCGTCCGCGCAATTTTGCTAAAAATGGGTACAAAGTTTTTGCTTCACGTATTAATATACCTATAGGTAATAACTAGTAGATTCTGATCAATTTGATTGCAACGTTATACTCGTATATATCTATTTGTTAAAACGGCTTTCTCTGTGGCACAATAAACCTTCCCTGAAATGTCAAAAACACCTATAAAAAGTCAGATAAAGGACACGCGAATGCGTAGATTACGGAGAAAAAGAAACAAACAGAATAACAAAGATTCATTAGACTTATTTATATGTAACATTGTAATCAATAACATTTTCATGTGAATTAGTTATGAGTTTTTTTTTATATATCAAAATATCACAAATTTCTTTCTTATGCTGGGTAATTGGTTCTTAAATTAGTTTGTTTAATTCTAGTTGGTCTAGACATCTAGATGTTTTTTAAACTAAATTAGGGTATATTTTTAGCAGATGTGAGAAACATATGAAATTATAGTGTTTTATCCCCTTTCTTACAGTTAATTTCAAACATGATTAAAAGAAACACAACACAACGAATTGGGGAGCGCTTAATAGTTACGATTTGAATATATGCAGAGCCTACATTTTTGTGAATATGTTCAAATGACATGGTCATGAAAATGCAATTTATACCGGAAACAAACTTTGGTACTTTTACAGTCGCTGAATTGCTGAAGAGCTGGGCACCCTCTTTGTAATCTGATTACTATAGTATATTTTTGAAAGGGAAACAGACTACCAATATTCACTTTTAGTTTTCCTTCAAAAAGTTAATGGCAAATGGCCAAAATCTGGGGCGAAATTAGAATACCTACTGCATCTTTTCACGAACTGACCTCCAAACGTTAGAAAATTTCATAAACCCCAAGCAACTAAATGTTTCCGATGCGTAAGCTACTAATCTCAGAGTTCCTTAATCTAGCAAATATATACAACGGCCTAATGAATTCATAAAGGCCCGCTTTCCGAGATTCGGAGCTCACAAAAGGAACGCGTAGGTTTCCCACATCGAAAATATTATACGGGATAAAGACCGAGAAAGCAAAACTCCCCTAAGCAAACGTTTCGGTGCTTGTTTAGAGTTATTGATTTAAGATTGGGTAGATGTTATTGTTTCTTACCGTTTATGTAAATCCAGAGGTTGTTTTTTCCGTTCACAATGACTGAACAAACAAACGCCACCTGTTCGATATTTACTTTCATTCGTGAATGACGGACATATGTATATTTTTTTGGGTGCCAAGTGCTTAAGCCCAGAAACATCGTTAGGAATACCATTGCCCTCCTACATCATAATCTTGTATTATGTCGAAGTCCCAATTGGATTGCTTAACGATTATCCTCTCCTCCAAACTGGAGTGCATGATTGCTTTCTGTTAGTTATAGTTCAGATGATAGTACCTGTTCTATGTCCTTTTGCCTATCAACGATGTTCTCGGTGGCATATAAAATATTTGGTACATATGTGAACGGTCGAAGGATCACTTGAACGGTCGAAGGATCAGTTGAACGGTCGTTTGTTCTATTGTTGTCTTATATGAGAACGGTCAATTCGTTCTTTTTCGTCTTTTTGTGTCTACTCTATACGATTGCAGGAACCTTATGTTATCGGCAATGAAGATTTGTTAAAATTATCGGCACTGTTAATTATTGCCCATCGTTAAGTGCTCGGGAAACCACGATTGAAAAGGACATGTTATAACATTTTTGAGTACATATAAAAAGTGATATTATTATTTAGTGCAATAGCTTAGACTATATACAGAGCCCATAAGAATCATTCCCGAAATACAATGTGGTTAGAATTAGTTATGTTCTTTGTACCATAGAGAAAAAAGATACATCCAAAAATTGAATTTAAATCCGTTTTATTAGCAGTTTTCTCAGGATTGAGTCACATTTATATAATTGAATATAAACAGCTTAATAACGAAGAAAAACACAATACTATTCTTGAAACGAATAGATTTAAAATAATTCGATAATATAAGGTACAGCTATTCTTACCACAAGGTTCTTACCACGATTTTCACTTTTAATGAGTTCCCGCTATTGCAAGCGCCATGATTATGGGTACACCAAAGATTGCGAGTAGAATTTTAAGAGCAACTGTGAGTAATAATTACAAAATTTAGGTAATACCGAATTCCATTCACTTGGTAATCTGAAAGGAAGAAAGGACGTATACGATAGCATTAGAGATAGTCCAGTATTGCAACTCCTGCTGAGCCCGTAGGTACGTCCTTACGGATCCATCAGATCCAATAACCGTTGCATTAGACGCCTTCAGCTCTAACACTAGGAGCAGGCTTAGGGACCCCGGTAACCGTACTCGTCGAACTCGACAAAGAGTTCGCCGTGCAACCTAACCCATGAATCAGCTCGCTGAGTTTCTCGGCGGATCTTCTCAGCGGGTCGCGATTCCGATCCGGTAGTAGATTCATTCGCGAAGCAGCTGCTCTTGAGCTGTTAGGTCTTCTTCGGAGGCGCTCGGGTAGCTGTTAGCAAATCCCACCCCTCCTGGCTGAGCCTTTGCTCGCCCATCTGTCCTGGTGAAACTGGACAGGCCTCCGGGCCACCAGTAATCCTTCAATTATAAAAAAAAAGCCCGTAGGTGTTTAATTGGGTTTTCCATATTGATGATAATTACTTTCGATTAAAAATTCCCAACGAAATTCATATTACAGATTCTTAAAAAAATCTTCGATGTCGTAATGGTGCATTTTATGATTTCAAATGGTCATTGCAAACATATTTACAATCCACTGAGTTTCTCGCCGGATCTTCTCAGTGGGTCGCGATTCCGATTCGGTGGTAGATTCTGCAAAGCACTGCTCGTTCTAGGGCTAGTGCTAGCAAGTTCTCTCAGCTCGAGCCCGTGAATTCACCTACTCGTCCGGACGTAGCTAGAACTTCGCCTTAGGTGATTAGCGAATAGGTAGGGATTTTAAGCATATTAATTATTACATGAAACATCTATGACCTAACAGGTAAGAAATAAAATGGCAGACCAGCTGAACTTTTGCCCAATATATTTTTCCTTTAAGCAGGTTATATTTTGTTTGCTTTGTACCTCAAAGGATCTTTTACTAAGCGGTTGTTTTTGTTCAAAACTTGTATCTGTTACGTATTGTAAATATTTTCTTAAATATTTTAAGAATTCGTTTCCGTTTCCGTGTTTGTAGATTTCCTCTACTCTATTAATTAACGACATAATGAATAATCAACTATCAGACTAGATAATGGATGGATTAATATTTTGTACCCTTCGTTTATAAAATAATGATGTCAGAAGAGCTAGTAAGGGACAAGCGAATCCTAGCTTGGGGCTCCTATATATGGAATCTTTAATTATTTTAAACAAAATTTACGTAATATGCGATTATAAAATACTGGAACGAATTCTATTGATTTTCGCATGTAAGACTAAAAATTACGAAACGACTGGGCCATGAAAGCGTTACATAATGCTTCAGAGAAAATTTTAAATAAAATCTTCAATCTCCTCTTTTTAAATAAGAAATGTATGTACTTTTTCTGTTTATCTAGGTTATATCTAATCCACCATACGGCATCGTCTCGATAAATCTAAATATCGAATACCAAAAGCCGATATTAATATAAATGTTTACGTCTTGTACTGAAATGGTGAATCATGTCATATTGTAGAGCTAAGTATGGCAACGAATAAAAACGATATTATAATCCAATAACTCCAAAAAAATTGGTCACCCTGTTTTAAGGCCCCACCAAGAATTTATACATCGAATTATTCATTCAAAAGAGCCAGCCAAATGTTACGCCTGATTTTTTTTCGCCCCGGAGGGGATTCGTTTTTCATCTCCCTCTTTATCTTTTAATAATTAATATAGGACCTTTAAATATCCGTGTAGGGTACACGATATTTCTTTATTACTTAAAAAAAATATATATAATAGGGCCTTTAACAATCTTTGTTTTGGGGTTAATGTGGGTATAAAAGAATTACGAGGCACTTTTTTGTATCAGGGTTTTTAATAAATTAAAGTAATTTTATTTTTGTACGGTGCGATATATGAGAAAATTTTATGTTTCACAGAATATATTTTCATTGTATTTTACTATAGCATTAATATTGTAAATTTTATTGGTCTTAAATCTGATGCTCGTTAATTGTATTTACGCAATGTATTGAAGTCGTTGTGGCCTAAAGGATAAGACGTCCGGTGCATTCGTATGTAGCGATGCAACGGTGCTCGAATCCTGCAGGCGGGTTCCAATTTTTCTAATGAAATAAGTACTTAACAAATGTTAAAAATTATAATTTGCGTAATTAATGGTGGCGGAACCGCACGGGTAGGTAGGTACCAACACCCTGCCTATTTCTGACATGAAGCAGCAATGCGTTTCGCTTTTAAGGGTGGGGCAGCCGTTGTAACTATGCTGAGACCTTAGAACTTATATCTCAAGGTGGGTGGCACATTTACGTCTATGGGCTCCAGTATTCACTTAACACCAGGTGGGCTGTGAGCTTGTCCACTCATCTTAGCAATAAAAAAAAATGCGAAACTAAAGACAGCTTTTAAAATACGTTCTCTATCCACTGGAGTCCTTAGACGCTGCAATATAATCTATACTAATATATAAATCTACAGTGGTTTTTACGGATGTTCCGTTATAACTACTATATTTATATGAGTGTTGGACTCCCTAATAATGTTAATCTTAAATGCCCAGCCAAGCGGGCGAGTACGGCTAGTTACTTATAATTATACATACCTATATATTGATACAACCTACCCTTCTTACATGAATGTATCACAATATCCTGCCTTACCGGTAATCATGAAAATTTTTCTCTCTTGTAGGAGGACCTTTTAGGCAATTCGTAGTATTTATTTAAAAAATCAGTATGAACAGGATCTGAACTTCAGTAAAATCCCTCGAAGCGAATACGCCCGCCGCCTTATTCATTAGGCTACAAAAGCTTCGAAATTCTACTTGAAATGGACTATGCTAAAGCACTGAGTACCGTCTTTTCTAAAATGATTTGATCAATAAATAATAAATAAATAAATATTTACTAACAATCACGCCACGTTAACTGGTCCCGTGATAAGTTCGTAAAGAACTTGTGTTACAGGTACCAGATAACGGATATAAATGTAAGATTTTTATTATACACATACATATATTTAATATACATCCATAACCCTGGAAAAGACATTTATATTTATCATACAAATATCTTCCCTTGGCGGGATTCGAACCCGCGACCCCCTTGTGTAGTGACCATGTCACTTACCACTACACCGGACGGCCGTACAATGATCAATGAAAACTTAACAGTAGTACTATTGTAATTGTTAACGTTTAAATAAAGCCCCTCGGAAACAGCATAATTGATTTAAAAATGAATATTAAACCTTCGATCGACAATAGATTCAAACAGAAGTGCGCGTCAAGTTATCGGACATTGTTATGTTAGAAGATTCGTTGAAGAGGCTCTCCTTTGGATCTTTTGTATGCAAGAATTTTAAAGAACCTGTCAATGAGTACCATTTCCGCTTACCATTTTTTTGTGTAATTTTTTATTTATTGTCTATTATGGGTAAAAGAGCTCAAGGGGTGCTTGCTAGGGTCCATAGAAACCATCATGCTACCAACCTTGAGGTCGGGGTCTCAATTGTGTTGTATAGCTGCACTCATGCTTACCGGTTTGAAGGGTACGTTTGGCAGAAATAGACAAGATAGTGGTACCAATCCGTGCGTCCTCACAAAATATCACAAATAAGTTTTGAACTAAAATTATTAAATTAATCGTCATAAGAATTACCTGGTGTTGTGGCTGTATTGTTTTTAACTAATGTCCGTTTCTCTTTTTCAGGTAAGTGACAAAGATCTACGAATATGGTGAATACGAAATAACTTAATATATTTTTATTTATTTTACCTTTCATATATTCATATATCATTTGGAAATAAATTTTGCATTTTGCTATTTATTATCCTAATGGTGTACAAGCCGTAACACTTATTACTTACAAGGTTGATACTGCAAACAAAGTAAATATAGTTTTCATTGTATATATGTATTTTCTTAAAGCTTCATTACGAATTCTAAAAATACGTTGCCTTAGAAAAAGATCGCAGTTGTACAAACAAAAAAAATGACTGGTGTATATCGAAACAAAAAAAAAATTACTAAGCACACGAACAGTGTTTCTTAGAAAAGTATGTTTTATATCAAATTAGTGAAACCTGGTCGTGTTCCGCTGTGACTATCACGAAATGTATGAAAAATATTCGCTCATTTGTTGAAACCATATGTGCGCCCCTTCTCGCACGTTGTTGATTCTATGAAAAAAAAAACCGTCGCTTGATTAGAATGGCTTAGGAACGCATAGAGATGAAATATAAATTATTTATCGTTTTATTTTTCTGGACTAAATTCGTTTGTATTTAATATTAAGAGTATAAATTTACCATATAAAGAAAAATCACCAGGAAACGAAAGCGAATCATCTATGGATACCACATAATCCAGCTTTAACCTATTGTGATGATACATCCAAAACATCAAACATCAGATCAAATGGAACCACCTTATCGAGCAACATCGGCCAATCTACATTACTAACGGTCGAGGGATCTTTCTTGGTGGCCGTTCCCCAAAAGGTGTCCAGTTTATTTGGACCACGCTATCGTACCGACCATCTCTACAGTTTCTGGTAGCCACGGTTCTTTCTTATTGGCCGTTTACAAAAAGCGGAGTAATAATGTAGGTCAAATATATTTCCTGTTATAAGTCATTGAAGCGTTTTGCTGTAGAGTCGCTCTACTGAGCTTCGGCAAGATTTATAGAGACGCAGGCTTGGCAATAACCTAATACGAACATATTTCTGTTTCTCGTTTCTTGGCGTACAGTTTTATTTAATTAATTTTAGCGAAACGCGGACGGGGTGAGTAAGGTCTTTCTGAGGGAATTCAAAAGGGAAAATGAAGCCATATTTCGTTGTGTATGAATGGGGAACGAACTAATGACCTAGCTCCACGCATGTTCGCTGTCGTGTCGTTTTTTTTGTGATCTGTTCCAACATGGCGACAATATTAAAAGTAGACAGTAGTTCTTTTAATATTGTAAAATACACTTAAAAGATTATGAATGTATGAATTTTGTATTGAACTTATGTAGAACCTTAATAATTATGCACATCATATACATAAATAATAAAATTATTTTTATGTTTTTTGTTCATGTTATTCGCATATACTTTAGTTAGGAAACATGAGAGATTATAACGATCTTTAACCAAAGTCGTTTTTGTCTCAATATGGGCGTCAATTTATTATAAATGACTGACAAAACCTATCCATAGAGTTCAGTTGAAAAAATCATTATTAAGAGCTTTCGCAATACCGATAAAGAGGTCGTAAGTGAATACGTCTTGCATAACGCCAGTTTCAGGAAAGGAAATAATTCATGAAGATACAACGGTCCTCCCCCGGACATCTTAGTTGTTTACATAACGGCCCTCCGAGCCGGATTCCAGAAGACATTGCTTTTGACGAATTATTTATATCTGATAGAGACGGAGTGTTTTGACTTTCGCGTATTTAGACGATTTCGATAGAAATTCTAAATGAGATTGGCGTTGGCATAATGTACTTGAATTTCTAAGAAAAAACATAAATATCTATGACCTGTTCATGATCAACTTTCACAGTCAAGAAATAAGATTTTTTTGTACTCCCATATTTCGTTTCATTACTGGTTGTATAAAGGACGACTGTGACCTCAAAATATATGGTCTAAATCTCTTCGAGAGAGAGCGAGAGAGAGCGAGAGAGATCATATCAACATCTCAGTCTTCCTAGTGTTAAGAGACTACTGCAATTCATAGGTACCACGTGCCTAATTGTAGGAGCTTACATTCACCCACCCAGACAGTAAGAATTTGGGTATTAGAAAGAAATTAAGAAAAGATGGCACGTTTCTCAGGGTGTGTTACAGGAATAGTAGCATTAGAAGTGGACTGGACTTTGAAACCGTATCTCCAGATAAATAAGCACAATTTTATAACTTAGGAATCGACAGCCCTATAACTTTAGAATATGCTGCTACAGCCTCACGTTGTAAAATTCAAACAAGGCTTACCTCTGCACTGGTTGCAGAAATAGCTGGCAACACTAAACGCCCTGAATTATTGTCATTGTAACGTTTGCCAATTACGCTCGGTATATTATCCCGAATATTTGGCTATCGAAACGGCATGGCCGGTATTGGTCAAGCTATTTTGCACTCTAGTGATTCGGAATTAAACACCGTAATTCGTTGATAAGCGCTCTGGAAGCAGTTATGCGGGAATTCGTTCATTGATTACGCGAATGCTCTTTCATTTTGTGGATTTCAACGGTGTGTGTTGTTGGAGGAATTCGTTTAATGTTTTTTTTTTTAATATTTGTTTCATATCGACGCTTGAAAGGCAAATGTGACTAAGCGACAATAACTGCTTTGTACATAAATGATAGGCAATAACCATATTCGATGCGCAATAAAAACATATTTCTAGGTCTATTAAAATCATTTCAATCCTACAACTACTAGCTAGATTCTACTACAGCTAGATTCGTTAAAATAAATTTTGTTTTCAGGTATTTCAACTTTAAATTAGTCTACTGTAAAGTTCACGCATTGTCGCTTAGTCACGTTTGGCTTTCAAGCGTCGATATGTATGTGGATTTCGGTGACTACTTAGCACCAGACGACATTACAAATTGATATAAAAATGTAATGATAAAAATAGAACCGGTATGTATATCTTGTTACCTCTTGCGATGGCATCGTTGTCTCTAGCAGGGGCATTTCATTGGAAAGTCGAATAATATCTAACATTAGATATGCCACTGCCACTCTTCTCACATGAACAAAACAAACAAAGAGCACCTGTCCGTCCATAGACAGTAAACTTTTCGTTTTTTTTTTTATTACTTAGATGGGCCGACGAGCTCACAGCCAACCTGGTGTTAAGTGGTTACTGGAGCTCATAGACATCTACAACGTAAATGCGCCACCCACCGTGAAATATAAGTTCTAAGATCTCAGTATAGTTACAACGGCTGCCCTACCCTTCAGACCGAAACACATTACTGCTTCACGGCAGAAATAAGCAGAGCGGTGGTACCTACCCGCGCGGACTCACAAGAGGACCTACCACCAGTCGTTTGTTTCTACGGTCAACAGAGACATGACCAATGATACTGGACTGAGATGCCATAATTGATGTTAAGCGCCACTCTATTATTACATGTTCAAGCGTTTGGTGAAACACTAAATTGACAATTTACACAACTTCGGTCATTCCCGAATTAAGTTCTGGGTTGTAGCTATGATACTACTTAGGCTACAAAAGGTATACGGTATTAATTACCTCCTGTATATTATTGAAGGTTTATTAAAATAATTCGTAGCGTGATTGAGGTCGAGGTCAGATCCAGCCACTGAGTCTCATTCACCGTCGTCGCCCTAGACACGTCCATACGGATCCATCAGATCCAATAACTCTTGCATTACACACCTTCAGCTCTAACACTAGGAGCAGGCTGAGGAACCACGGTAACCGTACTCGTCGAACTCGACAAAGAAGTCGACGTGCATACTTAACCCTTGCATCAGCCCGCTGAGTTTCTCGGCGGATCTTCTCAGTGGGTCGCGATTCCGATCCGGTAGTAGATTCATTCGCGAAGCTTTTGCTCTTGAGTTGTCAGGTCGAATTCGGAGGCACTCGGACAGTTGTTAGCAAATTACACCCCCCCCGGCTGAGCCTTTGTCGCCCACCTGTCCTGGTGAAGCTGGAAAGGCCTCCGGGCCACCAGTAATCTTTCAATCATAAAAAAAGAGCGTAGATTACAAATACCAAAAATTCAATATTTACAAAATGAGTTTAGTCGTATTTTGCGACATAAAAAACATTTTACGAATCAATTAGAACGCAGTAATGAGTAACAACTGCTTATTAATACACGCGCTGTATTTTCGTGTTATGAGCTTCGAGCATGCGTGGAGGGAACAAGCACGGTGTGTTCTAAAGTTTAATGCAGAACCTTTATTATTAACCGATAGTTGAAATTGCTCACGGAAAGTTATTTATCAAATCAAAACAATTTCAGGCAACTTTTAGAGGCGTGTGGAGAGTATTGAGCGGTAGGCAGCGACTTGGCTCTGCCCCTGGCATGCTGAAGTCCATGGGCGACGGTAACCACTCACCGTCAGATGGGCCGTATGCTCGTCTGCCCAGAAGGGCAATAAAAACAAACTTTTCGTTACGATATTTCTTTGTGATCTTGTTTGTACTTGAACTCTAATGCGCATTTTTGTTTAGATGGATGGACGAAATCAGGGTTCATCTGGTGTTAAGTTGTTACCGGAGCCCATAGACAAAAACGTAAATGCCGCCACCTAACTTGAGACATGAGGTCTGAATCACAATTTTGAATAAAATAACAATTGTCTCAATCTTCTAACCGAAACACATTACTGCTTCACGGTGGTGGTACCTCACCTAACTCACATATATATCTAACCTCGCTAATAGTTGCGAGATAAACACAATTGAAGAACAATAATATCAGCTCTTTGAAGCTCATACATACTATTAATTTCGATTTCAAAATGTACCACTTCTAGTTCAAGTTTTTTTTTATTGTCCTTGTAAGCAGACGAGGGTTCGGCCCAGCTAATGATGAGTGGCTACCGTCGCCCATGGACACCAGCAATACTAGGCGCAGAGCTAACCTGCTTCCTACCGTTAATGTAGATGCGAGTTAATCTAATTAAAACGTAACACACATACAAGACTCAATCGACATTTGTAAGGCTTTCTTAATTAAATTCTCCATCAACAGCCATTCATTGTAAATGTCAACCGAATTCTCGTGTCAAAATACACGACGTGCGACTCAATAAAGACACCGGTGCGTTAAAAGACATTTCTTCTGTCGTATACTTGAAGGATATTTCCTGCGCACTTTGTGCAGCTCCGTGAAAATTTCAATTTCCTCAAACAATGTAACCGCCGTTTGGGATTCGCAAGTTAAACTTTGTGAGACGTGAATGGTTTATGTTATAAGCGAATTTATTATTATGTAGTATTATTTATTCGGTTCAGTTGTATATATTTCTGAGGTTTAAATGGTGTTAGAAAGGACAGCGCTTCTCAACTTTCAGTTTCGCTTTATATTCGTAATCTGTGTGAGATTTAGTTAAATAAGTAAGACGTATAAAAAATAGTATCAACAAACAATAATTTAATCAATGTGTCAGTCGTTAAATAGGGATTTATTTTTAACTGACCTCTCAAGGTCGTCAGCAATGTCAGGGGCAAAGCCGAGGTGCTAAGTCACTAGCGCACACGATTTGGTGTCCTTATAATTAATTTAATTTCCCCACTTCTCCACAGCTATCGACTGAGAGCATTTCACAATTGATTGTGTGGCTTAGAACAGCACTGCAACATCTCTTCCCGCGGGTGTAAAAAAAAACGAGTAACAAATACACCGATGCAATATAGCAGCGTACTGTGATTGCTAAAAGGCATTTCCTGGGAATAGGGCGTATTATAAGCTCACATAGATTGGTTAATGGTTGGTTCGAAGTAAGTATCAGTTGAATGGAATATTTGAAATGTATTCAACTGATAATTATTTTTAATAAATGTATATTTTTTCTTTATTCTTTATTTTACACACAGTAACAGTTAATATTACAGTAGTTGCGATAAGATATAAAAATGGCGAGCTTAACTCAACAATTGAGTTTTCTACCAGCTAACCGTTCTTAAAGAAGGAAAGCTTTACATGAGTGGGTAGAAGAATACAATCTAATTAATTTAGTTATTGATACAATACACAATAACAAGAACAATAATAAAAATAAAAAACACTAATACATAATATATAAGACTATATATATATACACACATAAATAACATAAGCATATATATACATTTTTTATTTGATTGGTTTTGTTAATTTTAAGTATGTTTCAATGATATATGTACACATATAGACTTGTTGTTGTCTGAAATAAAATAAATCATTCATTCATTCATTCGTTCATAGGTGGATATAACCATTCGGCATATTACTTCCGCGAAGCAAAAATGCGTTCCGGTACGAAGGGAACCGATGGGTGAATAAACCCACGACCTACCAGGCGTATAGCGATTATCGCAGTTCATACACACGTTCACAGCCATAGCGTGTACGCCCCCACTCACCTTGGTACATGAGGCCGAAGATTTAATTGTAGCTGTAATTCTCTTCAAAGCGAATTGAATGACTGATATGGGATAGAAAGAAATAGGAAAGATAACGGGACACATCTCGTCTGAGCTTACAATATGTCCAGTAATGACTATGCGTTATTCATTCGATGTGAAAATGATTACGCTTCCGCTTATAACTTGAATAGCACAGGTAACATTGTTCTGGAACATAACTTATTATTATAAGTTTGTGAATTTCCGCATCGTAAACCGACACGTGTAAATACGGTATTACGAAAGTTAACATAATATAAGTTCCGTGAGCTTTGTGTTAAGTGCTAAGTTTTATTATTTAATATAAGTTTTTATTTATTTATTTATAACTTTATATACTAGACAGTATATTGGCGGACTTAATGCCATAGGCATTCTCTGACAGCCTTCCTTAGGGGGTGCAGTGATGAACCTTGGTAGGTGTAGTGTGATAGTGATGTTTCTGTTTACATAAAATTTAAACGGAAACAATTGCTTTATATTATGTTAATAAATTTTATTTATAACTAGCGACCCGCCCTCGTTTCGCTTCGGAAACATTAAATTGTATTATTGATAGCTGAGTCCCACGATGTTATCCACGGTTATTGTCGTACCGCGGGTGACGTCGCGGGGCGGAGGTAGTCTAAAAAAAGTAGCCTAAGTTACTCCTTATATCATCAACTAACTATCTGTGAAAGTCTCGTCAAAATCAGTCCAGCCGTACCAGAGATTAGCCGGAAAAAACAGACAGACAGACACAAATTATAAAAAATGTTATTTTGCTGTATGTATCGTATATAATATTATATTCATATACATGTAGTAAAAAGTGGTTATTTCAATATTACAAAAAGACACTCCAATTTTATTTATATTTATAGTTTTTTTTTTTTTTTTTTTATCGCCCTTGTAAGCAGACGAGCATACGGCCCACCTAATGGTGAGTGGTTACCGTCGCCCATGGACTTCAGCAATGTCAGGGGCAGAGCCAAGCCGCTGCCTAGATATTAATATTTTTACTGGTAGTATTAGTTATTGCGACTGTTGTACAATGGTATCGCAATTACAAGTATAGCCGGATATAGAACGGACATCTGTTATACAACATAACTGACACTTCAGTCCCGTGTCTCCGGTGAGTAGCATTCAGATTGTCATGTCTATAACACCTTAATATTATATGTAATGCCCTGGGCTTGGTCCGCATTGCAACGAATAATTACGCTTTTTGGAACGAAGTTCCTTATGGGACGATGCGGAGGGGTACCCTAACCGGGAAAAACGTCCGTAACGTAAAATTTTTATTAGTAATGCACACAGTGTACGACTTTGTAATAGCGTACAAAAAGTAACATATTTTTTTATCATTCATTGACCACGATCTCAGAGCGTTCGTTTGCGCAATACACTAACTCTTATGCAAACAACCGTGAATGAAGTGTACCATAATAAGTTCCCACGTTACCGAATGACCGTGGATCGTTGCGAAACCTCCAGTTTTATTTTCTTTATACCTCGAATAGAACTTAAAATTAATATTTTTATAATAAGGAACTTCGTACCTATCCGGTGTCCCACGACTCACAGCCCACCTGGTGTTAGGTGGTTACTGGAGCCCATAGACATCTTCGACGTAAATGCGCCACCCACCTTGAGATATAAGTTCTAAGGTCTCAAGCATAGTTACAACGGCTGCCCCATCTTTCAAACCGAAACGCATTACTGCTTCTCGGCAGATATAGGCAGGGTGGTTGTACCTACCCGCGCGGACTTACAAGAGGTCCTACCACCAGTAAACTAATTAATTATAACTTATTATCGCCATTGTTTCATCATGGAGGTCGCCGCGTCACTCGTTATAAAGGACATGCGCATACTTTATCTTCTCATAAACTGTCACACAGCATACACATTCTAGAAGCATTCCGACACGCTCTAACAAAGTTCACACATATTTCCATTATGTATGTAGTATGGCAATTTAATATTAATAGAATACTTTGAATGAAGCTTGACAAGCCGCAATGACAGTTTCATAGTACAATGGCTGCCCTACCCTACCAAACCGAAACCATTACTGCTTCACGGCAGAAATATATAGGATGGTGGTGCCTACGCGTGCGGCTCACAAGAGGACCTGCCACTTAATTAAATTATTTATTCAGCGTGGAAGTTGTTCGTGAACATTGTCTAAGTGCGTATTTCATTTTAAAATTTGTTATCTGCCTGCGAGATTCGAACACCGGCACAGTCGTATCGCTTGATCGGAACGCACCAGGTGTCTTAAATATTAGACCAGGAAGACTCCTAAAATTTCTTATCCACGTTCAAACAAAAAAATCAATTACAACACAGACACCACAAAGAAATTTACCAGCGAAACGAACGACTTCTATTAGTTTTCGCTGCATTAACAGAAAGAATCCCGAATCAACTTGCATTTCGGGTAAATTCCAAGGGAATTGGCGGAGAGGTATTTACCCGGAATGCTAGCTATTAACGCTAACGGCTTGTGGAAGGAGCACTGCTGGGAGCTACTTAAATTTACTTTAGGGTTCGTTACATTGCTGGTTGTGTAATAAGGGCCAGCCCTAGTGGTGTGGTAACGCGAGTCGAAATGGTTTTCAAGAGTTGCTGTTACTTAATATGTCCGTGGCGAGAAAAGTTGCGATAGATAAAAATGACTCTGCATCAATCAATGTAAATACAACGCCCAGATTTTTTTATTTATTGCTTAAATGGGTGGACGAGCTCACAGCCCACCTGGTGTTAAGTGGTTACTGGAGCCCATAGACATCTACAACGTAAATGCGCCACCAACCTTGAGATAAGCTCTAAGGTCTCAGTATAGTTACAACGGCTGCCTCACCTTTCAAACCGAAACGCATTACTGCTTCACGGCTGAAATAGGCAGGGTGGTGGTACCCACCCATGCGGACTCACAAGAGGTCCTACCACCAGTACAACCAGATACATTATCTTGATTTATACGGTGATGCAATGGTTGTTAGAAAGAGTAGCCAGAAAAAAATTATTAATCGTTATCCAAGACGACGTATGTATAAAATAAGAGGTATTGAAAACTGCAATACTAGAATCGGTACATTGATTTATTCTTCAAATATTATTCTTTGATCAATTAAATTGATGGTGAACTCCATGGCTATTTTGGACATCACTGCCAACGTTGATGTGTAGTCGAAATTTTAATTGGATTAGACTTTTTAATTGCATTAGATTTTTTAATTGCATTAGTTTTTTTAATTGCATTAAATTACTACAGAAGCTCAAGGCTTTGTGTTAAGTGGTTTGCCATTTACATCACAAAGGGAACGCCGTCGTCCTTGGAACACGACATGGGAGTCTCATTAGTAATACGGTTCTCCTACCCTCCAAACCGGAACACACAAATGGTTTTCAGTGTTAACGGCTACTCATCCGCGCGAGTATTTATTAAATCTCATCGCCTGTAAAAACAAGAGGTAATGAGAGATAGAGTCAAGACGATTTGGTGAAAGAGGAGATAGCTTAATATAAGACATTATTATTTCTAAATGTTCTAAGATTAGCAACTATTGGTTTTTAGAATAGCCTACGCGTACTGTTATGAGCCACAGGATATTTAGCTTTTTAAAAAAAAACTTTATATGATTTTGGACGACCATCTTGGATGAGGAGATGAAGGAGGCTGACTCATTGACTTGAGCCCGATATAGGTGTATTATGAAGAGTGTTGAGGTAGCGGGACAGAGTGCATAGTTAGCAAAAAGGAGTGCAACGGGAAGCTATAACAGTACGCACTAATGAATAGTTGAAGAAACAATAATCAATGTAGGATTTTTTAAGTAAGATGAAGACAGACAACAACTATAGTGCAGCCTCAAAAAACTATTACCAAAAATAATAAATAAAATCAAAAATTCAAAAAAAATATCAAAAACTATCAAAAAGGTGCTACCATTACTTCTGCGAGTACAAGGCTCATTAATAATTTGGCATATTTGGATTCAATTCACTCTAAAACCTCACAAATTACTTTAATCCTTAATTAAAAATGTATAGATATAATCAATATACCGTGTAATTAAAAAGCCATCAATCATATGGTTTGCACGACAAAGTACAAAACTCGTTAAATAATATATACGTCCGTGTATTGTTTGTATCCTTTGTGGATTTCCTTGAACAAATCTCGTTTTATCTCGAAACTCACGAGCGGGATTACAGGGAGAATGGTCTTAATTCTTAAAGCTTTCTTCGGCTAAACAGAATCGCAAAAACTAAGTTGAAGCCGGAAAATAAATACGTCGAAAACAATTTGCAGACAATTTCCATTACGTTGGTTTTGATACAATTCGTATCCGATTTTAAACTTCTTACGTTTTGAGCCAGTCATGATTAAAATTCAATGAGGCTACAGCATATATGATATTAGATTTTACTGGTGGTAGGATGTCTTGTGAGTCCGCACGGGTAGGTACCACCACCCGTCTATTTCTGCCGTGAAACAGTAATGCGTTTCGGTTTGATGGGTGGGGCAGCCGTTGTGCTGTAAAAACTGAAACTTTACAACACATGTCTCAAAGCGGGTGGAGGCATTTACGGTGTAGATGTCTATAGGCTCCGGTAGTCACTTAACACCAGGTGGGCCGTGAGATCGTCCACCCATTTAAGCAATAAAAAAAATTTAATGTTCGTCCAATAGCCACTAAACTACTAATACCTCTAGCAGTAATTTCTTTTGCAAAACTTATTATAAGCTTATATCTTCGTATTTTGTGTACGATTCCAGCGTTTTACTAGTTGCAGTGCTGATTATTCGGCCCTAAAGTAATTGTGAATTTTATTGATAAGCCGAATAATCGTTATTGATAATTCGATTACAGTCAACACTTCGATCTATTATCCAAAAGTCTCAGATTCTGAGCACCAGGCTAATAAAAAACTTAATTAATTGTGATATGGTTAAATGAAGATTCTATCTAAAAGTTTACTTCTATGCAATATTATGATGATCTAAAAATTAATACTTTAAGTCTTTTATCGGTTTGTTATTTTAGGAGTAGTCAAATTACGTGACAAATGCTCAAATTAAGAACTCAAGAAAACTGGTGATACATTTAATCTTAAAGATAAAGCAGCAAAATTTTCGTGTATTTCCCAGCCAATGAATCATTTTTAAACCATTCTTTTGTTTCCGACTGTTCTTTCGCACGTAAGGCTCTAGGAAAATTTATTATTCTTAGTTTTGTTTGTTTTTTTTTTTTCGGTACTTTGTTTTTGTTATAACGTTGTTTGAGTTCGAGGTGAACGAACTGTATATGAATGTCGATAAATTACATGATATATTATTATGGTTATGAAGTAACACGTTCCGTAATCTATGGCACGATTTATGTGAACGATGTATTTTTAGTAAAAACTAAATCTGTAGGAATCTTACGCTTTTTCTTTGAAACCCTAATATTTTTATATGGTTTTAGGCGTATTCAGGTTGTTATATTTGGTATTTAAATATTTTAGGTTGTCTCTTTTTATTACAGGCTTCATGTACTGTTTTAATCTATATATTAATACGTGAAGCAAAAACTTTGTATCCCTTTTTACGAAAATTGCGCGGACGAAGGAGTATGAAATTTTCCACACTTGTAGAGAATATAGAGAAGAAGTGCACAATGCTAATATTTTTTTTTAAATAATGCATAAAAGATACATTAAATCAATAAAGAAAACATTACACACACTACATACCATGTATTTGACGCACACACGATGCATACTATTTATTGTCAAACTTTTGTTCTTGACGTCTGTTGTCAAATTGAGAATAGATTGACTTTACTAATATTTTTTTATAGTGTAGTCTTGGCGAAATTTGTGATTATAGATGAATAAAATACAATCATAATAGTGTACAAACTTACAATTCCAATTAATTATAGTCGAATTTCGACTACTGCGGGACCTCTAGTCATTAAAAATTTATCATTTTACAAAGTCACTTCTAAACATTCTTAATTTATTAGCATGTATAGAACTTATGGACTGTTAACTATTACATTATAGTTATGGAAATATACCGCGTAATTTCTCTACAAAATAATATTCTAAACTTTCGCTTAAAGTAGGAAAAGGAGAAGGAGGAAGGAGAAAAAAATTTAAAACTGAGTATACAAATAAAAATAAGGTGCCTTTTAAACTCGCTCGTAAATAGAATATATATTTGACGTAAATTTCGACTAATAAGTATATTATATATGACTGATAGTAGGGCCTCTTGTGAGCCTGAATCAGTAATCATCAGCAACCTGCCTATTTTTGCCATTGTAGTATATAACTTAGACTTAGATCTCATGTCTCAAAGTGGGAGACCGCATTTTCCTTGTTGATTTCTATGGGCTCTGGTAACCACATTACACCAAGTTTGCCGTAGGCTCATCTACGCATCTGAGCAATAAGAACAAATTCCAAACAAAAATCATAATAAATATCTGTTATTTATTTATTTATTGCTTAGATGGGTGGACGAGCTCACAGCCCACCTGGTGTTAAGTGGTTACTAGAGCCCATAGACATCTACAACCTAAATACGCCACCCCCCTTAAGATATAAGTTCTAAGGTCTTAGTATAGTTACAACGGCTGCCCCACCCTTCAAGTCGAAACGCATTACTGCTTCACGGCAGAAATAGGCCGGGTGGTGATACCTACCCGTGCGGACCCATAGAGGTCCTACCACCAGTGATTACGCAAATTATAATTTTGTGGGTTTGGTTTTTGGAACGAAGTTCCTTACGGCAGGCTTGGAGGGGATAGGGATTTTGCTGCGCGACCGAACTGAAAAAAATGTGATAGTAAAACCGTAAGAAAAAATCCGTGGAAAAAAGTGCGTGGAAAAAATCCGTGGAAAAAAGTGCGTGGAATAAAACCGTTAAATGAGACGTGCGCAGGCGCGACAGTCGTATACACAAGCGAGTAGTGTATAATACCTTTCTCATTCTCCCTCTTTCTTTTCGTTCTCTTTTCCCTTCTCTCTCTATTTTGTAATTATTTCTATTTCTATGTAATTTTATGTTGTCAAACAAAAATAAAGAGACATATTTTGTTATATTATATTTTAATTAATTACGATTTTATTTTTATTTTACGTAATATATTATTTCCTAAAATACTGAATTTCCTAAATACTTTCCTGTGCTTAAATAAAAACTAATCAGCAAAATTTAAGAGAAAAATCAAGAAAACCAACATAAAATTGAGCACGATTTTTTGTTTTGCAAATTGTGTCGATTCTACATTAGCCGAAGGAACTTCGTTCCTACCTGGTGTCCCACGACACCACATTTTATTACACGATGCTATTCCTTCACCGTGGAAGTCAATCGTGAACATTTATTGTTAAGTAAGTATTTAATCAGAAAAATTGGTATTCGCCTGCGGGATTCGAACACCGTTGCATCGCTACATACGAATGCACCGGACGTCTTATCCTTTAGGCCACGACGACTTCATAATTCGTCGACGACGACGATTCCATTTACAAAATATTAACGAAATTTTCACAAAAAAAAAGTATCAAAAAAAAAACCTTCAATAAGACGAACGCGATCCGAATTTCTCAAAATAACAACAAAAAATTTAAGTAACGATATGTTTCAAACACCGACAGTCGAGTTACAAATTCAGTGGGCTGAAATACAACAAAGGAATGTTCTTTCGACGTTTCACACTAAATGGAGCAAATTAAGGGCATAAAAGGCAAATGAGGTCGCCATTCGTGCCGATTGTGCGAGGAACCACTGAAATTTTACCGAAAAAAAAATTACTTTTCCCGATTTTTCTTGATGTCACCGATCCGTTAAATTGGCAAGTTCTTAAGAACAATCTCGACGAACGCTGTGGAGTGGATGCGAGTATAAATGGCTATTATAGTTAAATTGATGGCATAAGTATTTTTGTATTGGTATTACCGGTTCAAAAAGCTCTGCTTTTTTTTAAATCACTCTGTGTAAATGTAAATTGTTTTTCTAGAATTCATGGCGTTATTATGTATTATGAACTTTAGCAATGATTACGATGTGTTATCCCTAGCACAGACTATAGCCATGGCGTTGCTAAAAATAGTGGATGATAGTGGCTAGAGACCTAATCTGATCATAGCTCTCGTTAAATTGCGGCCCATCTACTCTAAAGTGGTTATCGAAAAAAATAGACATTATACCGTAAATACTACCTTGGAAGTGTTTTTATTAATGTAGCATCTGATCCACTTTTTCCGGAACACATCTTTGCGGCAGAAGTAGGAAGGGTGGTGATAGCTAGCCTCGTGGGCAAACCCGAGGGAGGCTCTAGTAAGATCGGTGAGTAAACTACCAATGATCTTACGGAAGTTAATTTGCGAGTAGTTTGCATAGGTACATTACACATATCAGCGCATTTTGAATACCCGAAATATTTCTACCTCTAATTATAAATAGATAAACTATGTGTTTGTACATTAAATATAGTCACAAAAACCCATAACGTTATTTTTTTAGAGAACCTTAAACCCGACTGTTGGTACTCGATTTCATTAGTCGTTAATTCATTCAATATAGAAATGTGATTCTTCTTTTGTTTCGATATTTTCATCCATACATATAGAATATAGACCTACAGAACATGTCGCGTCTATTTTGAATATTTTTCTCAGACTACTCCTTCCACAATTCTTCTCTACGTCTTTCTATCTTGGGCTCTCAATCGTCATAAATATGTTTATAAGCTTTTAATTCTATCGAACCACAATTTTCAGAACGAAGCCGCGGGACACGCAAATTGCTATTTTAACAGCCATTCCCATTCGTGAGTACAACTTAACCGTAACCCTGTAAAAGCGAGTTAGTCGTTCATTATTTATCAAAATGTCTCGGGATATTTACGACCACTCTTGTGGTTGGCTAGCCAAGTACGTTTTGGCAACGTATGTGTCTTCGTTAATGGTGTGGACCTTCGGCTGTGGCCATTATATGAACGATGAGCTGTTGCGATATTTACGTCAATATGAGAGCTATTTTGAGAGTAGGTTGATTTGGCTTTAAGTTAATTCAATAAAGACGATTTTGTCGTGGCGTGATGGCTAAGATACCAAGCGATAAGACTGCGCCGGTGTACCTGTTTAGTACCCATGGAAATTCAACGGCCGTCTGGTGTAGTGGTAAGTGACATGGTCACTACACAAGGGGGTCGCAGGTTCGAATCCCGCCAAGGGAAGATATTTCTATGATAAATATGTCTTTTCTAGGGTTATGGATCTATATTAAATACGTGTATGTCTATAATACAAAACTTACATTTATTTCCGTTATCGGGTACCTGTAACACAAGTTCTTTACGAACTTAACACGGGACCAGTTAACGTGGTTAAAAAAAAAAAAATTCTACGATGAAGAAATAATACCGTGGAATAAAAATCAAAGTCGAAAAAAAATTGTGAATTCAACCAATAGATTGGTCGTGAACTAATTCACTCACCTAAGCAATAAATGAGTAATTTGATTACATGACAATCTTCTAACTCACTCTATAATAAGCAGATACTGAAATCTATAGGCATCCTATGTGAATAATGTTTGGGCCATGTAAGTCTAATTTCGCTGAAATAACAACTAGCCAAACAAACTGAAACGGTTAGGAACGTCGGCAGAAATAGTAGGATACAAACTTGAGCTGGTTCATTGGGAACCATTGTAAAATTCGGAGGTCATTAAAATTTATAACTAGCTCCGTTGGTACTATATTATGACACTAGTTACCAGAATAAATATATTCTCTTTGTCTATTGTGCTGTCGTGTGCGATGTAAGCTGTTGAAATTCGAAATTCCACTACATTTCCTGTGTTCCAATTGTTACCACAAATCATGGCAATACGATCCGCTGTCTACATACTCGTGTGGACGTTCTCACCCCCTTGTTTGATTTAATCTATTTTATTCTATCACTATCAAAACACTATTTCAATGTTTTTTTCCTAAATATTTGCCGGTTGCCTAGGGGGTTATTCTCGTTTCTCGCGGTCGGGTAGGTTAGCTCACGGGCTCAACCTGAGAGAAGTTGCTAACAGTAGCCCTAGCAAGAGCAGTGTTTTTTTGAGGAATCTACTACCGGATCGGACCCACTGAGAAGATCCGGCGAGAAACTCTGTGGGCTATGTCTATGGGATATTTGAATAATTACAAGTGTTCGCCTAATGTTGGTAGATCGAAGATAACCACAAAATTTGAATAATTTTATGTAAAACATCCTATTTTTTTGTATACTTAAAAAAACAACAACACTTAATTCTCGTCAAAGACGAATTAAGAAAAAATAAAAGAAAATCGGTTGAGTAAAATTATCGAAAAACAAAGTTGAATAAAACTTTAATCTCGTTTTTTATTGAATTTAATGTAGGGTTTTTCGTTTTGTTTTTTTGTAATGGAGCTATACTTTATTCTTTAATGGATAAGAAGTCAGTTTTTACTCAGCTGAAATTAGTTTAGCATAAATTTTAAAGAGCACGCTTTATATTCACGGTCTCATTGAAAAAAAAACGCTATTAGATGGCATTTTAATTACTTTAAAATGTTGTAGTAAGAGGCACTCGCTGGCCTGTGGCTACTACTGCTTGTGCAACCTTAAATACGGTCAGATGGCTTGGCACTAAGCCATCCGGCAGAGTCACAAAGCGCTTACTTTATGCTTTATGTGATTTAATTTTAACGATTACAATGCCTTGTTTAAGAGTTCAGATAGACGCGTGGATCTGTGACGTGACATCGTAAATCAAGCGTCCGTGGCTTATTGGAAAAGGAGCGCGTTAAAGCCTGTGTATTTCTATTCGGAAGTAAATACGAACCGTAAATAAATGTATGCGCATTCTCGAAACATTTCCACGATGAATGAATGACATTGTTGAATTTATTGTTTAAAAAAAAAGGAATTACTTTTAGATAGGATTGTGAGCCGGATAGAATGATGTGTTCCAATTAGAATGGTGGGTTTGCTGCGTGGTAGAAAAAAAACAGGATAGCTTTTCCAACGTGTGCAGACTCATATTATTCTGAACTATTCGTACTCGGAATAAGAGTTTTGGTTGCAGTAGGGGTAGAGTACGGTTAAAATAAAAGGTAGAAATGGGGTATTTCGATATAAAATATTTTAATCACTGGTGGTAGGATGAAAGACGGTAGAGATGCGAATGTTGCGATGGGTGTGTGGAGTAACGAGAATGGATAGAATATGGAATGAATATGTTAGAGGAAGTCTGAAAGTGGCACCTATGACAGAAAAGCCGAGAAGTTCACGTTTGGATGGTATGGACATGTGATGAGACGAAATGAAAATGAGTTTGGTGAGAGAATGTTAACTATGAATGTGAAAGGATATAGGGGTAGAGGTAGACCTAAGTAGAAATGGATGGATTGCGTGAAAGACGATATGCGTAAGAGGGGAGTGAGTGAAAAAATGGTACATGATAGAGGAGTATGGAACGAGAAAACATGTTGCACCGACCCTAGGTGACTGGGAGAAGGGCAGGAGAATGATGAATCACTGGTTATAGGGCGTTTTGTGAGTCTATAGGTTATGGACTATGGTGATGTCTATCGGCTCTGGTGACTACTTAACATCAGCATCTCCCATTCCCATCTCAGCAATAAAAAAAATAATGAACCATCACCGGAAGGTTAGCAGATGCGTAACGTTGATATTATTTTATACAGGCATAGATGCATAAAAGGATGGTTTACGAGAGGAAATTCTTGTGGCGTAATGTAAAATAAAATATCAATATTAAGAAACATCGTCACACCGTGCGCACTGCTACATATAGACTATACATTTAAGTACTCCTCCTCCTTCAATCGATCGCTCATTGCTGAGCATCTTGATGCGGACACCTGACCTTTTTTGTAATTTGTAACCACTTATGTCGGTCAGTGGCACAGTGAAGTGCGTGGCTCAGTCTCGTGTGAAGATGCTCGGACACTTGGTCACTCCATCTGTTTTGGCTCCGACCTCTGGATTGTCTTCCGTTTACTTCGCCCATCACTATGACTACCTCCAGATTGTCGTAGGATTTTCTTGCTATTGACCAACTACTGGAGCACTTGTATATAGGCATATGGTGGATATACTCTGGTCAACTTTTAGATCTTGAAGATAGGAGCGTTCGTCCGGAAAGCCGTCTAATGGATCCACAACATGCGCCGCCAGCAGTTTTTACGGTAGGCAGTGGCTTGGCTCTGCCCCTGGCATTGCTGAAGTCCATGGGCGACGGGAACCACTCACCATATGCTCGGGCCGTATGCTAGTCTGTCTAGAAAGACAAAAAAAACACATCTCATTGAAATACTTTAAGCTATCATAAAAAAAACTTTTTTTTTATTGCTTACGAGAGAGTTTTTTTTTATTGCTTACGCTTACGGACGAGCTCACAGCACACCTGGTGCTAAGTGGTTACAGGAGCCCATAGACATCTACAACGCAAATGCGCCACCCACCTTGTGATATAAGTTCTAAAATCTCACTATAGTTACAACGGCTGCCCTACCCTTCAAACCGAAACGCATTACTGCTTAATTTATGCGGGTTTTTTTGATTTCTATTACACGATGTTATTCTTTCACCGTGGAAGTCAATCGTAAACATTTGTTGAGTACGTATTTCATTAGAAAAATTGGTACCTGCCTGGGATTCGAACACCGCTGCATCGCTCAACACGAATGCACCGGACGTCTTATCCTTTAGGTCACGACGACTTCAACATCTTACACAAAATAGCTTTTATAACGTTATAGTATAATCACTTGCATAGCTTTCGAAGCTCATAACCCTTTCTTAGGCTGTAATGCTTGAGGCATAAAATAATAATTAACAACCCTTTCATTATTAACTTATAGTATACTGCAAGTAACTATTATAAATTAGATTCACCTAGTACCGTCTGTTACAGCAAAGGAGTGCGGCCGGGCAACAGTTTGGCATTAAGCCGACACTCAACGTAGTGGTCACGTATTATGGAACTTTCTAGAAAATTGCAGAAAAATCTTAACTTGCATTTTTTTTATTGCTTAGATGGTTGGACGAGCTCACGGTCCACCTGATGTTAAGTGGTCACCGGAGCCCATAGACAACTACAACGTAAATGCCGCCATCCACCTTGAGATATGAGTTCTAAGATCTTAGTACAGTTACAGCGGCTGCCCCACCCTTCAAACTAAAACGCATTACTGCTTCACGACAGAAATAAGCAGGACGATGGTACCTGCCCGTGCGGACTCACAAGAGATCCCACCACCAGTAATTACGCAAATTATAATTTTGCGGGTTTGATTTTTATTACACGATCTTATTCCTTCACCGTGGAAGTCAATCGTGAACATTTGTTAAATACGTATTTCATTAGAAAAAATGGTACCCGCCAGCGGGATTCGAACATCGATGCATTGCAAGATATAAATGCACCGAACGTCTTATCCTTTAGGCCACGACGACTTCAAGATTATTATTATTGCATTAACACAAAACATAAACAAAATAATGACATTTAACATTTAAAATCAATATTATATACGAGAATTGATCTCCTGCTTTCCTTACCAAAATGTCCACTTTGAGTCTTCTATGACCCTCAATGTAAACTAGAGAGATTTATGGTCCTATAAAACTGAAATTAAGATGGGACGCAAGAAAAAAAATGCTAATTACAAGACATTCAAATAAATTGCTAAGTTGTACCTCTCATTAAGGAAGAATGAAACTTCGTTATTCATGTCGGTCAGAAAGCTATCTTCGGGAGAAAAATCGTTACATCGACGGTCGGGGTTCCGGATAATTAAAAAACAATTAAGATCTTCTTCGGATAATCTCGTTGGATGCATTTGACGAAGTTTTTTGTGTTAATTTTTTTTAATATGTATTTGTGCTATTTTCTTTAAGGTTTAGCGAAGGATTGAATTTTATTGGGTTCGTTTAAGGTATTTTCTATTTATTTATATACATTTCACAAGAAACACATTTCTCGTCCTTGACCACGAAATAAAGTGTTCAACACCTAAATACCATAAAAATAAAATACTCCTGCGCGATAAATCGTAAAATTAGTTTGTGTCAGACCTAGAGTGAAAGTTCGATTTTATTTCATAGTCTCAGAAGAGAAAGTGTTATATTCTCTCCCGATTAATAAACTAGCAGACGTGCTTCAATTATTTTGACGCGTGGGTACATACATACATTTTCAATATGAAGCTTACTAACCATTTATTTATAGCTTCGGCAGGTACATGTCTACTAAATTGCCTTGTTGTGTATTCGTTGCGACATTCTTTTCTTACTGGTGGTAGGAGCTCTTGTGAGTCCAAGCGGGTAGGTACCACCACCCTGCCTATTTCTGCCGTGAAGCAGTAATGCATTTCGGTTTTAAGGGTAGGGCAGCAGCCGTTGTAACTATACTTGAGACCTTAGAACTCAAGATGGGTAGCGCATTTACGTTGTAGATGTCTATGGGCTCCAGTAACCACTTAACACCAGGTGGGCTGTGAACTCGTCCACCCATCTAAGCAATAAAAAAAAAAAAAAAAAATCACGTACCTGTGTCTACAAGCTCCGGTAACTACTAAACATCAGGTGGATCATGACTACACCAATATGTGGAAAAGAAAAAACTATGATGACGATTACTGCTCTTCATATAAGAGGCTTGGCGCGAACCCTAATATCTTCAGCTCTCTTTTATTAGCGAATGCCGGCCACAATTCGCTGAGACTATAGCCGAGTATATGTATGACATAAAACCCATTTGCTGGAGCAAGTTGCGGGCCATTTTGACGTACATTTATGATATTAGGTAACATTTCTAAAGTGCGAGCTCTAACTCTGTCGGATGAATAGGTTCAGTCTAGAATCCTAATAGACAAGTTAACTACGGGCCAGAATTCTTCTTCGTCGCTTTCTTCATTACTGAAGGTCGTGTCCTTGAGTGCCAGCCCGATCAGGATACTTATTTGGTCACACCAGTGGCTAGGTGATCGGCCGCGTGGTCTCTTTCCTTCCCCCTTGCCCGTCAAAATCACTTTGTCTAAGTTATCCGACTGTTGGCACGAAATTTTGCCGAAGTAGCTCAGGATTCTCTGGTAGCAGATTATTGAGAGCCTTAATTATTAATTATTTAAAAAATCTATAGCTTTTCTTATATTCCGTATTGAACCCTAAACCGATTTCATCTAAAAACGTTCCACGTTAATTATGCAAACATAAATCTTGCGTCCGCTGCCGTTTTTCTCCGTAAAGTCCACTTGTAAGAGTCTACTTTTTACTTCCTTGTAGTCATTTAAGGGGACTTTAGAAAATACGATATTCATTTTAACATTTACGTTATGATATATTATTATAATATGTTTTTTCTATATTTATTTAAAATCTTATTAATTACATATTATTTTTAAAAAAAGGTATTAAAATACAATTTTTAAAAAACACTATATTACAAAAATAGTTTGCCGCTGATGGCGGTGTCTATGACACAAGCCACCAGTAGTTAGGACTCGAGAGTGAGAAACCTCCTCACGATACGCGCAGTATCAAGGATAACTGCCTTATGTATTAGGCCCCTAACCCAACTGGATAACGAAAGTTTCTTAAGGTGGTGGCCAGGTCTAAATATTTTATTAATTTGTCCTTTCCTGCCTTCACGAGGTTCTCGTCATGAGGAATGCTGACATCAACCAACACTACTAGACGCGCCGACCGATCTATTATCACAATATCAGGCTTATTGGCAACAATATACCTATGCGTGATAATAGATCGGTCCCAGTAAAGCTTAATATGACCATTTTCAAGAACTGGTTGAGTTTGGTATTGGTAATAAGGAACAGTAGAATAATTATATGTTATTATTATTTATTTATATTTATTTAAAATCTTATTAATTACATAATATTTTTTAAAAAAGATATTAAAAATACAATTTTTAAAAAACACTATATAAAAATAGATTGCCGCTGATGGCGGTGTCTATGACACAAGCCACCAGTAGTTAGGACTCGAGAGTGAGAAACCTCCTCACGATAAGCGCAGTATCAAGGATAACTGCGTTCTGTATCAGGCCCCTAACCCAGCTGAATAACGAAAGTTTCTTAAGGTGGTGGCCAGGTCTAAATATTTTATTAATTTGTCCTTTCCTGCCTTCACGAGGTTCTCGTCATGAGGAATGGTGACATCAACCAACACTACTAGACGCGCCGACCGATCTATTATCACAATATCAGGCTTATTGGCAACAATATACCTATGCGTGATAATAGATCGGTCCCAGTAAAGCTTAATATGACCATTTTCAAGAACCGGTTGAGGTTGGTATTGGTAATAAGGAACAGTAGAATAATTATATGTTATTATTATCATGTATTAAACACTGCCACGCCTGGGAAGACGGCAGGACACACTCCGGCGAGGTGGGCAACAATCGGCCGGAGCGTTAGGGACTATTGGGAGAGAAACCGGCGAACTATACGGGCATTGTCGAGCAAGACTGCTTTTTGCATTTGGGCCACCACCGACTTTTTATTGAGACCAAGCCTCTCGAGATGTTTTGAGAGGCTTTTAGGGACCAAACCATTCACCGACACAACTACCGGGATTATTTCTGTAGATACCACCCTCCACATATCGGTCACCTCGTGCGCCAGGTCCAAATATTTGGTCTTTTTATCTGCCTCGGCCCGCACGAGGTTCTCGTCGTAGGGGATGGTGATATCCACCAGAAATACCCGAGACTCCGTCTGGTCCATCAGCACGATATCAGGCTTATTCGCAAGAATAGTCCTGTCCGTAATGATGGGCCGGTCCCAGTAGAGCTTGGCACGGTCGTTTTCGAGTACAGCGTCCGGCTGGTACTTATAATACGGTAGCCTCTGTTCGATGAGGCCATACTTAAGGGCGAGCTCTTGGTGGAGGATTCTGGCTGCTTGGTTATGTCTGTGCAAGTACTCAGTGTTAGCAAGCATAGAACAACCAGAGGTGACATGTCTGAGGGATTCACCCGGTCGGCGGCATAATCGACAGATGTCAGCTGTCCCATCCCTCAGAATGTGCTTCCTATAGTTGTTCGTCCTGATAACCTGATCCTGTATTGCACAGACAAAACCCTCGGTTTCCCCAAAGAGGTCACCGAATCGCAGCCAGTGCACGGAGGCTTCTTTGTCCACGTGGGGCTCATGCAGTGCCTGAAAGAAGCGTCCGTGCAGCTCTTTCCCTTTCCATATGGCCTCACGGTCAGAGGTACTGAGTACCGCCGGTGATTGCCACCCGTCTCTGGCCAGGGCTAGCGGGGTCAGTCCTTTGTCGCATTCCATGACCTCTCTGTGCATCACACTGTCAGCCCTCGATAGGAAATATTTCCTGAGACTGCACACCCCACTGTTGTGCATGACCTTGGCGCTAAGTAGGCCCCGGCCACCACACTTCCGCGGAATGTACAATCTCATTACCGAGGACTTCGGGTGAAGCATCCTATGGAGGGTCATAATTGAGCGGACTTTTCTATCCAGGGCATCCAGTTCGGTCTGAGTCCACCTGAGCACGCCGAAGGTATACAACAGGACGGGCATCGCCCAGCCGTTAAACGCCTTTGTCTTATTCACGCCCGACAAAAGGCTCTTACACACTTTTGTTAAACGTTCACAAAACAAGTCGCATGCAGCCTGTTTGACGACCGCCACGTCAATACCTAAATTTTGCGACATGCCCAGGTACCGGTATGTTTCTCCCTCGGAGAGTGCCCGAAGGTTTATCCCATCGGATACAGGTAAGCGATCCGATGAGACTATACTCCCTCTCTCTACATGGAGAACCGCACACTTGTCGACTCCCAGCCTCATCCTAATGCGACTACTGAAATCACAAGTGATGTCAAGCAGTCGCCTGAGGCCTGCAGCATGAGGAGCGTACAACTTGAGGTCATCCATGTAGAACAAGTGGGACACCTTCAAGCCCCCCTTCGAAACTGAAAGCCTGTCCTCGAAGCCTCCAGTAATGAACTGAGAGGATTCAGGGCCAGGCAAAACCACAATGGACTCAGACAATCACCCTGAAATATACCCCGATTCACCTTTATTCGGTCTTCTACAGCCGACAGCCGCACACCGGATAGACTAAGCATTGTGCTCCATTGCCCCATACAGGCACCGAGGAAGTCTCGAACTGTATCGTCTATCTTATACAGCTCGAGGACCCTCTTCAGCCATGTATGGGGGACCGAGTCAAATGCCTTTTTATAATCTATCCACGCGGCAGAGAAATTTCGTCGGTTGCGTTTGACCTGCTGGCCAGATACCGCGTCGATCAAGAGGAGTTCCTTAGTACCGCGGCTACCACGCCTACACCCGTTCTGGGCACCAGACAGTACTCGACAGCTGTCTATGTGGTGTGAGATCTTAGTTTCCAGAACGGATGTCAGTGTCTTATAGGTGGTAGGAAGACACGTTATTGGCCGGTACTGTTCCGGATCCGCGGTACTTTCCGATTTTGGAATGAGGTGAGTGATCCCAGTAGTGAGGAAGTCGGGGAGCACTTTTGTATCTATGGCTTCCTGGAACTGTCTGGCGAGGGTTTCGTGACAAGCCCGGAAACTTTTTAGCCAGTAAAGCTGCAGTCCGTCGCAGCCTGGAGACTTCCAGTGTGAAGAACTACAGACTGCAGCCTTAATATCACCTTTGCTGATAGTTACCGGGCTCATCGGTGGTATGCCCGCACACGAGTCCTCAATGACCTGCATCCAGGAGCCCTCCACATGCTCCACAGGTCTTGACCACAAGTTGCGCCAGAATGTGACCATCTCCTGTCCAGCTGGACGTTCAGTGACGGCGCTAACATTGGCCTGTTCTAGGGACCTGTAGAACTTCCTCTGATCACTCACGAAGAGGCGATTCTGGCGATACCTTTGAACTCGTTCCGAGTACCGCCGGATGCGCTTGCTCCAAGCAGCCACCTTCTGCTTCAGGAGGTCTATGCGATCTGCCAGCTGTTGTGCATTTGGCACTGCAGGGCCTAAGCCACACCCCGCAAACGCAATTCTGACAAACCGCAAGACTCTCGGCCTCGTGTTGCCCGTCCTGAAGCTAATCAGTTTGCCGATAAGGACTCTAGCGTCACTGATACGACGTTCAATTCTGCGCTTCCAAGCAGGCTCGGCATCTCTCACACGCTGAGCGTCGGCAGCTGTCACCTGCCGATTTGGCTGGAGCTTGGCGCCAATACACCGACATACTGCCATTGCGGCGCCAAACAGGATTGAATTCGTATCAGTGAGGCTGCTGCTGCTCTCCAAATATGGAAGCAGCATCTCGTTAACGGCCTCAACGACATTCCGATTGTGGTGACTCTGAGCTATTCTGGGGATCCGGGGTCTCGCGTCGAGAGGCATCTCACGCACTTCCAAAATCGCCTCTTCAAGAATCCTCTTGATCTGCTCGTTGTCCTGGGAAGCTATTCCGTCCGCCCCTCCGTCAGCAGCCAATGGTTGATAACCAGTGTCTACCGCACCGCCGACATTTAAGTCCTGCATAGATGCGATAGATACACGTCCTTCAGCTGGTGCAAGAGAGGAGGCCGGAACAGCCTCGAGTCGTAGTTGTTCGAGTTCGTTTGCGCTGAAGATGTTAGAGCGCATTATGAAACGAACTCGGTCGGCTAGGTTCTGGTCTGTAATGTGTGTCAGCGATGGCTCAAGCGCTTGAAAATTACGAAGCAGTCTTGCTCGACGCCCTGTGCCGCCTGTTTCTCCCCCCACAGCCCCAAAGTGGGCGCGCATGACATTGGAATTTTGTTCACGAGTCCATCGCATGCGCCGCCCTCCACCGAGTGCGGGTGCCTGTTGCGGAGTCCTTGTGGACTCTGCAGGCACCAAGCCTCCCGGTGGTGATGATGATGGGGGTTCGACCCGCTGAAGTGGTCTTAACGAGTCAGATCTTTTGTTTCTGTTATAGGTTTTACTCATCGTTGGGCTTTTATGTGGGGTCTAACAGTCGCTGCAGACAGAGCCCCATATCTGCAGAAGGCTAGAATACAGTGGAGGGTCGCCAGTTACTCCAAGGGGACCGTTCACGACCTAGACTTAGCGCCCTAGGCCATGCAGCCGCTCGGCACGGTGCCTTACACCTTCGGCTAGCGCTGGTTGCTTGCGCGGATGGAACAACCATCTCATATTGATTGTTTCACCCGCGGGCGATGGGGTCACCACTTCCCTACGCCATTTTTATTATTATTATTATTATGATATATTATTATTATATATTTACGTAAATATGTGTGGCTACAAAAGAGGTGCGTTATTTGAGTGTTTCTTTTTACATTTCCGGCCAACGTTTTGTTAAGCGGTCATAAGACCCTGTAGCTGACATGAGAGCCGCCCCCTAATAATACTGGCATTGAATTTATTTCTCAGCAAACTGCTACTTATCACACGGGTAGACTCCATCACTCTTCCTGTTTCTGCCGTGAGGAACTAATGTAGAAACTGTAGAACTATAGAACTGAGAGTTAGAAGTCATGTCTCAAGGTGGGTGGTGGTATCTACGTGGTTGATGACTAGCAACACTTATAAATTGCTCTCCTTTCTTTAATAACACGTAAATCTCTTGTGAGTCCGCGCGGGTAGGTACCACCACCCTGCCTATTTCTGCCGTGAAGCAGTAATGCGTTTCGGTTTGAAGGGTAGGGCAGCCGTTGTAACTATACTTGAGACCTTAGAACTTATATCTCAAGGTGGGTGGTGCATTTACGTTGTAGATGTCTATAGGCTCCAGTAACTACTTGACAACAGTTGGTCTGTGAGCTCGTCCACCCATGTAAGCAATAAAAAAAATTAAAATAAAACTTGAGCCGTAAACTCGGATGCTCCAATTAAGTGCAAAACAATTCTAGTCTTATGCTTTAAACGCGAAGGTGAATTATTGATTTAATAAAATCGGCGAACCCGTCGACCCTATGGTTTCGAAAAACACGCTTCCACGTTGCTTTGCAAATATTCATGAACGACACAAGAGGGTGCCATTAAACAGGCTTTTTAAAAACAAACCTGCGAACAACAGGCCCCGCTGCCTAAGAGCCAATAAAAAAAAAAAAAAGCATTAAGGATAAAAGAAGGGAAAGAACTTTAAACACGAAAAGTTGCGATGAGTGTCTCAAATTACAAAGTATCAGTCATCAGTACTTTTAATCCTTGTGGAATCGATTAAACTTCGGACCCTCGTCTTGTTGAGAACTTAGCAAGGTTTTTATTGACAAGTGAAATGCGTCTACAGTTTTTCATGTACTTATTGGAGAATTGTTAATTTATCATTTTTTTACTGGCGTACGCATTGTGGTCGATCTTGTTTTAAGTGGTCTACATAGAGACAGGCTACAAAAAGCAATCTCAATCTGAATACCGTAACTTATCTTTTCGAATCGGTTCACGGAAAAAATTGGCATGATGTGTTGCACTAGTCTATGCTTCCAATCAGAAAAATAAAACAACTATTTACTAATGCGCATTTATTTTTATTATTCTTTGAAGTGCTGTAAATTATATTTTTGTATATCTGGATTCCTTACACTCAGAAGAGAAAAAAGGTACAACAGTTAAAAAAGGAAGCAGAGTTGAAACGAAATTAAAAAAATAGCTTACACAATATACGCATTGAAATACAATTTCAAATCAGTGGACTCCGGGGTCAACCAACACGTGCCATTAGGGGCGGTGAACCCCAGTTGCGTTGGATATACAAAAAATGGGTCTTTCTAAAATATAATATGTTTGTTTGTGTTAATTTAACACTTTTAAATATATATAATAATATATTCTTTTTATTCCTAATTTCAATCATAGCTGTTAGTTATTTGTTCACCAAAATTCTTTGTAGAAAATCTTATATAGTATTTATGTAACTTTTCTTTATATTCTTCTTCTTAATCCTTTCAATCGTGATGAAGTAGTTGTGATCTGTACTTTGCTTTGGAGAGGATAAATTTATTTTTAACATTACTTTTACTTTAATCCAATGCCCATAAATACACTTTTTTTAAGTTTCATTGTAAGAAATATAAATTTTTAATGTTCTTAAATTCCCATTCGATCCTCTGCCAATTGAAAACCTATCATGTAATAATAATATTTATGATGTAGACGGTCACCAAAATTCAAAACATAAACTAGGTACAGTGTCCATAGAATTTAATGTTTTTTTAACTTCTAGATTTGTATAAGAAGATTCTACTCCAAATGCACCAGTTTGAATGTTGGTATATCTTGTAAATGGAAAATTCTTGCGCTGAATTATTTTCGAAATGGAAAACTTTGAAGTGTTTTTCCCGGTCAATATTTTACGTTCTGAAAATACGGACGTACAAAGTTTAGCAACGCTGCAATACGACATTTCTCTTTGACACTACACGGCAAGCCTCGTGTTCCGGACACGTCACATTGGGTATTTCACTATTTTTAGCTTTTTTCTACCTGTCATGTCGTGCACAAAATATTTGGCTTCGCTCAAAGCATTTCGGTTGGATGCTAACAATTAGCTTATATTCCTGAATTAAATCACTAAAAGCAGGAGTTGTGTTTCACATTTTCATTGAAATTTTCACTAAAATCTAATTAATTTATTAATATAACACTCATCTTATTAACATAAACTAAAAATTGTCTGCTGTTTTGACAATGACAATGCAAGTCCTATAAATCTCGGCGATCAAAATTGTAATTTAAATCAAATCGTGACATGAATTAAAATACTGATAATTGAACTTTAGGGATAAATGGTAATCAGTAAAATAAACCAAACCTCATAAAAATATGTATAATTATGAAAAATAAAATCTCCATACACAGAGAAACCTAATACTTATTAGTTTTAATGTTTTTCCACCCATTAAAACATTAAAAATAAATAAAAAATTCAACACTTCCTTTCAATGTTGATAGATGTCCCATCAATCAAATTGGAAGGCTATTTTAATTTAACTTTAGCTAATAAATAACGTTACAATCCACCTGGTATTACGTAGTTGTGGTAATCTATAAATGTCACAAAATAATGTAATGGTCCAAGCTTCTTTCCAAAATTTCGTTCCCGTATACTAGTTATCCTAGCCCTCAAACCGGAATGCATGACTGATTCATAACAGAAATAGGCAAGATAGGGGGTGACAACCTGTAATAGCTTACAGGACACCCTACCAGTGGACTAATTAAGTTACAAAAAGAGTTCGAATATAGCCTTCGCAGACCGCAGGGTCAATGGCCAAGCCTCATATTCAAGTTATGCAAATTCCGAAACACAGGGCTCGGTTCAGTTAAAATAAATTGCATGAACCGACTTCAGGCAGATTAAAACGTCGTGATTTACGAGGAGACTGTAGCAGAAAAAGTTCAAATAATTAATGATGCGGGCCCCACATTTTATCAGCGTTGTTGATAAAAGACATTAATCAATGATTGATCAAGCTGTGTATTTCAAGGTTTATATTGTATTTATTGCTTAAACGGATGGATGAGCTCACGGCCCACCTAGTTTTAAGTGGTGTTCGGAGCCCATAGACATCTAAGACAGCAAATGCCGCCACCCATCTTAAAATAAGAGTTTTAAGGTCGTAGCTTTAACTCCAACCTTCAGAACCTAACCTCTATCGAGGTGGATGACGAAATTCACATTATGAGTTTTTGGATTTCAGTTCCCATTTAACATAAATATAACGATCTAAGTTAGCAAAAAGCTTTGTTTTTCCTACATTGGCAAATCAAGTGCTGAAATGATAATAATAGATAATAAATAGAAAACTGTGACAATTGACCAGTCTTGTAGACTTTGTAGATCTGTATCACAACCTCTAAGGTTCTCAACACGACTATAACACAAAAATAAGTGTTTCTTTGCTTCATAGTAATACCAGTAATGTACAAAAGCTTTATGAGCATTAAATTTCCACTGCAAGTGACATCAAAGCATACTTATTTTCCTAATACATTGCTTCCGGCGGAAGTAATGTTATAGATAGCGTCAGTTCTTTGTAGCATCTTGAAACATATTGTGGTATTTTATTGTAATTGTATTTGCATTCAGTTTTGTGTGTATCTGTTTAATATAAAGAATACTTTCTCTATTCAAGTGAAATATTATAGAGAAATATTCAAATATTTTACTGGTGGTAGGACCTCTTGTGAGTCCGCACAGTTATGTACCACCACCCTGCCTATTTCTGCCGTGAAGCAGTAATGCGTTTCGGTTTGAAGGGCGGGGCAGCCGTTGTAACTAAGCTTGAAACCTTAGAGCTTATATCTCAAGGTGGGTGGCGCATTTGCGTTGTAGATGTCTATGGGCTCCAGTAACCACTTAACATCAGGTGGGCTGTGAGCGCGCTCACCCATATAAGCAACAAAAAAAAACAGTGCTGACCGTGATAACTCTTCTTATACAGCAGCTGACCTTTACCACATCCCTCTAGCGCCATCTTGGCACGGGCACCGAATAGAAGGTTGACCCTGGCCAAAAACTATACGAAAAAAGCACGAAGCTCGTTCTAGTCTGTGTAGTGGGATAGCTATTCCACAACAAAACTATAACTTTGACCTCTTCCTTAAGGTTGTTGGCGACGTTCACACTGTCATATGTATTGGGTCAGTTGAATTTTTGCCAACAGCTTCTGCTTTCCATTATTGGTTCACGAAATTCGATTTTATTATTGTATGTTATATAATTACAGCGACGTATATTTACGATTGGTAAATTGATAATGTCTTCTGTTCTTATTCGGTATATTTTTGTTTTAACTCATCGACCTATCGAGGAAAATTAAATAAACAATTCAATCTTGTATATTCGTTCACTTCGTTTATACAAATGCTACCTTCACATTGTTTATGGAATTAGAAGCGGTTGCTTCTAAACGGCCTACACATTTACCGGCGTGTGGCAATAAAAAAAAAATGTGATGTCGTGGGACACCAGGTAGGAACGAAGTTCCTTCGGCTAATGTAGAATCGACACAATTTGCAAAAAAATATCGTGCTCAATTTTAGGTAGGTTTTCTTGATTTTTCTCTTAAATTTTGCTGATTAGTTTTTATTTAAGTACAGGAAAGTATTTAAGAAATTCAGTATATTAGGAAATAATAAATTACGTAAAATAAAAAAAAGTCGTAATTCAAATTATCAATTAAAATAACAAAATTTGTCTCTTTATTTTTGTTTGACAGCATAAAATTACATAGAAATAGAAAGAATTACAAAAAGAAGGAGAAAGAGAAAGGTACACTACTCGCTTGTGTATACGACTGTCACGCCTGCGCACGTCTCATTTAACGGTTTTATTCCACGGACTTTTTCTTACGGTTTTACTATCACATTTTTATCAGTTCGGTCGCGCAGCAAAATCCCTATAGCCTCCAAGCCTGCCCTAAGGAACTTCGTTCCAAAAACAATATATGACACGAAATACCATTGTTGCTAAATTTCTGAAAAAATTGCTACATTTCATCCACAATGTTTTCATTAATTTGATTCAACAAGTTAATAGTATTTTAAATACCGAAGTTTTCATTATTTTCCATTTTCCATTCCACTAATTTGTGTCAGTTCAATGATGAAATTTCCAATACTACGTTGGGAATATTACTGTGTGCATAAACCTTAACAATCAGTTTAGTGTTTATTTGCTAAAGTTATCGACATCTGATTCAATGTAAATGCGATCACACTACGATCGTTTGTTTGGCGATAACTAAGACCAGCTTAGGGATGATCCATACTAAAAATTTAATTCTGTTGACACTGAAAATTGAACCCATAGAATATCTAATTTAACAGAACATGAAATACTATAGCATAGCATAAACAACATTACGACATTTATCATTTTATATTATTTTTTATAATTTTGTATTTTGGCATTATATTTTCAAGACACCTTTGTTCCACTATGAACCTAAAATTAATAGTCGGTGTACCGATAAAGCTGCTTGTGATACAAATGTCCAAGCGTTAATGCGAAATTTTGAAGTGAAAACTTCTTTAGAATCGTTGTGATTTCAAACCGGATGCAACGGAAAACACGACAGGTAAGAGACACAAATACAAAAATGTGTAGGATGAAGCCAGCAAAGAATGAGACAGAAATATACATACTATTTAATACAGCGCCATCTGTGAGATTTTGTAATACTAACGTGTGTATGAAAGCTCTTGTAGTGAATTTTAATTTAGGATTATACGTGAAATTAAAATATCAATTCACAGAGGGCACTACCTTACAATTATTTACTAATGACAAAATTTTACATATACTTAAGACGTTTAGGATAATTGTATTTTAATTTTGGAAGGTTTCACTTCTACCACGTGTGAATTGCACACATTTTGTTTTTTTGTTTCAAAAATAATAATAATAACAAACATTAAAAAAACTTGCGTACCGTCTCTTCGATTTCAATTATTTCGATGTACAAGGATATTACTTGTACAATAGCGAAACTTCTTTTGTTATTGTACATCTGTGTGGGTCAGTTGTTTGAGAGCGACTTTGCAAACTATTTTATCACTAGCTCCTATCGACGCCGATCGCTGTCAGGCGATATTCTGGACGCACATATTTGTACACACAAACGCACGGGTTCCCGAATATCGCCTGAATTTCATGCTACAAAAATCTTTACTGTATCGTTGGTCGATTAAAATGCAAATCCGCGTTAACCCTTCCGAACTATAATTACAAAAAGTCTCCAAAAACCTCTAGTTGACCGGTGCCCACGAATTTTGCATCACAAAAGACCGGCACGGTCAATTTTGAACTAGGAGCCTCTTTCGTTGAAGCTTTGCATATTTTCAGTTTAATTTATACCTTCACGGTATGTAAATACATGAAAATTAACGGTTGATTATATTGCTCCTATGGGAAGCGAGTGTACACGCCAAACGGGTACTCCTTTGTACAGATTCTGGTTGTAATTAAGTTAGAAATTTTGTTTATTAGCATAAGAGAGAAAGTATTAATCATTTTCAAATTTTACGGTAGAAGGCATTTAATATCACGTTCGGTGAAGTTATTTTATAGCTGTTAATGTTTCGGTTTGAAGGGTTGGGCAGCCGTTATAACTACATATACTGAGACCTTAGAACTTATATCTATGGGCTCCAGTAGTAGAGTAGATGTCTATGGGCTCCAGTAACCACTTAACACCAGATGGGCTGTGAGCTCGTCCACCAACCAAGCAAAAAAAAAAAGAGTAGATTAGTGCTACGTTCTATCTGGTTTTAAGCGGTTAGCGAGATTCTTAAACTTCACAGGGTGAACAATACCTTCACCCACCAGGAGACACGACGTCAAAACCTTCAAAACAACAGTATTCTGAACATCATATCAAGCAAGATCGAGGGACTGCTGATTAATTGCCTTGGAAGGCACTTGGAAGGAAAAAATTGTAATGAATAGTCTGATAGTTATGTGTTGGGCTTTTATGTTACATAGATTATGAGTAATTCTTACTAAAAAAATTTTATGGTTTTTTTAAAACTGAAATAAAGCGTTATTAGCAATTGTATTGATAACGACTATTCCACTCTTTAAACAGGAACATATGATTACTTTTCGGCACAAATAGGCAGTATGCTGGTACCTATATGTTCAGATTCACATCTTAGTAATTACGGGTTGGCACAGTACGCTGGTATAATACTTTTCATATTGCGCAATGTACATTCAAATTCAGGATTAACTGAACGTTTCAAGCTTTAAGCATACTTCAATTTTATCGTTGCAATTTTAAGTTACTAGTTAAAATTGATTTGTAACAGCCTTTTTGCATAATTCGAGCCAATCGTTTACTCACAGTGAATTCACATGGATTCCAGCAAATCCTTAAAGAATGCTTAAATTAAAACCAAAATCGACCAAACGAATTCATAGCGATCCCGAAACTACTAAGAGCAGCTCAAAACAGTCTAATTCCTAAAATGTTTCAGAGACGCGAGCTGGTAATTTCATTTCTCTTTTTGTTCCCATCAAAAATTTTCATTTCATTTATAGCTGAGTGGATCCCGCAAATTACCGGGGATTTTCCCTTTTTTGCGGCTTTTTATAAAATTGCCCACGTCCACTTAGAGATATTAAAGGAGGAGACAAAAGAGAGAAACGTTAGTTAGCCGAGGTGCGTTTTTCTATTTAAATTTATTTATCGTAGTTTTTTTTTTATTGCTTAGATGGGTGGACAAGCTCACTCACAGCCCACCTGGTGTTAAATGGTTACTGGAGCCCATGGACATCTACAACGTAAACGCGCCACCCACCTAGAGATATAAGTTCTAAGATCTCAGTATAGTTACACTCAGTATAGTTTTGTTTAGCTACATACTTCAAGTTCATTTCTCGATTTCAATTTTCGATACGTATTCTCGTATTTTATCAGGGGTACTGCATATTACGCAAAATTGGAATTTTTGTATTATATTGTGATTTTTTCTTTTTTCTTTTTTGTCGTGCGCACCTAACTTATGTTGCAAGCCAGATTTTGTTTCTTTTTATTTGTGTTTTATGTATCTTTATCTTGTGATGTGTATTGTGAGCCTAATAAATAAATAAATCCTCGATTGGAGTTGGCATGGATCGCACGATCTTTTTTCCTTCTGTTGCATATTGCAGTGACTTGAAACTTCGTAAGGTCTTAAGAAAAGTGGGGGGTTCTACATTATAGTGCTTATGGAACAGTTTGACGCGAGGCGTCTAAATTAGAAAGCTGTACAAAGTTACCGCATTTATAAAACATAATAATTCTACTACATTACATTTGGCTGATAACACAACTCTACAAAAAAATTCGTTCTTTGTCCTAACGTTTATACTAGTTTTTTCCGGTTAATTATTCACAATAACAAAAATAAAATACCTTTTTTTGGTACAAAGTTTGCTTTTGTGATAGTTATAGTAAAATTACTTAATTTTAATTTTTTTTTATAATACAAATTTTAATTAATTTTGATACTTTCAAAAAAACCGCGCTATGAGAGTGGGGTGTTTACGTTTACACAGTGCCACTAGATGACGCTCGAGTCATAAACAACGATCAGGTGTTTTGTATAAGCCCAGAAAAACTTCAAATGTCACGAAAGTGTAAATACGATGCTGATGCATTTTGTTTCATATGCGGTCAATTTATTAAAGTTCAAAACCAAACTGTTTCATACTATGTATTTTTCTTTCGTCTAGTTACGATATAAAATATCGAAATTTTATTATGCTTTGTAACCAAAGTCAAATTTAGTGTTGACCCGTGTAATTTAACAAAAAACTTTAATCGCAACATGTCTTCCCTATAAAAGAGAAATAATGTATGCATACAATTAATTATTTAAACACCTAGTACTTTGAATCACAATCGTGTTCGAAGTGAGATTTATCATTATTTCGTTACTCACATGATTGTTGTACATGTTTAATCAACATTAGTGGATGCGAGTGAGATGATTAGCGTATTACATGATGCTAATATTTTAACAGCTTCGCTAATTATTATTTACTAGGATTTTCCGGCCAGATTTTGTTGTGACTACTGCGTAATACCTATATGAAATATAGTCATTTACTAGTGGAGCTTTGTTACTTATGGCAGAAATTTTAAGAGTAGTGCTAAGTTTTTAACTAAATCGTATAAGTTACATCTATATGTATTGAAAATAACAAAGAAACATATATCATATAAGGCTTATCACGAAGAGCTTAATTGGTAAGATTCGCACTCGGAGACTTTTTTTATTGCTTAAATGGGTTAAATGGCACCCCGCCTATTTCTGCCGTGAAGCAGTAATGCGCTTCGGCTTATAGGGTGGGGCAGCCGTTGTAATTATACTGAGATCTTAGAACTTATATCTCAAGGTGGGTGGCGCATTTACGTTCTAGATGTCTATGGGCTCCAGTAACCACTTAACATCAGGTGGGCTGTGAGCTCGTCCACTCATCTAAGCAATAAAAAAAAAAACTAGCCTCCGTCCTGAAAAGAACTGGCAAGAAACTCAGTGGGCATGTCTTTTTTTTTATATTAATTTTTACAATGAGTATTATAACGTAACAATTAATGCAATATTGAAATGCCCGGAGCGAGCAACTCATTCCTACTTTGTGCAATCTTCTAGATAATCATTGACTTTATAGTAACCTTTATTGCACAGATGTTCTTTAATAGTTTTCACAAACCTATGTATATGTAGGTTCTGAACGTCTTGTGGGATTTTGTTGTACAGGCGCACAATAAAACAGAATATTTCTGGAGAACGCAGTCTAGCCTGTTCTACACACACTCACCACTTTTAATTATTATTCTCATAATCCTCTCGCAGGTCTGCTGGAAGAGATTTCTTAAGGAAATAAGCAGTGCCTTTGTACATAATTTTCCTATTACTCTGTACTATGTCTTCTTTTTGGTGTGTACATAAATAAATAAATAAATAAATAACCATTAATAGTTTGAGTAATCATAGCGTTAACGCGTCGTGGTTTGAAACAAGGTAAAGAATCAAATAGCCTCTTCAGTTCTACTTGTGTTGGGTTTGATTTAGTTTGTTCAAGCCCTCCGGCAGGCGTCGGGTATGCAAACATTCATTAACTTAGCCTCCGTCCTCTTATACAATGTGTTTATAGTGGTAGAGTGAGCGATAGAAACGTTAGGGTTATGAATTTTACGTTCAGTAGCATAAAAATATATAAAAAAAGTTCCCCATTATTAGTGTTGTACTCAATCGATATTGAATGTGCCAGTGCTCGAATCCCGCAGGTTCGAATCGACTTTAGAAATGCTCACAAACGACTTCCACGGTGATAGAATAACAACGTGTAATAAAAATTAAACCCGCTAAAATTATAATTTTCATACCTACTGGTAGTAGAGGATTTTTTGAGCATTATTAGCATACAGTAAAATCTCTATTGAAAAAAAAAACCATCACCGCTGAAGTGATAGATAATGATAGTGCAATAAATACAATTAAAAAAAAAGATGTGTGGTGTCGTGGGACACCGGATAGGTACGAAGTTACTTATTATAAAAATATTAATTTTAAGTTTTATTCGAGGTATAAAGAAAATAAAACTGGAGGTTTCGCAACAACCCACGGTCATTCATTCGGTAACGTGCGAACTTATTGTGGTACACTTCATTCACGGTTGTTTGCATAAGAGTTAGTGTATTACGCAAACGAACGCTCTGAGATCGTGGTCAATGAATGATAAAAAAATATGTTATTTTTTTTTACGTTATTACAAAGTTAAGTCGTACACTGTGTGCATTACTAATAAATATCTTACGTTACGGAAGTTTTTTTTCCGGTTAGGGTATCCCTCGGCATCGTTCCAAAAACACATTTTTCCTTGTTTATTCGTAAGGTGGATACGCAAAGATACGAAATACAGCTTGAATAGGGGCTTGATTTAGCACGACAGCCGGTTCTGTCGGCAAACGACGACACGATGCGGGGCCAGTGCAAACGTTCATTAACAAGCGATATTGGCGTTACGTCTACGCTTTAGCCGAAATATCTGGGCCGGATTTAGTGTACGTTGTAAAATTCGTGTAAACTCCTATTTTTTATGTCTTGAAACGAACTTTAATGAGGCTTCTTTGTAATATACGTAGCTACCGAATCTTATAGACATCAAAACGTGAATATTTTAATCTATACTCTATACTTATAATATTGTAAAGGGGAAAGATTTGTTTGTTTGTTTGTATTGAATAGGCTCCGAAACTACTGAACCGATTTGAAAAATTCTGTCACTGTTTGGAAGCTACACTATTACCGAGTGACATAGGCTATAATCTTTTTTGAAAAAAATTAGGGATCCTTACTAAAACTCCAATAATGTAACCCATCGCGTAAAAAATTACCTAAAATATTATTTACATCGCGTGCCCTGCGAAAACTATTGATGATAGTGCTTCGTGCTACGACAGAGCCTAGCTGATAGAGGCGCGTAGACGTCATCACACTTTCCAACCAGCCTTCTTGAAGAGCGGTGCCTCCGTCCTAAGAACTGTGATTTATTTTCGTTTGATAACATCAAGAGAAGATTTCTAAGTTGTTCTAAGACAACAAACGTGATTGGTGTACTCAATATTTCTCTTATCTCGATCACACTATTCGCCCCTACGATGTCTGACGATGGTGTTTTGGCTTCTCCGATATATTAATTTACTTTGAATAAATTTTATCTTGATTCCACATTTCACAACGCCTTCCACAACGCCAGAGACAAGAATAGATGGAGAAAGATCGTGCGTGCGAAGGTGATACAAAAGGATGGGCACGACCCTCAGCAGTGAGGAATATGACGCAAGGAGCTTTTTTTTTTTCTTTTTTTTTTCTTTTTATTGGTATTGATTGACAACAATCAATCACTAGGTTTAAGCGGGAAGTAGAAAAAATGGAGGTTTCCTTTTGTTCTTTAAATAACAAAGCCAATGATTGCCAAACAATGAAAATTAACAATCTATACTCTATACTAATATATAAATCTACAGTGGTTGTTACGGATGTTCCGTTATAAGAAGATACATGTATTTAATGGATAGGCTAATGAATATGAGTGTTGGACTCCCTACACCAGTTGCGGGGGCGTTAATCATGAGAATCTTTGTGGGAATGAGAAATAATAATGTTAATTTTAAATACCCAGCGAAGCGGACGGGTACAGCTAGTTACTTATATACTCATTCAGAAGCATTACCAGACTACTGGTATTCTTGAAATAAAAAAACTTCAAAGAGAAAATTCAACGGAACTAAAGCAAATGTAAAATCCGTCTCAGTCGAGGACTACACAAACGGTAGCAGTCAGCACGATAAACGTCCATAGAGAATCTGAAATCAGATAAAGGACGCAGAAGCGCACTTGGTATTGTTGAAAGTCTGAGAGCTGCAATACAAATACGCTTCCGAACTAGACACGAGTTGTGTTACGTTATCTCGAAAAACGGCAACTACATTGAGAAACGAACATTGAACATTTTATTGTTTTCATTTTTTATTGGACACTAGCTGACCCGGCAGACTTTTTAGGGCCTCAATCGATAAATAAAAGACCTAAACTTTCCGTCCGACGGGGGGGGGGGAATTTTTATTTAAATCCGAGCATTTTCATATTTATCTACCTTTTAAACCTTCTCTGGACTTCCACAAATAATTAGATATATATGTCGGCAGCAATGCTGACGTCACACTTTTAAAAACATTACGGAGTTTTCTCCTCCGTCATAGATATATAGATTACTTAAGATATCGTCGAAATCTCAATTCTTGTACATCGAACCAGAGCTCCATCAATATCAGTTTGAGATATGCATTTAAAATACTAATCGTTTTGGAAATATGTAGCTTCGAATAGGCATTGTGTACACTTGAACGCTTTTTTGTATTGCGTATTTCTATTTTATCATACGCCATTCTTGCTTCACGAACGAAGTCGCTCATTAATATGAGCTTTTTTTTTTACCTAAGCTAATAGCCTGGAGAGGCTATTTCAGCGTAACCGTAGCTATTAGGCGAGCTCACGAGGCTCAAACCGGAGTGATGCTAGCACTGACCCTAGCAAGAGCAGTATTTCGAGAATCTACCACCGGATCGGAAACGCGACCCACTGAGAAGATCCGGCGAGAAACTCAGTGGGCTGTGCCTGTGGGTTAATTCGCTCGTCGAGCCTTTCGTCGCAAGCAACGGGTTCGACGAGGACGGTGACCGGTGCTTGTGATACCTAAAAGCACCGGTAATGGATCGGGAGGATCCGTAATGACGTGAAACATGAGCAAACTAGATATTTAGTACAAAAAATTATTGGAATATGACTTCAACAATTTTATCCATGTAGTAAAATTACTCGAAACGAGTTTACCGGATGTCATGTCCATTAATATTAAAATACAGATGCTGGCAAAAATGATGTCACGAAGATTGTTGCTAATGCATGAAAAGGAAGTAGTAGTAGAAGTAAATACTGATGACCGGGTCACGCTTTTTTTTTTATTGCTTAGATGGGTGGACGAGCTCACAGCCCACCTGGTATTTTTTTTTTTTATTTTTTTTTTTTATTGCTTAGCTGTGTGGACGAGCTCACAGCCCACCTGATGTTAAGTGGTTACTGGAGCCCATAGACATCTACAACGTAAATGCGCCACACACCTTGAGATATAGTTCTAAGGTCTCAGTATAGTCACAACGGCTGCCCCACCCTTCAAACCGAAACGCATTACTGCTTCACGGCAGAAATAGGCGGGGCGGTGGTACCTACCCGTGCGGACTCACAAGAGGTCCTACCACCAGTAATTACGCAAATTATAATTTTGCGGGTTTCATTTTTATTACACGATGTTATTCCTTCACCGTGGAAGTCAATCGTGAACATTTGTTGAGTACGTATTTCATTAGAAAAATTGGTACCCGCCTGCGGGATTCGAACACCGGTGCATCGCTTCAACACGAATGCACCGGACGTCTTATACGTTAGGCCACGACGACGTTAAGTGGTTACTGGAGCCCATAGACATCCACAACGTAAATGTGCCACCCACCTTGAGATATAAGTTCTAAGGTCTCACGTATAGTTACAACGGCTGCCCTACCCTTCAAACCGAAACCCATTAATGCTTCACGACAGAAATAGGCAGGGTGTCTGTATGATCTGATTTATAGCTTGACACACAGGCTTAACGTATATGTAAAAGAAAAATAGCACAACAACATAACATATTATTACAATCTCATCCATTTAACGTTCCAAACAGAAGATACTGTTCGGAGAACAAAACTTATCTCGTAAAAATGTTAATATTCGTTGTCTTGACCCGAATATGTTTGTCCATAATTTCCTTTTTGTTATCATAATTAAGTACGATATCCTTATACATTTTCTGAGCTAAGAAACAGGATGATACAGCGGAAGTCAGACTATTTGAGTCACACAGATAAATTATCTTTTGATTAATGGGGATACGACACTGAAGCTTCCCGCATTGTCTTTATCATGTTTAAGTATTTACAAGTTATTTAGGATATGCTTTATATTCGATTGTAGTAAACACAGATTGGGGATCCCCAATAAGATGAGCAGATAATCGGCTAATGAAGCCATTTTGAATTGTTCGCTCTGGAAATTAATAGGCGCCATTCGCTTTCAGCAACGGACGACTAATGAGAATTATATTAAATTTTGTTTGATAAGGTTCTCGAAACCTTGATCCAAGGCTATGAAATGTTTATTCACAAGTTCATTGGCTTAAGGTTAAGTCTATTTTTATTTATATACAACATACATACATCATATATATGGTATACAACATGAGAACGTTGAGGCATCAGGTTGAAGGACTAATACTACTTAATAAAATATGCCGATATTAATGTTATAAGTGTAGTACAATTAATTCATAATTATTTGTTGTAAGAAACTCAGTCCCATTTCATTTTACTTTAGTGGCAGTACACATCGCATTTCGATCTAACTGGCGTAATTTTTTCCAAATCTGAATATCGTGCCAAGTGAAATGTCGACGACGACGATAAGTTATTAACATTTTCACGAAAATTATTATACGAATATATAAGATATTTAGATAGAAGTTTGGAAATAATATTGTTATTATAATGCTAGTAAAAAAAGGCGAGATTAGACCATCAAAGTGGTTTTAATTATATCTACGACTTTGAAATCCGCAGGATGCAGGCAGCACAGGGCCGGTTTTTATCGCGAGGCTTGGACCCCCTTATGTCCGCAGTCGGGGGACGTCTGGGGACTGAAGGATAGGAGACATAAAGTCGAATCTCTATTACAAAAATCACCTATGTATTCTTTTGCACTTTGTTTTCCAGTTTTCAATTATAATTTTCAATAAAATATTTGAATAAAAAATATCTTCGAGAAAGCAATAAAAATATCAATTTACTAAATTTTAAATATCTGAGATTCCAAGGTTCAACTGGAGTCATTTGGTCTATATACTCGTGTGTACATGAAATTAACTTAATCTGCAAGTACCACATATCGTGGTAACTGTACTTGTCACCGGGCCAAGATCGAGTCGCAAGTTGCACATTGTGTGTAGAAGCTATACAGTGCCTTGTCGTGACAACTTAATCAAAGCTCTGAGCGAGCACAAAGCCAAGTCAAAGCCAAATTAGAAACAGTTTCCATTTGCCTGTAATCGTCATTTTATTGTTAGGTAGTTCTCGATTTGCGGTTATTGCTTGAGCCGCTGATACGAAGTTTGTAAGCGGGCATATAAATTTCTATTATAAAATCGGTTCTAAAATCCTGAATATTTCAGTACGAAACAATCATGTGTTTCTGTTCAAAGGGACGGTCAATCGTTTTATGATAGTGTTGAAATTTAACCTCATTTTTAACGTGACCAAATCCCAATAGAATGAACATATTGTGTTGTGAACTCGACTATAAATCTGTATCAATAAAAACTACATCGATCGCTTTCTGATTAATCACCGGAACAACTATCGAACGATACCTTAACTTATCGACTGTTGAAGTGATTAAACAAGAAAGATCCATTCGATTGATCTATTAAACTAATTAGACGTCTTCACATCTTGAGCAATACAAGACTAAACCCTAGTGTCGATGACATAATCGCATGTATTCTCCTAGTCTTAAGATTTGACGAATCTATCTTTGGATATTGTTTAACATCACCCGCATTCTGTTATCTTGTCTAAATATCATTATATTCCTTGTCAAAACTAAAATGTATACTTTTTTGTTTCAGGTAAGTAAAGATCAATCTACTAAGAACATCATATCATTTGTAAGTAATTTAAGGAAACAGGTTAAGGAAACAAAGGTAAAAAATGTGTTCTACATATATGTAAGTGGGCTGTATATTCTCAACGACCCCAAACTAGAATTACCTTATGTGTGTTGGAAATCGAAAACATATATATAAGACGAAACCCGAATACTAAACATCTTTAACAAATATATCGATTTTGGCTGTAAAAAGAGGATGTTTTTACTATTGTACTGAAAATCAAAATAATAGATATCTTAACGTGAATGCCACGATTCTTCTATTTTTCCAATGTGTACTACTAGTCACAAGCTGAATACAAATATTATCATCCGCACCACGCTTTGTCAGATTATAGAAACAGAGCTATCAGCAACATGCTTCGTCAAAAAGATAAATTATTAGCTCATATGATTATATTTCATCTTCCTTACTATATTCTTCTGCCGTGAAGCAGACAAATGTTCCACTTTGAAGGGGCAAAGAGCCATTTTACTACACAATCGCGAATTCGACCAAAAGACCAGTAACCTTGTTAATATCAAAGCAGACCATAAACTCTAATTTTCATCTACGGTATGTCAACAAAAAATACTGCAACGCCTAATTGTCTAGAGGTAGAAATAAGAGTGATGGTTATCCAAATAACATGCCAATATATTCCAATAAAAATACACATAAACAAAAAAGCTATACACATAAATAATCATGACATACACGTGCATATTTGACATTTGTTTACAAAATGTAGTATTTACAACCTTCAATATAATATTACGCATATATTTTACGATCACAGACTAACGTCAGCCATGTTTATGGTAGCAACGCCGTTTTGAAATTTATTGCGTATAGCCAAACTGCGTTTATAAACTACACTAAGTGAATACCGTTGGATGGCTTCAGACGTTTCTGGAAGGATTGATTAGTTTCGTTATAATTTGTTTTTATGTGTGTAGGGATTATAGTAAGAGAATTTACGAGGACTGCTTTTCAATAATTGTTAACAGTAGGAAAGTTAAGACTTTTGTTAAAATAAATTTCAGTGCCACTATTTTAAAAACAAAGTTAGGTACTTTTTCTTTTCTTAGAATACTAATTAAAAATATATACCAACCAGTAAACTTTGCAAGTAAATTAAAGTATCCTAAATTAATAGCAAACTCTTTAATATAAACATCAACAAAGAGAGAAATAATTTATTATAAGCACGCATTAAGAATCTAAACCGTTTATACTATGGGCCCTTGATCAAAGGTTCAATTTTCTTTTAAATAAAACCGAACTTCGTATAAAATTTCTTAACAGCTCATATCATAATAATCATTGGCACAAGACGCTCTGAAGCTTGTCATACAGAAAGTTGTCGAAATCCTAAGGCATATTCCATTAATGTCCTCGGAGCAGCCCAGTTTTCGTTGTAATGGAATATTAGATTCTCCCATAAACCGAGTCATGACAACCTGCCCAGCTTACGTGGATCTCTAAAATTCTCGGCGTGCTCTTCTCAACAGCCCGTGGGAACGAAACGGGGAAGGACGAGATAGGTCGTGCTCTAATGGCCGAGTTAGGGCAATGTGTTTGCTGACGCAAGCAGTGTTGTTGAGGGAAAATTCGCTGAAAGATGTTTGCTCCAACGCGAGTGTAAATGGAAGTGAGTAATTGGTGAATTCAATAGAAATTTGTGTTATATTTTGTCTCATTAGTCTCTATGTGTTATTTAATTAAACTTTAGCAACAATTTCAACATGTCATCTACAAGGCTTCTTCATTTCTTCTAAACAATTTTATTTATTTATTTTGGACTATTAAATATCGTCTTCAAGATACGAACAGTTAGAAATAAAAGTAAATACACTGGTACTTTGAGCACAGTAAATCTGGATAGTATCAACAGTTAGGCAGTTACCACGGTAGTTACCATGTCAGTTTGCTCAAAACTCCGAAGTTTCAAAATTCAAGTAATTCAAGCCCCAAACCAAAATAGAAGAGCTTATGATTCACTCAGTCTTAGGTTATAATTAGTTATATTGACTGACCTATTGGCGCACATATGTCCATATATTATAATTATAAAATTTTTAAATAACCACAATGGCTTTTGTTTTTTTGTTCCTATAGTACAGCGATTCCTATTTTGGTACTAAATGGATGTGGGATATATCTCCGGTTATTCATCTGCTTGTTATTTATTTAAAATTAATTTCTATCGCTAAATAAATGTCATGTTCGTTCGGAATTTAGAAACAAATTAGATTTGCGGAAATTTAGGAAATCTTTAAAACGGTGCTTTTAACAGGCGTTTTCCATTAGCGCACCGAGCAATGTTTGCTTTACTGAGGGTTCTGTGCAACGTGCCGTACAAAAAAACATGGAGGGCACTGTTTAAAGAGATACGTCCTCAATGAATGTACCGAAATTCGTGCGTATGAATATTTCATATCTTAAATAAACAATCGAAAGAATTCGTTATCCAATTGAAATGATTTCTGCCGAATTATATTTAAATCTAAGGGTCTGCGGAGGGACTTCGGTTCCCTCTGTATTTTGTACCGTATGTTCCATGGAGAGTGCTCTGAGGAATTGTTCGAGATGATATCGGCATCTCGTTTTTACCATCGCACCGCCCGCCACCGGAGTAGAGTTCATCCATACTACCTGGAGCCACTGCGGTCATCCACAGTGCGTTTGCAGAGTTTTTTTTTGCCACGTACCATTCGGCTATGGAATGAGCTTCCCTCCACGGTGTTTCCCGAGCGCTATGACATGTCCTTCTTCAAACGAGGCTTGTTGAGAGTATTAAGCGGTAGGCAGCGGCTTGGCTCTGCCCCTGGCATTGCTGAAGTCCATGGGCGACGGTAACCACTCACCATAAGGTGGGCCGTATGCTCATCTGCCTTCAAGGGCAATTAAAAAAAAATCTAAGGCCGATGTACATGAGACGTGTATTTGAGCGATGAGATTGTTGTATGCTCTGGTCGTGAAGCAAGAACGCTTTGTACGATTATCAGCTTGAGCAGTTCATTTAATTCCACAAATTCGCATAAATCGATACTCTCTTCAAATAACGATACTGTTAGCATTCGAGAAATTCTTCTCATTTCTTCGCGTTCTGTTTCAGAATGATTCTACTAAGCTGTTCAGTCTTCTTGGAGAGATCGTTCTTGCATTAATGATACACGTGTTGAGTTCTCATTATTTTAGACAATCTTCAGCTTCCAGGGTTATTCATTGGCGTTGTTAGTAACAGCTGCCAATCCCTTCAAACCTTAGCCGTAAAGACAGAAAAGTAGTCCAAATCCGCCGAGTCTACAATCTACTTATAAAAGCAATGGATTCAATTCTGCAAGGAAAATAAAAAAGGACACGCTAAAAATCAACAGCTATTCAAAAGCATTCACTATAATCTATGTTTATAAAAGTGATATACGTAATGTATAAATTTACGCAGGATATTTTTGTTCTGCAGTAAAACAAATCCCGTAGATACAACGAAAAGAAACAAAGCATTTACGTCACTATCAAAATAAGGCATCAGCAATAAACCCAATTCTTTTGATGTACAACATGTGATGTAAGCACATAAAAAAAACATACATATAAATTTGTCTGTGGGAAATTTTACGTACCTTCTAATAAATTAATATCTGATAATTTTATTGCTTTAATTATTCTTAAAGTATTATGTATTATGTTTCTGGTATACGTGATCTCATCAACTCTCCTGGCTGTGAACAATGATTCTCATGGGCGCTGGTTATTATTCGAAGAATTGCGAAAAACCTTACATTCCTTGAAACCATTAGTAGCTGCAGTTATGTGTCTTATGTAATGTTCTAATTAATAATCTCACTCTTGAACCTTTTTACAATCTTCAATCTACTCGTCCTCATATGTTATGGGTCCCGCAAAAATTGATGAAGCTAATACAAGTGTACCTAGATCAAAAACACTAATCAACTTTTCCATAGATACTGTTCCCGAAATCGAACTCTGACTTAATTCGGTGTTCAGATTAACTTATCAACTGATTAACGAGGCAATACATTTCTCCAAACATTATTACAACGCCACACGAAGTGATAATGTCTACTGTTTCTGAGGGCAAGCTGCTGAGACGCATTCTGGCGGCCCGCATCATTCAGCATCTGGTCGGGGTGGGACCCGATCTGTCGGCGGAGCAGTATGGCTTTCGAGAGGGCCGCTCAACGGTGGACGCGATCCTTCGCGTACGGGCTCTCTCGGAAGAAGCCGTCTCCAGGGGTGGGGTGGCCTTGGCGGTGTCGCTCGACATCGTCAATGCGTTTAACACCCTGCCCTGATCCGTGATAGGGGGGGCACTGGAAAGACACGGAGTGCCTCTCTACCTTCGCCGACTGGTGGGTTCCTACTTGGAGGACAGATCGGTCACGTGTACCGGACACGGTGGGATCGTGCACAGGTTCCCGGTCGTGCGCGGTGTTCCACAGGGGTCGGTGCTCGGCCCCCTTTTGTGGAATATCAGGTATGACTGGGTACTGAGGGGTGCCCTCCTCCCGGGCCTAAGCGTAATCTGTTACGCAAACGACACGCTGGTCGTGGCCCGGGGGGGGGGGGGGGGAGTTTTGCTGAGTCTGCTCGTCTTGCCACCGCTGGGGTGGCGCATGTCGTCGGCAAAATCAGGAGATTAGGCCTCGACGTGGCGCTCAGTAAATCCGAGGCCATGTGGTTCCACAGGCCCCGGAGAGTGCCACCTGTCGATGCCCATATCATGGTTGGAGGCGTCCGTATCGAAGTCGGGGTGCAGTTGAAGTACCTCGACCTCATTCTGGACAGTCGTTGGACCTTCTGTGCTCACTTTCAGAACCTGGTCCCTCGTTTGTTGGGGGTGGCCGGCGCGTTAAGCCGGCTTCTGCCCAACGTGGGGGGGCTTGACCAGGTGACGTGCCGTCTTTATACGGGGGTGGTGCGATCAATGGCCCTATACGGGGCGCCCGTGTGGGGCCAGTCCCTGGCCGTGGGGGTAGCGAAGCTGCTGCAACGGCCGCAACGCACCATCGCGGTCAGGGTCATCCGTGGCTATCGCACCATCTCCTTCGAGGCGGCGTGTGTACTGGATGGGACGCCGCCTTGGGTCCTGGAGGCGGAGGCGCTCGCTGCTGACTATCAGTGGCGGGCTGACCTTCGTGTCCGGGGCGTGGCGCGTCCCAGCCCCAGTGTGGTCAGAGCGCGGAGGGCCCAATCTCGGCGGTCCGTGCTGGAGTCATGGTCCAGACGGCTGGCCGATCCTTCGGCTGGTCGTAGGACCGTCGAGGCGATTCGCCCGGTTCTTATGAACTGGGTGAATCGTGACAGAGGACGCCTCACTTTCCGGCTCACGCAGGTGCTCACTGGGCATGGTTGCTTCGGTGAGTTCCTGCACCGGATCAGAGCCGAGCCGACGGCAGAGTGCCACCATTGTAGTTGCGACTTGGACACGGCGGAGCACACGTCGCCTGCCCCGCATGGGAGGGGTGGCGCCGTGTTCTCGTCGCAAAAATAAGAAACGACTTGTCGTTGCCGAGTGTTGTGGCATCGATGCTCGACTTCTGCGAGTGCACCATCTCGCAGAAGGGGGCGGCGGGGCGCGTGAGAGACGCACAGGCCCGCCGCCGTCGAGCGGGGGCCAGGGAGGCGGATCTCGCCCAAGCCCTGGCCCTCTAAGTGTTTCGGGTCTCCCTCACATGTCGGCCTGGGGACCGGCGAAGGGGGCCTAAGAAGACGACGTGCAAGCTGCTCTGCACGCGTTTTATGCATGAGCATCCGGGTGATGGAAGGCCGGCTATCCTCAACCCACGCTGGTTCTGACCCAGCGGGGTATTCCGTAGGATAGACCATTCTAACCGGCGCCATCTAGGCGGGCTTCGGATAGCCTGCCGACCGAGAGGGCTGGTGGTCGTGGCGCCGACGACCGCCAGTCCGGCGTCCCGAGGGGGAGGGTGATGGAAGAGATGTGCTCCGCACTAAACGCTTCACTTTCCCCCCTTTGCCTTTTCATGAGTTTTGTCTCATGTGAGGTTTGGACGTTGGTTGTTGAGAGACAGGAGGTTTTAGTCGGTTCGACTCCGACATGCCCCGCCCTCCATCCCCAGTGAAGGGCGGAAGTCCGGCGATTTCCTCCTGACAAAAAAAAAAAAAAACTGTGTCTGAGATTGTAATTTAGGCCTTTGGTGTTTAGCAAATATTCCATAATCAAAAGTTATCGAGTACACACAATCAACTGAAAATGCGAATAAATGTGAATAATCTTCAACATCCAATGAAGTTTATCAAATTTACATCATAACTCTAACCACGGTTTTCTGTTCATTTAGTGACCCGAATATTGTCAGGACTCGTTGCAAAGACGTGAAAACTAATTAAGTGAAGAGTTTTGCATAAAATTGATTCCATTATACATTGACCCAATAAACAAGGGTACCTTCCTTGAATATTCTTTTGACTAAGTCCACTTTGATTAACTTTTCGACGCGGTAAATGAATATTTTCGGCGCTTGGATCTTTCGAGGTACTTTAAGGTGGGTATATTTTGTATAAGGCTTAGTTATTTCAGCTAGTTCACTAATGGCTAAAGGTTCAAGGTAAACAAAACCTTAACTTAATATAAAGAGGCATGTATGCGGTAGGCAGCGGCTTGGCTCTGCCCCTAGAATTGCTGAAGTCCATGGGCGACGGTAACCACTCACCATCAGGTGGGCCGTATGCTGCTTACAAGGGCAATAAAAAAAAATGTATGCAGGTCTAATTTTAGATGAATGTCTACCATATTCTATCCACATTCATCATCATTATAGTCGGTTACTCTTGATAGGGCAGTCGTGGTCATGTGGAATTCTTGCTTATTAAAGCATAAAGCATAAACCATCCATATACTAAAACGTGAATACTGCTGCCATTATGACACCTACCATGGGAATCTCAAATGATTTTGGTAATAAGTACCGCAGCTTTGAAGCAGTAATAGACATAGTTCAACTGTATCCCACCCAGTAGGCTCACAGTATGCTCTACAGTTATGATAATCACCTTATCGTTGCCGCCGCTGACTACTCCCCGAATCCTGATCACGCAGGAGCCAGTCACCGTCGACGCCCTAGACACGTCCTTACGGATCCATCAGATCCAATAACCTTTGCATTAGACGCCTTCAGCTCTAACACTAGGAGCAAGCTTAGGGACCCCGGTAACCGTACTCGTCGAACTCGACAAAGAGGTCGACGTGCAACCTAACCCATGAATCAGCTCGCTGAGCTTCTCGCCGGATCTTCTCAGCGAGTTGCGATTCCGATCCGGTAGTAGATTCATTCGCGAAGCAGCTGCTCTTGAGTTGCTAGGTCTCCTTTGGAGGCGCTCGGGTAGCTGTTAGCAAATCCCACCCCTCCTGGCTGAGCCTTTACTCGCCCACCTGTCCTGGTGAAACTGGAAAGGCCTCCGGGCCACCAGTAATCCTTCAATCATAAAAAAAAGTATGCTCTACCAGCAATAGCAATAAATTTAAAAAAAAGCAAGCGTTTTCTGTTACATGTTTTCTTGTATATATTCATAGTGTAAACGTTTCATCATAGGCAAATACTTATTATAGAAGACAGGTACAGGAGCAGTAAACGGTTTTCGCAGAACGCTTTTGTGTTTAAAGAGACCATATAATTATTTTAATTGTTTTACTTCGACACAATTTGGTGAACACATTTCACATATTACGTATGTATCGTTAAAGCTACCTAAAGCCCCGTCCCACTCACTCGTGTACCGAAGAAAACCATAAGCCGACAAAATACTCTTTGAAAATACAAATAAGCGTAATTAACAACATGCCGGCATCGGTAATTATTCTCTGTCAGGGTGCAAGTGAACGTTATTTTTCGCTGTTCGTAATTTCGTCCGATGTTTGCATTCAACGTACATATTTCGAACCGGCTGATAATTTATTGGACCGCATCTCCATTTATTGATAAACGGGCGGGCCGCCCCGTGACGGCCCGACGCTCACGATTTCAAACCACCGTGAATTTGCTCCGTCAATTTATTGTAATGGCGAACTATTTTGTTGACACACGCGTTGGTTCTTGATGACCTACAGGCGTGATGTTGTAGCTTCTGTATTTGATAGTTACGGTTGAACTTCATTATCCTATCTATTTCTGAGGAGAGCAATACGACTACGACTCAATCTATATATACCTATATAAAAATGAATTGATGTTCGTTAGTCTCGCTAAAACTCGAGAACGGCTGGACCGATTTGGCTAATTTTGGTCTTGAGTTGTTTGTGGAAGTCCAGAGAAGGTTCAAAAGGTAAATAAATATGAAAATACTCGGAATTAAATAAAAATAACAATTTTGTTTTTCCTTTGATGTGTCCCCCATCGGACGAATTCCTTTTGTTTGTTTTAAGTTTATTTTATACAAAAGCTTAGGTCTTCTATTTATTGATTGAGGCACTACAAAGTCTGCCGGGTCGGCTAGTAAATACATATAATTGGGACATTAAAGTCTTTAAAAAGTCCACAGACTATACCTATATGTCAGGTAGTAAGATCCACCGATGCATAACAAAAAAAGAATACCTCAATGCCGACGAAATCGATTACCAAACATTCGAACTGTCATCTGACCAATCTAGACTGGGACAGAACAATCGCATTCGCAGACAAACCCATTGTATATGCGAAGTATTAACCATTCGACCGCATACGAGAATAACATGAATACGACCAGTTCGATTGATAGGACCACAGATCTGCGTACGTTGAGAGGCCTGTCTGCCGCACGCTCTGCGGTCACGACCAAGAACACTGCCCTTATCCGTTTGCGCGATTCCCAGTTCCGGTTATTGGCGTGTCATCGGTCTTTGACGGCCATTCAGTGTCAGCAGAACTGGCGGCTATATGCCAAATGGACGACGTTGATTAGAACCGGTCTTACATAACTGATCGAAGTTCTAATTGAGTTTTCGAATCTGGAACAGATAACAATTATTCGAAGATGGAATTTGTATTAATTGGATATGAAGAGATCCTATGCCGTTAATAATTTTTTTAGTGCTGTAAATGGGTAGGTGATTAGCTATTGGTATACTATCGGTGCTCATGAATATCACTTGTGTATCCTATTGATGTATTAAAGTGATATTATTTATAGTTGTGACTTTTAAAATAACTCTAAAATTCCAAGAACAGCGCCAAATGTATACCATCATTTTCCATAAAAGTTTAATTGTGCCTCTGAATGTAACAAAACATCAAATCCAATTTGTTGCGTTACAAAATAATTCAGCAATATGTGATGGATTTGATCAAAGTTACACCTGTTGCCGGCAATGTGACGTGAAAAAAGAAAAACGTCTTCCAGAAATCAGCTTTTGTTGAAGAAAATACGTTTTCCTTGACAGCGTTCTTGTAAGGAGCAGCAGGTTGTATGTAATATTTACAGTCAAAGTAAAACACTACAGATTGAAACGGGTCCTTGTGTCATTTCGGGTGAATTCTTTCATATTGTCAACACGAACAAATGCTTACAATGTAATAGAAACAGCAAAATTAAATCAAACTTTATTCCAAATTCGAAACCATATTTCAACGTTTTTAATGCAATGAAACTTTTAGGAACGAAATCGGAATCTAGAATTTTCTAATAAAAATAAAATAGTCAAGTTTACGTTCGTTTTCCTGCTCCTTATTCCCGATTGGAGAACGAAAATCGTCTTGCGAAAAACTATTTCCTTAGTAAAATTATCCAAGCTTGGTCCGATGGCTCACGTAGTGCAGAGAGGGCTGTGTAAATAACCGATTAATGGAAATTCTGCTACGACGAGGATATGCAGGGGCGTACTCTGTGTAAAAACCAGAATATATCTCGAAGCCCTTTGAATATGTAATGAGCCAATCAATGTAATTTATAAAGTTGTAATAGCATGTCAGCGCATAGAATATATCTTTCCAAATAACGTAATTATCTGATTAGAACTTCAAAAATAGCCAAGTTACATGTATTTTTTTCTATTTAGGGGTCGTTACGTTTTTTAAGCTATTACATAGATTTTATCGCGGCCCTTGAGCGCGGCTTAAGAGCGGAATCGTGAAATTCCGTAACGAAAAAAAACCTACCACCCATCATTACGCCTACTATGTAGCTCGCGTTCAACATATTCACACGTTGCGCTTATGTAGTGTTTAAAGTAAGAAGTCTAAGCATCGATTTATGTACTATCAAAATATCTGATATAATTTCGTGGGTAACACAACGATAGCGCGATTCAGCTTTTGCGTCAAGCGCCATCTATCGGCGACAAACGGAATTGTAAAATAGAAAATTATATTTTATTGTTGTTTTAATATTAAATTATTATTTTCAATATGTAATTGCATAAGTTGATAAAAAATGCTATGCAATAGCTTTACCGCGGCAGTCTCTGAGTGCCACACGTCTTTTTTTTGTTTACTTCCCACATAAATACTATAAGACTGATTTTGATCAAGCTTCAGTGGTAAGATCAAGCTTTCCTTTGCCACAGATCATTCGTTTATCGCCCGAACAGCAAACTTCTACATACGTTTCTTGTTTCCGCTCACGCTTATGACCCACACGCGACTCGGCCGCTACGCCCTTTTTCAAATTTTCCTCTGTGACGAAAACTTGATACGATGCTTCTAGAATAATACGGGTGTTCGTCACCGTCATTCACGTTTTACGGTGCTCAACTCTTGGACATGATGCCTCCTTTTTTATGAAGGAAGGATTACTGGTGGCCCAAAGACCTTTCCAGTTTCACCAAGACAGTTGGCCGAGAAACGGCCTAGCCAGGAGGGACGATGCCTTCCTGAGCTATTTGGTGTAACTGTACTATATGGCAGGACCATTGGGAGTTTTTTTTTCGCAGCGAGTGTCTGTCTTTTTTCGTCATACCTACTGCAATAGTGTGGGTAGATTTAAATAACCGTACACGAATGCGATACGTGACCTGGGCAAGTAGCTTGGAAAGAGCTGAAATTGATCTTCAATCCTTTTTGATATCAACGTCCGAGACACTTATTCGAGTGATAAAGCACTGTTTATTCAGATTCGGAGTGATATAGATCAAACGTGAATATGTTTTGAGCATTATATATTCTACAAAAATTATATCTAGCAAAGATCCATAAGTCAGTTTTGGGATTATCAAGGTTCTAATATATGATGCTTTATGCATTCGACCTAGAATAAGACTACCCTGTTTTTCTACATAGTTGGTTTCATCAAACGTGATATCCACCGGAGTATGGGCAACAGCGTTCTCTGGGTATTACACCGGTGCGCCACAATCACCTACAAGCATCAACTGATGACCCAACTATAAACCCACTCACCTCAGATAGATACCACCATCATGCCTCTTCAATTGCGAAGCAACCATGCGTTCTTTTTTAAGGGTGGGACCGCTGTCATTCGATTGTGATATCAATGGGGCTTGGTGACCATTTAACATCTGATGAGTGATCTCATTCACTTATTCGCACAATAAGAATAAGAAATATTACCACAATGCATTCAATGGTGGTGCATGAGTTTGAAACTCAACTCATTGTCGTAAAGTTTTAAGTAATTTGATGGTACGAAATTTTGGAGATCGCCATTGATAGATACCGCTATCCTGTAGAATGAGTTATATAATCTGATCAGTCCGTATCATAAAAGAAAACAATATGACCGATTGATAGTATAATTTCAAATTTGTGTATTCGAGTTTTGCTTACAAGTGGTCTTAAGCGCGTCTTGTAAAAATGTTTATTTAAGACACGGTGCGAGTTTTAGGCCTTAAATAAGGAAAACGTTAGAAAATTTTCAGTTAAATGAAACAATGTCGCAAGAGCCATCATCTTTTTGAACGTGATCGCTTTTACGTTTTAATTGAAAAACTTCTCGGCTCGAAAGCAAAACTGGAAAAGAACTTTGAGTGTATTCCTCGAAGAACAAATTGTTTTCGTTTAGCATTACTTGATTTTCGAGAAGTTTAATTTTCAACTTTGCTTTTGCGAGGCTTTTTTCATTATCGTTGATTAGTTGTATTGCTTACGTTCCATTGATGTTTTTTACGCCCATAGATACTTTCACGTTAAAAGCCATCCACTTAAGATATAAGATTGGAGTGCTGTGAGGTCCAGGCTAGTCAGAGATCACATTTTTATTGCCGATTTAATCAACTCACGGCCCATGTGAAAGTTCTTGAAGACTAACTTAAAGCCCATCTTAAGATTCTAAAATACCTTCCTTACATGTACTATCTAAAGTTAAACCTTAGCTGATATCCGGCCATAGATCGTAAATCCGTTTTAGACAAAACAAAAGTGCAAAATCACGTTACTACGACACGAGACCACGGAAATTTGTTCACGATGCTCCTGCTGATATTCTGCTGATGTTTCTAATCAGTTCAACGGCTTTAGCACATGTGGACTAACACGTGCCTCGCTGTCAGTATCAATGACTTCGAAGGTTTCTTTTAATCAACGCATTTCGATATAGGATGAATGGCTTAACTTCTTATTTTGAAACACCAATATTCTCATGACTCTCCAATCACGGATTACGTTAAGAAAAATTAGATATTTACTTTTATTGCTTCGGGCGTCGTATTAAAATTTCATCGAGTTCATTCGAGATTGAATTTAATCCGGCGAGACCGATCGTTATTGGCGTACGAAAAGTGAAACGTGGCAGATTGTGGAAACGGGTTTTTGAAAATCTTTAATTGTCTTGCGGTGCGTTATAATAATATTATGACGCTAAAATTTAAATGTGTTACAATATTATTGTTAAATTGTATAGATTACCATAGCAATGCGGCTATTAATACCCATTCGTCTTCCGAACGTTGTTATTTTTTTTGGAGATCTTGTAGACAGACGAGCATACAGCCTAATGGTGAATGGTTACTGTCGCTCATGGACGTCGGCAATATCAGGGGCAGCTCCAAGTCTCTGCCTACCGCTAAGTAGTAGCTGTAGTACTTTTGCTGCCCATTTTGAAAGAGAGCATTTAAGTCAAAACAACAGCGAAGCAAGTACATGTATGTAGTTATCATGATCTACAGCATTGTGGAGAGAAGGTTCCAATCCTCGTCTTTTCAATAATGACAATCCTACATAATTTCTCGATTCTTTCGATTTCCAGTTTGTTAAAAGCAGAATACCCGCTATTCCAGATTAGATGAGATTTAAACAGTGATGACCATCAATTCTACTAGCCGACTCGTCAGCGGCTTTATCGGCATAATCAATCCAGAATCTTAACAAGTGGAAAAAATGAAATGAACAAAAACCACAACGAACGATGTCATCGAAAATAATTGTAAAAAATATTTAATTCTTCAAAGGCGGCGCGTATATCCGGTTCGTATTTTAGCACTCTCGGCAACCTTTCATGCGTATGTTGACGAATCTCATCAGATTTGCTTTCAAAAGCGCGGATAATTGAATTGGAACGAATCTGGTACGAAAGGAATTTTTATTATTTTACCCAAAATATACTGATTGCGTTTTAGTCGTTCGTGTTTTTAATAAATTATTAAACTTCAGCCGATGTAGCTATTATCCTGATTAGCTTTTGATTGATTAAAAATTGTGAAGCTCGTTGTGAAATGTGTGTTTTGTCAATTATATCACACAGCTTAATAGAAGTTTGTGAGTGAGAACAAAGGGTCTTGATTCAAAAACGTTTGCACAATAACCAACGTAGACCACTTCATTTATATGGCTTGACCGATTAACGCCCAATAGAACGTAAACTTCTATACGTCTTCAGCAATGAAAATAATCTTTTAGTGGGATAATTCCTTTGGTTACTTGTTGTAATTTTGTGGTGTTTTCCCGCTTTAGGACATATCTTGAGTCTCCCGCTATATCGTAAACAGGAATCTAGTTACTAAGTATTCTCCGTGTAATTAATAGTCTCTTTTTTAACTGACCATATCATCGAAGTCTTAGGGTTAGCGCCATTATAGCTACTTACGGGTGCAATTGGATAAGATGCGAATTGCGATATGTATGTTATGGCTGACTAATTTGACCTGACTCATGGGGTTTGCATACACCAATGACTCCCCAATTGTGTAGGGTTACTGAATTAGCATGCAAATACAAGATAAAATCACACATGAACTTAGGACTGTCACGCATAGATCCTGAACACGCCCATTGATTTCTAGTTTTACAAGGCTTCTTATTTTAGGCTAGGCTAAAGTTTGTTTTCATTACTTAAAAACTTAGCCGCTGCTAATGCTAAACTATAAGTTTCTGGTATTGCTTGGCTCCATTATTGAAATTTAAAGCTAGACATGCTATGTGCAAGTTATTTTGGGTCTTTAAACATTATTTACGTATTTAATGCTAAGATAGGCAGCTGAGTTAACGGTTCACTTTTGAGTGGTCACCGTAGCGTCAAAAATCCTTCAGATCAGTGTGAAGTCATAGGATGGCCGGGTTGTGACATATATATATTTTATAATAAAACGACGAGCTCTGCGTGTGACTTGTTTTAATGGCGGAAGTAGTCTGACTCAATTGCCATAGATTAGGTACATTCTTTACCTGACATCTCCCCTTTTAAGTTAAAGACTAAACTTATTTTTAAGGTAAGTACAATACTTTTCTTAAATGACTAATTTCCTTAGTAGCTAAGACATTATGAAATATGACTGACTATTTACAAACACTACTTAAATTAATATCTTATGAACTTATGACTAATAATTACAAAAGCGTTGAGGAGGTCTAATAATACGTCCGGAACGTGTTGTTTTGGGTAATTGACTAATATATTTTCCTTTTTTAGGTATCACTGTTTCTTTGGAGACTGGAACTACAGGTTTTAGTATGTGCTCCCGATTTCTCCTGAATGTTCCTTCTGGGGACTGAATAGTATAACTACGAGGTTCGTTTTCTGCTTGTTTTATACGACCTGGAACCCATGAACTATTGGGCTTGTGTTTGAAATATATTTTATCACCAACTTGTAAATCTGACAATTGTTTTGTGTGTTTATTATAATAAAACGTTGAATATTCTTTCTGCTTTTCAATATTTTTAGATAATATTTTAATATCGACTAGTGAAGGTGATAATTGAGTGTCTGTGACTGGTATTTTAGTGCGTAAACATCTAGACATACATAATTGTGCTGGAGAATAACCACTTTGTTTTGGTGTATTCCTGTACATAAGCAATGCAATGTAAGGATCTGTATTGTCTGCTTTACATTTATTCAATATATGCTTAACTGTACCAATTGTTCTTTCAACCATACCATTTGACCGACTGAAATATGGACTTGACTTTATATGCTTAATATTCCAATCAATTGTAAATAAATGAAACTCTTTGGAATTAAAAGGTGGACCATTATCACTAATCATAGTTTCAGGTATGCCATGTCTAGAGAAAATAGACTTTAATTGAGTTATGACTGATATAGCATTTGAGCTACTATTTAATATGGCTATTTCTGCATATTTTGAGAAATAATCAACTACAATTAAGTACTTTTTACTATCAAAATCAAATAAATCTATTCCTACTTTATTCCAAGGCAAAAGTTTATAGTCATGATGAATAATAGGTTGCTTGGAATTATTTCTTCTATAAGTAAGACATGTATGACATTGGTTAATATATTTTTCAATATCATTGCTCATTTGTGGCCAAAAGACTGAAGATTTTGCCAGACGTATGGAACTGTTTATACCTAAGTGTCCTTCATGTACTAATTTTATAACATAATCTCTCATATTTTCAGGAATTACTATCTTATCACTCATTAATATAATATTATTTTTGACTACATGCAATTTGTCTTTTAAAGAAAAATAAGGTTTAATTGACTGATTAACTGACTTTTTATGTTCAGGCCATCCATTTTGACAATAAAATACAATTTTAGACAATGTTGGATCATTAGTTATTGACTCTTGAAGTTCCTGAAGTTTTTCTTGACTTATTGACAAATCAGATACAATTAGATTAATATGTAAATCAATATCACTATCTAAATCTAATAATGTATTATCAGGAAGAGGTGCTCTGGACAAAGTATCAGCAATATATAGATATTTGCCTGATTTATATACAACATTAAGATCATATGGCTGTAAACGCAACATTATTCTCTGTAGCCTAGGTGGAATATCCTGTAATGATTTCTTAAACATACTTATGTGGCTTATGGTCAGTTTCAACTTTAATTTGTCTCCCATATACATACTGGTGGAACTTTATACAACCAAATAAAATAGATAAGAGTTCTTTTTCTATTTGTGCATAATTTTGTTGACTTTTAGTTAATGAAGCTGAGGCATATGCTATTGGCTGATTATCATGTAATATGACTGCTCCCATGGCGTTTTTAGATGCATCGACTGATAATGTAATTTCTTTATTGGGATCATAATATGCCAACACTGGACTATCTGTTATAAGCAGCTTAATTTTATTAAATTCAGCTTCATGTTTTTCAGACCAAATCCAATCACTATTTTTTGACAAAAGTGATCTAAGAAGATTGTTTTCTTTAGACAAATGAGGTATGAAAGGACTAAGATAATTGACCATACCCATAAATCTTTGTAACTCATTGACACAAGTTGGAATTGGCATTTTACAAATTGCTTTGACTTTTGAAGGATCAACTTTGACTCCTTCTTGACTGAAGATATGTCCTAAATATTTAACTTCTTTACAACATATTGAAGATTTTTCTTTGTTAAATTTAATATTTAATTCACGAGCTCTATTTAATACTTTTTGAAGTGCCTCATTATGTTCTTCCATAGTTTTTCCAAAAATTAGAAATTCGTCCATCATTACCTTGACATTATTTATATCACTAAACCGTTTAACCATTTCTCGATGAAAATTTTCTGGAGCAGCATTAATACCAAATGGAAGTCGTGTAAATCTATATCTTCCAAAAGCAGTAATGAATGTACAGAGCTTTGATGTGGTCTCTGTGAGACGCATCATCCAGTAACCTTTATTAGCATCTAAGGTTGAAAAATATTTTGCACCTGAGAGATCTGACTTTATTTCATCTATAGTAGGAAATTGGTAATAAGACCTTAAAATTGCCTGATTAAGTTTACGAGGGTCTATACATAACCTTAATGAACCATCTTTTTTGGTAGTAATGACTAAAGAACTTATCCATTCAGTTGGCTCTTCTACCCGACAAATAACACCATCCTTTTCTAACTCATCAAGTTCTTTTTTTAATCTATTCTTTATTTGAAATGGAATGCGTCTGCATGCATCCACAGAAGGCTTGCAATCAGGCTTAAGTTTTAATTCACACTCAAAATCTTTTAAGACACCCTAGTCCTACAAAAAGTTCACTATAATTATCTAATATTTGACTTGGGACAAAATTGACTTTATACAGCCTCTTAATAAGATTCATCTCTTTACAACTGTCTCGACCTAGGACATTTTGTGTATACAGATCAACAATGTGAAAAGTAATATTATAACTTTGTGCATTGTGATATACTTTTAAAGTGCATTGACCTACTGTGGGTATTATTTCACCACTGTATGATGATAATTTATGTATACTCTTTGATATACTGTCTAAAGGACATCCTAACTGATGAAAAGTTTTTAAATTAAATATGTTAGTATCAGCACCTGTGTCTAGTAGAAAAGTAACATTATGACTATTTATTGATAAATTTATCTGCCATGACTGTTTGTTTACATTATTGACATGAATTGTTCCCATATGTAGCCTATTATTTGTGTCTATATTGGGACTATGGCCTTCAGTTTCTACAAAATGGACATTTTTATTCTTACATGCTACTGCAAAATGATTATATTTGCCACAATTTTTATATTTTACCCCTAAGGCTGGACATTTATATCTATGTACTTGTAAACACCTACCACATTTTCTGTTTACTTGGTTATTTGACTGTTGTCTGGAACTAGACGTATGTCTGCTCTGGCTTGACTGTAGATCTCTTGCATGTGAAGTACTAGTTGACTGCCTTTGTCTTCTATAACTGGAATTAGACTGGACCTGCCCGATGAATGAAGTTTCTTCCAATAATTTAGCTTGTTGCCTGGTCGTCTCCAACTGCTTGGCTAATTGAACAGCTTGGTCAAGTGTCTCCGGCTTTTGTATAAGAATTTTTTCTTTTATGTATTGGTTTTTTGCATGTAGATTCCAGCTAAATATATCTCTAACTAGGTCATCTTCCAATGAATCAAAGTTACATTGTCTGCCAATATTTTTTAAATCTGTTACATAGTTGTCTATCGATTCTTCGAGATTTTGTCTTCGATTGAATAGTTTATGACGTTCCATTGTCACATTTATTTGAGGAATGAAGTGATTACTAAATTTCGACGCTAATTCTTCAAAGGATATTGTATCTATATCGACATTAAATGAATAAAATATCACTAACGCGTCTTGTCCAATGTGATGTAACAAGATGGCGACTTTGCGTTGATCACATTCATCTTCTAGATTATTAGCTCGCATGTATATTTTAAGTTGAGTATACCAGTTTTTCCAAGTTAAGGGCATGTTTGAGCTTCTCATATCTAAGTGTTGGAGTCCATATGTGACTGATGATATTGTGACTTACTTGCGCGTCCCTGTCCGCCATGTTGTGTGTCTTCGACTTTATCCATTTTAAACATTATTTCTCGGATATTTTCGTATTTTTATATAATATTTTCCAAATTCCTTGCTTCTGACACTATGTGAAGTCATAGGATGGCCGGGTTGTGACATATATATATTTTATAATAAAACGACGAGCTCTGCGTGTGACTTGTTTTAATGGCGGAAGTAGTCTGACTCAATTGCCATAGATTAGGTACATTCTTTACCTGACAATCAGAACGAAATGAGTAAGGACGACGACATAAAGCGCTATAAATAAAACCTTAAATTCTGAACACACCGAACGACAACCGATCCCCAAACGTCACGGAAAATATTCATCAAACAAATTGGCACGGTCTCGCATTCCAAATACGACGCTCTCCTACGAAATTGAATTCGAAAAACTCGATAAAACGGGACCGAAATTTTTAAAGGATCAATTATTCATTAACGCAATTTATTTTACTAGCTGATGCTGACACCGGAAAAGAAAGATCGCCTTTGTGTTGACACTGTGCTTAGTTTACAATCAACCATGAAGTACATAAGATCAAGCTCTATGCTTGTCCGCCATAAATCACCTGTTCTTGCTATATTCGTTAGGAAGAGGATTTTGCTTCTGACACGAAAGTAATATAAGTAAGTCAGACTTAAAAGTTTAAATGTTCAATTTAAAGAGTTAAGATCATGTCTTTTAATATCGATACATAAAGTGAACGCACACTGATAATATTCACTATGGGATGGGAACATCATAGGTTGTTGTAAGTCTCCGAATGTAGTCTTGCTTATTTATATACTGTGAGGAATTGCAGACTAGACCGTTTCCTGGTACTGTACGAGATCATCTGGCTCTAAGTACTGATAAAAGGCATGTTACGTACAAGATATCAATTTAAACAGTCATAATGAAAAATGTTGGCATAAAGAGCAAACTATTTAAATGAATTTCACTCTACGACCCCATATCTCAACGTATTTGGATTTGACGTGTGGCTTGGAAAATAATTTACACTGAACTATGACTTTTTGAATGTGATAACTGCTGAATTTGTTTGTAACATAATTTATATTGCCGTTGTATATAAATGAGGTAGTTCCTTGGCTCAAAGGTTTGGCGATACACCCGATGACGTCACAAAGCGGTGTCACAGCCAGAGTTTGACTACATACCAATACGATACATACAACATTACGAAGCATACATTATTCAACGACGCCACATCAACATTCCTCAGTCTTTATTGGAATTTATCGGCGTATGGGAGAGACTTATTGTTGTCCTCTATTTGGTTTTCTGTAAAGAATAGACACTGTTAACAGTTTCTTGTTTTTTAAGAACGTTCTTTCTTGATATAAGATGTTCCACTGATCCTCAGTCATATTTTGAGTTTGCTTTTGGTCTAATGTCTCAAAAGGTACGGTATCTTTAACTTGAACATAGATGGGATACTATAAAATCGTCTCTCAATGACATAATAACATCTAAAACTAACTATTTCAAAGAACCAATCGCAATTATTCTGGTATTTATTATCACGTGAGTTTGTTTACATTTGTTCAGGCGTGTTGACGTGTTCGTGTTTCATTTTCATGTCATAGCACCTTGTATAGATCAGTATTCAAACCAAAATAAAAATAATCGTAATGAAACCTATTTTTACGGTTTAATTTCGCATTTATTATAATATGTTTTTTTTTTTTTATTTCTCTCGTTTTTAAGACTTTACTGTCTTTGTGGTCACGGATGACTGTTGGATGTCGATATTTAAATATTATCCTAACTACCGTCTATTTTTTATAAAATTATCTAATATAAATAAAAACCCAGGTCAAAAGAAATGAAACAATAAAAGCTTAGAACAAAAAAAATACAGTTTTACATTTGCGCCCCAGCAATCTAATTCTGTTTTTGTCGCACGCATAGTTTTCTTTGTAGTTAAATGAAACCGTAGCGCATAATTGCTTGGCGGCTTAATATCTCCACCAGTATTAAATATTTGATAAGAAAAAATGCAGTATTGACCTTCAAATTTGACATTAGAAGAGTCATTCACAAAATAAAAGATTTCAAATCATAAATCAGTCCACATCAGCTCCCTTGCCTGCTCCGTATTTACATTTACTACGCGTTCCCTCTAGTGTGTGATTTCGTATAAAAAGCGGAAAATTTATACGGATAACGCCATTACCGTTGGGTACACTGCTGACGCACGCACGAATTAGACCATCCGGTCAACAGACTTGTGCAAACTGGCCGCATAAAATGCTTCTGTATTCTACATTATACACGTGCTCTCTTCGTGGAGACAAAGCGTGCAGTGGAGTGGGAGTCTATAGATATTGAAGTGGTTGTAATGCATGAATCGCGCTAACGACATTATAAGTTCCGTATATCGGAGCATTATAATAACAATCAGACCAGAGATCTACCGAGTACTTTCACCCGCTCGATAGAAGATGTTCAATCTTGTAGTAGGACCTCTTGTGAGTCCGTGCGGGTAGGTACCACCGCTCTGCCTATTTCTGCCATGAAGCAGTAATGCGTTTCGGTTTGAAGGGCGGGGCAGCCGTTGTAACTATACTTGAGAACTTAGAACTTATATCTCAAGGTGGCTGGCGCATTTACGTTGTGGATGTCTGTGGGCTCCAGTAACCACTTAACACCAGGTAGGCTGTGAGCTCGTCCACCCATCTAAGCAATAAAAAAATATCTAAATATTAACATTAGAATTATATTGTAATGGTAACACCTAAGTTCTAAGTTGCTAATTTTAAGTTTGGCGCTTGGCAACCCTCTCTTCCGATCCGCGTATAAATAATATACAGGCTCGGATATTGAATATTTGCGTTTATTCTTATTTTATTCATTTACATTACAACTTGCCATGCACGGGGCTATGAGGCTGGAACAGAAGAGAGGGTTGCCAAGCGCCAAACTTAAAATTAGCAACTTAGAACTTAGATGTTACGATTACAATATTACAATATAATTCTAATGTTCATATTATTTTGATTGAACAGAAGATCTTTTTTTTTTGAACATTTGTTAAGTACGTATTTCACTAGAAAAATTGGTACCCGCCTGCGGGATTCGAACACCGGTGCATCGCTAAATACGAATGCACCGGACGTCTTATCCTTTAGGCCACGACGATCTTCCCTTTTTCGATCCCTTGAGAATATTGGAAAGCAAATATCACTTGAGACATGCCGTTGCTTTTTAATACGGCTGTTCTTGGAATACGCACTCGTGTGAGCTTGTAATGGAGCCTATCAATGTAAAATAGCGGAGAGATAAAGATCTTGGAAGACAGAGGGTAATTGATGTAAGGGGTGCTTGCTGTTAGCAACTAAAAAATACAAAACTCCGTGGTACTATCCGCTAGTGCTAATTAATTCTGCACCTACATTCCAACTTCTATATATGTTTATAAAGTAATTTAAAGTCCAAGACACGCCGTTTTCAAATGCAACTGAAACTTCAATTCCACATGTAAAGAGAACTCTGTGGTCCATAAGTTTCGGTAACCATTTGAAACACATTGAACGTGACTTCATCTGCTTATTACTTGTAAAAAATCATCTAACAACAGTCCCATGGGTTCGCGTGGCTGGGCTCGACGCACTACGGTATATTAAAAATGCGGAGTCACAATTTTGGATCCTCATAAGAAATCATTTTGTTTATAGATTTTTATGTGTAATATAGTGTACTAGTTGCGATTTTGTTTATTTCGTCCCTAGAAAATTTATACAGTACCATCACTCTCAATACGTTGTTAAATCACGTACTTTGTCAATGAATTTATCGCAAATCCACGCATCATTTCTAATGATATAAACGGAGGTGTATTGAACTAAATAAATGCGAAATTACGTTTTAATTACCATAATAAATTGGGTCCGTTTTAGAGGCGCGCCTGGCCTGCGGGTCGAAATACGATAAATTCTAAATTAACTCCTAAATTATGTTGTGCAAACTGGAAAAAGGTGCGTATTAAATAACCTGCAATTCCTCATGTTGAAGGTGAGCTTCCTTAATAATTGAATAATACGATACACTGCTTGCTTTTGGTTATTTAAATAGAAGGTCTAGTTAGATAGATAGATTAGGTAGAAAGATTTTGTTGAAATAGTGAAAATTTCAAATAACGCCATAGGTCGTACATTTCTTGTAGTTAGTGTAATTAAAATTCTGTTTCTGTAATGGCGGTATATGGTGATAATCCAAAAGCACATACTCATGCAAACCTACAGACAGCCCGATGGTAACTGGTTACCGTCGTTTATGGACTTCACTATCATTTGAAGAAGGACATTTAGCAAACCGGAAGTGCCACGGAGAGCTATGGCTGAACGCAATAGTTCTAGGTAGTATGGATGGTGTCGGCTCCGGTGGCGAATGGTGTGATGGTAAAATAGAAAAGGACGGAATCATCTCGAGCAGTACTCAAATCAAATCAAACTTAGTTCTGCTTAAATCCTGATAGTGTTACTAAATTAAGTAAACCTTGCAAGGTTTTCGTTTTAAAGTTTCTTTAGCAAGTGTATACCTAATACACGATATTCAGCTCCGACTTCAGTAGGGTTGAAAGGAAATTATGTGGAAGATCCTACTCCCACTCAGCCTGTGGCTTTGTGAGATAGGTGTAGAAATTTGTAAAATGGGTTTTATGGCTTTGTAAACTTTTTTTATTAGATAGGGGCCAGAAGCTTCTAAATGTCGAGTCTGTAGGTTAGTGCGGTGTATGTATGACTCACCACCTGGATCGGGTCTCACCAAAATGGTTGAAGACTCCTCTTCATTTTGTTCTGAAGAGTCTGAACTCCGCTCGCCACATGGCCCTTAAGAGGTGCAACTAAACACGTAGTCAAACTTGAATATTGCGGTGCAGTAGCCAGAATTGCTTCGAAATATATTGAAAAATACTATGCTATTTGGGACGTATAAATCCGATTCCATCTGCCATGCTAAAAAAAGACCATATTATTTAAATAATCCTGTCGGATTGACCACATGCGGTATTGAATTTTCAGTGGTTGTCTATGCGAAACCGATTTATAATAAAACCTCAGCCGAAACCGGACTGTTTCGATTTGCACAGCGGTCGCAATTCACGTGGTCATTTTTAATTCCAATTGTTCATCGTAAATTGATATTCGTATTAGCCAGTCCATATTGGATCGTATCTTTTATTTTTTTATCATCCAGTGACTGAGCCTAGTAAGTTATCAGGTCCGGGACCAGGTCCTAGCTAGGAGTTAATTTAGCTTCGGTTGTTTAAAGATATAGTTTTGTTGCGTAAATGATTTCCATATTCACAACTGTTGAATGTACCATGTTAACATTTACCTTGATACTTTAGCTTACCTGCTACTGATAATATGTATTTTTTTTTATTACTTAGATGGTTGGAGGAACTCACAGCCCACCTGGTCTTAAGTGGTTACTGGAGCTCATAGACATCTACAACGTAAATGCGCCACCCATCTTGAGATATAAGTTCTAAGGTTTTAAGTATAGTTACAACGACTGCCCCACCCTTCAAACCGAAATGCATTACTGCTTCATGGCAGAAATAGGCAGAGCAGTGGTACCTACCCATGCGGACTCACAAGAGGTCCTACCACCAGTAATAGTCAAGTTTTAATATTAAAAACAATAATGTACGTATTCTTCTAATAAGCTTCGTTTATCATTTATAAAACTGATTCATCATATTAATTATAATCTGATTGTGACTCAATTGAACTCTATTCAACTAAACAACCTTTATTTTTATTTTGGAACGAAGTTCCTTATGGGACGATGCGGACGGGTAAGATTTTTTTTAGTAATGCACACAGTGTACGACCTAACTTTGTAATAACGCAAAAAAAATAACATATTTTTTTATCATTCATTGACCACGATCTCAGAGCGTTCGTTTGCGCAATACACTAACTCTTATGCAAACAACCGTGAATGAAGTGTACCACAATAAGTTCGCACGTTACCGAATGACCGTGGGTTGTTGCGAAACCTCCAGTTTTATTTTCTTTATACCTCGAATAGAACTTAAAATTAATATTTTTATAATAAGGAACTTCGTTCCTACATCATACACATCTTTTTTTCATTTTTCATTCCATCTGCATCTTCTGTGTAATCCTTTGAAACCACTGCATTTGATTTTATAATTAATCATCTGAATATAATTTCAGATTTCTTATTTTAAAATTATACATTTTTTTTTTACCTATAGCGTTTGTGTCTTCATATGAAATAAAATCTAAATAAATACCTTTACGATGACACCCGACTTGTCGTCTAGTATTCGAAGTTTTATAGCACGTTAACCCACTATGAAGTATTAACGACCTAAATTGATTGTTTAGTGAAAATAAAAAAGAACCTACATTATCTGCTAGGGGATTTAACGAGGGCAAGATCGACCGCCCGAAGAACTAGCACATTTTATGTTCTGCGGATAATTTTGATCCCTCACAGCCAATTCTTTATGAGAATGAAGGACTTATAAAAAGCCCTACAATTTTTTGGGGTTTGTCGTAGGTATTTGGGTGTTATTCTCTAAGACGGTTATTATTTATTTATTCAGAAACATGTGGAGATACTTCCGATATAAAAACATAAGACGAAAGCGAGAAGACCCAGTTGTAGTGAATACGAATTAAAATGGAGATACATTGAAACACATTAAGATACAAGACAAGAGATACATTAAAATAGGTACAAAAAACATCCTTTGCGGTGCTGTGTAGCCCCACAATTGGTTCTCTTTTCGAAGTTGCTGAGCAGACGTACCAAGGTTCTGATATAGAAGACCATAATCAGATCGATTCTACGATATAGGATAGACTTTTACACAGAAAGAAAAAATTAAACTCCTCGTAACTAAGCTAATGGTACTTAAAAAGAGAACATAGACATTTTTCAAATGCTTACTACTAGAATGTCTTCTACCATGAATCTCGAAACAAGTTTTATTAGTATTCTCAAAAATCTTTCCTACGCAACCATTAAAAAATCTCATATTATATTCCGAAACATCTATCGATTAAAGTTCCAAAATCAGAAGGCATTAAATCCTTTATAAAATGTGTCATAAGTATATTCGTATACATATAATATGTGACAACCGTAAGAGTCTACGACAGGAGCAGGTTCAGTCTAAGTACAAACTAGTTTAGTCATATTTAGTTTAAATTTAATAAATACCCTTAGTTTTGTTTTAATACACTATGCTCCTAAAAACTCCCAAAATTTCTTAAAACTTGTACATAATACGCTTTTATTCAGCTTACCTCCGTCTTGTGATTCAAAAGACTTACACGAGTCCAAAAAATCCAATCTAAAATCGTACATGAGATCCCGAACGTCGGAATAATCCAACTTCTGCAGATTGAAAATCGTCCGAGCCCCGACCCTCCGTCGGGAAATAACTGAATAGTTCCCATGTTTAATTTACTACTGGACTTAACAGTACATCGACGATATTACAGTCTGCATGTACCATTTAGTGTTATCTTCAACGTTGTTAATAGAATTTGGAAATTGTCGTCTGTTGCACAAAACTAGAACTTGTAGTATCGACTGTGAATTACATTAGGATTTCTATTTTTGTCGGCTATGAAACTGCAAATCATACACAATCGTATTGTTGGGTCACAGGAGCTCAAACACAACGTAAATAGCAATTTAAGTTAATTTTTCAGAATATTAACATCGGCGTCATTCTCTCAGCCAACCATAAATTAAAACGATTTCATATCATACTATAGTTTGTGATATAAAATCGTATATATGAAGTAATGATTTACTACAACACCGAGAACCATAAATCATGTTCTATAACCGACCTTTTTATTAAATTTATTTGCACTAGATAGGTGAAAGAACTCATGACCAGGTGGTGACTACTGATGATCGGAATCCTTGAAAATTACAAAACCAACTTACTAACAGACGGCTCCAATTTTAAGATATACTCAATACCGCCCACAACAACAAAGACTACAACTCCCGCCTATGAAAAGCTGCCATCAACAAAACAGATTTCTTGGAAAACAGTACATCTGACCTCACTATGGCTTCATCGATAAAATGGGGTCTATATTAATTAATCGATGCTGGATTAAACCGGTTTTGGAATCCGACAAGTAGGTACCAATGTTATTAAGGATATGCGTACTTAACACATATCCAAGAATCACTTCCATAATGAAAACCTTACCTGAAAAATTTATAAATTTGCAAACCTTATAATGTGCATCCTAATTCTGGCACGAAAGTCATACGTTCTAGTTCTAAGGGTAGAAAAGACGTTATATAACACAGTTGACACTACGATTTCATATCTTAAAGTCAGTGGCATGACATGGCCAGGGATCCAATAATCACATGGGCCGTTAGCACATTAACCCCGGTTTGTTATAAAAGAAAAATAAACAAAGCTTTTGTACATTTTTCTAATGAACTTTGACGTGTGCATTGAACTCTGAATTAACAGATGAGCGAACAACAATTCTCATTGTAACAGACACTGGCTGCCTCCATTACCGCAGTGTGCCAAACAGATGGGTAATTACATGTAGCCCTGAAGCTACGCGGGATTGTGGTTTGGGAGATGTTTCGCAAGTTGAATCTAATCTATTATGGAATAATCTCTAAGAGGGTCGCGATTCCGATCCGGTGGTAGATTCTGCAGAGCACTGCTCTTGCTAGGGCTAGTGTTGGCTAATTCTCTCAGGTTGAGCCCGTGAGCTTACCTACCCGTCCAGGCGTAGTGGAATAACCTCTTAGGATACCAGCGAATAGGTAGGGATTTTTTTTTTATGTAGATGCAGAATTATCGGGCGGATTTTTTTTTGTTTTACGGTAAATTTAAGCCAATATGTATCAACCCAAGTAGACATGACGTTGATGTCATTGTCCTGTTTATTTTTTCGGCAAAGCATGCGCCCCGCACTTAAAGAATAAATTATTTTCCCATTACTATTGGAACTTGCGACTCCAAGTTGGCGTTGGCTTTCGAGTTATGGGTCGAATACAGATTGTTAGGGTTTTTTACCTTTTAGGCAGACAAACATAAAGCCCACCAAGGTGAGCGTTACTTTCGCTCATGGAGATCAGCAACGACAAGGCTATGGCCAAAGTCAATTGGAGAAGGACGTAGGATAATATTCAAAATCAGTTATGAATATGAAAATAATAGGATATGGTAGGATAAAAATTGTAGAAGTCGTTGTGGCCCAAATGATAGGACGTCCGGTGCATTCGTATCTAGCTATGCACCGGTGTTCGAATCCCGCAGGCAAGTAAAAAAACCTATAAGTGATTTCATAGCAGAATTGGTTGGCACATGGTTTGCCATAACAATGATGATGAGTCATGTTTTCGGGAAACTCTATGTGGAATTTAATTATAAAAATACAGAATTTAGAGTTACCCTAAAAATAATAAAAACCCAGCAGCCGTTCGTGCTTTATCGGAAGTACTCGCACGGAAATGAATCTGTCACTTGACGTGGGGGCCAAATAAAACTGGTTACACCCATGCCAGGTGACCCGACCACTGACCCTCGCAAGCCTTTAAGCCCTTAGCATTAGGGTCGTTTATCTTTGGTCTCTTGTTATACTATGACATGTGTACCGATGGAATTATGTTACGATCGTTTTAAATTAATCTGCTCGGTTTGCTGGAGCTATGAAATACTGTTTTTTTTTTAATTATTAAGGCTTATCAGTACAGTAAATTTGTTAATAGCACATTTGTATCAAGCTTATAAATACGTTCGCTTCGTTGGTCCAGTGATTGTGTCGGTTGAACAGAGAATAACAGAGTCCAGTACATTCCATGTTGGAATCAACATTTGTGTAATAATATAATTACTGTTTGGAATTAATGTATACTGCATTATATTCAGTCCCGTATGCGTCTCGTATTCTTCATCTCCTATCACTAATACCACAGAAAAATCCTTATTTGCGACTATTAAATGAAGACCGCGACTTAATTAAAATTTGATTATTATATTTTTTATTTTTTTTAATACTAATGTATTGTCATACTGCTTTCGGCCCTGTATCAATTTCGAATAAAAAATTAAAACCCTGACGTTCATCCAAATCAACGTCGAATTTGCAAAAGGATTGCGAAAACAGATGTAATTAGATAAAACGACATTTCCGTCCAATATTGATAATTCCAAATTCGAATTGCAACGTGTTTAAACAAAACTCATTCTCTTCATTCGCAAATAGTCACACACAGTACAAGTGTACAGAAATAACAATTCGAACTTTGTACACATTTCCCGTCATTCGGGCACGTTCGCACAGAATTTCAATACGTCGTGTTTCGCCTCCCGGACTACGCCACGTACTGTTCTGAGTTAAGGATATTATTATTACATTATATGTAAAAGAAGTCATGTTCTGAATTCGTGAAAAGTAAAGATAGATATAAGCACGTTTGTTTTGTTATATTATTTACTAGCTGACCCGGCAGACTTCATAGTGCCACAATCGATAATAAAAGACCTAAACTTTTGTATAAAATAAACTTAAAACAAACAAACGGAATCCGTCCGACGGGGGACACATCAAAGGAAAAACAAAATTGTTATTTTTGTTTAATTCCGAGCATTTTTATATTTATCTACTTTTTAAACCTTCTCTGGATTTCCACAACTAATCAAGATCAAAATTAGCCAAATCGGTCCAGCCGCTCTCGAGTTTTAGCGAGACTAACGAACAGCAATTCATTTTTATATACATAGATTAAAACACAAGATATTATGTATATGGATCTTACATGAATATAGATTGTCTTTGCCAAAAATACAATACTTTACTTGATTCTGACCATCTAGTAGTAGTAGTGACAGAAACATCACGATCGTTCTAAGCAGTGATATCGAGGCGCTGCTCGGCATGGGAAGCTCTGTCATTCTGGCGGGCGACCTAAATTGTAAAAACGTCAGGTGGAACTCACACACCACAACCCCGAATGGCAGGCGGGTTGACGCGTTAGTCGATGATCTCGCCTTCGATATCGTCGCTCCGTTAACCTCGACTCACTACCCGCTAAATATCGCGCATCGCCCGGATATACTCGACATAGCGTTATTAAAAAACGTAACTCTGCGCTTCCACTCGATTGAAAGTAGTTTCAGAGTTAGATTCAGACCACCGTCCCGTCGTTATGAAGCTTGGTCGCGCTCCCGATTCCGTTCCCGTCACGAGAACTGTGGTGGATTGGCACACGCTGGGCATCAGCCTGGCTGAATCTGATCCACCATCGCTCCCGTTTAGCCCGGACTCTACCCCGTCTCTTCAGGATACCGCTGAAGCCATAGACATCTTAACGTCACACATCACCTCGACATTAGATAGGTCATCGAAGCAAGTTGTAGCGGAGGACTTCCTTCACCGCTTCAAATTGCCCGACGATATTAGGGAACTCCTTAGAGCTAAGAACGCATCGATCCGCGCCTACGATAGGTATCCTACCGTGGATAATCGTATTCGAATGCGTGCCCTACAACGCGACGTAAAGTCTCGCATCGCCGAAGTCCGAGATGCCAGATGGTCTGATTTCTTAGAAGGACTCGCGCCCTCCCAAAGGTCTTACTACCGCTTAGCTCGTACTCTCAAATCGGATACGGTAGTAACTATGCCCCCCCTCGTACGCCCCTCAGGCCGACTCGCGGCGTTCGATGATGATGAAAAAGCTGAGAGCTGCTGGCCGATACATTGCAAACCCAGTGCACGCCCAGCACTCAATCCGTGGACCCTGTTCACGTAGAATTAGTAGACAGTGAGGTAGAACGTAGAGCCTCCTTGCCACCCTCGGATACGCTACCACCCGTCACCCCGATGGAAATTAAAGACTTGATCAAAGACCTACGTCCTCGCAAGGCTCCCGGTTCCGACGGTATATCTAACCGCGTTATTAAACTTCTACCCGTCCAACTCATCGTGATGTTGGCATCTATTTTCAATGCCGCTATGGCGAACTGTATCTTTCCCGCGGTGTGGAAAGAAGCGGACGATATCGGCATACATAAACCCGGTAAACCAAAAAATCATCCGACGAGCTACCGCCCGATTAACCTCCTCATGTCTCTAGGCAAACTGTATGAGCGTCTGCTCTACAAACGCCTCAGAGACTTCGTCTCATCCAAGGGCATTCTCATCGATGAACAATTCGGATTCCATACAAATCACTCATGCGTTCAACAGGTGCACCGCCTCACGGAGCACATTCTTGTGGGGCTTAATCGACCAAAACCGTTATACACGGGAGCTCTCTTCTTCGACGTTGCAAAAGCGTTCGATAAAGTCTGGCACAATGGTTTGATTTTCAAACTATTCAACATGGGTGTGCCGGATAGTCTCGTGCTCATCATACGGGACTTCTTGTCGAACCGCTCTTTTCGATATCGAGTCGAGGGAACCCGCTCCTCCCCACGACCTCTCGCGGCTGGAGTCCCGCAAGGCTCTGTCCTCTCACCCCTCCTATTTAGCTTATTCGTCAACGATATTCCCCGGTCGCCGCCGACCCATTTAGCTTTATTCGCCGACGACACGACTGTTTACTATTCCAGTAGAAACAAGTCCCTAATCGCGAAGAAGCTTCAGAGCGCAGCCCTAGCCCTAGGACAGTGGTTCCGAAAATGGCGCATAGACATCACCCCAGCGAAAAGTACTGCGGTGCTATTTCAGAGGGGAAGCTCCACAAGGATTTCCTCCCGGATTAGGAGGAGAAATCTCACACCCCCGATTACTCTCTTTAGACAACCCATACCCTGGGCCAGGAAGTTCAAGTACCTGGGCGTTACCCTGGATGCATCGATTACATTCCGCCCGCATATAAAATCAGTCCGTGACCGTGTCGCGTTTATTCTCGGTAGACTCCCCATGATCTGTAAGCGGAGTAAAATGTCCCTTCGGAACAAGGTGACACTTTACAAAACTTGCATAAGGCCCGTCATGACTTACGCGAGTGTGGTGTTCGCTCACGCGGCCCGCACACACGTAGACACCCTCCAATCCCTACAATCCCGCTTTTGCAGGTTAGCTGTCGGGGCTCCGTGGTTCGTGAGGAACGTTGACCTACACGACGACCTGGGCCTCGAATCAATTCGGAAATACATGAAGTCAGCGTCGGAACGATACTTCGATAAGGCTATGCGTCATGATAATGCCTTATCGTTGCCGCCGCTGACTACTCCCCGAATCCTGATCAGTCACCGTCGACGCCCTAGACACGTCCTTACGGATCAATCAGATCCAATAACCTTTGCATTAGATGCCTTCAGCTCTAATACTAGGAGCAGGCTTAGGGACCCCGGTAACCGTACTCGTACAACTCGACAAAGAGGTCGACGTGCAACCTAACCCATGCATCAGCCCGCTGAGTTTATCGCCGGATCTTCTCAGCGGGTCGCGATTCCAATCCGGTAGTAGATTCATTCGCGAATTAGGTCTCCTTCGGAGGCGCTCGGGCAGTTGTTAGCAAATCCCGCCCCTCTTGGCTGAGCCTTTGCTCGCCCACCTGTCCTGGTGAAACTGGAAAGGCCTTCGGGCCATCAGTAAACTTTCAATCATAAAAAAAAAAAGAAACGTCACCTTTGTGTTATTTTAATCTACTGTATTGGTTGTTAGTACTGAGGTTATTTTAATTAAATACATACACCATGAAAATACATTGTGTATTCAAACATCAAATAAATTCAGATATCAATTAACCAAACGATAGGATAGGAATTTCAACAATTCTAATAACCAAATGAAATATTGCTGGCAACGCGTTTTGATTGAAAAAAATTGAACTTACAATAATAATTCAAATACTGTCGATATTAGCGATGCCCAGAATTATTGCCAGAATATTATAGTCTTTCATAAAAAATTCATTGCCACTATATAGTTTGTTTGAAGATAAATATCCAAAAGATGATACAGGAAACGATTTAAATAATCGGATCCAACTCAATTCACTACTTGTGTTCCTGCATCCATCATTTTGTCTGTGTCAGAGATAGACGTTTTCAATTTTGTCGGAGCTTGCAGCGTTCAGAATATTGCACTGAAAAGCTGTATTACTGAAACGTGAGGTTTTTCGTGTTAGCTCTACCCAGTAGATTTGTTCTGGGATGGTTTTTAGAGAGGTAGGTGTTTTTGATTAAAACCTCGCAATAAATGCGGCAGTGAATAATGATTTCGCCGATTCCAGAAAATCCTTGAAACATGATATACTACACTAAGACGGGTTTTTAGCCTTAGGTTTAAGAGAAGATGTGGAACCAATTTGGAAATAACCACATCTACGAAAGCACTGCATACCAGTTTTGTATGAATCAATATCACTTCATACCGCAGTGAACAATCGTTAAAGACAATTTAAATATATAACGACTTAAGCAATACATATTTTCTATATATAACTATTACATCGAAATATTCTAAAACTCACAAACGCAGAGTAAGCTGCATTGAAATTGTTGAACTATTCGCTGGGCTGACAGAAACAATGCAAGGTTATAAGCTGACAAAGCGACTGAGCTAGCTATAAGTCTTATGGATGTCAAACGTGAACTATTCATCTTCTCTTGCAAAGCCCGATGCAAGGCGCTACGGAGATGATAAATGGCTTAACTAAATCTACTCTGATATTTGGCTTTGATGGATAGTTATGTAATTTGGACTGGCGTTATTTTATAGACGACTGATATTGTGATTATTGGGATTAAAATCTCGATAAAATTGAATGTCTTGAAAGGCTGGTTAAGACCGTACGATGTACCTAGTGGTTGATGGTCACTTTCGTATGGTCATATTTTCACGCTCATATTTTTAGGACATAAAGATTAATTAATTTAATCCTACTTAACATGGTCAGAAATTATAATGAAATCAAAACAATGTAAAAGATAATACAAAAATAGTTAAATGAGCTGAAACATAAACTCTAAATAACGGAACCAAACCTTGACTTCGAGCCCTCTTTAATATATCGACACAATGACATATTCTAAAACTACCTCTAACCCAACTTGCTCCCATTCAAACGCCTAACCCTATACCTTTTTGATTGCATAATAAAACGTAAAGCCCACTTACCGCGGATTTCTATTTAACCGAGCCGTAATAACAGTGATCGAGTTTCGGCTGCGATTACTGGATCTAAGACCCCAATCCCTTAGCTAATGGAGGAAACTATCTACGAAGACGGTGCTCTTGAGGGTTTCATTTGGCATTGACGTGTAGTACGTAAAAATATTTTGATTAAGATTTGATAGCTACCTCCCGTTTCTAATCCAGAAATTGATTAGATAGGCTCACAGGATGAGCGATTGACTTGTACTCAATCCCAAATTGACATATTTGGTTTACGAAATCTTATGTAATGGATTTGTGAAAAAAAAGTGCTTCTACTCTAACAATGGTTTCTTTTTTGTTGAACTTGGCTTTTTGGCTTATTGCCCTAGATAAGTTTTAGTATCTGAAACAATCAGTTTCCAAGTACAATTAGATCTCAAATTACCGATTATCTCTATCGCTTTTGAAGCTAATGAATTTCTAGCTCTGTTCTCAGAACAATCATCTATCGACGTCCAATCGGTAGGATGCCCATATCTCTTATTACCACTGCTTTATTGTAATCATAAATTTTCGGGATGGATATCTGTAGTTTTATGATCTTCAAATAATAATGTCATTTTCAGTTAAACTTATAGGTATTAAAAAAAAGCCAGTGTAATTAAAGTCCTTTTTATCTATAGTTCTTAAAATAGAATCGATGTCTTAGTAAGAAATAACAATTATGTTAATAGCATATACAATTCATAGAAACATGAAATTAACAAACAGACACAAAACTGTACCCAAGACAAGTTTCTGTATCTAAGGCAAAACTAACTACGTAGATATTTCGATACCAATGCTATAGTTGGAACAGATACGCCGCAGCCGGCGGAAAATCGGTATTTCCTTATCGAAATAGCCTGTAGTGTAAGAAGTAAGCGATTATTCGTTTTAGTAATTATGCAAATTTACTGGTTACTGGTGGTAGGACCTCTTGTCCTGAGTCCACACGGGTAGGTACCACCGCCCTGCCTATTTCTGCCGTGAAGCAGTAATGCGTTTCGGTTTGAAGGGTAGGGCAGCCGTTGTAACTATACTGAGATCTTAGAGCTTATATCTCAAGGTGGTGGTCCATTTACGTTGTAAATGTCTATGGGTTCCAGTAACCACTTAACACCAGGTGAGCTGTGAGCTCGTCCACACAACTAGGCAATAAAAATAAAAATAAAAAATAATTACATGTCTGTTGTATATAGATTTTACATAATTTAATCATTTGTTTCTATAAATTTACTGATAAATTATTTTATTAGATTTTCATTAGTCATACTTACTGGTTTGGTAAATACGGAGTCTAGATGCGTATATAGGTACGCTAATCCTGTTACGTAACAGGAACGTCAAGATTTTAGATGTCAGGATAGCCAATACTATATGATTGAAACCGTTTACTATTCAATATTACATCAGCCGCGCCGACTCCAAGGTGAATACTTCGTAAAATCTACACAATAAACCTCCGATCTATCAAGTTGGGAATACATTAAGGATTAACTCGTGACCTTCTAAATTAAGCCACACACGTAACTGTGCCTTGAATTGTGTATAATTTGAAACTTGATCAATGTTTAGTTGGAATGTCGAAGATAACTCCACAGGCCTGTGTTGTAATGCGTAAGGCCTTTATTACTTATATCGTTATCTGTTCTGCTATTGAATATCCTATCAGTTTCAAATTTGCTAACGATTTAATGTTGTCTGGATATAAGAATTATCAGGGTTTTTATCCTTGACAGACTATTTGTTTAGCGATGGACAGACGAGGCTATGGTCCGCTTAGATTTAAGTGCGTATGTATGTGAAAAGCATAACAGTATTGCCGTTATCTACCTTGTTACAACGGAGGTCGAGATTTTGATTATAGAGTGTTTATTTTTATTTTACGTCACTTTAAAGTTTACGCAAATTTATGAAATTCCTTATGGGACGATGCGGAGGGATACCCTAACCGGGAAAAAACGTCCGTAACGTAAGAATTTTATTAGTAATGCACACAGTGTAGGACTTAACTTCGTAATAATGTACAAAAAATAACATATTCTTTTATCATTCATTGACCACGATCTCAGAGCGTTCGTTTACGCAATACACTAACTCATATGCAAACAACCGTGAATGAAGTGTACCACAATAAGTTCGCACGTTACCGAGTGACCGTGGGTTGTTGCGAAACCTCCAGTTTTATACCTCGAATAGAACTTAAAATTAATATTTTTATAATAAGGAACTTCGTTCTTATCCGGTGTCCCACGACACCACACATCTTTTTTATTTTTTTATTGCTTAGATGTATGGACAAGCAAACGGCTCCCGTTCTGTTTCTACAGTACAGTGGCTACCCCGCTCTTTAAACTGAAACACATTACTGGTTCACGGCAGAAGTAGGCAGGGTGGTGTTACCTATCCGTGCGGGTTCACAAGACGCTCCACCATCAGTAATTACGCAAATTATAATTTTTGCGGCTTTGTTTCGTATCGTGAACATTTGCCAAGTACGTATTTCTCTCAGTCACAGACTCAGTCACAACGCTCAAAAGGAATAGACCGAATGTCGTGTCTTTTAAGCCACGACGACCTCAAAATTCATAAAGATCACTACTACTCAGGATCTTAGTCTATATTGTCTTTAATAGATACAAAACCACAATATATTCTGAACGGTTATAATATGTTTCTAAAAAAGTATGCCTTTTTGTCATTGTTAACAAACTATTGAATAATAAACCTTTTCGCAAAGCTAACCGTGGAAACAAAAGTACAATTATCCGAATTGTAACACGCAACAGTAGAGAGAGCTGCATTATTCCTACACAGTCTGCGTCTGAATTAGCTTATAAATAAATTGAGTTACAACTCAAAACAATAATTTGATTAGACTGCCATGCCCCGCCGCTTACGAATTTCAAGCTCGAGAGGAAAGTTTTACACAGAATATGCACATTGTTAATGAATTCTCACACGCTTTGCTTTAGAATTATTTTGGCTGTTCTTTATTATTTTTTGAAAGGGAATTCGGTTGATTGAATAAAAATAGTAATTTAATTTAACTTAAGCGTCACTATAATTACGTGTTATTGTATTTAAAAATAGTAACTCTATAACCGGCTTAAAAAAGAGAGAGAAAGAAAAAGAGAAAGGTCGAATGTTATAATTTTTTTTTTTAACTACCATTGAATCTTTATTACATTATCATTGGGACTTAAACAATTGGGATTTGAATATTTTTTGATAGAATGTCAGTGGTCTACAAAGATAAATGAAGAGCAAAACATTTACTTAGTTACAGACTTTTTGTATTGATTTCAAATGCACTCCTGGTTTAGGATGAAGAATCAAAATTTTACGATACTCATCTTATTCTCAACCCTTTCTCTACATCTTCTTTAATGATCAAAATCATTACTAAATTGTAATAGAACTCTGGCATTACGTAAATTAACATCGCGTCATATTCGAGAACGGTAAATAATTAAAGCGAATTCTAATCGAGTTTACGAAGGAATTCGTGTGACACTCATCACCCACACCTTGGGAAATTATGTTGGAATTTTAATGCTATCGACCGAAGGGTCTTAATTGAAAAACTTTCGCTCCATCCCGTCGCAGAATGTGCTAAGGCTATGTGTTGAATTAATAAGGAGCGCTGTCAAATATTCCAATTGAGTTATTGACGTGTAACGTGATACGTGTGAATTTGGAGTGAGTTGTGTTAGCAGAGATTTTTGTAAGGATCTCTGAAGGGTTTACATAATAACTAGAACCATTAGTAAAGTTATTCGCAAATTAGTGGCTAAAGACAGAAACAATTCAGTAAGAAGAAGATAATCTAGAAAACAATACTTATGATGAAGAAGACTTATGAAAAACCGAGGAAGTAGTTGGTGATGGCCGGGATCTCATACTAGTATATGTTAAAGTAAACAGCGTATAGGGGTAGCTATTGTAGATTGATAATATTTATTAGAAAAGCTGAAAGGTACAAATGAAATTTTTAAGCATTGTATGCATCTGTAGATATTTTGAACAATAATATTCGAACATCCAATCTACGGAGCCAAAACACGAGCTCGGCGAAAGATCTTAGCTTTCTCGTTTAACTCCAAACTCCGATGTAATATATACATGCAACTTTCTTTTTGATCGTCCCCAAAAGTCTCTGACCCAAAATAGCAGGCTCTTTTTAAAAGCCAATCGATGATTCGAGCACAATTCTCAAAAGTGTACTTCACACCTTAATACCAGTTCATCTGTCTATTCTAACGTTATTTTTCACACGATTTCCCATTAAAAGAGACATATAATTCAGATTCGGTTTTGGAGAATGCGAAAGTTTGATAGTAACATTTTAGAGCTTAGTGTAAAAATGTACATTGGGAGTGATTCGACGGCGTTTGGCTGCGTTAAGTGGATCTGGAGAATCGTTAATACGAAAGCAGCTCAAACTTTTGTCGTTTATAAATTTTTTCTGTGATGTGAAAATGTCTCAATTTTTATTGGGTCGTAACCAAGAAAAATCGTTAAATATTTTATTTTTTACTGTCTACCTTATCTATTTTCAGTTAAGTGTATCTATTGATTAATGGTATTTTTTTTGTCCGACAATTTTTAATTACAGTATAATTTTGTTTGAATGTAAAATAGAATATCTTGATTATCACAACGACTACCGTGTATGTTAGTTTCAAAATTCAAGTTACGTATTCAATGCACTACGAAACTAATTGAATATTTCACTGCTTTTCTGCATAACCTAACCATAGTAGAATAAAGTCCCGCTAAGTTGATAAATGAATGACTGTACCTAAAGAGTTTAGGGCTAAATGGATAACGCGGCAGGTATAACAGAGAATCCGCTGTACTTGCAACGAGTTATATAATTCAAATAATGAGATAGGTAGTAATCTTTCTAAAGCTTGACTTGATTTCAGATAAGAAAGAAAGCCAAGAAAGATTTACCTAAAAAATATAAGTGTACTTAGATAAGGTAAGTCTTCAGTAGTAGATGATGGCTTCGCTGTATAATCGGCATTGCTGATGTCCATGAGCAACGGTAATTATTTACGATCAAGTGGGCCATGTGATGATCTGCTTATAACGCTAATAAAAATGTATTTAGTAGAACGGTATTGGAAGTCTGTAGGTGTAAATAATAGCATTTTGCCTTGCGTTATTAAATTGCTTCATTTTAAAGATTAATACCTTAAATAATATAATAGAATTACGATTTTGTTGACTAAATTAATTTTTCAAGCTTTGAGTACATATTATCAAGCTATTTCTCAGAAATGATCAGTGTAACTTTCATAAGAACTTTGATATGACTATCACTGCCAACATGATAACTTTAACATACAAAGCCGGTTAACGTCATCATGTCTCCGTCAGCTGTGGTTAAAATCCGAAAATATCACATCAATCTTCAAAGATTAATCGTTAAACAGGACTCGTGAGCCTTAAATAAACGAACCTTATTCATAAGAGGTCATTATTTTAATGGTATCTCTAATGTTTTATGACACACATCTGAAAAGGGATGACATTTCAGCTAAGGGTTGAAGATACAGTTCGTGGAAACTGAAGGCTTTAATCTCTTGTTTTAATTAAATATATAGGAATGTGATTTTTGATAGTGATCACATGGGAAATGTAAACTTTGACAAAGGATTGTTTTGTACTGACATCAGCTGTTACAGAGTAGAAGCTGAATCGTGCCAACGAGATTTACATTGGAATCTACAATATATAACACTTTACATACAAATAAAATTAGTTTAATTAAATCATGCCTTGGAGCGATTTTTTCTAAACTCTTTGTATCCAAAATATACTCATTCATCATTCAACAACTTACGTCAGCCCCATCAACAACGATCGGATAATCGACGCATAAAAGCGTTGGATTTGAACAAACAAACTTGTAACCATAATCCAATTAGAGATTTCCGATAAGATATGAATTCTAGGAAATCTTTCGTATATACAACTAAGTTGCGAAGAAGGAAATTCGATATTCGGAAGATCGTTTTTTGGACGTCCTGTTTTTCATGAACCTAGAAATGAAAATACTTATTTTAATTTTTCAAGATTTCATATTGACGTTTTACGAAGTGCCAAACTGGTGGTAGGACCACTTGTGAGTCCGTACGGGTAGGTACCACCGCCCCGCTTATATCTGCCGTGAAGCAGTAATGCGTTTCGGTTTGAAGGGTGGGGCAGCCGTTGTAACTATACTGAGATCTTAGAACTTATATCTCAAGGTGCGTGGCGCATTTACATTGTAGATGTCTATGGGTTCCAGTAACCACTTAACACCAGGTGGGCTGTGAGCTCGTCCACACATCTAGGCAAAAAAAAAAACTAATAAAGTCACCCATAGTATCATATCGCTTTTTATAACATTATTTTCTAATATTAAAATTACCTTTACAATCTCATATTTAATCACCACTTTATAGAAAAGTACCCAATAAAGATGTAGAAAATTGCTAGAGATAATTAATTTACAAACAGGACTTGTATTAATAATGCCGCAAAATAAAAATAAAATACAGTGCTTTTTTTTCTGTTGACCTACAGCATTTTCACTAAATTTATTACTTGTGTTAATACTGAATTAATTCGTAAGTACCATGGGCCACTTTTAGTGAATTTTTAATTTATAAATAATATTTGTTAAGTGAATTAAAATATTGACAAGACCCATACGCCACTGGAAACTTTGAAGCGAATATCAATGCTCATAGAGGTTCTATGTTAATGTCAAGTGCTGGACCAAACTAAATTCTATTTAAATATGCGAAGTGCACAGACATACTTCGAAATACCACCGTTTTCATTTAAAAATTCAATTTTATCACAGAAAGACTGACCAAGATTTCGCTAATAAATCTTTGATTTGATAACCTATGTACGTACAACCCTATCTAAGTTAACAGTGTTTGAATAGTAGTCTTTAAGGCATGACCCTTAAGATATATGCCGACGAATTAATTTTCAATCCCCGAATACTTCCCGCCAGAAGTACAATGGAAAATCTGTTGTAAAACATAAAGTACATTCAAAGGAATCATGTCATTATCTTATCCTTGGAACAAGAAGGATCTTACGTCTCAAACTCGGGCCTGATTAATTAGACGAAGTTTAATTAGCTGCCTTTAATTATTCATGACGTCACGGCGACGCCATGCGATCAGAACGAAGCCGGAAGGATCCCTTAGTCGTCGTTTGCTTTGCGATTTCTTTATTGCTACAAAATGGTCGTTGGGCTAGTCCAATACAATTGTAACTTTATTGGTGTGGCGAAAAGTGGGCATTGACATTCATGTTATGTATAGGCCCCATTGACTATATTAATAGGATGGAGGATCTGGTCATCTTAAATTTGGCTTTGATTAACGACCGTTCTTTGAAGATGTCACAACCTTATTGTTACAGTTAAGTAAGAATAACAGTTTAAAAAAAAACAGTAAGAATAAAAAAAAATTATAAATCGAGAAATCATTTTTCATTCCAAAATCAATTTTTACATTCCGAATTTCGAACACAAATACGCATTTAAGAGCGCGTGTTATGTAAATCGTGCCGTTGTCAGAGTATCGAATGAGATTTAAAAAAATGAAATTAAAAAAAACATTCGACGAATTTCATTTGGTAAATTCGCTGACGTCAATTTCATAACTGAATTCCAAAATGATTTCGAAGTTGAAGAATTTTCGCGCACGCCCTTTCAGCTTACGAGCATATTTTGACATTTGCGAATTAATTGGAAAACTTTTCGCTTTCGTAGTTTTTGGTTTAGCGTTTTGAAATGATAATCTATTTATCTATTTTTCATTATTTAATAAGAAGTAATCGATTCACGGAATTCGCCGCTTTTTTTTCTAATTCATATAAGACAGTCGTATTTACCTAACCTCTATGACGATTCAGTCCATGACTAATTCGTGTTTTTTTTTCAGTTTTTGCTAGTAATAGACTCTATTGAACCTACTAATACGGTTTAATATCACATTTATTATTATTATTTATTTCCAATATTTCAAATACCTTACAGTTTTCATGGTTATGGACAACTATAGTGTTCTTCTTCGACATATGTTTAATGTGCTAACTGGGGTAGCGCAATATTAGAAAGTAAGGTAAAAGTAATTTGAATCGTAAGGACTTGTATTCTATAAGGCTATTAATATAAAATGTGAAGTCGTCCTGGCCTAAAGGATAAGACGTCTGGTGCATTCATATGTAGTGATGCACGGGTGTTCGAATCTCGCTGGCAAATACATTTTTTTCTAATGAAATACGTACGTAACAAATGTTCGCGATTGACTTCCACGGTGAAGGAATAAGATCACGTAAAAAAAATCAAACTGGCTAAATTATAATTTGCGTAATTACTAGTGGTAGGACCTCTTGTGAGTCCGCACGGGTAGGTACCGCCACAATTGAAGCAGTCATGCGTTTCGGTTTGAAGGGTGGGGCAGCCGTTTTAATTTTACTGAGACCTCAGAACTCATATCTCAAGGTGGGTGGCGGCATTTGCGTTGTAGATGTCTATGGGCTCCGGTGACCACTTAACATGTGGGCTGTGAGCTCGTCAACCCATATATGAAATAAATAAAAAAAAACTGCATTAGCGATCTAAAAAAAATCAGCAAATATTCATGACGCCAAACCATCAACACTTAATCCTTATCTTCGCGGCGCAACTAAAACAAGGAGCCCAGAACAAGGGTTAATTTACATAACCACGTACCGAAATGACGTTTAATTAAAATCGCGGCCCTCTGAGCTTGACAAATTGCTCTCAACGTCCCCACCATACCTTGGTAAGTAGCACCATGTATTTTTAGGCATAATGAACTATGGCGCTAGAGGAACGCCATTAATTATGGGCAGCAGTGCCAGCTTTCGTACCTAATAAATGAAAGTTGAAAATTCCGGGGACATTATAGCTATTTTTTTATTAATTGAAATAACGTCCCGCCTGATATGAAGTTGTTAAACGAACCATATTATTATGTAGGCTAGGTCTGTTTTCCGTTATTGATGTGAAACATCTATAGCCGCACGTAAAACCAATTTCTGGCGTGGCGACGCATGCCATGGCGACGCGTCGCCATGCGCAATCGACTGTGCGATTCTCTCCCACTCGATCCGGCGTTAAGCCATCTCTCTCGCTACACTGAGCTCGGATACCTATAGTGTATACTCCGTAGTGTATACAGTGTTGTTTACTACAGTACACATAACCTGTGTTTTACTTGAAAACAAATTATTTTTTCGTAATATTTTATTTTATCATTATCACATATTTAGTTCCTATCACAATCTGTTATTTTCTGCATATTACTTTTACAAAATAATGTCGATGTTTCACATCTGCCAGGCGTCCTGTGAGTGACGGCTCACATTTTTTATTTATTTATTCTTCCATGTTGTGTTACTTGTTGTGGTTACTTGCTGCCGAGTGCTTATCGCTCCGAAACTACATCAAAGTTCTATTCCTCATGGATCTCTTGTCAAAATTAGATTTAGCTGATTCTAAAGGTATCAAAACTTCGATGACTTGTTTGAGTTCCGTTCGGATAAACCAGCTATGATTTGGTGAAATATTTCTGTAGGCTAAAGAGCAATCCACTTCCCCACCTTGACACATGAGTTTTGATCGGATTATCAGTTCTTTCATCCTTGAAATGCGCTGTTTTAGCACAGAATAGTCGGTAGTAGGTTCTTAAATAATAAATAGCAGGTAACAAATCACGCACTATCATCCAGTCCTAAATTATGATTCTCTGTGTTATGGGTACCAGAGACTGACATACATACTTATATACGTTTGAATGTAAGCATATACAGATAATATACACTCAGACAAAGAGCAGATAAACCTGCCCTAATGTAGGAATTGAACCCACGACCCTTGGTGCAACAGTCAGAGGCGCTAACTACTTGACCACCGAGTCAGTCATTTTTGAAAGCTACTAATTGTTAGATCATCGTTTTATTCCATTGTTCGTCGATGTCACTAAGAACAATAAACCCTTTGTTTGGGTCCTACATACACTAGAAGATGATGCAAACGCGCCGTGGGCAGAACACCAGTCAGATGGTCAGATCTAGTAGGGGAAGCACTTGGTGGTAGTCTGTACCATGCGATCCATGCCACCAGCGATCGAACAATGTGGAGGAGGAATGTCCCATGTGGTCGCAATCCTCAGCAGTGAGGGAACAATATAGAAGAAGATACACCAGAACTAACAGCAAAGGAATTTTTTTTGAAATATTCTGTATCACCTATAAAATTCTCTTCATAGTTCATACATTATTTATGAAAACGAACTGGATGGAACAGCGAACCATCACAAAAGATATCGCATTTGGAGCTTACAATTCAGTAATAAATTTTATACGTTTTCAATGTTTGGATTTAAAGTTTTACAAATAAAAATGGTATTGTTATTGAATTATTTATGAACACGTAAGTAATTCTATAACAATTTACATATTAGTTTACACAGTATTATTACAAGAACAGTTTACATATTAGTGTTATTCAAATATATTTTTTATATTTATAATGTATTTATTTATTTAAAGAAAAATACAGTTTAGCTTTGTAAAACTATAGCAATTGAGTTGCTCTTATAAAGAGAAACAAGATTTAAAGCTATTGCTTCACCATTATTTTTATATCTTTTTATATTTTAATATTGCAAAAATGCTCTTTTTATGTCTAATGTTCTAATGTTTCAATAATCGAAATTCTATTTATGTCATCTATAGAAGAATGATATAAATAACATATTAACCTCTGTAAGGATTAATCGTATAGAGGTTACATATTTATAATTAATTTATTTATTACTAGCGACCCGCCCTCGCTTCGCTTCGGAAACATTAAAACACACATGAAACCAAAAAAAATAATAAAAAAAAATTAAAAAAAAGTAGCCTATGTTCATCAGGGACAATGTCGGCTTCTAATGGAAAAAGAATTTTTCAAATCGGTCCAGTAGTTTCGGAGCCTATTCGAAACAAACAAACAAACAAATCTTTCCTCTTTATAATATTAGTATAGATAAAAAAAGAACACAATATTCCTAACCTAAAAGTACATGTTATTATCCGCAACATGCTTCGTCAGAAAGTACAATACTTACTTTCAGCTGCAAGCGTCGTCATAAGTAACATAAAAATTATATATTATTCTATGATATTATTCTATGAGTCTAGTTAACAGTAATGAGCTTCCACGAGTTGTTACATTATGCTCAATATCTCTTCGGCAAAGCAGTTACGCTCCGATGATGCAAGTTGTGGATCTATTAAATAAAACAATTGAGAATAGAAATCTTTATGTCTAAATGTGAGTGACGGAATTCATTTTTTTTATTCGTCTTCTTCTACCCTTCCTGACTAGAGCAATAACAAAGTGATTCCTGCATAACATAGTACCTGTAAGGCTTTTATAACCTCGCATGGATAGGTACTGGCATTTTGCCTATTTCTAGCGTCTAAGCAGCCACGCCTTCTGGTCTGAAGAGCCAACGGTGGTCATACTATACCTTTGAGATTTATACCTAATGCATTTGCATGTCCACCGTCCACTTTTGGACTGTGGTCTCCTTTGTAGACTATAATAAAACTACAAAGATATTTGGATTCTTATAATACACAATATAACTTCGAAAAAAATTTACATATCGTCTTCTCGCATTCAAACTGTATAATCTCAAAACTTACTACTTTTACAGGAGAGTGTTTTAAAGGTTTAACATGTGATATTTTTAATATTAATCATCTTTGCAAAATTATTTTTTTATTTTTTTACCAGATACATTATGTCTTTTAAAATAAGATAAAATTATGTATTAATTTTGTTAATGGTAGTCAAAATATAGGTAAACTAAAAAAAAAACTAAAACTGAACTACGCTCTTTTGACAGTATTTACGAGAAAAAATTACTGGTGATACCAAATGATTCCGCATAATAACTCAATTTCGAATATTTTTGGAAATTGTACACTTTTAATGCGAAGAGACGATATGTGAAAATTAAAGTCAAATTTTAATTGTGTAAAGCCCGAAAGCTTATAAAAAGAACTTACTCCCTGTTAGTTTTGTAGACACTATGTTTTACTTTCGAAAGCGAAATACGCGAACCGAAGAGCTGGTCGCATTAAAAATTCAAAAAGTAGCTCCTCGCGTAGCGCCGGTAGCAGGAGCTTTTTGTAAAATTTATAGCTTTTGCAGGAAAAGCTGTGGGCGGATACTGTAACACTGAATTTAGAGCCGCCGCTGACACAGCTGCGTTTGCATCTGAAGATAATATTGACAAGACAACTGTACCGAGCTTTCGCGTAGACGAATCTCGAAATGGGATTTCAGTGAATAAACAGCGGAAATTAGTGAACTGCTTTCACTGATTTATTCTATACGTCAAATAGCCGGTAAAAACTAGCAAGTGGTAAATACAAAAAAAGAAGGAAATTCACTAACTATTTACTAGTTGAAAGGAGTAATATAAGCCAATGACGACGATGCGAAACTGTCGTCAGTTTGAAATGTCAGATATAACAATTCTATAACAAGATTGTGAATTAGATAAGGCTATCAAGGGGGCGACTTTTTTAACTGTAACTGCTAACAACGAGTAGGTGAGCTCACGGGGTTCAACTTGAGAAAATATTCTAACCCTGGCCCTAGCCAGAGCAGTGCTTCGCTGAATCTACCACCGGATCGGAACCCACTGAGAAGATCCAGCGACAGACTCAGTGAGTTGTGTTTATGAGCTAAATCGCATGTCGAATGCTTCGTCGTAATCGACGAATTCAATCAGGAGGGTGAAGAGCCTAAAAACACCGACAAGATATTGTGGGCGATGGCGGCTTTTCTTTGCCTCGTCGTCCAAAACATGTCAATAGAAATTGTCCAGTACTTAAAATCTCAGAGAAATTTCGTAGGGCGATAACCCAGATTTAATCAAACTATTATTTAAAACAATTACTCAATCCGATATTACAGAACATACGGTTAGGTATCACCACCCCGCCTATTTCTGCCGTGAAGCAATAATGCGTTTCGGCTTATAGGGTGGGGCAGCCGTTGTAACTACACTGAGACCTTAGAACTTATATCTCAAGGTGTGTGGCGCATTTACGTTGTAGATATCTATGGGCTCCAGTAACCACTTAACACCAGGTGGGCTGTGAGCTCGTCCACCCATCTAAGCAATGAAAAAAAATATCAAATGTATTTCTAGATTTCAGGCACAGCACCGAAGCTTAAACGTTGAAATAACAAATAACGCATCTGCCAGGAAGATTTCGAAACAAAAAAAAAGGCATATGGGAAGGCGAACAGATAACCAGCCTCGGGAACTGTACTGTCATAACAATGAATGGCCGAGTGTATCGCACATTCAACTCTATGTGTTTTAATTTAAAGTACATATTACTGAATGCTGGTTCATCGTTACTTAATCGCCATTGCATCAAATGGGCAATCTAATAATATTGAAAATTTAATTGCCTAAGCACACATTAATGGGCTGGAACCCCCTGAGTTTCTTGCCGGATCTTCTCAGTGGGTCGCGTTTCGGATTCGGTGGTAGATTCTCATCATCATCATCATCAGCCTGCGGCAGTCCACTGCTGGACATAGGCCTCGCCCAAAGCTCGCCACTGAACCCGATCTTCGGTTCTACGCATCCAGTTACTGCCAGCTGCCTTGCGCAGGTTGTCGCTCCATCTAGCAGGAGGGCGTCCTACACTACGTTTGCCGGTTCGCGGTCTCCACTCCATAACACGTGGTAGATTCTGCGAAGCGCTTTTTGGAAGATCGTAGGGGTGGGTGAAAAACTGCTCACCCCTCCAATTCTGCCGCAAATAATTCATGGTTACTATAGAAAAGCAGTTTAGTTAAGAATATTTTAATGGAAAGGCTTAATTCGTACATACATAAATTGTGATTAGACTGTGTATTTATTTTTACGAAGCAAAAGATTGATATATAGCTTTCCACAAAGATATAGTTTATGGTTCGGAGCGCGCTACTTCCAGAAAAAATAATAATAGGCGTTGTATTATTAACGTTTTCTGTAATACAGGTTAGAAAACATAGCACGCCAAGCATGAAATAAATACAGAGCGAATCGAAAAATCCTATTATTGAAATCGAAAGGTTCATTCTTGATACAAAGAACACTAGTCATAAAGTCGCAAAGGGTTAAAGGGTCAAATGCTCCCCCCAACCGAGGTGTTTGGCGTATCGTACACTATCGGATTTCCCATGAAAATTGGTTCACGGAAAAGCTTTCAGTTCTCAAATTGTATTTTTTTATTTATGCTATCATTTTATTCGTACTTTCCGTTCAATACATAAAACTTGAAGCTACATTTTCAATTGGTTAATGATGAATTTTAATGACGAAATAGTTGATTAGTATCTCTTATAATTTTTTCAAAAATATGTAATTTTTTTCACCATGAATCTTGGTTTTACGTAAAGTTGTAATTCATTTTGATTTTCGTTAAATTATATTATATTGTTAATGTCAATTTTCCACATCCGCTGCCTTTGGAGAAATAAATTAATTATTACTATTTTCTTCTGTATTCACGAGTCCTTATAAAGCTACTGCTGACGTCCGTGACCACGAAAACTGTATGATATTCGAATCTGAACGGAATTAAGATAATGACAATAATAAACGCGATATCAAACATTAAAAATCTATATATTAATACGTGAAGCAAAAACTTTGTATCCCTTTTTACGAAAAACGCGAGAACGGAGGAGTATGAAATTTCCCACACTTATAGAGAATATAGAGAAGAAGTGCACAATGCTAATATATTTTTTAAAATAATGCATAAAAGATACATTAAATCAATAAAGCAAACATTACACACACTACATACCATGTATTTGACGCACACACGCATGCATACTATTTATTGTCAAACTTTTGTTCTTGACGTCTGTTGTCAAATTGAGAATTGATTAAATATTGTTTGTCTTTGTTAATATTTTTTATAGTGTAGTCTTGGCGAAATTTGTGATTATAGAAGTATAAAATACAATCATAATAGTGTACAAACTTACAATTCCAATTAATTATAGTCGAATGTCGACTACTGCGGGACCTCTAGTAGTTGTAATTAACTTAACTAGTGTTAACCCAATCGAAACTACACTTCAATTACTGATATGTTAAGGTTTAGTTTCCTTGTACGGATTTAATATAGAGATTTTCTCTTTTGTTTTATTATTGACTTTTTGAAAATAAGTATATTGAATACGCTGAAGCTCGCAACAAAAAAGAACGCTGAGAAACAGTGAAAAATTGCACTCGACGGTCGGCAAAACCGGACTATTTCCACTATTTTTATAACAACAAAGCCCATTATTGGCTACAACATAAATTACGAAAATCGGTTGACCAACAGTATGTAGAGAAAATGATAATAACCTGCCTTTCCTCTGTTTATTTTAATTCAATTTCAAATAAAAAAAATTATTTGTTTTTTCGCCAAAAACGTGTCAGAAATCATTAAACTTGTTATCATAGACCGCTCGTTATTATAGAAGCTATGTCAAAGGAAATCAACTGACACAAACCTCGTCCACTCCGGATGTCTGCAGATGACGTCATAGCCGCTCTCCCGGAGAAACTCGACTTTAGAAGCTAGACTGAATAGTGTTATGCATCTTTCATTCCTATTTACGATTTATAAGTTTTTTCAAAGATTGTTTACTGAAAATATGTTTACCGTGTTTTTTTTCTTTCTTGACTAAAACACTACAATTGTGCTCAAATTATAAACATTAAAGTGTAATTTGAATTTAGAAAGATAGTAAACTAACTTTATTGGTAAGCCTAGGGTTGTGACAGTTAAAAAAAAAGAGTAGGATATGACGTAATTAAAAAAAACGGTCACTTTACCGCTAATCCGCTATTGACTCAGCTGGTCTCATGTAAATCGTCAGTCGAATTTCGACTACCAAGGGACCACTACTATACATTTTTATTGTTATTTTTATGTATAGATAGAAATATATATGTAAAGTGTTGAACACGGCGCACCGACCAATGGAATAACGAGTGAAGCTGCATTTACTGATTGTATTACTTATTATCTACAAATCTATCGTCTATGAGTCGTGGGATGTGTAGATAAACAGTTTTAAGAGCTCTTTATCTAGGTGTTTAATGTCTTCGTATATTGAAATGTTAAAGTATGTAAACAGTCTCTGGTTTAATACCGCGAATCTTAGTTTGGAGCCAGATGTTTACAAGTCGTTCCGCGGTTGCTATTATTATTATTATTTTTATAACTATTACATTAAACTTTAGGAGCTACGGCTGTGCTTTGTCTTTGAACTTACCCGCAATAATCTCCGCTGTATGTCTGAATTAGGGTTCCTCTAACAAAAGAAGGATAACCTCGGGTTTTTAACCCATAGACGTAAATGTGCGACTTCCACCACCCAGCGCGACAGGTCAACTTTATTGATAAGTGCATTTTAATTTTAATTAAAAATTGTTAAGTTATATTTTTTAAATTTTAGGTAAGGAGAGAAACCAAGGTACAAAACTAATTTACAAAACGCATCACGATTGGTCGCTTTGGTCTTATATCCAATGTCTTGAGCCAATCAGCCAAATACAGGTCCACGGCACATGTCAATAAAATATTTGAAATATTTGAAAAGTATCACGAAACTGAGTCCAATTTTGACGCGGAATGTATTTTGTTCTCCCTTCACAAATTTCTGATCAATATTCTGTTTATTAAATATTTCCGTCTACTTATACCGTTTTACCTTCTGTGTACATAATTTGTTTGTTTTCGTGTCAGTATTTAAGTAATTTTACATTCGTATGAACTCGTCGTGACCTAACGGATAATACGTCCGGTGCATTCGTGTTGAGTGATGCACCGGTGTTCGAATCTCAGACGGGTACCATTTTTTCTAATGAAATACGTACTCAACAAATGTGCACGATTGATTTCCACGGTGAAGGAATAACATCGTGTAATAAAAATGAAACCCGCAAAATTATAATTTGCATAATTACTGGTGGTAGGACCTCTTGTGAGTCCGTGCGGGTGGTTACCACCATCCTGCCTATTTCTGCCATGAAGCAGTAATGCGTTTCGGTTTGAAGGGTGGGGCAGCCGTTGTAACTATACTTGAGAACTTATATCTCAAGGTGGGTGGCGCATTTGCGTTGTGGATGTCTATGGGCTCCAGTAACCACTTAACACCAGGTGGGCTGTGAGCTCGTCCACTAATCTAAGCAATAAAAAAATAACACGAACAGACTTTAACTTATAAGATGTTCCCAGCAATTACCATAGTTTAAAGATACATATAACACCGTAATAATCGCTTCGTAGCTTAACAAATCTTTTGAAAAACCCGAAATTGCCACCAAATTGTTTCCATTAGTCCGTCTGGCGCTAATAACAAAGCAAAACGAAACTTGTATGGCAAAACGTAGAAATAAGAAACAGCACTAAGCCTTTGAACCGTATGCGATTTTCCAATCTTTATCGTGGAGCACTCGCCAGTAAAAGGGGCTCCGTGCAATGTGTTCCGAATTCATGAATCTTTTGTGCGGTCTGTGAGCCGTAAGAATCCAATATAAATCGACTGTGTCTCCAATTTCGTGCGCTTGGTCAAAAAAAAAAAACCCGGCGCAACGATATTATTCGTTTTTGTCGTTCGCATTGAATAATCAAAGTTGTGAACTGTTCTGTAAATATGTAAACGGACTTATTAAGTTCAATGACCTGGAGCTAGAATTTTCTGTTCACGAAACATACAAGAGAAGAACAAAATCTTGACTTGTAAATGCCCCTCACAATTCAGACGTTCCAATATTCGAACGGTTTATAAATGTTACTACATAAAAGGTCACTAACCTCTTGGTTCCCGGACAGAGATCGGGTGTCGGGTAAGAGATTGTAAAGGGAGTCGCTTAGTGGGTAAGGCCTAAAAGCATTCTTTAGCCCACGGGCCGCTTTCAACGTCTGCGGGCCGTCATGACTCACATACCCCGCACGCCCCCTAAGCGTAAATCTCATGGACCTCGGCCCCCAGTCCGAAAAAAAAAGGTTACTTACCTCTGGGCCGAGGTAGGTGGTACCCTACCTATTTCTGCCCTCTATGCTGTACTTTACGATTCAAAGGATGGGATTGCCGACACACTATAACATGAGTACTTAGACCTTTTCTGCCGAGTTGGGGGGCGGCATGATTATGGACTTCGGTAACTACATGACGCCTCTCCTTTGTCGTATCACTCTTGTCAGAGCGGTCGTGGCCGTCATTCAGTATCATTGCTGTGGGCAATGATATATTATATTATATTTTACTAGTGGTAGGACCTCTTGTGAGTCCGCGCGGGTAGGTACCCGGAAGGGTAAGGGCCTGGCTATCTTAATTACTGAACGGCAAGCAGGGCAGAGTCCGTCAATTCAATCCTAAAGGATCTTTTGTATTCCTGACCTCTATTCATCCCCAAACACTGCTTACATAAATCCCGTAACAGAGTTTGGAGGTAAAATCCTAGAAGTATCTTGGCCAACCAATAATATCCGTCATTATCCAATTCAGATAACACAAACAATGTCATTCATCCTTAAATCTAATTCAACTAAAGTCATGCATCAATTTGAAGAGTGGTACTCTAGTGCTCAAAAACCTATGAAGGGTACAGCCAGATGTATTAATATTTACATGGCCTATGTTAGTTTTACTTAGATGGTGGTAGTGATTTACTGGCGGAAGGACCTATTGTGAGTCTGCCCGGGTAGCTACCACCGCCCTGCCTATTTCTGCCGCGAAGCAGTAATGCGTTTGAAAGGCAGGGCAGCCGTTGTAGCTATACTGGGACCTTAGAACTGATATCTCAAGGTAGGTAGATGTCTATGGGCTCCAGTAACCACTTAAGCAATACAAAAAACAAAAAATATATATTTTTGGACATGTCTCCTGGCGAGGAAATGACTCCACAGAGCGCCTTGTCGTTCAGGGCAAAGTAGAAGGCACCAGACCGCGTGGAAGGTTGCCCATGCGATGGACCAACCAAGTCAAGTCGGCAGTTGGCGGTTGTTTGCACGAGTGTACCAGACTCACTACAAACCGGAAGAAGTGGTGATTGATCGTGAGGCATACATCTACATGACACCATATAGGTCGTAATTCAATTTCTTGTCTTAGTTTACTTAGAAAATATATTATGTTTGCAACGTTGCGTCCAAACGTATTTAAGTCTTGTTTGATCTGTGTGAATGTACAATATGAGACCGTGCTAATACTCTAGAAATATCCGGGCGGGCAATGCACACGATGCAACGTATGCAATGCACAATCCGATTTATACACACAGCATTGTAAACGCATTCACGTGTGTCCGAACACGTCGAAATGCGATAAAGGGATTACTGATCGTTAATACTCCAATATTGTCACGCCGTTTCGTAACTTATTAGAGTATATTTTTAGGTCAATAAATGAATCTCTAAAACGTTTGATTTCATCTCGGGAACTGGTTTCATTGGGAATTTGCTTAATCCGGTGCGAGTGCAAAAGTGTCCGTGAGAACAAAAACATTTGGGATAGAATAGTCAAGATCTAAATAGGACTTGTAGGGATTGTATTCATTAACGGTAGGCAGCGGCTTGGCTCTGCCCCTGGCATTGCTGAAGTCCATGGGCGACGGTAACCACTCACCATCAGTCGGGCCGCATTCTCGTCCGCCTACAAGTTCAATAAAAATAAAAATAATAGATATACGCATTTCAATACGCAATGTATAACAAATAATAGGTCGTTTGAATTCGGGAACGTTGACAAAAAGGCACTGACGATTATCAAGTGCATTTGAGTAAAATTCAATCTTTACGATCGATGAAATATGAATTCTATGTCTTTAAGATTTGCGTTTGTTTCTTTCTCACAACGCGAAGTTTGAACATAGAATAATGTACAACGTAAATAGAAATATAATATTATTTTCCAACATCCTATGATTACTATTTTACGTTACAATTTAAAATCCAGACGCAAAAACATTTTCTGCAAAACTCCGTCATTTACATAAAACAATTTTACATTCACCGAAAACTGAAATGTCCTTAAAGCAAAATAAACATTTTATTTTCATCCCTTTAAATTTGTTTCGGTTCAAACATTGTATATTTTACTTTAAAATATCTCACCATAAAGCACTAAATCCCCTGAACTCATTAAAATACGGACGTTATTCCGAAAACGTCAAACTCTATTTCCGGTTTATGTTTGAAGTGGCTTTGTCGGGCACAACTTGGCCATTTTAAAACTGATATCCGTCTGAGCTTGTTAGTTGTTTTTAGAGGTCATCGTAAATTTGTCGCTTCGTCCAGCTATTTAGTGATGGTCGGACGATTTGGTAATGTCTCGTTAATTAAATAAAAGGTCATACATTTTAATCGGTTTGTTTTACTTCACGGATTAATGCCCCGCAGTATTCGGATTAATTAATCTTCAATTGTAACGTAAATAGATTAAATTATATTTTAATTAGACATAAACATCAAGCAAAATTCAAAATATGATTAATTAAGAATAAAAATCCATAAGAAACAAACAGGAATGTCCAAATACACATAAGTATACTCACTCAAATAAACACACAGAACACAAATCTGTTTACAGTTAAGACAAAGCTAGTAGGATAGTCCTGCTCAGAGAGACCCATTGTGAGTCCGCACGGGTAGGTACCATCACCCTGCCTATTTTTAAGCAATAATGAAATTCGGTTTGAAGGGCGGGGCGGCCGTTGTACTGAAAAGCTGAGACCTAAGAACACATGTCTCGGGGCGGGTGGTGGTATTTACGTCATAGGTAGTTATGGGCTCCGGTACCCATTTAACATTGGGTGAGTCGTGAGCTCACCCACCCATCTAAGCAATTAAAAAAAAGTACGCGATGGTAAATCAAAAATCAACGCTTAAGTGTATTTATGTAAAGTCGGTTCTTATTGAGCGCCTACGTAACAAAAGCGGTATGTATGCCATATATTCAGTCTATGGGAGTATCTCGCAATTAGTAGGGTATAATCATCAATAACTACTACATCAATAATATGTTAAATAAATGTCATACGGAAGAACGACAGGATCGAAAAATCTATACTATTGTATTTTTGAATTGTTCTACTAAATCACCAAAAATGCTTAAGCGAATTTGAAATTTAGGATAAAGATAGTTTATGGCTCCGAAAACACACACAGAAAGGATCATATTTGGACAACGCCTGATATATATGCTATAATAAATATGTCTGTTTGGTAGTATCTACACATAGGTTGGCAGTTTATGAAGTAAGCTACACTAACAAATTTTCATCATCCGAAAATGCAACGTGATTTAATTCTTTCTAATTTACCTATTGAATCGCTTGGGATAGAGAATTTTAAAACTAACGGTATTCGTAGCATTAGTTAACCACCAACATGAAGGATGGTAGAATATTTTTTGAGTCCTGACGATGAAGACACCATAGTGCCAATTTTTGCTGTAGCGGATCAATTACATTTTACAATCTAAATCGTAGCAGCGTCGGGTAGCTTAAATTAAGATGAGCTGATTCTTAAGTTGCCATACTACCAAACTACCAGGTAACAGTAAACAGGTGGACCAGTTCGTTTTGCCAATTCCGGCTCAATCGTGACCCCAAACGTGACCTCTTTTGAGTAGTCTTCCAAAACTACAACTAGGTTACTAGGGTAGGTACTCTAATTATCCTGCGATACTTTCAATATGAAACGAGTATACAAATCTACAAATCCCTAGCTTGATGAGTAGCATGTCAAAATGTAAGACCCCGTGTTCAGGATATTCTAATTCTGAGGGATTCGGCGGTCTCGGGTGGTTTGGGGTCCAATTATCTACGACGTGTCAAAATTGCGTGTTTCAAACTGGAAGTTGAAGCGGATTTTGGGAATAGTATGGAATAACCTTAATGTTGTCTTTTCATTTTTTTTATTGCTTAGATGGGTGGACGAGCTCACAGCCCACCTGGTGTTAAGTGGTTACTGGAACCAATGGACATCTACAACGTAAATGCGCAACCCACCTTGAGATAAGTTCTAAAATCTCAGTATAGTTACAACGGCTGCTCCACCCTTCAAACCGAAACGCATTACTGCTTCACGGCAGAAATAGGCAGGGCGGTGGTACCTACCCGCGCGGACTTACAAGAGGTCCTACCACCAGTAAATTCTGCATAATGGATCTTACACGATAACAGATTTGTCCGGTTGCTGTTCCCATAACACAAGTATACTGCCGCTGCTACCAATATCCATGTTAAACGTCATATATATTAACTTGATTTCACACAATTCTTATACTGATTTATCTAGATATACGAAAAATAGAGGACGTCGGGCAAAAATGGCCGCGGTAGTAAGGCTGTAAGTCAAATCAAACCAGACTATTCTCATAATGCTAATTTCGGCCACATTCAGCTGAACAAACAAAATAAAGTAGGAAATAAAAGTTTTAAAGAGTAGAAATCATGAAAAGAAAGTTTTATAATAACAGGATTACAGCATTGTGTCTACATTGATATCATTTGTTGGACGCAACGTTTCCTAATGGGCATGTTCATAATTTTTATTATAAAGAAAATAATTCAATCAAATAATTCTATATATTTCTCGCTATTTCTCATAAATTGTACCAAGACGCAAAACCACGCGGCTCCAGCATTCATATTAATATAATCTTTACTAAGCCAATTTCCATTTTAGTAATCCTTTTGAATTTCACCAATTGTTCGCCTTAATCTAGCAAGGGATATGATGTTTTTAAATTTTATGCCGAAGATATATTTTTTTTATAATTATAATGTTGGATATTCGTAAGGTTGCTCATATTTACATTTTGATGAGATGTTGCTGTGACCTACCTTGATTTTTAGAAGTGGCTTAGTGTTTTTAAGTACAAAAATAAAAGCAAAACTTCACTTTCAATTTATACTGATATCATACTCAAATCGAGAACAAAAGGATTGCAAGATTTTTGAGTTCAAGTAGATTCCATGGACTGCCTTCCACACCAATATGTCAATCCTACAAGAACTTAAAATTAAAATTAAATTTTCCACCATATGCCTACGCAGAGTACTCGAGTTCTTTGGACGCATAGGTCGAAAGGAGGGTCACAATCTTGAACAGTGGATGGTGATAGACAAGATAGAGGGCAAACATCCCAGAGGACGTAGTTCCACGAGATGGTCGGACCAAATTCAGTCTTATCTGGACATGAAGCTCCACAATGCCCACCACGAATCCTAATATCGCAGCAGATGAAGGACAATTGTACATGAAAGAATGATGCAGCGGGGGAGTCACAATCTTCAGTAATGAGGAAAACGACGCAAAAGGAAGGAGAAGCTTAAGAGAGATCACGGCCTAATCCGTAATGATCACTAGAAACCTTAGACCTAAACTGAAGCATTCTACATCACACGTGTCGATACCGTCATCCATCTTGAGACGTTAGTCGAAGCATCAATGTCATCATGCTCTATTGTTTTGGGACATAACCAGGGGCTCTTACTCGTACTGACTCACGAAACGCCCTGTATCAGTTACGCCGAGTTATAAAGTTTTCCGTTTTGATTTTTATTTACACAATATTTTGCTTCCATTGCGTATCTAGGTTGCATCATTGTATACCTAGATATTCATGATATGCAAAAGCTAGTTAGAGTCCCCGGTTCTGTTTAATCAAATCAATATCATCAATCAAAATATTATTCGGATAGTTATTCTATCCAATTCTGATATGGAATGGACTCTTTGTGGTAAACTCTTGTGTATGATAAAAGGTAACTTCTATTCTTAGGCGGCTAATGTTGTGGATGTCAGTGGATTGTAATTTAGTAAAACAGCTTTGTATCAAGCCAGGGATAATGACGATATTCGAAAAAGAAGCTTCATTTAACTTTTTTTTTTGTATTGCTTAGATGGCTGGAAGAGCTCACAGCTCACCTGGTGTTAAGTGATTACTGGAGCCCATAGACATCTGCAACGTAAATGCGCCACCCATTTTGAGATATAAGTTCTAAGGTATCGGTATAGTTATAACAGCTGCCCCAATAGCAGAAATAGGCAGGGTGGTGGTACCTACCCGTGCGGACTCACAAGACGTCCTACCACCAGTAGTAACAGTAGTAGTAGTAGTAGTATAATAAAGTAATAGTAAGAATAAGTATGGAATAGATATAAAATATATAAAAAATACGCCTGAAGCCTCCCTCTTAAAACTAAATTTAATTTAGTTCGTTCACTGCAAAATAATCAAATGAATCGGGGACGAGGCTTAATCCTCCATTCCATTACATTTACAGTGAAATGAACTTTATGTCGACTGAATTGAATTTAAAACGCCTCCACTATAATACCGTTCAATTTGTAAGGTCGGAATGAAACTTCGGATTAAGGTTTTTATTTCTATGCAATTAAGGAACAGATTGCGTTTACGAGTTACTTGTAGTACTCACCATTGAAAGATTTTTGTATTTCTCAATAGAATGAAAACAGCTAGAGCTTGATTCTAAAATTTTTTTATGAACACAATTTTACTGGTCGCTTTCAATTTTTGAATTTGACTGTGACATTGATGATGCGTGTACAAATATCGGTTGTAGTAATACGTATATTGTAAATTTGGTAACATTTGAACATACACATATGACACAACCTCCACCTTGAGACATGAGGTTCGAATATTAGTTATTATTACGTAGATAAACGAACCAGCTTACGTCCCAGTAAGTATTAATACCCAATACTACTTAAGTAGTTATCGGTGCCTATAAATATTAAATTATTATTAATATCATTATTATATTGAAAATTCTTGAGTGGCGACCGCGTACCGGAAGACGTAGCGTGGGTAGGCCTTCCACAAGATAGACCCACGACCTATTGAGATTCGCAAGGATCCGCTGGACGCAAGCAGCCCAGAACCGATCTTTGTGGCGAGGTTTGAGAGAGACCTATGTCCAGCAGTGGCGTCTGTGGGCTGATAGGATAGAAAAAATAATATTATGACAACCTGAATTCCGCCACCCTATCTTGAGGCATGAGTTCGAAATCTCAATTGTATTGTATAGCAGCTGTCTCAAACTCAAAGCCCGAACGCACGACTGCTTCATGGTAAGAAGAGGCAGGATAAGGGCAACTAGATACGGGTGCTTAAGATACGTTTTACTGCAGCCACTACCTGTTCTTCGAATCCTTTTATTTACGACACACACAGGAAGAATGGATGATACGGTCCTATTCTAAGCACATATTGCCAAATGTTCACGATTGACTTCCACGGTGAAGGAATAACACCGTGTAATAAAAATCAAACTCGCAATATTATAATTTGCATAATTACTGGTGGTAGGACCTCTTGGGAGTCCGCACGGGCAGGTACCACCACCACCGCCTATTTCTGCCGTGAAGCAGTAATGCGTTTCGGTTTGAAGGGTGGGGTAGCCGTTGTAACTATATTGAGACCTTAAAACTTATATCTCAAGGTGGGTGGCGCATTTACGTTGCAGATGTCTATGGGCTCCAATAACCACTTAAAACCAGGTGGGCTGTGAACTCATCCGTCCATCTAAGCAATAAATAAAATGAAAAAAACATAGCCAATAATTGTACTGTAGAATATCCCACCCTACGAACTGGAAGGTATGATTACTTTATCACAGTAATAGGTAAAGTCGCTGTATCTATCCGTATAGGCTTATATTACGCCAATTACTTCTGCTTTTGATTGCTTTATCGTGAGGTCCGCGTAGCTCCTTTTCCGTCCAAGGCTATCATACGTCATCTCTAAAATCACACCCTTTTCTCTCTTGAGCACGCCTCCTCCTCAACTTGGATTATCAATAACTTCGAGTCTGTTCTATATATATTTTTATTGCTTAGGTGGGTGGACGATCTCACAGCCCACCTGGTGTTAAGTGGTTACTGGAGCCCATAGACATCTACAACGTAATGCGCCACTCACCTTGAGATATAAGTTCTAAGGTCTCAAGTATAGTTACAACGGCTGCCCCACCCTTCAAACCCGTTAACACGTATGCTGTGCTGGCGTATGTAAATGCCACTACCAACCTTCAGACATGAGTTTGAAGTCTTAGTTCTATAGTTCAAGCATCCATCCATATTTTTCTGATGTCGGTATACCTGCGGAAAAAACTCATCCTCACGCTTATTCATTGATTTCTGATGTCGGTATACCTGCGGAAAAAACTCATCCTCACGCTTATTCATTAATTAAGGAAGCTTCGAATAAATTTTTTGTATTACCTTGATTCCTTATTCTAAAGATTCTACTTCATTATCACCATATGCATAAATTAAAACCTAACGAACTTAAGTTTAAAAAAATACTAGCACAGAAATTGTTGCAAACGTTGCAAAATTTTATCAAAGATTCGGTAGACTAAAAGCCTGTAATCATTCATGATAAATAGTCCAAAACCCAGTTGTTTAAAACTCGGCTGCTTTGGGGCATAACTAATTAAAACTTGCTAATTTAGTTCAGGTTTTATTTCAGCGTACCCTCGTGAGCCCAGTATCTCAGAGATTACATTAACTAAGCTCTAGTTTCAGGGGCAAAAAATATTTTGCTTGTCCTGTTTCTAGGATTATTTTAATTTTATTCGCTTTATTCCTCGTGATTAGTTAAAAGTAATCAACTGATATTAAAATAATAAATTTAAATATTCAAATTGTTGTATTGGCCGATTTATATACCGCAATATAAAATTGAAAAATAAATGAATAAATATTATATATTTAAATGACCACTTTGAAAGAAACTGCACGTATTTTTAATCATCTTTATCAATTACAATGTTTAAATAATACATTTGTATACATTTTAAACAAAAAATAATTAACAAATTATAAAATAGTTATATAAATTTACATACTGGATGTTAAATATATTGTACATAAATGCATATTAAAATTTTTCTTTGTGCTTTTTTATTAAGTTCACACAAAAAATCTTAGCCTTTATTTCTTTGCATGGTTACATGAAAGAGATCTCTCTTGGCGATAAGGTGTGTTGTTTCAATAAGAAGTATTGTATTTTAACGTAGGACGACGAAAACTCCGCAAGTTTTATGTTCCAACATCAAGAAAATAAAATACATAGTATTTCCCTCAAAGATATTTCCGACGACATTATTGTAGCGCCTCCCGATGTAAATATGAGGTAAAAAGTAAGCTTCTTACATGAAATATGAGCCAAGAAAACCTACAAGTTTAAGAATAAGCACAGGTAAGCGTAGAGATGGGACCTTACCGGGAATTTCGGATATCTGAATATTTTTCAAAATTTCTTTTCGATTTCTTCGTAAACTTAATTTCATGATGCTTTTGGCTGATTATGTATTTTCCGTTACGTTCATGTCTGTTTATCTATATATATATAAAAATGAATTGCTGTTCGTTAGTCTAGCTAAAACTCGAGAACGGCTGGACCGATTTGGCTAATTTTGATCTTGAATTATTTGTGGAAGTCCAGAGAAGGTTTAAAAGGTAGATGAAAATGCATTTTGTTTTCCCTTTGATGTGTCCCCCGTCGGACGGATTCCTTTTGTTTGCTTTAAGTTTATTTAATACAAGCTTAGATCTTTTATTTATCGATTGAGGCACAGCGAAGTCTGCCGGGTCAGCTTGTTTATCATAAAAATACGCATCAACTTTCCATGACTAGCATTAGATTTCCACAATGCGAATGTTTTTATCTAAATTGTTCTTAACAACAAATCTGGTGTTTTCGTCTGATTTTTGCTCGACCCGCTCTATGTGAGTCTACGTTTACAAATTAAATAATTCCACTTCCAATTTTAATTTCCGGAATGCCGAGAGAGTTTGCGCCCCCGCCCTAGCTGCTTAACGTTTGAATTTCGCCAAGGAAATGTGCGTAAAAAGGTTTTTTTTTACGAGATATCGTGTGGTACACGTTATAATGGCGATACGCAGTCGTTACCCAGATATTTCCACGCGATGTATCCAACGTAAATAAGCAAGAGAGGCAAATTATTTAGGTAAACGTTTGAATGTTACATTTAATTTGTTTTTGTATATCTTTCAATCCTTTAACAAGGAAAAAGGAATTTTGTTATATGATGCAATAAAAATATTTGTTTAAATTTTAACCCTACTGTAACTATACTGAGACCTTAGAACTTATGTCTCAAGGTGGGTGGCGCTTCTACGTTGTAGATGTCTATGGGCTCTAATAACCATTTAACACCGGGCGGGCTGCGAGCTCGTCAACTCGTCTAAGCTAAATAAAATAAAAGTGAAATTTTGTGATAATCGCGATGGTTGCTGATTCTAGTCATAATATACTATGGTGTTTCATGCCTCAGTTGTTTAGCAGAGCTTGGCAGATGAGTAAATAGTCGATTTTATGTTAAGTATTGACCAGATGCCATAGAGCCATAGATGCCATAGAGCATACTTTGATGGACCTGATTGGACCTGAGAGATTTTAGGTAGTATTTTGTGATCAGGATTAGTCATAAAACAAAATACATATTATTATAAACTTGAACGGGGCTGTGAAAGAATCAACCTATCGTTTTCTAACATAATTCTTCTAAACTATCCACTAGTAACTGGCCTTTATCCTGCTCCTTAGATTGATATATAAGGGTGCGTTTTATTGTGGCTTATCCGACCTTATCTAGTAATTAAGTTCGACTTTAACGGTAATCCGGATACAAGCCGGACAGTGCGGTGTACTGATGACTATAAAACCGAAACAAATGTGAATGGATTTCTTTGTTGTACTATGAAAAATATTATTTACTAGCTGACCCGGCAGACTTCGTAGTTCCTCAATCGATAAATAAAAGACCGAAGGGTGACACATCAAAGAAAAAACAAAATTGTTATTTTTATTTAATTCCGAGCATTTTCATATTTATCTACCTTTTAAACCTTCTCTGGACTTCCACAAATAATTCGAGACCAAAATTAGTCAAATCGGTTCAGCCGTTCTCGAGTTTTAGTGAGACTAACGAACAGCAATTCATTTTTGAAGTGAAACTTCTTTAGGCGCATGAGGGCGAAATGTTTACAGATGTAACGTTACGCAGGTATGCAACGGAAGTGTCGAAAATTTTTAATACAGCGCCATCTATGAGATTTTTAATACTAACGTGCGTATGAAACCTCTTGTAGTGAATTTCAATTTAGGATTATACGTGACGTTAAAATATCGATTCACAGAGGGCGCTACCTCATTTACAATTATTTACTAATGACAAAATTTTACATATACTTAGACATTTAGGATAGTTGTATTTTAATTTTTGAAGGTTTCACTTCTAACACGTGTGAATTGCACACATGTTTCTTTTTTATATATAGAGATTATTTTTTAAAGCGACGTCTCGAACAACTTTCAATATTTTCAGTAATTACTGACTTAAAATCAAATGTTATTTGTTATTTTACCTATACCTAATCGCAATCCTACCATTTTAGTGATTACGTCGAATTGAGATTGTATCTAACTGGCAGAATGTACTTCAATTGAAGCTTAAAAGCTCCGATGCTTCTTAAATCCATGTCTGAATCTAAGCGACCATCAGCAGATTACAATTGGTCGATTGAGTGCGTCTAGCCTAATACTCTTACCCCTAATAGGATTTTGATCTAAACTGTCAGTACAGAAACATATTCTAAATGAAAATTCGATTTTCAAATCATTCAAGATTGTTTGGAAAAAAGTTACAACGGTAATTTAATTTTCACAAATGCCAGTATTTTAATCAAAATTATTCTGCTGTTAAGAATTGGATGGGATATGGATTTTTCGTTTGATTCTTGTCCAACTCTGTGTGAGTTTATGTTTAAATAATTCTAATTCCAATTTTGATTTCCGGAATTTGGATATATGCTTAAAATTGTAGCTATTCGTTGAATTCGTTGGAGTTAGGTAATCTGATAATCGGAATTTGCATGTAAAGGGAGACGGAAGTATTCTAGTTGAAGCACCAAGAAGCTTCTGTATGAATCTTCTGTATGTTTACTGGTGGTAGGACCTCTTGTGAATCCGCACGGATAGGTACCACCACCCTGTTTATTTCTGCCGTGAAGCAGTAATGCGTTTCGGTTTGAAGGGTAGGGCAGCCCTTGTAACTATACTTGAGACCTTAGAACTTATATCTCATGGTGGGTGGCGCATTTACGTTTTAAATGTATATGGCTTCCAGTAACCACTTAACACCAGGTGGGCTGTGAGCTCGTCCACCCAACTAAGCAATTAAAAATTAAATTAAAAAAAATATTAAAATTAATTGCAACCTACCTCCTTACACTTTGCTTTAACAGTATCATCATAATCAGCGCAAAGTTGTCCACTGGACATAGACCTCTTCTATACACCAATGAACCCGACATTCTCTCCGAATCCATTTAATTTTATTTATAGTTTAAATAAACTAGTCAGCACTAGTAGTAAACCGATATTTAGACGCACAGCCCGTACTTGAAAATATTTCAATGCAGACGGCTTTAGAAACTTTTCATTACTAAGATGGGTGGACGAGCTCACGACCTGTTTACTCACGACGGACCTACGGGTTTTAAGTGGTCACCGGAGCCAATAGACATTAAATACGACAATGCCGTTGCCCATCTTGAAACATGACTTCTAAGTCTCAGGTTTTAGAGTAAAACTGTTCTCTCCTACGCTTAGAATCGAAACGTATTACTGCTTCACGGCAGAAATAGGCAGCGTGGTGGTAACTACCCGTGCCGACTCCCAAGGCGCCCTACCGCCCATAAACTGTAGGATTAGTAGTACAGTAGGATATATTATTATTTTTTCCAGCGATACTGTATTGTTAGCGATGGTCGACTTCTTAGTAACCTTATCAATAGCAAGTTCTTGTATTTGTCCAATGGCCGCATAAACGGCTTACACACACATAGATTCCGCCTTCGATATGTACCTTTCGAATGAGATTGTTTTAAGTATGTGTTTAGTATGTATGTATGCATATAATGATATGCAGTATTTCAGAATGAATAAACAATAAAAGATTTAATGGTGTTTTCTGTGATATAATAAGAAAACAATATCGAAAGCCTTCTTCATCATTCCTCTCATCTCTTTTAAAATTAATATTAAAAATTAAACAGTAAACGGTATTAATAAACTATATAAAACTGAGCTCTCTTTTTACTCAATGATACACTTCACTCCATGACATTGAATGCACTGAAGGAAAATCTTTTTTAAAAACTTTTAAATAATAAAGGTATAAAGGTTTTTCTTTGCACACATATATACATATACAAATACTAGTTGGGAACTACCTAAGAATTCTTTTTTTATATTTTTTATTTTGTGTCCTCAGTAGCTCTACTATGAGGTGTTTCTGGATTATCCATTCTTTCTGGGACACCCTGTATATATAGATAGATATTACAATTAAATATTAAAATCTGCATCGTCCCACGTATCATGATCATGAATGAATTAAAAACTATATACTCTTTAAATAACTATAATAATTCTTCGGCATACTATAATAAGTCGACCTCTAAAAACATTGTAAATCACTTCATACTTCTGGACATCTGAACAGACCCCGGCTTCAAAATATATTTACATAGTTAGTTTAGATTAATTGAAGTTCGCTAATGGAGCTCGGATCTCGTTAATTCGTAAAAGTAAACTTTGCGCCTCCGGTGCCCTGTGTTAACAGTCAAGTAATAATTTTAGGATACGATAAAATCGGTTTGATGCTTCGAAAATCCATTCAAAATTTATGTATCTAATTACCCTTTTAATGCAGTTGAATAAAGGGTTTTCGCAATTTCAACAAGAGATACGACTTTCATGGAATTAAACCTACTTTTTAAACTCTCATATTTTATTTATGACTATTCATCATCAACATCATCATCAGCCTTTATCTGCCCACTGCTGAACATAGGGCTTCCCCAATGCCTTCCACAGAATTCCGTCCTCCGCCTTCTGCATCCAACGACTTCCCGCCGTGCGCACTAAGTCTTCGGTCCACCTGGTTGGAGGACGCCCCACGCTCCTGGTACCCATCCGTGGCCTCAATTTGAGGACTTTCCTCCCCTACCAGGCGTCGTTGGTTCGACAGACGTGACTGGCCCATTGCCACTTTAGCGTGCGTACGACCTGGGTACGACGTTAAACTCCCTAGTCACCAACCCGCATGCTCAGCGTGGTAACTTAAGGGCACAAACTTCCCAATGACAGGACACAGAATTATGACTATTACCGACACCAATTTTTTTTCTTATTCTCCTTATAGGCAGATAAGCATATGGCCCACCTGAGTGGTTACCGTCGCCCATGGACATCAACAATGCCAGGGGCAGAGCCAAGTCACTGCCTATCAACCAAGCCGCTACCTACCAGCCAAACCGGTGATTGCCTATATAAATAATATATTTATTGTTTTTAAATCCTAAAGGAACCGATATTGTTACAGGGGTGGTGTTAGCCTAAGATGGTGTTGGCGCTGGTGGTCGGAGTGCTGTGCGTGTGGGGCCGCCTAAGCGACGCGAACCCTGAAGCGAAGCGGCTTTACGACGACCTCCTGTCCAACTACAATCGACTCATCCGGCCAGTCGGCAACAACTCAGATCGGCTCACTGTCAAGATGGGGCTAAGGCTCAGTCAGCTCATCGATGTTGTGAGTATTAGCAATTGTTTATTTACTAACAGAACGCATATAAACGCTTTATAATCTATATACAAATATAAATGAATTGCTGTTCGTTCGAGAACTCGAGAACGGCTGGACCGATTTGGCTAATTTTGGTCTTAAGTTATTTGTGGAAGTCCAGAGAAGGTTTAAAAAAATATGAAAAAGCTCGGAATTAAATAAAAATAACAATTTTGTTTTTGCTTTGATGTGTCCTCCGTCGGATGAACTCCTTTTGTTTGTTTTAAGTTTATTTTATACAAAAGTTTAGGTCTTTTATTTATCGATTGAGGCACTGCGAAGTCTGCTGGATCAGCTAGTACTTCTTAAAGAATTATTATTTACACAGTCAAATCAAAATTTCGTTCTTTGTGATCACAATCAAGTTAGTCTTTTAATTCAGGCGTTCCAGATTTAAGTAAGCTTCCTCAAGGACAGGTTATATTTAAAATATTTATACACTGATCTCATAGCTTAAGGTGAGCGCCGGAACTCACGTTGTGAATTGACCAACTAAGCCATTGTCAAGGCTGCTGGTGGTTTAATGGTCAATTCCTAAAGGTTGCCAAACATAATAAAGGTTAGCTTAAGTTTTATTATTACTTAATTAGTAAATTGTATCAAGATATTACGCGTTAGATTATATATCATATCTTATTGTTCAGGCTTACTGGTGATAAATTACTGTTTGATTACCAATTTCACAAAAAAAAAAAGATTCGCTAAATGGCGTTCTAAAATGCATTAAAGATACATGAAAAACTGTACAAAAATTTAATTGCACAAAACCAACACAAACACAATGAAATGACTTCATTAAGCTGTCGTAGATTAATATATATTTAATTGTAAGTAAATATGCTATTCATCGTATTTCCCTGTCCTTGCCTATTTCAACGGAGGACTGTAAAGCATCTATTTGCCAACCCAGTCCCTCGTTACTGCGGCTCTATTTGTTCTGTCCAGTTACTATCTAATTCGATTATCAGATTTTGTTGAAACGTAATTTTAGTTTGAGTTTTAGATAAAAAGTTAGGGTTGATGTATCCTTGTTTATGTTAATTAGTGACTTTATTTAGACATTTGTGTAATGTACAAAAGACAAAAACCCAGCGTGACAATTAGCCTTCCCGAGCCAATCAATGCTAATCGAAACTAGATCTCAATCGAATAGAGTTAATAAGAAAATTTACTTGAAAAAAAAACTCCTACAATGTTAGAAAATATGTTTTATAAAAATCACCAGCATCCAATACAGCTACCATAACCATAACTAGCTTACAATAAAACAAATCTACCATTATCAAAACGAATTTTAACTAAAAGAGTCTTTGTAAATTTTAGAACCGCATTTCAGATTTTTTGTCGCCTTATAATTCAAAAGTTAGAGGGGGTTCCGATTTTTGTCATTTTAACTATTTTTTTCTTTGGTTACCTACTATTGAACTTATTCGTTAGCCCATTCAATAGGGTTCTACAAATTGTATCTACAATACATTTTGTTACAGCTCATGGTTTTACTTGTCTTTTGCTGAAGCAACTTTTGAGTGAGGAGATTGGATGTCGGCTCATCAGCAGTGGTAATTGCGAGTTGAACACACCACAGCACATTCCTTAGTCGGTCTAACACTAATCTTTTTCGGGAACAATAAGCCCGGGCTTGCCTAATTAGGATAGGAATGTGGGAAGAGCTCGTTAAATCATAGTATTTATTAAAAAAAATCGATACTCTAACTTAGTGTATTTGTACAGATAATAATAATATTATAATATTATAACCACACAATAGGCCGATTGAACAAAATATTTTTGTCTTGCTTTGTAATATGCAAAAATATAAATTTCTTATTTAATTACTAAGCACACAGTTAAAATCTTTTCTAAAAACGAGAACTCGATTCAGCTGAGAAAGCACGTTACAACTCGATCAAATTGATTCTTTTTTTTTATTTTTTAATAAAATCGTTCCAAAGGTAACAACTCTGATTGGACCTTACTTGATTTCAGGGCACTGATTGGGCGGTTGAATTTTTATCATATTTTTTTATTATGTTTGTATTCAAAATGTTCTAGTTCTTTTTGTTTGGATGTTCTAAAAGTTAGTTGTAAAGGGGTAAAGTAATTTGTTAGTAACTTCTATCTGTATCAATCTATGTTGTTAGAGTATCAAAATAATTATCGCAAATACAACTAGATATTATGTTCTCTCGTTATTAAAAAAGAATGACGACAATTATTTTAATTTGATTTTTTTTTAATGAGTATAGATATTTTTCTTACTATTTTAAAATAAGCTTGATTGTTGAATCCATCATGTCGATTTGTGCGAATTTACGTGCAGCGACATCTGTTGATAACAAACTAAATAGAAAAAATCTTACGTTACGGACGTTTTTTCCCGGTTAGGTTACCCCTCCGCATCGTCCCATATGGAACTTCGTTTATTGCTTAGATGGGTGGACGAGCTCAGGGCCCACCCGTGTTAAGCGGTTACCGGAGCCCATAGACATATACAACGTAAATGCCGCTACGCACCTTGAGATATGAGTTCTAAGGTCTCCGTTTTTACAGTAAAACGGCTGCCCCACCCTTCAAACTGAAACGCATTACTGCTTCACGGCAGAAATAGGCAGGGTGGTGGTACCTACCCGTGCGGACTCACAAGACGTCCTGCCTCCAGTAATTACGCAAATTATAATTTTGCTGGTTTGATTTTTATTATACGATCGAACGATTTTATTATTGCTTCAGGGTGTAGGTCAATCAAATACATTGTCTTTTAAAAAAATCACTAGGAATAACTGTGAAAAAAAAGAGGATTTAATTCGTAATTTATTCAAATTTGCCATTTTCTATATTAGAAATTCATCCTCGCTCATTATGGGTTCTCGTTCGCTGATTCGTCGATTTGAATATCGAACAACGAAAACGTTTCAACGTTCTAAATTCAAATTCGTAACGCTTATTTCTGGTACCCAAGCAACGTCATTATTTAACAATTTGACTAATGTTTTGGAAATCATGATATTTGACAACTTTACTACCTAGAAAATAAGGATCAAAGTAATTATATTTTATTAAAAATACAACGTCATAGTAAATTCTATATTCAAGTACCTACTGACAACAAACCCGCCACTAAAACTAAATCCCAGACCACAGAAACCAGTAACTTCGGGCAATTTATACACGACTGCCGAATTCGATGCACGTAAAATAGCAGGTATTTCAGCTGAATAAGAAATCAGTCTATTCCGAAAGTGCATCTTAGTATTCTAGTTTGTTTATTGGGAGGGAGTTACATTGTATGAAACATGGTGCCTACGAGTCCGTACATGTTCGGTTTAAGTTTGATCTGACGTACGGTTAATTATTTTCTTAGGCTTTCATGGGACTGTCCCATCCTAGGGTAGCTTCATCCCATCTCATCCCGAAGATGTCATAAAATTCGACTCGGGCACTCTCCGGAAAACAGGCAGCAATGTCCTTTGAGGAAAACAGCTAGCACAGTACTACAATTTTATATTTGTAAATTTTTTATCTAAATGGTTTTGAGTGCTTCGCAGTTATTGTGGTTAGGAAAAGTGTTTCAATCATAATTGTGAATGTTCTAGAAAATACTTGGAGACCTTAGAACTCATATCTCTAGTTAAGTGGCGGCATCTACGTTATAGATATCTATGGGCTTCGGTAACCACTTAACACCAGGTGGGCTGTGAGCTCCATCCTTATATGCATTAAAAAAGGCACTGCTCTTACTAAGGCCAAATAAAATAAAAATTGCTTGTAAATTCTCTCAGGTTGAGTCCGTAAGCTCACCTGTCCATCCGGGCGTAGTTGGAATAGTCCCTTAGAGTACCAGGGAATTAGTAGGGAAAAAAAAGAATACACGTGTAAGAATTGATAGAATGAGAGTAACTTGGAAGTACGATGTTGCTTTTATTAAACAAATACCAGTATTCTATTTTATCAAAATTTCGTCACTGCAGGATAGGAATTCCACATCATCATTATGATTACCAATGTTCGTCGTTATTTTGTCTATAAGCCCTTATAGACACTTAATGCCAAGCGGTTCGTGAGTTCGTCAGATCTTTTTACACAAACGAAATCACAAAAAAAAAACAACATATATAAATCAAAAAGAAATCTCAAAAGCATATCTTTACATAACTTCAAAAGAGATCTTAACATCCACGCGATCCAATAAAAATAAAATATCAATGTTTAATATGTTACGAATAATTAACAATATTTGTGCTTTTGGCAGCGAGTCGTTTTAAAAAGAACGGGCCAGAAATTGGTGAAGAAATCCTCTTATGAATTATGATGGGCTCTAAGAGTGACTTTGATCTTTGACGGCACGCCGTTTGTAATAAGAATATTTATTCATTTTCAGTCCTTTTCATGCCAAAAACACTTCAAAGATTTTTATGTACTTAAAAAATATATATTGCTTATAATAACATTCGAGCCATATCCGACGAATCCGTAATTTATAATGAGAGTCGATTACCTTTTTTTTCCTACCTAAGCTGATAGCCTTGAGAGGCTATTTCTGCGTAACCTTAACGAGTAGGTGAGCTCATGAGGCTCAAACCTGACGACGTTGCTAACACGAACCCTAGCAAGAGCCGTGCTTCGCAGAATCTACCACCGGATCGGAAACCCGACCCACTGAGAAGATCCGGCGAGAAACTCAGTGGGCTGTGTCTGAGGGTTAATTTACTCGTTGAACCCTTTGTCGCAAGCGACGGGTTCGACGAGAACGTTGACCGGGGTGATTACCATCGTTCATCGACGTCTACTGCTTAAAATCTTGTTTAAAGACAATGTCGTGACAGTTAGGAAGTATGAATTAAGAGTTTAGTCCATTAGAAAACCAGATGGTGCGTGGCAAAGATGATTTGTGAATGCACTTCGAATGAGCTTCAGTGGTTTTGTGTTGTCGGATTTTACTGCGATTTTACTTACCCATCCAATGGTAAAAAGGAAATGGCGAGATTATCTCAGACTATTATTTATCCGCAGCTGTTTAGCAGTAGCAGGCGCCACATGATCAGACCATTACAGAACATAAGGCTATTTCCTATCGTGCTCTTTGAGTCATTTCACATACCTCCTGCAAAATTTCGTAAGACGTCGCTTTTTTTTATTTATTGCTTAGATGGGTGGACGAGCTCACAGCCCACCTGTTGTAAAGTGGTTACTGGAGCCTATGGACATCTACAACGTAAATGCGCCACCCACCTTGAGATATAAGTTCTAAGATCTCAGTATAGTTACCGTACCTTTACCGTAAGGATGTTTTTTTATTGCCTAAACGGTTGAACAACTTCACGGCTGGCCCTTAAGGGGTGACTGAAGCCGATAGAAATCATACGTGAACGCCTACTTTTAAGAAATCAATGGTTTACTTTTGGGACGGAACTATTCTATCTGCGACGCTAAAAATATCATAGACAAAAACATAAATGAAGGAACAAACGAGACTGTACCTCTAAACATAGTTGTCTGGCGTTTTAATATCGGAAAAGGACAGCATTACCGAAAAATCGTTATAAAAGCAATCTCTGAACAACCAACTGAAATGAAACTTCTCTGCGGCTTTGATCTTCGAAGACATCAAGTTAGTAATACTAGGAACAAGATATTTATTTACTTGGTATATAAATTTTTTGTTCGTTTATGTTTTATTTCTTTGATGATGACTAACTCATTTGCATGGAGTTCGGAAAAGAATTTCTTACTCTAGATGTTGCGATTCATCCCTTCGTCTTTTGCAAGGCGGGTGATCTCTATTGGTATGATCAAGAGTACACGCTTTAGGTTTTTTTTGCTGTCAATTAGCTGGATACGTAGCCCCTAATATATTTAATTAAAAAGCTTTATTGACAGCAGAAAATTATCAATAATCATCATCAATTCATTATTCTAAAAGTCTGTTTGCACTAATCGGTAATGCTTAATATTTGGTTGTGTTTTGTCTGTCTAGTATAGTACCAGCCATCTATTTCCGTGGTATAGTGAAAATAACTAAGTGATCCAGAGAAGAATAGGTAGCAGCAATGTCATTAGTAGTCTATAAATTTCCATTGCTACACACAGGGTCCTTCTTAAATTTGCTGGAAGTGAGCGGTTCTGTTCCGCACTTATCCCCGAACCTTCAGCATGTCGTAAGTCCGCCTTATGGGAGGTCTTGCTCGCGCTGTGCCTTTCACTGTGCAGTCGCCACACGAGAACTGTTTGGCCCAGGCAGGCCGATTAAAGCCGTGAGAAGTGCTTCAACTTTAGAGGAACAGAGAGAGAGGGTATGCTTTATTGTACACAAAATAAATAAAAATGCAAAACATTCTATACAAAAAATGTTTTCCTTTTTTTGTAATTTGTAGCCACTTATGTCGGTCAGTGACACAAGGAAGTGCGTGGCTCAGTCTCATGTCCAGATACTAAGACACTTGGTCACTTCATCTTTTTCGGCTCCGACCTCTGGATCGTCTTCCATCCACTATACCCGTTACTATGAGTCTCTCCAGGTTGTCAGAGAGTTTTCTTGCTATATAACCAAAGTATTGGAGCACTCTATAGGCATTTGGTGGATAGCTTTTGGTCAACTTTTAGCTCGTTGAGGATGGAAGCGTTCGTCCGGAAAGCCGTCCAAGGGATGCGCAACATGCGCCGCCATCACCACATCTCAAACGCGTCTATTCTTCGCCTGTCAGACTCTTTCAAGATCCAGGTCGCAGCCCCATACAAAAAGATTAAGAAAACGTACTCAACAATTTGCACTTTCGTCTTCTTGAGTATGTTCCGATCTCTCCATATTTTTTTCTTATAAACTGCTTTATAAGAATGAAAAAGGAACATTACCTATCTGCTTAGTATTGTTTGTTAGTACTATTCCCAAACTGTTCATTTATTAAGTGTATGTTGTATTTTGCTAAGTATTTCATATATGTAATGATTTCATATTATAAATAAATTGTAGATATATATTTATTTATACAGATTATGTATTTTATTCATTAATGATTTGGCCTATGTTGATAGACCACTACTCTATATATATATAAATATTGTTAATCATAATACACCGCAATATACCTGCTGCATCTTTTTCAGAATTTCTCTAGATAAAATAGTTTTCCGGAAGAGATCGTTTTTAGTGTTAAAGCCGCCTATTGTACAATTACACTCGTCTGTTCATTGTTTTTGAATGTTAATTGTGTTTTTATGTGCAATAAAGTACATTCTCTCTTTCTCTGTCCCTAAACGGGTTTCATATGACCTATTATCTCTCTTTGACGATTTAACTACATTTCTGTAACATCACATCACATTTTACTACCAAAGCGCCTTAAGCATAACTCAGTTCATAGAAGCCCGCGTCTTTAGAGACCACGGTTCACGTGCAGAGCATTACATAATTCAAGTGTGCTTCACTTGAATAAGCACCGACTGTAAACGTACTAATGATCTAAACTGGTGCCACTTTTCTTGAAATATGCCCTAGAGTGAGATGCTCTCTGCCATTTCACTTGCATAACAGCCTGTATTTGCCAATTACGAATGTTTGTTGGCAGAAGTTCTTATTCAATTTACTTTGATGTGTTTTTCGAAATCTTAAAATTTAGATAGCGCAGTTTATTTTAAAAGTGACACTGTTTTTGGTAACGCAATTTATATTACTAATTTTCGACAGGTTGGTTTCTCCATCCGTGCAAACAGTTCTTTTGTAATTCTGAAATTCAGTTATAAAACAATTAAGCTCTAATTTCAGAGGTTTACAGCTTGTAAATTTAGTACTGACATATTTTATATCAAAATGACCGTTAGTCAGAAACTTTATCAAACCTGTGATGTAGAAGTCATAATGAAGAAGGTTTTCTTACTAATAAGCATTTGGGAATCAAATGTTCTCTGCATATATCGACACTGAAATAAAACAATACACAAACTATCTCACAAGACTTGTACATCTATATTTTAGACACGTTTCATGTCGACTATGGTATCATGCACAGCTGGTTGTTAGAAGGGGCCGCAACGTTGATCATAAGGGAAGCGTACCAGAATTTTAATAGAAAATAATTTAATGTCGCAAGCCATGGGACTTGCCATATAATTTGTTTTAGTTATCTATTTTATTCTTTCTTTTTTTCATAAGATTTTGATAAGCAATCGTTTCCAAGTACATTTGGATTGCTAGTTAAAACCGTAGATATTTTTACAATAACCATTTTTAGGCTTGAGTTTTAGTATTCTTGTAGCCAAAGTGTTTTAACGTCAGTGTCTTCTAAGAAGCTACTATTTACATAATTAACATTTTTCACATTTTATTTTTATCTCGTGAGAATGCCTCGGTGTTCGGTTACAATTCGTGGTCGGAGTAAGTGTCTTTGTTTAAAATATGTTTCTTTGATGGTGATTTAGCGTATTATAATCCATTTGGGTAGATCATTCAAGACTTCGATCTCTCGTCTTAACTGGGTGACTTGTTCATATTATCTTTGACTCCGAAAGCCAATTAACATCAGGAGGCGGTGAGTTCTTTCACCCAACTAATATAGCGTTAGTAATAGTTAATGTAGTCATTAAACCATGTAGCCTTAACCATTTACCCTGATGTTTGTTCACTCGGTTATGATCTGTAATATATTAATATAGTAAAATATTTTGTATCTCAGGAATGTGGACAAGATAGGATCATAATAACAAATTACATGATTATTTTTGCAACGTTTCGGTCTTTTATTAGACCTTCATCAGGCATCTGAAAATTACACATATTGATAACCAACAATATAAAAATAACAATTGTCAACACTACAATATTTACCATAATATGAATTCCAACAATCACTGTCTTACACTGCACAGTTGCCTTAGTCATCATAAAGTAATACAAATCAAAAATAATAATGTAATTTGTTATTATGATCCTATCTTGTCCACATTCCTGAGATACAAAATATTTTATTAATAATTATGGACGATAATATTGATAATAATATTAATATAGTTTGTGGCGTAGTAGTCCACTGGCCCCGGTAGCTGTTTCACACAAAGTAAACAGCGAACTCACCGTGAAACGTTTAACTTGATGATCTCTCACGCCCTAGAAAACAGCTTATCCCGTTTCCACAATAGATATTTTGTATTCCAAACAAATTTTCAACACTGCAAACTTTAAAACACTTTATTTTTAACAAGTGCGGCATCGCGGACAGAATAGCCGTCCTGCATAATGCAAAACTTGTAGACTCGCCAGTATCTTTAGTGTTTTTGAGAGTAGCTTCAGTATTTTATAGAAAACGTTTAACGTTTTAAAAGGACAGTCGATATTTTTCCAGCTCTTTGAACAAAATATTGTTACATGTTGATAGCATTAATATCAAAATTCAATTTATACTTAAAACTTACCATTATAAACGAAATATGTTGAACTCTTACCACGATCTTTATACATTTGAAAAAACAGTCTAATGTCTAATATCTATGCCTCTATCTGACTCAATGACTATGAGTTTGGAGATGTGATTCAAACAAGTACACTGTAATCTCGTATTTATTCTGTTGCCATTAAAGTCTATAGGCACAAAAACGCAAATGCTCCGCTCACCTTGAAATATAAGATAGGCTCAATTGATTGAAATATGGTAAAAAGGAATATCTCACTTGCTTTCCAAACTGGAACACAAATAGTTCATAGTTGAAATATTACGTCATTACATATAACGCATTCATACTAACGAAAAAGATTTATTAAGAGTGGGCAGCAGAAATAAACTGGAAAGAGTAGGTAATGAGCAGATGATCATCATACCATGAACGTGAAAATCCAAATCAAACAAGCTGCTCGATCTATAAATAATATTTGTTCGTTCTGTGTGATATAAAACGTAAAAATCTAGAAATCTTTTTATAGAAAAATAGACAGTATTGAGAGCACAATATTCAAACGCCGACGAATAGCAGCTTAGTCCTTCGTGACCACGAAAACTTTAAAGTGTTCGAAGCTTCGGAAATAATATAAGGACAGTAAAAAAGACGAGATTAAACCGTACAAGTAGTTTTAGTTATGTCTACGACTCACAAAAACCAAAGGAAATACTAGAATGAGATAATGTTGCTACTAGTGATGTTTTAAAGAAATATAGAAGCAGTAGCGTTTGCCTAATCACTGGTGGTAGGACCTCTTGTGAGTCCGCACGGGTAGGTACCACCACCCCGCCTATTTCTGCCGTGAAGCAGTAATGCGTTTCGGTTTGAAGGGTGGGGTAGCCGTTGTAACTATACTGAGACCTTAGAACTTATATCTCAATTGTGGGTGGCGCATTTACATTGTAGATGTCTATGGGCTCCAGTAACCACTTAACACCAGGTGGGCTGTGAGATAGTCCACCCATCTAAGCAATAAAAAAAAATAAAAAAATAAAGTAGCTATAGATCATCGGGATCATTAACCCGTAGTCCTTGATGTTAAGAAAATTACCTGTTAAAATCCACTGGAAAAATCTGGCTGGTAATTAACATGAATTCTTTACAACATTACACTGGGTAATTTTACTGTCAAAAATTTATCAATATTAAATCTCTTGATTGAAATGTTCTCAATTTTGATTTACGATAAAAATTCGCACATGAAACCGATAATGTAGACAAAAAAATAACATAAGAAAAGTGACGATACAAATTCCGAAGTGCCAACATTTTTCCTCGCGAGACGCAGTCGTGTATTAGGAACATTACTTGACTAAACTGCAGCTGCTACCTCAGTACCGGCTGTATACGAGTACAAGCATACGATTCTAAGCTGGTCGGATAATAGGAGACATAGTGCTGCGGTAATTCTTCGAATACGGGAATAAAATGAAGAAAAGACAAGTCTGCTAAATGTAGAGTATTGGTTTTAAAATTATTATATAGGTACTATTTGAGTACTTGGGATATATATTTTAGTGGAACTAACTGTTGCAATAAAAAATATTTGATAAAGAGAATTTTCAAAGAAAATCGATTTAGCAGCAGGTATTGAAAATAGTTTCATGATGTATCTGTTTTTATTTTATGAAATATTAGATTTCCCATAACATCACACCACTAAAGTTTTGCCTGTGGTGAACGGCGCATCGATCTTTGAACCCACGAGACGAGATCTCTTAGCATCCGCTGAGACTGAACTTTCATCATCCGATGCTAATAAAATCTGTGGTTATAGATAATTTTTAGAGATAATTTCTATATAGATAATTTTTATTACTGTTTTTGTTATGATTCTTCACTTTGTTCTTTTTCGTCATATCTTTCTCGTTTTTTTATCACACTATAATCAATGCAGACGATTATTATAATATTTTTTTAACATTAATAGCAATATAGCCCATCCATTTGGGATCTAAAAATTCTCATTGGGGCCTAGCGGTTTTGAAATGTGGTCGTCCCTAAATTTCCATAACTTTGCTTTCAACTCCTCTCACCGAAATTGTTTATCATTAAGTTATTTTATGTTCTGCCTATAATGCCTATATGGAGGGGCCTTTATGTTAGTTATTTTGTTCGAGTTTAATAGTAATGTTTTTATTTCGAAGTGCTTAATAGCTCGATAGCTTGAAAATACTTTATTAGATTGCTCCATTAGCAGAACGGTACCGCGCAGAAATTTAATGAACACGTGCTGTGTACAGAATTTGAAATGTTTGATTCGTATGTCTGAGCACGGATCTCTAATTTGGAAACCTAATCAGGAAACCTGATAGATCCGGTCGAGCTTAAATCAATTTACAAGTCTGATAACACTTCTGAGCTCAAAAGAGAACTTACATGACGAAATAGTTATTGGAACCTTGTATTATTTATGCATACAATAAAAAAAAATCTCAGCTTGTACCAAAATTACGTATTGAAAAAAAAAAGTTGATATTTTCCATACTGTTCGTTTCTTGAATATACAACAGCTACAAATAAATGAAATCCATAGGCTTTTTGGTCTTATAATATTCTACATGGACTATACTGAGGAATATGCAGGAAATCGTATGAGTAGCTAGTGTATTTTTTTATAAAAGTTAATCTGAACTTTTATTCATGAAATTTGGTATTTTTTCTTTATTTTTAATTTGGGTAAGAAACATATTTTTGTATTTTTTTATTTTGAGTCCTCAATAGCTCCACTATAAGGTGTTTCAGGATTATCCATTCTTTCAGGACACCCTGTATAATACTCAAATACCGTTGGCGACGACGATTCTCGAGCTATTTCCTTAGCCGCCTTTTAAGACATCTACGGAAAATGATGGGGAGGTGCTTGATAGTTATTCAAGATACCACACAGCCAAATCCTTATTTACAGTTCGTGTATTTTTGAACCAATGGCTTAAAATTTGTGTTACTGACATTCGCTATTTATATTTCTAGTCTCTAAGCTGAGATTGAAGTAATGTTATGAACGCCAAGGATTTCCCCAAACATTGATTGGCCACATTCTGGATTAGCAAACAAAGCACACTATATTTGTCTCTGTCATGGGTTTGCGTAAATGAATAAGTGAAATACATGGTACTGGTGGTAGGACCTCATGTACTGGTGGTAGGACCTTATGTGAGTACGCACGAGTAGGTACCATCACCCCGCTTATTTCTGTCGTGAAGCAGTGATGCGTTTCGGTTTGAAGGGTGCGGCAGCCGTTGTAACTATACTGAGATCTTAGAACTTATATCTCAAGGTGGGTGGCGCATTTTCGTTGTAAATGTCTATGGGCTCCAGTAACCACTTAGCACCAGGTGGGCTGTGAGCTCTTCCACCCAACTAAGCAATAAAAAAAATTTTTTTTTACCACCGATTTAAATAATTACATCCTAATTATCTTAACGCGTCACTTATCCGTATATTGTCAGTCATTTGGAACATCAATGGTCAAAAATGCACATTTAAAAAGAGTAGATACATGGATTAATAATTTACATACAAAACAGGTCTATGCCTTATCAAATTTCACAAAGCGCCGAATCTAGAATACTCGTTATTGTTTAATATCCCAAACATTGCTTGGGACATGAATGGCATATGTCGAACATTGGCTCGGTGGCTGACATGTCTCTTGGGAGATAAACTCGTCGAACATTGGTATAGTAGGAATTTGGAGAACATCATCGACTCTGGGTATCATTCAAAATTAAACATATAGTTGAGATATTTTATAAAGTGACACCAATTAAAATAATTAGCTTCTGCCCTGGTATTGATGTGTAGTGACGACGTCACTACAGTCAAATAATTTGCACGCAATATCAAAATCTAGCTTTGTCTTGCACAAACTGGTGGTAGAACCTCTTGTGAGTCCGTACGGGTAGGTACCACCGCCCTGCTTATTTCTGCCGTGAAGCAGTAATTTGGTTTGAAGGGTGGGGCAGCCGTTGTAACTATACTGAGACCTTAAAACTTATATCTCAAAGTGGGTGGCGTATTTACGTTGTCGATGTCTATGAGCTACAGTAAACACCAGGTGGGCTGTAAGTTCGTCTGTCCATTATAGCAATAAAAGAAGTCCATGAAGCGCTCTTAGCGATGAGATCACCTATTTTACTTTTCATGTTAAGCCACGACCTTGCCGGATCTTAGGCGGCTACTGGACCGCTAAGTTCCGAGACACCGCAACGCTAATATCATATTTAGAGCTAAATAAGTCCAAAAATTCAGCGGTATTAAAATAACAGCTGTCCTAACTTTCAAATATAGAGCATGTACCTCAGAATATGATTTATCGTCAGCATCCAATAACAATTTTTCTATATTATAATATATTATTGTGTGGTTTTGTATTGGTATTTCATTAATCAATTCTTTTATAAAAATGTTTTAAGTACCTTGGATATTTAAAAAATATTGCCTATATAAAAATATTCGGACATTTTCCTTCTATTACGGATTTATCAGAATGCTTAAAATGGATAATGTATATTACATGTCTGATCTAGGCTAAAATATAATCTTCTCTAACATAATTTCACTGTCTATATCCATCTGTATCCGAAAAGATCCAGAGTAACCCGATCAAAATTAACTACGGTCATTAAATACGATCGAGACATTTGTCACGCTCAATTTGGCAACGTAAGGGTTATAGAAGGGTGGGGATCAGGTGACTTAACCCCACTGGAGCTGTCGTGTGAATACAAATTTAGAGTTCTGGCACGTGATTTCATTTGGAAAGTCATTTTTTTAGTTCTATTTCTACTGGTTTCTGCAGTTCCACGTCTTATGACGTTGTGTCTTAAAACCAGCGCTATTCTGTGAATAATGGCTGTGGACGGTGGCACGATATGAGCTCACCAAAATATCTACACCAGTAAAATTAAAACTACAATGTATGAAAGTCGTCGTCGTCGTCGTGGCCTAAAGGATAAGTAAGACATTCGGTGCATTCGTGTTGAGCGATGCACCGGTGTTCGAATCCCGCTGGCGGGTACCAATTTTTCTAATGTAATACGTACTACACAAATGTTCACGGTTGACTTCCACGGTGAAGGAATAACATCGTGTAATAAAAATGAAACCCGCAAAATTATAATTTGCGTAATTACTGGTGGTAGGACCTGTTGTGAGTCCGCGCGGGTAGTTACCACCACCCTGCCTATTTCTGAATTGAAGTAGTAATGCGTTTCGGTTTGAAGGGTGGGGCAGCCGTTGTAACTATACTGAGACCTTAGAACTTATATCTCAAGGTGGGTGACGCATTTACGTTGTAGATGTCTATGGGCTCCAGTAACTACTTAACGCCAGGTGGGCCGTGAGCTCGTCCTCCCATCTAAGCAATAAAAAAATAGAGCTATGGGCGACCCATGAAGTTTTATAGAACGATGAAAAAACAAACACTTTTCCATCTTAATGGTGCAGTACCATTGGTCCTTATTAATTTTCCACGAATAGAATCTTTGTCAAAGACGCTTGGCAGTAAAGCTTTGAGGCATATCTTGTTCTTGTTCCATAATGTACACTTGGTACCTAAGAGAAATGTAAAGCTTGTGGTCTTGAATTATAGAACGTTCATCATATTACAATTACAAGATTATTTATTAATAATGAAAAATATTTATTACAAATATTACTGAAAATAATGAATAGGAGATCAAACGACAAGTACCAGGAGCGCATACTTGAGACCTTCGAACTTATATCTCAAGGTGGGTGGCGCATTTACGTTGTAGACGTCTATGGGCTCCAGTAACCACTTAACACCAGGTGGGCTGTGAGCTCGTCCACCCATCTAAGCAATAAAAAAAAATTAAAAAAAAAAGCATAAAAACAAAGAATTCTTGAAAGCAAATATCAACTGTTAAAAGGAGTGTCGCGACACTCGTGACTCGCGAAATGTTTGCGCATCGCCCGATATTGCCCCCGACTGCAATTTACTATGTATGAGTTGCAGTCCAAATGTGTGCACGTTTTAAACTAGAAACTTGGAGCTTTCTGCGTTTCGTGTTTACGAATTTTGAACAGTTTTTCGTTTACTTTTATATATTTTATTTTTTTATTTTTTATTGGTTAGATGGGTGAACGAGCTCACAGACCACCTGATATTAAGTGGTTACTGGAGCCCATAGACATCTACAACGTAAATGCGCCACCCACCTTGAGATATAAGTTCTAAGGTCTCAGTATAGTTACAACGGCTGCCCCACCCTTCAAACCGAAACGCATTACTGCTTCACAGCAGAAGCAGGCGGGGCGGTGGTACCTACCTGTGCGGACTCACAAGAGGTCCTACCACCAGTAAGTATAGTCGACTTAAGTTGGGATATTCAAATTAGGGAACGCAGAATTTGGATTATAAAAACTTGCTTAGTAAAAAATGTCATCAGAATCTACACGTACGATATAAATTACAAGGATTTAAAAATAAAAATGCTATACTACTATTTACAAGTATATACGGAATGCCTTTGTAATTCACAAAGTGATCATAAAGCAACAATAGGCGAAAAAGTAAATGGTTGCAAGGAAAATTAGTAAGGAAGAGTGTGTGTTAAAAGTAGGTGTAGAATGTATAGTACCTACTACGGTATAGAGAAAAGAACGTTGTTTAATGAGTATCTCACACAGTCTAGGAAGGGTTCAGATATGACACAGCATTGTCTTCATTTCAATTTTCTTGACTCGTTTTTTTTTTTTGAAAAATGAACGTACTGGCTACTCGTATTGTCAATCAAGATTCACAAATTTCGGTATCTTATACCTTTAAACCGCATGCTTAAAAATAAAAAGATGTAACTCAAAAACCATAACTTTTGGTAATAAGCTTTAGTTTTTTTGCGCGTTTTTCGAATGTCTTTAATTGAAAATTAAAGATTAACTTAAGTGTTTTTCTTTACTTTTGCTGTCGATATTGGGAGTTGAAAGTACAGAGTTTTATATAATAACAAGAAGAATTCGTTTTATAACATAATTATAGTTGAAAAATAAAGTTGAAAAAAATGTTTTGACTTACTTCTCTTTATCCTAAAAACCTCACAGTATTATAAAAAAAATCGTGCAGTAATTGAAAAAAAATCTCTTTAGTTTTAAAAAGAAATGAATTGTTTTCAATGTATCCCACAATAATGCACTTTATAATTATTCAAATCGTGGCTATGGTATAAGAAGTGCTATTAAATCTTTATTAAATATAAGATATAAAAAATATTAATATTTTTTTGAAATAAAACAAGCTATTATCTATTATATTTTATTTTATAAATCAGAATAGAAATTGTTTTGTAATAAAAACAAACATATAAAAAACCTTTAACTCAGCCTTCAGGACCTCGTGAGATCTGTTACATTATTAGGAACACAAATACAACAATAATATTAAAATCAGTCATAATATTACTCACTAGTATCTTTCACAATACAATATAATATATTATATTATGTATTATATATGTAATAACAATCACAATCAAATAACACCACTTTTAATTCCTGAAACAACCTAAGTGCTGCATAGGGACTAAATTTTAACGTAACTTAAGACTTCTCTTATTATAAATTTTAGGTAAACGCTAATAACAATATCGACAAACAGTCAAAATATTTTTATTATTAAATAATATAAAAAACGTTTGTGTAAACATAGCAGCAAAATAAAATATCTAATCATTTTGAAAAGGGCGTAATACAAAAATAGCGTTCATATGCATTTAAACACTACAATTAACTTACTTAAAATAACGAATTATAAAAATTTGCATAAAAGGAAGGTATTAACTTCTTTTCTATTAGCTCTTTTAAGTCTTTTTTTTTATTAGCAGCTATTTCTTGCCTTTGGCTATAAGCTTTATTTAATGAAATGTCTGATATTTGGCTCATTTTCTTTCGTTTGTTCCTGACATCAACTTGTTTAAAACTAGTATTGCTGTATGAATTTTTGTAATTAAAGCTCAATGGTTCCGATTTTAGCATTTGTAACACCTTGATATCGTTCCAATTAACATTTTTACCATCTTTATCAGTATTAAAATTATACCCCCACTCCTCTTGAAGAGCTCTTAAGTCCATAAAAGATTCGTATGACAGCTCATGAACATTTATTGCAGGTTTTGATTTTTTTGCGTTCTTGATGAGTGTAACATATTGATCAGGGCTATAAATTGGACCTGACTTCAGATTTTTCTTTATCTCCCTTTCTATCAGACTGTGAACGCTATCGGCTTCGTTCTGTGTATGTCCTCTTATTAGAAATTTGTGTGTTATACTGGTTATATTCAAGTTAGTTACAGCATATAAATACAGTGTTGCAATATATTTATTTTTATTTTGGCCGCAGCAATTATCCGAATAAAATATAATCTCTTTTGGTTCCTCATCTTCTGCACAAACATTTTTTAAATATTCCCATATACATGACCCTATTTCATTTGCACCGCGTTTAGCATCTGCTTCAGTCCAAAAATAACAATGTACATTCTCATACGCTTTTTTATCTCCACTTATCAATTCTGTTACAGTCAGATTGTAGCTATTTAGCTAAGACTTGTAATAAAACGCTGAGGTGTCACCCCTTGGACACTGTAATACAGCTTCTAAATCATAAACAACTACTTTCCTATCTTTGGTTACATTTTGACGGTCAGTAAGTTTTTCAGAACGACTTAAAGTCTTTTCCTCCAAATGTTTCAAATACTTCTCTTCCAAATCCTGTTTCTGCTCATTATTTGAATTATTGTACGACACACACAGATCGCACTGATCTTTTTTTGGTTGGTAAAATCCTAGGTTAAATTCAATGGTAAAAACTTTATAATATGTTATATAACTACCGAAATCCCTGTTAGCGTCAGTTTGTTGAGCAACAAAGTCATTGTATAAATCTTTTATTGTTTTATCACCACCAATATACTGTTTTGAAGTCGAAGCCCTCACATAATGTGATTCTATTTTCGGAATCATGTTAATATGTTTTCTGATATCCTCTAGTAACTCTGAATTAAGTTTTTTATGGTTTTTGTGCTTTCCTCGTAAGTCATCCAACATAAAACCATCATTCATTCGAGTTTGTACTGTGTAAACCATACGTTCAGAAACCGACAGTGTATTTTTAAAAAATGTCTTGCATACTCTTACTTTTTTATCATTAACCATAAAATAAAAGGCCTTGTTTGGGCGTCTGGGATGTGCGGAATTAGTGTATTTATATTTAGGGGCTACATCTTCCATGCATGCTCTAATATAACCTCTTTGTGCTATTAAGCTACCTTGACCCCAAAAGTCATTAAATAGCTTATATCTACTCTCGGAATCAATATTTGCTGCACATTTCAACTTACATCTTTCGGTACATGTATCTTTTATAAAGCGGGCTGGAATCATTTTACGACTTTTTGACATCGAGACATATGATTCGCCTTGGTTTCTAAGCCTTTTCGATTTATTTTGCTGCCATTTTTTAACATTTCGCGAACGTTTACGACCTCTACAAATATTTGGTCCGTTATTGAAATCAGAGTCAGATGAATTTGTATTGGATTCTTCTATCAAAAAGTTTTTTTTATTGGCAGGCTTATCAAAAAACGAGTTGAAATCTATTGTGGGATCATCGTCACTAAGATCAACATCACTTTGATCGGTGTATATTGGAGAGATATTATAGTTACTCATACTATTACTATTGTCATTTCGGCGCCCTCTTAGCTGAATTTGCTGTCTCTGACTGTTATCTAGGGAATGGGAGCAAGATGCCGTTCCTTCCTCATATTCCACTCTAACGTTTTGCAAAGTAGTGACTGGGGCAGCCGTTGAACTACCTGAAGAGCTCGATGAAGTATGGCTGGATGAACTTGAAGATGATGAGCTAGAAGAATCGCTGGATGATGTTGAGCTGCAGGATGATGAACGTTTAGGTTTTATTGCTGGGATCGAATTATGAAACTCATGACCTGCAAGCTGTTTGTAGTTTTTAATTGAATCTTCATTTTCACTGAAGTTTGAATCACTGCTATAATCGGGTACAAGGCTTACGCACTTGGTTACAATTGACGTCGAACCTCGAGCTGATGTTGTAGGCGATGATTGAGTCTTATGCTCTTCCGTGATTGCTTTTGGTCTTGGAGATACATTTTCCTGGTCTTGGTCATCAATTTGCACAACTTTTCCAATCTGAAATAACAATAAACTATATACGTACTCACAAGAAATCAAAATACCTGATATAAAAGTGATTATCCACAATTTAATTTAAAAAAAATCGCTTATTTTACAGAAGATGCAAAAAAATATAAATTATAATCTATTACATTATCAGTTATGTATAATATTTATATATTTACAAAAAAAGAAGTATATAATATGTATGTTTATCAGTTTCTAGTACCCATAATACTATTTATTACAAGCTATGCTTAGTTTGGGACTAGATAACTTTTTGTAATAATAATAATATGTCCCACAATATTTATTTTATTTAGTTACCTCATCATAACCTTTCAGTTTGATGCATTGTGCATTTTCATTTTCACATACAGCTTTTGCTTGTGGAATTAAACTCAGGATTCTCCTCGATCTCGAAAATGACGCCATTTTCAAAAACTATAAAAGCGTTAATACTTATTTTTAACATGCAATTTACTGGAAAAAAGAATCAATATTTAATATTTCACAAATTTTCTATCTGTGCTTAATAATAAAAAGAAGTAAAGCGTAGGAACATTTGGTAGTTTGCTATATTTTTAATTATAAAGCGATACTTAGTGAATTACTCCGGTAAGTACGGCGTAAGTTTTAAAACAAAACTGAAGTATTAGGCGTTAACTCGATAAGATTTTAAACTTTTTAAAACAACACAGAATGAAATTCAAATGTTTCAAATTATCATTAAGTATGTTTTCCAAAAAAACGATCTATTACAAAAGTAAAGCTATTTATTATTAAATAATATATTGTTTCATAGTTACCTTTTAATAAAAAACCAAATTATTTTAGTTTACACCAAACACAGCACTACATTATTTAATCACTGCCGAAGCATCACTAAATCATGTCACTTTATTAGATCTAACTTATTAAAATTCGTTGATTGAAAAGAGAAGAGCGATCGTGCATCTCGCTCACTTTTGTTGTAACGGTCTCGCTGTCGAATTCTCCCTAATGTTTACGCTATTAATACGCGTTTTATTAGAAAATCTCATAACTCATTAATTTTGAGTTCAATCTTTTTTTTATTAAACGTGCGAAACGAGCAATTCTTGTATATTAATATATACATATAATCTGAATTTCGGAAACGGCTCCAACGATTTTCATAAAATTTAGTATACAGGAGATTTCGGGGGCCTTAAATCGATCTAGCTACGATTTATTTTCAGAAAATGTTTTTTTATTCGTGTTTTCAATAATCAACTCTTCCCGACATCTATTGGCGAATAATAATACTATTTTTCTTAATTGAGGGCAACTAACTGCTTTAAAGACACAAAAAGAGGGCGTTATAAAAAAAAATCTAGTTATTATAAGGTCATCATCTAGTTATTATAAAACCGTGTATTCCCGATTTGAACTTTTCAAATTAAATATTTTTAATTGTATTTGTTTATAATGAATTATATCTAACTATGCCAGTATTTTTCGGGCAAGATTATTTAAGTAATCGGTCTGAAATCTAGTGATCAAATCTGTTTAAAAGCAACATATACTTAGAAAACACACGATGTATATAAGTCAACAAGCTAATTTGAATATCGAATACAAATCGTATGATGAATACAAAATATTCAACTCTTATTGAGAAAACGAAGTCGATTTTGTTTCTAATAAATAACAACTATATAATATATAGAGTTAAATATAGCCTTATGTATACCAAAACATTTATCGCTACAATCATATAAATTTAAATAAATGTATGAAGCTGTCTTATTGCTCAAAGGGATTTTTAGACACAATTATTTGGATAAAAACCTGTTATTATAGAATAGGAATACACAAATACATCAAGTATTTTGTACAAAAGTGAATAATTTTCCCGGTATGTATGTCACATACATAACTTCCTTGGTCGTAACTATAAATATGTTGATTTTAAAAGTCAAACAACATAAAGCTTGTATTTAAAATATGATTCCACATTTATCTGAAACGACGTCACGACATTCATAAAAATCTCTTCATGGATTACACACTCGACTTTTGTTTGTATACATGTTGTTACGTAACCTAACCAAATCTTAAAAAAAAAACACTTTTCCATCACTAAATTCCTGGGGTCGGCGCAACATGTTTTCTCCTTCCATACTCTTCTACCGTATACCATTTCTTCGCTCACTCCCTTCTTAACCATATAGTCTTTCACGTAATCCATCCATTTCTGCACAGGTCTACCTCTTCCTCTATATCCTTCTACATTCTTGGTTAGCATTCTCTTACTAACCTCATTTTCATTTCGTCTCATCACATGTCCATACCATCCCAAACGCGCACTTCTCAGCTTCTCTGTCACAGGTGCCACGCCACTTTCAGCTTTCCTCTAACATATTCATTCCACACATCCATCACAACATTCGCATCTCTGCTGCATGCAATCACCTTTCATCACACCTTATTGAAATCACATGACAACATTAATTTGCCGCTTACCAAGCTACATAAATTAGGAGAATTCACGAAGCCACCCAAAATCTAACTAACTTTTGACTTAATTTAATTTAATATGAAAACCAAAAAATACTGAGTCTAATGGAAAATTATAAGAATTCTGTAATATGCATTAATAAGATATCAAAGTAAATGCTGATATGGGCTGAGTTGCTTTGTGGAATGAGCTATAAACAAGGCGCTCACAAAATCTCTCCAATACGACTAATCAAAAGATACATTTTCCTTATTTTTATATGTTCCTGTTGAAAATTGAACGTATAATTAGATCACGCCATAAACTATGTTTCTCAAAATGTGAGCGGATGTGATGTAAGTTCTAGATGTTATTTTTTCTTCAAAAGACAGTAATGTACTCAACATGTGCTCATACCGTTACGTACCATTACCGTTATTTATCTGTCAAGCCAACACAATATGAAACTGAAATATACTGGCTTGCATGTACATTTATTTGCAAGAACTATAGACAAAAAATTCTCCTAAGTACATAATGCCTTAGTTCTAAATTTATCACAAGTGAAGGTATGTAATAAAAAGAAAGCACAACATTCGTTCCCCTTAGTCTAGGAGGTTAATGGAGAAATGCTACTCGGACCGTCGTTATGTACAATCTAAAGTTTGATAACGTTATTGTCGAGAAAGCGCCTTGAAATATTTTGAACTAGGAGCTTTGTATGTTTATGATGAAATAAGCTTTCGTTCCGGTAGCGAATGAATATTGGAATACCGTGGTCAACTTTCATGTTGGGAGACTATTTGCAAAGGCGAAACTACACCGAACTTTAAAGTGAATAGAAAATAGTTTACTGACTAAGCTATAATACTTGGTTTTCATGGATTAGATGAGTGGACGAGATAATGACCCTCCTGATTTTAAGTGATTACCAGAGCCCTTATTTCTCTTTGTGAATGCCGATATCTATTTTGGGACATGATTAAAGCCTTAAATTTATTTGTAAATAGCTCTCTCGCCTTTTTGAGGCAAAACGAGCGTTTTGCAGCAAAAATAGGCCGGATGGTGATACTTACCCTTGCGGGGTCACAAAATCCCACCAGTAATTACGCATATTAGATATTTAGAAGGTTTCCTTTTAATATAGGATGATCATCACCAATTATTACATTCGCGAGCACGTGTTAGATGCGTGATTGCACAGAAAATTTGATGCCAACTTACGTGGTCTGTACTTTAATATACTTGCATAGCCTCATACAAGTATACCAGGCGTCTAATCCCTTAACCTACACCGAGTGGGATTCCTCATTCATACATCTGATCCTTTAAGCCTAAGCGAATAATTCCTGCGCTCCGCTGAAATTGGCCTGAACATGATCTATATTAATCCTCCAATTCCGGAGACTCTTCATCTTCAATCCTTATTATTTCGTTAATAACACATTATGATTAATTTAATTAAAATACAAATATCTCGGATTCGTCTTGTGAGCTCAAATCAAAATGTCCAACGAGCATTCAATCTTGCTTATTAAAATTCTCATTCCTCGAGCAAACACCATTCGAGCCCGTAATGAAAACCGAAATTAAACCTAAATAATATTGACATTAGGAAATCTAAGCTAAGACACACAGAGCGCGGTTATCCAGCGCACATCTTAGTGTTGTAATACTGCGTCAAATTACACAAGTAAGGCATGTGCGCATTGGAATTTTGAGATAATTTCTCGAGTCCTAAACTTCATTATTTTTATTTATTTAATATATTTTATACACACAGTTGTTTGAAGAAACACGATAACAAGGATACAGAGTACAAGGAAACTACTTACTTCATGTTGAAATCTCTTCCAGTAGGCCCGCAAAAGGAAAGAAGAATTAGGAACCTAGTGCAATGCAATGTAATGTTTACTGTAAACATTACATATAATAATATATGACGGCGTTAACGATATTTATGTTATATAGCACGTGCAATAGGAGTGACTCACACAAGCCAGGTGCGCCGGGCGGCCGTGTCGTTCCACTCGTAAACAACAGCTGCAACAGAAGTGACTCATAAGCCAGCTGCGCCGGCTAGTATAAAAAGGCGGAACGTGCCTTGAAATGGACATTCGTTCGACTGCGTTTGCCCGGTGCACTTACTATATCGTTGTTACGTTGTGTGATTCAGTGACTGTTGTACGTACTGGTTAAAGTTGGACAAGTGTTAAAGTGAATTGTCAAGTTAACATATTGTTGATTAAATCAGAAACCAAAGGTGACTTCGTTTTACTTGGTGTTCAACAAGATAATATCTACCCTCAAGCTTACATATATATACATATTACAAGATACAAAACATACATATACATACAAATACACACACACACACACACATATACTTACTTTATATTATAATATGTTATACAAATATATATACTTTGATTTAATATGGTAAGGATAAATAGTGTTCTTTAACAGATTTCTTGAACGCTGCTATGGTTTTTACTTAGTATCGGTTCGTGCTGTAAGCCCGTTTGGTGAGATATCGTCCTGTTTTCTACCGTGATTGTCTCAGTTTGATGTAGGGTTGGATGTATGAAAAGAGTCGAAGACCGAGCTCAGTGGTATGGATTGGGAGAAGCCTATGTCCAGCAGTAGACAACTGTGGGCTGATGATGATGATGATGATGATGTAGGATTCCTTTAAAACTGATTCCGTAACCACTCTACATCATGTAGACTATGAGCTTATCCACTCATGAGATAGCTAATAAAAAAAGAATCTGTTATAGAAAATGAAATGCAAGATTTAAGTATTATTTGCGACCGCTTCTAACTTGGATTAGAAAATGGCATATGACTTAACGATAACATACAGAATCTTACTGATAACAAATGCGCAAATGCACCCATCATGAATAAGGATATAAAGATCAACGATAGCTTACCTTAGGACTTAGCAAAGGAGTTGAAAAAAACTGAATTTCAACAACACAGAAATATTTCCCAAATACATCTCTGACTGTGAAGACTTCGGTAGACACGAACCATTCATTACCTTAACTAAATAATTTACATTGTAGATTCCAGATATACATATGTATGATATGTTCCGTTGCATTTCCACATTCTGTTACTGACGTCTGAACATTGAGGCAGGGTGTGAAGATATCTTTTATTACTCAGATTTTTGGATGAGCTCATGGTCCACCTGGCGTTAAATGGTTATCAGTGCCCATAGACATCAACAAAGTAAACGCCGCCACCGACTTTGAGACCACCACAAATCATTTTGGAAATCACTTTTTCCACGTACCGTCCTATCCTGGAACAAACCCCCTAATTCAAATTAGATATGCGAAGAGTCCTCAGCGGTAGCTTGCGCTTTGGGTTTTCCTCAGACACTATTGACCCTTATGAGCGAATATCTACTGGTCTGTCTTTGAAGACATAAAGGTATTGCATTATTCTTATTTAATAATTTCCTTTTTGTGTTCCCTAATTTTCTTATCATAATATTATTATTCTCATTTAATATTTATATTTTATAATACATATATAAATTATATACGTAAAATATTAGATACAGAAAATGTATTTTCGCATGAACATAAGTGATTAATGTTTATTTTATTTTCACAAAGATCTTTCCAAAAAAAACCGAGTCAGATAGCACAAAGGATGTTAAAGCATGAATTTCGCAAATTACTTCGACATGCAAGTCAACTTGTCCCATAACATATAATTGTGACGTAAAAAATCTCCAACGCACACAATGGTCTTTGGCTTGGTGCCAGAATCAAGAAGCTAAGGAATTGGCAAAGGATACCGGTATCGTAAAATGTTTTCTTTTTTTTTTGGGTTTAGTTGCTGAGTAATTAGAAGTGAATTAAATTCTAGGTAGCCGTTGGCTATCGACAGAAAACATTCACGGGAAAAAACTGCATTGAAACACCTCAAATTACAAGTGCGGAACTTAAAGTACGCGATGATAAATAAAAATACTGCAAAAGGCCTTTCTCGGAGAACTGGAAGAAAAGAAAAAAAATGCGTATAGGCGACTATTTTCAATATAATTGAAATGTAATCCTTTTGTTTGTTTGTATTTAAGTGAAGATAAATATTTATATTCGTTTTCAAAGATGAACTATATTGCACGAATAAATGAAATTTGGCAAGACAAGTCTTCAATAAGATTTAAAGTTTGAAATATAATGGTATGTTGAGCATTGCTCGACTAGTATAATTTATTTCAAAATCGATATCATCATAGGATATCTGTTCAAATTCATGAATTAAATTCTAGAAGCGAATTATAAGCATCCTCTATGCTTACTGCAAAATCGCTTTAACTCTGTTTGATCTTCGGTTTTATTGGAACGAAGTTCCTTATGGGACGATGCGGAGGGGTACCCTAACCGGGAAAAAACGTCCGTAACGTAAGATTTTTATTAGTAATGCACACAGTGTACAACTTAACTTTGTTATAACGTACAAATTAGTAGTGCACACATTGTATGACTTAACTTTGTAATAACGTACAAAAACAACATATTTTTATATCATCCATTGATCACGATCTCAGACCGTTCGTTTGCGCAATACACGAACTCTTATGCAAATATCCGTGAATGAAGTGTACCACAATAAGTTCGCACGTTACCAAATGACCGTGGGTTGTTACGAAACCTCCAGTTTTATTTTCTTTTTACCTCGAATAGAACTTAAAATTAATATTTTTATAATAAGGAGCTTCGTTCCTATCCGGTGTCCCACGACACCACACATCTTTTTTTAATTTTCATGTTGTAGAAGTTGGCATTTAGACTGTAGATGTAGACGCCGGAAACAGCCGCAATTATTTAAAAAAAAAAGAGATACCATTATGTGCCCTGACAGGATAATTGCTGTTTCCATGTAAATGAGACTGAATGAATTAAAATAACCGCCGCGTCAGATGGGCTGCGAGCCGATCTCTCCAGCAGTAAAAAAACACGAACTGCTATTATCGTTCGCTAAACAATTTTCAATTGTGTTAAAATATCGTAACTTAACAATAACAAACAAACAATACAGCAAATCTATGTACTGTCAGTAAATAGAAGGTTACGTAAACAACCAACTTACTGGAATATTAAAACAGAAGAATTTACATAAACCAACACCTCATTGAAAATATATTCAGTATTGTGTTTTGTCATTTGCGGGTTGGAATACAAAAAAAGGACAACTCGTTTCTGGCAGCCCTAACACGTCCAGGGTTCTTTGATCCTTAACATGTCGCATTCGTTAAACAAAAGAGAGTACCAGATCGGTCTGGTTATAATGGTTTTCGAAACTACCCTCGGTCACGTATGCAACAAAGGAACTATGATAAAGGTCCGGTTTTTATTAAAACGTCCAGGGTTCTTGGACGTTTTTATTTATGCCTTACGAGCCTGCTGTGGCATGGATCGAGAAAAAAGACAATATTATGTTATGAGTTACTCTGGAGGACTCAAACTCTACAGTATATTACAGGCTTCTTCGCCAAGTATTATACCCAAAAAAATAGAAAGTTTCGCCTACAAAATTTCTTTTAAACAATATTGATTTCTTATTTACTTGTTCTGTGTAGAAAACATGAATAATAGTAACAATAACTGGAAACAAGTCACGCACGGTCATCGAGCCCTAAATTAGGATTCCCTAGTCTCTGGCAACCAAAAACTGATATACATAATATGTACTTATATACATTAAAGTATATACTACATATATATATTATAAGTATGAATTTTTTTACGATGTAGCAATCGAACCCACGACCCTCGGCACAACAGTCAGATGCGCTAACTAATACACCAAGTCAGTCAGTGAATGTAGTGTATTTTTATCCTAAAGCTAATTTAAATTTTACTGTTGAATGTCGACCTATCTATGAATAGACTAGCAATCAATAACTTATGATGGTAACTGGCCGTCAGATTTGAGCACCCGAGAGTATCATAACGCACTGGATCAAATTCACTTCAGCATGCTGAATTTGATTATATTTAGAAATTAACCCTTACAGATATTATTTGTGATGTGTATTGAAGTGTTATGTGACTCGTAAACAAAAGCCTGTGTATTCAAAAGCTTGTATATTCAGTGATAGTATCTTCATCTGCCTAATATTGCACACGAGGCTTAATCCCTCATCTACGTGTAGCCAAATAGCTTCTATCAACCTCCTATTGTAAGGTCCACAATGGGTGTACGTGGTGTATTTAGCAACATGAATGAACAGGTATAATATGTTTTCTACAACATTCTCTCAAAAGCCATGGCCTAAGTGATGCTTTTAAAATATGAATAATACATTTCTGGTAGTAGTTTTTTCATCTATGCTCCAGAAATTTGATTATTAATAGAAAGCTTTGTTCTAAATTAACTATCGGTAGGCGTCAAAGACAAGGTTAAAAAATTCACAATTTTAGTTTTCATTGTTTGTAAGCAGCAGGTTGGCAACTTTGACGTTTTTATTATCCACTAGCGACCCGCCCTCGCTTCGCTTCGGAAACATTAAAACACACAGGAAACCAAAAAAAAAAAAATTAAAAAAAGTAGCCTATGTTCATCAGGGACAATGTCGGCTTCTAATGGAAAAAGAATTTTCCAAATCGGTCCAGTAGTTTCGGAGCCTATTCGAAACAAACAAACAAACAAATCTTTCCTCTTTATAATATTAGTATAGATGAGCTATGGTAATCGTTGACCTGTGTATAATTTTTTAATTCCCCCACAAAAATCATTTAATAAACCATTATCGCCGGAGACGAATCATTTCAATATTTGATTTCTTAAAAACAGTGTACCCCTACCCTTTATTGTCATATACAATTGAGACGTTGTACGCAGGTTAGAACGTCTATGGGTTTCGGTAACCCATTCGGTACATGTCCTTCTTCAAACGAGGCTTGTGGAGAGTACTAAGCGGTAGGCAGCGGCTTGGCTCTGTCCCTGGCATTGCTGAAGTCCATGAGCGACGGTAACCACTCACCATCAGGTGGGCCGTATGCTCGTCTGCCTACAAGGGCGATAAAATAAACACCATATGGGTCGTGAAGTTGTTTGCCCAAAATAAGGCAATAAAATAAAACAAATAACACGGAATGTATGTAATTAATAACCAATTAATTTTTTGTAGATAAAAAATATATATTACTTGTCGTGTTTTCATTTTAAAAGGCATTAATAATGAAACCTCCACCTTTCCCGTTCTCACGAGTATCGACCGAATATAACATGACTTCTGTGCCTTCGAAAAATACTATCACAAAAGCGCTCCAAAAGAAGAAAAAAAGATCTAAAACGAATTATTTATGGAAATAAACGTAAATTTCTTAATTTCCTTTAAGCGAATATCTAAGGAGAATCTCAGTTGAGCAGAATACTGACTTTTCTAACAAGAACGAGAAAAGCCGGTATTTACCCGAGATAACCCCGACAATGGACCGGCCGAAACCAACCTATTGTTATTAAAAAAGATGTCAACATTGCGCCTGCTGATTTATGATTCGCTTTTGTTGTTAATAATAATGAAAGTTGTTATGTAATGTTCTGTGAGGGCTCATTAAACCGAAACAATTAATAAAGCCGAAATTGGTCGAGAATTTTCGGGTCCACGCTAGAGTCGTGTTGGCTTTAATGCTTAATTACGAAGCAGGCCTTTGAATATTATATTTATTAACAATTTAATAGGCAGTTAAAGAAGTATTTTAAGGATTGCGTTTCAGTACTTGAGTTAGTGTTTTGTTCAGACATAATTAGACGTAATTTGTGAGTCAGGGCTGCCTCCTTGAAATACTCTTCGTCGTTTTCTCCACTTCTTATTGTTCTACTTTATTTTGCCATGCCGTTTTAAATTTGCAATCGGGCTAGCATTAGCCCCTAAACTTAAAAATAAGAACATATGCCTGTTTTACGGAACACTTATGAGGTGGCAATATCGTAGCCATAAAATAATTTTCATAAAATTATCACGTCGCTTCTTTAGCGAGTTATTATAAAACAAATCTCTGGTTAGCTCAAGATCACCAGTTCAAGTTTTGTCTCTGAGCTGGTGACTTGATTCACATCGACTCACATCAATCACAGACAAAATGACGGAAAATCGCCTTAGATGATATGGCCATATCATGAGGTGGGACGAAGACCATAGTAATAAATTATTACTTGATACATAACTTGATTACTGAATATATTAATAACTAAATTCTTAATGATCCCGGTGATGTCGTTGATCTCCAGTAAGGACTCAGTGCTAGGCAAACTATGGACTAGTTTACCTATACAGTAATAAAAACTCTATTATAATACTATTTGTGTTATTACCATCTAGTGAAAATCGCATTAAGCTTGCCAGAACAAAAGAAAGGTAGAGGCCGCCCGCCATCGACCTGGTGGTCAAACATCGAAAGAGACCTTAAGAAAGCTCAATTGCCAAAACCGATAACCCAGGACAAATCAGCCTGGCGCCGTAGAGCGAGGAGACCCGACTCCGGATAACGGGAACAGGGACGGATAGTAGTAGTAGCTGGTGACTCGATTCCAACTAAGACTTCCAACTAAACGAAAATAAAAACCATGGCCACTGGAATTTTTTCTGGTAGATTCTATAAAAATCGAAAATTAAATTGATATCAATCTTTTCGACGTTTTGAAGTTAAAACGGGAAAATGCTTTGAACGTATCATACGAAGTAGCTATTCACGTAATGAGTTCGTGCTTCGAAGGCAACGTTCACATGAACATTATAAATATGTTAAACGGAAAGTCGCTCAGCCCCGGAATTTTGCGTTTGAAACGTTTGATGATTAAAGTATGCAGCCAAGCAGTTTCTGTACTTAGAGAGAGAAAGAGAAGAGAATACACTTTATTGCACACCAAAACACAACTTACATTAAAAAAACAGTCAAAAAGCAGATACATTTGTACAATAGGCGGTCTTATCGCTAAAAGCGATCTCTTCCAGCAGGTATGTACTTACATACTGTACATGTACTTACATATTTGTATCTACCCAACTGGAGCTATTCTGGCTTCACCATAACTGATGGATGCTGCTTATATCCGCCCTAGAAAGAGCAATACTTCGCTGAATATACCACAAGATCGGAAACGCGACCCACTGTAAAGATACGGCGTGAAACTCAGTGAGCTGTGTCTGTGGGTTAAGTTGGACGTCGAACTCTTCGTGTTTATCTTTGCAGTAGACTTTTAATCCGAGCAGTCCTTTTTTTTAATTTATTGCTTAGATGGATGGACGAGCTCACAGCCTACTTGGTGTTAAGTAGTGACTGGAGCCCATAGACATTTACAACGTAAATGCGTCACCCACCTTGAGATATAAGCTCTAAGGTCTCAAGTATAGTTACAACGGCTGCCCCACCCTTCAAACCGAAACGCATTACTGCTTCACGGCAGAAATAGGCAGAGTGGCGGTACCCACCCTCGCGGACTCACAAGAGGTTCTACCACCAGTTTAAGCCTGGATATAGCTAATGTAAAGAAGAAATTTTTTAAGCAAACCAAATTTCTGATAGATTTTCTTCCATCGCCAATTCTCGTCGCTTGTTGCGATACTTTACAGTACAAAGAATTAAGGTACCCAAAGATTTTAGTAGAAGAAATAGCAGCGGAACTTCTAAATTGGATTTTTACTGCCAATATTATGTTATAATTATTTCAAACTACTTCTATTACTATTCTATTCGTTTGACATTGTCTATTACGATAATTTATTCCACAGTGAACTAATTTCCCGTCCATGTATCAAATGATTGATGCTAACATCGATAAATTCAAACAGGCTTCGTATCCATAGCTAATAAAAATGCTAGGGTTACCGGCTATTTATATTATGTTATTAGTATTTAGTAATGTAGTAGTATATAGTGTTATTTATTATGTTATATGTATGTTTATTTTATAAACATTGAAGGTACTAAGTACTAAGTTATTAGTTGATACATAACTTGATTACTGAATATATTAATAACTTAATTCTTAATGATCCCTGTGATGTCATTGACCTGCAGTAATGCTTGCTAGGCAAACTATGGACTAGTCTACCTATACAGTAATAAAAACTCTATTAAAATACTATTTGTGTTAATATGTACATAGTAATACAATTTAATTGACTAAAATTACACTGTGTACCTTTGCAACTCCATTTAAAATTCAATTTTGCTTTCATGACTTTAGAATTGCTTCATTCTGGCTAGTCTGCACTCTAAACTACAGACTAGATTATAAAACTGACTCACTAAAATATGTTCAAAGGTGAAACAGTCTCTGTGATCTAACGCTGAATCACGCAGCGCCCTGTTCAGTTGACCTCACCAGAACCAATTATAAAGTTTAATTACACGCCAAAGAGACAAGTAGTTCGCCAACTTACATCTGATGTCGCCAGTCATTCAACTGGATAGTTTCCCCTCAACAATGACTCGTGAAAAATTAAATTCTGGCTCCGTGTTTAATTCGGAACGGCCCAGATTGGGGCTTAATTGTTTGTTAAAACAAAACGGGTCGATGATAAGACAAAACACGAGAACGGAGGGCTAATGTAGATAAAACTTGATGCAAAATCTAACGAGGCTGTCCTCAATGAATAAGTTCGAAGGATTCACGAAAAGTGCGATAATAGCTATTCCTGGAAGTTTCCAAGGGGAAATTGAATTTCGGGATTTATGCCGAAAGCAATAAAGAACATTTTTAAATATCAAATGAGGGTTGTATTTTGTTAGATTTTGACGGTACTTTCCTAACTTAAATTTTAAAGAAATAAAATGCTGTTTTACAAGCACATAAAATTGCTACTAGCAAAGGAGTATCGCATGAACAACTATCTCAAGTACTGTGTTGGAAAATAACTTTTTTACGAGCTGTTAAAGTATTTTTCTAAACATATTCGAAATTTCATTTAAAACTACACCTTAACACTAGTTCGTAAGGCGCTTTGTCTATCGACACTCCAGCACAATAGGAAGTCTCGTGATCGGAGCTGTCAGAGCACCCTTCTCAGGGCTCAAATCAAATGGGATTTCAAAGTCCGCAATATACGAGCCCCGATGGAATGATCTCGAATCGGAGACCAACTAAATTTATTATGGTGTTCGCTATTTGACAGCTAAACCGTAAATTAGAAAGACTGGATCATAAATGGTGTTGTTTTATAACTATCGCTTTGCTGCATTGTTCGGCATAGAAGTTATGTGTTGTAATGCGTTTTCGAAAAATAGGCGACACAAAATCAATTGGATTAAATGCGTTTTTGATACCCAATCGAATTGTAGTGATTTTTTCTTTGATAATTGATATCTGGAGTCCACATTCGCGTTTGTTATTATTACAAATTACTGAGGGTAAATTATATAATTGTGTAGTAATGCTTGCAATATGCTTTCCCGTACCTGTACTTCGACATTGTTTTTTTTTTGAAGTGAAAACTTCTTTAGAATCGTTGTGATTTCAAACCGGATGCAACGGAAAAAACGACAGGTAAGAGAGACAAATACAAAAATGTGTAGGATGAAGCCAGCAAAGAATGAGACAGAAATATTTATACTATTTAATACAGCGCCATCTGTGAGAATTTTTAATACTAACGTGTGTATGAAAGTTCTTGTAGTGAATTTTAATTTAGGATTATACGTGAAATTAAAATATCAATTCACAGAGGGCGCTACCTTACAATTATTTACTAATGACAAAATTTTACATATACTTAAGACGTTTAGGATAATTGTATTTTAATTTTGGAAGGTTTCACTTCTACCACGTGTGAATTGCACACATTTTGTTTTTTTTTTTTATATCGGACATCCACGATTTAAAATTCTTCAATGCTGAACATTTCAAATTACAATTAACTCTCATGTGTTATGTAGATATTTATGCGAACATTTATTGAAACTGATTTCATTAAACAATTTGTGCAAAATACTCAACGTAAATGTCGAAACCTTATAAAAACCTTTTTTACTGGTGGTAGGACCTATTGTGAGTCCGCACGGGTAGGTACCACCACCCTGCCTATTTCTGCCGTGAAGCAGTAATGCGTTTCGGATTGAAGGGCGGGGCAGCCGTTGTAACTATAATTGGGACCTTAGAACTTATATCTCAAGATGGGTGGCGCATTTACGTTGTAGATGTCTATGGGCTCCAGTAACCACTTAACACCAGGTGGGCTGTGAGCTCGTCCACTCATATAAGCAATAAAAAAAAAAAAAAAAGATGAAAATGACGCTGGAATCCTTGTAAGCGCGATTTTTCTAAATAATAAAACCTAGCTGTCTCTTCTGATATATGAAAACGGGAAATGGCTGATCGTATCGAAAGCTTATTGCATAAAAGCAATTGCATTTTATAAATCACAAATACTGACCTCCTTTAATTTTAGTAAATGGGCTACCGAACCCCTGATCTGCTGTAAAGACCTTACCAAAACCATAGGAACTGTTGTGTAAATGTCAATTGATTTTGTGCAATACGAATACAGTGCATCTTACTTGAGACCTTAGAACTTATATTTCAAGGTGGGTGACGCATCTACGTTGTGGATGTTCATGGGTTCCAGTAACCACTTAACACCAGATGAGCTGTGAGCCACCCATCTAAGCAATAAAAAAAAATAAAAAAGTGCGTTTCCATAAATATTTTTTGCCACGTACCATCCGGCTATGGAATGAGCTCCCCTCCACGGTGTTTCCCGAGCGCTATAACATGTCCTTCTTCAAACGAGGCTTGTGGAGAGTATTAAACGGTAGGCAACGGCTTGGCTCTGCCCCTGGCATTGCTGACGTCCATGAGCGCCGTTAACCACTCACCATCAGTTGGGCCGTATGATCATCTGCCTATATGGCAATAAAAAGAAGTAGTAGTAAATAAGGATTATAGGTTTAAAAAACGCCCTACTAAAATTATAGTCTTGATGTCTTTATGCACCCCTTATAGTTACAGTCTTTCCTCAAAACTAAAAGGAGAGGTTTTTACATCGCCAAAACAAGCAGTAAGAACACATTTTATGAGTCGTTCACCATTTACGATCTTGTGGTAGCCCTGTTGTAACGGTTCGCAAATCTACGTTGAAGGGCTTTTATTACCTAGTATAGGTTATAAAATTATATGGTATTATTAATTGGTGATATCCTTGTATGTTCGGGTAGTTATAGGCCAAATGACGTAATTGCTTTGGCATGTCGATGTGCCTAACGGGCTGAGCACGTGGTCGTTGTTACTTGAAGCTTTATGAGCTTAGTGGACAGATGAGTTTTCGGTGTTTCTCAATCAAGCGGTCCCGAAACACGTAAGATTGAAGCCTCAATTATAGTGGTACATGCTATGAATGAAAATAGATTATGGCGAGTCCATGTTGTATGTAGGTATATCTTATACCTTTAAACGAGCAATTCTTGTATATTAATATATATATATAATCAGAATCTCGGAAACGGCTCCAACGATTTTCATAAAATTTAGTATACAGGGGATTTCGGGGGCGATAAATCGATCTAGCTACGATTAATTTTCAGAAAATGCTGTTTTATTCGTGTTTTCAATAATCAACTCTTCCCGACATCTATTGGCGAATAATAATACTATTTTTCTTAATTGAGGTCAACTAACCGTTTTAAAGACACAACAAGATGGCGTTATAAAAAAAAACGAGCGAAGCTCGGTCATCATCTAGTTTATTATAATTGGGTGTTATACTTTATAACAGCTTACAATTTTGTGCATAGAAAATTTACGGGAAAGTTTTAAAATTATTTTAAGAAACGAAGACAGAATATCGTTTCAAAGATTGCTTCTAACTATCACAAAGTTACAATGAAATGCAATTTTGTCTGAACGCTGGCATTTAACGGGTAATTAAAGTTATAGGAATGTACAAGTTAACTCGGGTGCACATAGCACAAGAGCAAGTTCGAGAAGGCGCTGTTACGTTCATTCTTAAGATAGCGTTTTCGTTTCTTACATCGCGATTATTTAATTTGCTCCTATTTTAATTTGAACACCGAGATCGTTGAAATTGATCATCCCATCGACTTCAATACCGCTGCTAGTGTTACTTAGAATCTCATTTGTAGATTTCGTGTTCTTAATTCAAACCTATATTAATTAATACCTCTTTCACCACTTCATCATTACTCACGTGAAAAATGAAGGACATACTATCTCGTAGTATAATATTATTATGCGTTTAATAGTAGTAGGACCTCTTGTGAGTCCGCACGGGTAGGTACCACCATCCTACCTATTTCGACCGTGAAGCAATAAAGCGTTTCGGTTGGAAGGGTGGGGCAGCCGTTTTAACAATACTGAGACTTTAGAACTCATATCTAAAGGCAGGTCGCGGAATTTACGTTATAGATGTCCATAGGGCTCCAGTAACCACTTAACACCAGGTGGGTTGTGAGCTCGTACAACCATCTAAGCAATAAGAAAAATTATACATCATAATAGTAATTTTTCAATAATAGTATTTTTGTCAAAGACGCTTGGCAGTAGAGCCTTGGGCATATCTTGTTCTTGTTCTATAATGTACACTTGGTATCCAAGAGAAAACGTAAAGCTTGTTGTTTTGAATTGTAGAACGTTCATCATATTACAATTACAAGATTATTACAATCCATTTTTTAATGTGGTAACATAATTCTGGGATATTATTTCAATAATAAACAGTATAAGCCAAATAAAATCGTTGTATTGTGTTTCGAAACTGTAACTTAAACTTTAAAGAAACGACCATTGTCTAAAGTTCCTTTGAACTTTGTATGTACTGTTTATGTTCATACCTAAATTCGCTGTGTTTACATTTTGTTTATTAACTTTACGTTTTTAGCGTGAAAAATAAGGACTAGTTTTGCAATCCGTACTGGCTACTGTAAACACTTCTATTATATAGTACATATTGACATGATCATTGATCATTGGTCTAACGTTATCGACTTTACTGAACCATGAACTCTGGTTTGAGTTAGTATCTGTGTCAAAAATAAAGCCTTCAAGTCAAATATCTTAGTACATATATTTGGGTTTGTATCACCATTACACAGAAAAAAATCCTAGCTTAAAGTTACCCCTGGTTGCACGCATTGTAAGGCAGTCCGGCTGAGAACCACCATACTTTCTCTTTATGCTGCGGAATACTGATGCGTCCATTTGTAGGGGACACCATACAATCTAGATTTCGACCTCATGTCTCAAAGTTGCTCTCAACATTCACGATGTGGTTCAGGCCATGGGCTCGTTATGAGAAATTAGCTTTTTTGCTGAGTACAATAGTTTTATTTATTTATTTTTTATTGCTTAGATGGGTGGACGAGCTCACAGCCCACCGGGTGTTAAGTGGTTACTGGAGCCCATAGACATCTACGACGTAAAGGCGCCACCCACCTTGAGATATAAGTTCTAAGGTCTCAGTATAGGTACAATGGCGGCCCCACCTTTCAAAACGAGTTACTGCTTCACGGCAGAAATAGGCAGGGTGGTGGTACCTACCCGTGCGGACTCAAAAGAGGTCCTACCACCAGTAGGATTTCACTGTTGTTTCCAAATTACACGCGACGCACTGCAATTGAACTAAATTCCGAAGCGCCAAATGAGTTGCGACCAAACCAAAATCCCGTTTATAGAGACCAATGACCAATATTTGATTTACTAAAACAATCTCATGTTCCTTTTATCCTGGTGTACGTGTTGAATTCGATCGTTTACACAAAACTACATTAACCTCGGGCATAATTCGCGGCAGCCGCGTTACGTTATAATATCAAAGGATCCTCGTATGCAAAATAAACTATCGGCCCGTGAGGGATACGTGTAGCGTTTTCATGGGTTTTGAGTATTAACACTTGATTGATCATCGACCCTTCGCGCGAGTAGATACAACACATACCTCTGTCGATACTGTTTAGTTTACATAACAAAGTGTACGACGGCTATAAAGGTAAAGGAAAGCAAAGAGTATTTACACCTATATAGAGCTTTATTGGCTTTTGTTGAAAATAGACCATTCATGAGATAGGATGTGATTATAAAATATATAAATAAATGGATGTGTAGATTTTTATTACACAGAAAGTGGATATCGGAACTTATAGACAACGCTAATGCTGCCGCACGTCTTTTGAAGTCGTCGTGGCCTAAAGGATAAGACGTCCGATGCGTTCGTATCTAGCGATGCACCGGTGTTCGAATCCCGCCGGCGCCGCGGCGGGTACCAATTTTTCTAATGAAATACGTACTTAATAAATGTTCACGATTCACTTCCACCGTGAAGAAATAACAACGTGTAACAAAAAAACCAAACTCGCAAAATTATAATTTGCATAATTACCGGTGGTAGGACCTCTTGTGAGTCCGCACGGGTAGGTTCCACCACCCTGCCTATTTCTGACGTGAAGCCGTAATGCGTTTCAATTTTGAAGGGTAGGACAGCCGTTGTAACTATTATGAGACCTTAGAACTCATAGGTGGATGGCGGCATTTACGTTGTAGATGTCTATGGGCACCGGTAACCACTTATCACCAGGGGGGGCGTGAAAAGAAAAAATAAATAATAAAAAGCTTTAGGTCGAAATCTCAATTGTAAAGCATAACAGCTCCTACAATCCTTCGAATTGGAACGCACGACTTATTTGTAGTAATTCGTCGGCAGTATCTTGACTAGCAGTATTAGTGATTTAATCTTTACGATAACAGGATCCGCGCGCTTATCTTACACCCGGGATCACAAAACATTGTTAGTTCTATCTGTGTGTAAAGAAATGTAATTGTCAATTATTTATTTTTATTGCCCTGCCATGGTGTGTGGTTACCGTCGCCTATGGAATTCAGCAACGCCAGGGGTGTAGCCAAGTCGCTGCCTGCCGCTTAATACTCTCCACAAGCCTCTTTTAAAGAAGGACATGTCATAACGCTCGGGAAACACCGTGGAGGGGGCTCATTCCATAGCCGGATGGTACGTGGCAAAAAAGACCTCTCGAAACGCACTGTCAATGAACGCAGCGGTTCCAGATAATATGGATGAACTCTGCTCCGATAGCGGGAGGTGCGATGATAAAAACGATGCCTCCAATGAACGCTACTCTACCTAAAAATTTTGAAATTTTCGTTTTTCACGCAAATCGCTTCACTATTTTAAAAGTATTACAATTAATCATTATTGATGGGGTTCGAAGCAAAAGTAAATCTGCTAGTTACACAAAAAAAAAAACCATAAATATATCTGCAATAATAAAGATTTTATCAACCTTTTTCGTTTAAACGCTCCTCCTGTAAATCTACGAATTTGGAGTTAGCGTAGTGTTCATTGGAGGCATCGAAAAGGAAAATCAGGGGATCATCTCAAACAATTCCTCAGAGCACAGTGTGTGTGTGCAACAAAAATATGTGTATTATTCAATTATGCAAAATTAGTCGCTAGTTTAAATCTCGACGAACAAATTATGCAAACGACATAAGTAATTAAATCAAATTAACAAAAGCGAAACTGAATTTAAGCTGTATTTTCCTCGTTGCAGTTACAGTTTTTTTTTTACTCGATTGAACTTGTGTATGCTAACATTTTTATATGTAATGTTGGATCTCGCGTTTAATCTATGTACAATGTGGGTATGTTGTTGTTGAATTAAAAAGAAAGTTGTGTTTTAATTTAAGCTTCAATTTAATTTTAATTTTATTTGGACTTTTTGGCGGGAACGCGAGCAGTGAAGTTGTGTGATTTGTTTTATTTTGTCTATTTAGTGTTTCTTCAGGCTTAAATATGTAATAACGGTGGTTTGTTAATTGTTTAATATCTGTGAAAGTGTAAAAATTTGGGAAAAGGAAACAAAACTGCTGGATGTAACTTCTTGAGATCCTCCAAAAAGTCCACTGAAAAAATCTCGGTAAATGACCACCATTTTACTGAGATTATATTTCATCCCATATCATTTCACTTAATTTCATCCCAGTTGATTAATATCTCAAATTAATCATCTTCATTTTCATTTCCCTCCTCCATATTATCATTTTTCTTAAAATTAGGAATATAAATTAAAATAATTAAAATAACACATGACTTAAAGGTCTTAGTTCTAGGTGATAAAAACCCAAAAAAAAATTTCTATTTTCGTATCAGTTGTCTTATTGCAGATGATTTCATTGTGACAATCGTCCATGCCATTTAAAAACAATAACTGTTTAAATAACATCAAGAGTTAAATCAATTTGATTAACAAATTTCTCATTCATGTTTTCTTTCTTTTCAGAATCTTAAGAATCAAATCATGACAACGAACGTGTGGGTAGAGCAGGTAAGCAAAACCTATCCAATATTAATACTATAATCATTTTAGTTTTGTACGCCAATCACAGTTATCTAGTAAATTTTGATGTATAAAAATGTGTATCAAGATACAATGATTAATCTTCAGAGTCTGACCGAAATTGACGCTTTACTACTTTTTAAATTTAATTTATTGCAACTTCAACTATCTTTCCGGTAGCGTCAAATCAACATGTCTATAATAGTTCTGTTGTGTCTTATGTTCTGATTTGAGGAGTGGGACAACTTTACTGCAATACTATTCACGCTCGTCGACCATTGAATTATTTATTTATTGATTAGGCACACAACATTACAAGCTAAAAAGATACACAAAAAATAACAAGTAAAAAAAAAAACTGGCTGGAAACATAAGCCATGTGCGCACGACTAAACAAGACAAACGTGCTGAGTTTGTACACAATGGTCTTTACAACTATACGACAAACAACACGATAACGAAAACTAATCTAATTTCAAATCAAATAATATCAAATAAAAAAAAAATTCAACATTAATGAAAGTACACACTTGTTGAACATCAAAAAGAACTACCGCCTACCGCCAATTCACAAAAACGAGCCTCCGCCCTGAGAAGAACTGGCAACAAACTCAGTGGACATGTTTTTTTTTTAAATATTCATTTTTACAAGATGTATTATAACGTAACAATTATTGCAATGTTGAAATGCCCGGAGCGAGCAACTCATTCCTACTTTGTGTAATCTTCATAATCACATAATAATTGACTTTATAGTAACCTTTATTGCACAGATGTTCTTTAATAGTTTTCATAAACCTATGTATAATATGTGTAGGTACTGAACATCTTGTGGGATTTTGTTGTACAGGCGCACAGCCAAACACCCGAATGAATTTCGTATCTTATGTAACATACTCATCGGCATATCAAGCTTGTGTTTGTTCCTAGTATTTCTATTATGTAAGTCAGAATTTTTAGGAAACTCCTCAATATGCTTACGAACATACATCAAATTTTCAAAAATTTTATAATGTAAAGAAATAATTTTACTTAAAATATACATTAAACAATTACACTACTTAACCTACTATTAACATGGAGGATGCCCTTGAACATCTTTATAAACGTCACTAACCTACAAGTAAAAATATCCAACTCAGTTGACGATTTTGCCAATTCGTTATAGGCGCGACACATTCGGGTAATTGAATTAATTACACCACAACGTGAAAACCATCACCCGATCTACGGGTAAGATCGATCTATGAGCGGATAATTACTTAAATCGTATGTTCCGTGATGAACTGTCCCCCTTAATGGTATAAAGGACGTAAAAACAAAAATACTGACTGCGGTCAACCAAATTAAATGCCGAGCTTATGATATTGTAGTTGTCATAACGTTGGCGTTAAACAACCAGTCTTAGCCCACTGAGTTTCTCACCGGATCTTCTCAGTGGGTCGATGGTAGATTCTGTGAACCACTGCTCTTGCTAGGATCAGTGTTAGCAACACTCCGGCTTGAGCCACGTAAGCTCACCTACATGTTAGGGCGAAGCTGAAATGGCCTCCCAAGGCTAGAGAAGATAGGGGAAAAAAACACAAGTGAAAAACGCAAGTAAACAAAAATACAATACGAAATTAAATATTCATTGTGGACAAACAGAGTATAAAGGCAAAGATCCGAAGTATCCTTCATAAATAACGTAACTATAGTTTTATAAATAGTACCTTTAAGAGCAGAGGACACAATTTCCGTCCAAGTGAACCCTGACAAATGGCCGACGTCCCGGAAGGGACGGTTCGCTACAAGAGCCCTCGCTCACTCAACGGACACGTCAACTCACACGTGACTAATAGATTTAAGGCATTTTGTTTGGCGTGCCGGAATCTTTACGATCTGCTCGCGTGGAACCTTGTAGTTCCTCCGTTGTCAATGCTTTTGTCTCTAACTAAGAATTATTAGCTTTCTTGTTCCCAATTTCCTTCAGAATTCTTCATAATCGACGAAGTTAAAAGAGTTTTTATTCAAAAATTACAATTTACGGCTGTGGTCAATAATTATGAGATTATTTTAAATTGTTTAATTCATCAAAGCATTTAATCCCATACAGAATAGAGTTCTCCGAAGTTCATAAATTCTTATAACATATGGTATAAGAATTCTGTGTCTCGTAATCGCCACGATTAGTAATCTCGGAAATTGATTCTGTCTGCTTTGGTACCAGCTCAATACGTGGCACAGGAGTTTTTACTTAATACACGAAATTCCTTTGCTCATTTATCCACACTAGCATTCCAGAGTTTTTTAAAAAATACACATTAAAAAATTTGGTACGACCACTCTCTATTATTTTAGCAATGCAGCGATATGTGGCAATGATCAAATCTTTAAACCTCGATAATCACAATAGATGAAATAACAGCTATTCAGATTATTCAAAGCCAGATTAATAAAGAATTTCTTGTCGCTTATCCAATGTTATATAACATCATCCACACTTAACGTGCAAATAACGTATTTGGCTTTTAATGGCTTCTCGTTTAACACAGTATGTGTTCCCTTCACAGAGCTATAAGATAACATAATTACGGCTATTTGAAATCGGGGAATGATTCCTCAAATTAAGAAAGACTTTACATACATAAACAGACATAAAAAAAACATAATTTAAAAATCAATACCAACCGAACCAACTATCCTATATTTGCTAAAGACATTCATCATATATTCACCGGAATCTACGACGGAAAACATTGAATAAAAAAAAAACTTCTGTCCTTTTTGGGGACACGCTAGATCGTATATCTCTGTCCTTCTCGAAAAGACTCTGATGACAATAAAAATGTTATGATCGTAACAACTTTGCGATTTATTTGTTGGAGTCGATAGTTCCTCATGCCAAGTATTGAAGAGTGAACATAACTTGCGAATACTTGTTATGTAACTCGCTTGCTTTATATATTATGTATGTAGTATGTTTACTGGTGGTAGGACCTCTTGTGAGTCCGCGCGGATGGGTACCACTACCCCGCCTATTTCTGCCGTGAAGCAGTAATGCGTTTCGGTTTGAAGGGTGGGACAGCCGTTGTAACTATACTTGAGACCTTAGAACTTATATCTCAAAGTGGGTGGCGCATTTACGTTGTGGATGTCTATGGGCTCCAGTAACCACTTAGCACCAGGTGGGCGGTGAGCAAATCCACCCATCTGAGCAATAAAAAAAAATGTAGACCGATGGAACAACAATAATAGTTATTAGATTGACCATTAACTTTTCAAAGACTTATTAAATCGGTACGGGAAGACGTAGCGTATATTTTTTTTTATTACTTACATGAATGGACGAGCTCACAGCCTACCTGGTGTTAAGTGGTTACTAGACCCATAGACATCTACACCATAAATGCGCCACCCACCTTGAGATATAAGTTCTAAGGTCTCAGTATAGTTACAACGGCTGCCTCCCATCCTTCAAACCGAAACGCATTAGGCGCATTAGGTAGATAGGCCTCCCACAAGACCGATGATCCATTGAGATTCGCGGGGATCCGCTGAATGCAAGTACCGCAAGGCCGATCGTTGTGGCGAATCTTAGGGGAGTCATATATCCAGTAGTGGACGTATGTGGACTGAAAGATAAATAATATATAGAAAATCGATAACTGAATGGCTATTAGCATTCATCGTCATCAATCATCGAGTTCCGTTCTGATTCAATGTTCAATGCTATGAAACCACATTCTAATATTATAAGTAGCTAATACTACATATCCTATAGGATGATCATTCCACGCAAACTGAGCGTCATCAAGCACTTTTTGTTCAAGTTCTTCCTCGCGTTATGTCGACGGTGCACTTTAACCAATCCATCGACCCAAATCCAAACAATTTCCAAATGATCTGTAAGAGATCGCTCTTAGAGATAAGACCGCCAATTGTACGTTTTTTTGAACGAAGTTCCTTATGGGACGATGGGGAGGCGTACCCTAACCGGGAAAAAACGTCCGTAACGTAAGATTTTTATTAGTAATGCACACAGTGTGCGACTTAACTTTGTAATAACGTACAAAAAATAACATATTTTTTTATCATTCATTGACTACGATCGCAGAGCGTTCGTTTGTGCAATACATTAACTCTTATGTAAACAACCGTGAATGAAGTGTGCCACAATAAGTTCGCACGTTACCGAATGACTGTGTATTGTTGCGAAACCTCTAGTTTTATTTTCTTTATACCTCGAATAGAACTTAAAATTAATATTTTTATAATAAGGAACTTCGATCTTATCCGGTGATACCACACATCTTTTTTTGTGTACAATGAAGAATACTCTCTCTCTCTCTCTATCAATTGAATGATATGATCCAAGCTCATACTACACCACTGATATACGTGATCCTAAATTGCGGTAATTCCTATTTACGAGTGCTTAAATAGACCAACTATATCTATGTTCTTGGATAGTTTTCTATCTAATTTCGCAAAAACCTAAAACGGCAACACCCAAACGACTTAAGCGATTACTGGGCCAATAAAAAACGTGATAAATATACGAAGATAATATTCCTCGTTCCATATTACAACTGGTGGAATAGATGTGTATCGACGTGAACCATAACTCGTGGGGGTTTTTGTTCGAACTGTCCCTCCCAGAGCATCATAAATCATCCCGGGGTCGGCTTACCTCTCAGTTAACACGTTTTTGAGCATAACGCGGCTTATATTATGTGCAATATATGGTGTAACACGAAAATCAATTTATGATATTCGCGCAATTACATCGAAAACAGCTTGTTGACCTGTTTTCAATAAAATCGGGGCATTTTGAATGACCTTAAATATCTAAAAATATGGTAAAATTGTTCTTATGCAGGCTTAAGAAATTTTGAGCAAATTTAAAATTATTTTTGCAGCCTAATCTCGGGTTTTAACTGTCGTAGAGCATTTCTTTATGTCAAGGTCCTTAATGATAATGACAATGAAAAACTTTAAGGTACTTTTAGTTATACGCGCAAGTATACGTCAAAAAAAATTTTAAAATCAACAATAGTTCTGAATTCAGATCAATAATTCAGAAGCATATTCCTTATTTAGCCTTCCCCAGTGTTGCTTGTATAGCAATTTCATCTATAGGAGAGACAATATAATGGACAAGTAAAAGTCCAAGGATCTTTGAGTACGCATCATCACGCCGTGAGTTCTTCATGGTCCAAGAAGCCAGATCGTGTCCATCTGTGATTCGTTGACAGACCTTCGTAGCTTGTCTATATTTAAGAAAAAGAGTTCGACTAGACTGTTTATTATGCCTTAAATATCATTTTTTTATAAATGTCTGTTGGATTTTTTTTTTTTTTTATTGCCCTTGTAGGCAGACGAGCATACGGCCCACCTGATGGTGAGTGGTTACCGTCGCCCATGGACTTCAGCAATGCCAGGGGCAGAGCCAAGCCGCCGTAATTACATTCACATTACCTCCCTTTATCCAATATATACTAATCCAAAAACAATTTCAGAAGCCACAAGATATCTCTTATTAAATTAATTCCAGCAAGAATTTTCTTATTAGACGACAAAACAATCTCGAACAAAATACTGTTGAAACATACTTGAACGTTGAATGTTATCCTAACAAACATTTCAGAAGATCACAGCTCAAAAGAAAATATTCCATTTGAAACAACAATTACAAAAGCATTAAACGCATAGACGAAACGAATTCTTTCCGAGTTAGAGCCGAGAGGGCGAACTTCCTGGCATTTTTGTTTTCAACAATCCAGCGTTACGAAAGGTTTGTTTTGCGCTTTTTGATGATATTTTCGTGTATACAAAGTTAATACGGTGCTTCGTTCGCAACAGTCTGAATTGTTTTCGTAAACATTCGTAACAACACTTTTGGTCGAACTCTTTTCAGCTACAGGCCGTTTCGATGTGAATTGGAGCTTTTAAAAAAAATCTGAACAAGGCACACCGCACTATAGATTTTGGAACTTCAAGCTCGAACTACGAAAATATGTAGTTTTTCTGTTATTTTTGTGTACCGTTTCATTCCTGTACATAAACTTAGATGCTATCAATAAAGCTTACAATATCATGATTACAAAATGTTTCTGCTTGCGCGGCTATTTAGCCCCGTCATGACGTATGCAAGCGTAGTGTTCGCTCACGTGGCCCGCACTAACTTGAAACCCCTTTAAGTCGCCAAAACGGGATTGAATATCCTGTTTTGGCAGGACAGCCGTCGGAACACCATGGTCCCTAGGGAATGTGGATCTCCATGATGACCTGGAGTTTGACTCAGTCACTAAGTATCTACAGTTGGCATCATTGCGCCACTTTAAGAAGGCGGCACGATATGAAAACCCTCTTGTCGTGGCCGCCGGAAACGTGGCCTGTGGACCGAATGGTAAACAGTCGACGTCGCCTTAAACACGTCATTACGGATCCTCCCGATCTATTAACGATGTTTTTAGGTATCTCAAGCACCGGTCACCGTCCTCGCCGAACTCGTCGCTTGCGACCAAGGGCTCGACGAGTAAATTAGCCCATAAATACAGTCCCTCGAGTTTCTTGCCAGATTTTCTCAGTGGGTCGCGTTTCCTATCCGGTGGTAGATTCTGCGAAGCCTTGCCTTTGCTAGGGCCAATGTAAGCAATACACCCGGTTTGAGCCCTGTGAGCTCACCTACATGTCAAAGAGAAGCTGAAATAGCCTCTCAAGGCTGTATATATATATTAGTTTTCAAGTATACTGTATATTCTACATAATGAGTCCGTAAAATAAACAACCCGACTATTTACTTGGAACCCGACCTAGAGCATAGAATACCGAACTTTATATCGTAACAAACGGTCGTATGCGCGCCATAAAAGGTCCTAAAAGTTTGAACGTGCGTGGGCACTTTAAATTACTTCATCAAGTCACGACCTGTCCCATTTACATTCAACCAATTTAGGAGCGACGACGGAAAAACCCTCGCTTCCTATAACAAAAAAAGTTCCAAAACCTAAAGTTCCGCTGAAAAGGGAGGCCACAGGAAATGGCGGAGAGTGAGCTCGGTCAATTGAAAAAAACTCTTGGCGATTCCCCCGGCCCTGGGGGCGTGCTAAAAACTTTGAATTTTTAATATTAGAACCGGGTTTTGTGTCGGAATATTATGAACCGTTTCATTCGGTGCTTTTCAATTGTCGATAATGTGGGTGTCGAGAGCTTGATATTAAAACGTATTCTTGTTTTGTGTTTTTTTTTTAATAAATCCGTATTGCTATTTTGTTCGTCAAGAATATTTTTAAATTTGGAAACTGGGAGAATTGGAATGGTCTTGATAAAGAGTTAATATTGATTGCTTCTGGAAAAGGTTTAAGTAAAAATTCTTACAGCGTAATCACCCACTTTTTGTCGGATTATTATTGCCCTTTTGTTATCTATAATTGAAAACATGGTTTAAGTAATGTCCTTAAAAATAGATATCAATATTTCACTTAAAATAATTATGTACCAATGTATGTATGTAAGTATGTATGTGCATTTAATTTTGAACTGTCAAAACATGCAAGGTACTTGTAGGATTTAGATTAGTTCTTAAAATTCATAGTCGTGAAATTATGCGGTAGTTTGATTCTAAGGCTGGTATAATAAAACAATTCATTATATATTTTAATTTTTCGTGTGTTATACTGAATGCCGTCAAATTTATGTGCATGTTTGATTAATTATAATTAATTATCTTACCCAACCATTGGTGTTTGGTTAGTTCTGCCGTGAACTAATCATGCATTTACTGTTGATCTTACTTAATTGACCTCACGTAACTTCGACCTCATGTCTCAAGGTAGTCATTAAAGTTGTGTATAGTGATTCTGATAATGGCTGTAGTACTGAAATCTTGATATGTATACATCTTTATTTTGTAAATATCTATAAAGACATTCATCTTTCAGCTTAGAAATATTTGTATTAGCACACACGACCTCTATAATGGTTCATAAACTAAACCTATTATGGTAAAATCAAGCAAAGGAAACAATGGAACGGCAAACGTTGAAAGGCCCAAGCTATTTGTGAAGTCCTATAATAATAAAGTTATTTTCGAGAACACAATAGTAAGAAGGTATACCAGTTTAGTGATTATATTAAATGTGAACTAGAATTGTAACTTTAAACTGGATCCTTAGCAGCCCTTTGGATTATATTATAAATTATTAGGAATGAAATACATAAAAAATATGCAAACGGATTAATTTAAATATTTCACAATAGTATGACTGATGTTAATTACGACATTAAATCAAATCAAAAAAAAATTATTCAACATAAATGAAAGTACATACAAATTCAAATTCAAATTCAAATTCAAAATCATTTATTTCAACTTAGATGTCAGTATGACACACTTGTTGAATGTCAAAATACAAATAACAATGTTAACTCTACCACCGGTTCCAAAAAAAGCCACAGTCCTGAGAAGAACCGGCGAAACAAACTCAGCGGGCTTTTTTTTTTTTGTTTTTTCTCAAATATTTTCTTTTTTTTAAATAAATAGAAATATTCACAATAAAAGAAAAAACAAGTCTAAAAAAATAATAACAATAATGAAAAATGAAAAGGCCAGGAGCGAGCGCCTCATTCCCACGTAGTGCCATCTAGTAAATAATCCTTAACTTGTTGAACGTCAAAAGAACTACCGCCAATTCACAAGAACTAGCCTCCGTCCTGAGAAGAATTGGCAAGAAACTCAGCGGGCATGTATTTTTTTTTTTTAATACGTTTTTTTTTTTTTTTATATTAAGTTATTATTATTTTTAATCTTAGTTTTTTTTTTAAATAGTACGAATTTTTTACAATGAGTATTATAATTAATTCTAATAATATCAGTCGTTATTCGAAATCCAGAGATATTTGTGTTAACGAATACGTTTATATCTCTACTAGCGACCCGCCCTCGCTTCGCTTCGGAAACATTAAAACACACATGAAACCAAAAAAAATAAATTAAAAAAATATTAAAAAAAGTAGCCTATGTTCATCAGGGACAATGTCGGCTTCTAATGGAAAAATAATTTTTCAAATCGGTCCAGTAGTTTCGGAGCCTATTCGAAACAAACAAACAAACAAATCTTTCCTCTTTATAATATTAGTATAGATTAGTATAGATAAAATGATTGAACATAGCTGAACATTTTGTTATTCAGAACTGGGTTTACAAAATGGAAAAAAGCCTCGGCTATTGCGTTAAAGTAATAAATGCACTTCAGAAATAAACCGTTGAAATTAAGAGTTAAGATTATTTCGTGTATTACGAGAAACACTCTCGCGTCCGACGCATGCTCCATTGCCTAATTCAATTAAACAAAACAGGAGCCCAAGAGCCTTCGGGGTCCTTAATAAGATTCTTTAATACAAACAGTTGTGGAAAATGAAACAATTTCTCTCTTAACTTGTTTTATATTTGTTGATGACAGAATTGTATGAACGAAGTCGCGGTCTATCTGATGTTATGTGGTAGATAGATAACTTTCACCTTAACCTCGTTCTCCTTTTTTTTTTCGGGTAGAGGGCCGAACCTCCTACGTGGTCCCCGCGCCTAGGGGGCGCGCGGGGTATGTGAGACTCGACGATCTGCAGGTGTTGAGAGCAGATCGCGGGCCCAAGACCGTCATCTTCCGATATGAGGTCAAAATCTCGATTGCCCTGTATATTTGTTACTTCAAACCAAAACGCATAACTGCTTGATATACCCGTGAAGCAGATTAGCCATTGTAGTGCGCTGATATTATCCAGGAGAATGTTGCCCACTCTTCGGCTAATCTCTTATTCACCTTTTGCGATAACCAAGAACGGGAGGGTGTAGTACAAGGTCGCCAAAATACAGCCAAAATGAAATTGTTAGCGCCAAGCCACCAAGCCTTGTCGCTTAAGACAATATTATAATTGTCATTTACAAAATCTACTTAAATTCTGAAGGCATACCAAAATATCTATTAACTTTTTTATAATACTAATTGAATTATTTAAATATGAGTTTGCTTTCATATCTAGCGCATATGCGAATATATAGGAACAATATTCGTTCTGACGAAATGCGTAATATTGTGTAGGGTATGAGATTTATTGGTTACCACTTACTTATCCGGCTATTATAATTAAAACATTTTGATTATTAAAGAAAAACTATAGTATTGATTTTAAAATAATTTTATGACACAAAGTTTAACACAAATGACAAATATGTAATAATAGTAATTAAAAAAATGTCAAAAGAACGTGAACAAAAATGTCAACAGAGCCCAAACACAAACAAAAAACTGTCACCTTGAGACTGGTTGGCGCAGTCCCAATTGAATTAAATAAATAAAGATTTACTAACAATCACGCCACGTTAACCGGCCCCGTGATAAGTTCGTAAAGAACTTGTGTTACAGTTACCAGATAACGGATATAAATGTAAGATTTTTATTATACACATACATATATTTAATATACATCCATTTTTTTTTTTTTTTTTTTTTTTTTTTTTTTTTTTTTTTTTTCCTACCTATGCTGATAGCCTTGAGAGGCTATTTCAGCTTCACCCTAACGTTAGTAGGTGAGCTCGCGGGGCTCAACCGGAGAGTTGCTAACACTGACCCTAGCAAGAGCAGTGCTTCGCAGAATCTACCACCGGATCGGAAACGCGACCCACTGAGAAGATCCGGCGAGAAACTCAGTGGGCTGTGTCTATGGGTTAGTTCGCTCGTCGAGCCCTTCGTCGCAAGCGACGGGTTCGACGAGGACGGTGACCGGTGCTTGTGGTGCCTAAAAGCACCGTTAATGGATCAGGAGGATCCGTAATGACGTGCTTTGGGCGACGTCGACGGTTTACCATTCGGTCTACTGGGTCGGGTATGTAATTTCCAGCGGCTACGATGAGAGGGTTCTCATGTCGTGCCGCCTTCTCAAAATGGCGCAGCGATGCCGACTGTAGATACTTACTAAGGGAGTCGAGCTCCAGGTCGTCGTGGAGATCCACATTCCTAAGGAACCAAGGCGCTCCGACGGCTATCCTGCAGAATCGTGATTGAATAACCTGAAGGGATTTCAAGTTGGTGCGGGCTGCGTGAGCGAACACTACGCTTGCATACGTCATGACGGGGCGTATACAAGTTTTGTAGAGAGTTACCTTATTACGGAGGGACAGTTTGCTTCGACTACAGAGCATTGGATAGAGTCGTCCTAGAATAAACGCGGCGCGGTCGCGTACCGTTTTTATATGGGGACGGAATGTCATCCCTCTGTCGAGGGTGACGCCTAGATATTTGACCTTCGAGACCCACGGAATGGGCTGGCCAAAGAGAGTGATGGGACTAACGGCGGAGGTGTTTGCGCGCCTACTACGGAGTGGGATGCTCGAAGTGATGTTCGGAGGGCGACCCCTTTTGAAGAGCACCGCTGCGCTTTTCGTGGGGTTGATGTCTATTCGCCACTTCCGGAACCACTGTCCCAGGGTGGCTACTGCGATCTGGAGTCGCCGATGAAGCAGCGACATCTTCCTACACGAGTAGTAGATAGCCGTGTCATCGGCGAAGAGCGCTAGATGGGTCTCCGGAGACCGGGGTATATCATTGATATACAAACTAAATAATAACGGGGAGAGCGCGGAGCCTTGCGGGACTCCGGCGGTCAGTTGACGGGGACGAGAACGAGTTCCCTCTACTCGATATCGAAACGAACGGTTCGACAAGAAGTCTCGTATGATGAGCACGAGTCTGTCTGGCACTCCCATGTTGTACAGTTTATAAATTAAACCGTTGTGCCAGACTTTGTCGAACGCCTTCGCGATGTCGAAGAAGAGGGCGCCGGTCGGGATTTGTTTACGCCTATTTAGTCCTATCAGAATGTGCTCCGTGAGGCGGTGCACTTGTTGTACGCACGAGTGTTTTGAGCGGAATCCGAACTGTTCGTCAATGAGTATTTTGTTCGCGGTAACAAAATCCCAGAGGCGTTTCCTAAGGAGCCGTTCGTAAATTTTTCCTATCGTCGAGAGGAGACTAATCGGACGGTAACTAGAAGTTTCGTTTGTCGGTTTGCCCGGCTTATGTATACCGATAACGTCCGCTTCTTTCCACACCGCGGGAAAGATGCAGTGCGTCATAGCGGCATTTAAAATTGTAGCCAACATTGCTATCAGTTGGACTGGCAAAAATTTTAGCGCGCGGTTGTGGATGCCGTCGGAGCCGGGTGCCTTCCTAGGTTGTAGGTTGTGGATCGCGTCTCTAACTTCGTCAGTGGTAATGGGGGGTAACGCGTCCGAGGGCGGCAGGGAAGCTCTGCGCTCGACCTCCCTGTCGACTAACTCGGTGTGTACGGGGTCCGCGTGTTGAGTGCTGGTGGTGCACTGCTCTTGCAGTGCATCGGCCAGCAGCTCAGCCTTGTCATCGTCATCGAATGCCGGTGGTTGGCCTGAAGGGCGTACGAGGGGAGGCATAGTAGCGGTAGTTTCGGATTTGAGAGTCCTAGCTAGTCGCCAGTATGCTTGGTGGGAGGGCGCGAGTTGTTCTAAATAACTATGCCAATTATCGTTACGCGCGTCGCTTAAGCGGGAGTGGACTTCGCGTTGTAGACGACGCATCCGAATCCGGTTTGAATGCGTGGGAAGACGATCGTAGGCCCGGATTGCCGCGTTCCTAACTCTTAAGAGATTCCTAAGATCGGGGGACAGTCTGATGCGGTGGAAGCTGTCCTCCACATCGACTTCTTTAGAAGATCTAATGATCGCGGAAGATATGTGATCGGTAATGATGTTTATGGATTCGACGGTGTCCTCGGGGGATAGATTCGAATCCGGGCCGTAAGGGAGGATTGGCGGAGCGGTGTCGGCTAGGCACGTGCCCAGCTTATTCCAATCCACCATGGTCCTCGTAACAGTGACTGGGTTGTGGGGGCGACCGAGCTGCATAACGACAGGTCGGTGGTCTGAGTCGAGCTCTGACATTGCTTCGATGGAACGCAAGCGCAGAGTTACGTTCCTAAGCAATGCCAGGTCTATAGTGCTCGGACGGAGCGCGATGTTATACGGATAACATGTTGGAGTTGGGGGACCGACTATTTCAAAGGTGAGGTCGTCTATAAACGCGTCGAGACGCCTACCGTTAACGTTAGTACGATGGCAGTTCCACCTAGTGTGGTGGCAATTTAAATCGCCTGCCAGGATGACGGAGTCTCCCATGCCGAACAGTGACTCGATGTCACTGCTCAGAAGGGGCTTGTCCGGGGGGAGATAAACGGATGCGATGACGATCGGCTGGTGTCCCGTCAGCGAGATACGGCACACTGACGCCTCGATATGTGAGAGCGAGGGAGTATCGAGAGGGACAACGTGCAGGGCCCGCCTATAGTAAATGGCAGTCCCGCCTTTGGAGGCGGTGAGTCTGTCATTCCTAACCATGACGTAGTTCGCGACTTTCGGGTCGCGACGCGAGGGCTTCAGACAGGTTTCCTGCACTAGTAGAATATCTACAAGATTATCGCGGAGGAATTCAAAAATTTGATCGCGTTGCCGCGCGAGTCCGTTAGCATTGTAGAATGCTAACGTAAGGGAATACGGTTTTTCTCTACCTTTTTGCGCCATTGATTACCGGTAAAGATTTTTATAAAGTGCGGGACACGGACTCGTATACGTCCATGTGATCGAACGCGGCCGCGAGTCTCTGTTCGGGGGTTACCGACCTACGTATCGCGTCTGCGAACGATCGCAGACGGTCGAAGTTAACAGCGGTGACGAAGTCGCGCACGAGCGCGAAGTCGTTGACGGCAGAGGGTTGCGGGGGGCGGAACGCGGGCGCGGGGCGAGGTGCGAGCAGGGGCTGGGGCGCGGGGCGTGTCGCGAGCGGGGGCGGGGGTGCGGTTTGCGTTCCCGCCTTCGTATACGGCAGCGGCTTTTTCCACGCTGAAACCGTGGGAACTGCAGCCGGCACGAAGGCAGGTTTCGGCACTGAGGGTGCCGAAGTCTTTGGGCCGACGGTTCGCGGAGCTGGGAGGGTTGAACGCTTGCGCGGAGCCCTAGGACATCCACGGTAGTTCGCGGGGTGCCCTTGCTTAAGGCATAGGACACAACTTGGGGGTTCGGTCGCGGTTTCCCTATCTCTAACGCAATCTAACGTAGCGTGATCGCCGAGGCACTTCACGCAGCGGGGACGCGCGTGGCAATTACGCGCCGAGTGGCCATATAGCTGGCATCTGTAGCACTGCCCGGGAGTGCCACGTTTATGGGGGGCTTCGATGGAGACCCCGGATAAGCCGCAAACTTTCGAGAGGTACATCCATAACCCTGGAAAAGACATTTATATTTATCATACAAATATCTTCCCTTGGCGGGATTCGAACCCGCGACCCCCTTGTGTAGTGACCATGTCACTTACCACTACACCAGACGGCCGTTAAATTTGGATAAATATTAATAATAAAATTGGAATAATGGTCAAGCGTAAACGCAGCGTTGGGCGTCCCCCTGCCCATTGGACCGATAACTAGCGGCGATATGCTGGGAGAGATTGGATGCGGAAGGCGGAGGATCGTTCATTGTGGAGGACTATGGGAGAGGCCTACATCCAGCAATGGAGAGATACAGGCTGATGATGTAATGGTCATTCTTAAAGCCCAAATACGCTATTGTAATGCAACAGAAATAAATAGCAGCTATGAATTCTAGCGGACTTTATTACTTTGTGAATAAAAATCACTTGAACTACGCACCTGAAATCGCTTACGAGGCCTATACAACCAGCAAGGAAGTTTGCGAATCAAGTTTACCCAGACAAATTTAAATTGAGTTTTAGCAACTGTAATTCCATCCGGCTTGGTACAAAGCCAGTCAAATAATAATTGAGTTTAGTAGGAGTGATGTGAACGATTTAGATTAAAATGGCGACCTCCTTTTTGGGAAATGAAACAAATTACAAAATGGAAACTTCGGTCTTTACAATTTATTTCGAAAACTATGTTTTGATGTCTACCGTTTTATGTATTTGTATGTTTCTTAGTAAAAGTAAAAATACATTAAGTACATATCATAAACATTTAATTAATTCAGTTCCGTTGCTGTACGTTGATTCCTTAAAATAATGATTTTACATTCTACTCATCTATACAATAATACAATATACAAAGTAGATTCCTTCGAGAGTCGAGAAAGGCGTGTCATAATATGTCACATTTGTCAAACAAAAACGCGTCTGTATGAATTGGATACAGCTGTTCTAATCATCCCCTGAGAACATCTGGAATGTTTACTTCAAAACTAATATGACTTAAGTTCAGTAAAAAAATGTTCCAAACCATCAATACTCTTACACTTGAACTTAAGTCCTTTGAGGTTTTAAGAATCAAAAAGTCAAGCTCCGTCGGGAAATCAAATCTATATCCAGTTACTTGGGTACATTAAAATTATAATACATATTGCGGACACGTTGAAAATTCCATTAAGTCTCAGAGGCTCAGGGCAATTATTATCATTGACAAAAGCTTTTAAGACGTCATTCTTGCCTCAATTCTGCTTATTTTACTTGTTAATGTCAATTTTGTTGTGAACCGAAGTGGAACGGGTGAAAACGCCTCAGGTCGTTCCGGGAACTTAATTAATTTATCAAGTGTATTTTCTTTAATCTTAACTTAAACATGTTTATAGTTTCCTCCTATTCACGAGGTAGTATCGATTTTTAATTGGATATCGGGAAATAATTTCAAGTTAGTCAAGACCAGATTTTCAATAAACTGATCCAATGTCTGATGTTTCAGAGGAAACGTATTTGTCAATTGAAAAACTTTTCGGCCTGTAGCGTTCGATTATATTCGGCGCCAGATTTTCAATCGATGTCCCTGCACCGGAACCTTAGTAGGTACCGCAATTTCCGACCTCAAACCGCGAGTTCAAGTCAACATATTTTATATTATGTCCTTCAAGGAAAATACTTTGCAGAAATATCTCGAATTCTAGTCGAAATTTGAAGTAACTGCCCAACTTGAATTTCTCGGAGATAATTTATTTGTACTTTTCCTGGATGAAGAACTTCAATTTTGTTGTTGAATTGGTTTTAGTTTCTCAATGTATGGATCCTTATCTGAATAAAAATAAATACAAAAAATTACTCAATTACAAAATAGTCTGTATGTTCTTTTCTGTTGTTAATAATTTTGATTTGGGTAATGCTTAATTAATATATTTTCTGTGGTTTCTTTTGAAAGTCAATGTTGTTCTACAAATAAATTAATATTATTGAATTTACGTTTTAAAAAATAAATGCGATTAATCTTTAAATTCAATATGTTTAGACATTGGACGGCAAATAGATATAATTAGTCTTAGCCGCTTTGTTTGATACTGATACTCCGGGGGTCTTGTACTTACAACACGACGAATTCAAAATTTTACATAATATAGTCAACCATAATAGATAAAACATTCGTTGATCTTCTCCTTGCGTCAATAATCGTCAATGATGAGGATGAGGTCGTGGCCTTCTTTAATAACTTTTTCCTGGATGTTCCTGCGTGAAGGAGTTTCGAGTTCTTTGGACACATTGCCCACAATAGAGGTGACGATTTAGAAAAGCTCCTGGTAACAGGCAAGGTATGCGAAGAAGGTCCAGAAGCAGAAGTACAATGCACTGGACCATATACGCTCTATTCTCAACAGTCCACGATGCCATCCGCACAACCGAGGATAGATAGGGCTGATACAGGAATTATAGGAATTATCCTGTATCAGCCCTACCTACCCTCGGCTTCTTCCAGAATAATGTATATTTATCATCGAATGGTAATCTATGGTAATCCATTCGTTGATAAATAGACATTATTTTGGAATACTAGCTAGATATTAAAAATACCGAATACGACCACAGTCTGTCAAAAATGTTGAGCATTGAGAATCATTTCGAAATTAGTGAGATATTAATACTTTTAACAATACTCTATGAATACCTGAACATTTGGCATCGCAAAAATTTAAGTATACAATCAATTAATTGTAAAGTTGCGAAAAAGTATGAGCGCCAGAGCATCCTATAGTGATTTTAGTATTGAAACGAGTGTGACTTCCACTGCCGCTACTTTTTTACTCTCGATAGATGAGCTCACGGAACACTAGTGGGGGTAGGGATCAATATATTTGAATTTTTTATCAGATCCAATGAAGTTGGTCACGGTAATCACATCGTTATGTCTATTGGCTCCACTAGCGACTTTGGCCAAACTTGTCACTGAGCGCACACAATTGATTAGTGCAATTTTTTTTTTTGCGGAAAACAAATAGGCTTATTTTTAAATTAACCCTCTAAACTTAATAGATTAGATTAAAACATCGATTAGAAACTGTACAAAACAGACACAGGATACTAAGGATAACATTTAATATTAATTACACGTAGCTTTAAGCCGTTTGCGGTTTCATGATCAGGCTAATTTCATTAAGGCTTAATACGCAGATAATTTACAAGGCAGATAGGCTGTGAAATTTGTAGTTACGAAGGATTAAGGTGTTCAATGTAGAACACAATTACATTTTCCGCTATTTTGTGCTAGGATAGGAACATGGTAATAATCTATGTGCTAAATACTGCCACCAATCTTGCGATAGGAGGTCTAAGTCTGAATTCTATAGCATAATGACTGTCCCACCCTTCAAGAACCGGCTTACAAATGCACGTTGTCCTTTTGTGGTAGAGGTCATTCGTGAATGTTCAAACACATAAAGTAGATAACTATTTGAGGAGATTTTGGGGTGAGCCTTTACAACAATACGAGACAGGATATTCAATTATTAACTATACATATTATTATGGTATGTTTAAGAAAACTGTGAAGAAATGTTTGTGCAAAATACTTAACGCAGCATGTGGTAGAGTGAACTGCTTTCTAAATGTACTATTGAAAGAAAACACCAAAAATTACCAGTATTTTTTTATTGCCTAGATGGGTGGACGAGCTCACAGCCCACCTGGTGTTAAGTGGTTACTGGAGCCCATAGACATCTACGTAAAAAAAACGTTGTCCGTGGAGTTTGTTGTTTCATTTGTATCATTCCACAAAATATTGACTAAATTTAGTTGAAAAATTGAAATAGATTTGAGTTTGAATTTTAACACGTGTCAAGTACCTGTTTCCTTATAAAAAATGGTACTGAAATGGTTTTGAATGCTGGTTTAATCGTAACGCTCTTTATCTATTATGCGACAACTAGTTCCTAGAATCATCCTCAATCCTCTTGTTCACAGGAATGGAATGATTACAAGCTGAAATGGAACCCTGACGACTACGGTGGTGTGGACACGTTGCATGTGCCTTCAGAACATATATGGCTGCCAGATATCGTGCTTTACAACAAGTGAGTACCAATACAAGAAATTCAGACATTTTTACTCAATACTCCTTTTTTATTTCTTTAAACTTAAAATACATGCCTGGTGTAGCTTAAATATATACATACATGTACAAGTAAAGTACATATATGTCATGCCTCACAAGACGTCCTACCACCAGGACCATCCTGCCTATTTCTGCCGTGAAGCAGTAATGCGTTTCGATTTGAAGGGTGGGACAGCCGTTCTAACTATACTTGAGACCTTAGAACTTATATCTCAAGGTGGGTGGCGCATTTACGTTGTGGATGTCTATGGGCTCCAGTAACCACTTAACACCAGCTGTGAATTCGTCCACACATCAGCAAAAAAAAACCTTTTACAGGTACATATTATTTGTGATATGTATTGAAGTGTTGATTCATAAATAAAGGCTTCATCTGCCTAATATTGCACGAGGCTTAATCCCTCACTACGTGTAGCCAAATAGCTTCTATCAACCTCCTATTGTAAGGTCCAGAATGGGAGTACGTGGTATATTTAGCAACATGAATGAACAGGTATAATACGTTTTCTACAAAAAATTCTCAAAGGCCAAAAATGGCCTAAGTGATGATTTTAAAATATGAATAATACATCTCTGGTAATCATCTGGTTCTCAACCAAACTAATTAATATAAGTTATTTAGACAAATATGAGTCAGCAAAATATGATTTACTGAAAGGCGAAATATATTTAAAATTAATTTACGACGGATAGCTTTAAGGAAGCGAAAAAATTGATCAAACTGATCAATTACCAATCCCAGTATAACTTCTAATGGACTTCTAAGAAGGCTAAAATAAAGCGGTAAAAAATTCCACAATTCTTTCTCCGTCGCAGCCTTGAGATCTTTATAAATTGGTGTCTGCAAAACATTAATCTCACTCAAGCGGGTAACCGTTTCTTTTCGAATCAATTTAACGAAGTTACGCGCGAATACCGGTGTTCCAGAAGTTTCCATACTATTTCCTATTTCTTTCAATGAGAGCTAACTTTCTTTTACCAATAAACTCTCTTATAAGAGCTCTTATCTCTTCATTTCCGGTTCGCAGACAAAAATCCCATTATTCCACATTATCGGGCTCGGCGTGGAGACTTTATCTCTTCGGCAACGCGACCTCTAATACAAAAAGTCTGTAACTAATTCTAACCTACGTTTAAGCTTTCGCATCGGTCATGTGTAAAAACGCTCTAGCTTCATTACTAAATTATTACTTTTATCGGTGACACTCAGATGATGCCGTATAGGTACATATTACGTGTGATTAAAAACGTGGTATGACTATACCGCGCTTGGTCTTTTCCGATCATTAGCTGATTGTTAATGATAAAAATATAATCTATGATCCAAGTCTCTAGTTTTAGATTATGTGTTTGTTTAATTACTGTCTTAATGACATTTTTTATTTATTGTTCTCGAGTTTTAGCGAGACTAACGAACAGCAATTCATTTTTATATATATAGAATAGATGTAGTTCAATAGAAAAATTGGTACCTCTGGATTTGAACACCTGTTCCGTCGCTATGTAGCGCTATTTCGCTAGTATCGCTCGATACGAATGCACCAGACGTCTTATCCTTTAACGCACGACGATTACAAAAAGACAATTAGCTTCAGATTCAAGCATTAATAATTCGTCGTACTTGTATCGTTTTTACTTTCCTTACACAATTCTATGTGTTGATATTAAATTGTCACACATGTATGGCACGCAAACAAATAGCAGAGATATAAAGAATTTGATAATACCTTTTGCGTTAGCGAAAAAATTTATGAAAGTTTCAGTTCATAAACTTGGTATATCTATTTAAAGTTCGACTAGACGATGATAAATCGTGTTTTTTAGAAATTATATTTAAATACGAATTACATATTGATAAAATGATGAAATATCCCAAGATAGTTTAGGCATTTAGGCGTGAGTTAAAAAGACACAAATAATATAAATAAACAATTAATTTTCTTGGTCTAACCTTAAACCAAACACTTATTGGCTTCGGGTGGCTTAACAACGCCATCTGCTGAAATAGCTTTAGTGCTATTGTGTCTTTAAAGTAGTTAGTTGCTCTCAATTATGAAAATAGTATTATTATTCGCCAATAGATGTCGGGAAGATTCGTAAAGTTGATTATCGATAAAGTTGATTATTGAAAACACGAATAAAACAACATTTTCTGAAAATAAATTGTAGTTAGATCGATTTATCGCCCCCGAAATTCCCTGTATATTAAATGTTTATAAAAAGTAATTTTGCCCCAAATTTCTATTTGCTGTATCTAAAATCGAATCGAATGCACGTTTTTACATCACCTAATACCGCCATATCGTAACAAAACCGGATTATATGCATTAACTCGAACATCCAACATTGATGGATTCTAAACTTTGCCACTTTGTATTAAGGTCGGGCTTTGAAAGTAGCGTTCATATGTAGGTGAGTCAGAATGCGCCCGAAGTTAGCCAAGCGGAAGCTGAGATAAGTGCAGGCTTTAATCTAAATAGCATCAACCTGGCTTGAACACGGTACAGTAAACTTTCATCAATATTTCCAACGTTACGTCTGACGTGTCTTTGATTAGATATCAGAGAGTTGAAACATGATCTTTGTTCATTATTGTGAACGATCCAACTGGTCTAATCTAAAACATATAATGTATTCGTAGAATCTTTAAAATTTACAAATTGAAATTTTACAATCTTCTTTTGTTTGTGATGCCATCCATGTATATATTGTTGGTCTATTAGATTCCCAAATATTACTAAAGACATTTGGTGCTGTGGATCTTTGTTCTTATCGCTTATATAATGTATTCTTCAGACGGCTATAACACAGAAAGAACTTTAGCTTGGGGCGATGAAATATGAAATGTTGAATTGGCTTTGGCGACCACCATGTTCAGCAATGACAGACCACAACCACGTAATTTACTGCGTGCATTAGACATACAGTAAATGGAAATGTAACCATCGTTTAGTTGTGCTAACAATTTCAAAATACTATTGTTTTCACTCATCGCCCGTCCGTATTAATTTTAAGATCTTTACACACTTAACTCTCCCTCCAATTTTTTGTCTTTATTGAGTGAGTACTTTTGATTCAGTGTGTTATTTTCGCGGCAACAGACCAGTACATCGCATTTCAGGTACGATACAGTCAATTGCCTATTTAATTCATTACTAGATGATGACCGGTTTTTTTTTTTTTGATAACGCCATCTTGTTGTGTCTTTAAAGCGGTTAGTTGCCCTCAATTAAGAAAAATAGTATTATTATTCGCCAATAGATGTCGGGAAGAGTTGATTATTGAAAAAAACAAATAAAACAAAATTTTCTGAAAATAAATCTTAGCTAGATCGATTTATCGCCCCCGAAATCCCCCTGCATACTAAATTTTATGAAAATCGATAGAGCCGTTTCCGAGATTCAGATTATATATATATATTAATATACAAGAATTGCTCGTTTAAAGGTATAAGATTCGTCGGTATTAGTATCAAAATCATATTTGTAGACGAAGCTTTCAACGTTAGATACAGTAAGCTAAAAATCCTAATCCTATCCTCTATGTTGCGGAACCACTGAAAGTCCCTCCATATAAATTGTGTGATTGTTACACTGCTACACTTTAATAAATAAAATATACTCACTTACATTTTCGGCCGCGTAAAGATTAAGAATGTCTGTCCAAGGAAAGTAGTTCATGCTGGATTTAGGCCAAGACAAAGGTATTTAATACTTCGGGTTATTCGTAGCAAATCTATGTGGGTCACAGTGACTAGTGGGCTTATAGTCCCACCGCCTCCCGATTTCGATAATAATAAACAGTTTCACACGAAAGTAAGTATTGTTACTTTACTAAACTTACCTATAAAATAATATGTATGCAACATAATGTAGCAGCTGTGAAATTCAGAAGGAGCTTAGTGAAAACTTATGTACAATATGGCGGCCGAGCTTATCCGTGTAGGATTACGGAAGGGGCGAAAAAGGTCTAAAAAATTTAATGTTTCAAGTCACTCTTAAGCTGACAGTTCAATTATATATTTATTATTATCAAACTACGATATTGTATTGTTTCATTATAGAGAAAAAAAAATTAAAATTATGAAATTTAAAAAAATGTGTAAACGATTGAGTGATTTATTTATTTATGTTATGTATTTTACTGGTGCTAGGTCCTCTTGTGAGTCCGCGCGGGTAGTTACCACCGCCCTGCCTATTTCTGCCGTGAAGCAGTAATGCGTTTCGGTTTGAAGGGCAGGGCAGCCGTTGTAACTATACTTGAGACCTTAGAACTTATATCTCAAGGTGGGTGGCGCATTTACGTTGTAGACGTCTATGGGCTCCAGTAACCATTTAACACCAGGTGGTCCATCTAAGCAAAAAAAAAAAAACAGTAATTTATGGAAAGACAAAGACAAGACAGCCAATCATAATATTCCGGTTTCCTTGTAGGTAATATTTTTTTTTATTGTTTTGTAGCTAACTTTAGTAATGACTAAATAAAATTATCGATACATTAAATTTTAAAATACCGCAGATAGGTATGATTTTCTTCAAGTAAATATACTCACTTGAGACTTTTTTTTATAAACTTCTTACACGATAGAAATGAATGACGTCTTGTATTTAAAACAACATCCACAAAATTACGCGTATTTGCTATTAGTAGGGCAAATTGTAAGCCCAGACGAGTAGGGACCATCATCCTGTCAATTACTGCGGCCAAACAGTTGTACGTTCTGACTTGAAAAGTGGAAATAGCCTCTATACAATTCCAAAGAGACATTGACTCCATGATCCAAGGCGGCGCATTGATGTTGTTATCGAACGGAGCTACGTTCTCTCCCTTTTTAGTACACATTCAATGACTTCAATTGAAATCTAATGTTAAAATTTCAAGTCATTACACTGGTGCTAGATCCTCTTGTGAGTCCGCGCGGGTAGTTACCATCACTCTGCCTATTTCTGCCGTGAAGTAGTAATGCGTTTCGGTTTGAAGGGTGGGGCAGCTGTTGTAGCTATACTGAGACCTTAGAACTTATATCTCAAGGTGGGTGGCGCATTTACGTTGTAGATGTCTATGGGCTCCAGTAACCACTTAACACCAGGTGGGATGTGAGCTCGTCCACCTATCTAAGCAATAAAAAAGGCATAATTTAAATATTTTCGTTTCAAATTTACTAACGCAACTCGTCGCCTTTACAGTTCTTTTTAAATTTAAACAGATAGAGGTAACTCTTTAATGCACCTGTGTCTTCCCTAAAAGCCCTCATAGCGTATATCCAGCGTCAACTTTATTTTTAATGGAGCCGCGTTAGCGTAATGGAAGACAGTATGTCAGTATTTCATGCGAAAATTTTCATGAATAAACTAAAAGTTTGTTATGAAGCTTTTAGGGCTTCCAACTTTAATTTTGAAAGCTTAGGCTATTGATTTGTCTGAAAAATATTTAGTATTTTATTTAATAGATAACATTTGTAATTTTGTAATATTAAATTTCAAGCCGGATAGATTAAAAAAATAGATTTCAAACTAGAGATTAAGTCAAGGCAAGATATGAGATTAAATTATAATTGTCCACCTACAGCGTATATGTAAATCTCTAGGTGGATAGTGGCATTCTCATTTTCAAGTCTATGGGCTCCAATAACCACTTAACACCAAGTAGGCCTCCAGCTCGTTCAATTGCATACGCAATTTAAAATTATTACAAGCTTTTGAGCTTTGGATTTCTTCACAGGGTTTCATCGTGTTTACGAATGCTAAGGCAATTTTACGACACCTGTGTTTTCTGAGTTTTTTTTAATTTTTTATTGCTTAGATGAGTGGACGAGCTCACAGCCCACCTGCTGTTAAGTGATTACTGGAGCCCATAGACATTCACAACGTAAATGCGCCGCCACCCACCTTGAGATACAAGTTCTAAGGTCTCAAGTATAGCTACAACGGCTGCCACCCTTCAAACCGAAACGCATTACTGCTTCACGACAGAAATAGACAGGGTGGTGGTACCTACCCGTGCGCACTCACAAGAGGTCCTACCACCAGTAGCTGTATTAGGGTTTAGCTTCCCAAAGAATAGATAACTGCTCCATAGTTGAGCCGTGAGCTCAATCGCCCATGTACGCCAATTAACAAGAAATTACACGCCATTATCAAGTCATAGCCCAAATGAATACTACCTGTATTCGCTAATTAACTTCGACTACCACTTCAACGGAACTAATGTACCAATCGCAGCTAATTAAACAGAACGTGCGCTTAATTAAAGTTTATCGTTAGCTTGTCACTTAGTACAGTTTGTATCGAAGATCAAAGTGAGTAGACTGAATAACAAGATGCTCGAGTTAACGACTTGTTCTCATAAATAAATACAGCCATTAAACGCTGTCACGGTACGTCCTAGTTATGAATTCAGGACATTTCAATGACCTCCTCCAATTTTATCGCTGGAGCGAACGACATTTTTTTTTAGAAAACTGGAGTATCACAGTTCCGGTGGAAATATTGGGGTTTTGTTTTTATGTGTAATTTTTTGAGCGCTGCATTGGATCTCCCGGAATATCTGAATTTGCCAAGTTTAAGAGACGGTCCAGATCTGTATCTAACGGTTAAAATTTCAGGCGTTGCATGTACATTGGGTCCACGAGCTCACTGTCCATCTGGTCTGGCCCATAAATATCAATCTTTTTTCTTCTTATTGCTTAGATGAGTGGATAACCTTACAGCCCAACTGTGGTAATCGCATGTAAGGGGTTACCGAAGCCCATAGACATCTACGACGCAAATGCCGCCACCTATCTTGAGATGTGGGTTCTAAGGTCTCAGTTTCTACAATACAACGGCTTCCCCACCCTTCAAACTGAAACGCCTTACTACTTCACGACAGAAATAGGCAGGGCGGTGGTACCTAACCGCGCGGACTCACAAGAGGTCCTACCACCAGTAAATTATTATTTTAACAGAAGATTTTGGAACAGTGGAAGCTTACACAATATTTTGGCTTGCGATTTTCTTAACAACTTTTTTGTTTTTTTTTTATCAGCGCTGATGGCAACTACGAAGTGACGATAATGACGAAGGCGATCCTCCACCACGACGGCAAAGTGGTCTGGAAGCCGCCCGCCATCTACAAGTCCTTCTGCGAGATCGACGTTGAGTATTTCCCGTTCGACGAGCAAACCTGCTTCATGAAGTTCGGTTCTTGGAGCTACGACGGGTACATGGTGCGTTATAATTAATTACATAATATTAACACAATTTTTAATTAAATTTCTCGTGTTTTTTCTTATTGCGTAATTGAATGGACCAACTCTTTTTTTTCTTTTTAATACGCTCTTATTAGCTTCAGACGTATGTTTGTAACGGAATTTTTGAACATGATTTTGGCCCCCTTCGAAACGTCGGACTAACTTTTTGAAGGGTGGGGCAGCCGTTGTTAATATACTGAGACCTTAGAACTATATCTCAAGGTGGGTGGCGCATTTTACGTTGTAGATGTCTATGGGCTCCAGTAACCACTTAACATTAGGTGGGCTGTGAGCTCGTCCACACACCTAAGCAATAAAAAATAAATAAATAAAACTCGAAATTTAGTATTTTTATTAGGGACCGATGACAATTCAATATTAAAAAAAATTTGCAAAAAATTAAAATTCAACTAAAAAATGAAATATAAAATAATAGCTTAAAACAAACTAACAAAATATCCTTTTATAGAAAATTCAACTAAAAAATAGATTTTTTATTAGAAAGATAGATTTTTTTAATAAATTTGAATAAAAAATAGTGGATCATCAGGATATTATCAAAATAACCCTTCTACTCATATCTGTTCATAAAATGTTTATAACTACCATGCACCCAGGTATCAGTTACCATGCACCCCACGCTTGTTAGTTTTTTTAAACTATTATTTATTTCTTACCTATGCTAATATATAGCCTTCTATTGATTTTCAGAGACTCAAAGCGTAAACCAAAGACGCTTGTTAATCCATCGATAACTACCATATTAAAACCAAGCTCCCAAATACCAGCTTCTTCCATTTGGCTCCATACAGAGGAGGGCCGTTCGGATTGTCGATAATCCCATTCTCACGGATCGTTTGGAACCTCTGGGTCTGCGGAGGGACTTCGGTTCCCTCTGTATTTTGTACCGTATGTTCCATGGGGAGTGCTCTGAGGAATTGTTCGAGATGGTACCGGCATCTCGTTTTTACCATCGCACCGCCCGCCAATGGAGTAGAGTTCATCCATACTACCTGGAGCCACTGCGGTCATCCACAGTGCGTTTCCAGAGATCTTTTTTGCCACGTACCATCCCGGCTATGGAATGAGCTCCCCTCCACGGTGTTTTCCGAGCGCTATGACATGTCCTTCTTCAAACGAGGCTTGTGAAGAGTATTAAGCAGTATGCAGCGGCTTGGCTCTGCCCCTGGCATTGCTGAAGTCCATGGGCGACGGTAACCACTCACCATCAGGTGGGCCGTATGCTCGTCTGCCTACAAAAGCAATAAAAAACTTAAAAAAATAAGACGGAATACTTTCAGAAATAACACGTTCGCTCATACTAACGAAAGATAATACTTTGATTTGTTGTTCTAGCTAGTGGTAGGTTAGGGAAGTTCGATGTTTGGTTGAGATTATATTATATATTTTTTTTACTTATAAAACTAAAAAAATAATAATCTATGTATTATTCTAATAATAAATGTTAACCTATACAATAATTTCCCATTGGGAATTTAGAAAGTTAGCCGGCATCACCTGTTTCCAAACTTCTATAAATTGGAGACATTCTAAGTTGGCAGATGAGCCTAAGCCCATCTCTAAAGATGCCTTAGATATTTTACTCTTGTTGCTTATTTTGTATTGTATAAAAAATTACTTTATCCTATAATATTGGAACACCTATAGCATTATTGCAAGATAATGTAGCAATTTTTTTCTATAATAACCCAAAGTCGAGTCAGATGCCTCCTAGCCATACAACCTTACCGTTCTAAAGATAAGTTATTGAGACAAACACGCAAAGAAAATAATGAACTTCAAAAGAATCTGCGTACCTACTTAAAACTCACGAAAAACCGCAAATTTACCACGCTTTTATTAGCTTGACCTACATATATTTATCCTTGTTATGAAATCTTTCAACGCAATTCTCTCCAACAACGTAACCTCTGAGTAACCTGAAAATTTTCTACACGTATCAAGGACCAATCTTAATAACGTTATTACTTTGACCTACTCTTACCAAAATTACTAGGACATAGAATTAAATCTTAAATCCATTCTGCTTTTAAAGAGTGTTTATTTTAGATTTATGCTACCTTTGATTAAATACAAAATACATATTATATTCTTTTAACAGAAAATCAGATCTATGCATACTCTTATCCGGCGTGTGGTTAATAAATTTGTCAAGAAACTACGCTTTTAAACCTAAACATTCCCATCTAGGATATCTGATGAATCTTTATAGCCGGACATATTGTATAAATGTTTCTGTAATATTTTATAAAAAACAGATAATTTTTACTTTAAAAAAACTCAACAAGGGACCAAAGTTATAATAAATTTCATGGAAAAAATTTGCACATTCCACGGAATTAAAATTTTCAACAAAAATATGCCCGTCTCTAGCATTTTCCTTGTCGGAAATATGTCATAAACATTTTACCCAGTAAGGCACGTTCCACAAAAAATCTATATCTATATCTATACTAATATTATAAAGAGGAAAGATTTGTTTGTTTGTTTGTTTCGAATAGGCTCCGAAACTACTGGACCAATTTGAAAAATTATTTTTCCATTAGAAGCCGACATTGTCCCTGATGAACATAGGCTACTTTTTTGAATTTTTTTTATTTATTTTTTTTGGTTTCATGTGTGTTTTAATGTTTCCGAAGCGAAGCGAGGGCGGGTCGCTAGTATATTTATAAAATATAAATTTATTTATCCAAGACATACCATACACAGAACCTGTGGTAATTTCAAATAAATCGTAATATGCCTATGTATATTATGCAATATGCCTTATTTTCATTAACTATTAGTCCTTAAAATGTAAGCAGTTTTGTTATGTTATTTTTATACACCTACCTATCGACTATTTTTGACATAAAGAACACAGACTACATATCATTATGTAGTACTGAACTACAGATAAACCTTGATTTTGAAATTATTTAAAATTATTTGTGTTTGTTTCTAGAATTATTGTTTTCTGCATTCTAAGTTCAACATTCTCCTGCCCTTCTGCCAATCACCTGGGGTCGGCGCAACATGTTTTCTCCTTCCATACTCCTCTGTCATATACCATTTCTTCGCTCACTCCCCTCTTACACATATCGTCTTTCACGCAATCCATCCATTTCCTCTTAGATCTACCTCTTCCACTGCATTCTAAACTAAACTATAAAATATTCCGAATCAGTTTTCAACATAACACTGGAATTAAAACTAAACAATCCATTTAAATAAAGACGCCGATAAATCTGCGGTTTCTACATTCACATAAATAAAGACGCAGTCTACGTTTGAGCCTTATATCAATGTGTTAAGGTTCACGAGGGAGCCCTGTTCCCTATCTCGGTCCCACCTTAGATGCCCGTTTGAGATAGCAACAACATTTATTTGTAAGTGTACGTGTGTATGCTTTGATTCCTTAACAAAGAATAGCAAAATCTATTGTTACACGAATCTTTTTCAAAACGATACTTTTTAGCTGCGAACGTTTGAAACGTTTGAATATCACTATTGAGGTTTTTTTAAAACCAATAAAATATTTAAATCAAGATTTAAAAGTAAATTTATACTTTTGGTTCGTTTATTAAAACTCTATTAAGTATTATTCATGAAGATAAATTATCTTCTGCGTCTATTGGTATACTCACATACTCATTTTTAATAAACTCTTTAAACATAATGACAATTACAATATTATATATAGATATTATTAAATATTATTCGATAAGAATTTTATTCTTATTATCGTTTTTTTTGTTTTAATTGTTATTATCATTTCCAAATTACCACGTCGCATCGGGGTCATCACTGTTGAGTCTGTGCTTATATAGAGAGCGTGCGTATTTTGTAGGGTAATAATTATTAAAAAGACACGATCGTTTGCAACCAGTTTATTGTACGACGACTCGACACAGACTAAACTAAACTAAGTCCGCTACAGTTTTTATATATTTTTTAATCGAGTTTTCTCTTTCAGGTCGATCTGAGGCATTTAAAACAGTCGCCCGACTCGGACCACATTGGAATGGGAATAGATTTGTCAGAATATTATATCTCAGTTGAATGGGACATCATGCGGGTCCCAGCAACGAGAAACGAAAAGTTTTACTCTTGCTGTGAAGAACCATACCCGGATATTATCTTTAATATCACGCTCAGACGAAAAACTCTGTTCTACACGGTCAATCTTATTATTCCCTGCGTTGGAATTTCCTTCTTATCGGTCCTAGTATTCTATTTGCCTTCTGATTCAGGAGAGAAGATTTCACTTTGTATTTCAATTCTCTTATCTCTCACCGTGTTCTTCTTGCTGTTAGCAGAAATTATACCACCCACGTCACTAACGGTTCCGCTGCTTGGAAAATATTTGTTGTTCACAATGATGCTAGTTACGCTATCGGTAGTTGTCACTATCGTCGTACTCAACATAAATTTTAGGTCGCCCGTAACCCACAATATGGCCCCATGGGTGAGGAAAGTCTTTATAGATTTTTTACCCAAAATATTATTCATACAAAGGCCTGAAAAACCACCTGATGACGACGATGATAACGATAAACCCAGCGAGGTAAGAAATATTGGATCTGTTATAAATCACGAACAGTATAAAGCCTAACCATCATCAATCACTTTGTTAAACGATGTTCATCAGACACTACAGAATGAACCTCTCCAAGTTTTAATTAAATTTGTGATATAAAACCTCTTACAAATGAAGTGCCTCCGTCTGAAGATCTCTTTCAACGAAAAAACAACACGACGCCTTTTCTCGTCGAGTTTCCTCCATTCAAAACATTTTCCATCGGAACGGATTCAATACAAACAGAACTCTATTACAGTCGGCTCGATGCCGCCTTCAACAATAACCATTTTAATTGTCCTCAGCCGCGGGACTCTTCTGGGAAACGCTCCTTTCAACGATATTCTAAATCCATTGTGCTTTCTCTGTGTATCGCGAAAATATCGCTTCCAGCCCAATTTCATTCCATTTCGATTTTCCTTTATTACTCAACGCCGGCGGGCTTAACGAGCGAGCGCGGCCTCCGTTATTTATGTTACCCTAGTGGCTGCGGACGAATCGTTCCATATACGGCGCCGGCAGACATGGCCCCAAAACCGAATCCTCCCACTCCAGCCTAATCGTGTACTGGCTTAAGCCACCTAGATACACTGGCCCGAGAAACGTGCCCTGACATTTTAATCTGTGACCAGTTTTCGCTTCCCGTTTTCTACGGCCTCCGATTAATATCTCACATTCATAACGACACTTTTACTGACATCTGCAAATGTCACGTCTTAACGATCTTGATATTTCTTAGATTATTTTATTAACTAATGTGAACAAGAAATGGTTATACTAAATTATACATATTTTCAGATACTTACGGATGTTTTTGGCCCAGACGATATGGATGGGAAATTCAAGGAGTGGGGTTGCGAGGAATACGATTTACCGGGGATGCCCCCTTCACCACCACCTCCTCCAGGAGGGGACGATGAGCTGTTCTCTCCACCTCCAGGATCCCCATGCCGTCTGGACCTTGACGATGGTAGCCCTTCTTTAGAAAAGCCGTACGTCAGAGAAATGGAAAAAACTATCGAAGGTTCTAGGTTTATAGCGCAACACGTCAAAAATAAGGATAAATTTGAAAGCGTAAGTGATTTTCAAAAGCAGTAAACAATACATTTACAATAATCTTGATCTGTGGCTCACATATAACTATTTATTTGCAGGTTGAAGATGACTGGAAATACGTAGCGATGGTTTTAGACAGGATCTTTCTATTCCTGTTCACGATAGCATGCGTTCTCGGTACGGCGCTCATCATATTTAGAGCACCAACATTCTACGATAATACGAAACCTATCGACATTCTATACTCCAAAATTGCAAAGAAGAAGTTAGAGCTACTCAAAATGGGCTCAGAAGGAGACCCCGGTCTCTGAAATTCGTCTTACGTCTTCGGCCACCCGCCGCCGAAGACGTTCTGGGAGCTCATCGTTATGTGGTGGCATGGATGATCCATGTAAAGCTTCCAGCCAGGAACTGCTAGGCGAGAACTTATCGTGCTAAGTGCGGTGCGTAGCCCCCGATTCGCTTGTGAACGTTTTCGCGTCGCGAGCGTTGCAAAAGCCGTCTTTTGTACAAATCGTACTCTCACCCGGAGACTGTATCCGTCGATAATTTCAAATCGAAGATACTAAAGGACTCGGCCGTTGTGTGTTGACGCCGGATCTGCCATAAATATTTTTTTATAATAGTATCGGTGTATTCAAGATTTATACTTACGATTACGACTATATTGTTTTTACAGATGTATATTTCGTTTTTCGATTTTAATAAGTTCATATTATGAGCGCACAAAAATGTACAGTTAACATATTTTAAGGTTTATGTTTTTGTTTTCGTGATGGAACGCATTCAATTTTTTGTATATCAAATTAAACTTGGAAAAGTTGTTTAATCTAAGGTATACTTCGAATAAATCGAGCTCAAATTTGTAATGTTTAAGTAAGTTTAGTGTTGTAATAAAATTAAACGTTTTTAGTGTCATATAAATTAATTGTTTCGTGCAAACGTCCTCAATGAGAGCCGGACATAGTAGTTGTAATATTGTGGAATAAATAGTATTGAATATATAATTATCATATTTGATATCTGCGTACTCGCGTAGAAAATAAAGACAATATCGAGAAATTGACGAAATCTGTTAATTATAGATACCCTATAACTTTAATATAAGGGAATGTAGATAAATAAAACAGTATCGCCTAGTCATCGATATGATTAATTAAGTATTGACACATTATCATATTGCCAAGGTAGGTAATAGTTTCACGTCGCGACGGTGATATTATTTAACAAGATGAATATGTAAAAGACAATTGACTGCCAATTGTAAATTAATTTTTATATTATGTAAAGATCGATATTCTTAGATAGTTCGGTAAAATTGTTTTATTAGATTTTTTATACGGTGTGCCAAGTTTTGTCATTTATAATGAAGCAGTTATCTTAAAGGACTCGAACTAATTAGGGGCTAATTTTCGTAACAGGACTTTTGTATTTTGCTTTTGATATGCTCAGTTAGAGATAAACTAATGCTTGCTAAACAAAGGACTGAAGTATCTCTTATAATTTACTTCCTGCCTGATGCTGATGCTGTTATTGAAATTCACTTTGTCTTCACTATAGTTTATATTACATTTAAATCACGAATAAATCCTAGAGTACAGGGTAAATTTAGTACACGGATATCTCCTGGTTTATATTTCTCACAATTTTTCACCAAAAATTAATATCTTTGTAACACTAATCAGCACTTTGCCAACATCTTTAGGTAATAATATCGTTGAGGTTTGTGACTTGTTGTGTAAATTACTTAGTGGCACGTTTATTTATATATTTAGACTAGTAGCCTTTTAGGATTGTAATTAAGTTCACGATTTTTGTTCATTCGTAACTTTCTTAGATTAGTGTATTGATTTTTTTTTGGTAATTTAACCTTTTACCTCCTTCGTACCCATTTGTAGGGTAATGTAGCAAACTTAATAATATTAATAATAATAATAAAAATTTCGAGCCGCGTATTTGATATGTCAAAGTAATTCATGATAATGTGTATTAGATTATTACTAAGGTAACTGAATAAATTATTGATGTTTAATTAAATTTCACAGCGAGCAGATAGGAAAACAGGGATGGATATTGTAAAATTATTCTGGGGAAAAAAATTATGTTTTGTGTGGTGGTGGGTTCGACTTCGTAATTATAAGTGTTGTTGAATATGAATGGATTTTGGGAATGCATTCACTGTACTAGTTTAGTGAATTATTGAAAAATGTAGCTTAATAAGAGGACATAAGGATGTAGAGAAAGAAGCTCGCTAAAAGGTTGAAAAAGAATTAGCTTTGTCAGTTTCCGGAGACGATACTGACCGTGAAATGGTTGTCGATGGAATTTTCGCGAAGGAATTGTAGGTGACGTAATTTTTCTTAACATACACACACACACTTTATTTGATAAAACAATACAAAGTAGGAAAGTGCTATTGCACGCAAAGAAACACACCAATTTAGAATTTAATTATGTATTATTGGATAATGTTTGGTTACATTCACAAGACTTCCGTCATCACCCGAACTTTGTTCTAGATTCTAGACTTCCAGTGGTCATTTCATATTTTGTTAGAACACCACAGAACTGCGAGGATATTTCAAGGATAGGTTAAGTCGATTTGTTGAGTGAACAAGTATGACAAAGGAAGATGTAAGAAACGTCACTAGCGTGTATGTAAAGTATTTGGGGAATTTTGTGGAAATGTGAGATCTTTAAACGCACTTTCTCTTGTTTATCTTAAATTATCGTTTACGAATTTCATAACGAAAAGAATCGTGACAAATGTAGAATATTATAAAAAGTGTGCTATTATTAAAATCTTTGAAACTGGAAGAGCTATGTTGATACAACGACCCAAGCAAGACTTGGTAACACGGTAATTAAAAATAATATTACGACTTTTTTTTACAAATACTATATTGACACTTCAAGTTACTATAGACGTATATAGTTGGCTCAAACTATTGCTTCATTTTAAAAAATGTACGACAGTTTAAAAATCAGTATTATTATTCAAATTTCCCTAATTTCTGGCTTAATGAAAAAATCAAAATTATGTTTACGAATCGTTCTGAATATTCACTGTACTTTTATTGATTAAAAACGAAACTAATTATGTAAAGTGTAATTAGTTAAACTGTCGTGTCATATCAATGTTTATGTAAATACTTTTATATATTTAAGTACTTACATAACATTTTATTATAATAACTGTCAAAATTCGGAATCTTCACTGACGAACTACTTACCTATGATTTCGGTTTGTTTCATATTCAATTACTGTCTAAAAGACATGTTCATCTAAAGTTCCGTTGCTGCTTTATTGTTCATACAAAATCTAATTTCCAATTAAGTTTCTGGCTACCTGTTTCTCGTTAATAGCAGGAATCGCGTCTGGATAAATAGCTTAAAGATTTGGGTGATAAACGGGTAAGGAATGTAGTGTCATTTATATTGTCGTAGATAGGCTATGAAAATATTAACAATAATCACAGAGGAGCTAGTGTTTATCGTGATTAAGATAATATGATTTTAGTATTAAGGAAAAATGACTTAGGTTAAATAATTAGCTTTTCAGTGTTTTTAGAGTTAGTCGACATATGGGTTAACTCGATAGCTCGCTGTTAGATAAATTTGTTATGGTTTTATCTGTTTGTTTGTTAGATTCGATATACTTTAGTTTTATATTTGTTATCATGCTTTGTTACAGAACAAGGAATTGTTTTTAATGTTATTTCTTTGTAGTACACATAGTTTTTTGGTAACGTTACGACTTTAAGTTTGATTTGAAATCTACTAGCATATTTGGACATTTGGACGAAAGCCCGATTGTCGAAACTGGCGATCCAAAATTTTCTTGGCACCAAAATTTTATCTACCAGCCCACGAAAAAAAAAAAACATGGTCGGCTCAAACTATTGCTTCATTTAAATTTAGAATATTAGAAATTAAATACAAAGCTCACTTAAATCTCAATTGCAAATAAAACTGGTTTCGCGGTCTAATCGTGAGCTACATTTTCTTTTCACCATATGATCAGCGAAAATTCTAATACTTCGTTGTGGTCGTCCGTGAATGACCACGAAAACTATAAATGATAAAACGAAAATGATAAATGCAAAATCGAACTATAAATATTAATCGCGGCCCCTAATATCTAACAGTTTTGTTACATTTATTCTTTGCATTAACAATTACAATTATTTTTACATTTCTTAACTGTAAATATATTATTTATTCCTTTGGTTTTTAGTGTTTTAATTTGATAGCAGATTTGTCTACCCCGGGTTCATGGGGTTTCGAACTCATAGTCAGCTATCACATGGCTGTCAATAACTTTAAGGATGAATACACTGGAATGTTGACGTGTACATATAGTCGATCAACATGTTAAGTAATTTTATATAATCGACAAGTTATTTTTCTACATTAATTTCGTGTCTATATTTAATGGTAGTGCCGTAGACGTAGTTGAGATGTTTAATATTAACGTAAGAAGTTCTTATTTGTATTTTATTTTAACTTTTTTTTTTGTAATTGGTGCGTTTTTATTACGGATCATAAAAATATTTGAATTTGGCTTTTGCTTGTTGTAACGAATACAGAGATAGTTTGTTTTTACGCAGTCATGAAATTTTGAATTAACTAATATTGTAATAATATTAACAAGAGGATGTTTAAATCGTTCTGAAATACCTACATCTTATTTATACCTTACTGATATTTCACAATGTTTAATATTAACGAATTGATAGAGTGTGAAGTGTGAACCGTCTTTAATCCAGTTCTGTCTTTTAACCCCAAAACATTCCAGACTGAGTGTTCTTAAATCAAATGAAACAAATAGAAAAACATGCATATTCTCTCCCGTTTAACCTTATCAAAGATGGAACTACCATCACCTCTGATAACGTAACAACTTCTTAACAACCAGTGTTGCGTCACTCTTTCAATGATATTATTATTTTAAAAGACGCGGTTGACAAAAAAATATTATAAATAAATCGACGACATCACTCAAGAGTACCAGCTGAAGCGTCTTGCGTCATCAGCGAGACGAGTAGAATGCAAATTTTAGGGTAGCAACTCCGTCAAACAGTCGCTTAGACTATTTTGCACAGTCAAATGGCACTTTGAGAAATTCGTTACACTCTTATCTCTAGATTTGAATATATTTTTATATTATACAGACATAATTCTCCAAATTTATAACCAGACTCGTCAGAAGAACTAGATTTCGTTATATTTGTAATTTCTTTTCGGTATATCTAAATAGTGCAATCTACCATAGATACAATTCAATTTTCACAACAAATGTTGGTAACACTTTTACACGATTTATAGTCGTATTTATGGTATTTTTGATATCGTTAGAGAAGTGTAAAAGCCATTTTTATGATCCGAAATGAATGTTAACGAAGATCCTTGTATAAAAATTAATTCGGTGGTATCTTTGAACGAGAGTAATCCGTAACGCTTTATAATTAGGTTCGATCGAAATGTTATCTAGAATAAATTTAACAAAAAATAAAATAAAATTATATCACTTTTAACAATTGCTTTCGTGCACATTCTCGTATTGTTTGCCTATTTTTTTTTTTTTAATTAATCGATTACTTAAATAAATTTCATTATTATGATACTCGTCTTATAAGTAAATATTTAATTAATTAATATGTAAGTTTAGAGATTGCCACATTTAATCGAACGTCTTCCAAAGTGACGTAAGGTATTATGTTTATTTGCTCATTATTTTAAGTGAAACTTTATTAGTGTAGATAGTATTTCCTCTTCTCGTGTTAACGTCCCATATTTTTTCATATGGAGGGTTCAGGTTATGATATTCTGGGTTTTAGATATTTCATGAGGTCAATTATATTTCACGACTGTTACTCGATTAGGGATTTACGTTTTCGATTCTTTATGTTTTATTTTTTTTTTAAATAAGTAATACGTGACGTAGCGATTTATATTATAGATAATAACGTAAAGAATAGAAGAGCTCATCCATAGCTTTTGGTTATAATAATTAACTTTGTCCTTCGGTTTTTTCATAGAACTATAAGATTGGCTACTTTTTAACCCTTTGACTGCCATGCAGGTCACATGTACCTCTCGTGGCGCACTGAAGTAATTATGTCGATTTTTCTCTTTTTTTTTACTAAGGCGCCGTAATATCTTTTAGACTCCGGGAACGATGAATCCGATGCTACGAAGAAAGAGTCTATTTCAAAAAGTCCTAAAGGACTAAAGCATGTACATTAACAAACAAAAGAAGGCAAAATTAGGAAATCCAGGCGTCTAAGTAACAGAAATCGAGATAATTACTTCAGAGCGCCGCGTAGGGCACCGGTGACCTACACGGCAGTTAAAGGGTTAAAAAGAGCTCTAATGTTCTGAAGAGAATCCGTTGCTGTAGTTGGTGGCTTCCCTGTATTTCTTGGCTGATTTTCATGAGCGGCGGTAATTTAGTAGTTTTATTTAACTTAGCATAAAATAGTGGAAGGTTTTATACCTCATACCATTTACCTAAAGTTTTCTAGTATCATATACAAAACTCTATCTGTTGGACCTGTTTTTTGTCACGAACAAATATTTTGATTCACTTTGCAATTATTTTCGAAGATAGATTAAAATTATTCGTTTTTATTTATTTTTAAGGCCTGTTAATTTAAATGTCATGACAATCTATTCCCATCCTTTCATATTAGTTTTTATCCAGAATTTCAGACACCCGAACTTGTATCCTGTAATTTAATACGTAGCTTTGTTTTGAAGCTATATTATGTCTATAGAATACTTATTAAGGTACTAAATAATATATTTAATCAAAAATACTTGTATATATGTAGAGAAAACACGGAAAAATTTGCGTTGAGCTTCCAACACGGTTAGGTGTAAATAAATCTTTTGAATAGTATTCCACTATCTTACTCTGAGACTATCCATTTCAAACATGTTTTTCAACTAAAGAGGGAATTAACCGTGCCAGATCTTTTTACAATAAGCTACGTTTTATTTGAAAAAACAAAGCATTTTCGAAGACTTTTCAGAATTTATATTTGTTGACTATGACATGAAGTGTAAGTCAAAATACGTAAAACAAATTGCTTATCTTATACCTTTAAACGAGCAATTCTTGTATATTAATATATATGTCTATATAATCTGAATCTCGGAAACGGCTCCAACGATTTTCATGAAATTTAGTATACAGGGGATTTCGGGGGCGATAAATCGATCTAGCTACGATTTATTTTCAAAAAATGTTGTTTTATTCGTGTTTTCAATAATCAACTCTTCCCGACATCTGGTGGCGAATAATAATACTATTTTTCTTAATTGAGGGCAACTAACCGCTTTAAAGAACAACAAGATGGCGTTATCAAAAAAAAATCGTCTAGTAATATTTATTTGCTAGTTCCCTGCCACTGTTTCAAAAATCAATTTGACGACTAAAATCAATTAAATTCAGTAAAAATAAATCATGTACATGATGAACTAAAAATTGGAATCAAATTATTTGGCATGGGTAAATCCCTTTTAACTAAAAATACTTTGATGTATATATATAATATGAATATTGCACGTTTTGAATGTTTTCCATTGCCCGTAATTAGCGTAATGCGGTTGTTTTAGTATTCTATTTTGTGCCTTATTTTATTAGACGTTTGATGTAAGTACTATTTTCGTGTCTGTCACGGTGGGATCAGTGTTAAAAATAATTAAATAATTATTATTTAATTTTCGGAAGATTATAACAAGCATTCGCCAGGTCATTGATAATATTGCATGTACAATTCAACTAACGATATATTATTATATAAAGCTTAAATTCCAAAACTCAAAAGCTTCTAAAGGCTAAAATTCAAGTGACTTGTTATCAATTAACTCCTTCTGAAACTATGATAACATCTTATTTCCCAAATTCGCACTAACCATGTATTTTTTCAACATTACCAGCATTATTCCAAAATCATGAACTTACAAGATCAATTACCTTTTACTGAAGAAGGCTAACAAATAGCTTAACACTGATTCCTCTGTGGCTTAACAATTTAATTACGCATATGTTTTTTTAAATTCCTTAAGCGATTAGTATATTCTGGTCAGTTGAGTAGATACGGCAAGAATGAATTTATATTTGTCTAGTTTTGTAAGCTTCATTGTGACTATTATGTATTGATTCAATATGATAGAAATTGAGAAAAGGGCATAAAATTGTTGTGACCTACTGCTTTTGGTATGTGTTTATCGGGATTTTATGTGAAATAATCTTGTAAATTAACAAGAGTCTGTATTAAGCAATAACCACGTAGTGATTTATAAAAGTTGTTGTGTTAAAAACTCGAAAAAGTTGGAAGCATTTTTGCGGTTGTATTTAAAAAGGTTAACCTTGATAACTTTGAATCGGTATAATATTTTGATAATAGTTTAATAAGCGTGTTGTCCTTTGTGTTATATTGAAAGCAATGTAAGGTAAGTTTTAATAATATCGTATGTGTTATTATTGTGAACTGGTCGCAACGACATATTATATTTACTATAGGTTTAAGATCAACGTACTTTTGACATTCGATCTTGCTGTCATCGATCAGGTATTCCGAAGAACACAAGTCAATAGAGACTTTCAAAAGTACAATGAAAGCTCTCTAAATGGAAGGCGTAAAGCGTTGTATGCGATTCGTATTAAATTCAGTAAGTAAATTTACGAAATATCTGATCGATGTTTTGCGTCTTAATATAAATATTCTCTATTAATAATATGTTTTGGTTCGATTATGATTTTTATTTTCACCTTTCTAGTCACGAGTAACGACGAATGTTTTGTTGTCATTGGAAATGTTTTTCTAAACAAATAAACATGCGTAAGATATTTAATTTTGTCCAATATGTTTGTTGAAAATAATTAAATATTAATTAAGCAATACCACATAAATTTATTCAGTATCTTATGAGAAGTTGCAACACCAAACTGGGTCCCGTAGTACTTACTATCTATACTATTTTTTATCGGGCCCTTAAATTATGGTTGAAAATCGTATGTCATTGTTAAGGCGTCTGAGCTAATATTAATTTGATGGCTTTCATCGATATAACCAAAATCTTTTAATCAAAACTGGACATAATAAAAATTAAGGCTTTGGTACAATTAACGGTAGGCAGCGACTTGGCGATAGGCAGCAGCTTGGCTCTGCCCCTGGAATTGCTGAAGTCCATGGGTGACGATAACAACTCACTCGACATCAAATGAGCCGTATGCTCGTCTGCCTACGAGGAAAAAAAAGATAAAAAGAAAAAAATAATCGTTGGTAAAGATAAATAATTATTCTATTCTAAAGATACATAAACGGAATACGTTTGCTGTCCGTATTTCTTCGACTTGCGTACACTCTGTCTCAGGTATAATTCTGATAACAGATACTAATTGCTGTGTGGACACAGGTTTATTTTTATTACAAGTAAAATCGGTGCACGAGCCCACCCAGTGGACTAGTTTTCTGAAAACACAGACAACAGAACGTGGCACCCACGGAATTTGAAGTCCAAGTTCAATTATGTTCTGTAACTGCGGCCTTAGCCATTAAACCGGAATGGATAAATCCCAGGCCACAGAAATAAGCAAGATTGTGGTACCTACCCGTGCTGAATACGCCATAACAGTAAGTGCAGGTTAAGAGCCCACCTAGTGGAATAATTTTCTGACAACACAGAATGTGGCACCCATGGAACATGAGAGTCTAAGTTCAATTATGTTCTGTAACTGCGGCCTTAGCTATTAAACCGGAATGGATAAATCCTAGGCCACAGAAATAGGCAAGATTGTGGTACCTACCCGTGCTGAATACGTCGTAACAATAAGTGCAGGTTAGAGATCCCAATAAGCAGTATTACTGGTGGTAGGACCTCTTATGAGTCCGCACCGGTAGGTACCACCACCCTGCCTATTTCTGCCGTGAAGCAGTAATGCGTTTCGGTTTAAATGGTGGGGCAGCCGTTGTAACTATACTGAGACCTTAGAACTTATATCTCAAAGTGGGTGGCGCATTTACATTGTAGATGCTCCAGTAACCACTTAACACCAGCTGGGCTGTGAGCTCGTCCACCCATCTAAGCAATAAAAAAAAGCTCAAAAAACGTTGCTGCCTATTCTCTGATATATCTCTTGGTCGCTTTTTATAGACCCACGAGAAGAGATCGGGCGATAATATTCTAGAGTTACCCCGTAAATTACCCCCGTTCGATTCCATTCGATGTCGGAGTTAGAGGTCTAGTTTTAGTGGACGGGTTTTTTGTCTCACCTTTTTTTCGCTAAACCAATAAAGCGCAACAGAAAATCCCAGATTAATAACCAAGAGTGTGGTATTTTTGATATACTCGTAATACGTGGATTTTTATAAAAAAAAATTGAGATTATTAGTAGAAAAACATTTCCAATCAAAACGAAAACAATTCGATCGATGAAATGTGACAAAACGCGAACGAACACCATACTAATATTAATGTTTAGCGTATCGATAATAAGAATGAATTCCTATAATATTATTAATTGTAAGTCTATGTAATATGTCATACAATAATAGAGTTTTATTGATATTAATAAAATAAAAAATTAGATTCGCAAATAAAATACCGTACGTTTGCCACGGATTATGATTAAGATTGTGCACTATGCAAAACAGTAAAATATATTCTAGTCCCTAAGTCATAGCTCAATACATTATGAGTTTGTAAAGCTAAACAGTAATGATATAAAATAGCATTTAAGTTTATACATGTAAGTTCCATTTTGTAATGTTAACATAATAATTGTCTAAGGATTAATAAAAATGAGCACTACTATAATTACTATAAATACACTAACGACTTCTCGATGCTAATATTGGAATGTATTATAAACATGAACTATAAATATTAAATGTTACGCGTTAATAATAAAATTGAAGTGTTTTATTTATTCTGCAATCAGAGTCTTGAAATCCTTTTGTTCTAATCTAGTTCGTTCTCGCCTACAGAAGTTCTTTAAATATTTCTATAAGTAACATAATGATGTTTTTCTAAATTCTAAATTGAGATAGAAATGAATTAATCGTCTAGATTAATAAATAAATAAAAAACTCGGGAATCAGAATTAGTTTTATGAATTTGGGTCCTACTTAAGACATTTAAAGGATGTAAGGAATTTGAAGGATGACAAGTCGTAGCGCTCAGAAAACATAACTTTCATTTAACAGCACGATGGCATATAACAAAAATTATCACTGGTTAAAAAATTATCATTAATAAAATATAAAGTAAGCATATAGTAAGTATATATCTCGATCTTCCTTATAAAGATCTCTTAATAGTACAAGGAGGGCTTTAAGATGAAATATTAATCCAAGCTTCTTGTCTTAAGCGAAATTTCTATCGTAAAATGCCATCACATGTAACCTAGTAACAAAATTTTCAGTCAATTACCATTATATTTAATTTCAAGGTATAACAATTTTAACTAAGAAAATAAAATAACAAAACAGCTTTAGTCTTCTGTAATTTGAACACAACCAATCACAGTATTTACTATTTCAAACAAACGATCTCATTGATTTGATGAATTCCTTTTCAAATACACATATTCCAATTTGATGTCTACAATAGCACAGTGATCAGAAAATTCAATAATGGTAATTTTGAAAACTCCCATTAATTTTGCATTTAGTTGTCCGTGATCACGTTACTCTTTAATGAAATAATGGATACGACGAAATCGATATCAGGAGCCATTGTAACAATTACTCCATCAACTCTCAAACGTTGTCCTAGATTACTATATAAACCAAATTCTAGACTGTTTAAATAAAACTACTACTGAAAAGGGACCACGGGTTTAACCCTGTATCCACTTTCGGCGCTGGAGCGTTATAATAACCTTGAGCTAAGTCCACTAAGGATATAGGGCATTCGTAGATGTCGCAGTTTTGCAGCAGCACTCCTAGTCGATGCGCTGAGTCGTAAACAGCATGCTCTATTGGCTCCGTTGAAAGCACTTTTGACATTGGTAAACTGAAAAAAGATTTTTTGATTTTCAATTGTTTTAAAAATTGAACAAAGAAGCCGTGTGCGAGGGCGGTTGTGTCCTATGTAAATGTTCTGTGATCGATAGCATTGGAATCAACAGTATCAAACTAGATATAAGCTTGGCCTTTGTTGCAGGTGAACAATGACTTTTAGACAAAATCAGCTCACACGACTACTTATTAACTGATATAGTTAAGACAATAGTAGCACGGATCCGTACTTAGAATATGCAACTAGTAAAATTATATTGAGATGACCACAAGCACAGTGAGAAAGTGGTTACTGGATCTTTAGATGGAATAGCCCCTTAGCCTACCAACCAACAGGGGGGGGGATGGAAACTGGACCTCATAGGCATATATGCTGTTATCTAACTTGAAATGAGAGACCAAGGTATTAATTAATAATTGTATCGTGAAATGGCTGGTCCGTGAAATACTTGTTTTGCGAGATATCCTTGTATACTTGGAATCTTATCTATAAATTATAAATGAATTCATTGTGATGTAAATATAACTACTAACATAGGTCTAAGTCTTATTAACAATTTATATGAGTCATGGTTACTTGAAATAAAAACATTATTATTATTATTATTATAAGGGATGTAGCAGTTATCATTTCAAATTATGTTTGAAAAAATATATTTATAAAACTGAGAAACAATTGAGAATCTATTTTTATTTTGCAGTTAACCAAACTTAATGTACTCTCCGACTGGTCAACGATTTGAAAACATCAATATTTTCGCCAGATAGGCTTAGCGATAGACTTATTTTCTTTTAGTGGTGACCAAAACAGACCGGTTAAGGTTTTTACTTACGTAAATAATGCTCTAAACATTTCTTCTATCATATTCTCTCCATGTGGCACTATCCTCTGCGTTGTTTCACATAACGTTTTCAAAATACAATTGCGACCGTTATAACCCATTCTGTTAAAATGAAAAATCCAAAAATGTAACATTTATCTTCCCAGAACTTTTATAGCAATAAATTACCTCACATCTATCATAAGCCAAAAATCTTCAGAACTTGATAGGCAATGTGGTTTAATTGATTTTTTTATAGTTACGAACCGTTGTTGATAAAAAAACAAGTTGTTTTTTTTATTTCTTAAAGAATACAATGGGTCGTCTAAAACGGAGTCCTAACCGCTTAGCGAAAATCCAATAAAAAGAAGCATTTGTGTCGCTAAAATGTCCAACAATATATTTCAATATGTCGACACATTAATGTTGGCCGTTTTCGTCGTCTGAATTACGAAGTAAAATAAAAGACGTTCACGAACATAGCATTTTTTTTTTCTTATCGCTAAGATAAGTGGACCAGCTCACGGTGTTAAGCAGCAGGTGAACCATTTTGGCATACCAGTAGCCACCGGAGTCCATAGATATCAAAAACATAAATGCCACAACCCACCTTGAGGCATGAGTTCTAAGTGTCAGTTTACAGTAAAATGGCTGACCCACCCTTCAAATCAAAACGCATTATTGTTTCACATTGTTGTGGTGGTACAAACCCATTACATAAGTTATTTTTTGCAAGTTTTCTTTTTATTACACGATGTGATTTCCTTCATGGTGGAAGTGAGGAGTCGTGAACATTTGGTAAATAAGTATTTCATCAGAAAAATCTGCCTGCGGGATTCGAACACCGCCACAGCCGCATCTCTGGATACGAATGCACTAGGCGTCTTATGCCGCAGACCACGACAACTTCACATATTTCTGTACTGAATAATTGAAAGCATCCACATGCAACGTGTGCCAAGAGTACTTACCTATCCATGATAACTTCTAGTTTCTGGTACAGCTCGCGTCGGTTCCTCCTCAGAGCGGCAGGCTTCCTTTGCTTTTTGCGGAAGAACGCTGCGGTTTCTGTTGTATTTGGCAACTCATATGCGATACCCCAGTTGAGGCCGAATGTGAAGGTGCCGGGTGATGAGGATGGTGACGGTTGGCCTATAACACCGACTGTCATACATCCCGCGCACTAGATACAAGGATCACATTAGTTATATTGAATATTATCGTCGTGAATTATATTGTTTGATTTCTGCTTTAATTAATAAAACATTTTTCATGATTGCCTTCTAAAAGCATCGTTGAGAATAATATTGGTAGCCTAATATACCTTCTAAAAGCATCGTTGAGAATAGTATTGGTAGCCTAATAATGAATGAGATGTTTCTTAAAAATAGTAAGATATCATTTTTTTAGATGTTAATTTTTATAGGATGAAATAATATAGAATGTTAAAAAAAGAGGAAGGTCTAAAAATTAGGAATGGTAGCATCGATTGATTTCTGTCTATTAAACTCATAGGAGTTATAGAAGCAAGTAAGTAATAAATAACTAAGCACTTACGGAAAAAGAAGATCCTTCAGGGAAAGCGATGTAACGTTTTCTTCTAGACAAAACCTTTGAAGATCGTCCCGTATCCACATGTGGTGAAACGCACGAAATAGTCGCAGAGCTCAACAAAAATAAAACGCAAATTTTAATCATCATTGAAATACCCAGATAATACTCATACGAAACAACATCCAACGAACACGTTAGTTCATAATCACACGTCCGAGATTATAATGGATGCAGAAATGGGATTAAGAAAGTGTGTCTATCTTCCGGTAACGGTGCAAGTATTAAAATAGTCGTGACTAGTTCGAAACGCGTTAATCGTTTTCAACGAAATCGTGAAAGGTTTGTTATGATGTATTTGTTATACTTTTAAGTGAAATGGAACATTTCTCTATTAGTTTCGGCCCTCATATCGACAGTGTCTTTTATGAGATTAGTTATTAGAGTAAGAAAAATTATGATTTTTGCCATAATTTTGAAAGTCCTTAGTATACGAAAAGGCTAAAATTCTCTTTGCATCTCTATTATTCCATGTGAAAAACTCTGAGCAGCTAAGTTACGATGTCCTTCATGTAATTTTCAAATAAGTGTAACCATGAGATGTGATGCGATTAGTATCTGAAAATTTATTTATATAGAATTTGAAAATTTATTGTACGTGCGTAAAAACATTGTAGAATTCCCCAGAGTCTGCGATTTGCATAATGTGAACACTAGGAACAAACATAGGCTTGCGTTGCCGGCGGCTCGAATTAAGAAAATAAGCAACTCTTTCAGGGGGCTGGGTGTACAGCTTTTCAACAAGATCCCACAAAACGTTCAACTACTACCTGTTCATAGATTTAAGAAAACTGTCAAGGAACGTTTGTGCAACAAGGCATATTATAAAGTTAAGGATTTTTTACTAGATGGCACTACGTGGGAATGAGGCGTTCGCTCCTGGCCTTTTCATTTTTCATTATTATTATTATTTATTTGAATTGTATTTTTTTGACTTGTTTTTTTGTATACTGTAAATATGTTTTCTTGTTTAAAAAAAAAAGAAAATAGTTGAGAAAATACAAAAAAAAAAAAAGCCCGCTGAGTTTGTTTCGCCGGTTCTTCTCAGGACTGTGGCTTTTTTTGGAACCGGTGGTAGAGTTAACATTTTCTTTTACATTTTGACATTCAACAAGTGTGTTTTTGATGACATCCAAGTTGAAATAAATGATTTTGAATTTGAATTTGAATTTGAATATTGGGATGATAATTTACGAGCGAGCATCTACCTATTTCTGGGGAGAGCGCCCTGATCCGCTGGATAAGCCTTAAAAACCAGTAACGGTTCACATATCTGTCTTTTGATTCCTTTGATTTCCTAAATTGTAAAATAAAGTATAATTTATCCCGCTACATATTATTATTATTCAATGAAACTTCAGTTCTGGTATAAGACAAATTTAATAAAAACTGGTTAAGCAAAAAGCTATCCAATCATCCAAAGTTGCTGCTGAACAAAGCCCAAGGATTCCTCAAAGTATCCACGTTAGGAGATGGAGCATTATAATATCCTTTGGCCCAATCCACCAAAGATATAGGACAGTTGAACATGGCGTCACAGTTCTGAAGAAGGACTCCTAAACGATGTGCTGAATCATAAATGGTGTGTTCGAGAGGCTCCGATGATAAAACTTTAACCATTGGTAATCTGAAAATTAAATTCATTAATTTTGTAATTACATGGTATATTTAAAGATAAGTACCTTGTTGGTTTTACTGCAAATAGAGTTTTATAAATCCGCATGGATAGCTGGCAAACAATCTACTTATTTTTGCTATGAAGCATGAGCTTTTGAAAATGGAACAGCCTTTATTTTGACAAGTTAGGGAAATTTACATTTCTACTTAATTGCACAGTGTATGGCAGAATTATATGATGCGTAGAGAGAAGATGCATCTGACTAGGAAATGTATGGAAATGGTAGTGCAAGGTAGAAGAGGGGGGAGGTCGACCGAAGAAGACATGGATGGAGTGTGAATGACGATAGGAGAGAGAGAGAGAGGAGTGAGTGTTGAGATGAAGGCTGAAGAATGGAGAAGAAAAATTAGCTGTGCCGACCCCACCTAGTAGGATAAGGTGGAGAAAAAGAAGAATTTATGGCAGAATTCTCTTTGTGGTCCAATTTGGTAACCACTTTAAGTAGATAATGATTATTTCCAACTGATCATCAATTTGCAACAAAAAAATAACTAGAATCAATTTTTTTCTTCAATAGACAAAAAAACAGGTTACATTGAGGCGCTTATACTGTTTTCTCTTTTATGAATTACCTTACCATATATTATATTACATATGTTAAAACTCACGTGAATAGCGAACGGAATACTTCTTCAACCATATTTTCTCCGTGAGGAACTATGCGCTGTGTCGTCTCACACAAAGTCTTTAGTATACACTGTCTACCGCTGTAACCCATGCTGAAAAATCATTAAATGAGTAATAAAATATTCAATGCAATACATTTAATTTGCCTTACAATCCTCGCTAAGGATGCAAGACCGTCGTAAGATTGACGGACTGGAAATGTAGCGTTGGAAACATGTTCTCAGAATTCCGTAGACCGCGCACCCTATCAACGTTTCGATCCTGAAGAGCTCAACGTCAAGGAGAGACTATCATCAACGGTCCAAATACGAATCCTCAAGTTCTTCGGGCACATCACTGGTAATAATAATAATAATAAAGTTTTTATTGCAAGTAACCATGACTCATATAAATTGTTAATAAGACTTAGACCTATGTTAGTAGTTATTTTTACATCACAATGAATTACTGTCGTAACATCCCATGAGAGATGGCACCACAGCGACCCATGTATACACAGTCCAGCCTGCTTGCGATCATGCTCAGGATACTGTTAGAGCTGGCCCTCACTTTGTTTACCAGAGATGCACACCTCTTACGCATGGTAGCGTAAAAACAATCTATGTGCGCGTCTGCAAACATCCCTGATGCGCTACAAAAGCGGGGCAGCACCACCAGCATCCTAAACGCGTTATTATATTGAACATGGAGAGCGTTGTACGATCTTTGAGTATATCCAGCCCACAAGCTGCACGTAATGAGGACTCTATTGAGCGGTTGCTGGTGCACGGGAAAGTCGAGGGCAAAAAATCTCGCGGACGATCTCCAACACGATGGGCCGACCTCATAAAATCTGTGACTCATTCCAACATAAAGGATTGCTCTCATTCTGCGAAACACTGTGCCACATGGCGTCGCATCGCGAGAGTATCGGTATCGCAGGATACGACTGATGCATGACCACGACCACTCTGTCAAAAGTGTATGACTGGGAAGAAAGAATTTAATTTGCGTTATTCTGCCATGTCCACTGTCCTATCTATTCCGATTTACAGCAAATCATCATACCGTCGGCTTCGAGAATACACAAGCTACCTATAAATTTTTATAGCGACCAAAAATCTCAAGGATAGTGACCATGTTTTTTTTTTTGTTGACGCCTGTAAATTTTGAACGTACCTGTCCAAAATAGTCTCAATCTTCTCATACAATTCCCTCCTGCTTCTCCTCTGATGGACAGGTTTCTTGTATTTGTACTTTTGTGTGTAGAAAGCTGTGGTTTCGGTTGCATTGGGCAGCTCATAAGCAATGGCCCAGTTGAGGCCAAAGGTGAACGTGCCGGGGGCTGTCGATGGAGCCGGTTGCCCTATGAGACCCACAGTCATACATCCAGCGCACTGAAACACGAAAGTATTCAATGCTGCTAATATCGAGGTCGAGGTTGCTTGCTAAATCAGATGCTAGGAATACTAAATATATTCAGTTATGTATATCTAGATTTTAGAATTAAGAAAATAATTTTTTACTATTTTGGAACGAAGTTCCTTATCGCGCGTTGTGAACGGGGGCTATACGGAAAAAATTCTTACGAAAAGTTGTCACGACACTTTTTATTTTTAGAGATACTACTGCCATCTATCAATTTTTATGGGAACAACTTAGACTGTTGAAATTATGGAATGAGTGCAACAGTTACTAACGCATCTAACATCTGTATTATATTATAATATGAATGTCACACAATAATAATAGAGAAGTAATGAATCAATAAAAAATGTATACCCGAATAATTATTTTCTTTATACCTCGAATATAACTTAAAATTAATATTTTTATAATAAGGAAATTCGTTCCTGTCCGGTGTCCCATGACACCACACATCTTTTTTTTTTCTTATATGGGTGGACGAGCTCACAGCCCACCTGATGTTAAGTGGTTACTCTACTAAGTGGTGGTAGTGGGAGCTCATAGACATCTACAACTTAAATGCGCCGCCCACCGTGAGATATAAGTTCTAAGGTCTCAAGTTTAGTAACAACGGCTGCCCCACCCTTCAAACCGAAACGCATTACTGCTTCACGGCAGAAATAGGCGGGGTGGTGGTACCTACCCGTGCGGACTCACAAGGGGTCCTACCACCAGTAAAACAGGAAAACAGTTATGAAAGAAAAGTTTCGATGCAGATTTTTTCATTGCTAATGTGAGTAGACGAAGTAGACGGCCCTTCTTGCAAGATTGATTTTTATTCCACTACGGTAATTCTTGTTTGTGGTATGGTGACATAATATTTACAATAACTTTACCGTTCAGGTACAAGAATATACTAATATATTAAAAACTGCATCTCGTATTAAAGTATAATTATTTTAATAAAAAAAAAAAAAAAAATGAAGCTATTTTACTTAGCAAAGTCAGTCTCATCGTTCGATGAAATTTTTATTTTCATTACTTACCGAAAAACTGGATCCTTCAGGAAATGCAACATATCTTCTCCTCCTTGACAATAATTTAGATTTAGATGGATAAATTTCATTACAAGCACCTAATATAACGTAACACATCAAGATCATAATAATCCCTAGATGTCTTAGAATTATATTCATTTTACAGTTGAATGAAAAAAAAAATGAAAATCTGAAATCGAATTTAGAAATTTTCCTATTCAATTGTGTTTTTTATTATTCAATTCTTGGTCTTCAAACAGTCTTACAGTTTGAAAGTGGGATAAACACTGGTCAATTACTGCTAACAGTCAAAAAAATGTCACCGAAAAAAAATCAAGTAGTAACTGTTTCAGATGTATCTGCTAAAAGGCTTATTAGAACAATTTGTTTGTACACGCGAAGTGTAACGAACTCGCATTGTTCTAAATAATGAAAGGCGTCTGTTTTACTTTCGAATTGTCGTCCTAAATTAAAATTTTATAGAAACTTCAAATTCAAATAATGTTGATTTCGTAACGAAATTTATATTTTTTAAATTATCGTAAACGGAGGAGACTTCATAGATAAGCAAACGGTATTTGTGTAATTCTAAGTCGTACTTTAAGACTACCAATAGATTAGCAGATTGCCAATTTTTAAATTATCCTGAATTTACTAATGATAAAATTAATTAAATTGATCATATCAGTGGTTCCTTCTTTTTTTTTATTGCTTAGATGGGTGGATGAGCTCACACCCACCTGGTGTTAAGTAGTTACTGGAGCCCATAGACATCTACAACTTAAATGCACCACCCACCCTGAGATATAAGTTCTAAGATCTCGGTATAGTAACAGAAGATATTGGTACGCATGGTAGCTTAAAAATTTACCATTCTACTAGTACTCACGTCAATAAATAAAAATGCGAGTTTAATTGATATTACACGATGTTATGCTCCGTGGAAGTCATTCGTGAACATAACGCGCTAAGTACAACACGTTTTAATCATAATTAAAATAATTTCAATTTACACGAATACCCCGGTCGTCTCATCTCAGACGAAAATCGACCGATTTCCACGACAAGAGTTTCGTTTCATTAAAATTTATTATTAGATTCACGAAAAAAGATGGCGCCTTTGATTAGATATTTTAGCAAACTTGAAAAATATATAATTTTTTTTTAAAGCCACAATCACATCGCAGACTCAGACATGTTCCATGAAAGTTTAATGCAGTTCATTTGGAGAAGTGCAATCCTAAAATAGGCATAAATGTAATCCCCCGAGATCGTAGGTCTCCGACCCGAGACCCCTCTTATCCCCACAGTTTTAGCGTCCCGAAGATTTATGAAAAACATATATCACAGCCGTCGACATGTTGTCTTTACTATTGGCTCCCACAATTTTGTTAATGATTCGATTATAAAAACCTCTACATTTCTACTCTACATTTACAATTTAGACTCTACATTTGACGGCCGTCTGGTGTAGTGGTAAGTGACATGGTCACTACACAAGGAGGTCGCGGGTTCGAATCCCGCCAAGGGAAGATATTTGTATGATAAATATAAATGTCTTTTCCAGGGTTATGGATGTATATTAAATATATGTATGTGTATAATAAAAATCTTACATTTATATCCGTTATCTGGTACCTGTAACACAAGTTCTTTACGAACTTATCACGGGACCAGTTAACGTGGCGTGATTGTTAGTAAATATTAAATTAAATGGACTATTCTGGGTAAGTCTAGATAGTCAATAGAGTAGAATAAATATTTATATTATCTAAACAGTAGCTCACGGGCGCAGAACTGTGATGGCAAATGAAAAGATGGCGAACGAGGAATGAAAGACTGAGCTAAACTCATAACAATAATATGGTCACAAATCAACTATGTCTATTGGTGTCTAAATTAAAAACTTCAAATATACTGTCAATTTAATGTGTATTAAGCTAACAAAAAAGAGTTCATGAAGACAATATGTGCATCTATCTAAAGGACACTATTTCGAAAAATGGACGGCTTATTGTTAATTTTTTTTTTTGTTGCTTAGATGGTTGGACTAGCTCATAGCCCACCTGGTGTTAAGTGGTTACTGGAGCCCATAGACGTTTACAACACAAATGCGCCACCCACCTTGAGATATAAGTTCTAAGGACTCAGTATAGTTACAACGGCTGCCCCACCCTTCAAGCCGAAACGCATTACTACTTCACGACAGAAATAGGCGGGAAAATAGGCGGCGAAAACTCTTATTTGATAAATATCTAGATTGGAGTAACTAATGTAGTCTCGACGAAGAAAAAAACGAATATAGTAAATAATAATATAAAATAATGAACTAAATACTAAACTAACGGACTACCCCAATAATAGATAGGTACCTACTACAAGAAAAGTAGAAAAATACAATGTAATCTTAAATCTTAAATGTTCCAAACCGAGCCAATGGTAAGGGCCTAAACCCATTGGTGTGTAAGACGATAACTATTTTAGGAATTCGTCGCTAAAAAGCTTTCTTGCCATGTTGCCAATTGAAGTAAATATATTATATACTGTATATTGTACGGTATATTGTATACTGTAGCACTGAACAATTTATTCACAAAAAAATAACTTATATAGATACATAGCTTTAAATGAACATTCCCGAAGCTAATTCGAAATTAAGCAACTGTAGGTATCTGTTTAAACCAAGAATGAAATTCATTTAGCTAAGGGTAAATTAAATATCGATTTTTTTTTTATTTGAACCGATTTACGATATTTTCTCTAAAAATCACATAAGTGAAGAAATATCTACATTTTAGCGGCCATCTCCAGACAGTGAAGCTAGCTTTACATGTAATACAAAAAATAATTATAAATCTTTAGAGGGTATATGTCGGATAATAATAATAATACGGTAATCAACTAATAAGAAATACTCGAACATACGAGCGTGAATATGTGTGTATGAATTTTGTGATATGTATAGTGTATGTATGAGTGTGATAGATAGCACACGTGTGTTTGCATGTACGTATTCTGTGTGACTTTGTAACTTTGCTAGTGTGTATGTAGTTGTGGTATACATTCTACCCGATGATATACAGGCGAAGTAAAATGTCTCTTAGAAATAAGGTGACACTCTACAAAACTTGCATACGCCCCGTCATGACCTATGCAAGTGTAGTGTTCGCTCACGCGGCCCGCACTAGCTTAAAATCATTCCAAATCATTCAATTCCGTTTTTGCAGGATAGCCGTCAGAGCTCCGTGGTTCGTCAGAAACGTCGACCTCCATGACGACCTGGACTTAGAGTCCATCAGTAAGTATCTGCAGTCGGCGTCGATGCGCCACTTCGATAAAGCGGCACGACACGAGAACCCTCTCATCGTGGCCGCCGGTAACTACATTCCCGATCCTGCGGAAAGAATGGAAAGCAGTCGACGTCGCCCCAAACACGTAATTTCGGATCCTCCCGATCCACTAACGGTGCTTCTAGGTACTTCAAGCACCGGTCACCGTTCTCGTCGAACCCGTCGCTTGCGACGAAGGGCTCGACGAGAAAATTAACCCTCAGACACAGCCCACTGAGATTCTCGCCGGATCTTCTCAGTGGGTCGGGTTTCCGATCCGGTGGTAGATTCTGCGAAGCACGGCTCTTGCTAGGGTTCGTGTTAGCAACGTCGTCAGGTTTGAGTCCCCTGAGCTCACCTACTAGTTAAGGCGACGCTGATATAGCCTCTCAAGGCTATTATCAGCTTAGGTAGGAAAAAAAAAAAAGTAAACAATAAAACCCAAAAACCTACCAAGCAATGACAACTTAGATTTCAACAGTTACAGTTTTTATGATCTGTTTACGGCTCAAAAAAAAACTATCGCCTAAACTCAAAGATGCTTAATGAAAATGTATCGAATCGAAATTTTCATATTAAAATGAAACTTATTTTAATGTCAACAAGTCTCGTAGAAAAATAAAGTTTACACAGTAAATATGATGGATATTCGATGCAAATGCGTGTCGTATACTGGCGTTTGATCGATTTTAATGGATAGCCTAGTTCGTGAGGCCGTATCCTTTTTGTGGTCTATGGTACAAGCAGATGTCTTGAATATTTTGATTTATTTCAAACTAGTGTCGAAATTCTTTAGCGTATTTTGCGTATGATCCAAACAATCCAGCTAGGGTCGTGAGGTAAGCGAAGTCCGTGAACACAACAACGCGATTGGTTCTACGTTCTGATTTGAGATATTTAGCTCAACTGTAATCATAACTGGCGTTCTATCTTTCAAACGAACAAAAATACTTCGTAACAAAAGTGGGACGATTTTATAAATGTACTTATGTGGTGCTATTTCCAATCAAAGTGACAACGTTAATATTATATTATTATCGATAAAGTAACAAATTATATAGTCAGTTATAGTTTTATTTAGTATAGCTGTACCCGTCCGCTTCGCATTCGGCATTTAAAATTAACATTATTATTTCTCACCCCCACAAAGATTCTCATCATTAACGCCCCCGTAACTAGTGTAAGGAGTACAACACTCATATAAATATTAGCCTATCCATTAAGTACATGTATTTTCTACATGGATACCAAGTTTCAAGTCAATCGGATGCATGGTTCAGTAGTTATAACGGAACATCCGTAAAAACCATTGTAGTTTATTTATTTATTTTATTGCTTAGATGGGTGGACGAGCTCACAGCCCACCTGGTGTTAAGTGGTTACTGGAGCCCATAGACATCTACAACGTAAATGCGCCACCCACCTTGAGATATAAGTTCTAAGGTCTCAGTGTAGTTACAACGGCTACCCCACCCTTCAAACCGAAACGCATTACTGCTTCAGGGCAGAAAATAATTTATATATTAGTATAGATAACATTCATTATCATGGTTGATTGGAATCGAGCTAAACCATTAAGAGAGCTACCAACAATCCTAACAGAATTAATAACACTTTTTTTTTATACAAAAAACTATTTCAGAAAAAACTGTTCTGAATACGTTTATTGAACTGGAAGTAAGAAATCATTAAAACCATTATACTACATCATATTTAGGATTTATATTTAGGTTTCTAATTGAACGTGCATTTTCCATCGATATTCAAGTAATAATACTATATGCCCATTTCTGATTTGCGACCGATCTTCGCACACACTGTACTTACTCATCAGTAATCAGTATCATCAGTAATCAGTATCAGTAATCTTTAGTACAAATCTTAAGATGGCATTCGTAATTTTTAACATCTTCTAACTACTTAGAACTCCTTTCTCGAAGTATGTGGAAAGCTTTATCTAATAAGAGTTCAATTTGGCCTGGAAGGTTAAAAGATATGCGTAACTGTCAATTAATTAACGGCCGTCTGGTGTAGTGGTAAGTGACATGGTCACTACACAAGATGATCGCGGGTTCGAATCCCGCCAAGGGAAGACTGATATTTGTATGATAAATATAATATGTCTTTTCCAGGGTTATGGATGTATATGAAATATATGTATGTGTATAATAAAAATCTTACATTTATTTCCGTTATCTGGTACTTGTAACACAAGTTCTTTACGAACTTAGTACGGGACCAGTTAACGTGGCGTGATTGTTAGTATATATTTATTTATTTATTTTGTTTAAAGTAATTTTTGATCTGTGCAACGATTTTATATCTTTATAGATTACTAGTACGACAAAATATGATAATATGCAAAACGAATTCGTATGATTTCTCATAAAATAGAATTACTTAAAATTTATCAAATTATCAGGTCGCATTTTCATATTTTCCGTTGTAGACGAAACATAATTATGTCAAATAAGAAACTTATGCACATTAAAAAAAAAGCAACTAAAATCAAATAAAACGCAAAATGTAATCGCTCGTCGCTCATACCTGCACCATCCCAACCAAGAATCTTCTAGTTCATGTTACGGAATAATATCATTAGAATATTATACTTGATAATATTCCGTTGCACCTCTCACACGCCTACAAATTTCATTTAGATAAAAATGGGCAAATATTTAATAATTGTGGAATGGTAAATAATTAAATTGATGCTGATTGCTGAATGACCTTACTGTCTACATAGTATTAAATGATTACCAAAATTTGTCTACCTTTTTCCTACCTATTCTAGTAATCTCGAGGGGCCATACTAGATTCACGGGGCTCTAACCTGATGGGTTACTTTGTGATATGAGATCGATACTTCAATCGAACTTTAGATTTTTATTTTTCCTACCTATGCTGATAGCCTTGAGAGGCTATTTCAGCTTCACACTAACATGTAGGTGAGCTCACGGGGCTCAAACCGGAGTGTTGCTAACACTGGCCCTAGCAAGAGCAGTGCTTCGCAGAATCTACCACCAGATCGGAAACGCGGAAACTGAGAAGATCCGGCGAGAAACTCAGTGAGCTGTGTCTATGAGTTAATTCGTTCGTCGAGCCCTTCGTCGCAAGCGACGGGTTCGACGAGGACGGTGACCGGTGCTTGTGGTTCCTAAAAGCACCGTTAAAGGATCGGGAGGATCCGTAATGATGTGTTTTGGGCGACGTCGACTGTTTACCATTTGATCTACAGGGTCGGGTATGTAGTTTCCAGCGGCCACGACAAGAAGGTTCTCATGTCGTGCCGCCTTCTCAAAGTGGCGCAATGATGCCGACTGTAAATACTTACTGACTGAGTCGAGTTCCAGGTCGTCATGGAGATCCAAGTTCCTGAGGAACCATGGTGCTCCAACGGCTATCCTGCAAAATCGGGATTGAATAACCTGAAGGGGCTTCAAGTTGGTGCGGGCCGCGTGAGCGAACTCTACGCTTGCATACGTCATGACGGGGCGTATGCAATTTTTGTAGAGTGTCACCTTATTTCGAAGGGACAATTTGCTTCGCTAAACTTTAGAAAAGTTGCCCCCTCTTTAAAAAACAACTCACGACTTTGGCGGTCGCGCTTCGGCGGTAAAAATAATTAGAGTACCGTTAATATCTACATGCGCATGCTTACAATACTTCCTACTACAAGTGAATGCCAGTTGGCGATTGCAATGCGATTCCAATAATAGTCAGGGAATGCTGCCGTCCAGTCGTTGAATATTTTGGTCGTTTTTTGCGACATCGACGATAAAAGGATACTGCCAAACCGAAACTGCTGATATTGTCATGGATTCCATAGCTATGTTGGAAGTCGTCATTACACATGTTCCAGGCGTCCAAGTATAAGAAGTATCAAAGTTTGTGATTCCACTGTTTCTCATAAAGCGGCAGTGGCTCATCAATTCAAACTCTTTCAGTTAGTCTAAATGAAAACAGTGCAACGGAAACAACTAAACCTTATATTTATTGAATTAAGTCTTAAATTTATTGAATTCAAGTACAAAATCAAGAAACGAGAACGTACAATCATTGGTTTGACTACAAATATCAGGATCTGAAAGTTCGGTGTACGCGATGCCGACTTCTTTGTGGAATTCCTCATCGTGTAGGGGTGCTCTGTAAATTAAGGATAATTTATTGTGAGACGTCGTGTGAAGGTGTTAAGGTACAGTTTACGTTGTTCGTGAATTAGTTATTGCTTCGAAATAGCCTCAACAGCGATTTTCTTTGTAGTACGATTTTCTATTTATCCCCTTAAACACAAAAACAAATTGAATAATGATCATAATATTAGGACATATTTTAATTTATTTACGTAATTTCTGAAGAATGTTTCATCGGTTTCCAGTTTTATTACTCAAGCCTCTGGCTTTAAATGCCTATCAGAAGACTGCCGGCACTAGCCTTAACACAGGTTCAGCTATCAAATGCATTTTGCGTAATTACTGGTGGTAGGACCTCTAGTGAGTCCGCACGAGTAGGTACCGTTACCCTGCCTATTTCAGGCGTGAACTAGTAATGCGTTTCGGTTTGAAGGGCGGAGCAGCCGTTGTAACTATACTGAGACCATACAACTTATATCTCAAGATGGGGGCGGCATTTATGATATAAATGTATGATATAAAAAACATTGCACTACGGGCGTAATCAAGACAGCCAATATCCAAATGGAACTGTGACTGCAGTCTTGTGTTTCAATTAAGTCAGGGGTATTTACGCTGTCAGTGAACTTCGGTGACCTCTTAGCAGACCACGAGCTCACACATGTCCACTACTTGTTAGTACTGGTGGTAGGATCTTTTGTGAGTCCGCACAGATAGGTATCACCGCCCTACCTATTTCTGCCGTGAAGCAGGAATGCATTTCAGTTTGAAGGGCGGGACAGCGGTTGTAACTATACTGAGACCTTAGAACTTATATCTCAAGTGGGTGGTGCATTTACGTTGTAGATGTCTATGGGCCCAGTTACCACTTAACACCAGGCGGGCTGTGAGCTCGTCCACCCATCTATGCAACAAAAAAATTAAAAAATGGGGTTACATATATTTCGTCAAACACAAGTATAAATTTTGAAGTTCAGATTAAGATCGCACTACCTTGCACAATTAATATGGCTCCTACGATATAATTGTACAAGTTGCTACTTATTTTGTATTTTCTTGTATATCTTTAGTATTTATTTGTATTTAATCGTATGTAAGTCTATCTTATATTTTATTTATTTTTCACAACATGTGTATATAAGTATATATTTTTATGTAAGTTAGCACCGTCCATGCTAGTTTGAATATTCCTCTACCTGCAAGGTTGCCTGGAAGAAATCGCTTTCAGCGATAAGGCCGCTAATTTATGTCACCGTCTATTTTTTGTTTTATATGCTTACTCTGTACATATGGTGTCAAATAAAGAGCTATATTATTATAAATAATGATTGAAAACGCTCCGCTTGTGAACTAATCTCACCCCGTTCTGCGTCTGCGGATAATGCGATAATATTAGGGTGTTCCAATGGTTGTAGTTTGAAGGGTTATTGTACTATTTGGACGAAAATTATATCGTTTAAGGCGTCTGTATTTTATCCTAGGATTTTCGTTCCGTAATATAAATCTAGCGGAGAGTCCCTTAGGAGGTTCTGTTCGATGTTACGTGGGTCAGAATTTAGATGGTGGTTTAGTTGTTCTGTATAACGACAGCACAATTCTTGCGATATAACTAACTATTACGATATAACTATGAAGTCGTCTAAAAGGATAAGACATCCGGTGCATTCGTATCGAGCGATGCACCGGTGTTCGAATCCCGCAGGCGGGTACCAATTTTTCTAATGAAATACGTACTTAACAAATGTTTACGATTGACTTCCACGGTGAAGGAATAACATCGTTTAATAAAAATCAAACCCGCAAAATTACAATTTCCGTAATCACTGGTGGTAGGACCTCTTGTGAGTCCGCACGCCCCGCTTATTTCGGCCGTGAAGCAGTAATGGGTGCAAGCAGTGGGGCAGCCGTTGCGACTATACTGAGACCTTAGAACTTATATCTCAAGGTGTGTGGCGCATTTACGTTGTAGATGTCTATGGGCTTCAGTAACCACTTAACACCAGGTGGGCTGTAACTCTGAGTAATTAACATTTGGCGAATGGTATATTGGATTTCCTTTGGTGTCCGTTCCTCTAGTTTACTCAACATCAGTTTACAAATCTGTAGTTATACGGAAATATTTATGGAAAATGCATGAAGTGTTCGCAAAATAAGAATGTGGTTTATTATTGAAAGTTGATTTCGTTTGAATCGTTCAAAATATTTGTCTATACTAAAATTATAACGCTGAAGAGTTTGTTTGTTTGTTTAAACGCGCTAATCTCAGGAATTACTGGTCCGATTTGAAAAATTCTTTCATTGTCAGATAGCCCATTTATTGAGGAAGGCTATATAACATCACGGTAAGATCAATCAATACAAGTGGACTACCAATAAAGAATGGTATTAAAAATAGGAGTTTAAATAGCTCCTTATTATTCTATAATTCAAAAATATTTTCAATTTCTTCGTAAATGAAGTGGGGGGTAAAATTTAGCGTTATGCCAAAGTTCCACACGAACGGAGTCGCGGACAAAAGCTAGTCTTAATTAATTAAAAAAAATTCAAATGAATCCAATACTGCTTCGTGGTAGTAATAGGTAAGCAGAATAGCACTGCGCATCCGTGCTTCCAATTATTATGCTATACCAATAGTACAAAATATCATGCAACGTTCATTAGTTTTGAAATACCAGCACGATTGGCCATATCTTCTGAAGACGCTCGGAATGCGTCACACCCACCCTGAGAAGGTGCTCTCATGATTTATGATCAACTGCACCCTCGGGAATTTTAAAACAATTTTATTTTTATCTTTAAAATATATGTTTTATCAAGTTCCTTTGTTTCTTAATTTATCTTTTAAGTGCATTAAGACATGGCCCGAGCATTATTTGCAATGAGTTTGGTACTCGTTTCATGATTTTCCAGTAAGGTTAAAGTTTTTATTTGTAACTAGCTGACCCGGCAGACTTCGTAATACCTCAATCGATAAACAAAAGACCTAAACTTTTGTATAAAATAAACTTAAAACAAACAAAAGGAATCCGTCCGTCGGCGGACACATCAAAGGAAAAACAAAATTGTTATTTTTCCAAGCATTTTCATATTTAACTACCTTTTAAGCCTTCTCTGGACTTCCACAAATAATTCAAGACCAAAATTAGCCAAATCGATCCAGCCGTTCTCGAGTTTTAGCGAGACTAACGGACAGCAATTCATTTTTATATATAGAGATATAGAAGATGTAGTTAGTTTGTTTATGCAGTATCTTCTCTGTTCACAATGTTTAATACGGAATTAATCCATGTTGCTACGTAACTACTAGCGTACTGCTAAGAGGCGATACGAATTCGCAGGAGTAAGTACCGTATTATTTACCCCAGACGCAGCAGTCAAGCGTGTAGGCTTGATGACAGCCATTATACAATACAATCTCATGACCTCATGTCTCAAGGTTGTAGGCGACATTTACGTATTAAGTATATGGACTCGAGTCCACAAAGAAGCCTAAAGAACAAGACGGCTGGTGCCTGTCTTCAAATCAGCACACAGGTACCAATTACTTCTAATGAAATGCATACTTGACAAAATGTTCACGAATAGCTGCCACGATCAAGGTATAACATCGTGTAATAATAATCAAGCCCGCCAAAATTAAAATTAGCGACCACCCTGCGTGTTTCTGCCGTGAAGCGGTAATGCGTTTCGGTTCGAAAGGTGAGGCAGACGTCATATTGTAAAAAATGAGACTTAAAATTCATGTCTCAATATGGACACTGGCATTGACGTGGTTGTTGTCTATGGGCTCCCGTGACCGGTTAACACCAGGTGGGCCGTGAACTCATCCACCCATCTTAGCAATAATAATAAAAACTTAACTTATGCTTTGTTCAAATTAGTAATAAACTCTTCCTCAAGCAAATCTTACTTTTACCAAAAATCTATATATTAATACGTGAAGCAAAAACTTTGTATCCCTTTTTACGAAAATTGTGCGGTCGGAGGAGTATGAAATTTTCCACACTTACAGAGAATATAGAGAAGAAGTGTACAATGCATTTTTTTTTTTAAATATGGCATAAAATATACATTAAATCAATAAAGAAAACATTACGCACACTATCGTGTATTTGACACAAACATACATAAAAATATACTCTTTGTTTACTGTCAATTGGGAAACTTTTGTTATTGTTTAAAGTCTGTGGTCGAATTGAAAATAGATTAATATTGTTTGTCATTAATATTATTGATCTATAGTCCAGTTTTGGCGAATACTATGATAATATTATCGAAATATAAAAGTGTTTCACAATAGAACCATAATAATGTTTAAATTTATAATTTCAATTAATTATTGTCGAATTTCGACTACTGCTGGGCCACTAGTCAATATAAAGTCGTCAGTGTTGTAATTACTGTGGAAGAAATTGAAAACAAAGTAAGTATGTAGATATTTAAATTATTATAATACTTTTACACACAACTTCATGAATAAATAAAAGATCTTATCTCAAAACATCACACGCAAATCTAACCTTAATTTCGTATGCAATAAAAACAAATCCCTTCACGAACGCGTGCAATCTTATCTAAATAATTCATTCTGCATCGATACAAATGAATGTGAGCATTATTTTAAACGTATGAAATACGAGAATCGCATAAACCGACTTACGTTCTCATAAGCAAGAGAGATTCGGTATTTAAAATATGTAATGCAATCAAAACACAGATAAAACTCGAAAGCGAACCTGCGTGAAACGTAACGACACGAGCAGGGAAATTATGAATTAATCCGAGCCCGCTTATTTGTCACGTACACGGATTATATTGCAATTATCGTGGCACGGAACGTTTTGAAGTAGTAAGTCTAAGTCATTAGGAAAGTTTCTAGTTTAATTTTTTTCGAACGCAGCTTAAAAGACCGAACGTGATTTTTCATTTTACAAAAAAATACACTATTGCATTTTATTGTGGATTTTCCGGCTTTAAATACTAAAAGGTACTAGATGAAAGTACGTTAAAATTAGGAAAAAAAAACTACCTAAGTAAAATAATTTTGAAAATAAATTTTGATGCAGTGAACAAAAATGCTATAATTACCTATAGCTACATTTAGCTTACTTATTTAATGGAGATTTTAAATGGAACACTAGATATTTTTAAAGAAATCTATTACGTATATTTAATTTTTTCAATGAATAATTTGTTGACCGCTTTTTATCAATCAAATTAAATTTTAATAGATTTTTGAAGAACTTTGACCTGTATTGGCCATCTGTTTAAATACCTCATTGAAAACAGACGCATTTTATTTGTATTTCATGAAAACGTGCATTGAATTAACTCTAAGATAAAATTAAATTAGATTATTATCAACTAAGCCTTTATCCTGTAGGTTTTATTTTGAGGGCGTGTTCGTAGATTGAAAATTAAATTGAAACAAGACTTATTCGCGCTTAAACCTAATTACAATTTTACATTGAAGAATTTTCATGCGAACTCTCCGCTTATTACGACGCAAAACGAAAAATCGAGAACGTATTCAACAAAAACTACCTAAACGTTAAATTCTTAAATTGTATTACGTTTTAAACGCGCTCGGTCCCGCGATTACGATTTGAAAAACTCCGTTAACAATGACTGAAGTTGTAAAATATTGTGGAAAGAAATTCAGAATTACTGAGCGTATTCTGTTAGTTAATAGTTTTTTTTTTCCTTCCTAGCTGAGAGCCTTGAGAGGCTATTTCAGCGTAACCTTAACTAGTAGGTGAGCTCACGGGTCTCCCTGACGACGTTGCTAAAACGAAACCTAGCAAGAGCCGTGCTTCGCAGAATCTACCACCGGATCGAAAACGCGACCCACTGAGAAGAATCGGCGAGAAACTCAGTGGGCTGTGTCTGAGTTGTATTAATTGTAATAATCAAATAAACAATAATCATGATCATTATTTATGTTACAAACGTATCGGCCAAGAGATAATCGTCTAGGTTTAACGTTAGCTACAATAAATACATTAAGATCTAGATGAAAAAAAAACAAGTCACATACGTGAATACAGCTCTCAAAATGTCATGAACCAAAGATTTCCCCGGTGGTGCTAAATGGGTTTTCGCTTCACAAATACTTCTGACAACGCAAGCTTTGCCGTTCATGTTGCGTCTGAAAATGAATAATCCTTTCAGTGAACATTAAATGATCGATCGAAGACGAACATTATGTTAATATATTTTTAAATTTTATATTTATTTTAATATAATAATAATAAGTAATAAGTAAAAAACGGGGAACAATCACGCATGGTCACTCGGCCCCAATTTCCCCTGTGTTATGGGTACCAAATTACTATTGGGTCGTCGCGTCCCCTTACTGGGGCGCGGGACAGGCCTCAGGGAAACCCCTCTGCCCGGGCTTATGACTCCCTGCCTTTTGAAGCAGGGGTGATGCACTGGTTGATATTGGTGGAACCGAGTTCTTTCTTGATCTCTTCTTCTTCTTCTTCTTCTTCTGTCTTCCTTCTTCTCTTTTTCTCTTCTCTTCGTTCTTCAGGGATGGCCGCTTCTCTCCTCCATTTTTTTTTGCCGAAGACTGTCACACGCACTTATATAAGTTTAAATATAATATGCATATATAGATAATCAGCATCCAGACAAAGAACAAACAAACCTGTTCATCACAAGAATGTTTGCCAGATGTGGGAATCGAACCCACCACCCTCTGCGCAACAATTTCCTAATTGCGCTCCTGCGCTAATTATTGGAACACCGAGTCGGATATTATGTTCATTGTTAATTTTTAGATTGTTTGTCCTAAATTCGTAAAGCTACTAAAAATGTTCATCTAGGAATCTCTATACTGTTCTGTATTTCACGATAGTCTAAATATAGAAGGACTCTATAACTGTGAGTCCGCACGGGTAGGTACCACCACCCTGTCTAATTCTGCCGTGAAGCAGTAATACGTTTCGGTTTGAAGGGTGGGGCAGCCGTTGTAACTATACTGAGATCTTAGAACTTATATCTTAAGGTGGGTGGCGCATTTACGTTGTAGATGTCTATGGGCTCCGGTAACCATTTTACACCAGGTGGGCCGTGAGCTCGTCCACGCATACAAGCAATGAAAAAAAAGCTTTACTATTGTGACATTTTTGTTTGATCTGATGAGTGAACGAACCCATGGCCTAACATTTTGGTAGTTGGAAGATATAACAACATGGTACTCTCAACCCACTTTGGGACATGAGGTCTTTCCTTTAAAATTAGAACCCGTACTTCGGGACAGAATCGATGCGGTTTTGTAATACGTCTTAACACCACTTTGCGTAAAGAACAATGATTAATCAAGGAGGTTTTTTTTTTGTATAGAGAAAATATTTTATTCGCGGCGTATATGTTTTTTTTTTATTACCCTTTTAAGCAGACGAGCATAAGGCCCACCTGATGGTGAGTGGTTACCGTCGTCCATGGACTTCAGAAATGCCAGGGGCAGAGCCAAGCTGTGCTTACCGCTTAATACTCTCCACAAGCCTCTTTTAGAGAAGGACATGTCATAGCGCTCGGGAAACATCGTGGAGGGGAGCTCATTCCATAGCCGGATCGTACGTGCCAAAAAAGACCTCTGGAAACGCACTGTCGGTGAACGCAGCGGTTCCAGATGATATGGATGAACTCTGATCCGATGGCGGGAGGTGCGATGATAAAAAGGAAATGAGAGGATTATCTCAAACAATTCCTCAGAGCACTCCCCATGGAACATACGGTACAAAATACGGAGGGAACCGAATTCCTCCGCAGATCCAGAGGTTCCAAACGATCCGTGAGGATGGGATTATCGACAACCCGAACGGCCCTCTTCTGTATGGAGTCAAATGGAAGAAGCTGGTATTTGGGAGCCCCAGCCGAGAGATGGGAGCAGTACTCCACGCGAGGCCGGACTTGTGCTTTATAAAGCAAAAGTCTTTGTAGACTTTTTTTCGTAAATATGCCGCGAATACTGAAACAGTGAATATGGAAACGCGCCTTTACAAAGAAAATTCAGTTGGATGCCTACATATTGTTTCCTTGTGTGTATCCTTTTTATTATTTATGTCGCGATTAGATCCGCGAATGAAGAAATCGTTAGCCGCGAATATAGGAGTTGGTTTACATTTTTTTAATTCGCGAATTATGAAAAAGCAAATGAAGGAAGCGGGAATAGGAGCTTTTACTGTACTTTTATATTCATAGGGCGAGTTTTGTAATATCGTTTATGCTATTTAATAACGAATCATTCTGCTGATTTTGATATGCCCTTTTTACGTATCAAGTCCTAATTTGTTACTAAATTTATAACTTATTATAACCTTTATTTATATGCCATCCAAAATATAGGCTGTTCCATCCCATTGAGTTAACTTGAACTGTTGGTAGAAACATGGCATGTTATCACTAAAAGCCATAATATATATTTTACCTTGGATATTAGGGCTTTGGACAAACAATACTTCAACCCTTAGTATCTTTTGTATCATATAGTATATAAACTTACGAATCTAAAGCTCCCTGTAAAGTCTCCCAAAACTCTCGCTTCTGTCTGTGATGAAGTTTTTTTCTGTTATGTGCCAATATGACCTTCGCATCGGGTAGATGATACACAACATCGGCTTCAACCGACATAAACCAACCTGACGGAACGTGGGTCATGAAAGTTTTGACTACTGAGGTGGTCATCTGCAATGAAGTTTCCATTACAGAACATGAAACTGCTATTAAAACGTCATGTTCTTTAAATAATTATGTGATTATTTCAAACATTTCTAACTTAATTATTAGTAATTCTTGAAAGTTCCAAATTCCAAATCTGTAGGTGCATTTATTCCGAAAACTTAAACGGTAAAAGATTTTTACTTAAGAAAGTGTACAAGCAAATATGCTTTAAACTATTCAATGTTGAATAAAATATAGAATCTATTATCAGCAAAACACCATACGAAATACAAATCGTGTCTAGCCTTTTTGTATTTTGGAAAGTAAATGAATTATCACATTAAGCACAGTAGAAACGCTTAACTTTCTTGGTCTTTTAGTACGATAATTGATACTTACAGAAACAGTACTTCCGTCTGGAAATGTAAGATGTCGTCTTTTCCTTATGGATCCCAGAGGATTTTTGATATTAGGGCACTGGTCCACGCTACACAAACCCTTGGCCAAAATTGATAAAAGTACTATGAAGATGAATCGCAAATTCTTCTTCACAATCATTATTCTTTTCGAATACTCTTGTTATTCTTAGGTTTATTTAATTTCTTTAAACGTATTCCATTTTGGAAATTCGATTCTTCCAATCAATGCAGCTCAGAGCCATAGGGCATCTCAGTTTGATGTGAACGTGAAGTAAAAAATGAATTTTTTTGTGTCTATTTTAGATTATTATTCATTTACACGTAACACGCAATCATTGCATGAGCTATCTTATGACCTATGTCGAGATTTGTGATAGATTAGTATGGAATACTTTTTTAATCCATTCGAACTTTCCAATTCCATTAATTTGAAAAAATATTTGTTCAGTTTGAAAAAATATTAGCTATATTTCATGATCTTAATAATCTTCCGAAACCAATAAAAGTCTATAAATTAGTTGCAGGTGAATAAACTTATAAATATTTAAAATTAAATATTGAAGCTTTTTCAAAATCAATCAAATCTATTGAACTTTACAGGTTTTTTTATCATCCAGTTCTGAATTTTGACTGAAACTGAACTGAAACTTTATTTTTTACAAATAATGACACATTAAATAAAATAAAAAGGTATTTATTACCTTGAAATATAAAAATGCATCATATACATATACATTAAGATACTCCATTAGTACCTTTTTGTATCTTTACATATTCCACTGTTTTCTACTTCTTACCATCACTTGAATGGCGGAAAAGTGGTATTTGCCATATTTCAGTTAAAAGAATTAGAAAAAACCCCAATCATATTAAGTAAAGTAGCTTTTATTACGCAATATAGAGTTTTGTTTTCTGCTTGTCAAAACTTTACATAACATTAACGGAAGATTTAGAAGATATGTGATAAAGGTTTAGGTCCAATCAATCCAAGTTATGCATACATCTGGCAATTGGTATATCTGTTAACAAAGTGCGAAAATTGAGATCTATCCTTAAAATAAAGTTTTTTTTTTTAAATTGGTAGTTGCCTATCATAATGTTCAACATATAATTTAAAATCATAATAATAACAACCGGCTCAAGGGTTATTATTTTCAACCATCTACCAATAATATAGGTTAATCATTACGTGCCAGGGATTTGTTTCTTATTATGACTCTTCTTAATTTATCATAGTTAATAGATTAATATACATATAATATATTAATCATATTAATAGCACAAAGATCAAACGGCCGATGGGGCAGAAAGACTTTCGAGTGTAGACCACGTACTGGCAAGCACAGTGTCAGACAGCCACCCACCAAATGGAACAACGACCTAGTGAGAATCGCTGGATTACGTTGGATACAGGTGGCAATGGACCGGCCGCCCTGGAGATCAGTTGGGGAGGCCTATGTTCAGCAGTGGACAGTAGGCAGTGGGCACGGTGAGATGATGATGATGAAGACGGATATGAAATGAAGTAAAATAAACTCTAACAGAAGAAAAAAAAAGTTCCTCCCTACGGCACGTTGCAATAGACATACTACTGGATGTATTACTCAAGGAAGTACAGATAACGTTAGATAGGCGGCATTGAAGAAAAGGATATGGGATGAAGTAAAATAAACAGAAGAAACAAAAAAGTTTCTCCCTACGGCACGTTGCAATAGACATAGTACTGGATGTATTACTCAAGGAAGTACAGATAACGTTAGATAGGCGGCATTGAAGAAAAGGATATGGGATGAAGTAAAATAAACAGAAGAAACAAAAAAGTTTCTCCCTACGGCACGTTGCAATAGACATAGTACTGGATGTATTACTCAAGGAGGTACAGATAACGTTAGATAGGCGGCCTTGAAGAAAAGGATATGGGATGAAGTAAAATAAACAGAAGAAACAAAAAATTTCCTCCCTACGGCACGTTGCAATAGACATACTACTACTGGATGTATTACCCAATAACGTACAGATAACGTTAGATAGGCGGCCTTGAAGAAAACTGCTAAATCCCACTGCAGCACGATCAGTACACATGCTACGCCAACTCCACGTAATGATGGACAAGAAGAAGTTAAGAAGGATATCGTAAACAACAAGCAATGGATGAATCGCAGCTAGACAGTCGTAGAAATTGGTGAAAAATTGTAATCTTCTCCATAATAACGCTGGAAATCGTTAATACGTACGTACCCTGACTATAACAATGTAAGATATTATTAATTGTTGGGAGTAGATTGAGGCTGTCCTTTCGCTACATTCATTCGCTCGCTCATCAAACCGTTAGTCGATCGAGTTCTCTCAGCCCACTTTCATATCTTCGCAAATATGTAGGTATTTCGTCTTTGATACTTATTTTTTTCGTATCAATCTTGTCAGTGTGCCCACAGTCGTCATTCATACATATACATATATATTTATGGTACTACAAGTACCCAAATAAATGAATTTTACGAATCATTATGCTTCGTCAATTTTTACAAGTACATACATATATTAGAGGGTTGGTGATAAAATCAGTCTTAGTTTTCTTTCAAATCCGTGTCGCTCGTTTTGAATATCTTTTAGCGGTGGGAGATGCATCGAACGACGATGCAAATCAAAAGCTTTCCAGCCTTGTTTTGTTACTGTCTTAAACCAGTTAGCTTTTGCTAGCTGCGGACGAAGATGATCAAGAACAATAAAGATGTTTTTACGTCCCATATCATTGACTCCAATATCCGTGTGTCGTCGATACATCTATTGAGTATTTTATCACGAAAAAACGAGATAAATCCAATTAAATGGACCGATATTGTATTGGAAAACTTAAAAATTTGTGCACTACTCCTATAACAAACTTTACATGCTTACAGTCTATATGTAGAACATGATTTGCAAAATATTTCTGACGTAAGCCAATTTTTAAGATTAGGTTTTTGTATTGTTTCGTTATATTTTAGCGCGGTATGTGTGAAGTCTCAGTATCTATGTACTAGTTCTCTGTGTGTTTTACAATCAGAAATTCCTCAGGAATTATTCTGAGGAATATTTTGAGATGATACAATTATCTCTTTTTTACCACGTTACTACTCGACAGAGCAAACTGCTCTCTAAATATGATTTTAAAACTGTTCTTTGTGGTTAAGTAATCGATTGACTTTGACGTTTTCGATATCCATTGTGTTCTTAACTGATTACCATCAGGTGGAACCAAGCTCGTCTGTCTGCGAAAGCAGTTACAAAATATTTATCAATACGAAGTATCCACAGCCTAGTTGGTTAAATATATTGGAATTATATGCTACTAGCCGTACTCGCCTGCCTCGCTGGACATTTAAAATTAACATTATTATTTATTGTCATTATTATTAGGGAGTCCAACACTCATATAAATATTAGCCTATCCATTAAGTACATGTATTTTCTACATAGATACCAAGTTTCAAGTCAATCGGATGCATGGTTCAGTAGTTATAACGGAACATCCGTAAAAACCACTGTAGATTTATATATTAGTAGAGACAAGTCCTGGGAGACAAACTATATTTTTCAGGTAGGTACCATTCGGCCCGCTACTGTCGTGAAACTGCCATGCCCTCCAATTCTAAGAGTAAAATAGTTATTATCACAAAATATTTTACTGTGTTCTAAATGAAGCGGATAATAAAATAAAAGTAGCAAGAGAATATCCACACTATTCCGTCGTTGTTAGAGGAATCGTGAGCATGCCGTGTTCAGTGACCCGGGATGTTGGATCAAAGAATTAGAGCGACTGCCGCGCGCGCTCATTAGCTCCGTCACGAATAGCGCCTTGAAGGAATGTCTCGGTACTGTCGCGCTGTAATATCAACGAATTGGATATTTGACTTTGACGTAACTTTTTTTTGTCCTACCTATGCCTGATAGCCTTGAGAGGCTATTTCAGCTTCACTCTAACGTGTAGGTGAGCTCACGGGGCTCAAACCGGAGTGTTGCTAACACTGGCCCTAGCAAGAGCAGTGCTCCGCAGAATCTACCACCGGATCGGAAACGCGACCTACTGAGAAGATCCGGCGAGTTCTGTGGGCTGTGTCTATGGGCTAATTCGCTCGCCGAGCCCTTCGTTGCAAGCGACGGGTTCGACGAGGACGGTGACCGGTGCTTGTGGTACCTAAAAGCACCGTTAATGGATCAGGAGGATCCGTAATGACGTGTTTGATGAATGAGTGACTTCGACTGTTTACTGTTCGGTCTACAGGATCGGGCATGTAGTTTTCAGCGGCCACGACAAGAGGGTTCTCATGCCGTGTCGCCTTCTCAAAGTGTTGACCTAACAACTTCAACTGAACGGGTAAATTTTGCTCTTGTCATGGTCAAAGATCTCGAAAAATCCACTGCGCCTCACCTGCGTTGAGGGTCGTATAAAGTTACTTTAGAATTCTCTAGACAATGTCCGAGTATTATACAGTCACACTGCAATCGTCAACAAGCGGTAGGCAGCGGCGTGGCTCTGCCCCTGGCTTTGCTGAAGTCCATGGGCGACAGTAGCTACTCACCATCAGGTGGGCCGTATGCGTCTGCCTACAAGGCAATAAAAAAAATAGTATGTGAATTGTGGAAATTATAACAACCTTTCTTTTTGGGGGGGGGGAGTCCTGTTTATGTCCAACATAAGCTGATGACAATGTTTAATTATTTTTTTCCTTAACTATTCGCTGGTAGCCTAAGGGGCTATTCCAGTTACGCCCGAACTGGTAGGTAAGCTCACGGACTCATCCTAAGAGAATTTACTCATACTAGTCCTAGCAAGAGCAGTGCTTCACAGAATCTACCACTGGATCGGAATCGCGGCCCACTGAGAAAATCCGGCGAGAAACTCAATAGGTTGTTTCAACTTGTGTTAAATGCGCTCGTGCAGCTGTTAGCAAATCCCACTCCTCCTGCCTGAGCCCGTGCTCACCCACCTGTCCTGGTGAAACAGGAAAGGCCTTCGGGCCACCAGTAACCTTCTTCTTATAAGGATGAGCCATTTAAATGGCTTCTTTTTTTAAATGGATCTCTTATTTGACATTAGACTTTCTTAAATGGCCAATCACACAAAAAGAATAATAACCACAAAATACAATTTATTCATTTAAATAAAAACACTTTCCCAACCGACCGTACCACAATTTCCACAGTATTGACATTGTACTCCCGCGTTAGAATCTATCAATATTTCGTTTTAAATTCGTACGCCAATAACAGATGTTTGCCTTGAGATGTAAACGAATTCTGAGAATGCTTTATAATTAAAGATTGTTTACACTTACTAATGCCTGCTTTACTAATGCCACGCCCTTCATGCGGCCAATGATCGAAGGCGCTCGCGGGACATTCATCATCATCATCATCATCAACAGCCCACAGTCGTCCACTGCTGGACATAGGCCTCTCCCAATCCACACCACTGAGCCCGGTCTGCGGCTCTCCTCATCCACTTCTTGCCGGCCATCGTGCGGAGGTCATCGCACCACCTAGCCAAGGGGCGTCCCACGTTACGTCTTCTACTAAAGTCATCGACATAGCTCAAAGAGTCAGCAAGCTGAAGTGGCAGTGGGCTGGCCATATATGCCGTAGGACTGACGATCGCTGGAGCAGACGGGTTCTCGAGTGGCGACCGCGCGGCGGGACATTACAAGGAGCAAAATCCTCTCCACATCTAATGGCCACGACCTTCAGCAGTGAGGAAACGTCGCGAGGGGGAGACACTTACTAATAAACTGCTTTTTCTTATAACGATTTTTAAATTTGATTACTAAAGAGTGAGCAACAAAACTAATCATCAATAAGTTATTTGCGATACATTACACTCTTAATTAAGCACAATATAGCGTATTAATGCAAATTGAAGAGATAGGGAGAGCAAGAGATAGTAGTATTTTCTTTGATTTTTCACGAGTCGTGGACAAAATTAAAACAATTTTTACGATTTACCAACCATGACCATCAGTCACGCGTGACCAAGAAAACTGTAAAATGTTCGAAACGTCATTGACAATAAAAGTACGATTTTAATCCTTAAAGTAGTTTAATTAGGTAAGATAGTTGTAATCATCAGATAGATGAAAAGTAACTATGTTCTTTGCCAGTGCTTTCTACACTTATTTCGGTAAAATCAGTTGAGGGACTTGGGCTTAAAAATGTAACAGCCACAATATTTTTCTCTTTTTTTTTAAATATTGTTTTTTTTTAAATTCCGCTGTTACGAAGCGAATATTAGGTATATTCCACTTCGTAGTACGTTTTTAAGCCTGTAAAAATTACATGAAGATTCGTTTAGTAGATCCGGGGATATGCCCGAGCAAAGTAACATACGGATAGACAGAAAAATATTTTAAAAATAGCTGGTTTATGTTACACTAGCGACCCGCCCTCGCTTCGCTTCGGAAACATTAAAACACACATGAAACCAAAAAAATAAAATAAAAAAGTAGCCTATGTTCATCAGGGACAATGACGGCCTCTAATGGAAAAAGATTTTTTCAAATCGGTCCAGTAGTTTCGGAGCCTATTCGAAACAAACAAACAAACAAATCTTTCCTCTTTATAATATTAAGTATAGATTAGCTCTTTTTTAGATAACACCTTCTTTATACATCCGATTCTTATTTTTTATCTAATCTTTTTTAAATATAAATAGACAAATACACAAGAGTTAAGTACCATTATCTACTCTAGTTTAAAACCGATATTCTTTTTTTTTATAACAATCAACGAGGTTTAAGAATTCTCAATATATTTTTAGTTAACCGTTATGGTTTTTTCTTTAAAAAAAGAGAAATCCTTCCATTTGCCTTCATTGTTTTTCAACGCTATTTTTTTTAATAGCTGTTGGCAAGTGTTAGCAATATTTTTCCTTAGTTCTTTTTTTTTGTTCAGTAATATTGAAAAAAAAAAAAAAAACACTTTTTTTTTAAATAAAAAAATAAAATTGACAAAGATAACAAAAGAGAAAATTTAATAAAGAAAATAAAAAATTAAATATTAAAATAATTATTATTATTATAATACTTTGGTCGAATTCTATATGATCGAACATTGATCATTGGCTAACACGAGTTTAATAAAAACAAAATTACTTTGTAACAATTTGTCTATCAATACCGTTCATTTAGAGCCAAAACAAAATCCAAAAAGGAAAAAGGGCAATCGTTTGGTTTGCTACAAAAACTCGGATCGGACAGTTCGGCGTAAGTGCTTTTTATTTCATCTTGAAAATCTTCATCGTGCAATGGCGCCCTGAAAGTTGTAAATACACAGAAACTTATGATGTCGTATTAGACAATATCCTTTTTTTGTGGCGGTTGGAAATAGTTTTTTTTGGGTTTTTTTTTTTGCTTAGAATGGTAGACGAGCTCACAGCCCACCTGATTTTAAATGGTTACCGGAGCCCATAGAAATCTACAACGTAAATGCGCCACCCACCTTGAGACATAAGTTCTAAGGTCTTAGTATAGTTACACCGGCTGCCCCGCCCTTTAAACCGAAACGCATTACTGCTTCACGGCAGAAACAGGCACGGTGGTGGTACCTACCCGTGCGGACTCACAAGAGGTCCTACCACCAGTAATACTCTGGTGACCACTTAAGACCAGATGTTCCTTGAGCTGGTACATCCATCTAAGCAAATAAAAGCCTTATAAACTGGCCTTATCAACTGCCTATCTATTATCAGCTAACTAATAATAACAATGGGATAAACATACGTGAATACAGCTCTTAGTATATCATGCACCAGTGACTTCCCTGGCGCCGCCAACGACGTATCGGCCTCACATACACTACGTAGTATGCATGATCTTCCATTCAAATTTTGGCTAAAAATAAAACAACCATGAGAAATTACATTAAGGATCATTTTTAAAGCCTTGCCTGATTTTAATTAAAAGAGGGTAGTGCACTGGAATCCTCCAGCATCTAATTCCACAGAAGGACCCTCACCTTATTTTCTAAGTTAACTATCGCATTACTCTCTTCTTTTTTTTTCTCCCACCTATGCTGATAGTCTTGAGAGGCTATTTTAGCTTCACCCTAACGTGTGTAGGTGAGCTCACGGGGCTCAAACCGGAGTATTGCTAACACTGACCCTAGCAAGAGTAGTGCTTCGCAGAATCTACCACCGGATCGGTAACGCGACCCGCTGAGAAGATCCAGCGAGAAACTCAGTGGGCTGTGTCTATGGGTTCATTCGCTCGTCGAGCCCTTCGTGGCAAGCGACGGATTCGATGAGGACGGCGACCGGTGCTTGTGGTGCCTAAAAGCACCGTTAATGGATCGGGAGGATCCGTAATTACGTGCTTTAGGCGACGTCGACTGTTTACCATTTGGTCTACAGGATCGGGTATGTAGTTTCCAGCGGCCACGACAAGAGGGTTCTCATGTCGTGCCGCCTTCTCGAAATGGTGCAATGATGCCGACTGTAGATACTTCCTGACAGAGTCGAGCTCCAGGTCCTCGTGGAGATCCACGGTAATCCGACGGCTATCCTGCAGAATCGGAATTGAATAACCTGAAGGGGCTTCAAGTTGGTGCGGGCCGCGTGAGCGAACACTACGCTTGCACACGTCATGACGAGGCGTATGCAAGTTTTGTAGAGTAACTCTCTACCCCGGCAACCATTCTTATGTCAGGTATTCTTAAAACTGCTTTTTTTCAAATAATAACAAAAAAGAACAGAGCAGACAAAGGTTTAAGAATCTCCACCAATATACAGAAAGCTTTCATTAAAAACTTTGGAGAGCGCTTTCGAAACTAAAAAAAAAGCCAAAAGTAAATGCTCGATTTTCGCTTGTTCAAAGCATTGTTCAATTTTTGCGCTGAACGTTACAAACTTTCACTTTAAATGATCACAAACAAGTTCAGTAACGCCGCCCCTGTATCCCGTTATTCTCAACACTACATACAGTCGGGAATTCAACGGGTGGAACTTTCAACAGAAATTCACAACACGCGTTCAACACAACACAAGTTTAAATTTTAAACGGGATCCCATCGGAACAATTGGTTGCAGTTGTTACAAAGTGTAGTCGTATTGGCAAATCAAAGAAATGACAAAATCCTTAATCGCGCGTAATAAACACTAAACTACGTTATATATTCCAAAAAATTTTTTAAAAATTGTAAAGAAGAACAAAATAAAAAAAATTACCCTGTCATCGAACAGAAAATAGAGGATGTGCTTATATCTATTGTATTTCCCTTTTTATTTGGAGCGAATCCCTACATGACGTCACAATATCGGTGCTGGCATTCATGATATTGGGTATAGACTTCTGTTCTTATAAAACCACCATAATATTGCAAACTTTGGCCCAAAGCAGTCATACTTTCTAATGAAAAGTATTGGCAGTCGTCATACAAGTAAACGACCACATATCTCAAAATTGGTAGCGAAATTCACGTTGTAATGTCAATTAGTTTCGTTAGGTACTTAACATCAGCTAGACCTTATCCAACAAACTAATAAAATAGGCCAATAAAAATGTGATCTACTTCTCTTGGTCATTGTCGTGGCGTGCAACCTCTTTGACAGGACATAAGACCTACAATGACTAGACATAGACACAGACTAAGAAAGAGATTTGAAAATAATTCGAAAAGAAATGGAACGAGGGCGTACGTGACCAGCGGCACGGCAGTTCATTTTTTGACTTCGAAAAAGACGGACAAAAAGACGAAAAAGAACGAATTGACCGTTCTCATATAAGACAACAATAGTACAGGCGACCGTTCAACTGATCCTTCGACCGTTCAGTCATCTACTAATAATATAATGTTTTCTTACAACTCAACAGCATTCTCCAGTCTCTCCCAGAATTCTCGTTTCTGTCTGTAATGATACTTCTTACGGAAGAGTCTGTTCGTTTCATTCATATTTAACATGGGATACATGACGTCAATCTCAATAGCTATATTCCAGCCCGACGGTGCGTGCGTCATAAAGGCTTTCACCAGGGCGATCGTTAGCTGAAAAGAATGTGGCAGTTAGTAAAATACACGATAGCCAATATTGAGGTTTTTGTAGACGTCGTGGCCTAAAAGATAAGACGTCCGGTGCATTCGTACCGGTGCACCGGTTTTCGAATCCCACAGGCGGGTACCAATTTTTGTAATGAAATACGTACTTCACAAATGTTCACGATTGACTTCCGCGGTGAAGGAATAACATCGTGAAATAAAAATCAACCCGCAAAATTATAATTTGCGTAAATACTGGTGGTAAGACCTCTTGTGAGTCCACACGGGTAGGTACCACCACCCTGCCTATTTTCTGCCGTGAAGCAGTAATGCGTTTCGATTTAAAGGGCGGGGCAGCCGTTGTAACTAAAATATATTGAGACCTTAGAACTTATATCTCAAGGTGGGTGGCGCATTAACGTTGTAGATGTCTATAGGCTCCAGTAACCACTTAACACCATGCGTTTCGGTTTGAAGGGTACGGCACCCGTTGTACTGTAAAAACTAAGACTTTAGAGCTCATGTCTCAAGGATGGCGGCATTTACGTTGTAGATGTCTATGAGTTTCAGTAACCACTGAACACCAGGTGGGCCGTGAGCTCGTCCAACCATCTAAATCGGGGAGGTTTACGACGAAAGTAAAGGACTTCCACCAAGCTTATCTTGAAAACGTCGTATGCGAGATTCAGGCATCTGTCAAATATCTTGTCATGTGTTGTATGATAGCTATCCGCCACATAATCATTATCATAAAAAATTCTTTGGTATCATAAATATAAGCAAGAAGACCGCAAATATTTTGCGATGCAATTTAAATCTGGAATTCATATTGAATGAAACAGGTACGTTGGACTTTAGCAGGATAATGGGTTGCTTGTGTCACTGACTGATCCATAAGATACCAGTCGATTAGTGGATCTATCATCATGAATCAGCGAATGCACTGCCGTATGTACTGTAGTACACATGCTCGCCCGTTTCCATAGTCATGTCATATACCATGATAAAAAATATCAAATATGTGTTAGCCATTCTTTTGCGAAGTTTCATGCTGCTGCTCTCTAGTGTTCCAATGTGACAGCAGTCGCGCTTTAATGGCTATGGACAATCATTATAGCCTGATGGAGTAATTTGCTATATTAATTTGCGTTTTACTTTGACAATAGAAGCCTTTTTAACACTCCTAAATTAATTTCACTTTTCACTACTTATATTTACTAGCTGTACCCGTCCGGTTCGCTAGGCATTTTAAATTAACATTATTATTTCTCACCCCCACAAAGATTCTCATCATTAAGGCCCCCGCAACTGGTGTAGGGAGTCCAACAATCACATAAATATTAGCCTATCCATTAAGTACTTGTATTTTCTACATGAACACAAGTTTCAAGTCAATCGGAAGTAGTTATAACGGAACATCCGTAAAAACCACTGTAGATTTATATATTAGTATAGATGTAACGCAGACCAACTTCAATATGACCGATTAATTGGAAAACTTGCGCACATATCAAGAACTAATAGTAATACTAGTTTTCTACAACTTTCGATCTAATATTCTGGCAATATAACCAACTAAAAATATAATTATTATTCTGATTATTATTTATTCTTAGTTTTTGAACTACATTTTTAATTGTTTTATTTTATCAATTACCGGTATTTAGAGAACCTAATTAAAGATTAATTATAATAGAATACTTACCACAACACTTGAATGATCCGGAAAAGTAAGATGTCTCTTCTTTCTTATCAAATTTAACGGTGTTTTTGAATTCGCGCAGCTATCCCGCGATTCTAATGATACACAATATGTCAATATCATTAATAATGCTGACAAGATACATAAATCCTTCATGATTGAAGTCTTAAAACCAAACACAATATCCACGAGTGCTGTGACCAGTCACGGTGGTGTTGTGTCCTCTAGATGGGTTATGTTTACACTAAAACAAGTCGGCTTTGTCACGTGTCTGTATATAAATATTAGAATACATTATAACCGATGTAAGTTTTAGTGGAGACATGTTAAAAAAAATCCGACAAATACCTACCGTAACAAATGTTTGGGTGCAAACAAAATCTATGGAATAGTACTACACGCAGATGACCGTGAATTGGAAAGATGGCGGATAAGATCAATTTCTACTGAGGTCTGATAAAGACTGATTGATAAATAATAATGATTTTATTTTTGATCTTCAAAAATCGATACTGGAATAAATTTTTGAAAAAAATAATAATTTTAACATTTAATAACTTAACACTTTTTTTTGCGGAATAGCAAATGGCCCCATGTTCATTAGCCACTTATGGGTATCAGCAATGCTAGAAGCCAAGCCAAGCCGTTGCCTACCGAGAACTCTCCTCAAATCTCCAAACACCGTAGAGGGAAATTCATTCTAGAACTCAGTGAAATCTGCTCCGGCGGCCAGCGGTGCGATGGTCAAAAAGAAGACGAAAAGAGCATCTCAAACAGTTTCTTACAGCAGTCCCCATGGAACATACGGCTTAAAACACAAAGAGAAGAGGTCGTCGTGGCCTAAAGGATAAGACGGCCGGTCTCATTCATATGTAGCGATGCATCGGTGTTCGAATCCCGGCGGCATGTACCAATTTTTCTAATGAAATACGTAAACAATATAAACAAATGTTCACGATTGACTTCCACGATGAAGGAATATCATCGTGTAATAAAAATCAAACCCGCAAAATTATAATTTGCGTAATTACTGGTGGTAGGACGTCTTGTGAGTCCGCGGGGGTAGGTACCACCACCATGCATGTTTCTGCCGTGAAGCAGTAATGCGTTTCGGTTTGAAGGGCGGGGCAGCCGTTGTTCTGTTAAAAGTGAGACCTTACAACTCATCTCTTTTTTTATTTTTTTGTTACTTAGATGGGTGGACCAGCTCACAGCCCACCTGGTGTCAAGTGATTACTGGAGCCCATAAACATCTACAACGTAAATGCGCCACCCACCTTGAGATATAAGTTCTAAAGTCTCAGTATAATTACAACGGCTACGCTACCCCACCCAGGTCTCAAGGGGTGTGCATTTACATTGTAGATGTCCGTGGGCTCCAGTAACCACTTAACACCGGATGGGCCGTCAGCTCGTCCACCCATTTAAAAAAAATAAAAAGCGAAGTCCTTCCATAGACCCACAAGTTCTAAACGACCCGTAAGAACAGGCATAACGACAATCCGAACAGACTTCATCTATTTGAACGCAAATGGTAGTACCAGGTATTGGGGAGCTCCGGTAAGTACCATGCAAGGCCGGAATAACTATAGTAAACATTCGCAATATTATAGTAATATATAATATTACTATAATATTTATATATTATATATTATTATATATATTATTTATATATTATAATAGTAATATATAATATTACTATAATATTTAGATTTCAACTAAAGTAAATACTTAACCAATTAACTTTATCTTGAGTTTTCGTTATCTCGAACTGTGTTCTGTACCTCAGCATTTGAAAGATTTTGTCAACATATAACTCAATAAGCACTAGATTGAATCGTATTTTTAACTCGCATTATTTTTGTTGGGCGTATCTAGTTTTTTTCAGATATTATATATATTGTCCTACATTAGGTAATAAAGTTCATGCTAAAGTTTCTAAAAACGATAACATTAAAAAAAAATGGCAATAACTGTTAAGAAAAATACGAGCATGAACATAATCCAGTAAATATTATATTATCTAGATTATTAAAATGAAAATTATGTCTAAATCTAAAAGGAAAAGAGTATCTTACATTAATTTATAATAGCAACAGTGTTTTGAGTTCAACGACCTTTGGTCTTTGGCTTTTTATGATCCATTACGTAGTTGGTTTCTTGATGTCTAATAAGCGCGATACCTCATTACGAAATTTGAAAAAAATCACCGTATTAAGTTGTAGTTCATTGCTCTCTCATTAAAAATACAACTGCCTATCTTTAAAATTTAATAAGTCTTATAATAAACATTTACATGTTAGTCTACTCAGTTGTAGGCACAGCGAATCTACCCTCAAGAATTGACATTATTTTCTATTTATAAGTCACTAATGGTGATAAACGTATGGTCTTCCTAATATCTCGACATTGGAGTCATAACATTGCATACACACGATTTCAACTTGTGTGTGTTCTATTCTTATTATAAATGTTGAGTCATTCACTGTCTAACTAACATAAGACAGCAGTGAAGAAGAAATAAGATTCATTAACAACAACAACAACAACAGTAACAAGATCAATATTTGAAGAAATAATTAGCAACCCAGCCTGTCTGCCTTTAGCTTAAGAACTCCGAGACATGATAGTAAATCATGCAAATGCAGCATAATTGGTTCGTCTAGACTATACTGTATAACTTAACGAAGGCAACTATTTGTTCCAAACTGCATAAGTCTGTCTTCTACAACGATACGGCAGTTATTCGTAAAATTACTTATCTTTATATATATAGTTATATACAGTCGTGGTCAACTAATTAGGGACATTCAAGATAGTGAAGGGCTATAACCGGTTATGTACATTTAAATATAAAACCCTATTGATTTCTCAGCACCTATTATTTGCATAATGTGGTCTGATTATTATGCTATAAATGGCTGTAAATAAAAGATTTAATAAATAGAAAAAGTATTTAATATCAAAGATTAAACATGTATTAAATATTAAAGTACAATTCTATAGTGGACATTTAATTAAGGACAGTAAAGTATAATGAAAAATACAGTTACACAAAACTTATAATCTTCAGTGTTATAATATCTTTAACAGCTCCATTTTATTACGTGTAAAATCAGACTCAGTAGCAAAACCTTTGTTAGTAATTACCGCTTGACACCGATGTGGCATAGACATAATCAGTTTCTGACATGTTTCGACAGGAATGTTTGCCCTATGCCTCACAAAAAGCTTCATGAAGTTCATCCAAATTTGTATTACGATAAGTGGCAACTTTTTTCTTGATTTCGTGCCAAAGATGCTCAATTGGGTTGAGGTCCGGGCTATTTGCTGGCCAATCTAGCACCGATACAAACTGACTGGTAAGAAACGACTTGACTGAATGGGCGGTATGTTTCGGGTCGTTATCCTGCTGAAACGTCCATAAAATAGGGAGATGCTCCTCAGCATAGGGAAGCATAGTTTCTTCCAATATTGCCTTGTATTGATGTTGGTCTAAGTTACCCTGAACTTTCCTCACAGGTCCCACTCTACGTCCAGAAAATGAACCCCATATTTTAATGTTTCCACCGCCATGTTTCACCTGTTTTTTTGTGAATCTTTGATTCATTTCCGCTTTTACAGGACACCGTACATATTGCCTTCCATCTGAAGAAATCAAATTAACCTTGGTCTCGTCAGAGAAAAGTACATGTTGCCATTGAGCGTAGGTCCAATGTCCATATTTACGTGCAAATGCCAAACGAGCATTTCTATGTTCTTTCTTCATCAACGGTACTTTGCGAGCCACTCTTCCGAACAACCCTGCTTCTACCAAACGTCGTCGAACGGTCCTCGCAGATACACCGGCTCTTTCGTTTGCCCCAAACACTTCGTGTTTAATTAAAATAGAGCCTAGAAACGGATCTTTCTTAGCTAACCTGGTTATCATTCTATCTTCTTGCGGAGTCGTTTTTCTCGATCTTTTTGTTCTGGACACATTTAAAGCTGTGTTATAGCGCTTGAAATGTTGCACTGCATTGCATACCATAGTTTTTGAACAATTTAAATGTTGTGCTATCCACCAACCACGCTCGACAAACTTCATGATAATTTTTCGTAGTGTTGGATCGCAACTTTTATTTTTGCCCATTTTTCTTCAAAATAATTCACAAAACTTAAAATAAAAAATCTGGATTGCCGCCAAAACGACCACTAAACAGTAAGAAAAGAAACAAAAAAGTATTAAAATTCCAATTTTGAAATTAGAACGCAATACCTCAGTGTCCCTAATTAAATGGCCAGCCAGCATTCTTTGAACCAATAGCACTATGATATTGTATCAGCTATACTGTGAAGAGGTTTAATGTTTAAGAAGTTGTTATTGTTTGTATAATCGCGCACATAAATGACTAATTACACTTACATGTAAAAGATATGGAATATTGCTAAGACTCGTTGGAAAATAAAAAAAATATTCACAATTTGGCTTAACTAGAGATTGTCCCTAATTAGTTGACCACGACTGTATATATTTCTTCTGTGCGTGTGTTTGTCCTCCTCCTAAACGGCTGAACCCGTTTGAACGATTTTTTTCTGTATTTGGGTGGCGCCCTGGATGGTTTTTAATTCACAAATCAGCCCGGTAAATGACGCTGCAGTCGGTGTTTATATTATTTATCTTTCCTCGAAATAAATTATATGGCAAAATAACGTTTGCCGGGTCACTTAGTACCTTAATATTTTCACTTTACAGTTTTCATGCTCCATGATTATTGTCTATGTTTACTTAGTGACTTGGAGATGTTATTATATAAATAGTGATTCTAATATTTTTTACTCATATATAATACTAGCGGCCCGCTCAGGTTCCGCTCGGGTCTTTAACAAAAATTTCAACGATATTAAAATTTGACGTTGTTTAATTTTTTTAAGTAAAAGAACACTTATTGCGGCATAACTGTAATAGTTAGACATGTGCTGTCGCGACACTTTTTGTAAATAATAATGTGTTCTACAAAGTCGTAGCACATTATTTTATTATATTCTATCATCAATAATTTTCGCAGGGCACGCGATATAAAGAATATTTTAGGTAATTTTTTTACACCTTGGGTTACATTATGGGAGTTTTAGTAAGGATCCCTAATTTTTTTTCAAAAAAGATTGTAGCCTATGTCACTCGGGAATAGTGTAGCTTCCAAATAGTGAAAGAATTTTTCAAATCGGTTTAGTAGTTTCGGAGCTTATTCAATACAAACAAACAAACAAATCTTTCTTCTTTATAATATAAATAATATAATATAATTATGTGAATTTTCGTACGTTTGGATGTGTACTAGTCCATTGCACAAAAACGGCTGTAAGGATTTTCATGATATTTTGCATATAATATGTAGATAGTGTACTTTTTAGGATCCATATGATACTTTTTTTCCAGGACACGACCAGAACAGCGCCGGGTACATCTGCTATAGTAAAAATTACAGTATACAAAGAAAATGTGTCCTTTTTCAATGAACCCAAAATTTTGAGCAGATATGGAATGTCTGATGTTAATAATAATAATAATAAAATCCATTATTCCGAACTACATGCATGATGTAATTTAAAATTTTTGGATTTATTCATTTTATTTCTTATAATATATCTCGCAGTTCGGTGGGCCTCTAGGCACAGGCCTCCTCCAGCTCTCTCCATTGAGTTCGGTCTTCTGAAAGTCTGGTCCAGTATGGTTCTAGAGTTAGACGGATATCGTCACTCCATCTTGTCTTCGGACGCCCTTGTCTTCTGAAATCCCCTCTTGGATACCATAAAGTTACTTGTTTGCTCCTTTTTTTTTTTGAAACGTAGCTTATCATATTGTTCTGTCCGACTCCATTTTAGATTTTCTATACGAGTTATTACATCCGTTACTTTTGTCTTTCTTCTTATTTCATTTAAGGACCAGTATTTCTTCCAACTGCAGGCTATTATTTTGTTTATTTCCTTCGACCTGGAGTCTTCAGGAGATATAATTTGTCCTAAGTAAACGAATTCTTTACAAACATATACGAACTTTGTTCCGTATACCTCTTTGTTGCTTTTTGTTGAGTTGGTCATTAGCAGTTTTATGTGCATTAACTTATAACCGCACTTGCTTTTTTGTACCATGTCTTTTACCATGTATTCTAGTTTTTTGGAATTTTCTTCTAGCAGTATAATATCATCTGCAAATCTCAAATGATTAGGGCAACTTCCATTGATTATAATAACGTAGCTATCCCATTTCAATCTTCTAAATGTGTGTTCCAGCATAGCATTAAAAAATTAAGGAGATAACGGGTATCCATGTCTTACGCCTCTGTTTATTGAAAAGGGGTCTCCTTTTGCCTCTAATTTACTGCTGCTTTTACTTTTTCTGTAGATGGACTTGATTAGTTCTATATAGATATCGCCCACTCCTTGTTCTTTTAGACTCAGCCAAATATTTTTTGTTTTATACTGTCAAATGCTTTGGAGTAGTCTATAAAGCAGATATACAATGTCTTCTGGTATTCATTGTATTTTTCCAAAACTTGTTTGATTGTGTGGATGTGGTCTAGGTTCTTTCTGAATCCTGCTTGCTTGATCAGTTGGTTTTCGTCTAATACCCTCGTTATTCTTTCTAGAATTACTTTTGCGAAGACTTTGTACACATTTGATATTAGACTAATTGGGGTATAGTTGCCAATGTCATATTTATCCCCTTTCTTATGGAGGGGGATGATATATTATGTGATTCATTCGATTGTTTTTCGATTATACCTGTTTGCTATAATATCATTGAATAACTTGGTTAAGTTTGGGCTTATTTCTTCTTCGTTACCTCTAATTAACTCATATGATATATTGTCAGATCCTGAAGCTTCTTCTGACTTCTGTGACATGATGAATTTCTGTACTTCCGGCAAGAGTATTAATGGTACTTTTTTATGACTCGTACCAGGATCGTCACTGGCGTTCTTTTCTTGGTCGTTGTCATTGTTCGAGTAAAGAATTCGACAGTAATCTGTAAGACGCCGATTTTTTCTGCGATTTCTCACTGTTTTGGATCTGTTGATTTTTCAGTTTTGGTATCCATTCCAAGCTCTCTTAATTTCTTGAAAGCTTTTCTTGTTCCCCCTGTTCTTAGAACTTCACCTCCAATTTTTTTTGTTCTTCTTAATTTCCTGTCCTTTGTTATACTTTCCCAAGTCTCTAATCTCTTTGCTCAGTATACAATTTTCTTCAGTTTCTGATTTACCTGTTCATCTTTCATTGTTTTTCAACTGTATTTTTAATAGATATTGTACAGTATCAGCTATACTTTTGGATTCGTTTATTTATCAAAAAAAAGCAAAAATATTATAACTGCTTAAATCGGAAATGAAAAAATTTCAAAAAAAAAAACGAGAAAATGTAATAAATATTATGAATCGAAATATTAAAATAATAATTATTATGCTAAAGTATATTCATTACTATTCTACAGTCCAATTTAGATCGCTAGCTAGCACGAGTTCTTAAAAAAACAAAATTACTTTGTTACAATTTATTAATACCGCTCATTTAGAGACAAAACAAAATCCAAAAAGGAAAAAGGACAATCGTTTGGCTTGCTACAAAAACTCGGATCGGACAGTTCGGCGTAAGTGCTTTTTATTTCATCTTGAAAATCTTCATCGTGCAATGGCGCCCTGAAAGTCGCAAATACACAGAAACTTATGATGTCGTATTGGACAATAATCTTTTGACGTTGACGAATTTCTTTGTGGCGAATGGAAATTGTTTTATCGGCACTCCTAAACCACGCAAGCAGCCCAGTGGGTGTGGGCATTTCCCACATCCACTCTCTTACCTCCACATCTAATTAAGTTATTTAACTAGCGCCTGCCTATCTATTATCAGGTAACTAATAATAAAAATGGGATAAACATACGTGAATACAGCTCTAAGTATATCATGCACCAATGATTTCCCTGGCGCCGCCAACGACGTATCAGCCTCACATACACTACGTAGTATGCACGATCTTCCATTCAAATTGTGGCTAAAAAAAAACAGGTCTTACTTGATTTTTACTGTATCCCGTTATTCTCAACACTACATATAATCGGCAATTCAACGGGTAGAATTTTCAACAGGAATTCACAACACGTGTTCATAAGTTTAAATTTTAAACGGGATCCCATCGGAACCATTCGTTGCAGTTGTTACGAAGTGTAGTCACATTGGCAAATTAAAGAAATGACAAAATCCTTAATCGCCCTTAATAAACACTAATTAATTTCGTCACATATTTCAAATATTCTTTTAAAGATTTTAATGAAAAAAAAGATAAGAAAATAACACTGTCATCGAACAGAAAATAGAGAATGTGCTTATCCATTGTATTTCACTTTTTATTTGGAGCGAATCCCTACATGACGTCACAAAATCGGTGCTCGCATTCAAGATATTGTGTATATAGACTTTTATTCTTATAAAACCACCATAATGTTGCCTTTGTGCATAGTAATCGTACTTTCCAACGAAAAGCGTTAACAGTCGTCACACAAGTAAAATTCGACCACATATCATTATATCAAAGTTCGTAGCGAAATTCACGTTGTAATATCAATTAGCTTAGCTTCGGTAAGTACTTAACATCAGCTAGAGCTTATCCAAGAAATGTGAATTACTTCTCTTAATCATCTACTAGTATAATGTTTTCTTACAACTCAACAGCATTCTCCAGTCTCTCCCAGAATTCTCGTTTCTGTCTGTAATGATACTTCTTACGAAAGAGTCTGTTCGTTTCATTCATATTTAACATTGGATACATGACGTCAATCTCAATAGCTATATTCCAGCCTGACGGTGCGTGCGTCATAAAGGCTTTCACCAGGGAGATTGTTAGCTGAAAAGAGTGTCGCAGTTGATAAAATGAACTACCTATATAAGCAATAGTTAGCTTTTGTGAATCACTAAATGACTTTCGAAAAATTTAAGAATCTGTGAACCAATAATGCTTTTCGGTTTGAAGGGTACGGCAGCCGTTTTACTGTAAAAACTGAGACCTTAGAACTCATGTCTCAAGGATGGGGGCATTTACGTTGTAGATGTTTATGGGTTTCGATAACCACTGAACACAAGGTGTGCCGTGAGCTCGTCCAACCATTTAAGCAATAAAAAAGACTGGTATGATGGATAGACCGTGATTATATCCACTTTGTATTTAAAATTCATATAATCCGTTGGAATTTTCCAGGATAATGGGTTCCTTGTGTCGCTCACTGGTCCATAAGATACATTAAGTCAATTAGTGGATCTATCATCACGAATGCACTGCCGTATGTACTGCAGAATACTTGCTCGGCGTTTCCATAATCATGTCATATACCATGACAAAAACTATCCAATATGTAATTAGCTATTCTTTTACGAAATTTCATGGTTCACCTGCTCTCTACTGTTCCAATATGACAGCAATCTGGCTTATGTACTCTGATAATCATTATAGTCTGAATGGATAGTATGCTATATTTAACTGCTTTTTACTTTGAGAACACAAGCCTTTTTAATGCTCTTAAATTAGATTCACTTGTTTCTATATCATACGTAACGAAAACCAACTTCAAAATGTCCGATTAATTGAAAGATTTTGTGCACACATCAATAGCTAATAGAAATTCTGTTTTTTTCCCTTTAATCAAATATCCTGACTGTTATACCCAGGCATAAATATTATTATTATTGTTTCTTTTTATTTATTATTTGTTTGTTTATAAACAATATTTTTTTCACATTTTTCTTAATTGCTTCCTTAAAGAAGCTCATTATGTAGAGACCCTAATTAGAGATTAATTATAATAAAATACTTACCACAACATTTGAATGATCCGGAAAAGTAAGATATCTCTTCTTTCTTATCAAATTTAACGGTGTCTTTGAATTCGCGCAACTATCCCCCGATTCTAATGATACACAATATGTCAGTATCATTAATAATGCTGATAATACACATAAACCCTTCATGATTGAAGTCTTAAAAACAAACACAATATCCACGAGTGCTGTGACCAGTCACGATGGTGTTGTGTCCTCTACCTGGGTTATGTTTACACTAAAACAAGTCGGCTTTGTCTCGTGTCAATAGAACAAATATTAGAAGTTCAATATAATCGATGTATCTTTTAGTAGAGACATGTTAAAAGTTTTTTGACAAACACCTACCCATAACAAACGTTTGGATGCAAACAAATCTATGGAATAGTACTACACGGGTAAGATCAATTTCTACTGAGGTCTGGTATATACTAAAATGATAAATAATAATCGTTTTTTTTTATCTTGAAAAATCAATAGCGGTGATTATATTTTGTAAAATAGTAAATTTGATATGGCCCTATGTTAATTAGCCACTCATGGGCATTAAAAATAGTAGAATCAAAGCCAAGTCGTTGCTTGCCGAGGACTCTCATCAAACCTCGTTAGAAGAAGGACACGACATAGTGCTCGAAAAATATTGTAGAGCGAATGAAATCCGCTCCGGCAGTAAGCGTTACGATATTAAAAAAGAAGACGAAAAGACCATCTCGAACAGTTCCTCAGAGCTTAAAACACAAAAATAACTGAAGTCCTTCCGTAGACCCACAAGTTCCAAACGACCCGTAAGAACAGGCTTATCGACAATCCGAACAGACTTTATCTATTTGAACGCAAATGGAAGTACCCGGTATTTATAAGCTCCAGCCCAAAGCTAGGAGCAGTACTAGTACCATGCAAGGCGGGAATAACTACCTATATAGTAAACATTCGCAATATCATTGACCTAAGATTTCAATTAAAGTAAATAACCAATTTACTTTATTTTGAGTTTTTATCATCTCGACCTGCGTTCTGTACCTTGGTATTTGAAAAATACGAGCATCAACATTACACAGCTGATATTATATTATGTAGATTACTAAAATAAAATTATACCTGAATCTAAAAGAAAAAGGTATCTCATATTCATTTCTAACAACAACAGTGTTTTAAGTTCAACGGCCTTTGAATCAAATATCGCTTTAACTTGGTCAATACTGTCTGAAGGCTTTTTGTGATCCATTACCAAATTGGTTTCTTAAAGCGCGATATTTCATGACGAAATTTGAAAAAATTCACCGTATTCATTTGTAGCTAGTCACTAATTAGAAGTACAACTGCCTATTTTTTAAATTTATTAGGTCTTACAATAAATATATACGTGTTAGTCTTCTCAGTTGTAGGCACAGCGAATTTATCCTCAAGTTACTAACGAATACCTCTTGTAATAATACTTAATAATACATTTAGAGTTTGCTCTCCAAAATAAAGATACAACATTTCAAACGCATATGCAGTACTTGGTTGTCAATCTGTGCAGTAAAAAAGGTACGAATAAATAAATTATATGCATCATACAAAAAATAAAACTGCAACGAACACAAGTAACAATTTTTGTTTTTAATCATACAATTGCCTTCCGTGCAAATCTTCGCATTCTGGATAAATCTTGTAGCAGTCCCCTCGCGTCCCGTGGGCTATATCGTACTGTTTGTGAATCTCCGAATCGAATTCCCGTCCTTTTGGTAATCTAGAATTATGAACGTTTTTTGAAAGCAAAAGAGAATGAAAAAATGATTTGTTTAACGTCTCCCTAGCTGCTGTAGCAAGAAGTTAATGAAAAATCTGTGGAGACTTGTGCTTTTGTCTGAGGCAGTTCTGTTTGATGTTTAGTTCTATACTAGTAGAATTTTTGATGTAAGTCAGCATAGCTTATTGCATTAGGTTGAGAAGCTTATGGTGTTAAGAAGAAGTGAATAACATTCAACACTTCAAGGAGATGGGCGAGGTGTCTCAATATTTAAACAAGATTTCATGAGTGCTTCGCGCTAGAAATAGGCAAAATATCGAAACCTGACTAGAATGAGGAATCATGCGACCTCTTTTCGTTAATTTTGTTGTCCTTTCTCGAGAGTGGTGGCTTCGCTGTTTGATTAATATGGACTATGACTTAACTCCATGTGACCCTGAAATCGTCTGCCGAACTAATGAAAAAAATCAAATGTCCTACGTGAAAGTTGCTTTGATGATTTCGTCTAGAAATCTTCCTTGTTTCTTCGTAGAGTTTCCAATTTCACACAATATCCTTAGTACACACTGTCTGCCATTCCAACCTAATCTGAAACATTTATGAAAATTGTGATTATTTTAGAAAGTGCATTTTGCTCTGCCAATATTAGTAACACAGAGTTTCCAACTAAGAAGAGAACTGGTAGTTTCTCACAAAATCTCAAATCAATAAGATAAGATCAAAACATATACCCGTTACAAAACCTCGTTGGAGTGCCCGTGAAATAACACAATTTTATTTGATCTTTATACAATATCTTTTATAAAACAAGGGAAAAAAAATATATTTTTATCTTTTTTTTTATTGCTTAGATGCGTAGACGGGCTCATAGCCCACCTGGTGTTAAGTAGTTATTGGAGCTCATAGACGTAAATACGCCACCCACCTTGAGATATAAGTTCTAAGGTCTCAGTATAGTTACAACGGCTGCCCCACCCTTCAAACCGCTTTACGGCAGAAATGGGCGAGGCGATGGTACCTGTTACGGACTCACAAGAGGTCCTACCACCAGTAAAAAATCTCTCTCTATCATTGTCACATTCTAAGCTGGTCAAAAGTCGAGTGGAACTATGTTTTTAATTAAAATGGATGTTCATATCAAAACAGAACTAGAGGAGTTTATTTAAATAATGATACCCTTGGAAGAATTTCTCCAGTTTCGTGTAAAGAGTTTTCCTTCCTTCCCTATGGAAATCAATCCTGGATTCAGGTATATCGTCTAGAAAACGAATGTTTTGGCTCTTCTGATGCATGTCCTTTTTGGAAAACTTTGAATCCTCAAGTAGCTTGCTATCAATACTGCGTTTAGCGAAAGCAGGATTAACGATGAGTCTTCTGAAAAATATTTTAAAATCAAATATATTTATAAAGATTCCGGAAATATAGTATTCTGATGTATCTAGTGTATCTTCAATTTGAATAAATCCTTAGAATGATCTCGCATTAGAAGATTATTTCCTCGTGTTCAACAATTAGTAATCGTAACTGATTTAATTTCCTAACTTAATTCCCCCGCTAATGCCTTGCTAAGTCCAAACTGCGATTCCCAAAAAGACTTGAAATAAAAATACTATAAACGATGTGTTTGTTTTAATTAAAGAAATGAAAACCTGTAATATCATTAAATAGGACGGATCTAATACAAGTTCTTACTTACTTACGATACGGTTGTTTGCTAATTACTTTTCCATTTTCGTCCAGATAGTAAATATGTTTCGAAATGTCACTTCTACGATTTCCTCCGTATATTTTCTTGTGTTCTTTGAAGAAAGAAAACAACTCCGGGTCATTTGGTAATTCCCAAGCTAGAGCAGCCGTACTTCCAAACCACACAATGTCCCCAACTTGCAGATATCCGTGAGTTTGGGTGCAGAATACTAGAATTGGTATTTTAAAACGCTTAGATTAGGGTACATATTTGATTGGGTTAATTGAGCAGTTAACGGTGTTATAATTACGAAAACTAACAGACTTAGTGAAGAATAAAGTTTAATGGTTATTGAAGAAGTCGGTGATTAGCCTAATACACTTTAGATATGGCATCAAGAAGGACTTTACAGGGGAATAGTGCGTTTCAAGGTTTTTACTGCAAAGGAAACTGGCAAGGCACTATCTTGTAAGGGACCACAATCTGCGAGGTGCAAGTAGCGCAGGATCAGTCATGATGATTAAACTTAGGGAAGGCATTTGTACAAGAGCGTTTTGATTTTGCACAAGATTTCGTATGCTCTCATTGGTGGATAACATCATTCATTCCATTTTCAGGGAAGCACTCATGCGTTCCAATTCAAAGATTAATATAGAAGATATATTATTACTATATTTTTGTGGTGCATTGTTGTTAATCTATTGAAATGTGTACATTACTCGAGTTGGTCAATGATATCCACTTTGTGTTGTCTATCAGCGCCTAATCAAATTCATTATCTCAATCATTTGGTTTCTATTATTTCACTGTATCTACGGCTAATTTTAATACTAAAATCATAATCTTTAGCCTGATTGTTTGACATAATGTGAATATATTGACTTTCATGTATTCTAAAAATTTGAAAAACCCTTTTCTTCATTACTATTTCAATGACCTTCCTATTTATTGTTTATCCATAACACATGTCGAATTTTGAGGAACATTATATTTAATATTTTAAAGATTTATATACGTTATACCACAATACATAGTCAAAATAATATTACCCAGTTGAAACGAGCTGCCGTCAGGAAATACTAAATATCTCCTTTTTCTTGATAATATCTTTTCAGACGAAGTTTCGTTTAGCGAACTTCCCAAGCTAATAGTAAAAAAACAGACTAGCGTCCACACCAATAAAATCATATACATATTTTTTAATTTTGTTCGCGACATCTGAAATGAAAGGGTTTAAAATTGTAATTAGCTCAGCTGAATATGCCTCAAATGACGGGTATAAAACTATCATCAACTTGCTGGAAGACCTATGGAACGATGAACCGATGACATAGTCAGGATGGTGTGTTAGACGTGGATGAGAATGGCGAGCGATCGAACACTATGGCGTAAAAAGGGAGGCCTATGCCTGGCAGTGGGTCTCAAAGGATTAGAACTCTCAGAAGATGTTGACGATGACCATCAACTGTGACGATCCAATGACATTTTAGGTGAACAGGATAATTGTTGAGATTTCGACATTTCCACACAGTTTTTTTATTTGTGATTTTTGTATAAATTTACTTAAATTAATTATGCTATCTGTGGATCAGATAATCTGTAATTTGTACATTAACCAAGAGACTTCCAAAACCGATTCTGTTCTAAGCAAAGCACCTAAAATTATTGTTCTCATATAATTACTATGATAACCGATTACAGAACAAAAAATCTTAAAATTAATTAGTGATCCAGTTTAAAATTAAACAAAATATTTAAATAGCCTTTGAATATTTTTCAAACCTTTACTTTGGCACTACTTTTAAAATTTTATTATTAAACATACTCACTTTTAACTTTCAGCTAACTCTGTATACAACAAGTAACCGTACTGGATTCCAGCACAGTATTCAAACAAAGACTGGTCCACGATAGAGAATGTTTAACATATATTTCTGGACCCATACAAATTGGAGCCAAACGTATTTGCATATAATTAAGCCGCCGGAACTGGTGTTGTCTCCGCGAACGTGCTAATGAATGAGGAGGTGTCGATGCTCCGTACAATTGCAAGTGTAACCATTTTTAGGGCACGCTTCGACAAACAGACTCATCACTACATAGTATATAACAAAGTCGCTTTCTCTGTCCCTATATCCCTATGTATGCTTAAATCTTTAAAACTACGCAACGGATTTTGATGCCGTTTTTTTTAATAGATAGAGTGATTGAAGAGGAAGGTTTATATGCATAATAACATCCATTAAATAGTGAAGAAATCAATAATCAAGTTTCCGAAGCGAAGCGAGAGCGGGTCGCTAGTGTTTATTAAAATAGTTCGATTAGATAATGTTTCACTCCAATTTTATAATGAAAAGAAAACAAAGTGTATCACTATTAGAAAGAACAGATACATATTTTAAGATAGTTAGTTCCATGGGGAGTGCTCTGAGGAATTGTTTGAGATGATACCTTCATCTCGTTTTTACCATCGCACCGCCACCACCGGAATAGAGTTCATCCATACTAGCTGGGGCCACTGCGTTCATCCACAGTGCGATTCCAGAGATCTTTTTTCTACGTACCATCCTGCTTTGGAATGAGCTCCCGCCCACGGTGTTTTCCGAGCGCTACGACATATCATTCTTCAAACGAGGCTTGTGGAGAGTACTTAACGGTAGGCAGCGGCTTGGCTCTGCCCCTGGCATTGCTGAAGTCCATGTGCGACGGTAACCACTCACCATCATGTGTATGCTCATCTGCCTACAAAGGCAATAAAAAAAAGGTAGGTTTTTTTATACAGCTTCTATAAATACATATTTGAAATTAACAATTTTAATTATATAAAACCCCAACCGAAATCCCAAATTTATCGACGAATAATCAAAATATCAATTTGGCGATTCCGATTCGGTGGTAGATACTGAGGAGTACTGCTATTGCTAGGGCTAATATTAGAAAACTAGACGTACTCGCCCGCTTCACTGGGCATGTAAAATTAGCATTATTATTTATTGCAATTATTATTAGGGAGTCCGACACTCATATAAATATTAGCCTATCCATTAAGTACATGTATTTTCTAGATGGATACCAAGTTTCAAGTCAATCGGATGCATGGTTCAGTAGTTATAACGGAACATCCGTAAAAACCACTGTAGATTTATATATTAGTATAGATTCTCTCATGTTGAGCTCGTGAACTTACCCACTCGTCCACGCGTAGTAGCCCTTAGACTACCAACGAATATGTAGAAAAAAAAGAAACATTAATTCTCAATTAATGATCTTAAACGAACTTACTAGATAGGGGTATTGTGAGTCACAAGGAAGTACATATCTCGTAGCTTTTTTTTATTGCTTAGATGGGTGGACGAGCTCACAGCCCACCCGATGTTGAGTGGTTACTGGAGCCCATAGACATCTACAACGTAAATGCGCCACCCACCTTGATATATAAGCTCTAAGACGTGAAGTATAGTCCGAAACGCATTACTGCTTCACGGCAGAAATAGGCAAGATGGGGGTACCTACCCGTGCGGAGTCACAAGAGGTCCTACCACCAGTAAAAAAGTAGCTGCTTGTTTTTGAGTCCTGCGTTCTGTTTAAGTCGGTAAGTCTATCGCTTCTTTCTATGCTTCAAATCATAATACTAATGACGTCATTTACGGCTATAGTTTTCGGTTATGACTTTTAAAAGTAAAAACATTGGAAGCTCCTTGTCTCAAACATGATGATCATATACATACGTATGAAACTTGTGAATGTATTTGCACATTTTCTATCATAAAATAAACATTTAAACTAATTTCGGTACTTTCGTTTATTTAACATGGAAATGATTTGATGACATTAGGGAAAAGGTAACAGGATGATATTAATTGCTTGCATGCTTCAAACATTAACATTATTAATTAAAGCACATCAGTATATTACAAATAATTTATTTATTGCGTTAATTTTAACAAAACCGAGTTATTCAGAGATAATCACAGAATATCTATCTATCTATATATTATATAAAAATGAATTGCTGTTCGTTAGTCTCGCTAAAAGTCGAGAACGGCTGAACCGATTTGGATAATTTTGGTCTTGAATTATTTGTCGAAGTCCAGAGAAGGTTTAAAAGGTACATAAATATGAAAATGCTCGGAATTAAATAAAAATAACAATTTTATTTTCCCTTTGATGTGTCCCCCGTCGGACGGATTCCTTTTGTTTGGTTTAAATGTATTTTATACAAAAGTTTAGGTCTTTTGTTTACGATTGAGGCACTACGAAGTCTGCCGGGTCAGCCAGTAAGTAATAAATTTGTTTATAATTCCAGTATGTTTAAAAATTTCCATCAAAATCTTCACAGTTGGGGTACAAGCTGAGACACTCGTTCGTTGGAGAATGCGCTCTGTCATATTCTTTATGATATTCGTCTTCAAATTCTTTGCCTTTTGGTAGCCTGAAAAAAAAAACTAAAATATTCATCTATAAAAACCAAACATTCGGTTCAGTCCATTGAATTGATTAATAATTCACACGACCGCTGTAAAAAAACATACATTTTAATTAACCCTTTGACTGCAGTGTAGGTCACCGGTACCCTACGCGGCGCATTGAAGTAATTGTGTCGATTTCTGTTACTAAGCGCCTGGATTGCCTAACTTTGGCTTTCTTTTGTTTGATAATATAATGTATGATTTAGTCTTTTAAGTCTCTTAGAAATAGATTCATTGTCAGTATCTTCGGATTCGTCTTTCCCAGAGTCTAATATATATTCCGGCGCCTTAGTAAGAAGAACAAAGAGAGAAGTCGGCATAGTTACTTTAGTGCGTCGCGTAGGGCATCGGTGACCTACATGGCAGTCAACGTGTTAAACAAATATTAGCAAAACTTTTGATTAAAAATTTTAATTAGAAAAAAATAATCCGAGACTCTTTTACTTTTACTTTTCATCAGGCGTGTCCCCTGGAGATCGTAAAGCAATGCGAGTTAAGTGATTGAGCATCTTATTCATTCGTCAGCACACTAAAATCGTCTGAGGGGATTGCTACTAAGCTCACATGACTTCGTTTATCTACTACCATAAGACTGAGGCTTCGACAAGCTTCTAATTGGGTGCCGTCACTCAGATTGTATAATCTTCATAGACAGAACCCATGCGTGGCACTAAAATTCTTAACCGCACTGCTCAAACAGTTCATCCATTTTTTTAAACCTGCACATATAGCTAATTTGTTAACAAGTAGGCAATCAATATATATACAGATATAATTTGCATAATTACTGGTGGTAGGACGTCTTGGCAGTCCGCACGGTTAGGTACCACCACCCTGCCTATGTCTGCCGTGAACCAGTAATGCGTTTCGGTTTAAGGGGTGGGGCAGTCGTTTTGCTGTAAAAGCTGTGACTTAGAACTCATATCTCCAGCTGGTTGATATATATGCACTCCGGCGACCACTTAAAGCCATATGGGCCGTGAGCTCGTTCATCCATCTAAGCAATAAATTAAAAAAATGTAGGTATTTTTTTCTATAGGTTTCTTATACCTTGTTTTATCTATTTGGATCGTAATTGACTTACAATGCTAAATACTGTATTGTAATCATTCGTAGCGACACGTTTTTAATATGGTAATTTTTTTTTTTGTTCCTTAGGTGCTTGGACGAACTCACAGCCCACCTGGTGTTAAGTGGTTACTGGAGCCCATAGTCATCTACAACGTAAATGCGCCACCCACTTTGAGATATAAGTTCTAATGTCTCAGTATAGTTACAGCGGCTGCCCCACCCTTCAAACCAAAACGCATTACTGCTTCACGGCAGAAATAGGTAGGGTGGTGGTACCTACCCGTGCGGACTCACAAGACGTCCTGCCACCAGTTACGTAACTAGTTATTTACGTTTTAGAATTTTTAACAGATCGAGGTCTCCTTTTCGGAATATTACATCTACAAAATTTACAAAAGCAATTTAGTAAAATTTAACGCAGGATTTGACTAAAAACAATTTAACAAGATCAACGGATTACGTTCAGTGGACTCTATCAACTAAAACCTTATTCAATTAGCACTGGTGTTAATTTAATATTTTCCGTCCGCGAATGTTTATTTAGAAATAGTAGGGAACTATTTGGTCACAAAAATACTCCTGGATCGTAAAAAAAAAAAAATTCTTTATAATAAAGAGCTTCGTTCCTATCCGGTGCCCCACGACACCACACATTTTTTTTTAAACAATACTACATATTCATAACATCGTCATGTCAATTGCTGATTGTCATTTGTATTTTTTTTCTTTATAAAGAGGAAAGATTTGTTTGTTTGTTTGTATTGAATAGGCTCCGAAACTACTGAACCGATATAAAAAATTCTTTCACGGTTAGAAATCTACGCTATCCCCGGTATATTAAAAAAAAAATTAGGGATCCTTACTGAAACTCCAATAATGTAATCCAATGTGTAACAAAGTTATCTAAAATTCTTTACATCGCGTGCACTACTTCCCAAGCGAAGCTGAGGCGGTCCGCTAGTTTTAAAAAAAAATAATAATGTGCCAGTGTGAATTGACCAAAAAGTACGGATCTTCCTACTTATATATCCATATATACACACATTTATATATACATAATATACACATACAACATGTGCCGGGGCTGCATACTAGAACATAATTTACCATTATGCTCCTCTGGCCATATAGAACATTCAGGACAAATCGCTGGCATGATAATGCTAATCTACAACGTAAGAAACCTTATCTAGTTCTTGAAATATAATTTCGTGATCTTTCAAAAATGTAAATCACAAAAAGAAAACTCCACGATGCTTACTGAACGCTAAGGTGAGCTATCCGTGACTTCAAGTGGGCAGTAGAACAGATAACGGCACATAACTTGAAGTCATGTGAACAAATAAATGGCCTGAAAGTATTTAGGGCATTGCCAATCTCGAATCTAAGTCACAATCTCCACAAACAACATCTACATACAATAAATACCGCATGAAGCGGTAAATTATAATGTTATGTTCGTTCGCTTGCTCCAAAGTTCGGAATTAACACAGTTTTTTTACTGGTGGTAGGACTTCTTGTGAGTCCGCACGGGTTGATACTACCACCCCGCCTATTTCTGCCGTGAAGCAGTAATGCATTTCGGCTTGAAGGGTGGGGCAGCTGTTGTAACTATACTGAGACCTTAGAACTTATATATCAAGGGGGGTGGTGTATTTACGTTATAGATGCGTTTCCAGAGATCTTTTTTGCCACGTACCATCCGGCTTTGGAATGAGCTCCCCTCCACGATGTTTCCCGAGCGCTATGACTTGTCCTTCTTCAAACGAGGCTTGTGAAGAGTACTGAACTGTAGGCAGCGGCTTGGCTCTGCCCCTGGCATTGTTGAAGTCCATGGGCGACGGTAACCACTCACCATCAGGTAGGCCGTATGCTCGTCTGCCTACAAGGGCTATAAAAAAAAAGATGCCTATGGGCTCATATAACCACTTAACACCAGGTGGGCTGTGAGCTCGTTCACCCATGTAAGCAATAAAAAAAGGCTATGACAGCAAGGAAGGCTACAGTGCAGTTCGACTAATACCAACCAAAAACTCGAGCATAGCAAAAAAGCGTCCTAAGAACTTCCTTCCGACCCAAATAAGAATGATCCAGTAAATAAATAATAATGTATGATGAGTGTACACGTAAACCTAAAGCCTCAAATATTTTACTTTCCAATTAATTTGCTTTGAAATATGTGAGATGAAAAGAACGGTATCCTTACGATACAAGGAAAATATTCCACTCAAAGGACGTATTCTTAAGCCAAATGATATGATTCATGTGAAGATTTATTTGAACTCTCTAACATCAAAGCATTTATTATGAACGTTAAGTATTTTTCCCATATATTTTAATGGGAAAAATACTGAATTATTACACCTTTTAATGCTTTCGTGCTCAATTCTTACTTAAAGTAAACTTTTCCATCTATCCAATTATTCGCATATAGTCGTATAAATCAATAGGTGACATCTTGTTGATGGTCTAATTATTCTGATTTATCTTATTATAGATCTAAACTCTAGAATGCAAAATGTTTTGGTCTCTAAGTACGTATTGAACTGTATCTGTTACGCATTTATTATGGTGGTGATGTATTGACGACTAGAAGATATACATATGCCAAAACTCTGTGACCTGTACAGTAGTACCACACCAACAATTACCGTTTACTAGAGACCGTTACCGTTCTCGTCAAACTCGTCGATTGCGACGAAGAGTTCGACGAGCGAACTAACCCATAGACACAGCCCACTGAGTTTCTCGCCGGATCTTCTCAGTTGGTCGCGATTTCGAAGCGGTGGTAGATTCTGCGAAACACTGCTCTTGCTAGAACTAGTGTTAGCAAATTCTGTCAGGTTGAACCCGTGAGCTCACCTACCCATCCGGGCGTAATTGGAATAACCTCTTAGGCTACCCGCAAATAGGTAAGGAAAAACAAAAAAAAACATTTGAGATCAGATGCTAATGCCCGTACCGTAGGGACTTTTGTGAGTGCTTAGTAAGTTTGTTTCTGATATATTTATAAGATTTCACTTTTGGTAAACGATAACTAGCATGTATTAGTGCAGATTTTCTTAGGAACAATGGTATTTGGGTGCCAAACTAGAACACCGACGCAGTCACGTCGCTTGAGTGGACTATTTATCCCAATTTTTTATTTACATTTAGATAGATGCACATCATCCGAAGCAACTTCCTGGAATTGCTGACGTCCATGAGCGACGATAACCACTTACCATTAGGTGGGCCGTATACTCGTCTACCTGCTAGGCCAATAAAGAAAATATAAAAAAAAAGATTGGTATGTTATGATATTCATCATTGAATCAATTTGAAAGCTTTACTGTTGATGAAACCTTTAAATATGACATTTACCCTGCCACTAATTAACTCAATAAAGAATAAATAAAAAATAAAAAACTCGAACATCATTCTACCGGGTGATACTCGGCACTTCAAATTGTCCTTTATAATTGATTGGGAATTATTAGAGACTTTTTCTTTATGCAAACAAACTAACTATACCGATCCTAATATATAAAAGAAAGTCGTGTTAGTTACATTATTTATAACTCAAGAACGGCTGAACTGATTTGGCTGAAAATTGGTGGGGAGGTAGCTTAGAACCAGGAGAAGGACATAGGATACTTTTTATCACGCTCCCGTGGGACGCAACATAAAACGTGGTATAAAAAAACGCAACTGATATGGAATAATAAAATGCGACTGACAGCTAAACGTAATGTAGTCTATGGCTAATTATAGTAGAATTTTGAAATTGACCGGTTGATGTGTTTGTTTTGAATTTCTATTTATTGTACCGAAATAGGTAATCATTAAGAAAGCCATGCCGCGACCAGCACTATCAAATCTTTCCCGACGAACCCGTAATGCAACTAGGATTCGAAACATTGCGAGTGAAAGGACTGAAGAAGAACAAGAAAATGCAATAATAATAAAAATACCAACCAAAATACATGGCCAATAAAGTATCATTAAAATACTTGCTATTTTAAGTTATATTAATTATCCAAATAAGAAATTGACCATGATAAAATCAAAAGTCTACTCATTTATTGCCGCAGAACAAAGTTTGCCGGGTCACCTAGTATATAATATTAACCAAATTCTGCATTATCATCAAAATCGTTGAATTTAATCAGATTCAGCTTTTAAACAGTTCTCGTAACAGGGTCTCGGAAGTGTGGTTTATTTGGTACATTATGTATAAAAAGTGTGTATCGTTAAAATACGCTATGTATAAATATACTGTTATATATCTTGTTATGATACATAGAAACTTACGTGTAGATAACCCTGAGGAATTCTTGAAGGAATGTTCCCTGTGTTGAAGAGCTCTTTGCTGATTCGCATAGTTTGTGAAGCACGCATTGTCGGCCGTTTCTCCCGAGTCTGCGAACAGAATTTACTGGTATGAGTCTCGAGAAGTTTTAAAAGTTTAACTTCTACTGGATAGGGTAGTGATTATGACGACAAATTTATATGCTGTCTCAGTCTTTGATAATATCTATATTTTATACAATATAATATATCGAGGGGTGAAAGGCGATTTGGTTTGAGCGAAGTTTTTGGAACTTTACAGGAGAACTATTTAAAGTTTAAAATTTGAAAAACAAAACTTATAAAAAAATATCCGCTGGATGCAGGCAGCGCAGGACCGGTCTTTGTGGCGAGGCTTGGGGGAGGCCTATGTCCAGCAGTGGACGTCCATGGGCTGATAGAATAGAATAGAATAACAAAATAATTTACTCAGCCATTTCAATGAAGTAAACTTAATTGAAGTTCAAATAAAAACTTGGAACTGTTGATGTTGATACCAAATAAAACAAAAACCTTTAATTATAATGATAAATGTCGCGTATTGGCCGAAATTTCGTTTAAACTGAATAGTTTTTCACCCCTTACCATATTATTATTCCGAAAAATAAGTACAGAGTAAATTGTAACTTTTTATTTTTCTTGATGAGCAAATGAACTTTTTATTATTGGCTTTGTGGGCAGACGAGCATGCGGCCCACCAGATGGTTGTTCTTTGACGTCAGTAATAGCAGAGGTAAAGCCAAGAGACATACCGCTGAGTACTCATCGCAAACCTTGTTTAAAGAAGGACATGTCATAGCGTTCGAGAAACACCGTAGAGAGGTGTCCAGTCCAAAACCGGCTGGTACTTGGCAAAAAAAGATCTCTGGAACGCACTGTAGATGAACGCAGCTATTCCAGATAAACTTAGCCTCGCTCGAGAGTTCGAAAAAAGAATCGCCGTGGAATATACGCCACAAAACACAGTGTGAGCTAATGTCCCTCTGCAGACTCAGAGGTTCCAGACGGTCCACGAGAACGGACTTTTCGACATTATTAGGTGTCCCCGGCCTATAGATGGGAAGCAGGACTCCGCGCGAGGCTTGAACTTTGTAAAACACAAGTCTTTGTCCAGGTATGAAATGGATAAAATCTCTATAATATATTGTTGGGTTGGTTTCAAGCCTACTTGGTGGATGACATCGTTCTACCCATTTCAAAGCAATTATTAATCCTGATTTAAAGGTTTTTAGCTATTTATTAATAACTAGTCAGGTCATAAGTATTGTCACACAGTAAAAACTTTTCTTTTAGAATGCTGGCCACAAAATTTTTTATTGAATTCGAATTTCGAATTGTTCATGAAAATAAAAATGTGTATACTTTTAGAATTTTACTCATTTTTAAATATGGAGTGGACGCTTAAAGAAGACCGTGTTGCAGTTATTGCGTTGCATCGTTGCGGTTACGCGCCAATTCAAATTTTTAACATACTGAAAAATTTGAATATAACCAAAAGATTCGTTTATCGTACTATCAAACGATACAATGAAGACTCTAGTGTAGATGACAGGTCAAGAAATGGTCGCCCTCGGTCTGTTAGGACTCCAGCAGTGATAAAAGCTGTGAAGGCGCGAATTCAAAGAAATCCCAAACGTAAGCAGAAACTGTTGGCCCTTCAGGTGGGGTTAAGCAGAACCGCGGTGAAAAGGGTGTTAAATGAAGACTTAGGGCTTCGGGCATATCGAAGAAAAACAGGACATCGTTTGAATGCTCGTCTAATGGACCTGAGACTGAAGAGATGCCGCGCTTTGTTGAAGCGGTACGCGGGAAAAAAATATCGGGAAATTCTTGTTTCGGATGAAAAAATTTTTACCGTAGAAGAGAGCTACAACAAACAAAATGATAAGGTGTACGCACACAGTAGTGAAGAAGCGAGCAACCGTATTCCGCGTGTCCAACGAGGTCATTTTCCATCCTCGCTCATGGTATGGTTGGGAGTTTCTTATTGGGGCTTAACAGAGGTACATTTTTGTGAGAAAGGTGTAAAAACGAATGCAGTTGTGTGTCAAAATACAGTCCTGACGAACCTTGTGGAACCTGTTTCTCATACCATGTTCAATAACAGGCACTGGGTATTCCAACAAGATTCGGCGCCAGCTCATAGAGCGAAGAGCACACAAGACTGGCTGGCGGCGCGTGAAATCGACTTCATCCGGCACGAAGACTGGCCCTCCTAAAGTCCAGATTTGAATCTGTTAGATTACAAGATATGGCAACACTTGGAGGAAAAGGCGTGCTCAAAGCCTCATTCCAATTTGGAGTCACTCAAGACATCCTTGATTAAGGCAGCCGCCGATATTGACATGGACCTCGTTCGTGCTGCGATAGACGACTGGCCGCGCAGATTGAAGGCCTGTATTCAAAATCACGGAGGTCATTTTGAATAAACTTTAGTGTCATAAGAATCTATGTTTTGTTAAGTTCATTTTGGTATATGAATGGTTACATATTGAATAAATTTGTTTCAATTATTTTACATTAAACATGTGACAGAATTTATGACCTGACTAGGTATATAGGTATATATATACATATAACATCAATATTTTGTCTCCGTGTAAATTAAGTGTGATTAAGTCTATGAACTCCGATAACCGCTTAACATGATGATGTCCTTAACTTTGGATTTCCATCTTAGCTCGATAGTAAAAAAGTTTTCACATACGCAGTATACAGTTTTTCTAACTTCTGTAATAGCTCCAATCGACTTTTTCTGTGATATTCTATTGTTATTTCATCCATAAACTCTTTCTTTAGGTAATCTCTGTTTAGTTGTCTTTCATGCAACTGTTTCTTATCTATTCTCGATTTCAGCTTTTCTTTGAATGACATGTTATTTGAATCAACACTTCTCTTCGCAAAAGCGGGATTTACAATGGTTCTCCTGAAATTTAAGGTATTTGGATAAATTCATTTTGAATTTTTTGTTCATTAAATAAACGCCTGTTTGGTCATCTATTTGAGTTCAACCCCGTAAGCATAGTAATGTACTTGTCTCGCAATTAGGTAATGTCATGTCCGATAAACGGCCATTGGATTTAACAAAAACTTTTATAGTTACTAGATGATTTGCTCGTTTTTTTAAAATAAGGCCATCTTGTTGTGTCTTTAAAGCGGTTAGTTGCCCTCAATTAAGAAAAATAGTATTATTATTCGCCAATAGATGTCGGGAAGAGTTGATTATTGAAAACACGAATAAAACAACATTTTCTGAAAATAAATCGTAGCTAGATCGATTTATCGCCCCCGAAATCCTATGTATACTAAATTTTATGAAAATCGTTGGAACCGTTTCCGAGATTCAGATTATATATATACAAGAATTGCTCGTTTAAAGGTATAAGATTTTGTTACTTTACCTTGTGTAAGGCACTTTAGCCAAATAACGTCCATCTTCGTCTAGATACACGATTTTTTTATCATCCTTTCGTCTCTCTAATTTTTCGTGTTCTTTAAAATAGTCAAATATCGCAGTATCCGAAGGCAAAATCCAAGCTAATGCCGCAGTGTTTCCGTATAGAAAGATATCACCTATAGGTATCAGGGCTGCTGTTTGGACGCAGAATACTGTAATTAAAACGATAGATTATTATATAAAATTATTTTCTTTGCATACCACTGTCAGAAAAATTGATTGATTCTAGACCTATCAAATCGATTCTGAAATCGAATCCTGAAAAAAGATACTAATTTTTCATAGTAAATGACTATCACGTGTTCACAATGACATGCAGAGTAACAGCTTAGCTTAGTTTAGCAGAAACCTACAAAATGTATGAATTTTCACATCTATTTCTGCCGCGTTTTGAATCATGGGATAGTCGTAATATGAGGTGGGTGGTATCATTCCGGTCGTAATGTCTTCAGTAACCACTTAAGAACAAGTAAGCTATGATCTGGTCTGTCCAATTAAAATAATGAAAAGTAACGAATCGTACTGCAGTGGTCTGCCTGTATATTTTTTTGCTGTACATCAAATATTGTTTTGTTCAGCATACAGGAGACAGAGACAAAACTCATACATAGCCTAATTGATGTTGACATCGCCCACTGAGTTTCTCGCCGGATCTTCTCAGTGGGTCGCATTTCCGATCCGGTGGTAGATTCTGCGAAGCACTGCTCTTGCTAGGGCCAGTGCTAGCAACACCCTGGTTTGAGCTCAAGGAGCTCACCCACATGTTAGGGTGAAGCTGAAATAGCCTCTCAAGGCTATCAGCATAGGTAGGGGAAAAAAAGGTGATATCCTTCAAACTAAACAGATGACTTCTTCAGGCATGCCTTAAGCTGCAATGGCATTCAATGGCTTCACCCTTTCCACAGTGTGAATATTTTGCTTGTCTGCCGATCTATTACTAAAAACTTCCCACCAATAAGGACATGTTTCATACGCCACGTATTTCAGTTACGGTAAGTAGATATGCTAAATGAAAGGTATAAAGTAAATATTTAACAAAACAAATCCTACTAAGTGAATACAGGCATATGACGTTTTTTGTACTAATTAACACTACCTCTGACGTAAAATGACTTTAAGGAAAATATCAACGTAGATACATATATACAATTATGATTTTACTATTTTTCTGTTGTCATAAAAACTTGGCATCAAAAAAGCTAGTCATCGGCTTTTCCCAACGCGTTGATTTTTTTCTATTTTTCTGATAAACATTAGTAAAAGACCGCGAGGAAGAAGGCCTAAGCGTTAGTCAGACCAAATGGCCGACTAACTCAAAATGCCAATGCTTCAGGTTTTCCATCAAGCCGAAGATTTTCCATCAAGCAAATGGAGTTTGCTGGAGCGTTTCCGTTGAAGTCAAGATCCTCATCAGTACCTACGGGAACGACTTGAGGAGGAGGAGAGAATAAACGCTACCTAAAATAATTCTGATGTGTGAACATGCTACGTTGGTGATGTATGCGACAACGTAGAAATATATTTGAAAAATCCTTACCATTGGGTAAGTGATGGTGATGTGCAAATTTTTTAATGCATAATGAAACCGAAATTGTTAATACATCTTCATTTTACATATTCTTTCATATCTAGGACTTAGGACTGGAGGACCTGAGAGCTTGTAACATAATCGTAAATTTATATTTTAATTAATTTCTTTATTTTCCGGCAAGTGATTTAAATACAAATATGTACTTGATTTATTTTACCACCGAAATTCAGTCTGGACAAAAGTAAACAGAAGTATAAAACAATTATGAATATAAAAATAAGAAAATCTGTCTTGGCCTCTACTGATCCTCTACTAAAATATTTCATATTTGTAGATAATAATTAATTAATAATCTAGAATATTCGTTTTAAAAATAAAAATCTATTTCAGATAATTTAAGGAGGAAAAACTTTTGCATACATATTCAGGTAAAGAATATGCAAATAGACTGCAGTAAAAGCATTATACATTTCTATGCAAAAGCAAGTACAATGAGTTTTGTGAAACTTTTTGAGTACTAACTTCACGCTTTTAGTTAAGATGCTACCCACCAAGTTGTAAGGAGCTGCCTTCTGGAAATACCAAGAACCTTTTGCGCCTCGACAGGACTTTTGTGCTCTCAGAATAGTCATTCTCGCGTATATCTTCACTAAAAACTTCACTAAGCGACAAGATTAACCAGAAAACCACGCCTAACATCATTTTATTCATAAGTAAATGAAACTTATTTAACTACGAACCACAGATTTTGACTGTACAAATTGTAAATTACGAATACTTCGGTTTTTTTCTGTAAAACTAATTCTAAAGTTGTCAGTGACAAAACACAAAACGCACTGCCTCATTCCCTGGCTCATTGTAAAACTTGTGAAGTGCAAAAATGAAACACCAATTAACATCGTCAGTGTCAAATGCTTTACTGTTATTTTTGTGTAACCGATATTTGAATTTTGGTATTGAAAAAACAATAAACGAAAACTAAAAAAATACAGGTCAAAATATGCGTGTCTTGCCTCTTAAAGCCTTTGTGTATATCTGGCACTTCAATAAAATCAAGCACAGCACTAAATAATTTTATTTTCCGTAAAAATTCGTATACAAGAAACCCATTAGCTTTATTTTAACAAAATTTATTTAGAGATTCGCCAGTAAAGTTACAGATAGTATATTATGTATTGTTATTTCTTCTTGCTAGAAATAACTATAATTTAGAGAAGATGGCACATTTAATTATCAATATTAGATAACAAAGTAGACAAATAACATTAGACAACTAGAAAGTTCTAAAATATACTTAAAAAATAAATCTGCCAATAATTGCATTAATGTTAGCCTGAACTAGGAATCTAACCGAAATCCGAGGTGGAAGAGATAGAACCCACTAGACCTGTGAGGATACAAAATTAGTGTGTAACCAAAAAGGATATTTGCTTAGATACCTTTAGAATACATGTATACTAAATACAATCACTGACAATTAAAACTGAATCTAAAACAGAAAACAAAACAAAATTTAAAACAGGTAAATAAATTCGCCTATAAAAATTTACTTTTTTCAGCGACAATTCCTTTAATCCCTCTAGGTACAAGAATTGATAGACATCGCAATGTTAATGTCGCCATCCGTTTTGAGACATTAAACAAAGAACAATTGTACTGTATGGTTGCCATATCCAATAAATCTAACAACATGACTACTTCATCGCAGAAATAGATTGTATAGTGGTACACACACATATGGACTCATAAGGTACATTAATAATCTATATTTTTTGATTAGTACTAAATTTGCTTTTCATGGTGATTAACATTTCAGAACGACGGGCGAATGAAGTTAAAAATCGGATACGCAGTGTTGTATATACATAATTATATTATATTCAATAGCTCAACGTAGGATAATTAGCTTCCAGAACAGTTTGGTCACAATCTGGATACAGCTCATCGCAGGATTCTTTCGCATAGTGCGCTGCTTCATATTCCTTTTGAAATTCATCCGAACCTCCCTGTGGCAACCTGAAATGTATTTTATTTTCATAATCGCGTACTTAGATTTCATTACAGATCACATACGGCAATTCCCAAAAAAAAAATTGTAAATACTATTTGCCTTTTTTGATTAAGTAATTCAAAGTCTTTAAAGTCCTAGTCGAACTTTTTAAGTATAATAATTAATTGTAAATTTTCTAATCATATTATTGGTTTTACGAGAAAATTAAATTTGTCATTTCCTGTTTGTTTTTTATTTATTTTCAGAAGGGGCTAGTTTTAAAATAGTCAAAGTTAAAATTTTAAAATAAATAATAATCGCGACGCACGTCAATAGGCTTATCGTGCTATACATCAAATTTCATAAAATAAGTCTTATGTACTATAAGTACACTACACACAAATTAATTTTCTCTCCCATGTCTAACAATACCAAGCATCGTCCCTACAGCGATAATTCTTACGTCAGGCGTCAACGAAACTTAATGAAACTTGAGTGTCGATAAAGCTCCATAATAATTCTTACGTGAACACGGCCCTCAGTATCTCCTGTAAGAAAGCTCCTTGGGGATGGTCATTTGTCTTCCCCACTATACATAATGTCTTCAACATGCAGTGTTTGCCATTGGCCCCGAGTCTGGAATTGTTCGGATTTATAAAAGATTTGTTGATTCACCAGAAACTAGTTCTACATCTTTATGTACTGTTAATGACATTTCTTACTTATATATGTAATTGTGTGTATCCGACAAGCAATTTAAAATTGACATAGTAGGCACTTGTGAACCAAAATAACAAAAATCGATAACAACTTAATATGAATATATTATTTAGTGAATAAAAATCTCGTGTAGTAGTTTCTTGTGGCCCTATTGAATCTCTCATCTCTATACAGGTTATAAGGCACTTTATGAGGAATGCCTTATAACACTAACTAACTAACTACATATTAAAATTAATATTTCTCACTCGTAAATTCTTGATCCCGTAGTTTGATGTCGTTCTATATTTGTAATTATGTTTTACTAAATTTAAATAACAAAGGGAATAAATAGTTCTTTGGAAATAATATCAGAAATTAATGATGATAAAAATATGAGAACGTTTAAAAAAAGAATTGATAAGATTAAATTGAAACTTAAGCTAAAAAAGTATTCAGTACCAATATTAACATACCCTTGAAGCATTGTCTCAATTTTCTGGTAGAGCGATACGCGACTGGTCCTGTGGAATTCAACGGTCTGTTGCTCATAGTCGGTGCTATTCAAAAACGCGCGCCTGTTTTTCGAGGCATGCATCTGTTTCCTGTCTATTCCGCATTTCTCTTTTTCTATTTGCGATGCGTCCACGTCGACGCTTCGTTTCGCGAATGCAGGATTCACGATAGCTTTCCTAAAAAGTTCATTTGCGGACAGTATTAGTTTGCGTTGAGCTTTAAAATGCATGCATATTTTTCGTATATTTTCGTGCGGTTTGTCTTAAAGCTTTTTAAACTCCGCATTAATGTGTATTTTGCCATCCTATGTAAATCTAAATAGGAGGTTGGGATGTTTATCGATTTAATTAATTCTAATATATTGGTGAACATATCATATTTTGAAAAACAGTAAAGAACACAAGACACAATTTTTTTTCTCATCATCGCTTACTTCATATAGAAAAAAAAGTTTTATTGATTAGATGGGTAGACAATCTCACAGCCCTCCTGGTGTTAAGTGATTACTGGAGCCATCTACAACTACAACATCTACATAGACATCTACAACGTAAATGCGCCACCCACCTTGAGATATGAGTCTAAGGTATAGTTAGAACGGCTGCCCCGCCCCTCAAACCGAAAGGCATTGCTGCTTCACAGTAGAAATAGGCAGGGTGGTGGTACCTACCCGTGCGAACTCACAAGAGGTCCTACCACCAGTAAGTATTTAATTTAAAATCACACAAAAGTGCTTCAAACTCGATAATACTCTTTCTTTCAGAAACCTGTCAGCACGCTTTGCAATATGAAAAGTTTTTCTTGAGAAATTTGAGTTGATTCAAATTATTTAAGTTTGAATGTATTATATGAATCACGCGTTAAAGCAGTTATCGTGCCTTAAGTTGCTGGGATTCACTCAGTAGCCAATATTAAATTACAGCCAAAGTTTTAATCTGTCAATCGACTCGTTAATTATATTATTATGTGAAAGCAAACAGTAACATTCATTTTAATTAAACAGAGAATCTCTTAGGACAAGATTATTAATGATATTATTATTAATGATAGTTTCCTATTTAATACCTCTTGTAAGGCCTTCTGTATATAACTTTTCCATCTTCGTCCGTGTAATACACGACTTTGGAATCCATTCGCCTATGCAAAGGGTCGGCGTGATGATCGAACGGTGAATACGGATCCTGAGGTAATTCCCAGGCTAAGGCCGCTGTGTATCCCCACAGAACAATATCTCCGATCGGTGATACCAATGGAAATGTCGTACAAAAAACTGAAACAGGATTTTTTTTGTTATGAGATAAAAAAAAAATTGTATTAGATGGATTTTTATAAATGAAATATCCGCTATGGAATCCGCTAATTAATCTTCAAACGTTACACAGTAAACTTGCGAAACGATTATTGAAACCTACAGTTTTATAAAGCTTTGGACAGGAGGTCTATTATATCGCAATTTACTCTTTAAATAATAATTTTGAGATACATATTGGGCAGGAAAAAAATTCAAAGCCCAACGCATTAGTATTTAAGTAACAAAACAATTTCCATTTGTAAAATTCAAAATAATAAATAGCAAGCAATATAAACTCATTGACTTTCTCGGACTCACCAAGCTGGAAAGAGCTTCCTTCGGGGAATATGATGAATCTTTTTTTCCTTGACAATATTTCATTTCTTCCATGTAATTCAATTCCACCGCTCTTGTTGACATCTTCAATAATTTGCATTTCCACGGAGTAAACTAATAACAGCAATAACTTGAAAGTCGTCGGGATTGCAACCATTTTGCAAGTAATTCCGTTGAAAATTAGTTTTGGTGGAGCAACACGGGACTACAGTTTGGGATTACAATACAAGATTATCGGCTTTCGATGAAGTACCGTTAATCACGACCAGTAAATATGAAACTTCTATTTGAATTATACAGCCCGATTCAAGTTTGTCACTTCAGGAAAAAAAATGTTTTAAAACTTACAATTGTTTCTTGATAAAAGATTTTTCTTAGGGAATTTCGATACTGTTTTAATCAACCCTTTTCAATTATTTATGGACAATATGATATGTCTTTATTAGTAACGTGTAAAGTGAGTATTTTACAGACGCCAATTTGTGTCTAACGGGCCAAATGGATAATATCTGTAACGGATAAGGAAACCTCGAGGTAAGTAACATCATTTGAACATATTCTTCAGCTGTAAACAGGAATTTGGGTTGACACCGAGGATGTCCGCGACCTTAAGTACAACCAAGCGTATAAGTGGTGATCTAGACGATGTAATATTCTATCGTTTCATTAATATATATTTATTCATTGGTGTAATTCCTGCGACATATACATTTTTAGAGAATTTCTTTAGAGGCATTATCAATTAGCACCGATTGAAAAATTTAGGTTACGACCAATCTGGTGTGATGTGGCTTCTGAAGCTAATAGAAATCGCAACTTGGAATGCTGCAATCCACCTTAAGAAATAAACTGAAGAAAATTATCTCGTCCATCACCCTGTATATGACCTGACAAAAATTTCTGAAAGTGTATTAGGTCGGGCACACGCCGCGATAAACAATACGCCAAATAAAACCTACTTAAAAATAAACAGCTAGTTTCAAAATGTCGTTTTCTTTATCACTCCGTTTGTTACACCGTTCTGTACTTTTCTTGGTGCCTATTTTGGGAAAAGTGGGGCGTTCAATAGACACGGAATTGTAGGATTTAAATGTTTTTTTTTTTCGACTAAGTTAGAGCCGCAGATCATTTCCAACGTCTAATGGGCCTTTATATCATTTCAAAATCAAATTATTGTTGCCACTTTTATATTTTCATTAAGGTAGTTGTATTAAATTTCAAGTTACATATTATTTTACAAAGGAGTGAAATTAATTTCATTTTACTTCCAATTGCGGCTGTTGTCACTTGATTTTATCTTCAAATAGAATGACATCCAATATAACATACAGGCTTTGAATCTTTTAGTCAAAAAAAGTCAAGTTGAGTAAATAAAAATCTCTATGTAAATTAGATAGATAAGATTGCCCAAATCTAATCCTTATATATTTGAGTTTTGCATCCATTCAAATTTATTAACATCACTACAACACAATTTAACACGGACCGTTTCTCCATCAAGTCCCCACTTAAACAATTTTCTAGTTTTCAAAAGGTATTTATTTAATTGTGTTTTAGTAAAAGCAAACTATTATGAACAGAGTTTTCGGGTTAGTTTTACTGTGTTATGTCAGTGCGATAGTGTTTTTCTTGATTACTTCCGGAGAGGCCAACAATACCCACAACAGATTTCGAAGGTATCTGAGCTTCAGGAATATATCACATTTCTTTGTGAGTATATTTTAATTTAGTTTCTTGTTCTATTTACTTTTTTTCATTCACGAAATGATCATGCTGACAAATGTCGCTCGCTAAATGTTGCTCACTTAACTGTGAGTTATAGAGACTCTTCTAATCATATTAATATTGTTAAATTTCATTTTTACAGCTCCGTGTGAATTTCAAAGCTAATATGGTGCCGTGGAATCAGCTTTTTGCCCAAGCAGTCGGTTTCCGTGTGAATTGGGATGAGCCACCAGACTCCTTTCATCCTTATCATAGACTTTACAGACGAGACCTTTATCATCATATGGAAACAGTCTTGGACAGGTATTATATTTTGTTACCGTACAGTCAAACTCTAATATAGATTCTCTTGAAAATGTAAAGTGTGGTCCTCAGCAAACTTAGCGACGTAGTAGATTTTAAAATATTTAATACAGACAATAGTGAATACAGACGTCCTCTATTCTAGAAATAGTTGACAATCAACGGAATCACATCCTATTACTCAATGAAAACTGTTTATCCATAAACGATTTCTAAGTACTTATATTAAACTGCCTCAACCAACCTGTAGTAACAGTATCCTTTTCACAATGATCTGCCTTCTTTCATCTTCGATTTACCAAAACTTTTCTGGTCCAAGGGCGTTTTCTAATTCCGTCCATTGTTACCATTATCCTACTTACTTATACCAAGAATCAATACAATGTACAGTCCGAAGGGTATTGAAATATTTTTGAGTTTTTCATCTGTTATAGATACTGCGTCATCACGTACTCGACTATAATAAAAACAAAGTGAGCTTAGAACAAGACGAGTGAGAAGATTAGCTTTGATAGTAAAATATAATTATCCATCGTTTCAACCGCTTTACAACCAAATCATAAAGTCTCATATATTTTGTTTTGGGTATATTTTAAGTCATTATTTACAGGAACGGCCTTAATGGCTTCCATTGCGTGAGACGAGCTATTTGCGAAATGGAAATGATCTCGCAGCCCACCGAAATATATCACAGGATTTTAAAAATGGTTTTTAGGTGAGGTTACAATGAATTTCCAATTCAAATGTTCTTTATTTTCCATTTGAATTTATAACGAATTTGACCAAAATTTGATAGCAGCATGTATGTGCTATAATATTTACGCATTCTAATACCGTTATAATCTATATATAGATATATATATAAATGAATTGCTGTTCGTTAGTCTCGCTAAAACTCGAGAACGGCTGGACCGATTTTTCTAATTTTGGTCTTGAATGATCTGTGGAAGTCCAGAGAAGGTTAAAAAGGTACATAAATATGAAAATTTTCGCAATTCAATAAAAATAACAATTTTGTTTTTCCTTTGATGTGTCCTCCGTCAGACGGTTTCCTTTTGTTTGTTTTAAGTTTATTTTATACAAAAGTTTGTCTTTTATTTATCGATTGAGTCACTACGAAGTCTGCCGGGTCAGCTAGTAGCACATTAAAAATGAATGTGATAGATTCCAATTATTCTAAATCAGATATGAAATTCGTTACAAATCACCAACATAAAATTTTATTATACAAGCCAGTTAGTACGGAAACATTTACTAACATACATTATGAATACAGCAATTTACGAACCTATAATATTTATGAACAGAATAACAAACTTATACCTTAGATATTTAATTTACTAGTAACAAAAAGCTAAAGTACAAATTAGTAAACAAAGTTAGTTGAATTTAAATAAAGAGTTATTTCGTATTGAGTAGCTTTCTCGGTGTGCGTAATCTCTAATATTATCTCTGTCAACCAATTTACTTGAAACAAACATCAAATATTGGCTCAAGATTATCTTATTACGTCATTGAAATCAGATGCTCAAATTAACTGAGCTAGAGGTCCTGCAGTAGTCGAAATTCGACTATAATTAATTGGAATTGTAATTTTGTACACTATTATTATTGTATTTTATACATTTATAATCACAAATTTGTCCAAGGCTACACTATAAAAAATATGAATAAAGACAAACAATATTTAATCTATTCTCAATTTGACAACAGACGTCAAGAACAAAAGTTTGACAATAAATAGTATGCATGCGTGTGTGCGTCAAATACATGGTATGTAGTGTGTGTAATGTTTTCTTTATTGATTTAATGTATCTTTTATGCATTATTTAAAAAAATATTAGCATTGTGCACTTCTTCTCCATATTCTTTATAAGTGTAGAAAATTTCATACTTCTCCGTCCGCGCAATTTTCGTAAAAAGGGATACAAAGCTTTTGCTTCACGTATTAATATATAGACTATGGTGTATATTAACACAATTCCACAGGTTGAAAGAACATTTTTAGATTTTATTATAGTTTTCGTTTTATTTGTTACTAGCGACCCGCCCTCGCTTCGGAAACTGTAATTTATTATTGATTTTTCCACTATTTAATGGATGTTATTATAAATACATATAAACCTTCCTCTTCAATCACACTATCTATTAAAAAAACAAAATGTGTGCAATTCACACTGCAATGCAATGCAATGGTAGAAGTGAAACCTTCCAAAATTAAAATACAATTATCCTAAAATTTTGTCATTAGTAAATAATTGTAAGGTAGCACCCTCTGTGAATTGATATTTTAATTTCACGTATAATCCTAAATTAAAATTCACTACAAGAACTTTCATACACACGTTAGTATTAAAAAATCTCACAGATGGCGCTGTATTAAATAGTATGTATATTTCTGTCTCATTCTTTGCTGGCTTCATCCTACACATTTTTGTATTTGTGTCTCTTACCTGTCGTTTTTTCCGTTGCATCCGGTTTGAAATCACAACGATTCTAAAGAAGTTTTCACTTCAAAAAAAACGCATTAAAATCGTATCGTTTCGTAGTTTCAAAGTTTTAAGCATACATCGGGACAGATATAGGGACAGAGAAAGCGACTTTGTTTTATACTATGTAGTGATTTAGTTGCAGATTAACAAAAAAATTGTTAGGATCACTAGATTACCTAATTTGTGGATATTATCGTGTGAACATATAGCTCGTATAGCTATATTAGCTTTTTCTTTGTAGCTAATAATGAAAGCCGAACTCATGAACGAAGCTGGGTGATCAATCTTACCAAAGCCCGCATATCGTCTTCTCGCATTAAAACTGTATAATCTCAAAACTTACTAATTTTACAGGAGAGTGTTTTAAAGGTTTAAAATGTGATATTTTTAATATTAATCATCTTTGCAACGTTTATTTTTTTATTTTTTACCAGTTACATGATCTGTCTTTTAAAGTAAGATAAAATTATGTATTAATTTTGTTAATTGTAGTCAAAATAAGGGTAAACCAAAAAAAAAAAGAACTAAAACTAAACAAAGCTCTTTTGACAGTATCTATGAGAAAAATACTGGTGATAACAAATGATTCCGCATATTAACTCAATTTCGAAGATTTTTGGAAATTGTACATTTTTAATGCGAAAGGACGATATCTCCTTCGTGATTACTGCTGAACATCCTCGAACCTACCCTTCATACTGTCATTGAAATTAGTCTGATCGCTCACCGGTCTCACTATTATCCAAATGCCAACGACAAAAACTCACTGTATTTATATTCTACTACTATCTATTTTCTTGTTTCAGGCGCCAATCATCGTCTACAGACAAATGGCACAATAAAACGGAAACAGAATGCCAAAACTCCAGAAATTCGTGTCCCTTCTCAGTATTAGAAGTGTCGCAGTTCACTGATGTTGCATAAAAATAATTGAAAATCCGAAAATTATTTTCTTTTATTTAATAATCACAAGATTGTATTGTCAACATTTCCACATATTTACATCTGTGGTCACAGGAAAAATAGTCATAAGTTTAAAATAATTGGCGCTAATACTAATTACGGGAATAATTTTTGTCTATAACTATTTTATCAAAACAATGATATTGTATTAGAGCAGTTATATATACGTACAAATTAATTTATAAGAATACTTCATTCTTATAGGCCGGGTAAGACTAAACCAAGTTTTCAACCAGCCATTACGGTTTTACATCAATTATTCGAATTTATTTTAGAATTTTTCTATTATTGGTAAACGTGCGGTAATAGGTATTGTCAAGGCAAATTCAGAGCATGTTGCCAGAGTCGGCGAATGACATAAAACTTTTTGTTCGCTAGCCTGATAAGGGCGATTTTTTCCGGTATAGTCTCCTACAGATGTACGGGTCTGATGACTGCCTAGACTATGGTATGACGGAGAAAGATGATTATAGACTACGTCACTGTTGCGAAAAATGCTGCTGCATGAAATTCACAAGTCCAGTGAAAGGATAGAATGCCAACAATAATTGAACTGTCTCCCGCATTAAAGTATTTAAATCGCATATCTAATCAGAAGAACAGGGCGACAGAAGAAGATGAATTTTTTTGGACAGCTATTTATTTATTTAGACACACCAACAGCAATACACACAAAACATTCAAGCTTAAAATTAACATTTATAAAATTAAGTACTGGTATGTAAGCCAGTTACAGGCATGTACAGCAATCTCTTATAAAACACTATGACATGTTACAGCAATTTTACAAACAGCGGACAAATAGGCTAAATTTAAATTTTAACAGTAAGACAAAAAAAATTATTGAAAATAACATGAAAACAAGAGTTAACTACTTAACGTGTCTGTAAAAATGTATCACATTATATTCCTATTCATCTCTTAAAGCACTGATGAGTTCCAAAACGCCCTGTCCTTGGGGGCAGCTGCTATATATCGAAGCGCAGTTGAACATTTGTCTTCCTGCTGTTGCAGCGTCGATGTACGGTGACATCATATCCTTCCAGTCCGGATCTGGTTCATCAAACGGAGTTTTACCGTAGTCCGGGCTAAAATTAACAAGGTTAAGTTAATTCATGAATGGCAATTTTTTTTTATTGCTTATATGGGTGGATGAGTTCACAGCCCACCTGGTCTTAAGTGGTTACTGGAGCCCATAGATATCTACAACGTAAGTGCGCCACCCACCTTGAGATATGAGTTCTAAGGTCTCAGTATGGTGACAACGGCTGCCCCACACTTCAAATCAAAAGGCATTACTGCTTCACGGCAGAAATAGTCAAGGAGGTGGTACCTACCCGTGCGGACTCACAAGAGGCCCTACCACCAGTAAATGGCAAGTCTGGTTGTGAGTAGCACTACTCCCCACCTCTTTCAATGGGCGCCCACTAAGGGATTCACAGCAAAATGAGCAGCTTCGTTCGCTGAAAGTTAAATTAACGTACTGCGATCACCAACGTGGCTTTACCGATAATTAGGTATATTGTAAGCCGGCAGGAGTCGACACTACCATCCTGCTTATATTTACAGCACAATTAAGACCTCATAATGAAGACTTCATATTTCAGTAGGTAACGGAATTCACGTGGTAATTGTCTTTGGATTTCGGTGTCCGCTTTACACCTGGCGAGTCGTATCCCACCTTTTTTTTTTTTTTACGCTGGGGAATCTATTTACGGATACCCGGTCGAGGGGGGTAACGGACCGGGTTATGTCGGACTCCGGCGCTTCCTGAGAGGAAGAAGGAGAGAAGAGAAGGGCCGAGGTCCTTCACCTCCCCCAATTTCTCACAGGAGACTACGCCTTGAAAAAGGCGCGCGAAGCACTTGCCCCGCAGAACGACTACCGACTCGAGCTCCACCACACCGACTACACGAAACTTACGGTACCGCGATGCGCGCCGAAAGTCTCGCCTTAGGCGGTACCCGTACTAATGTTAAGACGGGATTTCATCCCCGGGAAAATCCCGTAGAACCTCGTCTCAGGCGACACACCGTGAGCGGCGCACAGGAGCCACCTTGCACCGCTTCACCACCGGACCAACAGTCGAGTGCCGGGTGCGGGGGCGCCCGTCCTTACGAGGTCTGAGCGGCGGCTTCTCGCACGCGCCGTCCACCCCGCCTTCTGCGCTGAGGAGCCGAAGAGGGATCCCATTCCCTTTCGCGCTCCTCAGCCTCACGAAGCGCCATGACCAAGTCACAGAACCCAGCCATGGCCTCCCACGAACTCCGGTCCTCTACCATACGGGCGACGATAGCCCTCAAAGAGAGGTCCTGCCCCAACACCGCGACGAGGTTTCGCCGCGAGAGTCGTATCCCACCTACACTTCTACGCAATTAAAAAGGAAATAAAGTAAACCATTTATACTGTTATTATATTTGAAATCCATCACTCTTTCATTATTCGATAATGGCAGCTGAGACGACAGCGATAGATTGTCAATCAGAGCAAGAAAATGAATCGGACCATGCGAAACTAAATAAAGATACCGGCCTTAAGTTTGATGGGAATATTAATTATTCGTGAAGACAAATCGAAGATTGGTTTAATGATCATCGGTAAGCTAAAAGCCCATAGATACCACAACCTAAATTGGCTTAAGCTTTCGTAGCCGTCTTATGGGTCTATCTATCTTATGAACACTACTAATATCTACACATAATCATGGCGTTTGGAAGAGCGCTAAGCTATATCTGGAACCGATTTAAAGTAAAAATCGTGGCAAAAACCCGTGGAAGAGTACTGTTTATGAACTGAATACCCTATTCCTCCTTAACATATAAGGTAGAAGTCTAGGTTACATATAAATGCATCATAAGCAAAAGTATCAAACCTTGTATGCTTGGGAGATGCCAGTCATCATCAGTTGCGAGAATTGCTAGATTTTGTTTTGTAAATACAATGATATGGTGTTTCCTTCGGTTTTGGCGAGTCGTAAATAGAATTAAAACTACTTTTACACTGTGAATCGTCTATGACCACGAAAGCTGTGAATTATTCGAAAAACCAAGATTAAGCCGTAAAAGTAGCTTTAATTACAGAACGGCATATCCACAAATAACTATGAATGTCGCATTTTATGAAAATATTACAAGTGAAGTATATTTAGATGTTAATTTAGCCCGGTAATTCTAGAATTGACCAAGCCTTGATTAGTAATAAAAAATTGTAATACTTACGTCAGCAAAATGTGTAGGATTTCTCCAACGAATCCTTCGTCTTCCACTGGATATTGAGCTGCTTCACAAATAGCTCGCAGTACGCAATCGAAGCCGTTAAATCCCTTCCTTTCAAATAAAAGTTTTTAACTTAATAAAACCCGAGCAAAATGATGCCCAAAACAAAATATCTTTAGGTCAATGAACTTTTTTCACTGATTCTGGATACTGGTTTCTGAACAGCATTGTAAATTGTTATTAAAGTTTGTCTGAATGTAAAAACAAACTGATCGCATTAAGACACACTGTTTTCTTGAGATTAAAAACTAGTAGTAGGACCTCTTGTGAGTCCGCACGGGTAGGTAACACCACCCTGCCTATTTCTACCGTAAAGCAGTAATGCGTTTCGGTTTGAAGGGTGGGGTAGCCGTTGTAATTATACTGAGAATTTAGAACTTATATCTCAAGGTGGGTGGCGTATTAACGTTGTAGATGTCAATGGCTTCCAGTAACCACTTAACACCAGGTGGGCTGTGAGCTCGTCCAACCATCTAAGCAATAAAAAAAAAATAAAAAACGTGAACAACGGAAGGCTAAATTACCTTAAGGCCTTACACTACACATTGATTTCTAAATGATTAAGTGCAATTTACGGTCAGCAAGCAATAATAATTATTGATGAAGTAATTTAATATCCACATTTCCTATATTTTTTTATCTTCAAAGAGATGGCAGAAACAAAAATATCAGTAAATTAAAAAAGTTAATAATCCCCATGACGTCCCCACAAACGCTATCAAGGGTTATTATTGCCTTAAACATTGATAACTCCGCTTAACGATATGATTATAGTTAGATTTGATTTTGGTCATTGCCAAATGTTGACCTACGTTAATATCCCTTATATTGATAACATTAGTTATGGAATTCTTCGGTGCGTATACCAGTATATTACGACTAATCGCCATTTACTGGTAGAATGGGATATTGTGAGCCAGCATTTTGTATGTCGCTGCTGCTGAGTAATAATGTGTTTCAGTTTGGTCCACTCGAAATTATGGGACAATCGCTTTACAATGCAATTAAGACTTTAGCCCCAAGGCCCCAACCCTCAATGTCTCAAGGTGCGCAGCTGCATCTGAGCTGTGATGTCTATGAACTCCACTAGCCACTTAATACACGTGTAAATGTACCTAGGATTCAGCTCGTAACGGATATTGTATCGAAACAATCACTATAACGTAAACATTCCTTCAAGCTTTCTAAATCTAAACAGTATTCACCCAAATACCACGAAACGTAATCAATTTACAAATCGATTTCTGGTTTTATTTATGTCGAAGTTATAGACTGAATATAATCGCCCATTTTAGGATTTAAGGACAAGTTACGAACTCATTGGAACTTACAAATTGTATCGGTATGTGAAATACTCACGCAGTCAAAAGATCAGCGAAAGACTTATAGAAAACATATCTTTCATCTCTCCTGGCGGCTATATCAGCATCTCTCTGTTCTCTTGTGACTTCTTTATAAACATAGTACTGTGACAGTTCCGAAATATTCGCGAATTGAACGTATTGATACTGGAAGTTTGCAGCAAAAAGAAGAGCTACGTTGTCTTGCGTCTTGATTGGAGACGAGAAGCCTATCAGTAGCTGTGAAAGAAACAGTTTCGGCAAGATTAAGGAAAGAGATGCTTCACCGTGAAAAGATAGAAATGATGATTGAGCGGTCTGCGTTCAGATTCGAAGATCGTGACAACCATTATACAGTACTACTGCAGACGGACAGACGAACTAAAAAATATCTGCTAAATAAATGGTTGCCTCATTCACAGATACAAGAAGGATGCTGTATAGACATGCGGTTACAGTAGCAATTGTATTATACTAATGACGCACAAGACCGCTTTACGGTAGCAATTGGCTGCATGGTGGTACTTGCCATTCCAAGATACACCCTACGATCAGTTCGATAAGCGATACTAAATCATAAAACTTATTGAAATACCATTCAAGCTTATTATTTTATAAAAACTTTTACATTATCGTAAGATCCCTTTTATCTTATGCCAAACAGAATGGCTATGTCCAATATTTGGGAATGATATTAGGAATGAGCAAATGTAATATCTATAGTAAAATAAGCAGTTTAATATTTAAAAATCACCTTATAAGTACCTCCATATGGATATACGAGTGGTAAACTATTTATTTGCCTCTTCGTTCGTAGCTCATCTTCGATGACGTCATTACCTCCACATTCGATTCGTGGAATTAAAACAGCCAAACACACAATAAATCGAAGCATATTTTCGTATCTGGAAGGATATTTGTTTATACATTAGGTAATTCTAGCTTTTATTTAGGTAAATAAAAGCTAGAATTAAGACAAGCTTTGAGTTTTGCGTGAATTGCGTTTGATAGCAATAAGAAGACTAAAGCTTCATAGCTTACTTAATCTGCCGGGAAATATACGAATTTCCACGTTAATTACTATTATGTTTTCTTCCACTGCTCAAAGGAAGTTATCCGTTAGCGCATATGAACTTGTGGGTCGAGTTAAGCTGTGACTTTTCCGCTCATTTTAAGGTCCCTATTGCATTGTTTTCAATGGGAAACTCTTTACAATATTTTGACCCTGAGGTATCACTCCATCAAATGTTTAATTTCCTTTTGGAGTGAAGGGCATAGCTGGAGTTAAAGAAGCTTAACATTTTCTGAACAACTTGCATTCTTGCATCTTGCAGCAATGAAGAAAATACCAGATTTAAAAAGTTGAATTTAGAATGTCTTAACTTGGTTATAGTTTTTTTTTTAAATATGGTGGTATCCTCATGTGGCCATGTAAATGGAGGCGATGAAAATATTATCCGTCGTGGACTAAAGGATAAGACGTCCGGTGCATTCGTGTTGAAGCAATGCACCGGTGTTCCAATCCCAGGCGGGTACCAATTTTTCTAATGAAATACGTACTCAACAAATGTTCACGATTGAGTTCCACGGTCAAGGAATAACGTCGTGTAATAAGAATCAAACCCGCAAAATTATTATTTGCGTAGTTACTGGTGGTAAGACCTCTTGTGAGTCCGCACGGGTAGGTACCACCACTCCGCCTATTTCTGCCGTGAAGCAGTAATGCGTTTCGATTTGAAGAGTGGGGTAGCCGTTGTAACTATACTGAGACCTTAGAACTTATATCTCGAGGTGGGTGGCGCACTTACGTCGTACATGCCTATGGGCTCCAGTAACCACTTAACACCAGGTGGGCTGTGAGCTCGTCCATTTCTCTGAGATTTAACCACTAATTATTTTTATTTCTGCGTCCTTAATACGTAACGGATCATAAACCAAATGTTTTCAAAACATATGGAGATAATGACAATTAGCAACCACATAGAAGAATTTAGTAACAACGTTCTCATGGTATTATAATTTTATTCAACTTTAGTGACATTTTCGAGATTAAGCTTTGTAAAAGTTTAAAAACGATTCATTCATGAGATAAAGAACAGGCAGTGGTATCGATTCATTTACGGTTTCTGTTTAAATATTAGTATTCTACTTCTATTCTACTTATCATTGGCATCATTTTCCTACCCTTCTCCCAGTCACCTGGGGTACGCGCAACCTGTTTCCTCTTCTAACATCTCTACGCTCATTCCCTACTTACACATATCGTCTTTCACGCAGTCCATCCATTTCTTCTTTGCTCTGCCTCTTCCTCTAAAGCCTTCCACATTCATAGTTAAGACTCTCTTAACAACCTCATTGGTATTTCGTCTCATAATATGTCTATACCGTCCCAAGTACGCGCTTCTGAACATCACATCTCGATATTTTTCGCACATTTGGCGGAGTGCGAATATGTCGTCCGTTGTCCCGCGACCAGGCATGAACCCGAACTGGTTTTGGTTGATCTCACTTTCATCTCGCAATCGCTTCTCTATCACTTTTTCCCAAACATTCATACTATATGATATAAGCTTTATTCCCCGATAACTGCTACAGACTTGCACACCACCTTTATTTCTGTATATGAGCACCAGTGTACTGATTACCACTCTGTAAGGATCACTTCTTCTTGCAGCAGCTTATTGAAGAATAAAATTAGCCAATTATATCCGTCGTCTCCCAGTATCTTCGATACTTCCATTGTTATACCAATTGGTCCCTCCGATTTTCCGTTTTCCATATTTCTCACTGCTTCTCTATCTTCATACACGCTGATTTCATTCACAAGCCTGACGTTATCTTTTTAATTTTTTGTTGCTTAGATGGTTGGACGAGCTCACAACCCACCTTGTGTTAAGTGATTACTGGAGCCCATAGATATCTACAACGTAAATGCGCCACCCACCTTGAGATATGAGTTCTAAGGTATAGTTAGAACGGCTGCCCCGCCCGTCAAACCAAAGGGCATTGCTGCTTCACAGTAGAAATAGGCAGGGTGGTGGTACCTACCCGTGCGGAATCACAAGAGGTCCTACCACCAGTAATTATGCAAATTATATATTTGCGGGTTTGATTTTTATTACACGATGTTATTCCTTCACTGTCAAAATAAATCGTGAACATTTGTTAAGTACGTCTATTTCATTAGAAAAATTGGTACCCGCCCGGGATTCGAACACCGTTCCATCTCTAGATATGAATGCACCGGACTTGTTATCCTTTAGGCCACGACGACTTCAAAATCTTATCTGGCTTCCTATTAATCATCCTATTCCAGTCGTTATCCTCGTTCACAAATTTTTCAAAGTATATCTTCCAGCGCTCTGTTATTTCCTCATCTTTCATTAAAACTTTACCTGTTTCATTTTTCATACATCTAACATGATTAATATCTGTCGCTCTTTCTTCTCTAGATCTCATGATACGGTAAACTATTCTACACTTATACAGTATTCTATATCTATTATTAAAAAAAAAAATGCAATTTGACATTTTTTACAACAATTTAACATAAATATTCGATAATTTCAAAAGCATGAACCAAACGTAAGATTGGATCCGAACAGGGTTTTCGGTGAAATTCAAATATGCATATATTTATATATATAAAGCATTTCGTTGATTGTTTTTAATTCACGAGTATGTTCCGACAATTAGAAGCCAACTTAGATTAAAGGACATTATTATTGACAGTAGTCAATGCACTTTTTTATACGCACATTGTGGGTGAACGCTCTCACACTAATTTCAATCACATAATACTGGGTGGGCTGAAATTATCCTATTTAATAACAAAAGCATTCGTTTCTACCGCATTTTGATTGGAATGATAGAAAAGTTGCTGCATAAACTACATTTAATATATTAATCTTATACCTTGAAGATGTCCCCGTTAATTTCAAATTTTCAATAGATGTTGGCCATTAAAGAAAAAAAAGAAAGCCGAAAAAAATAATGAAAATGCTTACCTCTTTGGACCCTGGCAACAACTTAACGAACATAACATGAGACGTAATGTTCTTAGGAGTCGCATACTGAAATCGCCAATCAAGTTAATACTCAAATAAATTACCTGATCTGCACTCTCTATGCTACGACACTGCGTAAAACTTCAGAACTAGTTGTTTCAACAAAAAGTTCATCTATGTCAATGAAGTATTTCCGTGCTGTATGGTCTGGGCGTCAATGCACTCGTTGCTCCGTTTTCTGCTTATAATTCCATAAGGCTACATGTACATGTGTCTGAACGATGACAGCTCAAAATCTTTACGTAAAGCCTCCAATCCAAACATTAAGGCGCGTAGTATCGCTGAAAGGAATTATTTTATGGGATTTACCATCTTTAGATTTACCACACTCTGAATACGTTTACATTGGTATTGTCATGAACACTTGTCCAAAGATTATATTATTTTAATTAAGTGTCGAATTTCCTATAAAATTGGCTAGTTACTAGATTATTAGGTTGTAACTAATATTACCTATTATTGTAAATTAAATTAAATATAATTAATGTGCCATAAGGCACTCTATTACTTTAATTATATTGCTACAATCAACATAAGTTCTGATTCAATAGAAAGAATCTCAAAAGAGTTTTTTTTACAATATATTATAAATGAACTTGCAAATAATAAGATTAGAGAACATAAATATTTATCAAATCATAGTTTACGAATTCATAATTGAAGTATTTTATTCCTAGGAGCTATATTAGTTGATGATTCCAAGCATACATTTGGCGATCTCTTGAAAGTCTCATCAAATAGTTTGTAGCTGTAGCAAATAGTAGAGTTCTCACCCAGGAATTTCGGATTCGATACTGATGTTTCGGAACTATATCCCGCTTCCCATACAGAGTGTTGGAACAACCCAGATTGGTAATGAAATTAGTTAATATTAACTAATAGCTACTACCAGCAGCACCTTGGCGATATATTTACTGACAGTCTTTAAACCTCTAACTTTGTCAATGATGTCATTAAGTACAGATTAATTATTACGAGATTTTTTTATCTTTCCTATTGCTGCAGCAGTGCAATTGATTTCGAGGCCAACCTTTTACTATCTTCTTTGAAATATGAGGTCAAATTAACCGCTGTCTTACCCTTCAAAACGGAATTATGGACCCTGCAAATGCGGACTTAAATTATACCCCACAAAATACACGGACATGAAGATAAGCCTTCATTTATTGTAATGTTTAAATGTAGCATATTTTTTTACATTCCTTATTATATACGCACAGTATGTGCACAGGTTTATCTTCGTAAATCCGAGTAGTCATGTGACTGTGCCCACCGAGCGTCGGGCACTAATATGTTTATCCAACAACAAACGTGTTTGTAGAGCTTGTTAACTCTGACGTATTACGTGTGTGGCGATTGCTATCAGTACACTCGTACATTCTGGAAGAATTTCAGTGAAAATAATTCTTTGTTTCGTTTGAACTAACTTAATAATTATGTGTGCTAAATAACTATGGAACATCAAATATATTATCTACATTTTTATAAAGAATATAATTTTCAAAATGGTGTCAATTAAGTGTTTATAATTCAAATCAAATCAAATCAAATCAAAAAAGTTTTATTCAACATAAATGAAAGTACATACTTGTTGAACGTCAAAAGAATTACCGCCAATTCACAAGAATTAGCCTCCGTCCTGAGAAGAATTGGCAAGAAACTCAGCGGGCATGTTTTTTTTTTTTTTTTTTTAAATATTAGATTTTTATTTTTATTTTAAATATTATTATTTTTTTAAATATTCATATTACAATAAGTAATTATAACATAACAATTTTACAATATTGAAATTCCCGGAGCGAGCAACTCATTCCCACTTTGTGCAATCTTCTAGATAATCATTGACTTTATAGTAAGCTTTATTGCACAGATGTTCTTTAATAGTTTTCTTAAACCTATGTATATGTAGGTTCTGAACATCTTGTGGGATTTTGTTGTACAGGCGCAATTAAGTAGTTTTGCGGCCATGAATGTTTTAACTTTTAATGCCCGACTAAATATTTCGGATATTTAGGAATTGGTATTCAACAATAGCAATACCACCACCATCGGTAAGTAATGTTGTAAACGTAATAAGTCCGTTTTTCGAGTCGGCCGACCAAGTGACGCTCAGATCTCAGTTGATTCAACATCACGATGTCCAAAAAATATCTCCTAAGATTATTTGGCTTTCTTTATCTGTTCCCTTACGCATATTGTGCCACTGAAGCTAAACTTCAAAGTGAATCGTTGCAAAGGAATCGAAGACAACTGCTGTTCCCAAATAGCACTTTATTACAGGTTTCAAAAACTTATCTATTTAATAGTATAATGCATAAAAATAGTCTGTAGCTGAGTGCACAAAAGATAGCGATCATGACCTTAATGTTAAGTTTTACCGAAAGCTATAGATGTAGCAACAATGTATAATGGCTATGACGCCTTTGATTCTTCAATACACAATTATAATAGGACCTACAATATATCCTATCACTGGTTATTTCGCGAATCTATAAAACTGGTCAACCTGTTATTGATTAATCCATTTTATTTTATTTAAAATCGTTTTTCTCTATTCCACGTGTTTGACTTAGCCAGTAAGTTTCCTATAATATTATTATCTTCTTTTTCCTGTTGATCATTATTTCTAGCACCTGAGAAATAAATATGTACAACCGCCATCATCTATTTACAAGTTGATTTCAAAGCAATTCTTCTACTTACGTGACAGATTCAATGTGATATCCTAATTTTGTGCTTATTCATCGGAAAACAAGCGCCACTCTCTATTGATGTTCAATTATTTGGATCAATACAAATGTGCCTCGTTCGAGTTGATCCGGGCTTCGATTATCTCGATTGTTTCATTCAATTTGAATGTAATTATTTAGGGCGGATCTAAATCGTCACTCTATTCAAATTTCAATTTATTATAATAATTAATCACCTCACACTGTACAAGTATATACCTACATGTTGTTTCTTTGAGCATAAATTTGAATGCTATTCATGCGTTGAACTAACCTATAGTATATTTTCAAGATTTATCTATATTTCAACTGAATACGGAATGAATTATCTTCCACTATGTTTCCTTATAAGCAAGCGACCAAGAGGCAGGAACCCGACCCGTTGGACGGACCAGATTCGTGCAGCCCTTGATACAACAGTGCACGATGCTCTGCACTCAGCTGCAGATAGGAACAGATGGCGGTGCATTATAAAAAACAAACTGTTTCAAGGCCATGACCACGACCCTCAGTAATGAGGAAACCGACGCAAGGAGCAGGGGGATGTTTCCTTATTCTTACAACATATTGTTTGTTTGATTTCAAAAGATTCCTTAGCAGTAGGCAACAACTTCACTGTTCCCCTGATATTGCTTATGTCCATTGACTACTTAGTATTAGGTGCACAATATTTACATTCCTTTGAAAGTGTACATATATTATATTACTTACTTCAGACATGTATCGAAACGCACCAAAATCATTCATACATGAGATAGTATTTTTATTTTTTTATATTTTTGTGACTGTCGCTAAGTATTTTATTGCTTATATGGTTGGACGAGCTCATAGCCCACCTGATGTTAAGTGCTTACCGGAGCCCAGAGACATCTACAACGTAAAAGCCGCCGCCCATCTTGAGACATGACTTGTAAGGTCTCACTTTTAACAGTACTACGGCTGCGCATTACTGCTTCTCGGCAGAAATAGGCAGGGTAGCGATACCTACCCGTACGGACTCACGTCCTACAACCAGTAAATGTGTGAACAATCGTCAATTATAACTATTCGAATGCTACTAATTTTACCTTGTTGGTGTTACGATATAAACCCACGCTAAGGTACCTACGATTAGCTACGATTGATAATAATCGACTTATATCGAAATTTATAAAAGATAACTACAAACATTATTTTATATTTAACATATAGACTTGAGTATAAAATTGATATTACAATAATTATGGCAATGCTACATTTATATTAAAATCAATGAGTTAAATTTAATTTTAATTGTTCGGAACTATGTATTTTTTTCGCTAATTTATTGATACCCCATAGCTTTCTACTTAAAACAATAAACTTAAGAATACTATTTAAAACTTAGCTACGTATGTTTTTTTTTATTTCATGATTAGGCAGAAGAGCATACGGCCCACCTGATGGTAAGTGGTTACCGTCGCTCATGGACGTCAGCAATTCCAGGGGCAGAGCCAAGCCGCTGCCTACCGCAAAGAAGAATTTAGAACAATACAATTCTAATAATTTTATTTATTTATTTATAATACTTCATTTATTATTAACATGGACGGACTTACATAATCCTTAAAATTCTTTATCAGTCAATCAAAGTTAGTGCAGAATAAACAATGGTAGGTGCATTGAAATGCAAGTCAAAACACAAACAAAATTTTTATGAATCCACAAAACCACTACTTTCTTTCTATTCGATAAAATTCAAAATCGTAGAGTGTGCAAAAAATATTATAATAACGTACGAATTAAATTTTCAGTTCAACGCCGGCATCGGAACCCCCAGTCCTGTGAAGGATATCAACGTGAACTTCGCCTTTCAAGCTAATTTCCAACTACCATGGAACAGAAGCCAAATTCCAGTCGACATTCTATTAGCCAATTCAGGGTACGATGGACCTTCTAGACAGATCAGGGATATAGACAATATGAATAGTGGTAGTAGCTACGATAATGATGCCCGCCTGTACCACTTCTACAAATATATTGAGGATATGTTGAATAGGTGAGTTTATTTGATGATGTTAAGCTACACGTGCACATTCTATCAACTTGCTATCACAGCAAAGTCATCGTGCGTTCATCATTGAAATTATTTTAATTATTTTTATATTTTAACTAGCTTTTGCCCGCGACTTCGTCCGCGTGGAATAGTTCACAAATAATGCTTTAATATAGAAAAAATTTGGTTAGCATAAAAAACGTTATAGTGAGCCAACCTTAACATATAGACATATGCTGTCGCGGACTTTTTTTTAGATCTTTTAAAGGGGAACAATTCTGTCATACATTATTTTAGCGAAACTTTAACCGTTTCTGCAGCGCACGTAGCGGAAGCTCTCAAAAGGGAAAAAACCCGATTTTGAAACATTATTGGTGCTCCGCTTTTATTGGTCTTAGCGTAATGTTACATAGCATATAGCCTTCCTCAATAAATGGGCTATCTAACACTGAAAGAATTTTTCAAATCGGCCCAGTAGTTCCTGAGATTAGCGCGTTCAAACAAACAAACTCTTCAGCTTTGTAATATTAGTATAGATAATCTTACACGATCATATTTAATTTCCTATACATCTGTATCTTCAACTAATATATATATATTTATGAAGAAATGAATTTGCTAAGTCTTCGTAATAGTCGTTCTAAATATATGTTAGGTATAAGGTAGTATAAGGTAATAGGTATTAAGTTTTAAACAAATGTTAGATCCCAGAGGATTTGAACTCTGCCACATTATATCGATACGAGTAACAAGTACATCGGGCATCTTATAGACCAGGCCATAAGAAAGTTAGTACTGGCTTGAAACTTTGCTGTTTTTGTACTCCAGGGAAGATGTTGTCTCGGTTCGGGAGATTGCACGTGAAATATCCCAATAATTAACATAGCTTTGAACGTGCATATCCAATATTCATATTTAAGTGAAATTCAGAGAACGTAAACTACGAGAACATAGAATTGAAAAAACATAAAACACGTGTGGCACCGCGGTAAAGCTATTGCATAGCATTTTTTATCAACTTACGCAATTATAATTAGACAATAATAATTTAATATTAAAACAATATTAAAATAAGACCACGCCATATTTATAAACATTAACAAAAGCAAAACATTAACTGTCCCCTTCGCACTCATAAGCTAGACCGCGCGAGAGAAAGATGGGCAGACTTTTCATGATGCGCATGCAGTGCGACGTCACGCCGCACGCTTAGTCACAAACACTACACAAGCGCAACGTGTGAATTTCATGTGTTAAACGCGAGCTACATGGTAAGCAGAGTGGGGGGTGTTAGATTTTATTTTCGTTACGAAATTTCATGATTCGGTCGCAGCGCTCAAAGCCCGCGATAAAAACTATGCAATAGCTTAAAAACATTTTTTTTGTACAATCAATTTATCTGGTGGCTCTCGTAATATACGGCTTTGATCGATAATACTGTTCTTTATACGGTTTTTTATTTCTATTCTATTTAACTATGTAAATTTATTACTCTGTTTAGTATAATTCTAATAAAGTATTTCTACTTCTTTCATATTCGGCTTAAAAGTTTATTGAACTCAGAAAACAGTTAACTCCCTGTATCAGAGAGTTAGTCGGAGCCCCGAAATCACGACTTTTATATTGACAAGAAAAATGTTTCTTGTGCTAATGTTGCTAATTAGAACTAATCGTAAGGTATTGGGAATAGTCTAGTTTTCAAACCGCTTAGAACCGTAAATGGTGTCCAACAAAATCTCTATTAATTACGAATTAAATATCACAAGATTCCTATAACTAGAAATTTATTATTTGCCATTTCTTTTTCCCTTTTCTCTTATTCTCACTTTATTTTATTCGAGAAAAATATATACTTTTAGTTTGCAGAATTTAAATAATACCAAACATCGTATCAGTACGATTATATTATATAATCATCATATGTTCATCGTGATATGTATATTATTAACCTAAAATATATACATATAAACTTAAAACTTAAAAATTTTTAACTTTTAATTATAGATTGATTTACTAGAGAAAAACACTCAACGTATTTGGATAAAAATTCGCGGAAAATTAATTCTCGTGAGATACTTACGACATGGCAAATGCGGGCTGCGACTAATTCTAATACAGCTCATTTATTATTTGTCCGTCTCCTTACTCTTCATTCTTGCACTATCCTTCAAAGTGCATATACTCGCGATGTTTACCTCAGCTAAAGCAGCTTAAACAGCTTTTACTGTGGCTTATTACCCAATTGCTATTTATCATGAGAGATCACCAATTATTCGTATTAGTTTTCATCAAGTGAATTCCACATTAACAAAATGGATGAATAATCCTAATGGTCAGGTTAGGTGGTTACCGGAGCCCATAGACATATACAATGTAAATGCCACTCCCCACCTCTAGACATGAGTTCTAAGGTCACCGTCTTTACAGAACAGCGGCTGCCCCACCTTTCGAAAATTCTAAACGCATTACTACTTTACAGCAGAAATAGGCAGAGGCGTGGTACCTAACCGTGCGGACTCACAAAACGTCCTACAACCAGTAAAAACTAATTTTACCAGTAACAATTAATTTTTGACGTCCACTTTTTTGTCGCAATCAACAACGACAAAACAAACAAACGCTTATTACGATTCCCCTTCAACAGGCACCTATAAATCACTCCGTGACATTCGGAAAATTGGAATTGACGAAAGTAATTTGCGTGAGAAACGCTTCCGAAAAGTATTGAACTGTCGGTATGCGATAAATCAGCTGAAAGCGATATCTTACCCGAGATCGGCCGCGGGAGTAATACGATAAACAGCGGAATAACTTCAAAAATAAAACAAACACAATCAGTATATATTACCGTGCCTTTATTTATCTGCAGTCTTAGATAATTGTTAATGTATAACATACAAAGTACGATGCAATTACGATATAAAATATATAGATTGCAACACTAAAATTGGAAAAATCAGATGATCTTACATGAGAAAAGCCTTTTCAGGTGTGTAATCCCGGCTTTCTTGAACCAACTTCTAAATCCCGTCTAGGTATTTACATACAGTTTTTCCACCTATAATGCTTGCTCACATTCTATAATCATAATTTATTCATCGAACAGGACATAGATTATAGTATCATCTAAATAGAAATAGACAAAGACAAAATTATTCCAAACCTTTTTCTTCTCTATTTGACTATTGACTTATTGTTTAGTGTATTATTTAGCTAACGATGGGCTTTAGTGGATCAATATAAATATTCGGTGACCACTAAATGTTTTCTCCACGTTTTCAAGAAAAAGTGTAATGTACCAAACCAATCTGAGTTTTAAGGGGTCAATAACTATAATTCAATTTCGACCAACGAACGAACACTAGTCGTTTTAAAAGCCACCCAAAGGACTATTTTAATTTTAATTCGTACCATTTCTCATTTCAGTTTCGGCTACAACGGAACGGCTTGTGTGAAGAAGACATTATGTCAACTAGGTTCAGAGCCTCTACATTCCGACGACGACGAAGATCTGTTGCATGAATTAGCTACGTTTGTTTTAAAGTTAGTACTTTTTCAACAAGATCCTCGCTAAGTATTAAGTGAATATTAGTGGCGAATTATTATTATTAGCATTGTTGTAGTATTTATCCAGATATCTATGACTAACGGTCACTGATCCCCACCAGCAAAAATCTCACTGAATATCTTGATATGGAAACAAGACATTTCAAAAAAAAATTACGTAGCCTATATCATGCTGGAGTCATGGTCCAGACGGCTGGCTGATCCTTCGGCTGGTCGTAGGACCGTCGAGGCGATTCGCCCGGTCCTTGTGGATTGGGTGAATCGTGACAGAGGACGCCTCACTTTCCGGCTTACGCAGGTGCTCACTGGGCATGGTTGTTTCGGTGAGTTCCTGCACCGGATCACAGCCGAGCCGACGGCAGAGTGCCACCATTGTGGTTGCGACTTGGACACGGCAGAGCATACGCTCGTCGCCTGCCCCGCATGGGAGGGGTGGCGCCGTGTCCTCGTCGCAAAAATAGGAACCGACTTGTCGTTGCCGAGTGTTGTGGCATCGATGCTCGGCGACGACGAGTCGTGGAAGGCGATGCTCGACTTCTGCGAGTGCACCATCTCGCAGAAGGAGGCGGCGGGGCGCGTGAGAGACGCACAATCCCGCCGCCGTCGAGCGGGGGCCAGGGAGGCGGATTTCGCCCAAGCCTTGGCCCTCTAAGTGTTTCGGGTCCCCCTCACATGTCGGTCTGGGGACCGGCGAGGGGGGCCTAAGAAGACGACGTGCAAGCTGCTCTGCACGCGTTTTACGCAAGAGCATCCGGGTGATGGAAGGCCGGCTATCCTCGACCCACGCTGGTTCTGGCCCAGCGGGGTATTCCGTAGGGTAACCCACTCTAACCGGCGCCATCTAGGCGGGCTTCGGACAGTCTGCCGACCGAGAGGGCTGGTGGTCGTGGCGCCGACGACCGCCAGTCCGGCGTCCCGAGGGGGAGGGCGATGGGAGAGATGTGCTCCGCACTAAACGCTTCACTTTCCCCCCTTTGCCTTGTCATGAGTTCTGTCTCATGCGAGGTTTGGACGTTGGTTGTTGAGCGACAGGAGGTTTTAGTCAGTTCGACTCTGACATACCCCGCCCAGTATCCCCAGAAAAGGGCGGAAGTCCGGCGATTTCCTCCTGACATAAAAAAAAAAAAAAAAAAAAAAAAAAGCCTATATCACAATTCTGCACACGCCGTTATACCACATCAAAAAACTTGAAGATGGTAAAGCAAAGGCTCAGCCAGGAGTGGTGGGATTTGCTAACAGCTGCTCGAGTGCCTCCAAAGGGGAGCTAACGACTCAAGGGCAGCTGCTTCACGAATGTACTACCGGATCGGAATCGCGATCCGCTGAGAAGATCCTATGAGAAACTCAGCGGACTGATGTATAGTTTAGGTTGCACGTCGAACTCTGCCGAGTTCGATGAGTGCGGTTACTGGATTCCCTAAGTCTGCTCCTAGAGTTAGAGCTGAAAAGGTCTAATGCAAGAGTTATTGGATCTAATTGATCCGCAAAGACGCATCTAGGGCATCGACGGTGACTGTCTCCTGCATGGTCAGGATTCGAGGAATAGTCAACGAACAAACGATAAGGCGATTATCATGACGCATTGCCTAATCGAAATAACATTCCGACGCTGACTTCATATGTTTTCATATGAGTGTCTTCGCAGAGCCCTTGAATACTTTGGTCAAATTGCACGGAAGAATGGTAGCAATCTCGAGAGGCTCATCGTGACTGGTAAAGTAGATGGGAAAAGACCTCGGGGGCGCAGCCCAATACGTTGATACGACCAGATCCGCACCGCTCTTGATTCCACGTTTCACAACGTCCTCCACACCGCCAGAGACAAGAATGGATGGAGAAAGATCGTGCGTGCAAAGATGATACAAAAGGGTGGTCACGACCCTCAGCAAAGAGGAATACGACGCAAGGAGGAGAAAGAGTGTGCGGGCCGCGTGAGCGAATATCACACTCGCGTAAGTAATGACGGGTCGTATGCAAGTTTTGTAAAGTGTCACCTTATTCCGAAGGGACATTTTACTCCGCTGCATATCCTGGGGCAGAGTCTGCCGAGAATAAACGCGGCATGGTCGCGGACTGATTTTATATGCGGGTGCAATGTCGTGGATGCATCCAGGGTGACTCCCAGGTACTTAACCTTCCTGGCTCAGGGAATAGGTTGGCCGAAGAGGGTGATGGGGGTGTGGGATTTGTCCTCCTAATGCGGAAGGGAATCCGTGTAGAGTTTCCCCTTTGAAATAGCACCGGTGTGCTTTTCTCTGGGTTAACTTGTCACCATTTTCGTTTACCGGGCTTATGTATGCCGAGTACATCTGCTTCTTTCCACACCGCGAGAAAGATACAGATACGTCATAGCGGTATTGAAAATAAATGCCAAGATCACGATGAGTTGGGCGGGTAGAAGCTTAATAACACAGTTAAATATACTGTCGGAACCGGGAGGCTTGCGAAGACTTAGGTCTTTGATTAGATCTTTAACTTCTGTCGGGGTGGCGGATCAACTTATGTCAACCAGCTGTAACAACCATACATAAATTGTTTCATTTTTTTTTATTAACTGGAAATGGCATTTTATTGTGACTGATATTAAAATTAAAATTATTGGAATACATTTATCTTATTTTCAATTATAGAGCTATGTTACTGTTTATTTGAATGCTATCAACATAATCTTAAATATTATCTTCTTGTTATTTATCTTCTTGTTTCAGTCCACAAAACGACTTAATCCATCAATCAGTCCAGCAGAAAGAGACATTCCCGTACATAGAAGCGTATAATCTAGGTCAAAAATCGGAAGATTGCTTGAACAGTTACCAAGAATGCAACGCGTCTTTTGTCGATCTATTCACTAAGCAGCATGATCCATCGTGATTTAAAGATTATTTTATTAAGCGCCGTAGTTGACTCCATATTTAGAATAGTAAATAAAATAGTTTCATTAATCTTTGCCTTTTAATCGATTTTTTTTTTGTTTGATGGGTGGACAAGCTCACAGCCCACCTGGTGTTAAATGGTTACTGGAGCCCATAGATATCTACAACGTAAATGCGCCATCTATCTTGAGATATAAGTTCTAAGGTCTCAAGTATAGTTACTACAGCTGCCCCCACCCTTCAAACCGAAACGCGTTACGGTTTAATGACAGAAATAGGCAGGGTGGTGATACCTACCCGCGCGGACTCACAAGAGGTCCTACCACCAATAAAACGATTTAAACTCTAGCTCCAAACAACGTTCAGGATAAGGAAACAACATCTTGTGATATTTACTCCAATCGGCATCTTTGGTTGCTTTTTATATAAAGACAGACAAAACCGTTTTTTTTTCATTCTTCAAACTACAAATATTTAGTTTTCTTTATCGAAATAAACATTTAACTATTGTACTTAATTATGTTTTTTATATTATGAGAAATAGCACGTTCAAATAACTCAGCGTTATTGTCAAAATAACGTCAGATCAAAAAAAATGGAAAATTTGCTACTACGAGTACTCATACATTACATGAAATATGCAAAACATTATCTAGAATTTGACTTGAAATTTAAAGTAAATACGAAATGAGATAATAAATATGAAAACATAAAAGTTATGATTAAAGTAATATCATAATTTGAGATAGCTAACGGTGAACGTAATGTTCAGATATAATACGTATTCTCTGGACTTAAAAAACAAAATTTCGATGTACCAAAAAATAACCATGCGTATATCTTCCTATCTACCTTTAAACGAGCAATTCTTGTATATATATTTATAATCTGAATCTCGGAAACGGCTCCAAAGATTTTCATAAAATTTTGTATACAGAGGATTTCGGGGGCGATAAATCGATCTAGCTACCATTTATTTTTAGAAAATGTTGTTTTATTCGTGTTTTCAATAATCAACTCTTCCCGACATCTATTGGTGAATAATAATACTATTTTTCTTAATTGAGGGCAACTAACCGATTTAAAGACACAACAAAATGGCGTTATCAAAAAAAAAAAAATACGAGCAAAGCTCGGTCATCATCTATTCATTATTTAATTTACTAGATTTAGCTTAAACTGGTTCAATTAGGTCGCATTTAAATAGAAGAAGACCGACAAATATAAATGGATCAATTAAAGCAATTTAATATTCTAAAACCTGATTCCGCTAAATCAATGATTGACGTGGAACATGCAATGTCCATTTCGAAAAGTTATTGAAATGTTTCATGAAGGGTATTTGATTAGGGCAGAATTTATCATGACATGAGGAGCATAAAGTCACAACATGGCTGGCTTTGTATCTATTTGCATTTGTCTATTTCTTGGGATCTTGAACCATATAGTATAATTTTAGGTCAATTCTTCTAAGAAGCCTCATAATCAAATGGTCATGAACTTATATAGAGCACATTTCAGCAAATTACAATTTGAAATCGCGATATACTGGGTATACTATTACAGTTATAGAATTACCTTTGAATTTAATTAATGAGTTTCTAAGTGGTGAGTTCAATAATAATGTATAATATAGATGGCGCAATAACAGCGATAGGTTAAAACAAATTTGGGTTAAAAATTGGCGCTTTTAGCGCTGTACGGAAATAACTAGTGCTGAGCGTTATTAATTTCCTCCGCGTTCTGGGAGCTCACAGGCTTTTAAAGTTTTTGTTGTTTATTTTGTTTCCATTATTTCCTCAATAAATTAATTTCGCCATTGTTTTTGGTGTTTTCAGTTTAAATAGTTCTTTCATTTTGTTTACTTATATTTATATTTTTGTAAAGTTGTCTTAATTATTATATTTAGTAATAATTGTCTAATTCGTTTGTATTTTACTAATGTTTAGAATGGTGTTATTTGTTAGTGTGTCCAAAGTAATGCTTCTTTTCTCATTTTTTTCTTGGTTCCTTTAATTCCATTTTATCTGGTTTGCTTGTGAGCCGTGAATAGCAATTTTGTTATTTAGTTATTAACTTTTATGTGACTTGTGAAAAATCAATACTTATAAAAACTGAACACAATGGAGACACCGCGGCTCATCCAAACATGATGATGCATGAATCGAATTATGCTTAATCACTGTAAATAAAATAAAACACTTATTCATAATTGCTTTATTCATACGTTCTACATAATTATTCTCGGTGTCAAGCTTGGATTGGTCGACACGGGAAATAATTTGGGCTGCCGATTTAATTCTAGCACGAGTACTTGTATGCAACAAAATGTCACAATTTGACAAAGGGTAATTGAATTTTTCGTTATCGAATGATTATTGAAAATTAAACAATTATATTATGTTAATGGAAAAAACTAAGTGAAAATTCCGAATTTATGCAAAGTATCAACGCCGATTCTCGTGAACGTATCTAAGACAGAGCCCTCGCACTCTGGGAAGATATTTTCGCAATTCCCTCCTGCTTCTCTACCGAGACGCTCTGCGGCATGATATTCGTTGTCGGTATGATGGGAGAGACTGTCTCTTGTTGTCGATGGTCTGAAATGTTTAGTATTTTCAATGAAAAAACCTGTTTTAGCATTAGTAGTGTATCTTTGTAGTGCATCCACAATGTTTGCGACATCTCACACCGATGACTTCTTTGCAATAATGCGGAAGAGAAGTGCATCGTTATTGCGTCGAGTTCGTGACAGTGGCAACAGTCTTTTGAGAATCATATCGAGCAAGATCGAGGGACTGCTGATCAATAGCCTTTGCAGTAGGCATTTGGAAGGAGAAAAAAATAAAATAAAAAATGTAATGGTTTAAAATGTATATATATAATGAGAGTTATGTGTTAGATTTTTTAAGTCACTAACATAGATATAAGTAATTACTACTAACAAAATGTTATGGTTTTAAAAAACAAAACTGAAATAAAGAATTAATAATAATAATAATAATTAGTTAAATAGTTGAACCCGCTCAGAACCCACCCGGTGTTAAGTGGTTAACGGAGCTCAAAACATGAAAGTTACCTACCACCTATCTCGAGACAAGTTCCAATTATTATAGTGTGATCAAACCGGATACCATCAGTAAATATGCAAATTACTATTTTTGAGTTTGATTTGACACAATGTTAACAACTTTGACACAATATTTATTATTCTTTCATGGTGGAGGTCATCCGTGAATGTATGTATTTAAATACATATGCCTTTAAAAAAATTTGATGTTACTGTGATAATATATCATTAAGCATAAAAATATGGTGAAACTAGCAAGAGACCTAATTTATAAAAAGACAAAGTACACGTTAATTCAATTTACAATTTATTGTAAATTATTGCCCTTCACGCCAAATGCAAAGTTATATTACTAAATAGTTCCTTTTCGTTCCGGTTGGTAGGTCTTATTGTGAGGTCCGTGCGACCAAATATCAATCAATACCTTGCCTGTTTCTAGTAGTTCTTTCGAAGTAGGCATGCATTTTGGTTTGAAAGATGACATAGCGGTTGTTTAATATTACTGAAACTTCGACTTCAAACCAAAAGGTCGGTGGTAGTCTTTAGGTTGACCATTTAACATGAGGTGCGCCGTGAGCTGGCTCATCCATCAATACACTAAAAAACTTAAAAACATGGCACTGTACAAGTCTGATTCTGAACTCTGATACCTGTACAACCCATTTACACATATTGATTGCTATTAAAAAAAATTGTGCTCGTTATTAAAACAGTTTTAAATGTAATTAAAAGACGTACTGAGTATTCAATGACGTCATCAATTATGTCCTTACAATTAGCAATGTTTCCGTACATAATACAACAAATCGCGTACACTAAATAGACCATATTTTTTACCTATTTATAATAGACTAACAATAATTTACTTAGAATTGAAAGGACAAAATAATTTTATTTTTATTTCCACAAGCTATCTCAGTGCATCGTTTACGTAAATTTTGTAAGCACACAATTATCCAGATTATTTTTTAATGAAACGAAAACGCATGCGAACTTCAAAGCAACATAAAATGAAATCGTCGAGCTCTAAAATTTAAAGGCACGACTTAAAATTCACGAAAGCCCTTTCAGGAGACTTTCATTCAAATCAAGCACTTACGTGAATAGTATATGTCCAATTTCACCTAGCAAGCCGTTCTCGTGTGTAAAGGGAACCTCGGCAGCCTCGCAGATTGTTCGAAGAAGGCAGGGTCGACCCGTGTACCCGTATCTGAGAATTTTCAATGCACATCCCAATAAAATATTCCGAAGAATTTCCGTACGACTTTAACGGGCTCCAGTGAGAATTTAAATTCGATTGCTGCAGTTTCTGTGCAATGGAGATTTTTAATAGTTTGAAAAGCTTCCTGTGGACCGTTGGAAGTGTCAACGTTCTTCATAGCAGGCGTGGACGAGGTGATATCGATACACTGTGCAAGATTTGTGTTTTATTTACTTCGTGCAAGTGATAACTCGGAAACTTTTATGCTCTATGGTTGTATTAATTATTAATAAATAATAGTTTAAAAAATACGCTTTTATAGAAAATCCAATTAAAAAATAGAAAATAAATTTTAATAAATTTGAATTAAAAATAGTGTAAAAAAAAATATATATATTTTAAATAAATATATTTTCTATTTTTTAGTTGGATTTTCTATAAAAGCATATTTTTTTAGTTTTTTTAAACTATTATTTATTTTTTATTTTTTTGTTGAATTTATTAAATTCATATTATATTCAATAAAAAAATTTAAATATTGCATTGTCATCGGTCCTTAATAAGTATGCCAAATTTCGAGTTAATTTGAGATGATGATTTAATTTTTCATTTCATACCACATTTCCTGAGCTCAAGACCGAGAAGTAAGACACATCTACTACATCTTTATTAAAAAGTCATTCAACCTAATCCCGACATTCCTACTTTACAATTTCGCTCGAAATACCTATACGAATTTTGATTTTTAAATAATATCATGTAGCCATAGAGAACGTCATATAGAAAATCAAACATTTTGTGGGATTACTGCAGTACTTATTCTGATCCATTTACTAAGCCAATGCTTGCCTGTAAATCTAATAAGCCATAAAATAAATATAATGTCAAATATAAGGTCAATGAAACCTAATTTCATTAACTCCTATTTTACAATCTACAAAAAAATCAAAGTAAACATAATTTGAAATTATACCCAGCTACACAAGGAAACGAAGTAGTAGAAGTACATTTAGCACATGTTCAAATTTACCTCTCCACCATATGCTCCAAAATCTTATAGAAGTCCCATCGATTCATTCTCTGAGGCTCTTCTTCTTCTAAGTTATTTTTGTCTATCAACTCCTGTCTTCGTATAGCCTCTTCTAAGGGCAATTTTGTACTATCGTCATCATCAGCGTTTAAAATTCCACCTTCAGAATAAATTAAAGATCTCTTGCGTCTGTCATCGAAAGTAATGTCGATCAATGTATTGTTTTCATTATCTGTCTCATCGTCTAAACTATTTTCTTCATCTAAATGTCTTAAGGTTTCTACGTCATTGTTATCCTCGAGGCTAGATGAAGCATCATCAGCTATTGTTACGCTCTTATCAGGTGTATCACCATTCATATCTCTTGATACGGTACTAGCAAATCCGTAAATACGGCTGGTATATTCTGTACTGTTTGTTGGTAAATCATATTGGAATTTGATTACAGTGCCAACGGTTACGGACGCCTCTTTCAAATCGACTGGTATACCGACACCAATGATGAACTAAAATTGAATATAAAAATTATAGTACAGTACAGGTACTACAGTATCTTAAATAAGATTTTATTATGAGGTTTTTTTGTTACATAAAAGAATTAACTAACTTTATGAACTCTATAAACTCTATTTTGGGTATAAAATAATATTTCAACAGATCGTAATGATCGTGCTTAGTGGCGTGCAATCGGAAAGGTTTTGTCCAGCAGTGAACTGCTATATCCTGATGATGGGGATGATGAAACAAATAGTAAGTAATTTAAATGGACACAAAGAAAAAGTGACTATTTCTTTAAATTAGAATCATTGTGATCACATAAGCACATGCTACAAATTTCTTTTCATATTTTAATTTAAAAAAACTGTTACTACTTTTATGTCGTTAATGACGAACGTTATCAAGTCTTAAGCGGTATTAAGCGATTACTAGAGAATATACATGCCACAACGTTAATTCTGCCTATTTCTGCCATGAAGCAGTAATGCATTTCGGTTTAAAGGGTAGGGCAGCTATTCTACTGCAAAACCTTAACCAAACTCATTATAACTGAAACCTTAAAATTAAACTCATGTCTCAAAGTGGGTGGTACAATTTACCTTATTGATGTCTATGGGCTCCGGTAACCATTTAACACAGGATAGACCGTGCGCTCGCCCACACAACTAAGCAATAAAAAAAAATTAAAATGTCAAAGTCTCAAACCGTAACATGTGATTGTTACGCGGAAGAAATATACATTTGGAACGTTAGAAATTGTGTGCGAACACAAAAAAGACGCCCAAACACTACAATAAAAAAGAAACAGAATAAAACAAGGAGATAATCAAGCAAACTCGACTAGAAAATTAACTGATTTTACCGAAACTCTCCTGAGAGAAGAAATACAAAGTGCGCAAACGAAATGAATAAAAAATATACAGCTCAAAAGGCGGACAGAAGCTAATTGCATTCAAATACACGAACAAAAAAGAGCTATGCTTCGTTAAATCCTATCCGTTGTGTAAAGACAACATCATTTGCCTAAGTTAATGTAAATTCTGTAAAAAAAATACCTGAGCTCTCGCTGGGCCTCCGTCGGGGTAGACTAGGTATCTTTTTTGTCGGCTCCCTTCGCTCAGAGACGCGAAGGCAAACAGAAATATAGGCAGGTACATCGTTTCCGCGTGAAGCAACGTCGATGTGTAAATACTGTGTAAGATAAAGTGGATGTTTGCTGCGCCTTCCGCTGTCTAAAGAACCGTTATGTTGTTCTAGTGATTTGGACCGTGCTCCGTCGACCCAGTTCCAACTGCCCGGTTTTACTAAATCTCGTACACATTACACCACTAAAGTACGTTTTTACTCTTATGAGTAGGTCAACTTAAATGTTTTAATTTGCATTGATATGGGCGTTTAATAAGAAAAACCCTGTTACGTATTAGGTAAATACGTTCACACATTAAATACGTATAACTTAAGTGATGAATGCTTTGGTATAAGAAATTGCATACGTGTAATTATGACATTAAATCTCTTCGATTAATTGTTAGATTATTTACAAATAGCATTACAAAAGTATGTCGAAAATAAAACAGTTATTAAGTTAATCTGGTCTATAGGGGTATTCCAGGACACCAGCTGCACCGTCTGGGCGGCACGACGGGGTTACGTACCGAGACGGTCGACGTTTCAGAACATTCGATTCGCCTCGAAGGCTTCGTTGGCTGAGCGTTCTTGGAGTGAGCTACGCCGTCTGGTTTAGTGTTGACCGCGGTAACCCTCTTACCTCATCCGGGTTCTGACCTCGGAGAGGAACGGACACTTGGGCGAAGAGTACAGTGGAGTGGTTTAGTGGGTAGGGTCCCGAAAAGATCCTTGAGCGCGAGGTCTCGAGCCGAACAGAAATGGGCGAAACTATTACTACTACTAATAATAGTATAAACTAAAATAAAATAAACTATAACTACAAAGGGAACAGATACTATGATTAGCACACGAGTAAAATCCTAGGTTAAGATTTTAAGTTTAAATAGGACGTAACCGAAATGCAAGCTTCAGAAACACCTTTACAGTATACGAACGACGTCGGAGCCATGACGCCAGATCTACTGTCACACGAATTCGCTCGTGTTCTTCGTTTTCTCTTGATGTCGCAAATTCTGAAAATTTTCTGAGTATTTTCTTCATAGATTTTCGGGAGTTGTAGACATAAATAAAACTTTTACGCTTTCATTATGTTATTTCCGATGTTTCAAAAACTTTAAAGAATGTCAGAATTTCATATCCACACTTTAATATAATATTTAGGTCAATTACATTGGTCAATTATAAAGATACAGACAGATGGAAAAAAGGACGCATAATTTCTTTGACCAAAAGACGATATCCTGGTTGTTTTAAAGACGTGCACTACTGACGTTACTATCGTCGTCACAGGGATGGTCGCTCATGCTTGGCCAAATCCAAAAACAAACTTGTTTATCTGAAGCAGTTTATTACCCTTTTACAATATTTAAGAGGTCTGACTTTTCCGGTGGCCTAACCATACTGTCCCTTGTACTTCCTTTTTGCCTACCCATCTGCCAGTAGCTTCAAGGGGTTATACGGGCTTCACTTTGGTTAATAGGCGAGCTCACAGGGCTCAACCTGAGAGAATTTTCTGAGATTTGCCCTAGCAAGAACAGTGCTTTGCTAAATCTACCATCGGGGCGGAATAGTGACCAATTAAGAAGGCCCTTGTTCGCATGGGATGGCCACGTTTATACTAAAACTAAGGCCCCTTATTACAATTAATGTTTTGAAACGTTACAAAAATTAGTTGTGGTTAGCTCGAATTTTACGCTTAACAAACCGCCTCCAGTGGTTCAAACATTTAATGCCTAATATTCAAAGAATTCAAGCATTTGTCCTCGCACCAATATAATTGATTTTCCTACTAGCTACGAAACCCTTAATAGCTAAAAATGGGTATCTAAAATTAATTGAGATCGTATACTGTTCAATCATAATCCTCCTTCAGCTCTATCATACTCGAATAAATATAAATAGCACGTCAAGCTATTGAAAACTTTAAGCGGTTGCTTCATTAATTCTAAACTTGTGTACTTATGTTATCGAACGTATTTGCGAAAGCGACTGTTGCCCGGGAGCTTACCGCATCAAAGTTCGAAGCATCGACTGCAATTTATCGGAACTGAGACAAAATGAGAATCTGTGGTCATTACCTTTGCATGCTTTCTCTAGTCGGATGTTTGAAAAAGATTCATTGATTACATTCAATATATTCCCTTGTGAGGGGATCCCTTGTGGCTTAACTGAAAAAAAAACTAGTAAGGTTCAATGTTTTCATTCCATCTGTTTTTTAAAACCCTTTTAGTAAAGAGTAAAATATATACTATTCTTAAGTTTTTAAATAAACACGAAGTTAACAAGTTAATTTTTAAATTTGAGTATCTGCTCATGGGTGTGCATACTGTACCTGGGGTTTAGGTTTTCTGAAAGGCATTGTGATGGTAATTTTAGGTTTTTCTGAAACTGATGTAGCTCGGAGTATGACAGCTTGCTAATCTTTATATAATATATTTCCTCTGTGCGTGTGTTCTGTGTCACTGAACTCCTCCTAAACGGCTGGACTGAATTTAATGAAATTTTCTGTATACCTTCAGATGGATTCAAGAATGGTTTAGATTTACAAATCAACCTGGCAGATGGCGCTGCAGTCGGTATCTAGGTTTTATCTTTCCTAGAAATAATTTATATGGCAAAACAACGTTTGCCGGGCCAACTAGTGACAAATGAATATGTTTAATCATATAATTTCGACTTTTTTTAGTGCATATCGACGCTTGAAAGGCAAACGTGACTAAGCGACAATGCGTGAACTTTACAGTAGACTAATTTAAAGTTGAAATACCTGAAAAAAATTATATTTGAACGAATCTAGCTGTAGGAATGAAATGCTTTTAATAGACCTAGAAATATATTTTTTTTTGCGCATCGAATATGGTTATTGCCTATCATTTAAGTACAAAGCAGTTATTGTCGCTTAGTCACATTTGCCTTTCAAGCGTCGATATGTATATGAGTAAATGACCTCCACCGTCCTGTAGTTCTCTTGTTACTGGAATCCATATACAACACAGCGTAAATGATGCCACTCACTTTGAGACGGGTAGTCGAAGTCTTGCTTGCTATAAGTCAAAGCTGTCTCATCCTTTAAACCAGTATGCATGACAACTCGCTCGGACTAATAATACAGAATGTATTATAACGCTAGTAGAAAATTCTGCAGTATCCAGATCTGACCTTCAGGCATACAACGCAATTAAGTTAAAAACTGACTCTGGTAAACTGTATTTGAAATACAATCTGAGTAATAAATATCCTCTGGAGTTCCAAAAGCACTCCAAATTGACTTTCATTAGACCGGAGCGGTAATTAATAAAATCCCCCCTTAATTTTTCGTGTTTCGCGGCGAAGCCAATTAGTAATTTCAGAAGTAGCATCCATCCCCGTTTGTAAAACAATCCATTTCAATTATATCACCGAATCATTGTGTGTTTTATACATTTTAATCTCTTGATAAGAAAATTAAATCAGCTGTTTTTTTTCTTGAAGTTTTCTTGATATCCAAAATTAAATAACGAAACAACATGCTTGAAATTAAACGGTAAGTCTGCTTAGTTAGATTTGTATTTGTAAAAAGTGAATCAGATAAATTTATAAAGTTCTGTTCTGCTACCAAATTTGGTGAAATACGTTAGCATTCTGATACTCGTCTTCACGATGTAACGTGGCGGTTGGTAGATTAACAATGGCAACGCTTGAGGTCTTATAGCTTGGCTTTTGGCACTACTAGTTTTTCATAAACGAACTTACGGCCTACCTGGCGTGAAGTGGCCACCAAAGCCTATACACAACAACCCGTCAACGCCGCCACCCACCTCAAGATATATAGGATTGTTTTTCATGACACGTTGTTATTACTTCACCGCGGAAGTTCATCGTGAAGACGAGTATCAAAATGCTAATGTATTTCACCAAATTTGGTAGTAGAAACGAACTTAATAAATTTATCTGATTCACTATTTACAAATACAAATCTAACTAAGCAGACTTACTGTTTAATCTCAAGTATTTTGTCAAGTACGTATTTCATTAGAAAATTGATAGGTACCCGCCTGCGGGATTCGAACATCGATACGGCTGCATCGCTCAATACGAACGCACCGGGCGTTTTATCCTTTAGGCCACGACGACTTCATAGTACTATACATTTTACAGTACTAAACTTTTATATTACTGGTGGTAGGACCTATTGTGATTCCGCACGGGTAGGTACCACCACCCTGCTTATTTCTGCCGTGAAGCAGTAATGCGTTTCGGTACGAAGGATACGGCAGCCGTTATAACTATACTTGAGACCTTAGAACTTATATCTCAAGGTGAGTGGCGCTTTTACGTTGTAGATGTCTTTGGGCTCCAGGTGGGCTGTGTGCTCGTCTACCCATTTAAGCAATAAAAAAAATTCAACACACAAATCACCAATTTCCTATAGTTTTGAATTATTATAATATCCAATAATATCACGCAGATTTGGAATCGGGGTTTGACCGAGGCAGAACGCGCGAAATTGGTTTCAAAACTAATTAATTGAATGAATACCACACCTGTGTTGAACGAATCATATGGAACGAACACTATTCCGATATGTGGTATTCGATACTCAAACATTAAATTCGATATAGTAAATGCGATATTGAACTTTAAAAACGTTTTGAATTATTACCGGATGCGAGAAAGGATAAGAAAAAGAAATCGACGGTCTAAATTTCGCGGAAGAGATTTTCGGAGCGATAGTATTCAGCAGATTTCTCTATAAATATAGATTAGGGCAATAGTTTGTTATAAAAAAAAGATATCGTAGCGCCAATAAATATGCCGTATTTGATTTTAATTGATTGATTTTCACGGTGAAGGAATAACATCGTGTAATAGCATCTTAAGGTTAATAATTTTTTCAAATTCTTTTTAAATAATTTGTCTTTTCTCGTAGCATCTTATTATTGTATATTTTCGGTGCCATACACAGTATACTTTTTTGCATAAGAGTTGTCTTAGCACAGTGCAAACACAATTTAAAAAAATAATAATAATTTTCTATTGGACTTGACAACTGTATTCAGTAAAATTAAGAGATGTTTATTTTTTGAGATACCAGTTGACATGACAATGTGTATTCTGAATTAGCAATCTTACAGTTTTATAGGATAGTGGGCTCAGGGAACAATATTCTTATCCAATAGCAACAGCACACGTTTCTAGCGTCACACACAGCTCGATTATAATTAGCTGCGAAAATTTATACAATAATACCAATATAAATAATGCTAATAACAATACATATAAATATATATAATAACAATACAGATACAATAATTTCACGAATCGACATCCTCAGCATTACAGATGCGTGAACAGATATTAAATTTATAATTGCATTAGTTTTAGATTGAGGAGTGTGACGCCACCCGCTTTGAGGTAGACAATGACATCTAAATCTCAATCAATTATTTCTCGACGATCGTATGGTGCGTCCTACTACAACTTCACTTTACATCGCGTGGGCGGATATCCATACTAACTATACGGCCTTGACCGATATCCTTTTTCAAACTACCCAATTTCGTCAAAATAGCATCACTGGTTTGGGCGCTAAATCTTTACAGACATATACAGATTACTTTCGTGTGTCTGATGTTAGTAATGATTGCGAGGTTCGCTCTAGTAGTGGTGGTAGGACCTCTTGCTAGTCCGCGCGAGTAAGTACCACCACTCTGCCCATTTCGGCCGTGAAGCAGCAATGCGCTTCGGTTTGAAGGGCAGGGCAGCCGTTGTAACTATGCTGGGACCTTAGAACTTATATCTCAAGTTTGGTGGCGAATTTACGTTGTAGATGTCCTTGGGCTCCAGTAACCACTTAACACGCTCTGAGGAGTTGTTCGAGATGATACCATCATCTCGTTTTTACCATCGCACCGCCCGCCACCGGAGTAGAGTTCATCCATACTACCTAGAGCCACTGCGGTCGTCCACAGTGCATTTCCAGAGGTATTTTTGGCCACGTACCATCCGGCTATGGAATGAGCTTCCCTCCACAGTGTTTCCCGAGCGCTATGAAATGTCCTTCTTCGAACTAGGCTTGTGGAGAGTATTAAACGGTAGGCAGCGGCTTGGCTCTGCCCCTGGCATCGCTGAAGGCCATGGGCGACGGTAACCACTCACCATGAGGTGGGCCGTATGCTCGTCTGCCAACAAGGGCAATAAAAAAAACACCAGGTGGGCTATGAGCTCATCCACCCATCTAAGCAATAAAAAAAACTGGTATCTCATAGTGAGCGACGACATAACGAAATCTATGATCATCGGTAATCACTTAATAGTTGGCTGAGAACTAGTTTAACCGCTTAGAGGAAGAAAAGCACTAAACCATACACCAGCATCTTCGATTATTCTTCCAATTTCCATGTAACTGATCCTTGTTCTTATCAACTCACATCATACAGTTATCCGAAAGCTTTTGAATAGAGATTAGCCTGAATTCTGAATATAATTTAACTAATAACATAAGTAAACTTGGACGATGTGAAGTCGTGAGCCGGCTTAGCCTAAATTTATTCAGTACAGCATGCACAATCCTGTGATGATGTAGACAAGTGAAGTTATGTCCGTTTTTTGTGTTATTTGGTATGTAATTTTTAAATTAATTATTGTTTGTTTTTAATTGTCCTTTTTATTGTTCTTTTTTTGTAACGACTTTATGCGATATGTACCACTCTTGCTTGAATGCTCTTGAATATCGATTTATATGATGGGATTGTTGATCATTTTCTTGGTCTAAGCGATCCCGACTATAGTATTATATAATATTTTTTTATTGCTTAGATGGGTGGACGAGCTCACAGCCCACCTGGTGTTAAGTGTTTACTGCAGCCCATACACACCTACAACGTAAAGGAGCCACCCACCTTGAGATATAAGTTCTAAGGTCTCAGTATAGTTACAACGGCTGCCCCACCCTTCAAACCGAAACGCATTACTGCTTCACGGCAGAAATGGCAGAAATAGGCGGTGCTTGATCTATCACATAATTGAGTTACCATTTTTATAATGTCCAACAACTTTCACGATGAAGATATGATGGTTTAATGTCGTGTTAGAAAAATCAAACTTACAAAATTTACTAATATACCTAATAACTGGTGGTACGAAAAATGTGTGAAATGTGTAAAAAAGGAAACAACCTCACTCAGATTAGGATCTAAACGATTTTTGCAAAATGTATACATAATATAGAAATAGCTCTGTACTGCCGGTGTGGAGAGATAGATCCCACCTCTTCATTATCGCAATATTTTACTTCCAGCTTGGTGATCCTATTATTGGCATGCGGACACAACGTGATACACAGAAGACAGAAGCGATATCTGTTGTTCACGAAGGACACTCAGTGGGGGGTAAAAACTATATTAAACTATACTGTAATGTTCTTGTTCAAACGTGGTTTTTGGAGAGTACTTAATGGTAGGCAGCGGCTTGGCTCTGCATCTGGCATTGCTGACGTCCATGGTCTACGATAACCAGTCAACATCAGGTGGGCCGTATGTTCATCGCCTACCAGAGCAATAAAGTTTTTTTTCCGCTGTGTCTATCCTGGAACATGGACACAATCAAATATTAATTTTTCTTCACGCTGGTGTCATGAACATGACTATGAGAACCACCGAAGTATGGGAGCGACGTTATCTGAGTAGTAAATCAATAAATTGTGGTCGCCAAGAAAATATGCTTTCGTATATAAAGGGTGAAACACTCGTCTTTTAATACAACAAGCAATCCGACCCAACGTCCTTAGGTGATATTTCGCATTGTGCTATTTAGGTATTCTAATAAGCATTTCATAGCAAGTGGGCTTTGGGCTCATTTTTTGTTTTAAATGTTTTTACTACATAAATGAGTGAACGTGATTATGATTTTCCGACTATTAAATTATTGCTGGAGTCCATAAACATCTCAATTTCAATACCGTAACCCAACAAAAGATCGAAATCTTAATTGAATTTTACAATTTTTATATTTGAAATATTTCTTTACAATAAATAAGTTTTAAATAATAGAATTATCGGCCTAAACACAGTATTAATTGATATTGCAGTATTACTTAAAATTAGTTTATTAACTTAGAATTCCAGATCGTTTGGAGCTACCGACTCTACGCTGAGATTCTGCTTCATTTTGTCTTTAATACCGTATTTTTTGAGTATTCAGAGACAGTCATAGGCACCACACGCCATTCAAGCAAAGTTTCTCTCCTTTACCTAATACCGATTTATCCATCCATATTGAGCTACCAGAGAATATTTCTCTAACATACTAATAGGTTAAAAATTAACCGTCTTTCTTGTTATTGCCACAGCGCTGTGACATGCATTCGATTCTCCCAACAAGCTTTGTATAGTTCAGTGGTCAATTGTCAGGAACCAGTGTCTGTTCGCAACATATCCGAACAGTACAAATGTTTTCATTACCATTTTATAATATAAAAATACAGCTCGCTCTTATAATGTTGATCACGTCAATGCGGTTGATGAAAATAAAATTCTCGGAATCATAATTGTTGCTCTAATGCTTGAGGGCGGAAAAATAGATAAAAAATGGTAATTCAAAACAGATTACATCCAATTATATTTTTCATTTGAATTTCAATGTAATTTCATAAATTTCATAATGAAATTAGATATAAAGTTTTCTAAGCAACAGTAACAGTTTATAAATTATGGAATAGTACATCAAGACTATCAAGACAAGGCTAAGCCATAGGAACACAATTGTATTTTGTGGATGGTTAAACACGCCTACGACCCTTTTATTACGAGCTTTTATTAAACGGTCTTAAATAATTTCAGGTTTTCGTTACCCTGTCAATACCCCTTCACCCGGAAACGACGGTCAGCGTCGCGTGGTTCTTCGAAGCTAATTACTACAATGTCGACAATTCCACCTATTTCGAACCGCTCTTAGGAGATATAAATGTAAGCTTTTCGCTAATTCACATACCGAAAATGGAAGTCTATTACGTTTCATTGCTTTACTACAGAATTGAACTGGATCCAACCCATGATGTTTTGCCTTAAAGGCTTGCAGCATACCGCACTACGAAAACAAACAAGGGTCACTACAGACTGATCACAAAGAGCTTTTATTGGTAGAAGTAACCGCATGAGTCCGGATTGCATCACCATTTCTACAGATTAACTCTGGAATATTCTATTCTGCTGAAATCTGTAGATTTTCAAATAACATACCGATAAACACCCACCTTTTGAAGTTCAATTAGATTTTTGATGGTGCTCTTGTCTTATCGGTTTTTTTACCTACCTTTGCTAGTACCCTCGAGGGATTATACTATATAGCTTCACCAAAAGCTCAGGCGAGTTCATTGGGACTCAGCCAAGCGAATTCGCTAAAACTAGCACTAGCAAGAGCAGTGCTTCGCTAAGCGTATCTGGTATGATCGTTTCTAATACAGGCGAAAATCATTGCTTGGAAGCGTCGAATGAGATTTCTGTATCAGCTTACCTTCTTCTCAATCGTGTCTCTCTTGACAGAGTGGTCGTGATCGTCATGTAGTGTTGGAAGGGGCAGACTTGATGCGTCTCACGATGTCCCGCCATCTCTCCCTGCTCGAGGCCATTCTACTGCACACATTTAGGGGACCTCCCACTGCAGTTTTAATTTGGTCGGTCCACCGCATTGGTGACCTCCCGCGCCGTCTTGTACCATCAACCCTTCTCTGTACAACGAGGCGTTCTATGGACCGGCCATCTCGTCGCGAAACGTGCCCGAATTAGTTTATAAAAAACAATAATTTATCAATTGCAGCTCGCAAGGAGCCGTAACGAACGTAATGCCGATTTGATGAGTGATTTCACGAGGCGCAGACTTTATTTCCTCATTGAAAGACTACTGGAACAGTGAGTATTGTGGAATTATTAATTGGTCGTTTTACTGCCACAGTCATTAAAAACAACAGTTACTGCATTGGTTTACTGTCCACAAAGCAGGTGAAATTGGCTAGCCAGTCTCAATTAGTGACCATCTCTTTAAAATATAAATAGTTTTTTTTTTTTTTTTTTCTTTGATGTGTGGACGAGCTCACAGCCTACCTGGTGTTAAGTGGTTACTGGAGCCCATAGACATATACAGCGTAAATGCGCCACACACCTTGAAATATAAGTTCTAAGGTCTCAGTATAGTTACAAAGGCTGCCCCACCCTTCAAACCGAAACGCATTACTGCTTCACGGCAGAAATGAGAAATGAGAAATCACTCCAGTATTTAGATGCATACGGTCGGATTTCAATCGAATTTACACGTTGCAAAACATAATGCATTATCTGTACAACAAGTTTTACGATAGGTATCTATATCTTTAAATGAGTGTTAGTTCAACGCACGAAATTCGGCCATAATAATTGAAATCTTAAGATTTAGATTCATTAAATCTATTTTCTCATATTTCTATCAATAATCTATAAAAAAAATTTTTTTAAATGTATTTGATAATGGTACTTATCTATTCTTAAATATATATAATGTATTATTTTATCAAATCAAAATACAGTTTAGCTTAGTAAAACTATAGAACAAATTGAGTTGATCTATAAAGAGAAACAACATTTAAAGCTATTGCTTCATCACTTTTTATGTTTTTTTTTATTTCAATATTCAAAAATGCTTTATTATTTCTAATGTTCCTTCTTCTAATGTTTCATTAGTCAAAATTCCATCTATGTCATCTTTATAACATATTAACCTCTTTTAAGATAAATCGTATAGAAGTTACATATATAATAGGTATATCTAATAATTGTGGTTTAACATGAGACACCAAGAAATATATACTAATCCATGTGACACCAGAATAGAATATTATAAATCCTTGAACCGATTTCAGAAATTGTAATAATAAAACTAATATATGGCTACCCAAACTTGAGCTCTACCCGTTTATAAGACCATTTAATTTCACAGACACGACTACAGTGGACGGGCGTGTTTATTGAGGGTCATTTGTGAGAACGGAACTTCCAATCTGTTGCATAGCGGTGTTTTAGGAGATATACTGCATTTGATACTGACGTGAGTTCTTTTCGTATAATTGAAAAATCGAACAGTGACTGTGTGGTCAGACGAGCCTTCGCAGAGTACTCAACGATCAGTGACTTGGCTATAATGCCCTTAGAATTGCTGGCGATATTATCGACGATAACCACTCACCATTAGATGTTCAATTTGCTCGTCTGCCTACAAACACAATAAAGAAATGCAGATATACTGGTGGTAGGACCTCTTGTGAATCCGCGCGGGTAGGTACCACAATCCTGCCTATTTCTGCCGTGAAGCAGTAATGCGTTTCGGTTTGAAGGGCAGGGTAGCCGTGGTATACTTGAAACCTTAGAACGTATATCTCAAGGTGGGTGGCGCATTTACGTTGTAGATGTCTATGGGCTCCAGTAACCACTTAACACCAGGTGGGCTGTGATCTCGTCTAACCATCTGGAAAATAAACCTTTAACGACTACACGCCCGCTACCACAAAATTAATACTAAATAGGACATATTCTTATTTCTAACGCGAAATAGTCGTGAGCTATACAATGATTCTCATTTCTAATGGTCTATTTCACAGTCCTTCCACATCTATGGCCGAAGACAATCTACCCGACTGTTACTATGAAGCCGAATATTATGGTTTGGATGATCGTTGCGAAAAATACGCGGAATCGTGCCCATCTAGTCCTTTAGAAGTGATCACGACATTTATTGACCGATTAATATAATAATTTTATTCGTAAGTCGATTTAGCTGTAAGCAAAAATTAATCTATGTACACTTTTTGGTAATTGAACCATGCTTTTGAAAATAAAACATTGAGACGTAACCAAATGTGTTATTATACAAATTATTTAAATGCTGGTTTTTTTGTCGATAGTATTCACGTTGTATTGTACCGCATAGTGTTAAAATTTGGTTGATTTATTTTGATATGATATGGTCCTATCATGGCTAAAACAGCTATGACGCAGCTGAGCAAAGTTTGGAATGATCGTAATATTTCGAATAGGACCAAAATACATCTTGTGCACTCACTGGTCTTTCCAATCAGTCTCGATGGAGCAGAAAAGCAGCTGATCGAAACAGAGTTGATGCTTTTGAAACCTGGTGTTGGCGCCGCCTATTAAGTTTCCATGGACAGCCAACCGCACGAACATCTCCGTCCTACAACAGCTTAAAATGGAGAGCACTCAACGCCTGTCTACCACCTGTCTGCAACGCATAAGGTGCTACTTTGGCCATGTTGCCCGCAGAGGTGTAGACAACTTGGAACGTCTGATGGTCACTGGAAAAGTTGAAGGAAAACGTCCTAGAGGCCGGAGCCCCAAACATTGGTCCGACCAAATCTCCGAGCAAACCAGCGGACCACTGAGCGCTGCACTACACCAGGCAACTGATCGGAACCGATGGAGGCTGGCAGTGGACAAGCTGAAACGGAGTCACGATCCTCAGTAATGAGGGAGCGATGGAGAAGAAGAAGGTCCTACCATTTCCTCCTTCCACTACCCGGGACCAAAGAACAATTCATCCACATTAACTAGAACATTTGCGTTCGCCCACGGTGCGTTCTAAAAGATCAGGGCACTGGGTACCATTAGAGTCTAAAATAAACTGCTATTCTCGAACACTATTTGCATCAAGGCTGTTTTTTTTATTTTTTTTATCACTTAGATGGGTGGACGAGCTCACAGCCCACCTGGTGTTAAGTAGTTACTGGAGCCCATAGACATCTACAACCTAAAGGCGCCACACACCTTGAGATATAAATTCTAAAATCTCAGTATAGTTACAACGGCTGTCCCACCCTTCAAACCGAAACGCATTACTGCTTTACGGCAGAAATAGGCCTGGCGGTGGTACCTTCCCGTGCGGACTCACAAGAGGTCCTACCACCAGTAATTATGTATATGTCATTCTTTAAAGAGATTCGAAGAGTCCTCCGGCTATTGTCGATATCCGTAAGTAGCGGTGATAAGATTGATTGTAAGAGTATCTGTCTGCTATACCACATTTTAAAGTCAACCATCGTTGACAACGTCCAATTTGGAAAACGCCAACTGTTCACAATTTCAGAGCGCCATCCCCGAACAATTAAAGTTTACTAGTTAAACTGAAAGTTAATTAATTCACAGAATGAACCGTGAACAATCTGCGAAGCCAACAACAGTCTGTCTCAACTTTGATAATGTAGACATGACAAAACCACGACCCCGAATAAATTAGAGATAAGAATTTCGAAAAATGCATTATATAAAATATGAAATGAATAAAACTGTCCTTTTTTTATCCAGTTCAATAAGATAGATAATCTTACTTTCTACCAGATGCTAAGTGATTATAAGAGTACACGGACATCACAAGTCTTCTTACATACGCAAAAAATATTTTCACTTTTAAATCAAAACCATAAAGTTATTAATTTCTATTTCTTAATTGTAGAAGTTATTCGTGAGCACATGTAAAATCTTCTTACCACTAATTAACATTGACCACACCACAAAAGGTTTAATTGATTATCCAATCATAGTTTAAAAAGTATTAAAGCATACAATTTATTATTTACTATACAATATGTTAATTAAGTGTACTTTCTTTAATTTGAATTCAGTGACAGTAGCACTGCTGAGAAAAAAATACAGAGGAAATGTGAAATGCGAAGAATGCAGCGGTGACAGAGATAAAAAAATGCCTTAAGTTAAATCAAAAGCATTATAAAATTAATTTATAGTTAGAGTTGTGGAACTAAATTACAATTAAATAGACTTTAAGTGCCGTTTCTTTGTTATACAGAGCAACACATCGCAGCTTTATACTTAGTCTGGCCATAAATACTGTTACAATTAAAAATAAACAAAATATTACATTTGAATTTGGAATCTGTCATTTTTATATGATTGCTCATTGAGTTTTCTCATTTTGGCGTCAATACATTGTACAATATTTTGCGATATTAAAATGGAGTGGGGTGATAAAGTAGTTATGGAGCCAAATGCAATTTTTAAAACTCTCCATACGCTTGGTATTAGTAAAATGTTCGTGTACCGGGCTATTAATAGGTGCAATGAGACCTCCTCTGCTTGTAACAGACAAAGATCTGGCCATCCCGTAGTGTTCATATGAAATAGGTGGTCAAAGCAGTAAGGGAAATAATTCGAAGAAATCCTGTCCGAAAGCAAAAGATTTTATCTCGGGAGATGAAGATAGCACCTAGAACCATGTCGCGTATTTTAAAAGATGACTTAGGACTTGCAGCCTATAAAAGACGTACTGGTCATTTCTTAACTGATAATTGAAAAGAGAATAGGGTGGTAAAATCGAAACAACTACTGAAGTGGTACACAAAGGGAAATCATAGAAAAATTTTGTTTACGGATGAGAAATTTTTTACATTTTAACAAACAAGATGACCGTATTTATGCTCAAAGCTCTAAGGAAGCTTCCCAATTAGTCGACAGAGTGCAACGTGGGCATATCCGACTTCAGTGATGGTTTGGTGGGGTATTAGCCATGAAGGAGTGACTGAGCCATACTTTTGTAAAAAAGGTATCAAAACATCGGCACAAGTGTATCAAGATACCATCTTGATAAGGTAGTGAAGCCCCTTAACAACACCATGTTCAATAATCAAGAACGGCCCTTCCAGCAAAACTCGGTGCCAGGTCATAAAGCTCGGTCTACGCAGTCTTGGTTGGATACGAACGTTTCGGACTTCATCAGAGCTGAAGACTGGCCATCGTCTAGTCCCGATCTTGAACCGCTGGATTATGATTTATGGTCAGTTTTAGAGAGTACGGCTTGCTCTAAGCGCCATGATAATTTGGAGTCCCTAAAACAATCCGTACGATTGGCAGTGAAAAAGCGCGTGCTTCTATTGATAACTGGTCTCAACGTTTAAAGGGCTGTATTGCAGCCAATGGAGACCACTCGAATAAGCTTTTTATACTTTAAATTGTTTTATATTTATGTATTAAACTAACACACTGTAAAAGTAATAAATGTTATTTGCAATAGAATTTTTATTTTTTTCCTTTGTAACAGTATTTATGGCCAGACTAAGTATATTATGTATATAAAAAAAAAGATGTGTGATGTCGTGGGACACCGGATAGGAACGAAGTTCCTTATTGTAAAAATATTAATTTTAAGTTCCATTCGAGGTATAAAGAAAATAAAACTGAAGGTTTCGCAATAACCCACGGTAATTCGGTAACGTGGGAACTTATTGTGGTACACTTGATTCACGGTTATTTGCATAAGAGTTAGTGTATTGCGCAAGCGAACGCTCTGTGATCGTGGTCAATGAATGATAAAAAAATATGTAATTTTTTGTACGTTATTACAAAGTTAAGTCGTACACTGTGGGCATTACTAATAAAAATCTTACGTTACGGACGTTTTTCCCGGTTAGGGTACCCCTCCTCATCATCCCATAAGGAACTTAATTCCAATAAAAAAATACAATTAGAACTAATCAATATTACATACATACCTATAGATTCATATATACACACGGTTTGTGTGGAACACCTTGTATAAAATAAAAGTTATTGATCGTACATTGTATTATACCAAACAAGACAAAGACAGATCATTTAATTTTTAAAATATATCTATATATTGACAATGCTCAATTAACAGCTTTTTAAGTAAGCCGGTAATTTTTTATATTGATAACCAGCTGACCCGGTAGACTTCGTAGTGCCTCAATCGATAAATAAAAGACCTAAACTTTTGTATAAAATAAACTTGAAACAAACAAAGGAAATCCATCCGACGAGGGACACATCAAAAGGAAAACAAAATTGTTAGTTTTATTTAATTCCGAGCATTTTCATATTTATATACCTTTTCTGGACTTCCACAAATAATTCAAGAGCAAAATTAGCCAAATCGGTTCAGCCGTTCTCGAGTTTTAGCGAGACTAACGAACAGCAACTCATTTTTATGTATAATAATATAGATGCTGAAGTAACAGCTTTTTAAGTAAGCCGCAAAAAAAAATTATTTTGCATCAACAAAACCATTATAACAACCAGACATTTTGCATAAAGCGCTACGAATAATATTGTCGATGTCGAGGTTTTTAACTTTCATTGATATTGCACTGCACAGCACTATTTTAATGAGTCGTTTTACGTTCGATTGGATGAACCGCATTGACTAATAATTTCTTTAGTGATTACTAAATTCATTGTTTGTTGACCGTTTCAATTGATTGCGCGTAACCGAACCCTACGCGTGTTTCAGTATAGTCCGTTCTACTAAAAATATGAGGTCAGAAATGTATACTTTCACAAATACTTTCTTCACCAGTTTACAGCTGTTAACTGATACAATCATGTACTGGCAATAGCTCCAATACTAATCCCCACATAAAAACGGTACGCGATCGCGCCGCGTTTATACTAGGACGACTCTACCCAATGCTTTGTAGTCGAAGCAAACTGTCCCTCCGCAATAAGGTAGCTCTCTACAAAACTTGTATACGCCCCGTCATGACGTATGCAAGCGTAGTATTCGCTCACGCAGCCCGCACCCACTTGAAATCCCTTCAGGTTATTCAATCCCGATTCTGCAGGACAGCCGTCGGAGCGCCATGGTTCCTGAGGAACGTGGATCTCCACGATGACTTGGAGCTCGACTCGTTTAGTAAGTATCTACAGTCGGCATCGCTGCGCCATTTTGAGAAGGCGGCACGACATGAGAACCCTCTCATCGTAGACGCTGGAAATTACATACCCGACCCAGTAGACCGAATGGTAAACCGTCGACGTCGCCCAAAGCACGTCATTACGGATCCTCCTGATCCATTAACGGTGCTTTTAGGCACCACAAGCACCGGTCACCGTCCTCGTCGAACCCGTCGCTTGCGACGAAGGGCTCGACGAGCGAACTAACCCACAGACAGCCCACTGAGTTTCTCGCTGGATCTTCTCAGTGGGTCGCGTTTCCGATCCAGTGGTAGATTCTGCGAAGCACTGCTCTTGCTAGGGTCAGTGTTAGCAACTCTCCGGTTGAGCCCCGTGAGCTCACCTACAAACGTTAGGGTGAAGCTGAAATAGCCTCTCAAGGCTATCAGCATAGGTAGGAAAAAAAAATACTAATTTGCCAAGTATGTAATGTGAATAATATTGAAAAAAATTAAGAATTAGTGAAGACAGTTATTTCCCTTCACCAGTTCTATTTTAATATTTTCGATATCAATGGATTGGACTTGACGTTACTTATTTAGCTGAAATTCATACAAGCCCGCATGTACTTACGTTTTTCTATCGCGAAGTAGTCCCGCATTCCAATTTGTGGGATCCCAGTAAGGGCAGATACGACTTCTCCTAATGAATTACTTACACATGTTCACGAATGGCTTTTCGGTGAAGGAATAACAAAAGGAAGGTGTAACAAAAATCTTACCCGCAAACATTAAAATTTACATAATTATTGGAGGTAGTTGGCGTCCAAAATGCTGGGAGTCCTCAACAGAGCGAAGCGGTACTTCACGCCTCGGCGTGGAAAAAACAGCTGCCGTATACGAAGGAGGGAACACAAAACGTACCCCAGCTCCCGCCTGCGACACGTCACGCGCCTCAGCCCCTGCTCGCACCTCGCCCCGCGCCCGCGTACCGCCCCCCGCAACCCTCAGTCGTCAACGACTTCGCGCTCGTGCGCGACTTCGTCACCGCGGTAAACTTTGACCGTCTGCGATCGTTCGCAGATGCTATCCGTAGGTCGGTAACCCCCGAACAGCGGCTCGCGGCCGCTTTCGATCACATGGACGTCTACGAGTCCGTGTCTCGCACGTTATAAAAATTCTTTACCGGTAATCAATGGAGCAAAAAGGTAGAGAAAAACCGTATTCGCTTACGTTAGCATTCTACAATGCTAACGGACTCGCGCGGCAACGCGATCAAATTTTCGAATTCCTCCGCGACAACCTAATAGATATTCTGTTAGTGCAGGAGACCTGCCTGAAGCCCTCGCGTCGTGACCCGAAAGTCGCGAATTACGTCATGGTTAGGAATGACAGACTCACCGCCTCCAAAGGCGGGACTGCCATTTACTATAGGCGGGCCCTGCACGTTGTCCCTCTCGATACTCCCTCGCTCTCACATATCGAGGCGTCAGTGTGCCGTATCTCGCTGACGGGACACCAGCCGATCGTCATCGCATCCGTTTATCTCCCCCCGGACAAGCCCCTCCTGAGCAGTGACATCGAGTCACTGTTCGGCATGGGAGACTCTGTCATCCTGGCAGGCGATTTAAATTGCCACCACACTAGGTGGAACTGCCATCGTACTAACGTCAACGGTAGGCGTCTCGACGCGTTTATAGACGACCTCACCTTCGAAGTAGTCGGCCCCCCAACTCCAACATGTTATCCGTATAACATCGCGCTCCGTCCGAGCACTATAGACCTGGCATTGCTTAGGAACGTAACTCTGCGCTTGCATTCCATCGAAGCACTGTCAGAGCTCGACTCAGACCACCGACCTGTCGTTATGCAGCTCGGTCGCCCTCACAACCCAGTTACTGTTACGAGGACCATGGTGGATTGGAATAAGCTGGGCACGTGCTTAGCCGAAGCCGCTCCGCCAATCCTCCCTTACGGCCCGGATTCGAATCTATCCCCCGAGGACACCGTCGAATCCATAAACATCATTACCGATCACATCTCTTCCGCGATCATTAGATCTTCTAAAGAAGTCGATGTGGAGGATAGCTTCCACCGCATTAGACTTTCCCCCGAACTTAGGAATCTCTTAAGAGTTAGGAACGCGGCAATCCGGGCCTACGATCGTCTTCCCACGCATTCAAAACGGATTCGGATGCGTCGTCTACAACGCGAAGTCCACTCCCGCCTAAGCGACGCCCGTAACGAAAATTGGCATAGTTATTTAGAACAACTCGCGCCCTCCCACCAAGCATACTGGCGACTAGCTAGGACTCTCAAATCCGAAACTACCGCTACTATGCCTCCCCTCGTACGCCCTTCAGGCCAACCACCGGCTTTCGATGACGATGACAAGGCTGAGCTGCTGGCCGATGCACTGCAAGAGCAGTGCACCACAGGCACTCAATACGCGGACCCCGAACACACCGAGTTAGTCGACAGGGAGGTCGAGCGCAGAGCTTCCCTAACGCCCTCGGACGCGTTACTCCCCATTACCACTGACGAAGTTAGAGAAGCGATCCACAACCTCCAACCTAAGAAGGCACCCGGCTCCGACGGCATCCGTAACCGCGCGCTTAAACTCTTACCAGTCCAACTGATAGCAATGTTGGCTACCATTTTAAATGCCGCTATGACGCACTGCATCTTTCCCGCGGTGTGGAAAGAAGCGGACGTTATCGGTATACATAAGCCGGGCAAACCGAAAAACGAAACCGCTAGTTACCGTCCGATTAGTCTCCTCCCGACGATAGGCAAAATTTACGAACGGCTCCTTCGGAAACGCCTCTGGGACTTCGTTACCGCGAATAAAATTCTAATAGACGAGCAGTTTGGATTCCGCGCTAAGCACTCGTGCGTACAACAAGTGCACCGCCTCACGGAGCACATCTTAATAGGGCTAAATAGGCGTAAACAAATCCCGACCGGCGCCCTCTTCTTCGATATCGCAAAGGCGTTCGACAAAGTCTGGCACAACGGTTTGATCTACAAACTGTACAACATGGGAGTGCCAGACAGACTCGTGCTCATCATACGAGACTTCTTGTCGAACCGTTTGTTTCGATATCGAGTAGAGGGAACTCACTCTCGCCCCCGTCATCTGACTGCCGGAGTCCCGCAAGGCTCCGCGCTCTCCCCGTTATTATTTAGTTTGTATATCAATGATATACCCCGGTCTCCGGAGACCCATCTAGCGCTCTTCGCCGATGACATGGCTATCTACTACTCGTGTAGGAAGATGTCGTTGCTACATCGGCAACTCCAGATCGCAGTAGCCACCATGGGACAGTGGTTCCGGAAGTGGCGCATCGACATCAACCCCACGAAAAGCACAGCGGTGCTCTTCAAAAGGGGTCGCCCTCCGAATACCACTTCGAGCATCCCACTCCCTAATAGGCGCGCAAACACCTCCGCCGTTAGCCCCGTTACTCTCTTTGGCCAGCCCATACCGTGGGCCTCGCAGGTCAAATACCTAGGCGTCACCCTCGACAGAGGGATGACATTCCGTCCCCATATTAAAACGGTACGCGACCGTGCCGCCTTCATATTAGGACGTCTCTACCCTATGCTTTGCAAGCGAAGCAAACTGTCCCTCCGTAATAAGGTAACTCTCTACAAAACTTGCATACGCCCCGTTATGACGTACGCAAGCGTAGTGTTCGCTCACGCAGCCCGCACCAACTTGAAGCCCCTTCAGGTTATTCAATCCCGATTCTGCAGGATAGCCGTCGGAGCACCATGGTTCCTGAGGAACGTGGATCTCCACGATGACCTGGAGCTCGACTCTGTCAGTAAGTATCTACAGTCGGCATCATTGCGCCATTTCGAGAAGGCGGCACGACATGAGAACCCTCTTGTCGTGGCCGCTGGAAACTACATACCCGATCCTGTAGATCGAATGGTAAACAGTCGACGTCGCCCAAAGCACGTCATTACGGATCCTCCCGATCCATTAACGGTGCTTTTAGGCACCATAAGCACCGGTCACCGTCCTCGTCGAACCCGTCGCTTGCGACGAAGGGCTCGACGAGCGAATTAACCCCTAGACACAGCCCACTGAGTTTCTCGCCGGATCTTCTCAGTGGGTCGCGTTTCCGATCCGGTGGTAGATTCTGCGAAGCACTGCTCTTGCTAGGGTCAGTGTTAGCAACTCTCCGGTTTGAGCCCCGTGAGCTCACCTACACACGTTAGGGTGAAGCTGAAATAGCCTCTCAAGGCTATCAGCATAGGTAGGAGGAAAAAAAAAAAAAAAAAAAAAAAAAAAAAAAAAAAAAAAAAAAAACTTCACGCCTGGACAAAGTCTTCTGCTTTATAAAGCACAAGTCCGGCCTCGCGTGGAGTACTGCTCCCATCTCTGGGCCGGGGCTCCCAAATACCAGCTTCACTCCATACAGAGGAGGGCCGTTCGGATTGTCGATAATCCCATTCTCACGGAACGTTTGGAACCTCTGGGTCTGCGGAGGGACTTCGTTTCCCGTATGTTCCATGGGGAGTGCTCTGAGGAATTGTTCGAGATGATACCGGCATCTCCTTTTTACCATCGCACCGCCCGCCACCGGAGTAGAGTTCATCCGTACTACCTGGAGCCACTGCGGTCATCCACAGTGCGTTTCCAGAGATCTTTTTTGCCACGTACCATCCGGCTATGGAATGAGCTCCCCTCCACGGTGTTTCCCGAGCGCTATGACATGTCCTTCTTCAAACGAGGCTTGTGGAGAGTATTAAGCGGTAGGTAGCGGCTTGGCTCTGCACCTAGCATTGCTGAAGTCCATGGGCAACGGTAACCACTCACCATCAGGTGGGCCGTGTGCTCGTCTGTCTCCAAGGGCAATAAAAAAAAAAAAAGAAGGTAGAGCGTCTTATGAGCCCGCACGGGTAGGCACAACCACACTGCCTATTTCTACCGTGAAGCAGTAATGCGTTTCGGTTTGAAGGGTGGGGTAGCTGTTGTAACAATACTGAGAACTCATATCTCAAGCTCCTTAGCGGCATTTAAGTTGTAATGTCTTTGGGCTCCGGTAACCACTTAACACCAGGTGGGCTGTGAGCTCATTCATCCATATATGCAATAAAATATCGAAAAACTCCTAACAAGTCTCCAGGTCTCCAATCCCTGGGTCCTAACAGATTTACATATATAAAGACCAAATACTGAAGAATTTACCGAAAAATACTTGTTAAAAAATCAACAAATTCCGCTATAAATCTTTCAGGTAACATAAATAGGGATTAGGAAAATAAAGGTACAAGGTGCGGGGTCAGAGCTGCGTTTGACATCTGAAGGAAAATGTCCCGAATGAATAAGAGGGCTGCTTGTGGAACATTCACAATGAAATAATTCCTGTCGCTTTTTTTAGTTTCTTTAACAGACTTCACGCAGTTGTGTTGTAGCCCAGCTGTCTAATACATTCTTCGGGATCATCTTTGACCCGTGTTCACCCAAAGCTGAGTATAGGTCTCTTAAAATCCACACCATTCTTTTCGGCCTCTTGCTTCCATCCAGTCCGCATTCAGTCCCTGCCCGCTATTTTGACCAGGTCATCGGTTCACTTGACCGTCGTGGCCACGATGCTCGGCAGCAATGAGTCCTGGAAGGCGATGCTCGACTTCTGCGAGTACACCATCTCGCAGAAGGAGGTGGCGGAACGAGAGAGGGAGAGCTCATCCCTCTTCGCACCTATCCGTCGCCGCCGAGCCGGGGGCCGGAGAAGGGCCTTTGCCCGACTCCGGCCCCTGTAGATAGCGGCTTCCCCCCGGTGAAGGTCAAGGGGCGACCTGAGGGGGTAGAGGCCGCGCGGCGCGCTACCAGCACTCTAGCGCGCTGCCAAGGAGTTACGAAAGAGCGACCGGTTGGCGGTATATCGCGTCCCGACCCGGCAGGCTGGTTCTGGTCCAGTGGGGTATTCCGGGACACCAGCGGCACTGTCTGGGCGGCCTGACGGGCTGCCGTACCGAGACGGCCGACGTTTCAGAGCCTTCGATTCGCCTCGAAGGCTCGATCGGCTGGGCGTCTGCCTTCGCGATCATGATTATATTTAATTAGCTTCCTCTGGTTGGTCGATTGCTTTTGAAAACACTGGGGCCAAGCTCATGGCCTACTTGGTGTTAATTAATTACTGCAGTCTTATTTTTTTTTAATCCTAATTAAAACTAATAGCCTTGAGAGGCCATTTCAGCTAACAACTTGGTGAGCTCACGGGGCTTAAACCTGATGACGTTGCTAACACTAACCCTAGCAAGAGCAGTACTTCGCAGAATCTACCACCGGAATGGAAACGCGACCCACTGAGAATATCCGGCGAGAAACTCAGTTGGCTGTGTCTAATGGTTAATTTACTCGCCGAGACCTTCGTCGCAAGCGACGGGTTCGATGAGTACGATGACCGGAACTGGAGTTCATATAGCAGCCACAAACATGTATTTCATCACCTTGGGAGATGAGGGCTAGTAAGATAAGAGCTAGTACATGCGGGCACAAAATATACCTCACTTACAGAATGTTCACTAGAGAAGTCTCCCTAATGTGCAAGACCTTATTGTCGCGTAAATTCCACCTGTTGGGACGAAAACGTTGAACCAAAGCGACAAGACGACATTCACACACAAAAAAGCGTATGTTGTTTTTGACGTTTAACTGTACTATATTTTGGCTTTTTTCCTACCTAAGCTGATAGCCTTGAGAGGCTATGTCAGCGTAACCGGGCGAGTAGGTGAGCTTACGGGGCTCAAACCGGGAGTGTGGCTTACACTAGCCCTAGCAAGAGCAGTGCCTCGCAGAATCTACCACAGGATCGGATACGCGACTCACTAAGAAGATCTGGACGAGAAACTCAATGGGTATTTTGTGTGGATGGGATGGATGGGGAAATGAGATATAACAATTAAGCGCTTTATTATATTTTGCTCTTGTGTCTACATTGTCATTATCTAATTATTTTTCGTGGATAAAAAATACAAATTCTTCTTCACTCAGTTTTCATATCTCAAAGTGGACTGCAGTAACTGATTCATATTTGGTAAGCTGTGTGAGTGTGGGCGTCGACCTAGGCTTTGACTTAAATGTCTCACTTATTTAGATATTGGAGATCAACAAATCAATCAAAAATCAATGGTTTGCAGCGGCTTGGCTCTGCCCCTGCCATTGCGGACGTCCATGAGCGAGGGTAACCGCTTACCATCAGATGGGCCAAATGATCGGCTGCCCACAAAAAGCATAAAAAAACCGAACCGTCCGTGACCGTCCTTAAGGATACACCGTATACGTAAATTTTATAATTTTATTTATAAAAAAAATAGCACTAGTTCACGAACGATATTCGCGATGAACAAAAAAATATCGTGCATAAAAATTTTAATTGTCATAATTTTATTATCGGTACCCTGGAATCGTCATTCTTGTGCCTATTCCTGCAGTGAAGGAATCTTGCGTTCCTGTTTGAAGACTGCGACAGTCCTTAAACCTCATACCCACTCTACCAACTCTCTATCCTTCGACCTCATATCCATCCTACCAATGACACCGTACGCCCTACGGAATAACAGTTATCACTACATAGTATAAAACAAAGTCGCTTTCTCTGTCCCTATATCCTTATGTATGCTTAAATCTTTAAAACTACGCAACTACGGATTTTGATGCGGCTTTTTTTAGGATAGAGTGATTGAAGAGGAAGGTTTATATGTATAATAATATCCATTAAATAGTAGAGAAATCAGTAATAAATTACAGTTGCGGAGCTAAGCGAGGGCGGGTCGCTAGTAAATTATAAATGATTATCAACATAAACTCGTAGAAGTGAAGAAATATAAAACTTTGTGTGTTAGTGTTTCTTACTCAATCCACTGAGTTTCTCGCCGGATCTTTTACAGTGGACCGCGATTCCGATCTGATAGTAGATTCAGTAGAGCACTGCTGTTGCTAGTGTTAGCAATTCTCTCAGGTTGAGCCCGTGAGCTCACCTACCGGTCCGCGTGGAGTTCGAATAACCCCTTAGGCTACCAACGATTAAGTAGCAAAAAAAAATTTTACTCAATCATGCGGAAATACCATTACTGGTGGTAGGACCTCTTGGGAGTCCGCACGGGTAGGTACCACCACCCTACCTATTTCTGCCGTGAAGCAGTAATGCCTTTCGGTTTGAAGGATGGGGCAGTCGTTGTAACTATACTTGAGACCTGAGAACTCAATGTGGGTGGCGCATTTACGTTGTAGATGTCTATGGGCTCCAGTAACCATTTAACACCAGGTGGGCTGTGAGATCGTCCACCCATCTAAGCAATAAGAAAAAATTTAAAAAAATTGCTGCATGAATTTGGGTGAAATTTGGCACATATGTATATAAATAGTTTATAAGCTGGATTAACACATATAAATAACACTTTTTAACGTCGTAAATGATATTACCCGACAAACGCCGGGTATGCCTGCTATAATAAATCCGACAGTGCATCCTCTAGTTGATAACTTTACGTACAAACGAATCTACAAATCGACTCTTTGTTTATAGACCACTGAGCTTCACAGCCTAATCTAGAGGGAAAATGCAACATGTTTCATTCTTTATTTGACTGCAACACAGATTTTATTACTTGCAGTATCCTATTTAAAATTTCATTTAACTATTGAATTGCACTAAATTAGAAACTGGAAAGTATTCTTTTTTTTTTATTGATTAGATGCGTGGACGAGCTCACAGCCCACCTGATATTAAGTGGTTACTGGAGCCCATAGACATCTACAACGTAAATGCGCCACCCACCTTGAGATATAAGTTCTAAGGTCTCAAGTATAGTTACAACGGCTGCCCTACCCTTCAAACTGAATGCATTACTGCTTCACGGCAGAAATAGGCAGGGTGGTGGTACCTACCCGTGCGGACTCACAAGAGGTCCTACCACCAGTAATTACGCAAATTATAATTTTGCGGGTTTGATTTTTATTACACGATGTTATTCCTTCACCGTGGAAGTCAATCGTGAACAATTGTTAAGTACGTATTTCATTAGAAAAATTGGTACCCGCCTACGGGATTCGAACACCGGTGCATCGCTAGATACGAATGCACCGGACGTCTTATCCTTTAGGCCACGACGACGACAAAATGTTCATAGGGAAAAAATTCTCTTTCCCGGCAAAAAAAGTACGAAATGTTGGATACAACTGCAAATTTCATAAAGGAAACAGCTTCGCTAACATTGGTAATAACAGAACGCAACAATGACTATTATAAACAGAGATAGCGTCGTTAAATCATCTCACTGTCTCTCTCGCACATAATGATAGTGATGTCATAGCTTAATATCTACTCGATTGATTTTAACTAAATTTTCCACACACAATTACATTTTATTCCACTGGGAGGACATAAAAATCTTATATTAATAGTTTATAAGCGGAATTAACAAATAAAATAACACTTTTTAACGTCGTAAATGATGTTACTCGAGAAATGCCGGGTATGCCTGCTTTTTTTTTATTGCCTGGTGTTAAGTGGTTACTGGAGCCCATAGACATCTACCACGTATACGCGCCACCCACCTTGAGATATAAGTTCTAAAGTCTCAGTATAGTTACAACGGCTGCCCGCACCCTTCAAACCGAAACGCATTACTGCTTCACGGCAGATATAGGCAGATGGTGGTACCTACCCGCGCGGACTCACAAAGGTCCTACTGCCAGTAAACAAGAGGTAAACAAGAGGTCCGACCACCAATAAACAAGAGGTCCGACCACCAGTAAACAAGAGGTCCTACCACCAGTAAACAAGATGCTATAATAAATCCGACAGTGCATCCTCTAGTTGATAACTCTACGTACAAACGAATCTACAAATCGACTCTTTGTTTATAGACCACTGAGCTTCACAGCCTACACTAGAGGGAAAATGCAACATGTTTCATTCTTTATTTGACTGCAACACAGATTTTATTACTTGCAGTATCCTATTTAAAATTTCATTTAACTATTGAATTGCTTATTAGGGGTTACTACTGAATTACTAATTCTAAGTGATTTATGACTAATATTCAGAAATCTATATATTAATACGTGAAGCAAAAACGCTGTATCCCTTTTTACGTAAATTGCGCGGACGGAGGAGTATGAAATTTTCCACACTTATAGAGAATATAGAGAAGAAGTGCACAATGCTATTTTTTTTTTTAAATAATGCATAAAAGATACATTAAATCAATAAAGAAAACATTACACACACTACCATGTATTTGACACACAAACGCATTTATTACGCATATATTTATTTATTGTCAAGCTTTTGTTCTTGACGTCTGTGGTCAAATTGAGAATAGATTAAATGTTGTTTGTCTTTATTAATCTTTTTCTATAGTGTAGTCTTGGCGTTGAAAATACAATCATAATAGTGTACAAACTTACAATTCCAATAAATTATAGTCGAATTTCGACTACTGCGGGACCACTAGTATAATGAAATATTTTAAATCTATTATATTCTCTTTCTGAAACTCGTTTTTAGCGAATGTAAAAATTGATAAAGGCATATTTGTTTAACAAATAAATGGAAAATTTCTCTACTATATCTAACAACAGATTTATGAGTGCTCGTGACCTGTAATATATGTGGTCACTTTCAATTTGTTCTGGGACAATTATCGCCTCAAAAAGCTCATTTCGCAGTAACCATGCTTGTTCGCACATAACTGTTGTTCAAATATAAGGCATACGACCATCAATAGTGCACCTTTTGCGGTTTTTATCTTCACTTTTTATTTTTACATATTTAACATGGGCAAACGAGCTTCCGGTGCAGCTGATATTAAGTGGTTATCGAAGTTGGACATCACGGCTTAAATATCACCACTCACCTTGAGATATAAGGTCGAAATTCAATGGTATTGTACAACGGTATCCAGACCATTAAACAGTCATGGCTCAAATAGGCAGTAAGGTAGTTTCTGCTAGTGTATATTATACGACCTACTACAAGAAATAGCGGTAGGCAACGGCTTGGCTCTGCCCCTGGCATTGCTGGGTGCAAGTCCATGGGTGACGGTAACCACTCACCATCAGGTGGGCTGGGTGCTCATCTGCCTACAAAGGCAAAAAAAAGAAAAGAAGACTCCTGTTTCAACTTCCTCTTTTCCATCTCCTGTTTAGTCACTAAATTAGAAACTGGAAAGTATTCAAAATGTTCATAGGGAAAAAACTCTTTCCCGGCAAAAAAAGTACGAAATGTTGGATAAAACTGCAAATTTCATAAAAGAAACAGCTTCGCTAACATTTCTCAGAAATTGGTAATAACAGAACGCAGCAATGACTATTATAAACAGAGATAGCGTCGTTAAATCATCTCACTGTCTCTCTCGCACATAATGATAGTGATGTCATAGCTCTATACCTACTTGATTGATTTTAACAAAATTTTCCACACACTATTACATTTGATTCCACTGGGAGGACATAAAAATCTTATATTAAAATTATGTACCACAAATAAACTCTACGATAACGCAGACATCAACCTAACTTTCTTACGAAAGGTCTCTCTTTCTTACTTTTATCTTACTTCTTAACTTTCTTCCTACTATTCTTAACTTATGAAAAATACACCCGTCAAACATACCGCAGCTATCTTAAACTTAATAGAAAAGTAGAATGCTTCACAGTAGTAATAGGTGGCTATGCGTCTATTAGTCTCCGCTAAGAAATACAGTCGCACATCAATTTAGCGTGTTACTGATAATTTTGTACAGTACTACACCGAGTCACAGGGGGGTCGGGTCAGCCTTCAGTAAAGTCAGTCAAAGTGTACAAACACAATCGATGTTTGCCAGCTCTATATTGTTCAGTGAAAATGCAGTGCATCAAGATATTGTTTTCCATGTGAGTATTTCTTTGGTGAAATGGTTCTAGTACTCGTGTATTGAATTAGGACTTTATGTTTCCAGCTCAGTTAGTTTTTTTTAAAACATGAATGTATTGAAAATGATGATGCATTCTTAATGAAAAGAAATCTCGTCAATACATAATTTTCTTTATGGTTTTTTTTTTCGTCGATTTTTAAATTATTTTTTATAAAATTTAAGCGGTGTTGATATTTGCTTGTAGATGGTTTTTTTTGTTGAAACTATTTGCTGTATTTGTTCGTAATGACAAAGAAATTTATTTATAACCATATATAGGTTAAGTTTCGTTATTGTTCAAAGAGCATTGAAACTATTGAATTATAATAAAACTTTAAGATTTGTAACAAGTTATAATTAATGGAAATGCTGTTGTTATATATGAGTCGTCTATTATCAAAGGTGGCAATCTGTGCATTTGGACAAAATTTTTTTATTGATATGTCAATTCAGATTGATTTGAATATAATCGTCTCTTTCAAAGAATACGGTTCAAAACCTGCATTAAATAAAGGTTAATAGTTAACCTGTTATTTATCTAAGATGTCGTTCCGAAGAGTTTTGTGACTGCCAATGGAATACAAAGTCAATAATTCGTTTTTCTGATTTACCAATCATTGTCCAAAAGTCAGATTGCCGGCTTTGATAATAGTCGACTCATATGCTATGATGACTACAATATGAAGTGACCGTCAAATTATCTGCTCATGTGATGATGGCTACGACGGTATAATGGCTTGCAACCGTAACCACTATCGGGATGAAAGTTTTATTACTAGCTTTGAAAATATTTCTCTGTCTTGCAATATTTGTTATTGTCTTGTATTCATAGACAATCTTGGCTTGGCAAATGTGGTATTTGCCTATCTAATTTTTTTTTCACAAATTAATTTTTTTTTTCAACAGGAGCATTTTAATCACATATTCCTTCGCTAGCACGAAACAAAAAAGATCCTTGGTATTTCCTCCAACGAGTCTTTACGGGGTAAGCGAAAGTGTGCTTAAACTAATGCCATTTTACTTATTATTAGCCGTATTACTTATTATCCTAATTTATAGTTTGCCAAGGCTTCCCCGAGTTCATTTGTAGTACAAAAACAATGATACGTAAATTTTATGATAAAAAATACACACGTAATATCAAATTTTTCGTAACTATATGTCCTATAATCTGTTTCTACAAATATCCATTGCTATGTATGAGAAATAGATCCACCTACAAACTTTCGCTAGGATTATAACGTTTTTTTATCATTATCGTGTATTACCATATTAGTATGCCACTGTCTAGGGAGCTCATTATTTACGCCAGGAAACCTAAATATAATATTTATGAGATTAATAAATACCCTTCATACCTTCTGACGAAGATCTCTGTGGCATATGTTGAGGCGTTGTGGAGATAAGTTGTAATAAATAAATAGAAAATTTTGATGGCAGAAATATTGGATTTATTTATTGCCCATGTAGGCAGACGAGCATATGGCCCACCTAATGGTGAACGTTTACCGTCACCCACGGACTTCAGCAACGCCAAAGGCAGAGCCAAACCGCTGCCTACCTACCTATTCTGAGGTGTCGTCGATCACTCTGTTCTACGTATTTTGTTTTTTGTTTTCAGACGTTCCTCGCGATAGCCGTTCCCATTGACATTCCAGACAAAAACGTGTTTGTCTCGTACAACTTCGAATCGAATTACAGCGTTTTAACTAACATCACGGAGATAGATGAAGTGCTATTCCCTAATTTACCGGTAAGTACCTTTTTTTTGTAACCAAATACCGTAATGTTTTTTTTTTGCCTAGATGTGTGGACGAGCTCACAGTCCACCTGGTGTTAAGTGGTTACTGAAACCCATAGACATCTACAACGTAAATGCGCCACACACCTTGAGATATAAGTTCTAAGGTCTCAGTATAGTTACAACGGCTGCCCCGCCCTTCAAACCGAAACGCATTACTGCTTTACGGCAGAAATAAGCGGGGCGGTGGTATCTACCCGTGCGGACTCACAAGAGAGAGAGAGAGATTTTAACAGTGTGTGTGTTCAATGGACACTGGAGGCTATAGTCATTACAACGTAAATACTCTCACCTACCTTGAGACTTTAATTCTATGTCTTTTTGTATGGTAATTACGAAAATCATCATTATTAGAAATTTAATTTTTATAACACGACGCTATTTATTCCTTCGTCGTTTAAAGGTAATTTGTAAAACATGATTTAAGAGCGTGCTTCATTAGTGAAATAGGTATCTGCTTACGAGATTTGAAAATGAGCATAGTTGCTTCCACGGAATATTTATCTATTCCGTGGTTGCTGCGAATTTGAGAAGGCGTTTTCTCATGAAAGCGCATATAACTCCAGAAGATGTGAGGCTGAAGTTTTCAATGTCTATATTTATTATGCACTAAATCGTGACAATTACACAGATAGGCAATTAATAGATAATTGTACCCATTTAAGGTGGTGAGTTCCAGACAGAGTCGTAGTGTCACAAGAGAACTCGCATACACCGTTCTGGAAACCAGATTCAAAGAGTAAGTGAATAATTAATTGGCCAAAGCTAACTTTGAAATATCACTATTGCAAGGAGCAAGGTAGATATAATTTGAGAAGCGTAGATATTATGTTTTGTTTATATTTGCATTTACCTGTTTGTTTTATCTTTTCGTAGGGTATGTGATGTTACATACGTATAATAAATCGGGAAAGTGTGAATTCAAAAGTGAAATTTTGATTTCCTTTTTTTTTATTGCTTAGATAGATGGACGAGCCTACCTGGTGTTAAGTGGTTACTAGAACCCATAGACATCTACATCGTAAATGCGTCACCCACTTTGAGATATAAGCTCTAAGATCGCAGTATAGTTACAACAGCTGCTCCACCTTTCAAACCGAAACGCATTACTGCTTCACGGCAGAAATAGGCGAGGTGGTGGTACCTACCCGTGCGGACTCGCAAGAGGTACTACCACCAGTAAAAGAGGGCCTACCACGTTGTTAAGTTGTCTCAAGTTCAGCGATAGTATATGAGGACTGTTTCTTATTTCTAGAAGCATATCGACATTGCGAATGCCGCAATCTACTTGGAAACCTGACATCGAAAGCTAATTTATTAATGGCTTAAATGAATGAAGAACTTGATAATAATCATAGATTGATCACAGCTTAACCGATTTATTTCTTACCGTTTCAGACACGGTATGAACGGCAGGGACTGCATGCTGAGAAACATATGCGAAGCCGCTGAAACTCCTTTGCATCATAACGGATTATTAGGGCATATTATGCATATTGTGTTCACGTGAGTAGTATTCTTTACCATTCGCGAAGCAGCTGGTCTTGAGTTGTTAGGTCTCCTTCGAAGTCGCTCGGGCAGCTGTTAGCAAATCCCACCCCTTCTGGCTGAGCCTTTGCTCACCCACCTGCCCTGGTGAAACTGGAAAGGCCTCCGGGCCACCAGTGATACTTCAATGATTAAAAAAAAAGTTTTTTTTTTATCTAGAGAATAATTCGAATTTAATAAGGTACATTTTAGTTTAAATAAATCGTGAATATACGTGCGATTATTTAAAAAAATTAATGAGTTTTGAAATCATACATTTCTATTCGCTGATGTTAATTTTGCAACGGATAGCTATCGTGGAGCAGAAGACTTTGTACAGATGCCTGTATCTCACTAGCAATATTTTTAAAATATCTTGGCTTATATACAAGCTCCGAATATATATATATACAATTACAATATATATACAAGTTTGCTTATATATATTCGGAACGTCGCTCTATCGAGAAAATTCACCAATTCGATGGACTATCTTCCCTTTAACGATTCCCCCAAACTGATGGGCATCTCCCAAATATCTTCTGTTCTGTTATAGCTAGCCCACTACAAGTCTTCCTCCCGATCCACTAACGGTGCTTTTAGGTACACCAAGCACCGGTCATCGTTCTCGTCGAACCCGTCGCTTACGACGAAGGGCTCGACGAGCATATTAGCCCACAGACACAGCCCTCTGAGTTTCCTGCGGAACTTCTCAGTGGGTCGCGATTCCGATCCGGTGGTAGATTCTGCGAAGCACGGCTCTGCTAGGGTTCGTTTTAGCAACGTCGTCAGGTTTGAGCCCCGTCAGCTCACCTACTAGTTAAGGTTACGCTGAAATAGCCTCTCAAGGCTTAGCTAGGAAAAAAAACAAGTCGTTCGCTGACACACTCTCAATTCCAGGCCATCAGCATCGAAAGATGAAGGTCTAGACGACGTGTACTATGAAGCCGAAGCAGCCGGTCAGAGAGGTGACTGCGACAGATATCTGGACGACTGCCCCCTCAGTCTCTTTGACATGATCACTAGACTCGTGGAAATACATTCATGAAGTAAAATGTAATATTGACTAAGGCATTAAACAAAGTACCTACAACATCAATTCTTTATTTGTTACCTCCACTTTGACTGCTGTAGATAGAATGACGAACTCACGTGTAACTTTGTATAAATTCTATCCGTGTATCGTAATGTTCTATTGTAGGACGACTCTGCTGAGAATTACCTTTATTACGCTCTTGGTAGACAATATCTGGTGATATCCGAATGTGACTATATACGTTGTATAATCTATTATATTTATAATCAAAAAAAATTGCTGATGCTAGGTAATTAAATGAATTAAGTTTAATGCAATTTGGTTCGTAATGATTAGAAGATTATTAATAATTTATTCAGTTCTAGTTTCAATGTCTAGGGCGCTATTCTTTGTCTTGTATTATGCTGTAAGATACAGCCAAAAAGATCTTGAGTGGCGACCGCACACCCGAAGACGCTGCGTGGGTTCCTCCCATGAGGTTGACCGAAGACCTAAGACTACAGGTCGCGAAAATCCGCTGGGTTCTTGCTGCGTAGGACTGATCATTATAGTGAACCTTGGAAGACATATACTGTGGGATATATTGTAAATAAAAATCCAATGAAAACTTCAAATTTCTTTATTAACGCTAATTTATCAAGATAAATTCATTTATTCAATTACCTTCTTTTTTTATTTTACTTAAAAGCAAATATAAAAGTTTTAAAAACATAATAACAAACAGTTCACAGCCATCAAATTATATTTGCTAGTTTTTATAATTAAATAATACATAAAAACAAGTTGCAATAAATTCAGAACGTAAACAATTAATATTTCAATGACATACTTATACTTCAATTATTATTAATTTAATTATATCAATTTACATTTTTTCAATGGCTATCATTCAATATATTTCATTATTTTTTGTCAACACTATTTACAACGAACCACTCATTGACTTCTGATTCGTTAGCGGCGTTGCATGAAAAAAATCATCTAAATTACCTATCCTATCTCAATACGCTCCTAACAACCACATTGAAATCTATTAAACATCTGTATAATTATTTGTTCTTTTAATTATCTAATTAAAACAACAACAACAAAAACCATGAAGAAACGATCCTCATAAGAATTATGCTACATTTAAAATAAAACATATTGAGCAGAACTTTTAATTATACTAAATATTCTTAGTCGCGATTTAATTAAACTACGGAAAAACGAAAAGATTTTTCGATGTGAATTAAACAGTTTTACATTATAATATACAACGGACAATTAGGCTAGTCTAAATAAATTATTACCATATTTCAAAATTAATAAGGTTCTAAAGAAATACGATTTATTCATAACATAATATAATGAACACCGATATTCATGGCTTTAGTTTCGGATTTTCTCAAAGCTTTTATATTTTTCTTTTTTAGTGTAATTTTTAAAGATATAAGTAGAAAGAAACTTTAAATTTTTCAAAAATTTATTTTATATCTATATATAACTCTATAGATTATCGAAGATTTTTTTATTCTACGTGAATGCGTTACAAAATCATTTATTTTCCTCATATATTTATTAATTTAATAATAATTTTTAATAATTTTTTACAAGTTTTGGAACGAAGTTCCTTACGGGACGATGCGGAGGGGTACCCTAATCGGGAAAAAACGTCCGTAACGTAAGCGTTAATAAATGTTATTAGTAATGCACACAGTGCACGACTTAACTTAACAAAAAATAACATTTTTTTTATCATTCATTGACCACGACTCGACTCTTATGCAAACAACGGTGAATGAAGTGTGTGTGTATAAGTGGGTTGTTGCGAAACCTCCAGTTTTATTTTCTTTATACCTCGAATAGAACTTAAAATTAATATTTTTATAATAAAGAACTTCGTTCCTATCCGGTGTCCCACGACACCGCACATCTTTTTTATTTAATCAATACACTGAAATACATATCTTCCGTTCGAATTCAACTAATAATTCCAATAGTTTCAATGTCTTTAGGATAGAAAAAGTTGTTTTTCTTCATCGGTATAGATGATATTTGCTGATCGACGGGGACTCTGGTGTCGTATAGAGACGGGGATTGGAAGATTATCCCAAAAGTTCCCACAAAACAAGCTATGGTGAACAGCCAGAGAAAGAAGCGGTCCAGCACCATTGACATGAACTTCCAATCTTCGATGACCTGGTGAAGAGATTACAATTTTTTTATTTTTTATTGCTTAGATGGGTGGACGAGCTCACAACCCACCTGATAGGCAGCTTGGCTCTGCCTCTGGCATTGCTGAAGTCTATGGGTGACGGTAACCACTCACCATCAGGTGGGCCGTATGCTCGTCTGCCTACAAGGGCAATAAAAAAAAAACCTGGTGTTAAGTGGTTACTGGAGCCCATAGATATATACGGCGTAAATGCGCCACCCACTTTGAGATATGAGTTCTAAAAGGTCTCAAGTATAGTTACAACGGTTGCCCCAACCTTCAATCCGAAATGCATTACTGCTTCACGTCAGAAATAGGCAGGGTGGTGGTATCTACCCGCGCGGACTCACAAGATGTCCTACCACCAGTAAAAATGCACTGCGTCTGAAAAGTAGTGTATATAAGTAAAACACGTAATAAAAGTAAACTGGTGGTAATGCGTATTGTCAACCACGTAGTGATGTCCATAGACTCCAAGCATATTGACACTCGACGAGTCGTGAGCTCCATACAACCATCCCGATTAGGACCACAACATGTACCGCTAGCAGAAATCACACAAATACCAATAATTATCTTTCAATCTCAAATTATCTTTGATAATGCAGCGTCATCGTTTACTTTGATCATCAGTAACTACACAAGTAAAACATATATATCTACATATATAGTAAAGACAACTTATAAAGACCATTATGTCTCCGAAGTCTTTATACAGAGACCGCTGGTAAAGTGCCCCGCCATTCTGAATAATGAAGAGGTCGTATCAAGGGACAATTTCCCTTTCAAGATGAACATCTTTTTAACGATCGCCTGAAGAATGTGATTTTCACATTTCGATGGTAACCAAGGCGTGAAACGTTGCAGAAATTAACTGTTCTAAATCAATAAAGATATCGTCTTCTCGCATTAAAACTGTATAATCTCAAAACTTACAAATTTTACAGGAGAGTGTTTTAAAGGTTTAAAATGTGATATTTTTAATATTAATCATCTTTGCAACATTTTTTTTTTTACCTATTACATGATCTGTCTTTTAAAGTAAGATAAAATTATGTATTAATTTTGTTAATGGTAGTCAAAATAAGGGAAAACCAAAAAAAAGAACTAAATCTAAACAACGCTCTTTTGACAGTAGGTATCTATTAGAAAAATACTGGTGATACCAAATGATTCCGTATATTAACTCAATTTCGAAGACTTTTGGAAATTGTACACTTTTAATGCGAAAGAACCATATGTGAGTGTATATGCGAGCTGTTCTATGGGCTTCAATTCTCAGTTTAATTCAGTCATAATAATAATAAAATTAATATTTAGACCTGACCCACGAGACTAACGCCACGTGGCATGTCGATTCAATCATCATTGTTCCAATAGTTGTGTCGGTACACGGTTTGATAGCGAAAAGTTTCGATCAAGAAACTTTCTTTATCCAGCTGGGTTAGTGGCCTAATAGAGAAAGCAGTTACCCTCGATACTGCACGTATTGTGAAGAGGTTTCTCACTCTGGAGTCCTAACCCATGGTGGCTTGTGTCGTAGACACCGCCATCAGCGGCAATTTTTTTATTATATTATAGTTTTTTTAAAAAATTGTATTTTTAATATCTTTTTTAAAAAATATTGTGTAATTAATAAGATTTTAAATAAATATTAATAACAATGGGGAATAAGTCACGCACGATCATCCGGACCCAAATTAGGGTTCCCTGTACTCTGAGAACCAGAGAATGATATATTATACATACGTTTAAACATATAGATAAATAGATAATAAACACCCAGACAAAGAGCAAACAAAACTTTTCATGCCACGAATCTTTTCCCGATGTGGGAACTGAACCCACGACCCTCGGCGCAAAAGTCAGGGATGCTAACTACCAATCCACCGAGTCTGTTGGATGCACGTCGCATGAATTTTGTTAATGAATACTTTAAGTTGGAAGTTGAATGGTAATGAATTTACGCAACAATACATAGGTCATTTCTGTCAGACTATACTGATCTACAAAGATGTAAATTTTTTCCAACGGTTTTTCCTGAACGCTACGTATGCTTCTTCCAGGGAGGTTGGAAGGGAATCCTCAGTTTGATTATGCCTTGACCAGTGAGCTAATTATACCACAGATTACAACAAAATCTGTCCGCAGGTTTAGTACAAAACGAATACCCGGCGATAAATGTTGCTCGTCGTAAAATGTTCGTTTAGTTATTTTTGATGAGTAATGATAGCTTGAAGCAGAGTAGCAAGTAATTATAGCTTGAGCAGAACACCAGTCATATGGTCAGATCTAGTAAGAGAAGCACTAGGTGGTAGTCTGTACATGCAATCCATGCTACCCATGACCGAACACTGTGGAGGAAAGTCACATGTGGTCGAGATCCTCAGCAGTGAGAGAACGATATAGATTCTAAGGTCTCAAGTATAGTTACAACGTCTGCCCCACCCTTCAAACCGAAACGCATTACTGCTTCACGGCAGAAATAGGCAGGGTGGTGGTACCTACCCGCGCGGACTCACAAGAAGTCTTACCACCACTAAATATATTATGCTTTATTAGTGGTAGGTACAGTCATAGTAAACTATAAGATACCTGTAATGTTTTTCTCTAAGTTTCTCTATTTGGAAACAGTTGTCTTGAAGTTATCATTTTAGACCACTTGTTCTACATAGTTTTTTTTATTGCCTGTGTAGGCAGACGAGCATACGGCCCACTTGATGAAAAGTGGTCACCGTCGCTCATTGACGTCAGCAATGCCAGCAGAGCCAAGCCGCTGCCTACAAATCCAATATCAATATGGGATTAACGTAATTTAAATATACCAGTTAACTTCTGGAGCATAAACTTCTTCAACAATATCTAGATGAAACAAAATGAAAGATGTTAAGAAAATTTTCAAAGTCTGCAAGTTTTAAACCGTTTATTCTAAACACCATCAAGAACAGAATACGAACTTTAAATTTCAGTGAAAATTTCATACGAGAGAATGCAACGAGTTTCTGTATTTTATTACCATAAAACACGCGCTTTCTGACAAAGACATTGCGAAAATGGGGTTCACTTGTGGTTTTATCAGTGTGAGAATTTTGTGTGATGCAACTTTTTTTTTTTGTCTTTTTCAAGCGGAGCGTTGATTTTTTTTGTTTTTTTTTTCTCTATTTACTGCATAGGTCGATGGACGAGCTCACAGCCCACCTGTTATTAAGTGGTTACCGGAGCTCATAGACATCTACGACGTAAATGCCGCCACCCACCTTGAGATATGAGTTCTAAGGTCTCAATGTAGTTCCATATAGTTTTATAGTATAGTATATATATATATTTTTTTTTTATTGCTTAGATGTGTGGACGAGCTCACAGCCCACCTGGTGTTAAGTGGTTACTGGAGCCCATAGACATCTACAATGTAAATGCGCCACCCACCTTGAGATATAAGTTCTAAGGTCTCAGTATAGTTACAGCGGCAGTATAGTTACATATAGTTACCATATAGGTAATGTTAGTTACCGTGGAATTCATGCACACATGTTATATATTTTACTGGTGGTAGGACCTCTTGTGAGTCCGCGCGGGTAGGTACCACCAACCTGCCTATTTCTGCCGTGAAGCAGTAATGCGTTTTAGTTCGAAGAGCGGGGCAGCCGTTGTAACTATACGCTCATCCGTGTCCATCAAAACAATAATGTAAATCAGTAGTACTATTTCAAAATAATAATAATAATAGCAGTTGTGTTTTAATTAAGATTTCATAATTAAAGCTAGTTTTTTGATACCGGGGTCCGATTGTCTGTTTCGTCAATGCCCGGGGGACCAACACGGGCGCTACGCAAAAACCTTTTCGGTTATCGACGTCGGCACTATAAGAGATATATCGTACGATTCACGCATCGACTTTCCTGCAAGAGACGCAGACAAATCGCTCTGAAGAATCCGATTTCGATGGAAAGAATTCTTTGAAAGCTGAAGAATTTGTCTATAAGCTTCACTTCAATTTAAGGCAACACTTTGGTTTGCTCGTTCTTCCCGATTGATAGATTTTTCGAGGAAAGTGGAACGCCTGCCTTGACGTAAAGCCTAGTAAATCAATAAGATTGTCTGAGGGGGATCCTAGTAAAAAAACTATATACTTTCATATACTCGTAATATAATATATACATTTTTTTTATAAATACTGGCAAAACAGGAGGGAAAATCCATCATGGACACCAGAGAATGGAGGGCTCGGGTAGTGCTGGACTCCAACCAGCTAAAACCTCTAATTTTTCCTTCAAATTTCCCATGTCGTTGACATGGCTCTTAATATTACATTTGAATTTATTTATTTATTTTTATTTTTACCTAATATAAAGACTATGGATCGGGAGTTATTACTTAATTTTTGCGTACAGTCTTAGAATCTTAAATCTTACACATATATTTTTATAAATCGTTACAATTTTTATATAATGGCGTAATATAATATTAGATTAAAGCATTTCAAATCAAAATGTCATTAACGTAAAATTTGAACAGCTAGAAGTTAGTTTGAAATCGACTTCAGATTTACTATATAAAGCATGGCTCGTAGTAGGTAGTAACAAAGTTTTGTTACTTATCTCGACCGGCAAGTCTCATGTGACATGTGTGAATGGAGGAACATAGTCCTAACAAAAGTGTTCCGTAAAGGTCACACGACCCTCAGCACTGAGGAATAAGACGCACGGATGAGGAGGAATGGTATGCGTGCAACTTAGTGCACGTGAAAGAAGTGAAACTTCTTTTGTAATCATTTAAAAGAGATAAATCAAAAATAAGTTCACATAAAATGTAGCGAAAATAAACATTCACACATTCAATGTTTTTTCATGAATGTTTTCTTGGATAGAAAACCCGTTTGCATCGATATTTACAGGCGGCACTCCTGGGGCGTTTCCACGATGTACACTTTCAAAAGTACACCGTCTTTACGTGTCTGTGTTGAACCCATGTTAAACCTTAGGCTGCTTTCAAATGGAATTGTAAGTTGCGTTTTTAATAGGGCGTTGTTAAGAGGATAAGAAATTGTCAATTTACAAATCCTAAATCAAGTATTAGCGTCTTTTGTTATCTAAGACAGTTTGATTCTCTCATCCGGATCGGATTATTCTTATTAAGCGATATAATCTATACATACATATTAATATAATTGGAGTGTCTGTTTGTAATATTGAAATAACCACTTTTTACTACATGCATATGAATATATATACGGTGCACACCAAAATAACATATTTTACAATTATTGTCTGTCTATCTGTCTGCCTGTATGTTCCGGCCAATCTCTGGAACGGCTGGACCGATTTTGACGAGACTTTCATTGATAGGTAGCTGATGATATAAGCAGTAACTTAGGCTACCTTTTTTAGACTAGCTTTGCCCCGCGGCGTCACCCGCGGTACGACAATAACCGCGGGTAGCATCGCGGGACTCGGCTATCAATAATAAAATTTAATGTTTCCGAAGCGAAGCGAGGGCGGGTCGCTAGTAAATTATCATATAAAAAATTAAAATCTGTGTAAACACAAAGACGATCTTAAGGATAAATAATGCAATATGATTACTAATTCGTCATCTCACAGCGTATGCACTTTACGATCAATCACACCCCTAAATTTTGAACTTAAAACAATAATTTAAATTCATGTCTATAATAAGATCTATTTCACACTTCGAACTGAAACACATGACTATGTCGCGGTAGAAATAGGCAAGATGCCGTAAAAAAAGTTTCATAATTACGAGAATAATGCATAAATCCGGTTTACTGTTTACCTCGTGCATGAACTCGGCCTATGAAATGTGTATGTGTATACAATGCGAATATGACGCGGGACGCGCGTATGTGTGAGTCGTATTAAGCAAATGGTTTTCCGATCAAATGGATTTCGTGTTTAGACGCGATCGCTTTAATGGATCGCGGTCTTCGGTCTCCTGTAATAGTGATTAAATCGGCTTATTTTCATTGACGTATTAACTGATTTCAGGAACTTGTTATAAAAAATAAAGGTAAGAATGTCGCTATTTTATTTTATTTTATTGCTTAGGTGTTTTGACAAGTTCACGGTCTATCTGGTGTTCCTCACTTCAAACCGAAACGCATTACTGCTTCACGGCAGAAATAGGCAGGGTGGTGGTACCTACCCGTGCGGACTCACAAGAGGGCTAATCACCAGTAATTACGCAATTTAGTATTACGCGGATTTGATTTATTTTTATTACACGATGTTATTCCTTCACCGTGGAAGTCAACCGTGAATATTTGTTAAGTACGTATTTCATTAGAAAAATTGCTACCCGCCAGCAGGATTCGAACACCGTTGCATCGCTAGATACGAATGCACCGGACGTCTTATCCTTTAGGCCACGACGACTTACTGATTGTATAAGCAACGATAACGCCTTGACATCCGATGAGCTGTAACTAGTCTGCTTTCACTGGTAATAAAAGATACATCAAATATATATCTCTAAGTACCTCTAAGTGGTAAACCTGTTCTATCAAGATAAAAGCAAGTATTCCGAGTATAGTATAAGATAAAAGCACGTATTAGTATTGCGAGCAGAAGGCAAACAGTGAAAGAAGCATTTCGCGCCCCAAGATCTGTACCGAATATTAATGGCATTTAAGGTCTGTTTCACTATCGCGATTTTTTCTTATTTTCATGGCTAAAACTTTTTTGATTACATTATTAGTTCAGCACCGGTAGGTATTTAATGGTTTTTATGAGGCTTAAAGGGAATATTAAAGAGAGATTCAGTGAAAACATACCTACATAGAAATAACAAGGTTTCATTGATAAAAATGCTTTTACGGATTAGTCTCGCGTTTTTTTTAATTGTTATTATACATCATACATACATCATACATATCAGCCGTCTGCGACCACAAAAATTGTGGAGTATTTGTAATGTCGGAAATAATATAATGGCAATAAAAAGCACCTGATTAAAACGTAAAAGTAGTTATAATTGTACGTAAGACTCTTGAAATCCAATGACAATGTTTCATAATGTATATGTTTGTATGTTTACAAAGGACTAAAAACCAACACTACCTACACTAACTCATGTAAAATTATTAAAAGAGAATAAAGGAACTGAAATCCGAAATATAAACGGAATCATAATTCAAAGACAACAGGAAGCTACCTACGGATTTCATAAAAAAAAAAAAGGAAGCCGCTATTTTTCAACAAAAAAAATTAGGTACGAATTCTAAGTCACTACGACAAAAAAAAAAGGTGCAAATAGAAAACTTTAAGCGTCAACAGGAAAAGCAGCAAAAAATCGGTGGGACCTATAAAAATTATCTATTTACGACTCGAGATTAATCCGCTGTGAACCAAAATGTATCAGGGGCGCGTTCCGCGGGGGCGGCTCCGAAATTTATTCGACCTAGGGGTGCTATTTATATCGTCGTTATAAAAATGAAGTGCGGTTATCTTGAAGACGTAAAAACGTGTTCGGAATAACAATTGCAGTCTCAAATTTCAGTATTTAAGATTCAAGTTAAATTAATAGAAGACATTTAAATTAGTTTCATCCTGACAATGTGGGGTTCTTAACAAATTTATTAAGCAGGTTAAGAGAAAAAACCTAGAAACTCAGGGATTAAAAAATTGTAATAATATCGGTTAGTTCTACTGAGAAGCAGCAAAACTGTTGTCCAAAGATATCATAGCCAATTCCGACATATTTATTAAAAGCAAACTTTAGATGAATTATGCTATCAGTGTAGTCTTATTAGAATGTTTGGAACAAATCCATTTCTTATATTAGGTCAGTCATATTTGAATAAAATATATTATTTTTAACAATCAATTAATACCCCTGATAACCAATAATATAGAAATAGAATATAATAAAACAGATTAACGGCAAGAAATACGGACACTCACAGTACGGTTGGTCCGTCAGCTCAAAGTCGCTCAGCGAGCCATGGAAAGAGCCATGCTCGGAGTTTCTCTGAAGGATAAAATCCGGAATGAGATTATTCGACAGAGAACTAAAGTCATCGACATAGCTCAAAGAATCAGCAACCTGAAGTGGCAGTGGGCTGGCCATATATGCCGTAGGACTGACGATCGCTGGAGCAGACGGGTTCTCGAGTGGAGACCGCGCAGCGGAAGACGTAACGTGGGACGCCCCCTGGCTAGATGGTGCGATGACCTCCACACGGTGGCCGGCAAGAAGTGGATGAGGAGAGCCGCAGACCGGGCTCAGTGGTGTAGATTGGGAGAGGCCTATGTCCAGCAGTGAACGACTGTGGGCTATTGATGATGATGATGATGATGAACGGCAAGAAATAGAAGATTTTCTTTCTCATTCTTTCTTTTCAAAGTTTTATTTTTTTATTTTTCTCACATTTATGTAATTGTTTGGTGAGTAGTTAATTACCACTAGAGAGTTTTGTTTTTCGAAAACTAGGAATACGATCCACGCGAAGTCAGTACACAGAAGAGGCGATAAAGTTAGGTTTCATCTCCATATCTCGTTTCCCCACCCCGCCCTCCTGAGGCTTAAGACAAAACGATTGTTCGCCTACCAGATAACGCTCTTTCAATGTGACAAATCTCGGATTGCCAAATCAATAAAGAAACTCGTGGGAAAGTAGAAGATATAATGGATGTAATTACATCATACTGAAGAAACGTAAGCTACTTCTCTAAAAGATCCTAGAGAGATTTTTCTAATGAACAACCGGACATATTTAGCATCTAAGGTATTCCGACTCTCCTACTCTAATATCTCTACGAATAGGTATCTAATATCTCTACGATAGACAGCGGTTTGACTCCGCCCCTGGTATTGCTGAAGTCCATGGGCGACGGTAACCACTCACATAAGGTGGACCGTGTGCGCGCCTGCCTACAAGGGCAATAAAAACAAAATAAAAGAATAAAGACTACCGTAAAACAACTGAGAGATTGAAACAATTGTTTAAAAATAATACTTTATATTTTATTTTACTGTAATAAAGAAATTGAAAATTGGCAATGCGAACAGCAATTCAGCATCGGTCCTCGGGGGTTTCGGAGCAAGAACTGCACTTGTTAGTTTGTTAAATCGGTTAAAATTCGTCGTGGCTTCGTCTCATTCCCCTAGGACCCATCCGAGCCAGCGCAGTCACTTTCATAATAGGATTTCAGCTTTTTTTCCACAAATAGCTTACGCTGGTAGCGACTTAGACGTGACTGTTGTGAATAAAAGCAAATAAATATTTGCGACTAAGCATGCTTACTCAATATAGCTTACATCGTCTAGCTTACATCGTCAACAATTTATTACATCGTACAATTTGGATGTGTTAAATGTCAGATATTTCCTAAACCTGTTTGAAAGATTATGCCGGAACTCATAATACAAGATCATTTAGCCGAAAAATGTATGATATTCCCCAATAAAAAGTCGTGTTTCTCACAAGTAGCACACGAGTTCTGTTAATTTGCCGAACATTAAATGGATTAATAGCAGTAATCGGGAGTTGGGGCGTCTTCGCTGAACGAATCGCGCCTAGGGGAGTTCAATGACAGAGCGAATGCTCACAAAGTGCTTACGCAGGTGGGGTAGTGAAGATAATGGTTGATCAGATATATTCTGCATTTGTGGTACGCATTACGGTTTGTATCTAACAGCCATGTTTTTTGTACGGTCTCATGAATGTGCCTCGTCTATAAAAGTATATTTCATGATGCTGTAAAATCGCCTAGGATTTTATTCCGAAATTTTATTTATTGCATATATGGGTGGACGAGGCCACAGCCCCCCTGCTGTTAAGTGGTTACCGGAGCCTATAGACATCTACAACGTAAATGCGCCACCCACCTACAGATATGAGTTCTCAAGTATAGTTACAACGGCTGTCCCACCCTTCAAACCGAAACGCATTACTGCTTCACGGCTGAAATAGGCAAGATGGTGGTACCTACCCGTGCGGACTCACAAGAGGGCTAACCACCAGTAATTACGTAATTTATTATTTCGCGGATTTGATTTTTATTACACGATGTTATACCTTCACCGTGGAAGTCAATCGTGAACATTTGTTAGGTACGTATTCAATTAGAAAAATTGGTAACGGCCTACGGGATTCTAATACCGTTGCATCATTGTTCGAAACAAATGCACCGGACGTCTTATTCTTTAGACAACGACGACTTATGCCCGTATCTTTAGACGTTTCGTAAAATAGTCCTCCACTCTTAACTCATCCGATGATGCTCGAGAATTCCCTCCAAACTTACTCGAATTTGGTATTTTTAGTCGACCATTACAATATTCCTCAACTGTCCTCGAGTGAGGTAATAATGATGAAAATTTGATCAAGCTAGCATCAAACCCATAGAGTTCTGTAGTCTATGGTCATTGTTTAATGTCAAAGTCAAGCTGCCGCTGTCTGTTTGACACTAGATGAACTTGTTTGATGTTTTGGTTGCTGAGTTATTCGTAAATATGTGTGCGTGTGGTAAATCTGAAAGTGTATTATTTATTTTCTAACCTATCATTATTTTAGATTTCGGATCCGGCTTTGTATTTTTATTCGCCGCTTTTATGTGATTTTGGTTGCATCGTGTTGTTGAAGTGCTTTTCCACAACCACCAGTTTATTATTATATAAATCAAATTTATAATCGCATTGACTTTATTTATCAGGTAGTAAGCAAAATATGACTCTTATGTAGGTAAATAAAATAAAGAGTTTCAAATGTCTAACCTCGAACTATTTACTTTATTAATAAATATTATCAAACTTAAATTATCAAAATATGCGCGAATCATGCACAGATCCAGGCCATTGCACAACAATATCATATATTTCCATTTGCGGTCCACATACTATTTGGACATCGATAGAAAACCAGCCTTGAGGAACGTTCAAGGTACGTCGCGACGTACCTTAACTTGACAGTTCGGTCACTTCACTCCGGTTAGGAAATTTTTCCAAGGACGTTTGAGTGGAGTTTATTTTTACGACTAAGCATATCGAAACGCGCGTTGGAGGTTGAGTCGAGTCGAGTTACGCTCGTGTGAACGACTAAAGATACGGGTGTTAGACACGTAATTACTCTGTTGATACGTAGCCAAAAGGATCCCTTGCAAAAAAACTGCTGATAACTGACGGACGATAATGATCATACGATAAATAAATCTAAAGCCTCATTAAAAACTTCAAATACAATAAACAAAAATATAGCGTTATATTAAAAAAATCTTCTGTAAAATAAAGAAATAAATTCTTATTAAGACAAGCGCAAACTAGAACAGCTCCTTCTATTGTTATTAAGATTGTTCTTAATGATGCACTTTTATAAGAGTTGACCAAACGTCGTAAGTGTGTAAGGATGTGGTAAATGAGTGAAAGAGGTATGTAGTGCTGTGGACGATGAGGGAATAAAAATAACAAAACCTCATTCAACCACATAATACCTCATTATAACAAAAAAAATTGTCCAAATAAAAAAAAATATGTTAGGGGTCGACAACCCTCAGCCGCGCCGTCTGGTTGTAGTGTTGACCGCGGTAGCCCCCCTACCTCATCCGGGTTCTGACCTCGGAGGGGATCGGACGTCGGGTTCTAAGAGTGCAGGGGAGTCGTTTAGTGGGTGGGCCCTAAATTCCTTGGGCCCGCGGTCTGCTCACAACACCATGCAGATCGTAGAGTCTCACATACCCCGCGCGCCCCTTTTGCGCGGGGACCTCGTAGGAGGTTCGGCCCCCTACCCGAAAAAAAAAAAAAAAGGGGTGGACAACCCTAATCACTTAGGGGTATGAAAAATAGATAGTAGCCGATTCTCAGGCTTACTGAATATGCATAAAAAATTTCATGAGAATCGGTCAAGCGGTTTCGGAGGAGTATGGGAACGAACATTGTGACACGAGAATTTTATATATTAGATAATACTTTAAAAAAACTAACAAAATATGCTTTTACAGAAAATCCAACTAAAAAATAGAATTTTTTTTTAATAAATTTGAATTAAAAATAGTGTAAGAAAAAATGATTTTATTGTAAAAAAGCGTGCCAAATTTCGAGTTACTCCGACGTTTTGAAGGTGGTCAAAATCCAGATCAAAGATTCCGTTACAAACATACATACATACGTCAGAAGCTAATAAAAGCGTGCTTCATCAAGCTTTTTGTGGCCTAGAACAGATGGTATGGATCTCACAACATGTGGTTGTAGTGTCATACGAGGTCTTAAGCGTCTCGTACCGCAGGAATGGAAAGAATAAAAAAATTAGTGCCGCTGTCGACGTGCTAGACCGCGATCACTACAATTACTATACTTACTGTTCAACTCATTTGTAATACGTCAAACGAGAAAGTGGACATATTGCTTAAATATTTTTCGATTCTCTGTTTGTTATGTGTCGTATGCTGGCCGGAGAGAGCGCAAAGTATTATTTTGAAATTACCAAGTGTTTCAAATTGGGATACCAGCTCTCGATTTCTCGAGCGCTTTAAGAAATATTCTAAGCTATTCTAAGAATTCTTCAAAGCTAAAATAGAATCAATGTATGACAGCTTACGACCAGAGAGCGGACGTAATTATACTGAACGAGAGGTCCCGCAGTAGTCGAAATTCGACTATAATTAATTGGAATTGTAAGTTTGTACACTATTATTATTGTATTTTAAACTTCTATAATCACAAATTTCGCCAAGACTACACTATAAAACAAAGACAAACAATATTTAATCTATTCTCAATCTGACAACAGACGTCAAGAACAAAAGTTTGACAATAAATAGTATGCATGCGTGTGTGCGTCAAATACATGGTATGTAGTGTGTGTAATGTTTTCTTTATTGATTTAATGTATCTTTTATGCATTATTTTAAAAAAATATTAGCATTGTGCACTTCTTCTCTATATTCTCTATAAGTGTGGAAAACTTCATACTCCTCCGTTCGCGCAATTTTCGTAAAAAGGGATACAAAGTTTTTGCTTCGCGTGTTAATATATAGATTGTAAAACCAACATTGTACTATGTAACATATTTACGAAAAATACAATACACTTAATGACATGAAAGGATCGTGAATCTCACTCGATTTTAGGCAATTAATCGATATTTTAAGGAGATTCAATCCTATTGAATATTTAAATCCGTAATACCTTCGTCGAAGGCAATTTCGTAAATTACAACTAAGACCTTGTGTTCTCGAATTAATTCGGGGTATTAATCGAACGGGTGCTGTTTTAATGTTTGTTTTTGTTTGACGGTGCTTTGTTTGTTTAAGATTTTGTGATTTAGGGAATTTCTTACTATTATAGATATTATAATTCATCTGATTCTTACGACTATTAAGAATTTTGTTGTATCCTCTATCTATATATTAGTACGTGAAGCAAAAACTTTGTACTCCTTTTTAGGAAAATTGCGCGGACGGAGGAACATGAAATATCCCACACTCATAGACAATATAGAGAAGGAATGCAAAATGCTAATGTTTTTTTAATTATGTATAAAAATCGGCACGACATGAAAACCCTCTTGTCGTGGCCGCCGGGAATTACATACCCGATCGTGTAGGCCGAATGGTAAATAATCAACGTGGCCCAAAACACGTCATTAAGGATCCTCCTGATCAATTAACGGTGCTTTTAGGGACTACAAGCACCGTTAATGGTGCCGTCCTCGTCGAACCCGTCGCTTGCGACGAAGGGCTCCACGAGCGAATTAACCTATAGACACAGCCCATTGAGTTTCTCGCTGGATCTTCTCAGTGGGTCGCGTTTCCGATCCGGTGGTAGATTCTGCGAAGCACTCCTCTTGGTAAGGCCAGTGTTAACAACACTCTGGTTTGAGCCCCGTGAGCTCACCTACCTGATAGGGCGAAGCTGAAATAGCCTCTCAAGGCTATCAGCATAGGTAGGAGAGAAAAAAAATTGAAGTAAGGTAATATGCCTCGCAAAACCACGCTTCTTCCATTCCAATTTCGCGCTAAACGTTCTGAACTCTTTACAGTTCTCAGGAGTTCATGGAGCATAATTTTTCAGCAACGTTAATTACCACGAAATCTCCAAGTATTAAATGTAGTAGGTATAATACTCGTGGTATTGCATACTTTAGAACTTGTATCCAGAACCAGAGTTTAATTGTCAAAGTAATTTCAATCATATATACGGATGCAAGTTTTTTTAAATTTATTTAAGCTAGCAATTCACTAGCTGCCAAGATAATTAACGTTTTGTTTACTAACCAATCACATAAAACTTAAATCCTTTTTCATCAAAAACTTACCTCATTATCCTTGTCAGCATCTTTAATGTGTTGAGCGATGAATCTCACACTCTTCAGGGCAGCAGCGACTTCAGGCGACAAATGGCGAGGCAGCATATTCTCAGATTCGGTTACTGGTGAACAAATATTTTGGCGAGGATATATCATGTGAGGTCTTTAAGGAGTATTCCAGTTCAACTGATAAAAAAACCGGTATAACAATTCAAATGAGACAACATCTTGAGATGCTAATGCAGGATTTTGCTTATACCCATAGACGTATACCAGATCGCCAAGCCGAATGTTAATGTTTCATAAGTCGTTGTGGCCTAAAGGTAAAACGTCCGGTGCATTCGTATCGAGCGATGCACCGGTGTTCGAATCTCGCTGGCGGGTACCAATTTTTCTAATGAAATACATACTCAACAAATGTTCACGATTGACTTCCACGGTGAAGGAATAACATCGTGCAGTAAAAATCAAACCCGCAAAATTATAATTTGCGTAATTACTGGTGGTAGGACCTCTTGTGAGTCCGCACGGGTAGGTACCACCGCCCCGCCTATTTCTGCCGTGAAGCAGTAATGCGTTTCGGTTTGAAGGGTGGGGCAGCCGTTGTGACTATACTGAGACCTTAGAACTATATCTCAAGGTGTGTGGCGCATTTACGTTGTAGATGTATATGGGCTCCAGTAACCACTTAACACCAGGTGGGCTGTGAGCTCGTCCACACATCTAAGCAATAAAAAAAAAAAATCTGGCTTCGAAGGCAAAACCAATTAAATTGGAAGGCTACAAATAAATATTTGCCACTACCCCTCTAATGGACAAAACAAGATCAAGTAAATCTTTGATTTGGGCTCGGCACTCACAAGAACATAACATACCTGAAGGTCTCTGGTGAGCGCTGGCTCCCATCATGTCGTCTTCAGGAGCAGGGGACTTGCGGTAATCTCCGTTGTCACATTTCGAATCTCCGAAAGCGTCAGTCAAACTATCTCGACTGTTCAAAAAATTTATATTAATTCCACCATTGTCACCATACATAAATTTTCAGTTCCAAGGCTTGGACAGATTTTCTATAATGTAATTGGCAATTAACCCTCATGTCTCAAGACAACATTCACGTTATGATATCTATGAAATCCATTTTCACTTAACCCCTGTATTGTTTTGCGGTGTGCGGGGTTCGCGGGATATAATAAAATGCACGTCTTAATTGCACAACGCTATATTTCTGACTGACTTACTACTAACTTACACACTACACCACCGGGGTTATTTAAAAAAGAAAAAAAATAATAATTAAGAAATATTTTTTTTTTTTTATATATCTATAAATCACACACTGTAGTTTAATTTTATATTATATATAAGGTTTCGTTCGATTTTTATGGATAATGTCACATTTTCCATTGATATAAATCTTTACATTAGTTCCTAAATCTTCTATCACTGAATATGGTCCTTTGTATAATTCTGTTAATTTATTTCCTGTTTCATTCTTAATTAAGACTAAGTCATCTTTATTATAACTAACACTGTTAACATTTTTATCGTAATTATATTTCCTATTTAACTTATTATCTAACAATTGTTGTTTCGCATCTCTTTGCGACATCTGTAATCTATATCTTAATTCTAACATATAATTATCTGGATTATATAGTGGATCCACTGTATCTCTTAAATTACTAGGGATGTTACATTGTTTTCCGAACACTAATTCGAAAGGTGTATATTTTGTAGATGTGTGTACAGACGTATTATAGGCAAAACACCAATACTGGAGCCAGTGACTCCATGTTTCTGGCTGTCCATCGCACTGTATTCTCAAGAAAGCGGCAAGGTGTTTATGCATATTTTCCAAACTACCTATAGATTGGTGATGATAAGCGGTCGAGTGTAACTTAGTTATGTATAACAATTTACATACCTCTTCCATTGTTTTTGAAGTAAACTCCGCTCCTCGATCAGTAGTTATGACCTTAGGTATTCCATAACGAAGTATAAAATTATTTACAAAAACCTTAGCCACACTTACCGTGTCTTTACGTTGTAGCGGGAACGCTTCGATGTATTTAGTAAGTTCGCATTGAATTGTGAGAATGTAATTGTATCCTTCGACGTCAGTGTCCATGGGTCCGACAATATCGAGATAAATTTTTTCAAATGCGGTATTGGCTGTTGTTGTGATAATCATTGGTTCCTTAATGTTTTTAGAGTATTTCATTTTCTGACATGTACTACACTTTCTAACATACTCTTTAACGCTATTCTCTAGACCTGGCCAGTAATATTTTCGTTTTATATTATTAACCATACGACGGACACCCGCGTGTCCACTCGTTGGCAGCAAATGAAAATCATTTAATATGATAGTCTTTTCATCTTTGTCGACAATTCTTCTAACATTCTTTAATATGTTTATTCGTGGTCCTTTTTTTTTTTTTTTTTTCACTGCACTAATTCACTTATTCAGATGGCAGCTTCCTCGTCTCCGGACGCCTTAGTCTGCTCACGCCTTGTCCATCTTGCTTGTACTCGCTGGAACATCTCATTGCGTATCTCCTTGCGCATCCATTTTTTCATGCACTTTTTATAATTTTTAAGTAGAATTATTAAAATCACCAGCCCGACGATGGTTACTAGGGTGCCTAATAGGATATTATTTGTGTGTATATGATCTTCCCTGATTGCTGTTGCGCTATTTTCTCCAGCAGCCGCGTTTTGTGTTATAATGACTTCTTTTTCTTCTTGTTTCGAGTATGATTTTCCCATTTTATTTCGTTTATATCGAACGGATATTACGGTGCAAGTGCGTATATAACTGTGCATGTGCACGCGGCGATTTTTATCGCACGACTGGCTAGGGTCGCCATGCGGTGTGCGGGGTTCGCGGGATATAATAAAATGCACGTCTTAATTGCACAACGCTATATTTCTGACTGACTTACTACTAACTTACACACTACAGTTTCTCCCCTCCTTCCAAATTTCATTAATTACTTAATAAACTTTACTTTCCTGCGTATACTCTAGTTACACAGTCGCGTTACTCAAATACACATTTCAATTCGCAAAGTAACATCTTAAATTTTCATTTCCATAATTTCACTTGTAATCTGAAACTTTGTTTTACGGCCAAACATTAAAAAGCATTAAATGGAAGCGTTAAATGCCTAAAGCCTGTTAAGCCCCGGGATTGTGCTTTACTTAGCCATAACTTTAACTTAATGAAACTTAATACTGTTGTTATAGACTTTCGCGAGACATTAAAAGTAAGTAATCAGTACTTTATGAAAGTCAAGGTTAGATGAAAAGATGCTACGTTGAAAATAATGATTAGATTGTTTCCTTCATTGGCTTACGTTGGAAAATCAGTGTTCACAACGCTAACGGGCTGACTACCGTGGCAACATAAAATACATATTATATAAAATATTATAAAAAAAAATGTTTTGTTTTTGTTTTTTCGTTACATTCTTCGATAAATTGTTTTTTTTTCTGTTCGTCGAACTGGATAAGTCTATAAAAAAGAGAGAGAAAGAAAGAGAAGATTCCAATCTCCAGCCTACGCGGTATTTCCTTAATAGAGCCTGCAGTGGACGCTTAGATGGAAGAGCAATACAATTAATTGTTAAACGGGCGGATGACCCGTTCATTCAACTCCGACCAAAAGAAGACCGAAGCCACAATCGCATGACAATGTCAATATGAGACATTTGCTCACCTCATTTCCAATTCGTTGGTGTATCCATTAGATACGAACGTGTCATCGTAGTCTGGAAGCGAGTACTTCGTCCTCCTCATCATCAAGAGTTTGGGCATCAGCTGAAGGAATAACTTCTTCATCCACGGCGACATTGTGTGCGTTGACGGAGACCTAGTGAGAATAATTTGTAAAAATTTTCATTTTTAATTTCTATTTTTTTTCCTGCCTAAGCTTGATAGGCTATTTCCTTGAGAGGCTATTTCAGCGTAACCTTAGCTAGTAGGTGAGCTCACGGGGCTCAAACCGGAGTGATGCTAAACACTGACTCTAGCAAGAGCAGTGCTTCGCAGAATCTACCACCGGATCGGAAACGCGACCCACTGAGACGATCCGGCGAGAAACTCAGTGGGCTGTGTCTGTGGTGTGATTCACTCGTCGAGCCCTTCGTCGCTAGCGACGGGTTCGACGAAGACGCTGTTAATTCAAAATATGATCTTATTTAACGAGTTAGTCATCTATGTAAACTTTTCCTAAAATAACAAAAGCTGTTCAAAGTAACAAGTAAATGCGGAAAGGCGAATCGCCAACGTCCAAGGTACTTCGATGACGTCATGGCTTCAAGCATAGCCGCCCGGTGTATCTTTGTCAAGCTATAAGACTATATCGGTATTCAAACGGTTTTATATTATTTATTGGCTTAAATTCTATTCCCTTAGTCAACTCTCAATAATTACATACTTTTTTCTACGAATATATATAATCTGAATTGTAGTGAAATAAAATTAAATAATAATTAAAACTATGCTACGGATTAATCTCTACTTTATTAGCTTATTATTATGTCCAACATAACCGTTTACGTGTTTGAGAGATACAATAAAAAGTAATATAATAAGGTTCATAAAAATGTTGGGTATTTATTATCATTGAACTTTTTGGAAGAATCCGAAAAACCACGTATGGCAATTATATTTAATTTTCTTAGTCTCGCACTTGAGCATTAATTACATTTGTGAGCTCGAAAAAGTATTAGATTGACAAAACAAAAAACTGCGCGTATTAAATAAATTTCCCGCGTTCCCGCCAAAAAATCAAACCAATGTCCAATAAAACGCCAGTGTTGCTATATGTAATATAAGAAATAAACGATAATTTTTCTTAGTTCTTAATGTTTTTTTTACCAGTTACAAGACATTAGCTGTCCTTTAAAGTAAGATAAAATTATTTATTAATTTTGTTAATAGTAGCCAAACATAGGTAAACTAAAAAAAAAAAAAACTTAACTACGCTCTTTTGACAGTATTTATGAGAAAATACTGGTGATACCAGATGATTCCGCATATTAACTCAATTTCGAATATATTTGGAAATTGTACACTTTTAATGCGAAAAGATGATATGTGCCGTGATAAAACTCTTAATCTTTTGAATTCTCAGAGTAATATAATAAATACGTCTTGTTCAGAACCGCATCGGGTCGGCATTGCGTCCAGCATTGTTGGCGGTATAAGCGATCGTTTTATGGAAATACAGGCGGGAACAGCATAAATCTATTTCGTCTATTGTGTGTTGTCGACGCGATAACGCTCCGAGTATGTAGTAGGTGAATTATTTACTGCTTTAAATTAAACCCACCAGATGCAAGCCAATGTTGTACGCAGGCTTTCGCTTTAGTCCAAATGTCATTTTCAATTGAAACGTATTATTGCATCTAGGGTGGGCTCACGCAAAAGTTCTAAAGTGACAACTTTTTTTTTTTATTGCTTAGTTGGGTGGACAGCCTTGGTGTTAAATGGTTACTGGAGCCCATGGACATCCACAACGTAAATGCGCCACCCACCTTGAGATATAAGTTCTAAGGTCTCAAGTATAGTTACAACGGCTGCCCTACCCTTCAAACCGAATGCATTACTGCTTCACGGCAGAAATAGGCAGGGTGGTGGTACCTACCCGTGCGGACTCACAAGACGTCCTACCACCAGTAAATTCTTTTGCATTGTTGTGATTTGAAAGGCAATGAAACGAAAAAGTGACATTAAAAAGAGACGGACTCATAAATTCATAAGATTTAACGTGGGAGAAAATGAGATAGGAAGCATTATACAGAGTTTCATCTCTTTGTGCTCTGCTTCGTACCTAATATTCGTAATTAATACATTCTGAATAAATTTATGTAATATACACGAATAAAATATGAAATAATTAATAAACTTTATAATATCACTATAATCATTACTAAAACTTACAAATATCCTCTTCTCGAAATTTTACATTCGTCTCATTATCTTAAAAACAACATTTTTGAAGGTTTTACTTCTACCACATGTGAATTGCACATATGTTTTTTAAGCTATTGCATAGCTTTTATGGCGGCGACCGAATCAAGAAATTCCGTAATGGGGAAAAAACCTAACACCCCCACTCCGCCTACTAGCGTTACTAGCTCGCGTTCAACACATTAACATGTTGCGCTTGTGGAGTGTTTGTGAATAAGCGCGCGGCGTGACAACGCACTGCATACGCATCATGAAAAGTCTGCCCATCTCTCTCTCGCGCGGTCTAGCCTATGAGTGTGAAGGTGTCTGTTTTGCTTTTGTTAATGTTTATAAATATAGCGTGGCCTTATTTTATTATTATTGTTTTAATAATGCTATGCAATAGCTTTACCATGGAAGTTCCCGATTGCCACACTTTTTTTTCCCTTCATAATGCTTATACGTTTTTACTCAGAATAATGATACCTGCCGTAGGATTCTAATTCCGGCATAATCGCATCCTTTCACTATGAACACACCAGACCTCGACGCCGATGTATACACTACAACTCTCACTTCAATAAGCCGAGTCCTGATGAAGTACCGTCAGCAACGAAAGCGATTTGTTTCATCGTCGGCCTCATGCCGCGAAGCAGTCATGTGTTTCGAATTGTAACGTGTGATAACCGTTATACAATACAATTTATAATTTAATCAATTGTAGGACTGACTGCATTTCTTACTGTACGCGATATTCATTCCGTAATGTATATTAATTTCAATTACCACTTAACACCTGATCACCAATTAAGCCCAAAAGTTTTTTTTTTTTTTTTTTTATTACTTAGATGAGTGGACGAGCTCACAGCCCACCTGGTGTGAAGCGGTTACTGGTGCCCATAGATATCTACGACATAACTGCGTCACCCACCTTGAGATATAAGTTCTAAGGTCTCAGTATAGTTACAACGGCTGCTTCACCCTTCAAACCGAAACGCATTACTGCTTCACGGCAGAAATAGGCACCTACCCGCGCGGACTTACAAGAGGTCCTACCACCAGTAGGTACAGTTAGCTTAATAAATAATTTCAAATTTAATTTATAAAATACTATTTGTCTAATTAGTTTCGTTCATTGTACTGTAAAAGGTGTGTTTTGATTTCAATATTTTATCCTATTTTTCTATTTAATCATTTAATAAAAAAAATCCTACCTATTCGATGGTAGCTTAAGAGGCTATTCCTGCTACGCCCAGACGGGTAGGTGAGCTCTCGGACTCAACCTGAGATAATTTGCTAACACTAGCTTTAGCAAGAGCAGTGTTTCGCAGAATCTTCCACCAGATCGGAATCGCGACCCACTGAGAAGATCCGGTGAGAAACACCGCCGTGTCTATGGGTAATACCATAGACGTGCTACCTCCTCACGTTGTCTGCAAGCCGGCGCGCACATAATATATACAGCTTCTACACAACCTTACCTAAAATGCACGTTTAGCACGCAGACAGTCATCCAAACGCTTAGCGACACCAAGATCATTGTGAACAGCAAATATTTTCCTAAAAGTGGTATCGCCAGCGATGTGGGCGGTATTATCTCGGCAAGGAGCAGGAAAAACACCGTCAATGACACCAGGATCGAGATGCTTAATGATATCTACGAGAGAGAAATAAGAAATTTGCTCGCTGCACGACCCGATGCTGCTGCGGGGTCAGGACTTTCGGATGATAACATTAAATTCATTGAGGATCCCGTTTAGATTCGACTATAAAGTTCTAATATTGTATTGTAATTTATTTCGTTCATCACTAGTTGAAGTTCTAATTAAACTAACGAAACAAAAGAACAATGCATCAATTATAAATGATTGATTGATCACACCAGAAATTAAACTAAAGCCAATAATTATTGACATTTCATGTACATTAATTGTAACGATATAAATCAATATGTAGGCTATCTACTTTTAAAATAGAGCACTGTTCTATTGACTGATGTTTTTATATTGGAAAGTAAACATCGCGTCTTTGAGATATGTAATGAGTAAGGATGTTAATTTCTGACATCCTCGATGAATAGAGGCTTAATTTGCCCTCAAAAAAACTCTATGTCCTCAATCCATTCGTGCAGCCCGCGTCGGACAGCGAGCTATGTTATTTACCTGAAATGCACGTTTACTATGCACACAGTGACCAATACGCTGAGCGAGACGAGTATCATGGTGAATAGAAGATATTTCCCGAGCAATGGGATTGCCAGGGATGTTGGCGGGATGATCTCGGCCAAACCGAGGAAGAACACAGTGAGGGACACCAGGATGGAGATGCAGAGCGAAATCTAGGGAAGAGAAGTCTCTTTTGAGTTACTGTCGCTTAGTAGTGTTAGATTTTGTGCACTGGTTTCATTTAAGTACGATGCGTCAAAAAGTAACTTTCCAGCTAATACCTTTAATGTTTCCTTAAATTATGCGCTCTCACTCAACAAATATTAGTGATATTCACAAATTACGTATACTAGTACATAGTTGTGGGTAGATTTAAAAAAACCAGTACCACAAAAATCCGGCCAATCGTGTCAATTGTCTTTCCACTTATCATAAAGTCGCACGTGTTAGACGCGTTTTAATGCCAATCAGTGATCATTTGTTCACTACAAAATTTTCCATGCAAGCTATTCATAAATGTGTTAATTCATAAATCGAAATGTGTAGTTATTCATTCTATACATACTGAATTGTATCTACGGTAAAATTTTGAAAGATATCTCCATTTATTTCGGTCGATGTGTTGAAGGCGTGTATGTACAAAAACAAATCTGTTTCATCTAAAATCTAAGGGACAAGGGAACACAAACTATTTGGTAAAATTTGAAATAGTTTATTTTTTTAAATCCAATTACACATAATGCAGAATAAGTTGAGAGGTAAGTAGAATTCACACACATGCGTAGATTTTTTTAGAGGGTTGATCAAAACGAAATTTGTTATAAAATAGTATCAAAACGGGATCATAACGAAAAATACATTGTACATTAAACAGAAGTAAACGTATATAAATGGCGTAACAGATTTATTTTCATTCAGTGGAAAGACAATAATAATTTTGATGACTCTAACACAATCACACAGCCAACTAGCACAATCAAAAAAGACTAAGGATGACTCAAAGATGGATCGTGGAGATAAAAAGGATGACTGTCGATCTAATGAGAACATGCCCTGAATATCCCATTCACGATGTTACATCGAAAGCAAATTTATTTTCAGAAAATGTTTTAACATTCTGTCATTTTCACTAAAAACATTAACATAAACATTAACAATTTCTTTTCAATACTTTCATTCGATCTATAAATATTTAGAGAGTAGATTGTTAAGTTTTATTCATGACAGAACATTGGTCACTTAATGATTCTAGACACTCGTCACTCAGGGAATAAATAATGTAAGTTCACTGACCTTCTCACCCGAATCCGAGGGTAGATAGAAAACTAAGACAGTCAAGAACGTCAAACCCACACAGGGTATAATCAAATTGACGGTATAGAACAATGTTTTTCTGCGCATCGTCAGTTTGAATGTAATGTCTGAAATTTAAAATTTTGTCAGATTAAGTCAACAAAAAAAGAAACCCAAAACGGCGGTATATTTATCAACTACATCTAACTTCTTTATATACTTGGAACTTGTTTCGATTGATCGGAGCAGAGACCTTTTAGATTTCATGATATTATTTTATATCACATGTTTTTTCCGTTCTGTTAATGACCAAATGAAAGGTGTCCTAAAATAAATAATAGTTTTAAAAAACTAACAAAATACGCTTTTACAGAAAATTCATGGTGCGTGGGTTTCAGTAGTTATAAATATTTTATGAACAGACATGAGTAGAATGGTTATTTTGATAATATCCTGAAAAGCACCCCACGCTTTTTTTACAATAAAATCATTTTTTCTTACACTATTTTTAATTCAAATTTATTAAAATTTATTTTCTATTTTTTAGTTGGATTTTCTATAAAAGCGTATTTTGTTCGTTTCTTTAAACTATTATTTATTTTTCATTTTTTAGTTGAATTTCAATTTTTTCAATAATTTTTTTTCAACTTTATTTTAATATTGAATTGTCATCGGTTCTCAATAAGTATACTCAATAAGTGTACCAAATTTCGAGTTAATCCGACGTTTTGAAGAGGGTCAAAATCATGTTTAAAAAATTCCGTTACATACTAACATACATACGTCTGAAGCTAATAAAAGCGTGTTAATATAATTTATTGCTTATAATTAATGTGGTAGTTCTCACCTGAAAAAGGCTCGGGGCAACAAGGGTAGTACTCTTCGTTCCTCGTAGCCGGTACTTCAAGTATATCCCACTCCACTGACAAATAAAACTCGCTTAGATCAATACCGACGTGAACTAGACTGCTTCCGGAAGACTGGTCCATATGTTTGAGGTCGACCTGAATATCAACAAAAACAAGAGGTGAAAATAGTAAAAAGTGGGTAGGTAGGTTGGGCTTGTTGTGGACGCATGACTAGGAACCACCACCCTATCTTTTTTTTTATAGCTTTGATGGATGGACGAGCTCACAACCCACCTGGTGTTAAGTGGTTACTGGAGCCCATAGACATCTAAGACGTAAATGCCGCCACCCACCTTGAGATATAAGTTCTAAGGTCTCAAGTATAGTTAAAACAGCTGCCCCACTCTTCAAACCGAAACGCATTACTGCTTCACGGCAGAAATAGGCAGGGTGGTGGTACCTACCCGTGCGGACTCACAAGAGGTCCTGCCACTAGTAATTACGCAAATTATAATTTTGCGGGTTTGATTTTTATTACACGATGTTATTCCTTAACCGTGGAAGTCAATCGTGAACATTTGTTGAGTACGTATTTCATTAGAAAAATTGGTACCCGCCTGGGATTCGAACACTGGTGCATCGCTCAACACGAATGCACCGGACATCTTATCTCTTAGGCCACGGCGCCTATTTATACAAAATAGAAATAAGAATACTAAGTACGATTACTGACGATAGAGCATCTACTGGGGCCGCACGGGTAGGTACCACCACCATGTATATACTTTCAGCTTAAAGCTGAAGAAGCCGCTATACTATAGAAATTAGATTTAGAACTCATCGGCATTTAAGTTGTAGATGTCGATAAGCTTCCTTAACTACTCAATACCAGGTCATGACCCCGTCCACCCATGTAATAAAAAGGTAGAATTGGATTCAATTCATCCAAAATGTACCTGAGCTCCATTATAGGTCCAAGAACCAAATTTCATGAAGCATGTTTGTTCATCAAATGGAAAGTACTCGACATTGATCTCGCAGGAGGATTTGTAGATCGCTGGCGGCTTCCAGTTCACTTCGCCGGTGTACTTCAAGGTTGCTTTGGTCATTAAAGTTACCTGAAACAAAATTTGTCAATGGTTACTTATTGCGTTTAGAAAATCGTTGAGTTTCTTGTAAGCGAGGAAATCTATATATATAAAAATGAATTGCTGTTCGCTAGTCTCGCTAAAACTCGAGAACGGCTGGACCGATTTGGCTAATTTTGGTCTTGAATTATTTGTAGAAGTCCAGAGAAGGTTTAAAATGTTTAAAATGCTCGGAATTAAATAAAAATAACAATTTTGTTTTTCCTTTGATGTGTCTCCCGTCGGACCGATACATTTTGTTTGTTTTAAGTTTATTTTATACAAAAGTTTAGGTCTTTTATTTATCGATTGAGGCACTACGAAATCTGCCGGGTCAACTAGTTGTGTATGATGAAAATTTCGATGATCGATAGCTTAATGGACGAGTACCTAACTGTGTTCGGTTAAGATCGTCCAACTATTAGTAAGTATATAGAACCAGGATTATAATTCCAAATAAACGAACTTCATTTGAAACTCACCATTTTTTTAAAAATATCTTTATGATAACTATAATTTTTTATAAAGCCAAAATTATCCACACTGACCAATCACAACAATGCTAAACACATTCATCGGGTCCAAGTATGATATTTCTACAACACAATAGATACCAGAAACATAATGTATAAACAAAAACTAACCCAGAATTCGAACAGAAATAGTCTATCAAAATATATGTGATAAGGCGATCGAAATTCAAACTCACTTCATAATTACCATCCCAGTTGTTGTAGAGCACGATGTCAGGCAACCAAATGTGCTCCGACGGTACGTACAGCATTTCCACTCCTCCGTAGTCGTCTGGGTTCCATTGCAATTTATAGTCAAACCATTTCTGAAAAACACGACAATGAAATTACAATAAGTTCGCAGCACTTCCTCGTTTAAAACATTAACGTTTTTGTTACGTTGCTTTCTTGAACAGTGTTTATGAGTTTCATGTTTTCGATTTGTGCATAGAGCTACTTTATACATGAATTGGGTAACGAAGAGTTTTGAAAGCCATTACAGAGGCCAACGGGAAAACTAAGCTAATTTGGAGGTTTTCCGACATAAATTCCTTGACTGATTTTTTCAATAAATGCTCTCAAAAGAAATTTGTTTTAATATAACCGTGATTTGACCTCACTGCTCAAGACGGCCTGCTTAACTTAGACTGGATGGGACGATTTCATTTAAACTACAATAAATATCAGCGTCAGAACGCTACTTTGAAAAAGCGGCGCGATACGATAACCCTCTTATCTATGGCCACCGTTAGGGCTGTGATAGCCACTCTCTCAGATAGAGTGTGTGAGGTCACCTACCAGTCAATGTGTAGTTGGAATAGCCCTTTAGGCTACTAGCCAAGAGGTAATAATATAAAGAATATAAAACAAAGATAACCAATTCGTAGCTTTCTTGGCACTAAAATCAGAACGTGACGAATATTTATTCACTGGTAGATTTTATTATCTTTATTATAGTATTAATCTAACAGTCTCACCTGCTCCACCCAAAGGTTAGTAGTCATGACCTGATTTTTCAGGTTAACCTCCATCAGCTGCGAAAGCTTCAGCCCAAGCCTCACTGTCAATATGTCGCTGACATTAGTGACAGGTCGAATCAACCGATTGTAGTTGCTAAGTAGATCATCGTAAAGGCGTTTTACATCAGGATTCGCTTCGAGCAGTTTAACAGCTGGAAAAATTAAGCAGTTTGAGAATATCGTGTCTAATCATCGATCGATGTGTCTAATATTCAATGTAAGATTTTTGTAGGTCAATAGAAAAACCCCTTTTGTCATACAAAGGGCTAACGGTGTGATGTCTTGAGGTAATGATACGTACGAGCGTGCATTAGAACATCGTCCTGAGTACCACGATATTTACGCAGCGAATCAATAATTCCGGTTTCTTAAGCTAATTAAGTAGTTAGTCCAATGATGTTGAGAATCCCATACATTAATTGCGGTAGTAGATAATATCTGTGTAGGACTAATGAGACCTTGTCAAACAATCGTCGACAAAAAGGCAGTAACATTAAATTGAACCATAAACTGTAGTAATGAAAGTTTTAAGATTACGTAGATGGATGAATGAGCTTACGGCCCACCAAATGTTAAGATGTCACTAACACATCTTGAAAGTAGCGACTAGTTTTAAGACATCAAGTAGAAGCCTTAGTTAAATTGTACAGATTTAATCTGGACCCCGCCCCTTTTAACCGAAACGGCCGACAGCTTCGCGGCAGAATCAAGCAGGATCGTGGTAGCCGTTCAGGCTTAGAATACCACTAATAGAAACGAATTGAACCGAATTATAAAAAAAATACCAGCCTCATTCTTTTTTTTTAGTATTGCAGGATTACTTGTGACCCCGACGCCTTTCCAGTTTCACCATTGTCTCATTTTATTGCATTTATAACCACTTATTGTAAGAGTGATGTTCCGCAAAAGAAAATTCAACTGCGCCCTACTTTTAAGATTATGCCATTAATAGATTACGTATATTTAGATTCAAATTAAAATTATTCATCCAAACCTATCTCCCGATTTATGAGACTGTTGAGATACTATTCCAAATTAAAGATTAGTGGATTATAAATAGCCAATAGCAATATTGTAATAAGAAAAATAGCATTTGGAAAGATTTTATGGAATCTTGCTTACCTTCAGTGCCCTTATAAACGACCAAGATCAATAAACAAAGTTTGAAATTCATTTTTTTTTCTGTTTTAATTACCGAAACATGTTTACACGTATTGCCCACAAACGTAGGCAATAGAATGAATTTCGTAGTCTCCACAAATCGATACGCTACGCAGACCAAGTACATAAATCTTGCAGCGGAATTATTCTGAACTATTCGTTCGTTTGTGTGCCGATAGATGGCGCTGTTATAAAATTATAATAAAACCAATTTTTCGCATTATTCATTTTATTTTAGAATACAAATTTAACATACAAAATGACATTTGCGCGTCGGGTCGAATAGAACCGTTGTTGTGGGTGACACGCGAGCCACTACAGCAAATAAATGAACTTCATTTTATTATATTTTAACAATAGTCATACATAGTTTCAAAATATAATTAAGCTAAGTTTCACACGCATACGGTTTCAATATACCCTTAATCGATAGTGCGATGAACTATATCAATAAGCTATGCTATCCCAAAATCTATAATGACAAGAATACGAATCAAAAAGTAATATGTACTTTGATTATAATGTGGCAAGGGGAATTATGTCGAATAATCAATCAACAATTCGCTTCAAAATTAATTACGTATACCAATAAAAAAAAAAAAAAAAAAAAATACCTCACAATGCTGTTCTTACGGAGCTCTTCTTTTCGACAAAATGTAATGGAATGCAGTACAATAAAGTGCAATGCAATACACAAATTAATTTTATTCTAAATGCATACTAAAATTATTATTACATTTTTATCGAACATAATAATGTTATTTCCTAAAAACAGATTACGTTAACACATATTTATATTGAAGCTGAAAAGCCATCAAAAATACCACAATATAAAAAAAAAACATCAAAATATGGCAACCAATCGACTTTTTCCCTTTGACAGGAGAGAAAGCTAATGTACTGTCAAGAACAATGAAGACGTGGCTTCCGCCTTTAAAACTACCAAAATTCTCCAATTATTACCGAGAACAAGACCTGGCTGTATGGACTAAAGTCCTTTGCCTTTCCCATTAGGGATAAATTAATATCATCATCGCTAATGTACTGTTTAGAACCTCGAAACCTGGTAACCAGTGAGCCATGGAGTATCAAGGAGAGTTCAAGGTAGAGTGAATGCGTAGGTAATGACTACATCTTACTATCCTTTTCGCACACCCGCATCACAATAGCGATGACGTCATAAAGCAATTTTGACATACTTTCTCATTATTCGACAATTAACCCCACAACCAGACTCTTTGCTTTTCTTGCCATTATAGGTCTTGATTAACATAAAATTTAAATTCCAACCAAAGATATCGAAGGAACGCGATCATTAAATTTAGGAAATAAACAATTTGAACAATTCTTTTTTATAATCCAATTTCACTTAGAACTGGAATAGATTCATCCAATAAATTAATGAGCCGACCATCCCATAGTAGCGCCTCTTCGAGTACACGTCGGCTATCTTTCGTTGCTTCGCGTCCATGATGGGATCTTTCTTTTTTTTTGGAATGTCTCGTGGGATTCTTCGTCGTCTGTAACCACAAAATAATTTTCATTGATCAATGTTCAATACACACTGGTGGCTTTACAACGCCCCATAGCCATAGCTGCTTTAGAAAACGATTTTGGAATTCGCCGCCGTAAGTATACTCTGTGCATTAAACCACCAAATACAGATCATCAGAGAGCATTTAGTGTTTTTAAAGAGCATTATTAGCCGGCACAGGTTTTTTATATTTTTATTGCTTAGATGGCTGGACGAGCTCACAGGCCACCTGGTGTTTTTTTTTTCTTTTTCTTAGATGGATAGACGAGCTCACAGGCCATCTGGTGTTAAGTGGTTACTGGAGCCCATAGAGATCTACAACGTAAATACCGGCACCTACCTTGAAATATGAGTTCTAAGGTCTTAGTATAGTTACAACGGCTGTCGCACGCATTTACAACATTACGTTTTGGCAACGCATTACTGCTTCACGGCAGAAATAGGCAGGGTGGTGGTACCTACCCGTGCGGACTCATGAGAGGTCCTACCAGCAGTTAAAACGGTTAGTATATTTCTACCACAATGGAGTCATGCGCTCCGATTGATAACCGGGACATTTACATTACAATTACTATGGGCTCCTGTAAACATTTAGCACCATTTATATTATTCTATTTGTTTATCTGGTCATCTACTAGAATCAATCTGAATTTATTACTACATTTCTCCTTAGATATTAAAAAATCAGATCGGGGGATCTATTGTTTTGTAATAAAATAAAGTTAATATTTTTTTATTGAGAGTCAACACATTGCGGCACTGGCTTGACTTCTGTTCTTGTGAAACTACATCTTCTTAACTCGAACCTTTGATTTGAAACTTGGGCATAGGCCACAAGCTGTACGGATAGTAGAAAGTGTTGGGAACCCTCCGGACGATTATTACTTTCTCCTGCACCATTTTCAGTTCTGAAATCAAAAGCAAAGAATCTTACTTTTATAAGTCTTCTAAATATTTGTTTTCATATCAGCGGGACCGCGTTGCGCAATAAATACCGCCATCCTGGCTATTTCTGACGCGGAGCAGTCTTACGTCCAGGTGTAAATGGCGGAATAGCAGTAAATCCTATTGGATTAACTCCTAAAACTTCAACCTCGGGAACAACGGTACTCGAAATATGAATGGTACAAAAGACCTGCCGGAAAATACTAATTTAACGGGCAAAAAAACTACGACTTTTACTTCACTAAATAACTTATTATTATATTATAGTATTAAATTAAAAAAACAAAACTACCTTTTATTTTCGTTTAAAATCGTGTTTATTATTTTCGAAGTTTCGATTAAAGTTTCCATAACTGGTTTCTTGGTAACGGATCAAAATGTATTGGAAACTAAAGTATCTAAAGACAGCGTCAGAACTTTACTTCCAAAAAGCAACACGCAACAAAATTAATCCCTTATCGTTACCGCCTCTAACTACATATCCAAGCCAGGCGACAGGACAGTGAAAAGCCGCCGTCACTCTGAGCTCGTCCTCATGGTTCACTCTCGGTGATTTTAGGCACCCCACCCAACCCCAAGAGAACGACCTGCAATCTAGCCCATAGACACAGCCCACTGAGTTTCTCGCCGGATCTTCTTATTGGATCGCGATTCCGATCCGGTGGTGGATTCAGCAGAGCACTGCTCTTGCTAGGGCTAACCGTCCGCCAGTTGTTGGAATAACCCGTCAGGGTATCAACGTTTAGGTAGGAAAAAAACACGAATACAACTATAAATGAACTTTACCACTAGTTTTGATTACAAAAATAATATAAAATAAATTAAATAAAATAAAAACAAAAAAACAAATAAAACATTGTTATATATATATTTTTTTGCTTAGATGGGTGGACGAGCCCACAGCCCACCTGGTGTTGCTGGTTACTGGAGCCCATAGACATCTACAACGTAAATGCGCCACCCACCTTGAAATATAAGTTCTAAGGTCCCAGTATGGTTACAACGGTTGCCCCACCCTTCAAACCGAAACGCATTACTGCCTCACGGCAGAAATAGGCAGGGTGGTGATACCTAGCGATGCGGACTCACAAGAGGTCCTACCACTAGTAATTACGCAAATTATAATTTTGTGGATTTTATTTTTATTACACGATGTTATTCCTTCACCGTGGAAGTCAATCGTGAACATTTGTCAATACGTATTCCATTAGAAATATTGGTACGCGCCTGCGGGATTCGAACACCGCTGCATCGCTCGAAACGAATGCACCGGACGTCTTATCCTTTAGGCCACGACGACTTCCGACTTATTCGTGTATTTTTATATAATAATATAAGTACATAATCATTATTATTTTTCCTTACTGCTACCCTACACAAATACTATAATTGTAAATTAATGAAACATTATTTTTAATTCAAACCCAATACGTGTATTTTATGCGTAACTAATTATAATGTTTTTTTTTTCTCATTACAACGCTACAGAAATACAGTTCAGTTCATTTGTCAAATACAAAAATGGCACATTCACAAGAGCCCTATTCCCTAGTATAAGTACTTAAACTGCGCGGTAACTATATAATTCGTTCTAAACTAGGAAGCATCGGGACATAATAGCCATATCTTCCTGGTTTCGTATAAGGAAGAGAGCTGCCCACAATGTTTGTGTCAATCAAAGGACTGTTAACCGTTTATTAAGCTGTGTTACGTGATTCCCGACTATTTGAATAAAGAACAAATATGTCACGTCAGAAGAATTAACGGTATAACAATACAATTTTTATATAACAGATATGCTACTCTCTCTCTCTAATTACACCTATTTCTTTTCTTTTTATTGCATTGGCTGTATTAAATGAAGACTGGATCTTAATTTAAATAATTAATTTATTTTAATTTAATATCAAATTTTTTATTTACTATCAAGGCTTGTGTTGAAGATGGAACGCTTGGCTTCGTCGCGGTAGAAGTAGGCAGAGCGACGGTACCTACCCTCACGGGCTCATAATACACCCTACTATTAGTTATTGCGCCAAATTTCATAAGTTTTGCAGGTTTTATTCTACTACAAGTCTGTTATTCCTTAAACGTGAGAATTATTCTTGAACACGTGCTACATAATAAATAAATAAATAAAAAGCCTTTTATTTCACCCATAAAAAAGTAACTATTACATTATACATTTTTTTTTTTCTATTATTATTACCATTTTAATTTTTTATTGAACTAACTTTGATTTGTTTTTGGTTAAGATTAGCGTGAACCCCTCTGTTTGAGGGTAAAGGCCTCCTCCAAAGATGCCCAATATTCTCTACCTGTGGCCTTTTCCATCCACAGTTTACCAGCCGTCCGTTTGATATCGTGCTACATATGTACTCGTTTTTCCTCATAATTTTAGTAGCTGGCTAAGCGGGTTCGATCACTGACATAGTCGCATTTATTGATACAAGTGTGCTTCTTATCTATTAGGCCACGACGACGTCTTATCCTCATCAAATACTGCACTGTCTCATCATCTTTTCATTTGATTAACTTTAAGGCCTTCTCCGCAGTATTGTATCTCATGTGAACCCTAAGTTGATCTCACAGCACGACTTGTCAATTTACCTTAGAAGATTAAGTACCTTTCAAACGAACATTCGCAAAGCGGTTGAGACTAATATCTAATTTTACGTCACAAATAGAGCAACGACGTTCAATTTGATACATACAACCTATTGATCGTGAACTACTCAATCAAAAATGATACTCTACTTAGATGTCAATAACATTACCAGTACAGGTAGTCCTTCTACAACACTATAGCGAGATTTTTGTTTAAAAAATATTTATAATACAAAATTACATTATACAACACTACGAACACACAATATAATTATGGAAATAACCGAAATATTACTGCTTATTTTTTATGTATGAAAAAATACATACAGGCATAGTTGAGGTATTTCATTCAGAAAAATTACTATCCTGGCTTCTAGTCGCATATAACATGGTTTCGCACAACACGGGACATTTTAGGGACGTATCTACCGTGTTATATACCTGTATTTTAAATAAACAACCGCCCGTTCTCATCGCCGTTCACGTCAGCGCCGCTTTTTTTTTCTACCTATGCTGATAGCCTTGAGAGGCTATTTCAGCGTAACCTTAACTAGTAGGTGAGCTCACGGGTCTCAAAACTGACGACGTTGCTAACACGAACCCTAGCAAGAGCCGTGCTTCGCAGAATCTACCACTGGATCGGAAACGCAACCCACTGAGAAGATCCGGCGAGAAACTCAGTGGGCTCAGCGCCAGCCGCGTTGTGTGCACAAAAGTATTTCTCGACTTTTAAACAGTGTGCTTGGTACGAGTTTTGTAACGTTCTCGATAGCGTAAAAGTTAACTCATATTTGTATGGAGTTGGAAAATTTGCCTACGTTTGCCGCTAGGGGCGCTGTTCCAACTCCATACAAATTTGAGTTCACATCTACGCTATCGAAAACGTTAAAAAACTCTCAGTAAGCACAGTGATTGTGAAACTATTAAGTGGTGATATGAAAATCGACTCGGATGCTACGTAACAGACGGCGTGTCACCCACATTGACCGATGAGTCGGGGATCGTTCAATTGCACTTACACTTTGCGGACGAGCGCGAAATGCGGAAACGATCATTTTTCACTTGAGACACTATGCATAAAACTGTTGCACCGCATTGTATTAGATACGCGGAAGCGCTTCATTCACTTGTGTATTATAACGGCATTCTTTATTTATAGATGTAGAATCGTTCTTAATACCAGTGAAACTCGTTTGCGATTCACTGTCATCATTATCGCAAAATTTATGATTTTTTTTTGGAACGAAGTTCCTTATGGGACGATGCGGAGGGGTACCATAACCGGGAAAAAACGTCCGTAACGTAAGATTTTTATAAGTAATGCCCACAGTGTACGACTTAGCTTTGTATTAACGTACAAAAAATATCAATTTTTTTTATCATTCATTGACCACGATCTCAGAGCGTTCGTTTGCGCAATACACTAACTCTTATGCAAACAACCGTGAATGAAGTGTACCACAATAAGTTAGCACCTTACCAAATGACCGTGGGTTGTTGCGAAACCTCCAGTTTTATTTTCTTTATACCTCGAATAGAACTTAAAATTAATATTTTTATAATAAGGAACTTCGTTCCTATCCGATGTCCCACGACACTACACATATTTTTTCAAGACACTTCTAGTAGATTGTTTTATATCAACAGCTCCACTATCAGCATCCTTACACATAAGACAGATATAATTACAAGCCCGATTACCATTTGTATTGTCTTTTACAAAGATATAACACTAATGAATCCAAGAATAAAGGAAAATCATTTTTTGTAACAAATTCGTAACAGTCTATTTATTTCCTTCGTCAGCACCACTGCTGGGCATCGTGGTGTACCTACCTACGCAATTGCACATGACAAAATCGCTTCCACTATTTAAAGCCCTAGTTTGACAGTCACCTTACAGAAACACGTCCACGTCTAGGCTTTCCCTCCATTTGACCCTATAGATTGAAATCTCATTCATTGGGAATAGGTTTGGTAAGAAAATCTTGTCTTTTTTTTAGAGGAATTTTATGACTTGGTAATTAAGACCTTTAAGCCATGTCTTATTTTAATTTATATTCTTATTTTTATGAAAAATGATAATATGGAGTGAAATAAAATGAAATGAAGATTATTAATTTGAGACATTAATCAACTGGGATGAAATAAAATAAAATAAGATAAGATGATATGAGATGAAATATAATCTCAGTAAAATGGTGGTCATTTACAGAGATTTTTTCAGTGGACTTTTTGGAGGATCCCGAGAAGTTACCTCCAGCGGCTTTGTTTAATTTTCCCACACTTATGCACTTTCACAGGTATTAAACAGTTAATAAACCACCGTCATTACACATTTAAATCTTAAGAAACACTTAATAGACAAAATAAAACAAATCACAAAACTTCACTCCTTCGCGTTCCCGCCAAAAAGTTTCTTATGTCATTGACAAACAAATGATAATAATATAGAGTATATTAATATAACGTAGTTTTTTTTAAAATAAATAAATCTAAAGGAACAGAAAATTTAAACAAGAAACTTTCAAATTCGTTACGTTGCTGAGAAGACAACGCATCGTTTAAATCATTCATTACCTTGTCTTATTCAAAAATCTTCTATAAACAAAAAGATAAATCTATATTTATATATAACGCTAACGTAACATCTCTTCGTGGCGTCTAAGTCTAAAACAAATTCATTCGTGACCCAAATCCCAACCATTTCACCGTAACGAAGCCCATTCAATATAAAAATCTGTTACAAAGGAAACATAAGTTACGCAATAATGTCGCGTCAGTATTTGAACAGATTACCCTATATACACGATGAAGGATACCTTTGCGCGAATTCGCGGCGTTGTTAATAATAATAATGATAATGTTCGAAATCTGAATCCGGTTTGTATATTATACACGATGAAGGATACCTTTGCGCGAATTCGCGACGTTGTTAATAATAATAATGATAATGTTCGAAATCTGAATCCGGTTTGTATATGGGGTGGGCCGTTGTCGTCGGTTACGCATCCGGTCGCATAAGTGCATTAATGTGGGTCAGAGTGTCGCATGTCGCTCAGATCAAAGATGCCGCGAAAACGTTAGGGTTGAACACATCATTTTAATTCAATTTCTTTTTATATACCATGGTTACAAATTTATACACAAAACAATTGCATTTACTAATCTAAAAAAATGACAATTTCCCGATGCAAGTTTGAAAGAAAATATATTATGAAATTTGTTTGATCAATGATTTTCTGCGACACAAAGGGTTATTTTGTAAAAAATATTTTTATGTTCAAGAGTTTTGAGTGCGTTGATAAGTGAGTCCTACAATTAGTACGTATGCCTTATACAGGAGTAGGTAGGGCGTCTCATGAATTCACACGGGTTGGCACCAACGTTCTGCTGCGAAGCAACAGTAAGTACCTTCCGGTCTGATGGATGGGAAGACAACATTACGTTGCAGCGAAAATAATAAAGCTATAGATTTGAATAAATTGGAAAATACCATTGACGTTATCAAATTTACTTAAGGGACCCAGCGGAAAATCTCTTGACTGGTCTTAAAAATCATTTTTTTCCTACCTGTTCACTAGTAGCCCAGGAAGCCATTCAAGCTACGCCCGGGCGGGTAGGTAAGCTCACGGGCTGAACCTGAGAAAATTTGCTAACACTAGCACTAGCAAGAGCAGTGCTTCGCGAAATCTACCACCGGATCGGAATCACGACCCATTGAGACGATCTGGCAAAAAACTCAGCGTGCTGTGTCTTTGGGTTTAATTTACTCGTTGAGCTTTTCGTCGTAATCGACGAGTTCGATGAGGACGGTGACCGGGGCTTAAAAGCACCGAGAGTGACATGCTTTGAGCAATGTCGGCTTTGCGTTGCCCATCGCCTGGGTTGAATAGGTAATTAACGGCAGCCACAATAGGAGGATTATCGTGTCGCGCCGCTTTGTCGAAGTAGCGTTCTGACACTACCTTATGATACTTACGTATCGGTTCTAAATTTAGATCGTCATGAAGGTCAACGTTTCTCACGTAAAACATATTTTCTTTCTGACGTAGATTCGTGAAGTTTCAATCGCATTGTGCGGCCGGTTATGCCCCCAATCGACATCGATATTGAATTAACAGCGGACATGTTAAATATCTTATTTTTATTATGGTACTCTGTCAGCCCTAAAACGTAGGGTCGCCAGTTCGCCTAGTTACTGTTTCGGTGTCAATGGACCGTGCATTGAACACAATTACAGGTCGACTGTACGGGCTATCGTACATTGTAACTGAACAGTGAACCGGAGTTTAGCGAATCGTTTATATATATAAATATGCATTCTGGATGATATATATAGACTCTGGCAACTCGTGAACTGTTATGATCACACTTCGGAATATACGGAACGCTGGGAAACGAAAACATAGACGCGATAAACATAAACATTTCAACAGATTGAAGTGAAACCTTCAGATGTATTCTATCTCACTCCGTCGCAGGCTAAATCCTATACATACCTATATTTATGTCTGTCTCTTTTTAGTGTCGTTTTTTCGTTTCATCGAATTTCGAATTGCAATAGTGCTAGAGAACTTGAAAAACTTTATCATAGCGGTAAAGTACCCACTGATATCGCTAGGCAGAGTGCTAATTTTTTAGTGCTATTATTGGGAGATCCGGTTCGCCTATTGCTGTGTAGTATAAAGTCCAAGTCTTATTTGTACTATGCGTGACTGCTTCGAAGAGATAGGATAATGAGGGGTGCGATGTCACTAACAGAGTGTAGTCCGTCAGTAAATGTGCATTTTTGAAGTGAAAACTTCTTTAGAATCGTTGTGATTTCAAACCGGATGCAACGGAAAAAACGACAGGTAAGAGACACAAATACAAAAATGTGTAGGATGAAGCCAGCAAAGAATGAGACAGAAATATACATACTATTTAATACAGCGCCATCTGTGAGATTTTTTAATACTAACGTGTGTATGAAAGCTCTTGTAGTGAATTTTAATTTAGGATTATACGTGAAATTAAAATATCAATTCACAGAGGGCGCTACCTTACAATTATTTACTAATGACAAAATTTTACATATACTTAAGACGTTTAGGATAATTGTATTTTAATCTTGGAAGGTTTCACTTCTACCACGTGTGAATTGCACACATTTTGTTTTTTTATTCTATCTTCTTCACTGTGAAGTTGTTCAAGAACGATATTGCAGAAGCAGATAACTAATGTACCTTGACTTAAGTTCAAAACAGTGATCGAATATCTTAAAAGGAACAAATATTGTTTGAATTTAAATGTATTTCTTGCATCTCTGAAACGGCTCTGACAATTTGGATAATGTTTTTTTTTAAGATTATAAGTATAAGTAAGTAAGTATTCATTGTTATTATTATTAATTATTTATCTATACTAATCTATACTAATATTATAAAGAGGAAAGATTTGTTTGTTTGTTTGTTTCGAATAGGCTCCGAAACTACTGGACCGATTTGAAAAATTATTTTTCCATTAGAAGCCGACATTGTCCCTGATGAACATAGGCTACTTTTTTTTTTTTTTTTTTTTCATTTGTGTTTTAATGTTTCCGAAGCGAAGCGAGGGCGGGTCGCTAGTTTATTTATATAAGTATCCAGATAAGATAGAACTTTTTTCCTGATGAAAACGGAAAGGCCCGGACGGGCCACAAGTATGTCTTCATTCCAAAATAAAAATGATTTTTTTAGGAACGTTAACTTGGTACCTATTATAAGTTTAGATGTATTATGAAAATTATATATATTTATTTAATGAAATTTACTAAAATTATTGCTTTTAAAACTTATCGTAAGGGTGGCGGCATTCTTCATTCATGTGTGATATCTATGACCGGTAACCATTTAACAACAAATGGGCCGTAAACACGTCCACTATGTTTCACATTTATCGAATAACAAAAACACAATAGCTGAATAGGGTAGGCCATTGAAAAGTGAACATACCGACAAATAATCGTAAGTGCTCACTAACAATACCCGGGCCCTAGCAAATTTGGAATTTAAAATTCACATTTTAAAGATTATTCCCACTGTTTCAGTATATCAACATTTTCATAGCAATACAAAACTCTAAATATATAAACTTATTATTACAACACTTCTTTGGAGCAGGCCTTTACCCTATCCGGGGTACTTGCCAACTAAATTTTACAACAACTGTTTCATTACAAAACTCTCTTATTTTGCATCCTAAATATTAAGACATCCATTTATATTTATTATTTTTTTTTAAACTTTGTACAAGCAAGAAATAAATGGCTTCTATTGTTAATACAACACCAACTTTGATATCATGAAGTATTCATTTAAAAAAAAACTTTAATTGAGTAGGTAGGTATCTATGTGTCTTTAACATTATCATAAATTAATTTACCTTTGGTTTGCGAACGTCTAGGGGGCGCTGGTTCGGTCGCGGAATTCGCGAGCAAAACGCAAGCGTAAATAATGGCGGACAACGCGTGCGACATACGTACGAACTTCTATAAGACTGACACGCTCGTTTATTGTGATGAATTATTTATTTATTATTAACTGCGTGTAATCTATGACTGGCAACATGTCAAAATAGATATATTATATTTAATCTGTATTATGTATGGATCTTTGTAATTCTAGGCGGGAAAATTTTTGGAGTGTTTGAGCGAGCGAGTTATTTAAATATTTTATTTTATTTTATTTTATTTTATTGCTTGGTGGTGGGTAAGGTGGACGTGCTCACATCTACCCTGGTGTTAAGTGGTTGCCGGAGCCCATAGACCGCAACTACGTAAGTGCCACCATCGACATTGAGACATGGGTTCTAAGTCTCAATTTCACAGTGCAACGGTTGCCCCACCCTTCAAATCGAAAAGCATTACTGCTTCACGGCAGAAATAGGCAGGGTGGTGGTAGCCTACCCGTGCGAGCTTACAACACGCCCTGCCACAAGTAATTACACAAATTATAATCGTTGTGGGTTTGAATTAAATCCAGCAGTGGACTGCCGCGGGCTGATGATGATGAATTAAATATTACACGATATTATTCCTTCGTCGTGGAAGTCAATCGTGAACATTTGTTAAGTACGTATTTCAATAGAAAAATTGCGACCTGCCTGCAGGATTCGCACATTGGCACACTCACATCTCTCGATACCGATGCATCAGGCGTCTTGTTGTTTAGGATACGACGACTTCTATCTATGTCGTACATTACTAATGTAGTAGATGGTCATGTTATCATTTCTCCGCAAAGCATCAGTCCGTTCTAAAAGTCGGGCTGAACGTTATGCCAGGGTGGATGGCAGCATTACTTTGAATTAGTTTACCTCTACTCCAGTGGCAGACTGGAAGATTGCTACATTATGGGAATATGTCAACCAATTCCTCAAAGCATTCCCAATCCGGTACAAAACTCAGACCGTAGCAAATGTTTAAATGAAGTTTAAAGAAGAAGAAAATCTTCTAAAGTAAACGGGTTACAAAGTGAATTAAACGTCCCATGAGAATATTTGCGCTGAGGTAATTTGTATTTCTATTTGCGCTGAGCTTGTTAAAGCTACAGAAATACATTTTAAATCTGTAATTTTATATTATGCGTGTCGTGAAATCGTTAGCTAAATATTTGTAAAAGTTTGACAAGCTTGATAAGATGTCCGGTGCATTCCGGATGACAAATACCAATTTTTCTAGTGAAATACGTACTTAACGATTCACGATTGACTTCCACGGTGAAGGAATAACATTGTTTAGTAAAAATTTATAATTTGCGTAATTACTGGTGGTAGGACCTCTTGTGAGTCCGCACGGGTACGCACCACCACCCTCCCTATTTCTGCCGTGAAGCAGCAACGCGTTTCGGTTTGAAGGGTGGGGCAGCCATTGTAACTATACTGAGACCTTAGCACTTATATCTCAAGGTAGATGGCGACATTTATGTTGTAGGTGTCTATGGGCTTCATTTACCGCTTAACACCAGGTGGGCCGTGAGCTCGTCCACCCACATAAGCAATAAAAAAAAACATTATACCTATACTTAATTGCCTTGAACTTTTTCTTAGATTTGAAACCTTCGTGATTCTGACCATAAACAATACGCTTAATATTATTCTGACAGACACAAGTCAAAATAAATGTTATTGAATGAAATTAAACATAATTTGGCGTTTCATAGAAATTTACAAGTTGTTTATATTATAAAAAGAATGAAAAAGCAAAAATTCGTCGGAACGGTAGCGAAGAAAACATCAAGTGTCCTAAATTCCAATTTGAATAAGGCTTTAGATGAAAGACGGAAACTACAGATAAAATTACGTGAAGCCACTAACATACAACATCAGGACATGAGCAGAGCCATTGAGTTGAAAGAAAAGAACATTATTCTTAGGAACCAATTACACGACGCTAGACTTCAAGCTTGTCAATTAAAAAACTGGTTTTAGCAATACAATTACTTTATTTTTAAATACCAGAAGAAAAAAGTGTACTGCTTTTGTGGATTTATAATTACGGGCCGGGGAAACAAGACCTTGTCTAAATAAAATATCTGTAGTACAGAAAAACAGAAGCATACCAAATATTGATTTCAAATAATACGCTTGCATACCCGTATTGTTAAAAACTTACGTATAATCATAAATATGTATGTCCCGTACGAAAACAAAATAAAAAGCTTGGAAAAGTATAATCGAATCATGAGAAAACTAATTTATTTGTCAATACAAAAACGAAACGACGCAAGAATCCAAGCGTTGAGATTGGCTGAAGAAAATTATTATTTACAGAATTGCTTTACGCAAGTTTTGATCGAGATAAACGATTTGCATTGTGATAATGGAATTCTATGTATGTAAATGATTTAATAGTGTGGGTACTTATTTATTTTCTGTGGTTCCCTAAAGAAACGCACCGTATTAATATAGCTTCGGATTTAATGCAATATTTATGCCGACAAAAGAAGTCGAATCTTTTAATTATTATTTTTATTGCATAGATGGGTGGACGAGCTCACAGCCCACCTGGTGTTAAGTTGTTATCGGAGCCCATAGACATCTACGCCGTAAATTAAATATGTGAGTTCTAAAGTCTCACTTTTAACAGTAGGTACAACGGATGCCCCACCCTTCAAACCGAAACGCATTACTACTTCGCCGCAGAAATTAAAACTTACGTTGTAATTAATCAAATGAAGGAGTACATACACTTGGTCCAAACTAGCCAGAAAAATTGAACAGTTTGTTTTTAGGCACTTGAGCCTTGCACAATGCAGTTTAGGACATTAAAACATTAAAGTAAAATTAAAAAATATTTAATGAGTTGACACAAAACAGCAGCTGTTGATTTCGAGCGGTAATTTTAAATAGAACAGTTTACGCTCCTTCTTCCCTGCTTAAATTTTGAGATAGTTTAAAGAAGAGTGAAAATTTTGAGATAGTCTATGGTTGAAATTACCAGTTGATCTTCTAAATCGAAAAATCTACACTTCGATTAATAAATCTCGGTAAGAGGACACTCTTCAAACCGGAACACATTACAGCTTTGTAGAAGAAATCTTTGAGCCGGTCGTACGTAGGTACCTAGGTACTCATTACATGTCTTTTCTTTTTTTTTTTTTAAACCTATGCTGATAGCCTTGAGAGGCTATTTCAGCTTCACCCTAACGTTTGTAGGTGAGCTCGCGGGGCTCAACCGGAGAGTTGCTAACACTGACCCTAGCAAGAGCAGTGCTTCGCAGAATCTACCACCGGATCGGAAACGCGACCCACTGAGAAGATCCGGCGAGAAACTCAGTGGGCTGTGTCTATGGGTTAGTTCGCTCGTCGAGCCTTTCGTCGCAAGCGACGGGTTCGACGAGGACGGTGACCGGTTACATGTCACTCCGCCTCTATATCCTTATTTTAAGGGATTTTATGACCTGGTAACTAAGACCTTTAAGTCATGTCTTATTTTAATTTATATTCTTATTTTTATGTAAAATGATAATATGGAGTGAAATGAAATGAAATAAGATGATATGATATGAGATGAAATATAATCTCAGTAAAATCGTGGTCATTTACTGAGATTTTTTCAGTGGACTTTTGAGAGGATCCCGAGAAGTTACATCCAGCGGCTTTGTTTCATTTTCCCAAATTTTTTTTCCCACCTAAGCTGAGAGCCTTGAGAGGCTATATTAGCGTAACCTTAACTAGAAGGTGAGCTCACGGGGCTCAAACCTGATGACGTTGCTAACACGAACCCTAGCAAGAGCCGTGCTTTGCAGAATCTACCACTGGATCGGAAACGCGATCCACTGAGAAGATCTGGCGAGAAACTCAGTGGGCTGTGTCTGAGGGTTAATTTACTAAGGGCCCGACGAAGCCCTTCGTCGCAAGCGACAGGTTCGACGAGAACGATGACCGGTTTTCCCACATTTGTGCACTTTCACAGCTAATACTTAATAATAATAATAAGCCTTTATTGCTGTTTTACTTACTAATTACTAACTTAATAATAAATTAATTTAAATGCAACTTATAATCAAGTATTCTGTTCGGCGTTCGGTGTGGTTTTCAAAACAGCTTCATCATCATCATCATCATCATGAACAGCCCACAGTCGTCCACTGCTGGACATAGGCCTCTCCCAATCTACACCACTGAGCCCGGTCTAATGCTCTCCTCATCCACTTCTTGCCGGAAAAAAAAAAAAAACTCTCGACAAAAGCCTCCTCTAAAGATTGCCAATATTCTCTATTTTTGGCCATTCGACTCCAATGCGGGCCGGCTACACACTTTATTTCATCTTCCCAACGTTTCGGCTGTCTTCCTATTCTTAATTGAAACGCACTATCTTACAATCGTGTATTAAATATGCTTACAATAAGGAAGCTTCCATTTTTTCAATCTTCTTTTATAATAATTACATTAAGACTGTAATAAATCCTAGTGTTTTTTTTTTCAATTATCTTCATAAATTACGGAGTTCTGAAGCTTTTCCCTCCCATTTTAAAATCGTATGACGCGCGGCCGGCCGGCCTAGCGTTGACGTTACAAGTCCCGCCCGTCTCGGGACGACGCAGCGACTAGCGCAACACAATATCAGGTATTATCATGAAAACTAAAATACATTATAAATACTGCATCGTGCCTAAGTGTACGAACACGACTCTCTTGATAAACATTTTTTTACGGTACCAAAGGAGAAAAAAATAAGAGATAAGTGGTGTAAAATTATGAAAAGAAAGGAATCTTTATCAGAAAAATCAGTACGATATTGCTGCGAAGACCATTAGTGATGTAAGTATCTATGTATGTCAGAATATATTCATCTAATAATACTTAACTACTCATATAATTATAAATTTATCTTAAAATGGGCAAAAAAAGATAAGGTCAAACAAAATTCAGACAGAAAAATATTAAATCTTCAGGCAATGAAATACTCCAAAGCAACGACATTAGTGACGATATTACAGAAACTTCAGACATTGTTAATCTGCCGGTCTCTTTCAGTGGAAACTCATGCGACGAATTCAGAAGGCACAACAACCTTCGGAACCATAGTTTTTTTTATATCGGTGTAATCAAATCAGCAGTTTTAATAAATTATATGTTACTTCCAACAACAGAAAGCTTTACTTTTGTCCAATAATATTTCACAGACGTGGAAGATGGTTGATTATTCTTCGGTTCGGTTCGGTTCAGCCACATAACTAGAGCTATAGTGTGCTTCCAACTTCTCTGGCTGGCTGTACAATCTTCGTAACATACGCTTATAATCTGTTCAGTCTCTTCATTACTTTTATTTTCGTTTAAAATCGTGTTTGTTGTTTTCGAAGTTTCGATTACAGTTTCCGGAACAGTTTTCTTGGTAACGGATCATAATGTATTGGAAACTAAAGTATCTCAAGACAGCGTCAGAACGTTACGTCTAAAAAGCAACACACAACATAATGACGGTAACTGTACTGAGACCTTAGAACTCATATCTAAAGGTAGGTGGCGCATTTACGAGCTCACAGCCCACCTGGTGTTAAGTGGTTACTGGAGCCCATAGACATCCACAACGTAAATGCGCCACCCACCTTGAGATACAAGTTCTAAGGTCTCAAGTATAGCAAAGGCTGCTCCACCCTTGAATCCGAAACGCATTACTGCTTCACGGCAGAAATAGGCGGGGAGGTGGTACCTACCCGTGCGGGATTACAAGTGGTCCTACCACCAGTAATTACGCAAATTATAATTTTGCGGGTTTGATTTTTATTACACGATGTTATTCCTTCACCGTGGAAGTCAATCGTGAACATTTGTTGAGTACGTATTTCATTAGAAAAATTGGTACCCGCCTGCGGGATTCGACCACCGGTGCATCGCTTCAACGCGAATGCACCGGACGTCTTATCCGTTAGGCCACGACGACTACAAAACTATACAAACTATACTGAGACTTTAGAACTTGTATCTCAAGTTGGGTGGCGCGTCTACGTTGTAGATGTCTATGGGCTCCAGTAACCACTTGACACCAGGTGGGCTGTGAGCTCGTCCGCGCATCTAAGCAATAAAAAAAAATATTATGTAGGTAGGTATGTAGGTAGTCACTTACTTTGAAACCTTTTCGCCTCATATTTCTGCACGTGTATTCAACAGATTGTTAGTCAAAAAGTGTAAAACCACACACACCACGTCTGAAATAATCTTTCTTTTCTTCTCAGTCGTACACTCATTTCATTTATTTTTCGTTTCATTTCATTTCTTGCCATGTTTCATAATAATCAACTTCATTTCATAATATCAGTTTTCATATTAAAAAGGCTTTCATTAAAATTAAAATAAGACTTGACCTAAAGGCTTTAGTTACCAGGTTACAAAACCCCTTAAAAAAATGAACATTCTGAGGGAGTTCATATAGAGTCCCATCTTTCTTTCGCCGTAAAGTCGTGTTTTATGTAATTAACATCACAGTTGAAACAATATAAATTTTATTGATGTAGCGGCATAAACAATTCTAGCTAATTATATTATATTAGTTATTTAACACATTATAAAATAATTTTATGTTTTAAATATTTGGCGGTAAAAAGGTCTCGTGTCACAGACTATATCTGTTTTCCACATCTCGTGCGTTCCGGCTTACGCATCATAAAAAGGTACGTACTTAAACGCCACAAATCTATGTACTAAACCATAGATTACACGCTTTATTAATTGAGACCACAGAACCAGAACACTGTTTGAAACATTCGGTAAATTAATGACAGAAAAAACTACGAAACTACCTACGAACCACTACGAACTACACACTACACACGAAGATCTAAGAGCTACAGTAATTACATGCGGTACCTACACGTTTGTTAAAAATAAATGAAAAGATAGGAAATTTGTAGATTAATTTTTGGTAATTCTATTCCTATTTCGTCATGTATGGTAAGTAACTTAATTGTCCTTTTGTTATTTTTATCAATCAATGCTTTTACTTTACTTTACTTTTACAAAATCCAAAGAAATCTATACTAATATCTACAGTGGTTTCTACGGATGTTCCGTTCTAACTACTGAACCATGCATCCGATTGACTTGGAACTTGGTATCCATGTAGAAAATAATTGTACTTAATGGATAGGCTAATATTTATATGAGTATTGGACTCCCTAATAATAATGACAATAAATAATAATGTTAATTTTAAATGCCCAGCGAAGCGGGCGAGTACGGCTATACTCATTAAGTGCTTATCATTCTCATAGGTCATAATCATGGTATGATTAAAACCTTAACTTAACTAAACCTAAGACTAAAACTAATAAAGGCATATGGCAAAAAACTAATCTTTTTTGTTTGCAACAATTAAGATCGTCCAGAAAGTCTTATTAATAAAATTATAATAAGCTTGTTCGAGCTTATTGAATTTAATTGGAAATGTAAGAGTTCCGTTACATACAAGAAAAACGTTCCAATAAAATCCTCATAACATATCTATTGCCTTAATTTTTTGTTATGGAAACTATCAATGTTATATGTTTAATAAATAAGGGAAATGCTCCCTGTGCAATAGAGGAGATATGTGTAATGGAAGACACGCAGTGTCACTGCCCCGGATCCAACTTACTGGTGTCTACAGGATGTCTGCTGTGGCCAACTGGGCTAAACATGGTTTCTAATCTGGCATTTAATATTTTAAGGTAATAAAAATAATACCTAATTAAAGGACCAGAGCCATGTTCTGAATGTGAACATAGAGACATATTTGGCTAATGATTCTCTCATTAACTTAATATTAAAAATATTTTTCAGGACGTAGCCGATCTCGTTCCCCGGTCCGCTCCAGGAATCTATCTAAACAAAATGATATTGTGCGCCGTCGTAATGACAATGTTATGGACTGCAGGGTATTATACATAAAACCTATACCTAAGTTTTGGAATGCTGAAAAAGTAAAGATTTTTATCCAGGATAATTGCAAATCAAGGGTAAGACATTGTTATTTACATACAGGGTGGGCCATAAAGTTAAGCGGATTATAAAAAATCATATAAAAAAAACTACAAAGCTCAGGAAAGAAAAAATATAATTATAATAAAGATTACAAATGGGAATTTTATTTTTTAAAAATAACATCGCTGAGATGTGTGCCATCTACACGTACATACTGTTCCAATCTAGTGGAAGTTCCAATGGAAGTCAATCGTGAACAAACATCTGCATTATTGCTTTGGGAAACATCAGTAATGACTAAGTTTATTGTTACAGACAATACCAGAAAATGTAAAATTTGTGTTACTTTTCATAGAAGACAACGGTGACCCTTCATGTCTGGTCAAATTTGCAAATTCTTACATATGCAATTTGGCTTTGATGGAGCTAGAAAATGTGGAAATTGATGGAAAAAGACTTTTCATAAATTTGGACACTGGTATATATATTTTTTGGTATCTATTTTCAGATGAGATGAAGCCATTTTTCATCAATAACTTAAGGAAGAAAGGCCATTGTTATATTCATTTTGTATGATGCGATTCACAGTCCACTTAGTATTAAAAAGATTAAAAAGTGACTGGAGCCAACTTAGGGCCATAGAGTTAGCTGTCAAGGAGCCAGGAGGTTTGCTTGTCTTGGCGGTCTCGTGTTCTCGTTGGTAATGTACAATGTTTATGTGCATGACCAACAAAGTCTTATTGTTCTTGTCCCCTTACAAACAACAGTGGGGTGGTAAAAACAGTGGCATTGTTACACTGCTTTGAGGAAATTAGATTGAAAATTCATAAATGGTAGGAACGTGTGGGAAAATTAAACTTGAGCTTGGGAAAAAACTATTTCAAACAGACAGTGTATATTTACTGACAAATGGTAATATTTATGATATGAATGTCATACGAAACGAAGATCTATTTCCTTAAGATTAGTAATTTTTGGTAGCATTTAAATATTTTCTCTAAAAAGTGTTATGAGTGGTTTTTGTAGTTAAGTTAAAGAATGGTAATCACCACCTACTAGTAGAACCATTACAATGTTCTCTTCAAGAATATTTACCAAGTTATGCCTTAGCGTACTGGACATTTCTATGAATCTTACTACTGAGTCCAAAAATAATATATTCTAGCGTGTGTTTGAACAAATATTCTTGTTGAAAACTTATGTCTTCTTCTTCTTGGTCATTTGCTTATTCCTGAGGATCGCAACTACATGTATGTATTTCCATAAAGATTGGTCTGCTGCAATGTGGACTCTTTGTTGGATGCTGCCCCCACTGCCCTCCTTATAGTGTTCGACCTTTGGCTCATTTCCCCTCCACTTGACCAAGAATGAGAAGCTTTACCAGAGTTATGTCTTGGGGACCGCATGATATGTCCGAAAAAGCTGAGTGTTCGATCTTGACAAATAGAGGAGAGCCGCTTTGTAATATGTAAACTTGTATACAATATAGTTTTCCTGATTGTATTGTTATTAAGATCGAGGAGTTTCCTATTATGGTAAGTAAGAGTTGGTGCATCACGAAAATCGGTGTTCGGACCAGTAAGTACAAATGTTACTTCGCCGAGGCTATTGGGCGGTACGTATTGGACTTAACACAAAAAAAGAGGGTGCATGCCCGAAGTGGAACTCTATTGGTGAAATCCACAACTTGGGTGCTGTGGCACTATAGCCCCTGACCCCCTCTTAATGCGTACCCTGATTGTGACGTATCTGAAACAATGTGTATTTTTGAGTGAGCCTAGAATACGTGCTATTACTGTAATGTGAAGGAATATCACTTTAAGGATGTCTTTCCTTAAAAGTGTTGGTCAAAATGGTCTTGTTGGAAACTATATGTATTTTATCTCTTTATTGGTTCTGCTGGATAGGTGTCGCTAAAGATGCCAAAATGCCAAGTTTGGCAAAATTGAAATTCTTACTCTTTATGGAAACAATATAAACTTTGTGTTTCGGAGCAATAAGTTGATTTTATTTGGTAGGTGATGATTCATTTTTAAATGCCATTGATGGCCTATGGCCGCATCGCAAACCGCCTTTTGTCGAAAGGATGATTGTGTTACCAAAGGATATTTTTTTTAAATACGAAGGAAACTTGAGAACTGAGAAATGTTCAACACACCTCTTCCGATTTATGACATATGAAATAAAAATATTTCAGAGAATCTATTCAACAAGAAAAGGAATATGAACAGAAACATCTTTAAACAGTGAGTTTTTATATATTATTATTTATTACACATATATCTGATATGAAGTTTTCAAATTTGATATAATTTGGCAATGCACTCCGAAATCCGATAAGACCACAACAGTTACATTGCCCCCCTAAATATGTGGGGAAACCTCTCACCAAAACCAATTTAGCGTTCAGTGATGAAACACATACTATGTGAAGTAGTCCTATCCCATTGTTGGTCGTATACCGCTTAACAGACTCTGGCCTAAGAGGTTTTCCGTAAATGAGCAAATCCACGCTTATGCGTCAATAACCACTAACGCATTTAACGCTCTATGGTGTAAGAGCTAGGGGCGAAATTCGATTGAAGCGGTTTTGAAGATTGGCCAAATTGTCGCAAGTCGGTTAAGCGAATTAATATCTAAGTTTAAGTGTCACCGTGAGATATTAAACCAATTTCTAAACGCATTCGACACCTGTCATTCTAAAATGTAGCTATCTCACTCTTTACTCAACTTCCTTCTTGTCTTTTTCTTAAGTGTTCGGTTAGGTGTGCGCTCATATTAAATAATGCTTATTAATTAATTAAGTGTTTTAGTCCATATATGAAAGTCACAACACATTGTGAATTATTCGATTATTAGCTATTTACGTAATATATTCAGATATAGACAGAAATACCACAAGCACCGGTGACCGTCCTCATCGAACCCGTCGCTTGCGACGAAAGGCTCGACGAGCGAATTAACCTACAGACACAGCTCACTGAGTTTCTCGCCGCATCTTCTCAGTGGGTCGCGTTTCCGATCCGGTAGTAGATTCTGCGAAGCACTGCTCTTGCTAGGGCCAGTGTTGGCCACACTCCGGTTTGAGCCCCGTGAGCTCACCTACACGTTAGGGCGAAGCTGATATAGCCTCTCAAAGCTATCAGCATAGGTAGGAAAAAAAAGACAGAAATAACCAATTAAACAATCAACATTGCCTTCACGGTCTACAATAAGAGAGTTTTGTATCGTAATTTTAGTTCGAAACAGAGAACTCCGTCAAGCCAGAAAACGCAAGATTACCAAAATCCGGTACAGCAAGCCGAGCAATCGCACCAGTCGCAGCCGCAAATGAACGCGAACACTGCAACGGAGCAAACGAGCGACGCCCAAAGCTCGAAACATGAAACATACGGACTCAGTTTGAACTTTTTGGAGTCTTTGAACATAAAGCTGCCGTTACTAAACAAGATCTTCATTGGGAACGTAAGTAATTTATCGATAAAAATTAGCGGTCGTGGTCTAGAGGACTTGCAAACGCCATTTAACGTTCAAGATAAGGAAATTGGGTTTTGTTTGGTTTTTTTTTTGGTACGAAGTTCTTTGTGGGACGATGCGGAGGGGCACCCTAACCGAGAAAAAACGTCCGTAACGTAAGATTTTTATTAGTAATGCAGACAGTGTACGACTTAACTTTGTAATAACGTACATTTTTTTGTTTTTAATAAATAAATAATTCATAATAAAAAATGTATACCCGAATAAATTTTTTTTATACCTCAAATAGAACCTAAAATAAAAAATGTATACCCGAATAAATTTTTTTTATACCTCAAATAGAACTTAAAATTAATATTTTTAAAATAAGGAACTTCGTTCTTATCCGGTGTTCCACGTCACCACACATTTTTTTATAGTTATGAATCTAAATGCTTAGGCCTAGACCCACATCGGGGTCATAGCGCAGTAGCAGTAGTAGTATGAATCTAAACGGTTGTACTATAGATATCACAAAATGCCATCAACCACCATAAAACATGATTTTTGAAGTGTAACTTCTAATGCGACTTCCAACTAGGTTGCGTTAAACGTTTAACACTCCTGGGGAGGGGGAATAGAAAGAGAGAGCGAGATTGAATGCGTGACACTCGAACGCATGCGCGTAGTATACTGTCACAGGCCAACGCGAGCATTAGCAACGAGTAGCGGCCAATATTTTAATATAGTATTTGAAAAATGTATATATATTTATTTTTCTATCTATAATTTAAAATATAGAAAGTATAATTGTTGAAGATGTCACATCTCTTATAAACAGCATTCACAATCACAAGAGCAATCCGATTTAAATATGAAGAATGAAGAAAACCACAATACTACATACACATCGAAAAAGAAGTTTCACTTCATTCACGTGCACCATGTTGAACGCGCACCGTTTTATGATTGCCCGTATCGGCAGACGAGCATACGACCCACCTCATGGTGATTGGTTATCGTAGGCCATGGACTTCAGCAATGCCTACCGTAAACCGTGAAATATCGCTTGCATTGACTCCTACTTTACTAAGCACAACGCGAGACCGTTTCGCCCCCCAAAGCTGACAGTTAGTCGGTACATACACGCGCGACTGGCCACGCCCCGCAACCGGATATGATCTTAAGAACTTTTCAACAGCTGGACGTCTTGGTTACGGAGTCGAAGCTGCGCGAGGTGTTCGGCTACTGCGGACAAATAGTCAGCTGCTCGATAATAGTCAAGGATGACAAGCTGTCTCGGTACATGGCCAAAATTGAATACGACCACCCGGTGGAGGCTGTGCAGGTACTTTTCAACCATTTTTGATGATGATGATGATGATATATATATATATTTGCTCCAATCGTCCAATTCGAAATCGTACGGATCTATTAGACGCCTTTAGCTCTAACACTAGGAGAAGGCTTAGGGACTCCGGTAACCGTACTCGTCGAACTCGACAAAGAGTTCGAAGTGCAACCTAACCCATGCATCAGCCCGCTGAGTTTCTCGCCGGATCTTCTCAGCGGGTCGCGATTCCGATCCGGTAGTAGATTCATTCGCGAAGCAGCTGCTCTTGAGTTGTTAGGTCCCATTTGGAGACGCTCGGGCAGCTGTTAGCAAACCCCGCCCCTTCTGGCTGAACCTTTGCTCGCTCATCCGTCCTGGTGAAACTGGAAAGGCCTCCGGGTCACCAGTAATCCCGCAAACATAAAAAAAAGTGAATACGAACACTAATTCCGGTAATGCTATGTTTCTTTAAACGATGATGATGACTTTCTTTCGCAACATACATATCGAAGGAAGAAAGCGAAATGGTCGTAACTGGAAAAGCCCAACTTTACACCAAAATCATAAAACTATTTCAAAAATAACTCATATCATATTAAGAGAGTTAGAAAGTTTAAAATTGATTTATAAGTAAGTTGTATAAAGAGAAATGCTTAGATAATCTAAAACCTATCTGATGATATTATTGTATAATAAAATAAAAAGTAAAAAATAATATAAAATAGTTTCATGGCGCTGGTGTACAGTTGGCTTTTTCAAATTACGACAATTCCGCTTTCTTCCATCGATATGTACATTATAAACAATAGCCATAATAAATAAAAGCTTTAAGTAATCCTATATATGGTATAACTATGAATTTGCGCTTAGTAGTATCAAAGTACGCTAACAAATAAACAGACAGACACAGAAAATAATTGTAAAAGTCGCTGATTTATAATCAGATACCCTTTTATTTTTATTACTTTCTTTCTCTCAACGTACGGGCACGCCAGATTGTTACAAAACTATATGTATGTCGAACGTTGGTTTCCCCGGCTCGGTGGTTCTGTTTCACCCGGTTATCTTCGCGACACACACACTGGGTCTGGACAAACCAATCGAACCCTGGTCGGGAATAGATACGGAACTTGCCCAGCAAGGTATCCTAGGTCCCCGATGCACGTCTAGGATTCAAAAAATGAGTAAATGGACATACGCACCTGGGATTGCACACGGAGCTCCTGGACGCGTGCACTGTTCTAGATTCACTAGGCCCTTTGTTAATTTATTATAATTGAACTTCACCCGCGGCTGTCGAATTCGGTTATGTTTAAATATTCTATACTTGGTTGCGTGTTTCTCGGCTCCCGTTCGTAATCGATGTGCTGTACATGCGATGTAGCTTCGCTCTGTCATTTGATGGATCCGAACGTGGAGATCAATCGACGTTGTAAAATGTCACATTTAAAATTTGCCGCAAAGACGGTATACGTATACATACACTATAATAATATGTATTGTTTTCGATGACGTTCCGGTTTCAGGCAATCGCGATGCTAAACAGACAAGAGCTTTACAACAAACGGATGTTGGTCCAGATGGACACCGCGCCGCGTCCGTTCCCAAACAACCTTCCGAACGGTCTGGGCGGCTTCGGCCCGGGCCTGGGCGTCGACGGCGAACCCCTCAGGGGCGTAAGAGTCCACCTCGAGATGCGGCCCATCAAGCAACTCCTCGAAAACTTGAAGGAAGACATACAAAAGCAGAATCAAGTTAACGATCTGAACAAATACAAAGAGATGCAGAATGCAAACAGTGGCTTCGAGGCCATCGTCCAGCCGCAGGTCGCGCCGGTCCTCAACCAAGCTCAGATACCGGTCATGGTGCAGCCGTTCGCGAACCAGACCTTCGTGGCCGTGCCCCAAATGAAGACCAGCACCGCCCAGATGCAGGCGGCCACTGAATACGGCCTGGCCATGATGAACGCCCAGCAAGTGTCGCGCTGGGACCAGACCAGCGCGCAGTGGAACGTCATCCAAACTAAGCAGTTCGAAGAGAACTCGGCACTCGATGGTAACTACAGCAGGCAGGCGGTCGACGGTAATAGCAGCGCTAATACGCTCAAGTTTCTTTATATATTATTTTGTTTACTGCCTTAGATGTAAGGCAATGGACTACATGGTTATTATTTAGATGGGTGGAGGAGCTCATAGCCCACCTTGTGTTTAAGTGGTTAATGGAGCCCATAGACATCTACAACGTAAATGCACCACCCACCTTGAGATAGTTGTAAGGTCTCGGTATAGTTACAACGGCTGCCCCGCCCTTCAAACTGAAACGCATTACTGCTTCACGGTAGAAGTAGGCAGGGTGGTGGTATTTACCCGTGCGGACTCACAAGAGGTCCTACCCCCATTAAAGAAGCGCTATCTACTCGTGCTGGCGCTGGAACCCGGATATTATCCTGATGTAACTTTTTTTTTAGATAAGCGAGACAGCAGGGCCGCCCCCTCCGCGCAGTCCGTACACGCATTTGAATCTGACAACACCAAGCAATCGACCAGCATGGTGGTCTTTAGTTATGTAAGGAGAAATTGTTTCTTTTCTTTTTTTCAAATTTGACAACTGGTAACAGAGTTTTAAGTGTGAACGTGGAAGGCTTTAGAGAAAGAGGTAGACCTAAGAAAAAATTGATGGTATGCGTGAAAGATGATATGTGTAAAAGGGGAGTGAGCGAAGGAATGATCTATGATAGAAGAGTATGGAAGGAGAAAACATATTGCTGAAATCAGATTTTTAAAAAAAGCGTTGTCTTGTCACAGTTCCTTAACCAATAATATATTTTCTCATTTGCTGCACATTAATTCGTCAAGTGTGAAGTGGAATTAACTTGTTCGCCGGTATCGCCTGTAATAAAGTAATTTACAGACATTATTGTTCTTAGGAAGCGGTTTGTCCGTACCCCCGGTATTGCTGTTGTCCACGAGCCACGGTATCCACTACAAAGATGTAGACATATCTACCATCCAATTTTAAAAAAAAACTTGCTCATTTATTGCATAAAGCCATTCAATTAATTCGAACTACCACCTTTTCTAATCTATTATCGAAATTTCTAGCAAATGAAAGCATAGTTTTTTTTTCGTTTTCTGCGATTATCAGAGGAGGTATCTGTACCAGTACGACTGATTCACGATAGATGGCGTGCGAGTCGCCGCTACCAGCGCGACCGCTCGGTATTGATGAGGGCCGTTTATTTTTGAATTTTTTTATTGCTTGGATGGACGAGCTCACAGCCCAACTGGTATTAAGTGGTTACTGGAGCCCATAGACATCTACAACGTAATTGCGCCACCCACCTTGAGATATAAGTTCTAAGGTCTCAATATAGTGGCTGCCTCGGCCTTCAAACCGAAACGCATTACTGCTTCACGGCAGAAATAGGTGGTGCCTACTGGCGCGGACTCACAAGAGGTCCTACCACCAGTAACGTCCGGTGCTGAAGCTCGCTTGTGACGTTTTATTTCCAGCTGCCTCCGAGCGTGGACCTCCAGGCCCTCAGCAACAAGATGCGGGAGGTCGGCGAGGTGAAGTTCGTGGATGTGCTGGGCATGGGTCGCGCGATCGTCAGCTTCTTCAACGTGCGCGACGCCGAGCGCTGTGTCAGTATCCTTTGTGGAAACCAGCGGGGCAGGGCGAACTGCTTCGCGTTGTTGAAGTGTAACTTCTGCGTTAAACGTTTAACGCTCTTGGGGAGAGGGAATAGAAAGAGATAGACTGAGAGTGAATGCGTTGCACTCAAACGCAACCGCCTAGTATACCTGTTGCAGGCCAGCGCGAGTATTAGCAACGAGTAGCGTCCAATATTTTAATGAAGTATTTAAATATATATATATTTATTTTTCTATATATAATTTAAAATATATATATAATATAAATGTTGAAGGTGTCGCATCTCTTATACATAGCGTTAACTATTACAAGAGCAATCTGATTTAAGGATGAAGAATGAAGAAAAACACAATACTACACGTCGAAAAAGAAGTTGTACTTCATTCACATGCACCAAGCTGTACGCGCACCGTTTTTTAAATTTCACTTCAAACACAACATAAAAATCGGGCATTGAAAAGGTACCATTGCACCAATGTAATTAGGACTTCAACCTAATGTCTCAATGCTGGCGATGGGGCTCTTCACGTTAAAGTTTACGGACAGCCGTTACCGTTCGACCTTTGTTTAAAAAAATCCGAATCGTACAATCTCCAACAATTTCCTTAAGCAAATTTCTTAGAATTCTTTGACGGCTCCAAAGTGGACGGACAGACTATTGAAGTGAAGTACTTCTGAAGATACGGTGAGTCAACTTAATTACAAATTTTAATTTAAGATTTTCGGTTACTCTCTCGCCTGTAGGTGTATTTGATATGAAAGCTGTATTAGTGTTGCCAACGTTTTGTTAATTCGTAAGGTACTAAATTAAGAAAACAATCAAAAACACGTCTAATAGTAATAGTGAACAAAAGAAAAATTCTGTAGGTAAGCCTCAAAACTGAAATGTATGTATATGAAAAAACGTATTTGACATCATATGCGACATGTGCCATTTTCGAAATTGCATATTCAATTACTGTCCCCGCGCGAGCTCCGAGGATTTTTAAAGAATGTTGACTTAATGAACTATTGTTGTAATTAGTCGATATTGCGCTATCGATACTAACACACCTTAAGCCTCCGTGCGAGTGTAAATTATAAAATAGTTTTAAGCGGGTATTATGTACTTGAAATAAATAAAAAAAAACCATTGATCACGTATGAATTTCATTTAATGAACTGATTTTTATTGAACAAAATGAACATGAAATGTTTATTATGCTAGTGCTCGCCATTCCTTTTTCATCAAATTAAATAGATATTTGTGCAAACAAAAAGACTTATAAGTGTAAGATTATGTATATTAGAAATCACACGTAATCAACACTGCTTGCGCAAAATTAAAAACAACGAGTCGGTAAGCGTACTCTCACGTTAATGTCAACACTAGTACTGGGAGAGTGGGGTATGAAGCGACGGTCGGGCGCGGTGCACGACCGCCCGCTTCCTCAGCCCCCGAATCCTCGGAGCTCGCGCGCGGAGTATAGGTATTGTTTGTTCGTGTTTTCCGTGTTCGCGCTACTTTTCTCCGATTCGATTGAAACTAGAGTTGTCGACTGTAGATTTAACAAATTTGTCACCGGAACATAGCCTGACTTAACTATTCACATATTATAATATATTAATTTAAAGTCGTCGTGGCCTAAAGGACAAGACACCCGGTGCATTCGTATCGAGTGATGCGACCGTGCCAATGTTCCAATACCGCAAACAGGTAAAAAAAGCCATTGAAATACGTACTTGACAAATGTTCACGAATGACCACCACGGTGAAGGAGTAATACCGAGTAATGTGCCTAATTTAAACCCGAAAAAAAAATTGTTTGCGTAATTATTGGTGGTAGGACGTCTTGAGAGTCCGCGCGGGTAGGTCCACACTGCCTATTTCTGCCGTGAAGCAGTAATGCGTTTTGGTTTGAAGGGTGAGGCAGCCGTTGTATTGTGAAACTAAGACTTGTGGATGACTATGGACTGCGATAACCACTTAACACTAGGTAGACCGTGAGTTCGTCCATATATTTAAGCAATCAAAAAAAACAATAGACAGTGAAGACATCAGCTTGGAATATAATTTTCTTTGTCCTCGTAACATTTCTATGAATTTTGATAACCAACGAAGATGAATCGCCTTCGTCACCACAATCGCCAGCCATCTCCTGCATCATAACACAGAAAATGTCCGGTACTCCACAAATCAGTGTGGCGACCTCGTCCTGAACAACTCACCTGGGTGTTTGTTTCTACGAAATACCCTCACCACTTCGCGATGCCAATACACATAGCAGCTCGAAATATCTCCGGCGCATCAGCTCTGAAAGACGTGGCATACTCGCGGCAATTAACGCAACATTCTCGCTCGATATCAACACGCGGACTTGAAGAAGACGAAGATTGGAAACACGCTAAGCCTGGATTTGTTCAAACTATCTAACTGTGCCAAGCCAAATGGCAGTTTGCCGTTGCAATTTTTAAATGACCGTGCCAGGGGTCTTGGAGAGCGTTGATGTATCATAGTTCTCCTGTTCTTTGCTTGACAGAGCGCAATAAAAATTCGGTCTTCGTTTAAAATGGAGCATCATTCTTAATGTTTTCGTCATCAGAGAATTTATTGTCTACAACGTGATGCGTTTCACCCAAGGAGACAAAAACATAGAACTCGTAAAGAGAGCATCCCTTATACCTAACACTATATCAACTATGCTTTATGTATTTATTCATCGGAGAGTTACCACTGTATTATTTCATGACTGGCCTTGGTTTTATTTTGGTTCGCTGGTTTACTTGTGTTTATCAGCATCATTAAGAGCCTATTTCAGTCCACTATTGGACATAGGCCCCTAGCGACACACCACGCAACCGGATACTTGGCCTGTGTTTGTTTCTTTATTATTGATGTTTCAATAGATCTTTGATTTGAAATGTTATGATGCCTCCATTTGCTTCTGGTGACGTTTTTATTATTAGCTTACTAACTTGGGCGTATCGACATATGTTTTTGTCGGCTCTATTCAGTCATAGGACACATTTAGTGAAGTCCAACAATATATCGCAAGTACGGCGAATAATAAGCAATAGGAATATCAATAGTAGGCACATTTTGGATTCAAATACTTTGGGCATTGTGCCCAAAAAGGATTATAGTTGCGTGTGTATGTGTCTTATAGACAGTGATTATAATAAATGTTGGTTCAGTCATCTATTATTAGTCTGGTAATTTTTGGGGCTCTTCGAAACAATTGACATCAGTTTTATAAGCAACATAAAATTTAATAAATGTCTTGCATTGTAAAAAGTCTGACACGATCTTTCGTTGACCAAGCTTTTTCTCTCTGGATTTTATCATCCGACAGTAAAAAATGTGAACTGAGTATTTTCCATGGGTTATTTTATCCCATCGTTTTATCATTACGTAATATCGCAAACGTATAATTACGGAATCTACGTTGACAATTGTCAGGGTTCGCTGTAATGCGTATGAGAGTATGCGAATACTCGTATTTCAACGTTACATTACATTTATATGACAATAGTGCTTTGCCAACTTTACCTAACGACTGCGACTGTTGCCGTTTTATTTAGAGTAAAAGTTTCAGAATCACTGAGTTGTGCAAAGTCGTATGACTTTTATTATTATCCTAGAAATAGAATATATTCGCTATTACCACAGTGGAATAAAAAAAATGAATAGACACTACATACTTCATTGTAAAGTACGCTAAGAACTAAAATTACCTCAAAACGGATGGGTAATGTTACAATAATAGGAGGGTATCCAAATAATATAATACTTGTTAGGTACCATCTCAATTATCAGAGATGAGGAATCCGTTTTAAAGTACTAAAAACTACGTGGGCTAGACCAAACCGTGGTGGCTTGTTTCAGTCTCCGTGATGGAGGTTTTCAACATAAGCCGTAGTAGTGTTTGCCAGCCGAAGAACGTGAAGTTAATGCCGAGATTCGACGCTTTTTATGAGACCATCATCATTTGTCGCAACATTATAACCTTATCTGGTGATTGATCAGAAATATAAAGTTAACGAAAGCTTCGCTCAGAATGGATCATTGTTCATATAAAGTTTGAGCTTACTACAAAAATATTGGTCAGGAATAATCTTGAGTGACCTCAAGACTTGATATGCCGTTACCTGTAGATAAGCGTTGAAGAAATTGAATGTGATTCTACATCGTGTATCTCCAATGAGTACTACAGTGATGTTCTGATATTTTTATTGATTCTTCTGCTGGTTGTAATATACGAGCAAGGCCGAAGATACAATCGTCTTAAATTTTTTTTGTACTAACTTCAAAATATTTCATTGCAGTTATGCCGTGGCGGACAGAAGATAATATTAATGGTATGGTAGGTAATGGGTTGCAAAAGCTCGATAAAACTTGTCACATTTTTCTTGCACGATCACTTGCACATTAAATGATGAAATTAATTTGTGGTTTTATTTTAAAACATCATAATAAAAATTGTTAATCTCAGAAAATACTGTCGGATATTAAATCAGAATCTTGATTGTTTGGGCTGCGAACCGTCTACCTAACGTGGGGTATCTTATTAGGACTTCCTTTTCTTATTCCTTCTTCAATCTAAATCCACACCGTCTGTTGACGTTCCAAGTGAAAACTACGCAAAAGCGTAAAAGTACAACTGTGCAACAACAATAACCAAGCATGCGGAAAAAACTAAAACATGCTAGTGCTAAAAACAAAAGTTTACTGGTGGTAGGACCACTTGTGAGTCCGCGCGGGTAGATATCACCAGCCGCCTATTTCTGCCGTGAAGCAGTAATGCGTCTCTGTTTAAAAGGTGGGGCAGCCGTTGTAACTTGAGACCTTAGAACTTATATCTCAGGGTGGGTGGTGCATTTGCGTTGTTGATTTCTATGGGCTCCAGTAACCACTTAATACCAGGTGGGCTGTGAGCTCGTCCACCCATCTAAGTAAATTTTTTTTTTTTTTTTCATTATAGTTTATCAATCAGCACATAAGACTCTCGCTAGTGAGAAAATTCAAAAGTGCATCAAAGAACTTCGGATGAGTCAATAAGTTTATCATTTTCTCAGTACCAAATACATTTAAACACAAAACGTGATATGTCGAAGCGATTTCGAGGTATTTTTTTTAATGATTTCGTACTGGCATCTGGTGAAGACTAACTCTGATTCTTGGCTAATAGTGGGACAAACTTTATAAATATCGCCATCTAGTGAGGAGCAGACAACCGGGAAAGTTCGACGTGCGCAGGCCGTACGCAAACGGGAGGGAACATTGATCCCGAAGGCGTTAGGTGAGATGCGACATTGTGATTTTTTTTTAAATCCTACCTATGCTGATAGCCTTGAGAGGCTGTTTCAGCTTCACCCAACGTGTGTAGGTGAGCTCACGGGGCTCAAACCGGAGTGTTGCTAACACTGACCCTAGCAAGAGCAGTGCTTCGCAGAATCTACCACCGGATCGGAAACGCGACCCACTGAGAAGATGCGGCGAGAAACTCAGTGAGCTGTGTCTGTGGGTTAATTTGCTCGTCGAGCCTTTCGTCGCAAGCGACGGGTTCGATGAGGACGGTCACCGGTGCTTGTGGTATTTCTGTCTATATCTGAATATATTACGTAAATAGCTAATAATCGAATAATTCACAATGTGTTGTGACTTTCATATATGGATTAAAACACTTAATTAATTAATAAGCATTATTTAATATGAGCGCACACCTAACCGAACACTTAAGAAAAAGACAAGAAGGAAGTTGAGTAAGAGTGAGATAGCTACATTTTAGAATGACAGGTGTCGAATGCGTTTAGAAATTGGTTTAATATCTCACGGTGACACTTAAACTTAGATATTAATTCGCTTAACCGACTTGCGACAATTTGGCAAATCTTCAAAACCGCTTCAATCGAATTTCGCCCCTAGTTCTTACACCATAGAGCGTTAAATGCGTTAGTGGTTATTGACGCATAAGCGTTTGGATAAATTCTATTTGCTCATTTACGGAAAACCTCCTAACGTTTGTAGGTGAGCTCACGGGGCTCAAACCTGATGACGTTGCTAACACGAACCCTAGCAAGAGCCGTGCTTCGCAGAATCTACCACCGGATCAGAAACGCGACCCACTGAGAAGATCCGGCGAGAAATTCAGTGGGCTGTGTCTATGGGTTAATTCGCTCGTCGAGTCCTTCGTCGCAAGCGACGGATTCGACCAGGTGACCGGTGCTTGTGGTGCCTAAAAGCACCGTTAATGGATCGGAAGGAACCGTAATGACGTGCTTTGTGCGACGTCGACTGTTTACCATTCGGTCTACAGGATCGGATATGTTGTTTCCAGCGGCCACGACAAGAGGGTTCTCATGTCGTGCCGTCTTCTCGAAATGGCGCAGTGATGCCGCCTGTAGATACTTACTGACAGAGTCAAGCTCCAGGTCATCGTGGAGATCCACGTTCCTCAGGAACCATGGTGCTCCGACGGCTATCCTGCAGAATCGGGATTGAATAACCTGAAGGGGCTTCAAGTTGGTGCAGGCCGCGTGAGCAAACACTACGTTTGCATACGTCATAACGGGGCGTATGCAAGTTTTGTAGTGAGTGTATGTGATTTATAGCAATGAGCGATCCACATCAAGATTTGAATGCACATTTTGCACTAGGGAGTACGGAACAACATTCTATGACCACTTAGTTCCTTGGTTAATAGATAATCTAATTTGGAATGGAAATCAAATAGCTCTATTTGAAATACATATAGCTGAAGAATTAAATAGGTACCTTTTAGTTCTATAATATTATGAATACTTTAATATAGGCTAATTAAAAATTAAAATAAGTTAGATATGTCATAAATCTGGTTGTTTTTATTGTCCTTTATTCTAAATACATAGTTAAGTGCGTCTCCAATCTAAATACCAAGATGGGGTTGGATGGATTTTTACTGTTAGTATAATATTGTTGCAGTACGGCAAAGACAATGGTCAAAAATATTTTTTCAATCAGAAGAACAGGCCTGCGTTACCGCACTAATTTAGATGTGTTCGTATAATTGTTGCTGTATGGATTTTGTCTTTGCGGCCATTATTTCCTCAAGAAACAAACGGGTAGCAGCTTGGTTGTGTCTGCCATTGGTTGTTGTCAGTGAAAAACCAGGACTCATGTAAGCTGTGCTCCTTTTTTATTGCTCCTTGTAGGCAGACGAGCATACGGCCCAACTGATGGTAAGTGGTTACCGTCGCCCATGGACTTTAGCAATGCCAAGGGCAGAGTCAAGCCGCTGCCTACCGTTAAGTATTCTCCACAAGCTTCGTTTGAAGAAGGATATGTCATAGATCTCGGGAAACTCCGCTTGCTTTCGCTTTTTATCCTTAAAAAAATTATACAAAAAATTCAAAATTTTAATAACAATTTGAATTTAGTAGTGTAGCATGAATTTTGAAATAAAAACTATACTTGATTGTATAAATCTTTTATTTAACCCTTATGTCTATTCCCTCATCATCTTCTCCTTTTGACGCGCAAGCTTTTTCTTGGAAAGCTTTTTCTTCGCTGGGGCATCATCAGTAGGGGCTACCCTGGCGACAGCATCTTCGCGTTCGCTGAGACATACTTCGATGTGGCAGGGAGACGACATGTAGGGGTTGATGCGACCGTGAGCACGGTATGTACGTCTGCGTAGGCAGGGCGCGCGATTTACCTGCAACAAAACTTTCATTACACGATGTCCACTTAGGAAACTCATCTTCAGACATAGACATGGCATTGTAGACAAAATGGTCAAAGATTCATTTGCATCGAATCATGGATGTCCTAACTTTCAAACTGGAATGTTCACACTGCTTTGCACAAAGGCAGGTCTAGTTCGCCAAATGCTAATATTCACAAATTCTATAGTTCTTAATCTTGAATGCAAGCACTATTTTTTCCTGCTTATCGTTGGACGGGTTCGGTGAGTTCACGGGACTTAACCTGAGAGAGCTTGCTGACACTAGCCTTAACAAGAGTACTGCTTTGATGAATCTACCACTGAGAATTCTTGAAAACTCGATTGTTGAGTTAAGCTCGCCATTTTTTATATCTTACGCAATTACTGTAATATTAACTGTGTGTACAATAACGAATAAAGAATAAAAAATGAGAAAATCTGGCGAAAGTCTCAGGTTGTCTCTATGAGTAAGGTCGCACGAGAACATTGACCAGTTCATGGAAGAGCCTAATAGCACCGAGTGGAACAGGATAGCGTGTAGCAAGTTTACATTTTTACATCGTGGATGGGCAATTATACCTTCTCTCAACTACCATAAGTAAATCATGTGTTCTGACAGCAATTTCACCAATGGATCCTACCTTCTCTCTCATGTCACAAGAATTTAAATTGAATATTGATATAGAGCTTAACAACTATAAATATAAATTTCAATTTCAATATAAATTTCAACTATAAATTTCAATTCAAACAGACCTCATTATGGAAATATACACTGTTTTAATAACAAAAAAAAAACAGTCTGTACAGATGTGCTTTGAATCCAAGATATTACTGTAAGAATTTTGGTATGTGTATTACGGTTCATAAATTGTATAAATAACTCATACAAACGAACTGTATATCAGAAACCAACTCACACTGATAAACAAATGGTAAATGCCATCATCATCTACGCCAGTTATCCACTGTAGATTTATCTTTGCCACAAAGAGAATGAGGCATTTGTGGCACTCAACGCCTAGGGCTGAACTGGGGCAAGAAAAGCACACGTTTAGTGTACACACAAACTCCAGTATTCCAGCTATATATCAAGGGCACATATATACACAAGGTTGTCCACACATTTAGGATTACATAGGTATATCGTCTTTTTGCATTAAAAGTGTACAATTTTCAACTATATTCAAAATTAAGTTAATTTGTGGAATCATTTGGTATTGCCAGTTTTTTTCTCATAAATACTGTCACAAAGAGTGTAATTTAGTTTTATTTAATTTTTTTAGTTTACCTATGTTTTGACTTCTATTGAGAAAATTAATACATACATAATTTTATCTTACTTTATAGGACAGATAATGTACCTGGTAAAAAATAAAAGTTGGAAAGATGATTAATTTAATTAAAAATATCACATGTTAAACCTTTAAAACACTCTCCTGTAAAATTAGTAAGTTTTGAGATTTATACAGTTTAAATGCGAGAAGACGATATGTGAACATAATATTTCAAACAAGAAACTAGGCCAAAACTAAAATCTGTTCAGTGTCCTTTGTCTGTATTTCTATAAATGGAACTCCTGTATCAGAGCACAGACCTCAAAAGAGACAATCCATCAGAACTAAGGGGAGGGGTCCATCTAGTGTTTTAGATTATAAAAATCAATTTCACATCTATGAAATGTCCAAAACGTGTGTAAATGGAGTTTTAAAAAATATAAGGTGTTGCAAAGTCACAGTCCTAATGCAGAACAACACAGTGCTAGCTTTCACATCAAATATTCTTGAGCCCAACTGATTGTCTGTCTGGCTTTTTTGTGCACAAAACTCCTAATGGGTACCCAGAACTGCTTTTCAAAATATCTGTATAGCATCGGTCACTCTTCAGGGTGGCATCGAGATAATACACATAAGTTTTCCCCACTGGATACACATTGGAAAATAAATGGAAATAACAAAACAAGAAGCCACTGAGCCATTTCATAAAGATCGTACTAGAAAAAAGCAAAATTTCATGGAAAGACAAAGAAAATTTTACTCAAAGACAATATCTACCTCCTAAAGAGTTTAAGGTAATTATCAAGTCAATCTATGAAGATGAAGATCTATCAAGAAAACATATTGACCTGGTGATCTGTAGTTGTGCTAAGCATAATATGACAAAATTAAAGCACATGCACACTAATGGAATCTAGTTCATTTTAGGTACAATGCTGTCTTTTAAAAAATCTTTAACAAAGTAGATATGTTGGTTCTTATTGAATACTTCGGATCTTCTCATTGTGAAGTTAAAGAAAACTCAAGTAAGAAAAACTGCTAGACCTCAAAATACTATTAACTATTAGTGTGAAAAACATATATTTAAATATATTTTTAAGTATAAACAATTATAATATAATTAATTTAATAATTAAGCCAAAATATTATATTTTTAGTCAGCAAACATTTTGTTACATTACAAAATCTATAGTACAAATGGGAAATGGGACTAATATAAAATTGGAATTAAACTTAGTGCAATGTAACAACTAGCTAACCTTACTTCATATTCTATTACTTTCGAATTTTTATTAAAACCATTATTTCATTCATCACCACCTTCTTCCATAGAAAAAATTCACTAATTTAAGAAAACTAATGATTTTTTCTGATTGTCAGTAACAATGACTTTGAAGCATTCCTTGAATGTTCAATTAGTAATTGTAACTATTGCTGTTTGCCTTTTGAAACCAGCATAAACAAAAATGAAAAAGCTGGCAAGCTAAAAGGCACATTAAAAGTTTTTCTTAAAGCTTATTCAAACAAGTAAATATTGCCACAGGTATGTAAGCACCACCACCCTGCCTGTTTGCAAAGTTTCTTGCATACCTTGATGTCTAGTACCATAGCATACTTGGTTAAATTAAACTAAACTGCCAGAAACAGGAAAGTCAGTTGCAACTAACCAATATATTATTTACTAAGATGCCTATACATACAGACTATAAATTAATTTAAACCCAAATTTGTATATAAACTTTTGTAATGTCACTAGTTTCACTCGTTTTTCTTGTACAATAGCTCTATCAGACATTATGGCTATACAAATTTATCTCCACCCATCTGTACCATAAATACAATGCTTGTAAACTAACAAATAAAATATGAATAATAACTTTATTAGTGGCATTTACTATTTTATGCTCAGATAATTTCGATATCAAACAACATACCTGAATGTGGTCGATGACTAGCCTGTCAACGTCCAAAGTTTTGTTGTCAGCATTTGATTCAGCGTTCCTCAATAACTGCAAGAGGAATTCGGCGGATTTCTTGGGCCAGCGACCCTGTGTTGTGCCAAACTGCTTTGCTTGAGCACAGCGACCAACGCCGCCGTTGAAGCGACGGAATGGAATACACTCTTTCTTTTCAATCACGTTTTTGAGGTAACGAACAGCACGACGGAGCGGCATCTTCCTGATTGCCATTGCGGTCTCATATGTGTTCTGAAAATTAGGTTTGATACTACAGTAACTGCTATAGACTGTAACGAGACATTTAATTTCATTATGTATTTTAAGAATCGTACATTGAATTTTTTATTGTAAAGGGCGATCTTTGTAATAAAATTAGTCCATGTGCAATGTTCAGTTAGTAAATACAAATTATACAAGCATAATAACAGACCTTAAAGTGAACACGGAGGTTTGAACCACGCGCTTTGCATGATTTCGCAGGGTTATCCGGCTCCCGAGAGTAACGACCCATAATTATTTCTGAAACACAGAGCGGCTTTTACGTTCCGGACGCTAGACAACAAACTTAGGTTAACAATTTGATACCATGCCATTTCACAGAAAGAACTAAATAAACACAGAAACAGCGAGGATACACAGCAGATATGCGCACTAGAATCAGATTTAATTCAAAACTCAAGACTTTTTACGATTAAAATGGATTTTATCAAACACGAAACCAACCTCTCAAGAGAAAATATGAAAAGAAAAGGAATAATCAAATCTATTTTGACGTGAAAATGTCTGACATTGACAAATACTTCAGTGTTGCTAAAGTTTAAAAAGGCTCAATGGTACAACAACTGAAACTAGGCCGAGTGCATATTGTGCGTATGATTGATAAAATTCCTAACATCTTGATTATTTTATTCTAGATATAAAGTCAGACAAAAAGATACACTTTATTTTTTAGACCACGAAAAATATCAGAAGATAGATTATAGTGAAAAGAAGAGAAATATAGGATCGCTAAATAATGAAATACAGATATAAAATATTACGTATTCTTTGTAAATAAGGTAGGCAGCGGCTTGGCTCTGCTCCTGGCATTACTGAAGTCCACGGGCGACGGTAACCACTCACCATCAGGTGGGCCGTATGCTCGTCTGCCTACAAGGGCAATAAAAAAAAATTATACTACATTAAACAAACATGCAAATGAGGTAAATGAACAGAAAAAGTTATGTAAAATTATTCAAATATGGCGATTACTTACGAAGCTAAGCCTTTGAGTCAGTCCACCTACCCTGGCGAAGCTGAAATGGCTTCCGGGCCATCAGCAATCCTTCCAAAATGGAACGATATTTTGCAAAAACAAAATTTTGCATTCATTATATCCGGAATCTTAGCTGATTAAATTTAACATTTGACATCTTTCTTTATCTGTCAACATTTTTATCTGTCTTTATCTGTTTATCTGTAAAGACGAATTTTAATGCTGGTGCTGTGCTGGTGTGGCAGTATCATCTGCCATTAGCCACGCGGCAGTTGCAGTTGTATGTCGGAATAGGTCTCATGCAAGACTATAACGCAATGCCGTACGAGGGCACGGCAATTGTCCTACGATCTGTTGCCTCTTGAGGAATAGCATATTCAGAGACTTTTTGAGCCGTGTGACGATATTAGATTAAGAAATACGACAATTTGTATAATTAATATGAAATTCGTTGAAACGGTCTTTATAATTTAATAATAATAATAATCTTGAGAAATTAAGTGTTAGAAACTATAAGAATTACACACGGACAAAATATTTGTTCTAACTTCGGATTAGATTTTTAGTCTAAAGCTCAGTCTTATTGATTTATTCTTGTCCTCTTTTTATTCACACCATAGCTTCAAGCCTAATTATCTATCAAGCGTTGCTTTAAAAGAAAAAATGTATAGTTTTTGTCTAAAAATTTCTGGCGACGAAAGACCCTTTTGATGATAACCATAAATGTTAGGAACAATAAACTAATTTTCATAGTTCTTTCAAGTTCTTTATTGGTTATTGCTAGTAGATCCATTATCTCTAATATTATTTTATGATATGTATAAAATAATCATTAACATTGAATTCTATTCAACCATGAAAATGAAAAAAAAAAAGAATAATGATTCTTCAATTATCTTCGATGAAACAGAAGTTACTTGCAAAACAGAATTAACTACAATGTCTTTACATAAAAATGTTTATGATGAAACATATCTTAAATTAGCAGCCTATGTTATTGTATGTATTTTAAAATGTATTTATTTCATTAATGTACTATAAATTTTCTTTATATTAAATGACAAAGATAATAAATACAATAATAGTTAATAAAAGGTAATTACATAATATTTTATCAAAAATCATTTAATTTCTAAGATTAGTACATTTGAAAATAAAAATCAAGAAATCATGATTTTTTAATCGGTAAGTCTTTTTACTTTTTGATATCTACAATAAGTTCGAATATACCTATGTCTGTACATCATGTATTTCATAGGTTTCTAAAATGATTATATTACTTAATTTCTAACCATTTTCAAATGAAAGAGAGACGTCTATTCGGACCATTTGTTTTTTTTTTTGCTAGACCTGCATACTTGATATGACGTAATAGCGAAACATATAACTACTAAGTATACTTTACAATAGACTTTAATCAATATTACTACACACTGGCTAAGTACATTGTTGAACAACTCAAAATGTTATTTATATACATATTATATTCTAGGACATATTGCTTCGATGATTACTATTTACAATTTAAAAAACGAGCCGCTAAATCAGACTGTAACTACAAAATACATTTTATACCTAAAAATGTTTGGTTCACTAACATATTCACTAATTATAATTATTTGAGAATTAGAGAGTAGCTATTATAAATTTAATTTAATTTTGATAAGTAAGACTGAACCTGAAACCATTATACACAGAGAAATCCTGCCATATTTTGCAAAGAATAGTAAATATCAATACAAATCTTACTAAATAATAAATATCTATTGCATAAAATTTAAAATCACTAATTATGTTTCACTTTCTATTTTTCGTACAGGTTAAAATACAAATCGAAAACACAACCACCGATTTGATATGATCTTAAAACTACTAAAAACAATAACATAATTGATAGACGACATGACTAGATGCATCCGATAACGTATCAAAACTTGTTTACAAATTCCAATTTAAATGGTTACTTTTTATAATAGGTGCATTAGAATGTTAGCAAAAGGTAAAAATTATGAATAATACTTCGGAACATGAATAAACGTAATCTTTAAATGGGTTGAAAAAATGAACACTTTAATAATACAGAAAATTAAATGTCTCCAAAGCGTACACATAAATTTTTAATGACTTGCAAGTACATCCTAGTTCTCGTAATATGATTAATCTAGACACACACTATCTGCGTCGCCACATGTGAGGTGCATCCACAGAGTACGTTCCCTTATGGTGAATTCCCAAACAGGAGGACCGGACAATATGCGTCCGAGCTTGAATTTTATTTTAATTTACGATAAAGTCTGTTGTCAGGTGTAAATGCAAAAAAATTATATGTTTAAAATAAATGAAGTTTATTGAGTGACTTACAAATAGACTAGTTTAAAGCAGGGGGGTGCAACTCCCATACAAAGGAAAATAACATACAACTAGCGTCATCTTACTCCTGTGGCGACGTCATTTTTGTAACTTTTAGGCATTAATGATCTAATAAACTCACTAGATGGTAGATATGAGTTCTGACTCAATAAAAAATGTAGCGTACTTTGAAGCAGTGCTTCCACTTTTAGGGAATTCTCCCTTTTTTAGGGAAAAATAGCTGATATTTTGGATGATAAAGACAATTTAAAAAATACCAGGATTTAGGATATTTCGGGGTAAAAAGCAAAGCCTATACTAGTAACTGTTGTGAATTTTAAAATAAACGATAATTAAAGTAAAACAATGAACATTTTATTTTATGGAGAGAGAATGACATTAAGTCGAGTTGACAAGTAAAAGAATAAAACAGAGTTGTGTATAAAAACTATAAAGGTTTGATTCAACAGTAACCCTCTAGTAAAGTAAATCATAGATTAAGCCACTGCTTTTTCTTAGGGATTCCCCAGAATCCCAATAAGTATAATCCGCCAATTTTTTCTCAAATATATTAAGTGTATAATCTATGGTTTAAAGTAGAGTATGACAATGGTGTATTACATGGATAACGCATTACAAGTTTTATGAAAAATTGTTTTATTTGAGACTTTAGTTAATTGATTAGATTAGATTAGATTAGATTAGAAGAGTAGGATTAGATGAGTAAGTCTACGGGCACGAAATTTGCGATGGCTGAGCGATGGCGGCAGCGGGGCGACGCGACACGGAGCGGGTAGGCAGCGATATTTCGCGCGGGCACGAAACAAGCTGTCGAGCAGCAGCGCTCATACAGTGTTGTGCGAATCATGAGTTTACGTCGAAAAGAACTATTGGAGCCTAGTCCCCTGATGAGGGAATTATTATTATTACTTAGAGATTGTGTTCATCCAATAAATCAACGAAGACGCAATTGGGGAGAATTTTCTACGCTTTATGACGCGCTAAGGTGTCATTCAATGAAATTTGAAATTCTTTGTTAAATTATAAATTCCTCATTATCAATTTCCATTATTAAAATAATAATTGAACACAACACTGTACCCGCGCAAGCGATGAAACCAAACTAGTTTGTTCTCGTCGCTTCCGCGTCGCCGTCGCCCCATCATCGCCCGTACATCGCTCGATCGCCCCGCTCCGCCATCGCCCGTTTCGTGCCCGTCACCATACTGTGCAATGCTTTTGTATACATCGCCGTCGCGCCGCTGCCGCCATCGCTTGACCATCGCAAGTTTCGTGCCCGTAGACTAAGGACGAAATAAAAGTTCAGCAAAATAGTGATTATTTACTGATATTTAAATTGACTTTTTGGAAGAACCTGATGATACCGCCACGCCAGCGGTCTTATTAAATTTTTCCACACTTAAGCGCTTTCACAGATGCGCTAAACGGTTAATAGGCCATAAATCCACGGTTAAACCTGAAAAAGCACTAAGTTAACAAAATAAAACAAATCACACAACTATCATGTACATACGCTACCCGCGGTCCGGCCAAAAAGTCAAATACATGTTTTTGTATGTATGTATAAACAAGTTTGATAGTTCAATAATTTATATTAATAATGTGAAGCAGTTACACATTATATATGGAGCTTGGGGTATTAAGGACACAAAGCGTACGAACATTCAATAATTGTGTTTTTGTTGTGCTCGCCAGAAATTTTTTGGAAATACATTTTTTATAAAAATTAAAATTGACTAGATATTACATACATACTATTTATTTTAATTCTACTGGGATAACGAAAACTCACAACTACTGTTCAGCGCCATCTATTGTTCATAAAATAAAACTACACAATTTTCTTATCCCCTTAATTGCCACTAGGTGGCTCTAACTGTTAAATAAAAACTGCACAAACAAAAAGTATGTACATAATGCAATGGCGTAATTTTTCTAACGAGAATTTATTAGCAAATTTTGAAATTAGGATACTTCTTCGATATCGGGTTTTTCAACAGAATCTAATGCTGCGCTGGTGCCGGTGGCGGAAGGAGAGGTAATGGTGCTACACACGCCACGCAATTGTCAACTTCTGAAAAAAGAACATTTTTTATTAATTGGGTACATACTCTTTTGTTACTTAGCAAACAGAAAATAACAAGGCTCATTAAGTTTTATCATAATACACGTATTAACATAGCAAAAGTAAACAAAAAAACTTGCATTTAATTGTACTCTATTAAACGCGATTGGGGTCCGGTCGTAGATTCAGCGGAACATTGCACTTGCTAGAGTTAATGTTAGCTAATTCTCTCAAGTAGAGCACGTTAGCTCACCAATCAATCCGAGAGTAGCTGGAATGCCCCTTAGGTTACTAGCTATTAGGTACGGTAAAAAATCCAAACTAATAAACAGCTTGAAAATATTAAGCGAACGATCATACAATTTTTGCATACCAAAGTTTATGCATCTAACGTTATATACATCGCGGTGGCTTTAATCAAATCCCTGCTTAATTGCTGCCATCTGACTAGACTTTCTGCTTGGCTTATTGTAATGTTCCGTTAGTGGCAATTAAAGTATTGACGTAGGCATGTAATATTATTGAAATTTTTTATTTATTTCATAGATGGGTGGACGAGCTCACGGCCCACCTGGTGTTAAGTGGTCACCGGAGCCCATAGACAGCGTAAATGCCGCCACCCACCCTGAGATAATAGTTCTAAGGTCTCAGTATATTTACAACGGCTGCCCCACCCCTCAAACCGAAACGCATTACTGCTTCACGGCAGAAATAGGCAGGGTGGTGGTACCTACCCGTGCGGACTCACAAGAGGTCCTACCACCAGTATTATACAATTGTTTAATATTATTATTAAATATTGGAATGTGTACCGCAGTGTACCTATATAAAATGTTATGTGTATGTATTATGGAGCTACATCTATTTACTCGTACAAGATGCCCTACCACCATTACTGTAGAGGGTCTTGAGAGCCAGAACAACTACCAGCATCCTAGCTATTTCTACTGTGAAGCAGTAACGCATTCCGGTCTGAAGGGTGAGGCAACTGTTGTATCATACAACTGCCACTAAGAACTCATGTCCCATGGTGGGTGTCGGCATTTACGTTGTTGGTGTTCATGATGGGCTTCGGTAGTCCCTTAACACCAGCTGGACCGTGAGCTCGTTCACCCGAATAAGCAAAAAAAAAGGAATGCTTCAATGGACGTTAAACACACAAAAACAAATTCATCATTTCAATTCATCATTTTTTCACTAATAACAACAAAAAAAAGTGCCATTTAGGGTATAGGCAAAAAGCAATTCTTTCTTTGTATTGGACGTGCCACGTGTCAAGTAGTTAATGTGAACCAAACTCCTTTTATTTCGATCCTCATTCCAATTATGCTTAATGAACTTTATCTGTGGAAGCGTAAAGGCCAGGGACAACTAACCTCTAATAAAAAAAATATGTGTGTTCGTTTAAAGGTATAAGATAAAACTGGAGGTTTCGCAACGATCCACGGTCATTCGGTAACGTGCGAACTTATTGTGGTACACTTCATTCACGGTTGTTTGCATAAGAGTTAGTGTATTGCGCAAACGAACGCTCTGAGATCGTGGTCAACGAATGATAAAGAAATATGTTATTTTTTGTACGTTATTACAAAGTTAAGTCATACACTGTGTGCATTTACTAATAAAAATCTTACGTTATGGACGTTTTTTCCCGGTTACGGTACCCGTCCGCATCGTCCCATAAGGAACTTCGTTCCAATAACTAATAAACCAATAAAAAAATTGAGGTACCTACCGCGGTCGTGCATGTAGTGAAGCGATGGTCGCAAGTCGGGCAGTCTCCACGGCTCCCGTGGCTCTTCATCTCTCTCGATCTTCGGCACCAGCGTTGGCCAGGACTCTTCTGGACGCGGCGTGGGAGCACTGCGACACGGCCACGCGCATTGCTGAACACACAAGTCCAAATACGAACTCAAAATATTTTTTTACAACATTAATGTTAACACACTTTTTTAACGGGCATTAATAATTTATAATAATATTATCGAGGCGTGTATCGCTTTATAGAAGACTAGCGGCCCGCTCCGGCTTAGCTCGGGTCTTCAACAAAAGTTTCAACGATATTTGACGTTGTTTTATTTTTTTAAATAAAAGAACACTTATTGCGGCATAACTATAATAGTTAGACATATGCTGACAAATTATTTTATTCTATCATCAATAGTTTTTGCAGGGCACGCAATGTAAAGAATATTTTAGTTAATTTTTTTACACCTTGGGTTACATTGTTGGAATTTTAGTAAGGATACCTAATTTTTTTCAAAAAAGATTATGGCCTATGTCACTCGGGAATAGTGTAGCTTCCAAACAGTGAAAGAATTTTTCAAATCGGTTCAATAGTTTCGGAGCCTATTCAATACAAACAAACAAACAAATCTTTCCTCTTTATAATATTAGTATTATTAGTATAGAAGTATAGATATTACCTTGAAAGGAAGCTACAAAAAACTCACTACAGGTCTGCTATCCGTAAACTTATAGGTATCGTCTAATACCATTGGAACCATTCTCGAAGCCATAACGGAAATTAACATGCCCAAAGTAAACGGGAAATATCATTCTATTACTAAACTAGACATGTCGGGTCACTAAGGACACTCGGTCATGGACATAAGCAATGACAGACGCCAAACCAAGCCGTGGCCTCACGGAAACAAAATTAATTTGATTTAAGCTCGTAACGTATTCAAATAAAGTTTTCATAAGAGATATTTGCAACTGACCCTCTTCGGGCGTCTTGCCTATTAGGAGGACGACTCTTCTAGCCACCTGCTGAACTGGAATCGAATAGCAGAGCTAGTTTTCAAAGCAGAATATGTTAGACTAGCGACCCGCCCTCGCATCGCTTCGGAACATTAAATTTTATTATTGATAGCTGAGTCCCGCGATGTTATTTTCGTACCGCGGCTGAAGCCGCGGGGCGAAGCTAGTCTATAAAAAGTATCAGTGAAAGCCTGGTCAAAATCGGTCCAGCCGTTCCAGAGATTAGCCGGAACAAACAGACAGACAGACAGAAAGACAGACAGACAAAAATTGTAAAAAATGTTATTTTGGTGTATGTACCGTGTATATATTTATATGCATGTAGTAAAAAACGGTTATTTCAATATTACAAACAGACACTCCAATTTTATTTATATGTATAGATATGATAGTGATCTGTTATTTCAAGTGAGTTCATTTAGATGTTTTCAAATGAAAAGCGTTGATTTTCCTCAAATAACTTATCGTTAATTCAACGTTTTTTATCAGCACGCCACGGTTTAAATTTCGTGAGGTAACAGTCGATTTTGTTGATAAAAACTCCTAAAATCGACTATTATTTCATGTTTGTTTCGATTACTGTCACGAGAGGTCGCTTCGTTTATCTGATTGGGCACGCGCGCTCACAATTACTTAAATAACGGACCACTGTCAATTAAACAATGGACGTGTACAATCACTGCCATTTTACGGATGTTCTCAAACTTTTGCGTACACAATTAAATCTTTATGTTTTTATTATCATTTATTTCATTCTTCTTTTTTTTCCTACCTATGCTGATAGCCTTGAGAGGGTATTTCAGCTCATGTAGCTCTAACTGGGAGTGTTGTTAACACTGGCCCTAGCAAGAGCAGTGCTTCGCACAATCTACCACCGGATCGGAAACGCGATCCACTGAGAAGATCCAGCGAGAAACTCAGTGAGCTGTGTCTATGGGTTAATTCACTCGTCGAGCCCTTCGTCGTAAGCGACGGGTTCGACGAGGACGGTGACCGGTGCTTGTGGTACCTAAAAGCACCGTTAATGGATCAGGAGAATCCTAATGACGTGTTTAGGGCGACGTCGACTGTTTACCATTCGATCTACAGGATCGGGTATCAACATTCTTCTTACAAACTAACAGTTCAACCAAAACATTTGTAAGGCATTGTTTATATTTTTGAATGAAACAAAAAACCGAATGCCGGCTCAAAATTGCTCCATTACAGAAAATCATATTGATCCAATCATTAGGATGGTTGCGTGCAAAACCTCACAAGCTGATAGTTTATTTAAGTGAAACATACCAGCATTCTGGTCGAAGAACAGATTTCTTTTTATTTATTTATTGCTTACGCGGGTAGACGAGCTCACGGCCCACCTGATGTTGAGTGGTTACCGGAGCCCATAAACATCTATAATGAAAATGCCGCCACCCATCTTGAGACATGAGTTCTAAGGTCTCACCTTTAACAGTACAACGGCTGCCCCGCCCTTCAAAGAGAAACGCATTATTGATTCACGGCAGAAATAGGTGGGGTGGTGGTACCTTTTTTTTTTTTTTTTTAATCCTGCGGTGTCCATTTACGGATACCCGGTCGAGGTGGGTAACGGACCGGGTTATGTTGGACTCCGGCGCCTCTTGAGAGGAAGAAGGGGAGAAGAGAAGGGCCGAGGTCCTCCACCTCCCCCAATTTCTCACAGGAGACTACGCCTTGAAAAAGGTGCGCGAAGCACTTGCCCCGCAGAACGACTACCGACTAAACCCCATCGAGCTCCACCACACCGACTACACGAAACTTGCGGTACCGCGGTGCGCGCCGAAAGTCTCGCCTTAGCCGGTACCCGTACTAATGTTATGACGGGATCTCATCCCCGGGGAAATCCCGAAGAACCTCGTCTCGGAAGACACACCGTGAGCGGCGCACAAGAGCCACCTTGCACCGCTTCACCACCGGACGAACAGTCGAGTGCCGGTCGCTTCCGCACCCGGCACTCGATAGTTCCTACGAGGGCTGAGCGGCGGCTTATCGCACGCGCCGTCCACCCCGCCTTCTGCGCTGAGGAGCCGAAGAGGGATCCCATTCCCTTTCGCGCTCCTCAGCCTCACGAAGCGCCATGACCAAGTCACAGAACCCGGCCATGGCCTCCCACGAACTCAGGTCCTCTACCGTACGGGCGACGACAGCCCGCAAAGAGAGGTCCTACCCCAACACTGCGACGAGGTTTCGCCGCGGGTGCTCCCACCGTGGGCACGCTTCTAGCCCGTGCTGAGCGTCATCGTCCGGGTGCCCCCACTGGTGGCAGCCCGGATGTGGCTCCCTTCCGCAGATTCTCCACAGAGACCTCCCGAAGCATCCATGCCCCGAAAGGACCTGGGTGAGGCGAAAGGAGAGCTCACCGTGTCGCCGGTCCGACCATGCCTCCAGCACAGGCACCAGTACCTCGAGCGTGCGCTGACGAGTGGCCGAAGTTCGGCCGAGCTCCTCCAGCAAGCGCTCTCTCCATTTGGCATACGCCAGACTACGCGCAGCACGCCTCCACCGATCGACAACCGACGGGCCGGGTGTCCGTTCCCGAGTCGAGGACTGTGTTCTCCGTTGGTATGTCGTGGCCAAGATTTCGGCCTCGAGGCCCATCCTGAGAGATGGTGCGGTACCCCCTGATGACCCTCACTGCGAGCGCCTGCTGAGCTCTGAGCAGCAGAGCCGCGTTTCGCGCGGTAAGTGCGGGTGACCACATGGAAGCACCGTACAGGGCCATACTGCGCACCACCCCCAGGTACAGTCACCGGATACCGGCGCTGCATCCACCGGTGTTGGAAAGAAGACGGGTCAGCGCACCCGCCGTCCCCATCAGCCTTGGAACCAGCAGTTTGAAATGGTGGTCGAATCTCCATTTGCTGTCCAACACAAGGCCCAAATACTTGAGCTTCGGCTGGACAGCAATGGCGACACCACCGACTACGAGATTCGCGCCTTGAGGTGCCCCTTTCCGAGCTGAGTGGAAGCACACTGCTTCGGATTTTGGGAGGGCCACTTCGAGGCCGAGTCTCTTTATTCGTCTTACCACACTTGCCACTGCAGCCACAACCAGGACGGCCGCTGACCGGTAGTCGTCTCCGCGAGCCGTCACCAGCGTGTCGTCTGCGTAGCAAACCACTTCGACGCCACGCAGGTTAGCCCCACGGAGGACCCAGTCAAAACCTATATTCCACAGGAGTGGACCCAGTACCAATCCCTGTGGAACCCCACGCGACACTGTTTTTCGTCCCCAGGGTGGTGGTACCTACCCGTGCGGACTCACAAGATGTCTTACCACATAGACCCTACCACAAGACAAAAAAATATATATATTGTATTTCTTCGTATGTAAAAAAAAAATAAGGTTGAGAGCCGCTAAAATGTTATTATGATTGCACACAGTGCTATCAAATAATACGCCAAGCTTTCAATAATTATTATAGTTTAATTTGCAAACAGCCTTTTACCAGTATCACGAAACTATAGAGATGTTATGAATAAATAAAAAACATCTTGGTAAACGTAAAAGAGCTAATTTAAGTGCACAAAGGTAGGTTCTGCTTAAAGTATAGCAAAATTCCCTAATGATCTCTTAAAAATTATAATATACTAAGAACCATGATTTTCATTTTTTTATTTTTTATTGCTTAGATGTGTGGACGAGCTCACAGCCCACCTGGTGTTAAGTGGTTACTGGAGCCCATAGACATCTACAACGTAAATACGCCACACACCTTGAGATATAGTTCTAAGGTCTCAGTATAGTCACAACGGCTGCCCCACCCTTCAAACCGAAACGCATTACTGCTTCACGGCAGAAATAAGCGGGGCGGTGGTACCTACCCGTGCGGACTCACAAGAAGTCCTACCACCAGTAAAGATGATTTACTTACTTACTTACTTACTTACTTACTTATATAAATAATACAGGTTTGACGTAATCAATTTCTAAATTACATAACATAAAATTAAACATGTTCATACTAATAAATCATATTAATAAAACTGTCATTTCTGTCACTTCTATATTCTGCGTCCGTCGGGATCATAAACAATTCATTAGTTTTTCGATGGGTCCGTATAATTATTTAGTTGCAACCACTGTCTCCGCACGGTAATACCGTAATCGTTGGTTCGGATTTAAATAATAAATCGTTCACTATTCACGATTAACTTACTTTTGATTTTCAAAGCGTTTTCACTGATAGACGTGTTGTCGGAATCCACGGAAAAGTACTTTATTCCTGCGTATTTACCTGTCAACGCGGTTTGAAGAAAAACCGCTCTTTCAATAAAATTTAATACTTAAAACTCTCATTCTATGACCAGACATAATATGTGTATAGGCTCTGTGTGCTTATTGCGAGTTTTTTAACGTTCTCGATAGCGTAAAAGTTAACTCAATTTTTTAAAGAGTTGGAGATGTTTACCTACGTTTGCCTCTAGGGGTGCTGTTCCAACTGCATACAAATTGGAGTTAACTTTTACGCTATCGAGAACGTTAAAAAACTCGCACTAAGCATACTGAAAACCACTCAACGCAGATGAGTTCATTTGTCCTTCTAGGCTAAAAACAAATTGTTTTTTTTTTATTTAAAGTATTTCACATTATTCGCCACAGTGCATCCTTATCCACAATTCAGAAGGTCAGGACTATCATGCAACATTTATTTGTTAATAATATTCCGAAAGCAAATATTTTTTTTAGAATATTAATTTGGTGGCTTAATTCATTTTTCTTTTTTAACCCACGAACGTCCACTGCAGACATAGTCCTCACCCAAGGTTCGCCACAATAACCGATCTTACGCAGCAACTTTTAGCTTAATTATACTCAATAAATAACCAACAAATCATCGAAGATGTTTGACCAATTAAACCAAACCAAGATATTCTAGATTCACGTATTTATTTAGCGTGACATGCTGCTATACGGTCCTCAAAAAAGACAATGCTAAAGCAGCATTATCGGATGGACGCTAGTGGATGACATACATAGCACATGGCAAGAGACATGAATGCTGTACAATATTCAACCTTTTTCCTCAAAATGTTCGCAACATCTGGTATGCAGCCCCGTATTGTAGGTCTGTGAATGCCTGAATAATGTAAGGTTTCTGTATGACCTATTTCTTTTTATGTCCCATATAAAACTGCTATTGACGTCAAAAGTTAGACGTGTCATTTATCGCTTCAAATATTTTGAAGTGTAAGAGAACCTAACTGGAGACTGTGACATTTTTATTTTTTCTGTTGCTTAGATGAGTGGACGAGGTATCGGACGGACTATCGTAAACTTTACATGTTTCGCCGAAAAAACTAGTTTAACATAAATATACAATAGTTTTACCAAAAGTTTCGTGTAATAATTATTTCTTAAAACATCTACGACTTTACAATAATACGCTTCATTTAAAATAATATTAATTGTACATTAAGTTAATGAACATAAATTATCTAAAAACTATATCTCTGATTCTTTCAATCTACTTGGTTTAATGGAAATCATTTTTATCCAACCACTAACCTGGTTGGTTTTTAATCACATAAATTACTGTGAGAATACTTAAAGGAACTACCATTGTCTATTATTTCCTAGCCAAATTCGAGAGACACGTGTAACCTTATCGCATGTCAATCGAAATAAAACAAATGGTCTGTCCTAGGCATACAGCAATCAAATCAAAAATTGCCTACGTAAACTAATATCCATTAGCGTGTAATAATTTGATTATTGTTTTGTTGTGGTAGGAGCCTGCACGGATCATCTAAAACAGCGATTCCCAATCTGTGGATACGGCTACGTGGCTACGTGAAGTCCCCGATGGGGGTAAATGAAAATTATACTGGTATTGATGTAGATGGGCCAGACATACGTGTCGCAGAACCGATTGTGAATAGAGCAGACGTGTTCTGGACTGAAGACCGCGTACCGGTAAGCGCAGCGTTGGGCGTCCCCCTGCCCGTTGGACCGATGACTTGCGGCGATATGCTGGGAGAGATTGGTTGCAGAAGGCGGAGGATCGTTCATTGTGGCGGACTATGGGAGAGGCCTACATCCAGAAGTGGAGAGATACAGGCTGATGATGACTGGTATTGACGGAAATATTAGAAAGTTAAAACAGCTATCATAGTTTTTTTTTATTGCTTAGATGGGTGGACGAGCTCACAGCCCACCTGGTGCTAAGTGGTCACTGGAGCCCATAGACATCTACAACGTAAATGCGCCACCCACCTTGAGATATAAGTTCTAAGGTCTCAGTATAGTTACGACGGCTGCCCCACCCTTCAAACCGAAACGCATTGCTGCTTCACGGCAGAAATAGGCAGGGCGGTGGTACCTACCCTTGCGGACTCACAAGAGGTCCTACCATCAGTAAAACATTATTGTCAAGTATAATGTCTACGATGATTTTGATTGACTCGGTGGTACTGTTGCTAGTGCCCCTGACTGTTGCGCTGAGGGTCGTGGGTTCGAGTTCCCACATCGAGCAAACATTATGTGATCAACAGATTAGTTTGACTTTTGCCTGGATGTTTATTATCAATATATGTATGTATTTAAACGTATATAAGTATGTTTGTCTGTCTCTGGTACCCATAACACAGAGAACCCTAAATTTGGGCCGGTAGACCAGGGGACATCGGTTCTCAATTATTATTATTAAATATATAGTTTAAAATGGCCGACCGATAAACCTGAAGAGAAACGAGACACATTTTTGGAAGTAGGTATAGAGGCTATGAGACGCGGGGTACTTATAAATGAAAAGTTTTATTAAGGGGTGCGGGAACGAAAATAGGTTGGAAAGCGCTGATTGTAAATGATGCATATAATACGCATGTGAAACGTCTAGTTCTTGAAAACCTTCGTATCCTTTGTGGGCTATCTTTCATAAGGTCACGCGACGTTACTAATCTATAAGCCTTTCTTGAAAGTTTTTTTCAGCACGTGTTTTTGTTATTCTTATTATTTTAATTTAATTTAATTCTGAAATTTGTTTGTAGTTTTTGTTTTTATTTAATTTTGGTATTCTTTATGAAATGTTAATTGTTAATGAATGTAATATGGATGCAAAACCTGAAATAAATGAAATAAATAAATCTTTGATTATATATACATAATCAAAGAAATAAATAAATCTTATACGACTCGATAAATACCTGAAGATAATAAGCCTCGTGGATGTTTCACGTTCGATTTTATATAACGGAGCATAACTACTGCGACCCAATACCGTATTCAATAGTTGGGTGTAATAATAATTTATAGTCGTATTTTTTATTAGACGAAGTCAACTGACGTTTACTGTGTTGTCAGTTTTTGATCAAATAAAAATAGTATTGTGACAAAGTTAAAGGCCGTCTGGTGTAGTGGTAAGTGACATGGTCACTACACAAGGGGGTTGCGGGCTCGAATCCCGCCAAGAGAAGATATTTGTATGATAAATATAAATGTATTTTCCAGGGTTATGTATGTATATTAAATATATGTATGTGTATAATAAAAATCTTACATTTATTTCCGTTATCTGGTACCTGTAACACAAGCTCTTTACGAACTTATCACGGGACCAGTTAACGTGGCGTGATTGTTAGTAAGTAAAAAAAAGTGAATTATTGAAAAAACTTCTGAATGAATGAAATTGCTTCGATTGTCTAGTGAATAGTAAGTCTGCCGAACTGCCGATATCGGGTTCGGGGTTCGAATTTTAGTCGTGCTTTGTACATACCAACCAGTTTTCGACGATTATATTCCTATAGTATCTACTTACACTAAATACTGAGTGTTTTAACATCAAGGAAAACATTGCGAGGAAACTTGTAAGACTGTCCTATTTTTAATACATCATTTAGTTGAAACTATAAATGTATAAAATATAAAAATCTACTAGTACTAGTAACTTATATCAGAGCACTTTAATACAATTTAATAAAATAATATTCTTTTATAGTTTGAAATCATTAACTATTCACTCATTGTTCATTCATCTGATTGAACGAAAATTGAACGCATCACTATTACTTTAAATATGGCAACATTATTTTACAAAGTGACATTAGCTACTGTCAGTTGGCTTCGTCTAATTAAAAATAGGTGTAATTGTGATTTTTCGTTCCGCTTTTTCTTAAGCATGTTGCACAGCCCCATTTTCGAATTGCATTAACTCGGAACACACCCACAAGTCACAACTTAAATGTCACGCGGTGACATTTGAACGTTTTTTTTTTTTATTTACTTCATTTGTAGGATGACATTTGGAGGGTTTTACTGGCCGAGTCGTGTGCGGAACATTAATTTTGTTATTCGCAAACGATAATACGAACGTTCTTCTTTTGTTACGATGTTTTTATGTACGCTCAATGATATTTAAGGGTAGTGTGTATTTCATTTTACTAGAGGTCCCGCAGTAGTCGAAATTCGACTATAATTGGAATTGTATAATAAATTTGTACACTATTATGGTTGTATTTTATACTTCCATAATCACAGATTTCGCCAAGGCTACACTATAAAAAATATTAATAAACACAAACAATATTTAATTTTAATGTATTCTCAATTTGACCATAGACGTCAAGAACAAAAGTTTGACAATTAATAGTATTCATGCATGTGTGCGTCAAATACATGGTATGTAGTGTGTGTAATGTTTTCTTTATTGATTTAATGTATCTTTTATGCATTATTTTAACAAAATATTAGCATTGTGCACTTCTTCTCTATATTCTTTATAAGTGTGGAAAATTTCATACTCCTCCGTCCGCACAATTTTCGTAAAAAGGGATACAAAGTTTTTGCTTCACGTATTAATTTCATTTTATAGTTAGGACGTGTACGATCGACCCCATCTGGTATTAATAGGACTGGACCTTACAAACATCGTTAAGTCTCAATATTTTTTATTTATTGCTTAAATGAGGTGGTTACTGGAGTCGAAAGACATCTAGAACGTAAATGCGCCACCTATCTTGAGATATAAGTTTTAAGGCCTCAGTATAGTTACAACGGCCGCCCCGCCCTTCAAACCGAAACGCATTACTGCTTCACAGCAGAAATAGGCGTGGAGGTGGTACCTACCCGTGCGGACTCACAAGAGGTCCTACCACCAGTAATCAATTCAATTGTGGATTGTATTCATTGGAATATTTCGGCTAAACAAAAACCACGTCTTTTTATAAAAAAAATCCTCACATATCTATAGATATTCTGTATGGAATAGCATAGACATAAGTAAAACTTGTAATAACAGTGTGTAATTGAATAAACACATTACTGCTACTACGGGAGAGTTGTTAATGAAATCGGGGCGTTGTGTCCCATGAGACGATTGCGCGTCAGTAATTACACGCTGTACTACCCGAGCGATTCTATACAACTGTGACGTAAGAAACGAAGCGACGAATCAATAATTTATTCATTTGAAGTCGTCGTGGCCTAAAGGATAAGACGTCCGGTGCATTCGTATGTACCACCACCCTGCCTATTTCTTGGTGGTAGGACCTCTTGTGAGTCCGCGCGGGTGGGATCCACCACCCTGCCTATTTCTGCCGTGAATAGTGTTTTTATTGCTTAGGTGGGTAGACGAACTCACAGCCCACCTGGTGTTAAGTGGTTACTGGAGCCCATAGACATCTACAACGTAAATGCGCCACCCACCTTGAGATATAAGTTCTTAGGTCTCAGTATAGTTTACAACGGCTACCCCACCCTTCAAACCGAAACGCATTACTGCTTCACGGCAGAAATAGGCGGGATGGTGGTACCTACCCGTGCGGACTGACAAGAGGTCCTACCACCAAATTAAACAAGTCTCCGGATACGCGCTGAAGTTGAAAGTGGCATCCATAATTTTGACTTGCTCACCCCATATCTATCTTGTAAACACAAAGAATGTAGCTAAAATAAAGTATTCGATGCGTTAAGACACGTAATCGGTAAGCTCTGCACGTATCTTATAGGTGCTTTGTTGGGATTTGCTGTAACGATTCAATTGCTCGCGAGATGGCGCTTATAAATCACTCCGTACTCGGGTTTCCCGTACTTCTTCTCCTACGGAATCGTTCTTTGAATTTATTTTATGTGTACATTTATATACCTTAAGCAATTCAATGCGCGACGTTCGCTATTGGAATGTTTTCCAAATAAATAACAAACGTATTAATGAATGTCCTATTTGCAGGTTAATAAATTTGAGTGCGTTTCCAGAGATCTTTTTTGCCACGTACCATCCGGCTATGGAATGAGCTCCCCTCCACGGTGTTTCCCGAGCGCTATGACATGTCCTTCTTCAAACGAGGCTTGTGGAGAGTATTAAGCGGTAGGCAGCGGCTTGGCTCTGCCCTTGGCATTGCTGAAGTCCATGGGCGACGGTAACCACTGAAGACTAAAAATATCCAAAATATATTTTCGAATAATATTGTGTTTAATGTGCATTTTAGGTATAGTGTGCACGGAAGTGCTAGTCACCGCCTGAGGTATGTGAGCGGCAGGGAGGGGGAGGTAGACAAACGTCAAGCTAACTCAGTCAACTCGACTATAATTAATTGAAATTATAAGTTTGAAAACTATTATGATTCTATTGACAAAGACTATTATACTTCTATAATCACAGATTTCTCTAAGACTACACTTTAGACAAATATTAATAAAGACAAACAATATTTGATCTGTTCTCAATTTGACCACAGACTATAAGCAATGAGAAAAGTTTGGCAATATACAACTAATATGCATGTGTGCGTGTCAAATACATGATAGCGTGTTTGAATTTTTTATTTATTGATTTTATGTATTTTTATGTATAATTTAAAAAAAAATATGTATTAACATTCTGGACTCCTTTTCTATATTCTCTGTAAGTGTAAGAAATTTCATACTCCTCCGTCCGCGCAATTTTCGTAAAAGGGGGTAGGTACAAAGTTTTTGCTTCACGTATTAATATACATATAAGCATAGATATAGCATTGTCACTTCACTAGACACCTGATACTAAATAAAAAATTCTTTTAATTACATAATGATTCAACACAAGAATCATTAAGGTTGAAATGAAATATATTAGTTTAATAGATTGTTGTCGACTTTGAAAGCTTACGATGTATGCGCAGTGTCTATACGCGCCCTAATTTAGACAGCGCACGTGCAAACCTAGGGATGTTACTTCCATAAGTAAAAATTGAATAGAAAAAGCATCAGCTCATTAAATTAATGGAATAGAGTGTACATTGATGACGATTAAAATCTAAAACAAAATGTTGTATTCTCTTCACCCGATATTTTTGTTTAATAACTAAAGAGTGGATGCCTATTAAGCGATCTGTGTCATTAATATTCAAATTAAAGTTAATGTAGGAAAATTAACTATTATTACAATAAATTATAATGGCATTTTAATAAAAAAAATTAAGCTTCAACTTCATCAATAAGCTAAGAAGACAGAAACAAGAAAAAAGAAAAACAGCTTTTCTTGATTAATAAAACAGTGCATTTCAACAATTCACATGCTATTAATATTTTATATATTTTATTTTAATATTAATTATATATATAGAAAAATAAATGTATATATACTTTTTAAATACTTCATTAAAATATTGGACACTACTCGTTGCTAACGCTCGCGCTGTACCTGTACAGGTACACTACGCGCGTGCATTCGAGAGCCACGCATTCACTCTCGCTCTGTCTCTTTCTAGTATGGTAGCGTTAAACGTTTAACGCAACCTTGTCGAAAGTCGCATTAGAAGTTTCACTTCAAATAAAAAAAGTCGTAAAATAAAGTATTCTGAAGACAAACTCAATCCGGAGCCAGCCCTTATGACTTATGGAACTAACCATTTCGTATTGAAACAATCAATGCAATAAAGTCGAGTGCGCCGGCGGCCGGTAATCCGATTCCAAGCTACCGGCGCGGACTGTATCCGATTTTGCGATTACATTTCAATCTAGATTCTATTCCACATCTAGACCGGCCTTAACGTAATAGTTATTACTCGATCGACATTATTTGATTGGCTTTTGTTAATTTGATTGAATGCGCGTGCTTTGGGTACGTGATGCGGTTTATCTTTTTGATTCAAGCGAGAATTGGCTATTTGTAATGGCGGTAGAAAGTTATTAACACTGCAAGAATAATCTTGAATATATAAAACAAGAGCCGGTAATTAAATCTAAGCGCCAGTGTGCTCAAAGTCATTACTGTTACTATGTTTTTTTTTATTGCTTAGATGAGTGGACGAGCTCATAGCCCACCTGGTGTTAAGTGGTTACTGGAGCCCATAGACATCTACGACGTAAATGCGCCACCTGCCTTGAGATATAAGTTTTAGGGTCTCAGTATAGTTACGACGGCTGCCCCGCCCTTCAGACCGAAACGCATTACTGCTTCACGGCAGAAATAGGCAGGGTGGTGGTACCTACCGGTGCGGACTCACAGGAGGTCCTACCACCAGTATGTCAAAGTTATGTGTAATATAATTACTACGTTATATTGTAATATGTATATTGTAGTGGTTTAATTATGTCTACTACTCGCTTATACCATAGAAAATACTGTATGTTCGTTACGATAATTTATGTTTTTTTTTTTTTTTTAATAAAAAGTCTTATATTTTTGTACCCTACCTATACAAATTTACTTTCCTATAAAAATATCTATTTAAAAACGGAAAAAGTAACACTTTAATCGAAATCTGTTATTGTTATTTTTCTATAGGCCAAAGAAATTAAATAATTTTAGCGTGAGATCGGTCCTTAATACGTATGCAAATTTTCAAGTTGATCAGTACTCTAGAAGTTTTTGCAAATTACGTTAAAAAATTAAATAGACATTTAGAGGTAATATTAATAAAACTGTAATTAATAAGTCCCATTGTAGTAAGTATTGTTTGAGATTCATTCGAGCATGCAAATTTAAAAGGAATTTTTAATCTCTCACACGTGTCACTATACTTTCATTGTATATGTAAACGAGCGAACTAACTTCACCCAATTAATTGCCAAAACAGCAACAAAACTTATAAAGGCTTAATATTAAATCACATGATATTGAATGAATGAATGTTGGTGTTGACAGCCCTAGCGCTTCCTTTGAAGGGATTAAGGGCAAGTCCTCGAGGCGCGTTAATTACTAGCGTTCACGTCAATCGTTAAAGGCTCGAACGCCTCTTTTATTTACAGGCCATAATGCCTTTTCAATTGTGGTAAATAACGATATACCTAAGTGTAATTTATCATTACTCGATTAAAATTACTCGGTAATACCTCTAGAGTTCGCAGAACTAGGAGCGCGATAATTAGGATAATTAGGACGGTAATGAAATATATCTATGATAACAGATATATTGGATATACTTAAGTATTATCGGATAAGCACGTTCGTATATTATCGATTTAGCGATATTATCGATATTTGTATGTAAACAAATTTGTATTTTAATTGTTTAGTGAAATTTTAAATTAAACGCCTAATCTTATTCAAACGTTAAAGTAAAAATGGCGCGAAAAACGAGAAAAAAAAACTCCTGCAAACGTTCCTGTGACGTAATCCCCAATTAATTGGACCGCTTCGATACGTTCGCTACTAAATTAAACATTTTCCCTTATTTAAAAACGAAATGAAGTCCATTTGAATTCGTTCCGCCGGTAATTACACAGTTTACAACGTGACAAAGCGATCGTTGGCGGCCATTTTGATAAAATGGCGATTCAGAATATCCCAAGGGGTTTTGTTGGACAGAGGCTGAAACTTAAATTGACTCACGTTTGAAACTGAACAAATTAATCAATGCATTAATTACGAGAGTTTTGTTGAACGGCCTATCGAATTAATTTCTACGGTGCGTTTTATTATATCCAATATTAGTTATTATTAGTTGGTTTAATGATTTTAAGCGAATAATAACTTACGGTAGTTACTTTATGTACCTATTTATTTTATAGGTTATTACTATGATTTTAAGTTTATATATCATTGACGATTAAGTTTGTGTCTTAATAAGAAATGCTTGAATATATACTTCTTATCGACAACAAAAAATTGTTCTTTAAGTTTTGGCATCCTGGTTTAAACTCATTGAGAAATATTTAGACACAAACTTAATCGTGAGATATTAATGTAATTAAAATTGAAAATTAAAAAATACATAATAATATGTTTTTTTATTTTATTTTTATTGCCCTTGTAGGCAGACGAGCATACGGCCCACCTGATGGTGAGTGGTTACCGTCGCCCATGGACTTCAGCAATGCCAGGGGCAGAGCCAAGCCGCTGCCTACCGCAAATATATCCGTAAGTAGCCACAGTATGTTGTTAGTCGCTCAATGCAAGTCGTTTAAATACGATTTAAGTTTACCAAAATACAGCACAAAGATTGAAGAGAAATAGATTTTCAAACGCGACAATTACTAGTCTGTGAAGTCTGTGCTTAGAAAAAAAAGAAGTAATATCCTTTTTAGAACTTTTTAAATTGGATCAGCGCCGAGGCTCCGTTTGCTTCGAATGCTGAAAGAGTATTCCGAGTCGAGTTGATAAAAACATTTCGTTCAATGGAAATATATTAAATTGCATTTTACAGTCGCGAACGGACGATATTTCGGGTAGGGTTGTGTGCTGCGAGATTCACAAACCTTTTTTTTTTTGTGAAGGAAAGATTACTGGTGTGACCCGGTGGCCTTTTCATTTTTACTAAGATAGGTCATTGTTATTGCGCTGCCTTGTCCGCTCACGGCTTCTCGGGTCTTAAATTGTTTCCGAATTCAATAGACCACAATGAATGTCGCCTTGGACCTTGTGACATTAGAATCGAAACCTTAAATATATTATCTAACCTGCCACAAATAACGAAGGAAGGAATATCAATCCATGAAATTGAAATCATAGCATCTTTTAACAATTTTTTTTTTTTTTATTGCCTAGATGGCTGGACGAGCTCACAGCCCACCTGGTGTTAAGTAGTTACTGGAGCCCATAGACATCTAGAACGTAAATGCGCCCCCCTCACCTTGAGATATAAGTTCTAAGGTCTCAAGTATAGTTACAACGGCTGCCCCACCCTTCAAACCGAAACGCATTACTGCTTCACGGCAGTGGGGTGGTGGTACCTATCCGTGAGGACTCGTAAGACGTACCACCAGTAATTACGCAAATTATAATTTTGCGGGTTTGATTTTTATTACACGATATTATTCCTTCACCGTGGAAGTCAATCGTGAGCATTTGTCGTATTTCAATAGAAAAATTGGTACCCGCCTGCGGGATTCGAACACCGGTGCATCGCTTCAACACGAATACACCGGACGTCTTATCCTTTAGGCCACGACGACTTCATATGGCGGATATATAGATTGTAGGGCTTTCAATTCATTTTTGTTCTTCTTTCTTCTTCTGAAGAATCTTTATTCCAATGTAACCATCTCATGTTTTAAAATAGGCCCCAATATCCGCGTTGCAAAATAACCACTTAATACCACATGAACATTCTCTGTTACTTGCGCACCTGGTGAACTAGCTGATACTTACCACGTTCCTCTGCTGGTCATCTTCAGTGGTCTCGATGTCGACGCTTTCGTCACTGTCTCGGTCGCTCTTCGGGGACTCCGGAGAACGCAGCGGAGTCCGGACCGGCGATCGGCTGCGGCTCGGCGATGTGTGCACCGGCGACCTGGTAACAACACTGTATGTAGATTGCATCGATGTATGCGCCTGAGAGTAGACATCTGCCGTGAATGCTTAACCAGATCGGAGAAAGCTATAGTGAATAGCACTATGCTGAGACCACCAAACAGTTACCATTATCTTTTATTGGTAAGCTTTGCTTTAGGACACTGTTGCGGCGTTTGACCTTTGCATTTTTCGCTTACGGTTGTCGTAAAGAATCCTCTTTTCATCACATGTCACAATTCGATCTAATATCCCTTCATTTCTGTATCGATTCAACAAGGCAACACAAGTTTCTTTCTGCAGATCAGTCAAATCATGAGGCACCCATTTTTATTTTATTTTATAGATTTGATGGAAATGAGTCAATATCGTTGATAAAGTAATTTTAAACCATGCCGCTAATTCCTGGGTAGTTTGTCTCGGATCGGCTTCCACCATTTCTTTCAATTCGTTGTTATTCACATTTCACACGTCTGGGCGGTCTTCCACGTGGTTCGTTCTTCAAATCGAAATTACCATCACGACAGCGTTTAAACCAAAATCGCACGGTGCGTTCATTAGCGATCCCCTCCCAAACGCAACATTGATATTGCAAGCTGTTTCTGTAGCGTCAGCTCCACGTTGGAACTCGTATTAAAAAATCATTCGAAATTTCAAAGTATCCATCTTTCTTGTCTAAGCTGAATAAAAAAAACAACTGAAAGTCGATAATCGAATGTTGCACATTTTTTTAAACAAGAACTTTACAGGTAACATTTTGAAAAGTTTTACTCAAAAATCTCAAACCATGAAGGTTCTACGAGTACTTATGTCAATTCAATGTACCTATTACAATAAAACGACAGTGACATTGTGATCTTCATCCAACGATGCAATTAAAAAAACACTCACCTATTTGGGGACCTAACAGGTGATCTAGCGGGGGACAGCTGTGGTGATTCAAGTCGACGCACTGGTCGAAACGCCCGTGGCTCCTCCATGGGACCAACGCTGCTTAAAGCCGTCAGAGCTCCTGATAGAACAAAAAACTGGTCAATTAACGGTGATACAAAGCATTTTGGAGTAGAGTATTCCTCTAAATTTATCAAATCTGTTTAAAATTCCAACAAGATCAGATTTAGGACTAGGAATAGTTGTACGTACGGTAACAGAATTAGGAGTTGATATGGTTAGTCCTACTAAAACTAAGGACTTAGATGCACTTTGACCAAACAGTATATTTGTAGGAAAATAAAATAGAAACACTCAACAAGCATGAGCGTGTTACCTGGCGACCACAGTGTGGGTTTCAGCCAAGGTATGGCGTAAGGGAGGGGCAGTCTGGCTCCCCAGACGTAGTCAGCTAGTCTAGGCACCGGAGCATGAGCGCTTGGTGGACTGACTGTCGGCCTTTTGGCTTCGTTGCTGCTATCAGATTCCGGCCTGCGAACGAAAACTCTCCTGAGGCACGATTTAAGGCTGAACAGATTAAAGTGATTATTTACGTACTATTTCTTAGGATAACATATAAGAGTTCAACACAATATTCTTCTATGTTTGTGAAGCGTTTTTGACGTGACACTGTCTTATAATTCGATGGAGCCGGCTGCACGCACGAAAAAATGACTCATGCGGCGTTACCTCGCTCTGAGGCGTATTTTCTTAGGACGTTGTCACGTCAACGTCAACTATCGTCAGTAAATCCACTTTACAGAGAACCGATTTTTTTCTTTGTTTATTAAGTATCTATTTACGTGCTTCAGTGTTATTTAATAAATATTTTTTGGAAATAACTAGTTGACTGTTTTCAAAATGTATTATATAATAAACGTACCTAATGATTCTAAATCGTAATGAGCGTGGATTTTTTTTATGTTTGCGTTATTACTAGTGACCCGGAGGCCTCTCCAGTTTCACCAGATAATTTCATATTAGTGCTTTCATTAGAAAGAATTATTCCAATTTGAGAGTACTGCGAGGTGAAGAAATCTATCTCTCTACAAATATTGGAGGGAGAACATAAACTCGTTCCCCGAAAAATACATTATCTATACCAAGAGAGAATACCTCTTAAAGGCAAGTTTTTCTGAATAAGTGGAACTTATTAGATGTTACTTTTACTTCTTAGTCTTATCCCACATTATGCGGTGTAGCATGTCCTCTTTTCACGCTTCATAAGGATTTAGCATGAGTTTTACGACCAGCCGCCAGTCCGGCGTTAACAAAGCTGCCGACGCAAAGCCGTCTTGTATTTATTTTTAATTACATTTCACAATTTTGTATGCTTTTGTACAAAAAATTTTTTTACATCGTTACATCTCAAACTCAAACAATTACATCGTCTCAAACTTTATCGTCTGTGTGTTGCATGTCGCGTGACGGTCGGCCGCGGTGTAGGGATAAAGTGAAAGGCGCTCGTCAAATCAGCTAAGGCCAATATGGCGGCGCCTATAGTTCGCAACAGCTGACCGTGTAAGACTATTACTCATTTATGCCAGTGCTCCACGCTATTTTGTTTGTTTTTATCAGTGCTGAATGTCTATAATGTGAAAAAAGTTTCTCTTTTACCGTGGTTTCATAAAACCACACAATACTTTTTATTTTTAAGGTTAGACTTACCTAGCTGCAGACAGCATTCTCTTCCTGGTGCCCCCATTAAACATAGCTTTGACATCTTCCCAAGCGTGTACCACTTCGTCTGGTGGGCTTCCGCTGAGCTTCATATGCCGCCTCCACGAATTAAAGTTCGCGGCGTCGGGTTGCACGTACTTATCTCCGGGACCGACTCGATGCGAGTGGAAAATAAACTTGTTCGGTGAAAAGAAGAGACCGCAGTATGCGCATTTGATGCATTTAGCGCGTGACGAGTTGTACCTGGTGAATTTTATAAAATAAATTAGTACCTATTGTGAGTCTTTTTTTTTTTCTAAGATGAGTGAATAGGCTTAATTGGAGTTAAGTGGTTTTTTGTTATTGCCCTAGTAGGCAGACGAGCATACGGCCCACCTGGACTTCAGCAATGCCAGGGGCAGAGCCAAGCAGCCCGCTGCCTACCATTAAGTACCCTCCACAAGCCTCATTTCAAGAAGGACATGTCATAGCACTCGGGAAACCCCGTGAAGTGAAGCTCATTCCAAAGCCGGACAGTATTGGAATGAGCGCTGCGGATGAACGCAATGGCTCCAGGTAGCAACGGAGGGGGTAATTAATCAATAGACGATTGTTTCAGTAGTTGAGTATCACATATAAATTCGTGGTTTAACGATCGGTTAGAGATCACAATGTGAAAGGCCCTTTGAAGAAACAAAGTCGAAATCTCAATTTACTATATAACCTTCAACGTCAGAATTGTCTTTCTCTATCTTTTTAATGATAGCATTTAGTAAACAAAACATTTGGTGTCTAGTCTTATCTTTTACATGTCATTCCAACATCAATAAAGCAGGGGAAGATCCACATACCTTGCCGGCAAAAATGCACCGCGGCAGCCCCAAGCGCACTCGTGGTGGACCGCGAAAGCGAAGTCATCAGGGAGTCGTGGGGGAGCGTTGTCTCCTAAAAACGACTTGCACAGTCTCTCTGCTTCTCGGCGGGTTATCATTCCTGTACATACACTTGAATTTGAGGTGTTCAGGTCATAAAATCATTAATATTATTTAGTGTATTACTGAGTGCGTATCTTGTTGATCAGGATTTCTAACATCGCGTTTAAACAAGATGCCTTACATGCCTGATCTTTTAAGACCGAATAGTAAACAGTCGACGTCGCCCTAAACACATCATTACGGATCCTTCCGATCCATTAACGGTGCTTTTAGGTACCACAAGCACCGGTCACCGTCCTCGTCGAACCCGTCGATTGCGACGAAGGGCTCGACGAGTGAATTAACTCATAGACACGGCCCACTGAGTTTTTCGCTAGATATTTTCAGTGGGTAGCGTTTCCAATCTGGTGGTAGATTCCGCGAAGCACTGCTCTTGCTAGGGCCAATGTTACCTACACGTCAAGGAGAAGCTGAAATAGCCTCTCAAGGCTATCAGCATAGGTAGGAAAAAAAAGATGACTTCACTTAATATATAAATACACAAAAAGTATTAAAATCTATTGAAACATTAACATACCACAACGCCGAGATGAGACCGGCATCGCTCCAGCTCTTCGTAATATCTCTAGTTGCACTGGAGTGCATTGGACACAGGTGATACCCAGTGCGACTCTCCGATTGTGGATCTCGTTGTACGAGAATTGTTTGAGCAGGGTATTCGAGATCTGGGCTAGGCAAAGTCTTTCTATGCCTTCGATCACTAAGGAGACTATGGGCACGCCGTAAAGCAGGACCGTACTGACCTAATCATAAACATACTGAATTCAAGAAGGGCTTTAGGAGTATTTTTACTAAATCTTTCCGTCTCTCTCTAAATTGAGCGTTAGAAGAGAATGAACGTTCGACCAAGCTTCTGTCAGTTTTCGTATTCTAGTACTTTTTGTATCTCATTGACCATCCACTGGGGCTCATAGATCTTAAAATGTCAACGACATCCTTGGGACGTGCATTTCAAATCTCAATTGTTTTGCGTATCGGCTGTCCTGCTTTTCAAAGAGCAACCCGCAACTGCTTTGCGGCAGAAATAGACCGGATGGTGATACCTACCCGTGCGAGCTCACAGTACTCCCTCCACCACTGTTTAATGAATGATACGTATAATTTCTAGAACCAGTTCTATAGCAGTTGGAAGGGTGGGGCGGCCGTTTAAAAACTGAGACTTAGAACTCATGTCACAAGTGGCGGCATTTACTTTGTTGATTACTATGGAATTCGTTGACCACTTAACTCCAGGTAGGCCGTGAGCTCATCGACTTATCTAAGCAACAAAAAAATAAATATTACATACTATAAAGATCACTTACTTGATTAGGTTTACTATTCATCTGCAGCGCTTTGTGCTCCGCTCTGGGCTTGAGGGTCTCTCGCGGTGAGATCGCTAGGTTTGTAGCCTCCATTCTGCAACAAAGCATATTTTATCATCATCATCATGGTTTCAAGCCGGTTTCGGCAACGACGACCAAAATTTTCCGTACTTAAAAGCTAATTTCCGCGCCTCTCGTGCGCTCTAATATGGATATAGTAGCCTATCTTGTTCTTAAACGTGCGCAAACAGAAGCTACACGCAACACGAAGTTGTAAAAAATGGTGGAAGGCGGTCTATTTTTCAGTTTATTTCGTCTGTCGTCCAGTCGTTTTCAAAAACATACACGCCTTCCTGCACCAAGCGTCTCACTCCAAAAGATTCTGTGCTTGGGCCTATTTCTATTTTACATGTTATGAATAAACCGTTCGCCTCGTAATAGGCCGCTTTGAGTACTGGACCGCAGCAGGATCCGCCTTCGGTCGGATTCGGTTTTGCTGAAGATGCCTTTGTCCGATGCCGATAGCATATGAAAAATCTTAGGTTGGAGCCTTAAATCCTGTTCGACTTGCGAACTAGCCCATAGACGCAACACACTGAGTTTCTCGCCGGATCTTCTGCCTGGGTCGCAATTTCGATCCGGTGGTAGATTCAGTGAAGCACTGCCCTTGCTAGGGCCTATAAAATTTGAATTAAACAAAACGAACCAAATACATTGTATTTGTTTATCGACAATATTGTCCGGTCGTTCTAAGAATGCCTTCCTGACAGATCGTACGTAATCTAGCTGTAGATGAAGCTTAGAGATAGTCTGAGATAGGAGAAGAATCTAATAAAGCTTCATGTTTATTTGACCTAATACCGAATTATTGTCGTTGTGATATAATATTGTGTCAACTTGGGATACATGTAATTTTGCTCCAGCTTTGGTATCGAATCAATGGCATTTCTTCTTTACCGGCTAACACAATATAATATCGTTCTATTATTGATGTCAACAATATTTATTGACATAGCCATTATTATTTATCTATCAAATAGGCGCAGCCACTCCTACAGATGGGAACACGTACACGGAGGATATAGTATAATAAAATTACAGTTATAAATATTTTACGCGGTATTATTGACATGGTTTTCACCTGGATTTTCAGATTAAATGAATTTCAGATATTACGGCGTGTTGTCAGCGCCATACTATATACCGCCATAATAGTGGTGTGTGGCGCGAAAGTTTAAAAACAACTCGTCAGATATATTGTTCCTAATGTTTGTTACTATTAAAAAACCTAATATGAGTCCTCTACAAGACATGTTGCCTTAAAGGTCCACGCCACTGAGAGATTTTGTTCATATCATAAGGTTGTTAGAAAGAAAATAAACTTAATACATACCAACAACAAAATTCATTTTTCTTAAACACTACACAAAAAATAGACTACCACTAGTGGCTATGTTTTTTTTTTTTATTGCCTTTGTAGGCAGACGAGCATACGGCTCACCTGATGGTGAGTGGTTACCGTCGCCCATGGACTTCAGCAATGCCAGGGGCAGAGCCAAGCCGCTGCCTACAGCATACAATAATATGCCTACAACATATGTCCACGACACTAAGCCACCGAGTGTGAGTGATTAAGATTTTATTTCTATACTTAAATTATCCGTATTCTTAGCACAATTGATATTGAATTCTTTGATTAGCGTCCAAATATAACTCAAATATAACTTTAAAGCTTAATTCGTAAGCAGAATTTTCTAGAACTATTTAAATGGAATGAAAAACCCATTAAGCCACTGCATCTATATTATCCTATTAACGTCAGCAATAATTGTAATGATACTACGCTATTAATAAGTAAATCGCTGCATTAAAGCCGCAAATTGCAACATTCACATTTGCCGCACAATATAACCGCGCTGTGTGAGGGAAACACAAGAGGAATTGTAACAGAATTGATCATTTCGCGCACAAATAGGCAGTTTGCGTGTGAATTTGGCGTATCGAATATCAATTGGCCTTATTGAGGGGCGCGACGTAGAATAGGTACGTGTCACCCCTAATGTTTTTTATTTTTATTTCGCTAGATAGGTGAACGAGCTCGCGACCAAACTGATATTAAGCGGTTACCGAATTCCGTAGGCATGAAAATTTGAATTATGCAACCATCGATCTATTACCACTCAATATATGCAACCCATCTTGAGGTTGAAACCTCAATTGTGTTTTATAAGGGCTGTCCAAAAAAGAATAAATGAATAAGCGATTTTATATATAGTTATAGTTATTTATACATAGTATTTACTGGTGGTAGGACCTCTTGCATCTTGTGAGTCCGCGCGGGTAGGTACCACCACCCTGCTTATTTCTGCCGTGAAGCAGTTATGCGTTTCGGTTGGAAGGGTGGGGCAGCCGTTGTAACTATACTTGAGACCTTAGAGCTTATATCTCAAGGTGGGTGGCGCATTTACGTCGTAGATGTCTATAGGCTCCGGTAACTACTTAACACCAGGTGGGCTGTGAGCTCGTCCACCCATCTAAGCATAAAAAAGAGCAGTTTTTCGCAGAATCTACCACCGGATCAGATACGCGAACCACTAAGAACTTCCAGAATGAAACTCAGTGGGCTGTGTCTATGAGTAAATCTTGAGATGTCAGTGATTGTCGTCGAATTTCGCACCGAACCCCACTAATTGTGATTCATTCATACAACAAAATATTTTTTTGTAATGACAAACAGATAAAGGTATGGTTCACATATTTTACAGATTCGCCTCATTAGAGTATTTCACGAGAAATCGTCTCCTTGAATTAAAACTTGAAAAAAAACTTACTATGTATATAAATTTCTAGTAATATGAATTTCATTATTTAAAATTCAATAAATTAAAGGCAACCAGAACGACAATTGAGTATGTATTCACTAAAACAAATAAATAAATAATTAATTAATTATTCTTCCAAAAAAATAACTAGAATTCATTTTCACAAACAATTGCATATTTTACTGACTTATATCATTTGTACAATCAAAATTCTTTTCACAATATTTACGACTATCATTGTAATCCCTAAACATGTCATCACTTTAAAATTGATTGATCGCCACTCTAGGCAGCCCTAACTTGAATCAACATAGGGTCGCCCCGAGCCGGTTACCAGACGTATCATTATAGGGCGTGATTAGTTAATTTGTGTCGCCCTAGGGGTTGTGCGAATGGACCCGTTTCCACTGACTTTATGAATTGTTAAGATAATACTGTTTTGTATGGTTTAGAAGGGATAACTTTTCAATGACTTAAAGGTTGTTTTAGTTATAATTTTTTTTTCAGTTTTTTTAAAGCCATAACAGAATAGTCAACCAGTAAATTAATACGTTGCTAATTTAATAAAAACGAAAATTGACGAGCATGCCGTCCATCTGCTGGAAATTGTTTACGCCTATCCACATACACCGACAATGTTGTGAGGCTCCGTCGCATCGCTACCTACTATAAAATACAATGTTTCTAATCAAAAATATTTGTGAAATGTGCGATCTGTTGAATACGTTTTTTTTTTTCTAAACAAATAACACTAAACTAGATAGCACTTTGAACACCCTTTACAAGGCATGATATAGTATGCAGCTAAGTATTATTGTGCGCCCGTGTTCGGACGTGTAAATGTTATTGTGAAATCTATGGTTAGCTAGCTATTTTGAAACCAAATAGCGTCGAACGTAATGAAGTTTCGTTCATTCGCTTCTAAAGTGCTTTAAAAGGTTTGCACGTTAATCACTACATAGTATAAAACAAAGTCGCTTTCTCTGTCCCTATATCCGTATGTATGCTTAAATCTTTAAAACTACGCAACGGATTTTAATGCGGTTTTTTAATAGATAGAGTGATTGAAGAGAAAGGTTTATATGTATAATAACATCCATTAAATAGTGGAGAAATCAATAATAAATTACAGTTTCCGAAGCGAAGCGAGGGCGGGTCGCTAGTTAAAACTAAAGCGCTGATTGTTTTCTATATTAAAGTCTATAAAAAAATATGATGCTTGAATAGAAATCACATGCTGTTTATAAAAAAAAACTGATTCTTATACGAGTATTAAACTAATCATTTATTTCAATTTTCGTTATAATTTACTGAAAACAAATATACACGAAGAAAACGTAATATAATGTGTTAACAGTATTATTTAATTCCCAAGGTCAGCAGCAGCCCTACGTGTTAGGGTCGACTCCGCCGATATAATTGATTACATTAAACGACATTATGTTAATGATTGCATATGTTACATTTTTCTATGGAGTATTACAACGATATGTGGTGATTTCTGACTTTATTATTTATATTTCTATTAAGTTTGGATACGAACTGTTTGAGTTAATTGTACATTTTTGTTGCTTACGAATTCATAGCCATTGTATTAAACAGATACAGAAACAGATATATTACCCATTGTTGGATTTCGTTTGAGTAATCCATTCCAGTTTGAAAGGTGGGGCAGACGTCATAATTGAAATTTGAGACATCAACGTTATTACCGACTGAAGCTTGATTCTTTAATAAACGCGAAATGAAACTGCAAAAGTAGTTTTTATCATATCATCATCTTTTTCTATGTTAATATGAAATAAAAATCCATTGACGGGTAAAAACACTTAAGAATTTCATGTATTCATAAATACGTGTAAAGGCTTTCGTATAGAAAAAGCATTTTACACCTTAAACAAATTTTTGGATGATAATTGCAATCATATTACATTGTGTACACAAATTACGATATAAAATAAATAAGCATTGTGTATAGAATTAAATTATAATTAGTAAAAAATTTAATAAATTTAAATTGAAAATATGTAGTGCAAAAAAAAATATATTTTATTGTAAGAAAACCGTGGGGTGCATGGTGTTATTAGTTATTAAAAAATTCCGACAGATATGAGTAGAAGAATTATTATTTCAATAATATCTTAAAAAGCACCCCACGCTTTTTTTTAAATAAAAAATTTTTTTTTACACTATTTTCAATTTAAATTTATTAAAATTTATTTTCTTTTTTTTTAGTTGAATTTTATATAAAGCGTGTTTTTTAATTTTTTTAAACTATTATTCATTTTCATTTTTTAGTTAATTTATCTATAAGAGCGTATTTTTAAAACTATTAAGTAGGTACTTTAACATCAATTCCTGCTTTATCGACTATAGATAAAAGTTATATAAATTGGCAAAAATCTTATTTTGCAAATCGAATAATAGAATAATCTTATCAAATTAGTGTATAATCATCGGTCCTCGATATATCTACAAAGTTTGAATGAAATCTGGCCGTTGAAAGTGGGTCAAAATCGCGTCTAAAGGAGTCAGTTACAAACATACAAACCTACATACAAGTGAAGCTAATACGAGTATAAAGCGTGTAAAAATAGTGATTATAAAGATAGTTTTAAATTTATATTTTTAAGTGGATAGTCAAGTTGCGGGCCACGCGGAGGACGTTTTAAAAAATAGAAATTATATTTTAGGAACGTTTATTCCACACCAATCTGACTTAAGACTATCTTATTACTAATCTTAATCTAACGGAAAGGGCATCAGACCACCGGTCCAGCGGATGACGTCGTCTGCGAATTCCACAATTCAGCAGTTGAGTTCGTAGAAGATCTGCCTTTGCATACTTGCGTCAGCAGAGGTGCCCGATGTAACTAGATAGTTTTAAGTTTTGTTTGTCTTTTACGGCAACGTTTATCTTAAATTTTATTATAATTTGTAACACAAATCCTTTCACCATGTGTTTACAAAATAAACTTGATATTTTGAGTTTTATTTAATCGTAGAGGTCGCTCGTGAACAATTGTTAGCTTTATTTAGCTAGACTAATACTACAACGAGTTATGAATGCATTTTACTAGTGGTAGGACCTCTTGTGAGTCCGCGCGGGTGGATACCACCACCCCGCCTATTTCTGCCGTGAAGCAGTAATGCTTTTCAGTTTGAAGGGTGGGGCACCCGTTGTAACTATACTGAGACCTTAGAACTTATATCTCAAGGTGGGTGGCGCATTTAAGTTATAGATGTCTATGAGCTCCAGTAACCACTTAGCACCAGGTGGGGTGTGAGCTCGTCCACACATCTAAGCAATAAAAAAAAACGTGTGGCACTCGGGAACTGCCGCGGTAAAGCTATTGCATAGGATTTTTTATCAACTTATGCAATTATAATTAGACAATGATAATTTAATATTAAAACAATAAGAAAACAAGACCACGCTATATTAAACATTAATAAAAGCAAAACCTTAACTGTCCCCTTCACACTCATAAGCTAGACCGCGCGAGAGAGAGATGGGCAGACTTTTCATGATGCGCATGCAGTGTGACGTCACGCCACGCGCTTATTCACAAACACTACACAAGCGCAACGTGTGAATGTGTTGAACGCGAGCTACATAGTAGGCGTAGTGGGGGGTGTCAGGTTATTTGCGTTACGGAATTTCTTGATTCAGTCGCCGCGCTCAAAGCCCGCGATAAAATCGATGCAATAGCTTAAAAATCTATTCCATTGATAATTAATTTAGTAAAATTGATTATGCTCTCGGTAATACCAGTTATCATTTTGATTAGAAAACATGATCATATTTCGGATTTCACGGTTCAACTGTTCATAATTTTGGTACATCGCGGACAATGCGTTCGATAGAATTCTCTTGTAATTACGAATCCCTTGCAAGGGCCATATGGTGTTGATACATGGGACCGTAGCCCCAAGGGCGCGCGGCGCATGTGTTCCACTTGTTACGGAACTAATCTGTTTTTTTTGTAAGTTATCTATTGTACACGTCGAGATTATTTGACGCAAGTCTGATTTATCTCGTACAATGAGTTGAACGTGGAAATACAAATCTAGATATCATCCGTATGACATCGCAAAGACACTAGAAAAAAAATTAAAAAAATCTCTGCCTTAGCTGATAGCCTTGAGAGGCTATTTCAGCGTGACCTTAACTAGTAGGTGAGCTCACGGGGCTCAAACCGGAGTGATGCTAACACTGACCCTAGCAAGAGCAGTGCTTCGCAGAATCTACCACCGGATCGGAAACGCGACCCACTAAGAAGATCCGGCGAGAAACTCAGTGGGTTGTGTCTTGAGATAAGTTGTACTGCATTAATCGCATCTTCTATGTACTGTCGATTCGGTAGAATCATGTCTCGACGGTCAGCAGCTAAGTACGGATTCTAATGGACAATGTGGACGCAGTGTTCCTCCTACGAACTGCACTCATACATTTTAAGTGTTTTTGTTAATTTCACCCGGTTAATCGATTCAAATTACACTCGTCCTGAGGTTTTTGCTAATTAACCAGCTTATCAGAGATTAATAAGACGTGGTGTATACACAAGAACTAAGAGATTTAACATAATTTAAATAATGAATATATTTGTCCTTATGACAGTTGTCTGGTTTTGAATTTTCCTATTTTTCCCTATCCCTAGAAACATTGTTTGGAAAAATTGTGAGTATTTAAAAATATGCAAATGCGTATCCGGCTGTTCTGAAGTGATGCGTTTACAAATGAATTAAATTTAATTAAAAAATTCACATATTAAACATAGGTTAAAACTGGGTTATTTATGAGTAAATATATTTATATTCGTAAAATATTTAGAGCTATCGAATAGCATTGAAAATTGTTCATTTTCACGTATAATCCGTAACTAAGGGGACACTTGAATCTGTATTTCTACTAGGGTAATGTAGGGTGACCATACAAAAAACACTGTAAATGAATCAAAATATCGGAAGTACTTGTATTTATTATTAAGCGCTTTTTTGAATTGCCGTATAAATTTTACTATACCAGGCACAACACAGCTTTATTGCTCTATGACTTCATTTGGGGCCAATTGAACGACTAGATAGAGTAAGCACTAATACATATCTTTATTAAAAGTTTTTAGATTTTATTTAAATTTATAAGTAAATAAATCTTTTTTTTTTCATAAATCGTACGAAATTAAAATTTATGTTAATTTATTTAATTGACGAACTGATAGACTACTTTATCATTAGTGATTAGTTTCCTCCCACAGTAGAATTATCTCTCTCTCTTCGATCGGTTCCTCACTGCTGAGGATCGTGACTCCGTCCGATTTCGTCAACCAACTGTCTCCATCGATCCCGCCCTGCAGCCCGGTGGAGTGCGTCGCTGATAGGTATCCCCAGTTCCTCCGCTATTTGGTCCGACCATCGTTTGGGACCTCTACCCCTAGGCCTTACAGTAGAATTATAAAAATATTTATCTTTAGATATCGTAAGCTGGCTAATTAATTCAAAGTAATTTGAAAAAAATAATACAACGATACGACGATGATCTTTATAACGACCGACAAATTCACTCAAAGACGTCCCATAAACTTTTAAATTTGCACGCATATCAAACACCGTGCAACCATACAACGCAATAAGCATACAATAACTTATTACTTAGCCCTAACATCATTATCAGAATCTCGAGAAAAAAAAATCTTACTGGTGGCAGGACCTGTTGTGAGTCCGCGCGGGTAGGTACCACCGCCCTGCCTGTTTCTGCCGTGAAGCAGTAATGCGTTTCGGTTTGAAGGGTGGGGCAGCCGTTGTAACTATACTTGAGACCTTAGAACTTATATCTCAAGGTGGGTGGCGCATTTACGTCGTAGATGTCTATGGGCTCCAGTAACCACTTAACACCAGGTGGGCTGTGAGCTCGTCCACCAATATAGCAATAAAAATAAAAATAAAAAAAAATGCTTTGCGTATTTACTAAGCGCGAATTAAACGTATTTATTGTTTTATTAAGACGATGAATATACTGCAGATGCGCTACTGCCCTCATAAAGTACGGCTGTAATTTTGACCATGACATTGCCAACGTTCGTAACAGTAACGATCCGGATTTTACAAAATAAACTCGTATATATGTTTAGTTTTTCTTACTAATAATAAAAATAGATAGATTTTATGATTGCAATTTTTTTAGTTATTTTATTTTTATAATTCCAACCTCATTGATACCCTACATCAAATCCGATCGTTCTTTACAAGTGCTCAGAGATTTGGAAGATGTACAGGGCTTACTTAGTATAGGGCGCGCTAATCTTCACGATCCTCTATTGCTATTGCAAAACTATCAGTTTTTATTGGTCTCGAATACAAATGTAACTGGAGAATTCACTAAACATTACACTTTGTACTGGTGGTAGGACCTCTTGTGAGTCCGCACGGGTAGGTACCACCACCCCACCTATTTCCGCCGTGAAGCAGTAATGCGTTTCGGTTTGAAGTCGTTGTAACTATACTTGAGACCTTAGAACTTATATCTCAAGGTGGATGGCACATTTACGTTGTAGATGTCTATGGGCTCCAGTAACCACTTAACAGCAGGTGGGCTGTGAGCTCGTCCACCCACCTAAGCAATAAAAAATATAATAAAATAAAAAAACTTGTTATAAGATATCGGCTATAATAAGACGAACTAACGCCACACCACTCATAAAACCCCACCGCCACAATCTTAATGCTGCCACTCACATTTAAACGCCAAATCGAAGTCTGTTGTTTTTGGTAATAATGCTGTATCGACCGTATTCTACCTACTTACGTTGGAGAGGTAGGTGTCGAATAATTATCGAGCGATATTCGTGCTTCTGTAGTCTGTTGTAGGGTTATTTTTTCCTACCTATGCTGGTAGCCTCGTGGGGCTATGCCAGAGTTACAGGGCGAGTAGGTGAGCTCACGGGGCTCTGACTTGGTGAATTTGCTAACACTAGCCTTAGCAAAGAGCATTGCTTCGCAGAATCTACCTCCGGATCGGAAACGCGACCCACTGAGAAGATCCGGCGAGAAACTCAGTATGCTGTGTCTGAGGGTTAACTGTTATAGCGCTTTCTAATATTAACTGCTAACAATTGTCCATTTGTTACAGAGATACTCGTTAATTGCAAAAACTAATGACGGTTCAAACCACTTTAACCATTTCTCGTGGTGTTTATTATTTTAAATTCTAATGAAATATTCTAAGAACGATTTTATAGTCAAAGAGCTTTTGAGCAAACTGCAGCCCGGGACCGTCTACAAAATTAATTCGTTGAGCTACCGCGTTATTTACTTTGGTACTGCGCGCTTAATTGAAGCCGACGGGCGAAGACATGGAGTTAATTCGTCGTTTAATATTTAATTGATGCTGCGAACTCGCCCCGGTTTGTGCTCTAAGAGCCCGGAATGTATTCATTTTTCATTACTATTGTTTTGGTTGGTTTTGAAAAAAAATTGCTATCTTCTTTTGTTTATCGTGAAGATGAGTGGACGAATTCACGACCCATGGTGTTAAGTGGTTTCCAGAGCCTATGGACATCAATCACGTAAATTCTACCGCCCATTTTGAGACAGGAGTTCTAAGCCTCAGTTTTTACAGTCCAACGGGACAGCCCGCCCTTCAAACCGAAACGTATTACTGCTTCTCGGCCGAAAAAAGGCTGGGTGGTGGGTACCTACCCGTTGATTTTTATTGTGCTGTTATTTCTTGACCATTCGTTGTGGAAGTCAATCGTGAGCATTTGTTAAGTACGTATTTCATCAGAAAAATTGGTACCCGCCTGCGGGATTCGAACGCCGGTGCATCGCTCAACGCGAATGCACCGGACGTCTTATCCTTTAGGCCACGACGACTTTTTTTAACCATTATACCATTTCTCCACTTAACCCCCTCTTACACTTAACGTTTTTCAGGCAATCCATCTATTTCTTCTAAGGTCTGCCTCTACCTCTACATCCTTCCACATTCATAGTTAACGCTCTCTTACCAACATCATTTTCATTTCGTCTCATCACATGTTCATACCATCCCATCCATCCATAAAATCCATTCATAAAATAGAATTTAGATATTTTTAGTATTTATGTTTGTTAAATATTCTAAACTAGCTGACCCGGCAGACTTCGTAGCGCTTCGTTCGATAAATAAAAGACCTAAGCTTTTGAGGGACACAATGTAGGAAAAACAAATTGTTATTTTTGTTTAATTACGAACATTTTCATATTTATCTACCTTTTAAACTTTCTCTGGACTTCCACAAATAATTCAAAACCAAAATTAGCCAAATTGCTCCAGCCATTCTCGAGTTTTAGCGAGACTAACGAACAGCAATTCATTTTTATATATATAGATTATTGAAGTGAAAACTTCTTTAGAATCGTTGTGATTTCAAACCGGATGCAACGGAAAAAACGACAGGTAAAAGACACAAATACAAAAATGTGTAGGATGAAGCCAGCAAAGAATGAGACAGAAATATACATACTATTTAATACAGCGCCATCTGTGAGATTTTTTAATACTAACGTGTGTATAAAAGCTCTTGTAGTGAATTTTAATTTAGGATTATACGTGAAATTAAAATATCAATTCACAGAGGGCGCTACCTAACAATTATTTACTAATGACAAAATTTTACATATACTTAAGACGTTTAGGATAATTGTATTTTAATTTTGGAAGGTTTCACTTCTACCACATGTGAATTGCACACATTTTGTTTTTTTTTAAAGCCCATTTATTTCAAAATTATTATTATCCGTATTAGCACAATACTAATCTAATATACTGATGTATGCGTTTAAATAATAAACAAGTCATTCCGATCTCTTGTACTATACGAGCAGGAGAGCACGTTGTCAGTTCGACGGTGGCTTATAGAGACACAATGCCGCGTGTTGACAGACGGTGCGCTCTCCTCGCCGATTTTTAACACAATTGAATACGAAATAAACGCCATTGTAGTTAGATCGCTTAAAATTTTAATTAATGCTTTAATATTTAAGGGAATTTCGGGGTTTTATCAAGCGAAGCACGACTGACTGTATGAGACCTAAAATATTTTGTAAAAGTTAGAAAATAAATTTGCGTAATCTTACTGGCTAATAAGGCATGTGAGCTTGCAATATCCAGAATTACACCTGCTTATTTCTGCCGAAAATTAAACAAGCTTTAAGGTTCGAAGTCTTGTGTGGGCTTTGGGTCGATGAGATTGGTACTTCGATCTCATTTCTCAAGAGGGAAGTTCAGATTTTGTGTTCCGGTAACAGCGTATGGCAGCGGCTTGGCTCTGCCCCTTATTGCTGAAGTCCATGGGCGACGGTAACCACTCACCATCAGGTGGGCCGTATGCTCATCTGTCAACAAGGGCAATAAAAAAAATTAAAAAAAAGATTAGCTTCAGGTCCATCAACAAACAACACACAACATTCCGTAGAAATGTTAGTATAGCACAAACAACATGAGACCCCCTTTAGACGGTAGGCAGCGGCTTGGCTCTGCCCCTGGCATTGCTGAAGTCCATGGGTGACGGTAACCATTCACCGCCAGGTGGGCCGTATGCTCGTCTGCCTACAAGGCCAATAAAAAAAGACTTTAATCAAATTACACAAATTTTGTTTTTATCAAAAAAGGAAATTTCAAAAAACAGATAAGCACAAAACCAATTCCATTTCAACAAATAACTTTTCCCATTAAAGAGGAAAAGTTTAAATAAACGATTTCGAAAAAAAAAAAAACAGAGAACGTGATATAAACATGCAAATTTATTTACAATTTCATTTACGAGACGTAATTGAATCCAGCTTATGGCCTGTTTCGTGAAAATTAATTTCGTGTTGCCTCAAAATTTTGTCTAAAGAAAAACTTATAGCGTTTACTTTTTTTATAGAACCAAAGGATTTTTGAAGTGAAAACTTCTTTAGAATCGTTGTGATTTCAAACCGGATGCAAAGGAAAAAACGACAGGTAAGAGACACAAATACAAAAATGTGTAGGATGAAGCCAGCAAAGAATGAGACAGAAATATACATACTATTTAATACAGCGCCATCTGTGAGATTTTTTAATACTAACGTGTGTATGAAAGCTCTTGTAGTGAATTTTAATTTTGGATTATACGTGAAATTAAAATATCAATTCACAGAGAGCGCTACCTTACAATTATATACTAATGACAAAATTTTACATATACATAAGACGTTTAGGATAATTGTATTTTAATTTTGGAAGGTTTCACTTCTACCACGTGTGAATTGCACACATTTTGTTTTTTTTTTTGCTCAGGTCGATGGAGGGGCTCACGGCTCATCTGGTGTTAAGTCGTTATCGGAGTTTTTACTGGTGGTAGGACCTCTTGTGAGTCCGCACGGGTAGGTACCACCACCCCGCCTATTTCTGCCGTGAAGCAGTAATGTCTGTGGGTTCCGTGAGAGCATAAGAGAAACTCAAAACACGAAACCGCCTGTCATGAATATATAAAATGCATACCATTTATGTCTTTCGTGTGTTCTCATGCGATTATAAAACTCGTTAAGTCAATTCATATTACATTGCCGGCTATAACTTTATTATTCAACGTACTGAATAATGAAAAATCTGTTTAATCAAAATTTTGTCTTTATTTTAATGAATAAAATGAAAATGAAGCATCGTGGAATTAAATAAGCTATGTCTGGGCACGGAACAGGGGGAGCCGTCAACTAAATCTAGTTTAGACGCAGGATTAATTGAGTTTTCCGAGCCCCCGTGCGTACAACATCGAGCTGTTAACTTTCATTGTTGATAGAATTGTATCAGTCTTGATTGTGTATAATCGACACGCCTTATCCGATACGCTACGCCGTGTCCAATGTTTTTTTTTCGGTAAGTGTTTTTGAATTCACGATTTAAAGAACTTTCTTATGAGGTAATGTTTAAAATACATTTAAGCTGTCCGATGTTTTTTTTTTCGGTAAGTGTTTTTGAATTCACGATTTAAAGAACTTTCGTATGAGGTAATGTTTAAAATACATTTAAACTCCCATGTTTTTTTTCCGGTAAGTATTTTTGAGTTCACGATTTAAAGAACTTTCTTATGAGGTAATGTTTAAAATACATTTAAGCTGTCCGATGTTTTTTTTTTCGGTAAATGTTTTTGAATTCACGATTTAAAGAACTTTCGTATGAGGTAATGTTTAAAATACATTTAAACTGTCCCATGTTTTTTTTTCCGGTAAGCATTTTTGAGTTCACGATTTAAAGAACTTTCGTATGAGACAATGTTTAAAATACATTTAAACTGTCCGATGTTTTTTTTTCCGGTAAGTATTTTTGAGTTCACGATTTAAAGAACTTGCGTATGAGGTAATGTTTAAAATACATTTAAACTCACCCATACTTTTTATTAGTTTTCGAGGGTAGTCGTTTTTTTCGATCACTGAACAGTTTTCGTGGTTATCTGACTTTAAAATTACCGTAGGAGATATTTGCAGTAGATGCATTAAATCAATAAAATTAATATTATTAAGTTAGTAACTTTAGTTAAGTTAAGTTGTATGTAAGTTAGCTTAGAAATACGATGCTAGATTAAGTCATGAAATTATTTCTCAATATAATTGATGACTTATAATCAGAAAAGTCACTTAACATTCAAAATTACGCAATACTCATTAAATATTTTTACTGGTGGAAGGACCTTTTGTGAGTCGGCACGGGTAGGTCCCACCACCCTGCCTATTTCTGCCGTGAAGCAGTAATGCGTTTCGGTTTTAACGGTGCAGCAGCCGTTGTAACTATACTGATACCATATAACTTATATCTCAAGGTGGATGGCGCAATTACGTCATAGATGTCTATGGGCTCCAGTAACCACTTAACACCAGATGGGCTGTGAGCTCGTACACCCACCTAAGCAGTAAACAATAATTTTTTTTTTTTTGAGTTACATTCATTTTGATTTAATTTTACAAAATCTACAAGAAATCAAAAACCTAATAACAACAAATAACAATACGATAAATCAAATTTTATTCTCTTCATTCTTTCGTCATTTATTTTAACGAACAGAAATGAACTTTGTGAATTGCTTTCTTATCGATTCGAACTTCGTTATAGCTTCGTCAAAGTTAGATAGAATCGTTTTGTTTTTTTTATTCCGAGAAACGATCTAATTGTATTGCAGTACTAACATACCTACATATTTGTACTAGATATATATGTAACCTCTATACGATTTATTTCAAAAAAGGTTAATATGTTATACAGATGACATAAATGGAATTTTAAATATTGGAACATTAGAAGAAGGAACATTAGAAATATAAAAGCATTTTGCAATATTGAAATATAAAAAAACATAAAAAAGTGGTTAAGCAATAGCTTTAAATATTGTCTCTCTAAATAAAATAATACATTATATATATTTTTTGAGGTAATGATAGATATCAGTTTTCGTTCGTATGAAGCTTTAACATAAACGTTCCTTTCACGAGTTTCCAAAGATTAGAAGTTTTCCTATTTGTAAATGCGCGATCAAAACCTAAGTTTTTTTTATAGCCCTTGTAGGCACACGAGCATACGGCCCACCTGATGGTAAGTGGTTACCGTCGCCCATGGACTTCAGCAATGCCAGGGGCCAGAGCCAAACCGCTGCCTACCGACGTAATGAGACTAATGACGTAATGAGGCTAATAATAATTTTCTTTGCGTTACATTGCAGTGTTGTCATATCAGAACCATCAATCTACCATTCTTCATCGCCCAGTGCAGAGGTCGGCAAAGTGCGGCTCTTTGAACTCTTGAGTGTGACTCCTACGGGTTTGCCCGGCCTCTAATATTATCCGGCTATGAACAAAAGAGCCGGTTAATAGTATGTACGGTCATTTTAATATCAGCACCCGGACTGATGTCGATTATTATATAGATATTAATCGAAGCAGTATACAATAAAGCATTTATTTTATGATTTGTAATAATAATTTATTACAAAAAATGTATTATTTCAAGAAAAATATATCTTTTTAATATTAAATAATTCTTATGCATTATTATAAATGAAATGCCTAAAAAACTATACTTGAGACCTTAGAACTAATATCTCAAGGTGGGTGGCGCATTTACGTTGTAGATGTCTATGGGCTCTAGTAACCACTTAACACCAGGTGGGCTGTGAGATCGTCCACCCACGTAAGCAATAAATAAAAACAGCATCCGTGTATACTCTTCGATAACAGTACGTCTTAAATTGTCTCCAGCACACTCCGTGATCGATCTTTCGAAGAAGAGTTCGACAAGCGAACTAACCTATAGATACAGCCCACGAAGTTTCTCGCCGGATCTTCTCAGTGGGTCGCGATTCCGATACGGTAGTAGCTTTTTTTTTTTAAATAGGAGTAAATCGCCGGACTTCCGCCCTCCACTGGGGATGGAGGGCGGGGCATGTCGGAGTTGAACCGACTAAAACCTCCTGTCGCTCAACAACCAGCATCCAAACCTCGCATGAGACAGAACTCATGAAAAGGCAAAGGGGGGAAAGTGAAGCGTTTAGTGCGGAGCACATCTCTCCCATCACCCTCCCCCTCGGGACGCCGGACTGGCGGTCGTCGGCGCCACGACCAGGCTATCCGAAGCCCGCCCAGATGGCACCGGTTAGAATGGTCTATCCTACGGAATACCCCGCTGGGTCAGAACCAGCGTGGGTCGAGGATAGCCGGCCCTCCATCACCCGGATGCTCTCTATTCGAGGTATAAAGAAAATAAAACTGGAGGTTTCGCAACAACCCACGGTCATTCGGTAACGTGCGAACTTATTGTGGTACACTTCATTCACGGTTGTTTGCATAAGAGTTAGTGTATTGCGCAAACGAACGCTCTGAGATCGTGGGCAACGAATGATAAAAAAAATATGTTATTTTTTGTACGTTATTACAAAGTCGTACACTGTGTGCATTACTAATAAAAATCTTACGTTACGGACGTTTTTTCCCGATTAGGGTACCCCTCCGCATCGTCCCATAAGGAACTTCGTTCCAAAAAGATCGTTCAGCGATGACGAAACGAAAATTCTCGAATTTCACAAAACAATTAATTTGCAAATCATCGTTTGAGAACACAAAGTCGCGTCAGTTTAATGTAAGAATAATGAATTCGTTGCGAAACTGCTCCTTGTTTGTCTTTCAATTACGTTCTCCCACCGGACTCCACCCTCCGGTTAAACAACGAGACACATGTATATTTAAACAGGGAACAAATTAAATCTCGCTTTTTATGGGACGCCATTTTTTCTTCGGCGATTCTCGAATTTATCTTGATGAAAAATAAATTATCTTGTTGTTAACGAAGGACTGGAAGCTTAAAGTTTTGTGATAAAATTGTGGGTACTAAACTAATCTGTACATATAAATAAAATTGGAATGTCTGTTTTTAATATTGAAATAACCGCTTTTTACTAAATGCATATGAATTTAATTACGGTACATACACCAAAATATTTTTTTTTACAATTTTTGTCTGTTTGTCTGTTTGTTCCGGCTAATCTCTGGAACGGCTGCATCGATTTTGACTGGACTTTCACTGATAGGTAGCTGATGATATAAGGAGTAACTTAGGCTACTTTTTTTTACCAGCTTCGCCCCGCGGCTTCACCCGTGGTACAACAATAACCGCGTGTAACATCGCGGGACTCAGCTATCAGTAATAAAATTTAATGTTTCCGAAGCGAAGCGAGGGCGGGTCGCTAGACAAAACTAAAAATTCACGTCAGTTGTTAAGCTTTCAATAGAAATTATCGATAGTAGCATCCAGCATATTTCTGCTGGAAGTAATCCAGAGTTTAAGTTCAAAGAACAGACAGCATTGATTAATAGCCTTTGCAGCAGGAACTTGGAAGGGAAAAAAAAATACAATGATATATAATCTATCTCTGATAGTTATGTGTTAGATTTTTAAGTTACTAACATAGATTATAAGTAACTAGCGACCCGCCCTCGCTTCGCTTCGGAAACTGTAATTTATTATTGATCCCTCCACTATTTAATGAATGTTATTATACATACAAACCTTCCTCTTTAATCACTCTATCTATTAAAAAAACCGCATCAAAGTGCGTTGCGTAGTTTTAAAGATTTAAGCATATATAGGGATTTAGGGACAGAGAAAGCAACTTTGTTTAATACTATGCAGTGATTCTTACTGATAAAATGTTATGGTTTTAAAAAAATAATCTGAAATAAAGTTTAAATAAAATAAAAAGCACTAGTTTTCATATCCAATCTATCGCTGGCGGACTATACTCACTAAAGACGCCCATCGCTCCCGCAAACAATCTCGAAGCGCTACTAATCAACCCCTTTTAAAAGCAATACTGTGTACCTTGTTTTTTTTTGAGAACTAAAATATATGAACCCCGTGCTTATGCTAAGAGGATTCCACGGTATCAAGGACGCGGCTGTTCTAGCCATCACAACGAAGCGAATTAGTGCTTCAGAGGCAGCTAACCTGCTGACTACAGCAAAACCTACCATCACTAGCTGAGACCGGAACAAAGATTTAAGGGAGCTGGATTGGAAAATATAATGAACACTGTTATTTTCGACAAACGCCAAGTTAGTCTACTCTACTGGTAGTAACGTGTAAGTACGACAGTTTTGTATAGTTTGGGGATAACGACGAAGGGAAGTACTTCCACTGAGCGGCTGATATTGCTCAGTAGACCGATGGTCCTAATGTTGTTATTCGGAACTTGTATATATGTAAGCTTATCTTGAAAATTTCATAAGCGAGATTCAGGCATGTAGGTGGCAGTAACATCGATGACCACAGCTGCATCTTCAGATGAACCGCCGATAATTGTTATCATTAAAATAAACGGAACATTTCCGAATGAATTATTTGCATCTACAAAATCACGTCTAAACGTGTTTTTTAACGTTCTCGATAGCGTAAAAGTTAATTCAAATTTGTATGCAGTTCGAACAGCGCCCCTAACGACAAACGCAGGCAAACGTTGCAACTGCATACAAATTTGAGTTAACTTTTACGCTGTCGAGAACGTTAAAAAATTCGCACTAAGCATACTGGGTGTTAAGTGCCGATAGTTTAGACATGGTCGATGTTTAACCCTATAAACCACAACACATGACTGCTTCATTACAGAAATATGTGGCGGTAATTAACAACGCAGACTCTCTTTAAGCGGTACCATTGAAACGACTACTTATATTATACTAGAGGTCCCGCAGTAGTCGAAATTCGACTATAATTAATTGTAATTGTAAGTTTGTACACTATTATGATTGTATTTTATATGTATTTCTATAATCACAAATTTCGCCAAGACTACACTATAAAAAATATTAACAAAGACAAACCATATTCTATTCTCAATTTGACAACAGACGTCAAGAATAAAAGTTTGACAATAAATAGTATGCATGCGTGTGTGCGTCAAATACACGGTATGTAGTGTGTGTAATGTTTTCTTTATTGATTTAATGTATCTTTTATGCATTATTTAAAAAAAATATTAGCATTGTGCACTTCTTCTCTATAAGTATGGAAAATTTCATACTCCTCCGTCCGCGCAATTTTCGTAAAAAGGGATACAAAGTTTTTGCTTCACGTATTAATATATAGATATAACTTATTTTAAACGAAGCTAAGGTAGGGTTAAATATATTACGTCACTGTTAATAAAAAACGCGGGAGAAGTAGAGAGAGACAGAAATACAGTGATATCTACAACGGCCTTTTGTTTTATACTCCTGTAAGAAGCAACTTCTAAGTACTGATTGCAGTTTTAAAAAATAGGTATTGATGTTTAGAAAAATCATTATTTTATTATCATTTATTGTTACAGATTAAGCAATATACGTAAAGAATACCTATATGTAGGAAACTTTTACTGGTGGTAGGACGTCTTGTGTGACCGCACGGATAGGTACCATTCTGACTATTTCTGCCGTGAAACAATAATGCGTTTCGGTTTGTAGGGTGGGGCAGCCGTTGTACTGTAAATACTCTAACCTCTCTTAGGTAACCTTAGAACTAATGTCTCGAGGTAGCTGACGAAATTTACGTTGTAGATGTCTATGGACTCCGGGAATCAATTAAAACCATATGGGTCGCAAGCTCGTCCACCCATCTAGGCAATTAAAAAAAGCTTTCTTATTTATCTTCATCTAGTGATTTCACCGGTAACACCTACACTGGTATACGGTTTTTTGTGTTTTTTTTTCAAATGTAATTAAATGAAATTGTGTTTAATGGAATTGTTGTATTTTCACTAAGTTCTTCAAATATAATACGCATATATTTTATATTTAAACTTACCGAAAAAATATTAAATTAGAAGTGAAAATCACATCATGACCCATTGCATAGCTTAGAGGAAATAAGTGAACATACATAAATAGAGGTTACTTAATCTCGTACTTCTAAGTGAAGATATCATGAGATTATCGTCTCATTTATTGTCAGTGATGCGTATTAAGAATTAACGACGCATATTTGCTGAAAATCCGAGACATTGACAGTGAACTTTAAAGATATTTAATAATTAGAATTGACAAGCTCTCTGTCGAGAAATTTATGACGATTTACTGTCTGAAAACATTAATAAAAATACTAGTTTAAAAAAACTAACAAAATACGCTTTTATAGAAAATTCAACTAAAAAATAGAAAATAAATTTTGTTAGTTTTTTAAACTATTATTTATTTTTCACTTTTTAGTAGAATTTCAAGTTTTTCAATTTTTTTTAGTGTTGAATTGTCATCGGTCCACCAAATTTCGAGTTAATCCGACGTTTTGAAGGGGTCAAAATCATGTTCAAAGATTCCGTTACATACTAACATACTAACGTACATACGTCTGGAGCTAATAAAAGCGTATTAAAAACGGGGAGGTACAGTACAAAAAATAACCTTTCTTTCGCTGAACATTCTTTAAAGCGACGAGGACAGGAAAAACAATTAGATTGAATACACCTTCACCATATCTCTAAGTTGCTAGTTAAATTATTCCTATTTAAACCAAAAATATAATGGTTTTTCATCATTCCAAAAACTGTGAATAAATATTTTTATCATTTATCAGAACTTTAGTTTCAATTTTAACAAAGTAACACCCGAGACATCTGCTACGAAAACAATTGAGTATACGACAGGTCGAAACAAACTTTTGGTGCTTGCGAAATTAATTACAATTACGTCTGTGATCCCCAAAAACCTATGTGAATATTAAATAGTTTGAACTCACATTCGAACCTCGTGTAAAATTTCACAGTGAAAGGAAAACACAATGTGCACTCATTACAAACACGCGACGACTCTATCACCGTAGCGACACTGACAGTCTGCAGAATACAGGAGATTACTGATCCGCCTTCGCCCGCCCTACACTCCGACTAACCAATCGCAGACCCTTCAAAACCTTATTTGAACTAAAGCAGCCAACGAGAATGGCCGCAAAAAGTTATTTACCTCAAACCTCCGCCCTCCCTCGCCCTCTTTACTTATCGATTGTACCGCCCAGAGCACTTATTTAAGGCGGCACGAGTGATTTAATTTTGTGATTGAAATTACAAGTATGATGTTATTAATTTGTTTGCGCCCGAATCGTTCCAATACAACACGCTCCGATTGAACGCATTCTGATTCGATTTGTACTAGGTAATATTTTAGTTATTTGATTTGGAGGTATATTTTATTTTATATAATCTAATTGATAATTAAATTAATATTGAAAAATCTATTTTTATGATAAAATTATGAAGTAGCTCATAGTAGTTTCTTTTGTGATATGTATAAATTAATGTATTTTTAATGATTTTAGGATGACACTAAAAGCATTGGATAAAATTTTTTTTTTTTTTGAATTTTTTTTTCTAATTATTTTGTAAGGAACATTAATATTTCTTGCTTATAAAAAACATATTTAGTTGTGGTATTGATTAATAAACGATGTAGGTAATAATTTCACTATATTCTTTCGTTCTCTTTGGAAGTTTTTCGGTAATAATTGCACGAGTATCAATGGTAGTAACAATTTCTCTTGCTTGTCTTGTTATTCGGACAGACTTACTGGTGGTAGGACCTCTTGTGAGTCCGCACGGGTAGGTACCACCGCCTCGCTTATTTCTGCCGTGAAGCAGTAATGCGTTTCGGTTTGAAGGGTGGGGCAGCTGTTATAACTATACTGAGACCTTAGAACTTATATCTCAAGGTGTGTGGCGCATTTACGTTGTACATGTCTATGGGTTCCAGTTTACCTGTTTAGTTACCTCTCACTTATATAATAAGTAAAGTAGTTAAAGTAGGCAGCGCCTTGGCTCTGCTCCTGGCATTGCTGAAGTCCATGGGCGACGGTAACCACTTACCATCAGGTGGGCCGTACGCTCGTATGCCAACAAAGGCAATTAAAAAAAAATTCCTCTTGTTATGTTACCTCTCTCTTATATAATACTTTACCAACAGAATTAGTGTAACTCTAAGCTCAATATAAATAAAGAATTCTATTCTTAGCATCAAAATACGCAGTTAAGGTTTTTGTTAAATAAAACGCGAACAATACAGCGCTTAAAATAAATTAGTATTTAAGTTTTAATATTAAGAAATTTAAAATAGTTGATTGATATAAAATAGGTAGTTTGATATGTTGACTCCGATGCATCCGGGGTCCAATCGTGGAGAGTTGTAGACGTGGCCTTCCAGTCAAGACTGAAATTGTTTTTCTGTTTACTAAATTGGCTTTAGGATCGTTACTCCTTCATCAAGCATTTTATATATAAATAAAAAAGTTACGATAAAAAGAAAAGACTAATTATATACTAGTCAATGTGGATTTTCTTCTAATAAATATTACAGAGACCGGGAAGTTTACACCCGAACCTTAAATTGAATTTATACCAAAGATACAGAGTCCGGGAATCGAAGCCCGAGAAGGTACTTCGGTCTAAGCCACTACACCGATGAGGAGACTAATTAAAAATAAAACTACATGACACAGCAGGTGATCGACTCTATCAAATCATCGGCAATAAATATTATCTCGATCTGAGCCCTCCGTATTGTGATGAGTGGATACACGGTGTTATAACGAATCAGTCAGTCTAGAGATTTAACCCTCAATTATGGAATTAAGCCTCGCTGAAGGGTTGGAAGCAGCCCCTGTTTTGACGATTTGTAGGGTTGGGAATACATTATGGCAAGTGTGTAACTATGGTATCGATAACTGTGAATTTGTTTAAAAGGGGGATTTTGCACATATAGTGATATCTCATGCTCATGTAGTAACTCACTTTATTAATCCGCTGCCTGTGCAACTATACAGTCTATTTGTGCCGCAGAGCAATGATGCGTTCCTGTTTGTCGACCTCATGCTTTGAGGTGGACGTTGACATTTACGCTGTGATATTTACTCGGAATGGTGATAATCCATACCAATAGTACCAACTCTTACGAAGCTATAAGTTATTACAGCTCATAGCAACACCAATCGATACCAATAGTACCAACTCTTACGAAGCTATAAGTTATTACAGCTCATAGCAACTACAATATGAATACAGCTTCACCTTGACAGATCGTATTTACCTACACGAAACTGTGTGTTTATTTTTATATATAAATAAAACGTCGGACCAACTTATCCTTTATGAAGGAGCTCGGTATTATCACAAAGCTATATGCTATCTGCTTCCAAAGTATTCTCACGCACTCCGGTCACATCGCTCGTAGAGACCCCGATGACTTAGAACAGCTAATTTTAGTTGGTCAGGTTGACGGGAGAAGATCACGCGGACGCACACCTACCCGCCGGTCTCATCTGGTAAAGACGCTAACGGGCCTCCCATAAACCGAGGCTATAAAGACCGCCGAGGACAGTAAGATGTGGGGAAGCATAGTGTATCGAGTGGTAAACATTCCAAACTAGACACGACCTTCAGCAATGAAGAGACCGACTCAGAAGAAGACGTAGTGTGTGTGTGCGAGTCTTTAATCACACATCTCAAGCTACACGAACTAAAAATGTTACCATCAAATCGATACGATTCACATCCCTAAATCGATGCTCAATACTGACATAATGAAGTGTTGTCACGGTGCATACGGCCGTTTGTTCGTCATTGTGAGTGCCCGTGTGCGGTGGGCCTTATGTCTGGTGGCGCTGTGGGAGATCGCCTTTATATTTATCGTCACGGCTGTTCAACTGATAAATGTTTGCGATAAGTTCTTGAAAAGTCGCATTCGATGTTTTGATTGCGTTAGTACGTTTTGAAAATCGGTTTAAATCAGCATGTTTTTCAATTGACAAAGTAGGCACTAGGTACTAGTAACCTAGAGGGGTTATACAAAACTTCACCGAACGTATAGGCGAGCTCACGGGGCTCAATGTGGGATATTTTGCTAGCACCTGCCCTAACAAGAGAAATGCTCACCTGAATCTACCACCGGATCGGAATCGTGACCCACTGAGAAGATCCGGTGAGGATCTCAGTCGGCTATATCTGTGAGTTGAGTTGCTCGACGAACCCGTCGTCGGATTCGATGAGAACACTGACCTAAAAGCACCCAAAGTTGGACGGGAAGATCCAAAATGACGTGTTGAAAAATCTTAGCTCAAGGTCATTGAATGTAAAAGTTAATTAAAAAAAAAACATCAACATATTCCACAGTAAGACATTACACTCGGCCATTAGAATTATGTATTTCATCAGTAAAAAAGTTGGAGCTTAGTGGAGCACTAAACCTTGAGTTGGTTGACAACTTTATTTACCTAGGCATTCTAGCCCCGTCATACAGCCAATGGTCGGAGGCGCTGGAGGGACATTACAAGGAGTAAAATCCTGTCGAAATATGATGGTCACGACCCTCAGCAGTGAGTAAACGACGCGAGGAGGAAGACTTCATTAAGCGATCTCTGAAACAAAACTCAGCGGCAGTCAATTACTTGCCGGCTTCATAGATATCACAACGCAAATGCTGCTACGGATCAGAAAGAGGTAGTACACTACTCGCACCGGGTCGTAAGACCCTCTAGTAAGTAGTAATATGAATGCAGTCATAAAATGAAAAATGTGTTTTTCTTCTGTTTGAATTTTCATTGTTAAATAAGCATGACATGCAATAAACTAGACAAGTCCCGAAATTTCACCCGAGTTAAATTTTGTAATACGAAAAGAATAAAACACGTTGCTTATTCCCGGGATAAAGTGTTAATAGTTGTACTGTTTAATCCATTATTTACCAATAGATTTATCACGCAATAGCGAATATGCTCTCGTATTTAAGCAGCTTCGTGAAAATCCAGCGTTGCCTGGCCTATGTAATTTGCCATTGTAATAAGTATCCTGTATGTCGATCCAAGCTATAGAGGTGCTATTTACTGGTGGTAGGACCTCTTGTGAGTCCGCGCGGGTGGGTACCACCGCCCTGCCTGTTTTTGCCGTGAAGCGTGATGCGTTTCGGTTTGAAGCTATCTATTAACTATAATTAAGACCTTGGAACTTATATTTCAGGGTCGGTGGCGCATTTACGTTGTAGATCTCTAGATATCTAGGCAATAATTCAAGAAGTTGCTGAAAAACTTTCGCATTTATAACGGTAGTATTTATACTTAGCTTAGGAAACCTGTTTAGTTTCCGTTTGTATTGAGATAACATATTAAATTCATTTCAGGAACAATTTCCTACTACCCTTTATTTCTAGAAAAACATGACTGCTCGTAATGCTTATAAAAGAGCATACCTGCACGGCACGCGACCACAAAGATCGACAAAATAAAAATCACGAAACACACATCTTTGCTAACATTAAAACGTTCCTTAATTCAATGCCGTTTATGACAAAATTCCCATATCAAAGACTGGTGGATAGGTTATTATTAAATTAAATGCACAATTTTATACAGGCAACGACCCAGTGATCCCGGTACCAATTAATTGAGGATTTTTCCGGGTATTTACGTTTTAATGAACTGTGTTACCATTGAAAAAACACGTGAATGCACTTGATACGTCTAATCTTTTGCTTTCAAGTAAGCATGCGGAGATCGTTATTTTTTACCATAGGTATAATGAAGCATCAATCCGAAATGTGAGGTTTAACGGTGTCCTTAGAAGTACAGGTACTTTGGTATGGTATACTATACCAAAAAGCTATTGCTCTACGGTAAACTTTTTTCCTACCTCTTCGCTGGTAGCCTAAGGTGGTATTCCAGCTTCTAACGGATGGGTAGATGAGCTTACGGACAATAAGCAAACAGTATGCATGTGTGTGTGTGCCAAATACATGGTAGAGTGTGTAATGTTTTTTTTATTAACATTCTGCACTCCTTGTCTATATTCTCTATAAGTGTGGGAAATTTCATACTCCTCTGTCAGCGCAATTTTCGTAAAAAGGGGTACAAAGTTTTTGCGTCACGTATTAATATATAGATAATAAAAATAACAATAACTATCAAACAACATACCACGTCACTTTTAGTATTACAATTAAACTTAACGTTAAATTAAATAAATAAAAAAGCGATTACATTTATCGGGCTGAACAAAAACAAATCCCGTCAAAAGGCAAACCTAATAATACCTCATAGCGCAAAAGCGATTAAGGATGTTCCGTAAATGACAATTAAAACATTAGACAGGGGCCCTAATGTCCACTGAACTAACAGATAATTTAATAGAGCGACCAAACCCGCGGGCTCGGGTTACGGTCAAACAAACAGCGAACTCAGAGTGATTAATCATGTATCGAGGGTTGTGGGAACACGCAGTGCGAACTAAAACTAGTACCTACTTAGTATTTTCTAAAGATTGAGCGAGTATTAAGATGTATCTGAAACCTCTGAACAAGACAAATTAAATAAAAGCGTATCGTATAACCGCTGTCCTGTATTACAAAGCATGATTGCTTTGCAATCAGTGTAAGCCGACGAGCACACAGCCCACCGGGAGGTAAGTGGTTACCGTCGCTCACTGACGTCACCAATGCGAGGGACACATCCTAGACGCTGCCTGTTGCTGAAGACTCTTTTTTTGGTGTTTTATTGCTTTGATGGGTGGACGAGCTCACAGCCCACCTGGTGTTAAGTGGTTACTGGAGCCCATGGACATCTACAACGTAAATGCGCCACCCACCTTGAGATATAAGTTCTAAGGTCTCAAGTATAGTTACAACGGCTGCCCCACCCTTCAAACCGAAACGCATTACTGCTTCACGGCAGAAATAGGCAGGGTGGTAGTACCTACCCGTGCGGACTTACAAGAGATCCTACCACCAGTAATTACGCAAATTATAATTTTGCGGGCCTAATTTTTTTTACACAAAGTTAAAAAATTCTCAAGCTTCGTTTGAAGAGGACATTTTTGTTGTCAGGTTTGTCGTAGCTCTCGATAAATCAAGCCCATTTTTGTGCCCAAGTGATATCTCATATCCGTAAAGACTTTGTCAGAGTTAGGTACTGCACTATCGTATATATTTATGTCTCTCGACATTCCTCTGTGCGTTTACTAATAATTGTTGACGGGCGCGTATTTATCTTAGTGATAGTACTTAGTGACGCTTATTTTTTAACCGACTTCAAAAAAGGAGGAGGATCTACAGAATGCGATGTGTATAGGCTCTGGGAACCACTTAACACTGAATGGGCCGTGTGCTTGTTCACTCGTCTATCCACAAAAAAAATTACCGGCGCACAGCTAGGTACCGTCTTACGTTAATACACAATAAAAAACTGTGCATACACTTGTAAAATTAACCTTAAATCACGATCCTCTTAAATAAAAGAATGTCTTCATAAAAATAATCGTAATCGTCTCGAATGTTGCGAGATATAACAAAAAATGTATGGTCTTTATGACGGAGACTCCAGTTAATTGAATACTGAGCCCTTACCATTGTTGGCAAGCTAGTTTATTTCTGACACGGCTTCTCGTGTGAGACGCTAAGTTTGGTATAGGTACTTAATGTACTCACGCATTTGTCGAAACGCCCTAGACACGTCCTTACGGATACATCAGATCCAATAACTATTGCATTAGACTTCTTCAGCTCTAGCACTAGGAGCAGGTTTGAGTAGTCGTGGCCTAAAGGATAAGACGTCCGGAGCATTCGTGTTGAGCGATGCACCGGTGTTCGAATCCCGCAGGCGGGTACCAATTTTGCTAATGAAATACGTACTCAACAAATGTTCGCGATTGATTTCCACGGTGAAGGAATAACATCGTGTAATAAAAATCAAACCCGCAAAATTATAATTTGCGTAATTACTGGTGATAGGACCTCTTCTGAGTCCGCGCGGGTAGGTACCACCACTCTGCTTATTTTTGCCGTGAAGCAGTAATGCGTTTCCGTTTGAAGGGCGGGGTAGCCGTTGTAACTATACTGAGACCTTAGAACTGATATCTTAAGGTGGATCGCGCATTTACGTCGTAGATGTCTATGGGCTCCAGTAACCACTTAACACCAGGTGGGCTGTGAGCTCGTTCACCCATATAAGCGATAAAAAAAAGTTTCGGAACTCTGGTAGCCGTACTCGTCGAACTCGGCAAAGAGATCGACGTGCAACCTAACTCATACATCAGGCCGTTGAATTTCTCGTCGGATCTTCTCAGCGGGTTGCGATTCCGAGCCGGTAGTAGACGCATTCGCGAAGCAGCTGTTCTTGAGCTGTTAAGTTTCTTTCGGAGGCACTCGAACAGTTAGCAAATCCCATCCCTCCTGGCTGAGCCTTTGCTCGCCCACCTGACTTGGCGAAACTAGAAAGTCGACCGAGTCACCAATAAGCCTTCTTTCATAAAAAAAATGTCGTAACAATTTTATATTCACGAAACGTACGTTCTTAAATGCGAACGAGATTCAGTTTAGCTTAAACTTTAAGATAAACTCAATTTCCGAGCCCCATCCCATTTGCTCAGCTCATCGAATAAAGGATACGTTTGAATTCAATCCTTGAAGTTTTAATAAAAAACAAAACTAAATAATTTTTATGTTTTTTTTTTCCGAATACACACAGTACTGCAATATACACTGCAGAATACATAGAATAGAAATAATTGGTAGAATATATAAAGAAAACCTGCCGATCGTTTACAATACTCAAGTTACAATACTCATAATTGATTATAAGTTGCACTTAAATTTAATTTATTATTAAGTAATGTATTAAGTAAGTAAAAACAGCAATAAAGGCTTACTATTATATTATTAACCTTAGCTTTTTATAGCCTACATACATATGCTAACACAGTTTTGTAAACATTTCGACGCTTGAAAGGCAAACGTGACTAAGCGACAATGCGTGAACTTTACAGTAGACTAATTTAAAATTGAAATACCTGACAAAAAAATATTTTAACGAATCTAGTTGTAGGATTGAAATGATTTTAATATACCTAGAAATATATATTTTTTGCGCATCGAATATGGTTATTGCCTATCATTTATGTACAAAGCAGTTATTGTCGCTTAGTCACGTTTGCCTTTTAAGCGTCGATCTATTTATAACACATTGAAATCAAAATTTTCCTATTGCTTTGGTAACCTAATGATCGCAAAAGGAGCGGAATGTAACTCACTTATACGAGTATGTATAAAAGGAAAAGCACTTCAAAGGGTGTTATTATCATGCAAGAAGGAGCAAAAATGACAAGCTCTTTTCCATTTAAAATCCTAGAAGTATAAACTAATTTAAATATAAATGTTTTGCAGCTTGCTTGTCTTATTATTATCCTGAAATAATTATAAAAATGAGAAGCGTTCGTTCCATTTAAAATCCTAGAAATATAAATTAAATTTAAATATTAAGGTTTTGAAGCTTGTTTATGCTATAATTATCCTGAAACTAGTGACCCGCCCTCGCTTCGCTTCGGAAACTGTAATTTATTATTGATTTTTCCACGATTTAATGGATATTATTATACATATAAACCTTCCTCTTCAATCACTCTATCTATTATAAAAAACCGCATCAAAATCCGTTGCGTAGTTTTAAAGATTTAAGCATACATAGGGACAGACAGATATAGGGACAGAGAAAGCGACTTTGTTTTATACTATGTAGTGATAATTATAAAAATAAGAAGCGTTTTTTCATTTTAAATTCTAGAAGTATAAACTAATTTAAATATTAATGTTTTAAAGCTTACTGATGCTATAATTATCCTGAAATATTAATAAAAATGACAAGCTCTTTTCTATTTAAAATTCTAGAAGTATAAACTAATTTAAATATAAATGTTTTACAGCTTGCTTATGTTATAATTATCCTGAAATAAAAATAAAAATGACAAACTCTTTTCTATTTAAAATTCTAGAAGTATAAACTAATTTAAATATAAATGTTTTACAGCTTGCTTATATTATAATTATCCTGAAATAATAATAAAAATGACAAGCTCTTTTCTATTTAAAATCCTAGAAGTATAAACTAATTTAAATATTAATGTTTTGAAGCTTATTGATGTTATAATTATCCTGAAATAATAATAGAAAAGTGTAAATCTAAATTCAGGAAAAGTGAGTTTCTAAAACTGCATTAATGAACAATGGTAGTCGCCCCCCGCGTGAGCATTAGTCCGGAAAGTTAAAACGTGAAGCTTCTCGTCCCTCCCACTCGCCGCCCTCGCCGGCGATTCCCTCAGACCCGAAAATTTGCACAATTCAATTAAACGCCGCTTTTGTTAACGGTTTTTAAACCAAACGTTGAGTATCTTGTTTTATAATTAAAAGAAAGGCAGACAGCGTTTTTTCACAGTTGGCAATGAGATTAAGCAGTCATATGGCACATTTTCTATTTAAATAGCTGATTACAATTTCAACATCTTATATAATATCTACTGCCACGGTGAAGAAATTACATCGTGTAATAAAAATGAAATCCGCAAAATTATGATTTGCGTAATTACTGGTGGTAAGACCACTTGTAAGTCCGCGCGGATAGGTATCACCACCCCGCCTATTTCTGCCGTGAAGCATTAATGCGTTTCGGTTTGAGGGGGGGGGGGGGTGTCAGCCGTTGTAACTATACTGAGAACTTAGAACTTATATCTAAACGTGGGTAGCGCATTTACGTTGTAGATGTCTATGGGCTCCAGTAACCACTGAACACCAGGTGGGCTGGGAGCTCGTCCACCCAACTAAGCAATAAAAAATACCGCACAAATAGTATTTCCGAATCTTATACCTTTAAACGAGCAATTCTTGTATATATATAATCTGAATCTCGGAAACGGCTCCAAAGGATTTTCATAAAATTTAGTATACAGAGGATTTCGGGGGCGATAAATCGATCTAGCTACGATTTATTTTCAGAAAATGTTGTTTTATTCGTTTTTCAACTTTATCGATAATCAACTTTATGACTCTTCCCGACATCTATTGGCGAATAATAATACTATTTTTACTCCTTTAAAGGCATAACAAGATGGCGTTATAAAAAAAAAAACGAGCAAAGCTCGGTCATCATCTATAATATTATAGTGACGAAAAAACTTGGCCGCCTTTACGTAACAAATCAGCGTTCCAGCTCTTGGAAAATCTCATCATATTTACAAGGGAGACTTAACGTTCGGAACGGTTCGGGTATTAGTCGAGGCCTCGGAGTCGGAGTCCCTGTAATCGGTTTATCGTAACTAATGTTATTTGACGGTTCATCGGTTTATTCGCATTATACAAGTCTTACTGTAAACAAATACTCAACTTATTTACTAAAAAAACTAGAGTGGAAGTTAGCGATCGATTGCTATAGCGAAACGATGGGAAAATAGTGATTAAGAAAATGGACAAGTCTCTATGATTTTTTTTATTGCTTAGATGTGTGGACGAGCTCACAGCCCACCTGGTGTTAAGTGGTTATTGGAGCCCATAGACATGTACAACGTAAATGCGCCACACACCTTCAGATATCAGTTGTAAGGTCTCAGTATAGTTACAACGGCTGCCCCACCCTTCAAACTGAAACGCATTACTGCTTCACGGCAGAAACAGGAGGGGCGGTGGACTCACAAGAGGTCCTACCACCAGTAATTACGCAAATTATAATTTTGCGGGTTTGATTTTTATTACACGATGTTATTCCTTCACCGTGGAAGTCAATCGTGAAAATTTGTTAAGTACGTATTACATTAGAGAAATTGGTACCCTCCTGCGGGATTCGAACACCGGTGCATCGCTAGATACGAATGCACCGGACGTCTTATCCTTTAGGCCATGAAGACTTGTTATGACTAGTTATGACGTCATTTGTGGCTAATCGTGTCTATGAATCAAACACCAGTCTTACTCCGACGTCTTACCCTTTACGCCACGATGACTTCAAAATTGCTAAGCACTCTAATCGCTTTGCTAAAGTTACTTTTGATAATATTCTCATATTAGCATCGTTAAAATAGATTTCTTGTTTAAGAGAGGGAGAGAAAGAGAGAGTATGCTTTGTTGTACGCCAAAAAAAAATGCAAAATATTTAATACAAAAAGTATATACATAATATACACATACACATACAAAATATACATTTATACATATTATGAGCCATGCATTATTAATTTGACTTCTATAGACATAAAAAAATATGAGTTAGGTTAAATACGCGCCCGTCAACAATGAATTGAAAACACACAGAGAAATGTCGAGAGAGATAAACATAATTATGATAGTACAGTAGGTACCTACTATCTAACTTAGACAAAGTCTTTACGGATATCAGATATCACTAAATTAACGATATTTATATTTAACTGAGATAAGTTAATAAGCTCACTTTTTTTTCCTACCTAAGCTGATAGTCTAGAGAGACCATATCAGCGTAACCTTAACTAGTAGGTGAGTTCAAACTAAGCAAAAAAAAAAAAAAACAAAAAAAAAAAAAGGTGAGCTCACGGGGCTCAAACCTGACGATGTTGCTAACTCGAACCCTAGCAAGAGCAGTGCTTCGCAGAATCTACTACCGGATCGGAAACGCGACCCACTAAGGAGATCCGGCGAGAAACTCAGTGGGCTGTGTCTATAGGTTAATTTACTCGCCGAGCCCTTCGTCGCAAGCGACCGGTTCGGCGAGGACGGTGACCGGGAAGACAACACGATATCTTGCCTCTAACATCACGAGTTATATCTAGTATTTTATTTATAGCGTCCGTTGTATACGTTGTCATAACTAACGCGTTATACATTGCGATAGTTGCTCAACCCTATCAATGTGCAGTGGGTCTTATCGTCCACTCCTGCACAACTGCACACGATACGCAATGTCCATTTATAATACATAATTCACTAGACCGAGCATCTAGCTAAGCGAAACGTTAATACCGCGGTTATTGTAAAGCTGACAATGCTATTAAACGGATATTTAATAGCGTTCGTCGGAGATTTGTCGAAAATTTTCATGTTTGCTTTTAATACAATTGTGTTCAGTTTATCTGTTAGGATTACCGGCGGGGATTACGTTGGGACGCTGGCGGTCGCTCAAATTGAATTGTAATATGTTGCCATTATTAATAACTTCGGAGGGACGTAGGGTTGAAAATATTTATCAAGATATCTTTATTTCGATTTCATGGGATACCATAGATGAAAGACTTATTTGATTTGCAGCATTGCGCACATGAGTGGTGTATTTAAATTAAATTAATGACTTCATCTAGGCTTTATTAGTTAGTTTTTTCTTTCAGCAATAATAATAATAGTCTATGTCGTAATAATATAGTTATGATTTAATATTGAATTTCAACACTTGAAACAACATTTTTGTAATTCTTTGGATTTTTAGTCAATTAACAATAAATAACTAACTGGTTGTGAAAGAATTTATTTTCAGACTAGCTTTTGCCCGCGACTTCATCCGCGTGGAATAGTTACTTTGGCATAATGCTAAATTTTACCAGCCTCTTCATTGGTGGTCATTCATTCTTTATTGGTGCTCCACTTGTATTTAAGCGTGATGTTATATAGCCTATAGCCTTTCTCAATAAATGAGCTATCTGACACTGAAAGAATTTTTCAAATCGTACCAGTAGCTCCTGAGATTAGTGCGTTCAAACAAACAAACTCTTCGGTTTTATAATATTAGTACAGATGTAAAGTTGATTCAAATGATTCGTATCTATAGTCGAAATTAATTATATTATGCTTTTTTTTTAACAAACACTGATTATGATCAAAACCCACTTTTGTGAATACAACCCTATCGGTACACAATCGCGCAGCGCACCGGAGCCCGCAATTTTTTTTTTACCCGCAAATTTTAACCGTCTCCGTGAGATTCCCGAATCAGCCGGATTCGTACAATAACTGCCCGCCCGGGACCGCTCCTCGATCGTTCCGGGCACAATAGCCTTTTTGTTTAACGACGTATTTCTATTGCGACACGGCGCGTGCCCGGTTTTTTCAATGGGGCCTATTCGACCCGCGCGCGCGATATAAACATAGAGATATACGTAACTGCAGTTATTGGGTTGACGTGTTCAATTCTAAATGTACTGTTGCGAGCTGGGGACTAATTATTATTGCTACTAGTGGTGGCCCCGGTATTCGAAATTCGACTATAATTAATTGCAATTATAAGTTTGATCATTATTATGGTTCTATTGTCAAAGACTTATTATACTTCTATAATCACAGATTTCGCCAAGACTTACACTATAGACTTAAATTAATCTATTCTTAGACATAATATTAATCTATTCTCAATTTGACCACAGACTTTAAGTATTAAAAAAATGTTGACCACAAACAAAGAGTTTAAGCGTGTGTGTGGGTGTCAAATACATCGTAGTGTGTGTCATTTTTTTTTATTGATTTAATGAATTTATTTGCATAATTACATTCTAGCTTTCTACATATTGTCCTCCTTCTCTATATTCTCTATAAGGGTGGGAAATATCATCCTCCGTCGACCGCGCAATTTTCGTAAAACGGGGTACAAAGTTTTTCCTTCAAGTATTAATATATAGTTAATCGCATTCATGTGTAATTTATTTAGAACTATTTTTCTCGATTATCGATAACAAGCCCATAATTTTTTCGATTATATAAATTAATGTTAAAAATCGTAGCATAGATAGGTAGATACCCTGATATATTTTTTTATGATTGAAGTATTACTGGTGGCCCGGAGGCCTTTAAAATTTCACCAGGACAGGTGGGCGAGCAAAGGCCCAGTCAGAAGGGGTGGGATTTGCTAACAACTGCCGGAGCACCTCCGAAGAAGACCTAACCACTCAAGAGGAACTGTTTCGCGAATGAATCTACTACCGGATCGGAATCGCGACCCGCTGAAAAGAACCGGCGAGAAACTCAGCGAGCTGATGCATCGGTTAGATTGCACGTCGACCTCTTCATCCAGTTCGACGAGTACGGTTACCGGGTTCCTCAGACTGATCCTAGTGTTAGAGCTGAAGGTACCTATCTAATGCAAGAGTTATTGGATCTGATGGATCCGTAAGGACGTGTCTAGGGCGATGACGGTGACTTGCTCCTGCGTGATCAGGATTCGGGGAAAACCCTGAGATTGCTGATGTCGATGCGCAATAGCGACAACTTATAACCAGTAAGCTGTATGCTCACATATCTGGAAAGATAATAGAGCTATTTTGACATTTTATAATACCGGGTAAATCCAGTTGCACACCGCTGTGACTAGCATTAATTGGATGAGCAAAATCAATTTCTTCAAGCCACAGAAGAACAATGTATCGTACATCTATGAACCTATGAAAGAAACCAACCCTGAACAGCAATTGAACCTCTTAGGAACGCATACGTTGAAGCATTATATTTTTTTTTGAATTTGGCCCTTTTGGAATGTTGTATTTTAAAGTTTGAGACAATTACAATATTACAAGTACTAGCTCTTAAAATAAACACTTGGAAAAATAAAGGAATTTTTTTAAAGTACTTTTTATAATAATAATAATTAGGAACAAATCACGCACGGTTATCCGGCCTCAAATTAGAATTTCTTTTTTTTTTCCTACCTATGCTGATAGCCTTGAGAGGCTATTTCAGCTTCACCCTAACGTTTGTAGGTGAGCTCGCGGGGCACAACCGGAGAGTTGCTAACACTGACCCTAGCAAGAGCAATGCTTCGCAGAATCTACCACCGGATCGGAAACGCGACCCACTGAGAAGATCCGGCGAGAAACTCAGTGGGCTGTGTCTATGGGCTAGTTCGCTCGTCGAACCCTTCGTCGCAAGCGACGGGTTCGACGAGGACGGTGACCGGAGAGGATTCCCTGTGCTATGCGTATCAGAGACTGACAAAAATACTTATATACATTTAAATATATACACATATAGAAAATGAATACCCAGACGAAGAACAAACAAACCTGTTCATCACACAATGTTTGCACGCTGTGGGAATCGAACCCACGACCCTCACCGCAATAGTTACGGCCGCTAACCATTGCACCATCGAGTCAGTCGTTTTAAAATACTAGGTACTCTCTTGAAAAACGGACGACTTTAACAATTAACAAAAATGAATATATTGTATTAAACATCAATCATGTTCGATCGTTCTATCGTCTCGTGACAGAAAATTTGCTTTTACGAAGTAATGAGGTTCAGTATCCGACTACTGCCTACCACTGACCTCGCATTCGTGACTTGCCTTATTTGTATAAAGTATTCCGTGGCGATTTATCATAACACAGAATAATATACAATCTAGAATGTTGAACTCTATTTGAATTTATCTATGAACTTCAGAGATACGTTACGTTTCGTCGCTTACATCATTTACGTATAATTATTCTTGAAATAAAAATTATTTGGCTGCTATATTTATTTAGTATTAAATTTATTTTTGCACTGGATGGGTAAACGAAGAATGTCTATGGACATCACAAAGTGAATACTGTCAGCCATCTTGAAACATAACAAAGAGGTCTGAATTGTACTGTGTAGCCTTCAAAAGGCGTTACTGCTTTGTGGAAATAATAAGGACGATGGTATCCCACCCTACCACCAAATATAAGTTTAAATTAAGAAACATCTTTTTTTTTTTCACGAACAATCCTAATTTTGTTCCTGGATGTTATGACGCAACACCTCCCTGTGACGTTTATCTATGATATTTAAAAATATGTATGTTTGCCGCGGTTTTTTTTATTGCTTAGATGGATGAACCAGCTCACAGCCGACCTGGTGTTAAATGATTAATGGAGCCCCATAGGCATCTATGATGTAAATGCGCCACCCACCATGAGATATAAATTCTAAGGTCTCAGTATAGATACAGCGGCTGCCCACGCTTCAAACACATTACTGCTTCACGGCAGAAATAGGTTTCTCGAAATCGCCATTTTGGAAGGGCGTTGTCTATGAGGAGGGCAGATTTGAATGGCTTAATACTATAGGTATTAACGTAGCATTTGGTAAAGCAACATTAGTAGTATCACCGGGGAGATGTTAAGTCAACAGCCGATTCTATAAGTTCGACATCTCCGACGCGTGTTAGCCGTGTAAGCGGCAAAGCGAAACAATTTAGTAAATATGAGAGAATAAGCCGTTTGTCACAATTACTGGTGCGGAATAACTAGCGCCGCCCTGCGCGTTTCTTGTTAGCTGCGCATCTCCTGACGTCTCATACATTTTTATGGGTTACACTATGTTTCGGTTTTTACCTATGATTTTGGGAATAGCATAAATTAGGTATTTAACTATGACGTTGCTGTTTTACAATACTGGCCATTTGAAACGTAATTTATGTGTGGCTGGCAATAAATTATAAATTCAAACGATTTGTTTTTGAAAAATATTTATTAAAAATATATTTTTTAAATTCAGTCATTAGACCTATATGTTAAGCGCAAAGTCCGAAAATAAGCATTCAATACAAAAAAAACCCTTGGATATTACCATATACAATAATAGATTGTTCATGAACAAATTTTATTGTAGATATATTTAATACACCCAATTAATATTAACAGCACAATAATTATGACACACAATAGCTGTTATGGAACATCACATCTTTTAGTAACGATAAGTATTTTCTGCGCTTTCCGCGGGTCATAGATATAAATCAAACTATATTTACAGCTTAATATCGCGGCTTACAAAAAAAACATAAGTTCGTACGTGCAATCTGCTCTGTTAGTAGATGTTGCATAAAGAATGAATCTTTCATCATTTTCACCTTTGTACTGCATGTAAGCTAAGCACATTTGAGAAACAAGAAACTAAACAAGCACGGGAGTCCCCATCATAGATAATACACATAAATGGATGTCATTTTAAATTTCAGTGTTACAAGTGCTAAATTTCGAAAGACGTTCCGGTTCACACAACTTTTAAATTATGTATGTATGTGTGTAATATATTTATTCATAAAAAGTTACACATTCATTTAAATCATGCCCCGCAAAACTGCTTACGCAGTTTGGCTGCAGGTAACTCGCTTTATATAAACATAGCTTAGGTAGTAGGACCACTTGTGAGTCCGCGCGGGTAGGTACCACCGCCCTGCCTATTTCTGCCGTGAAGCAGTAACGCGTTTCGGTTTGAAGGGTGGGGCAGCCGTGGTAACTATACTGAGACCTTAGAACTTGTATCTCAAGGTGGGTGGCGCGTCTACGTTGTAGATGTCTATGGGCTCCAGTAACCACTTAACACCAGGTGGGCTGTGAGCTCGTCCACCAATCTAAGCAATAAAAAATAAAAAATAATTAAATTAGGTTATATTAATACAATTAATTTACGTAAATGGTTACAACGTATTTAACAAGTGTTTTATTAATAAACCTTTTAAATTTAGCAAGTGTAGGCTCACGTCTTATGTCCTCGGGTAAACTATTGAGTAAGTATGGAGCTCGTTTTTTTAACATTCTATCTCCATAGTAATTTTGTACCATGTGTATTTCAAATTTACCTTTAAAATTTTATAAAAACACACATTATGACAGATGACACGCGATTGAATTTAATGAATTTAAAAAAACAGCAATAATCTTACATTTATCTTCATCATCAGCCTGTATCTCTCCACTGCTGGATGTAGGCCTCTCCCATAGTCCGCCACAATGAACGATCCTCCGCCTTCCGCATCCAATCTCTCCCAGCATATCGCCGCAAGTCATCGGTCCACCGGGCAGGGGGACGCCCAACGCTGCGCTTACCGGTACCTGGTCTTCAGTCCAGAACGAGTCTGCTCCATCGGCCATCGGTTCTGCGACACGTATGTCCGGCCCATTGCCATTTCAGCTTGCTAATCTTTAGGGCTATGTCGGTTAGTTCGGTTCTTTGACGAATTTCATCATTTCTGACTCGATCCATCAAAGAAAATCTTACATTGTACATTATAAATTTATTCCTCGAAAATATCTATCTGAGCAATAACGGTTAGAATTTTTTTAATAATAATTGTCTAAAATAATAATCTTTAATTTTAGCTGGGTAAAATTTCTTTCCATTGTGAATTGCAATAATAAATAAATATTTACTAACAATCACGCCACGTTAACTGGTCCCGCGGTAAGTTCGTAAAGAGCTTGTGTTAGAGGTACCAGATAACGGAAATAAATGTAATATTTTTATTATACACATACATTATTATATTTAATATACATCCATAACCCTGGAAAAGGCATTTTTATATTTAACATACAAATATCTTCCCTTGGCGGGATTCGAACCCGCGACCCCCTTGTGTAGTGACCATGTCACTTACCACTACACCAGACGGCCGTTAAATACTCTCGATATGCAACATATTAAGTTCTGTGTGTCAAGCGAAAACTTCCCCTAGTTAGAAAGTTCGTTCAGTTATTTATTAACTTATTAAATAAATAACCAAATAATAAATGAGTGAAATGTAAAAATAATTAAATTATGTGGTGTGGTGGGACACCAGGTAGGAACGAAGTTCCTTCGGCTAATGTACCTAGTCAGGTCATAAATTCTGTAACATGTTTAATGTAAAATAATTGAAACAAGTTTATTCATTATGTAACCATTCATATACCAAAATGAACTTAATAAAACGTAGATTCTTATGACACTAAAGTTTATTCAAAATGACCTCCATGATTTTGAATACAGGCCTTCAATCTGCGCGGCCAGTCGTCTATCGCAGCACGAACGAGGTCCATGTCAATATCGGCGGCTGCCTTAATCAAGGATGTCTTGAGTGACTCCAAATTGGGATGAGGCTTTGAGCACGCCTTTTCCTCCAAGTGTTGCAATATCTTGTAATCTAACGGATTCAAATCTGGACTGAAGGAGGGCCAGTCTTCGTGCCGGATGAAGTCGATTTCACGCGCCGCCAGCCAGTCTTGTGTGCTCTTCGCTCTATGAGCTGGCGCCGAATCTTGTTGGAATACCTAGTGCCTGCTATTGAACATGGTATGAGAAACAGGTTCCACGAGGTTCGTCAGGACTGTATTTTGATACACAACTGCATTCATTTTTACACCTTTCTCACAAAAATGTACCTCTGTTAAGCCCCAATAAGAAACTCCCAACCATACCATGAGCGAGGATGGAAAATGACCTCGTTGGACACACGGAATACGGTTGCTCGCTTCTTCACTACTGTGTGCGTACACCTTATCATTTTGTTTGTTGTAGCTCTCTTCTGCGGTAAAAATTTTTTCATCCGAAAAAAGAATTTCCCGATATTTTTTTCCCGCGTACCGCTTCAACAAAGCGCGGCATCTCTTCAGTCTCAGGTCCATTAGACGAGCATTCAAACGATGTCCTGTTTTTCTTCGATATGCCCGAAGCCCTAAGTCTTCATTTAACACCCTTTTCACCGTGGTTCTGCTTAACCCCATCTGAAGGGCCAACAGTTTCTGCTTACGTTTGGGATTTCTTTGAATTCGCGCCTTCACAGCTTTTATCACTGCTGGAGTCCTAACAGACCGAGGGCGACCACTTCTTGACCTGTCATCTACACTAGAGTCTTCATTGTATCGTTTGATGGTACGATAAACCAATCTTTTGGTTATATTCAAATTTTTCAGTATGTTAAAAATTTGAAATGGCGAGTAACCGCAACGATGCAACGCAATAACTGCAACACGGTCTTCTTTAAGCGTCCACTCCATATTTAAAAATGAGTAAAATTCTAAAAGTATACATTTTTATTTTCATGAACAATTCGAAATTCGAATTCAATAAACTTTCTTGTGGCCAGCATTCTAAAAGAAAAGTTTTTACTGTGTGACAATACTTATGACCTGACTAGTTATAATCGACACAAATTGCAAAAAAAATCGTGCTCAATTTTATGTAGGTTTTCTTGATTTTTCTCTTAAATTTTGCTGATTAGTTTTTATTTAAGTACAAGAAAGTATTTAGGAAATTCAGTATTTTAGGAAATAATAAATTACTTAAAATAAAAAAACATCGTAATTCAAATTATCAACTAAAATAACAAAATATGTCTCTTTATTTTTGTTTGACAACATAAAATTACATAGAAATAGAAAAATAGAAATAATAATAGAAAGAGAATGGATGAGAGAACGAAAAGAAAGAGGGAGAAAGAGAAAGGTATTATACACTACTCGCTTGTGTATGCGACTGTCGCGCCTGCGCACGTCTCATTTAACGGCTTTATTCCACGCACTTTTTTCCACGGATTTTTTCTTACGGCTTTACTATCACATTTTTTTCAGTTCGGTCGCGCAGCAAAATCCCTATCCCCTCCAAGCCTGCCGTAAGGAACTTCGTTCCAATAATAAATAAATAACAAATTACTTATTTTTTTCGAACACACAATCACAAAATAATGGACAATACGCTTTTTTTTAACGTTACGTGAGTAGGTTTATTATTATTATTATTATTCGAGGTAGTGTTGCTTAAATATCGATTGTCGGAGATTCCGATAGTATCGATCGTTTTTTCAAAACAATCGATACTATCGATATTTAATCGATAGTTTTCGAGACTTCTAAAGGTATAAAATGAAACACAATTTTGTATACTTTTGTACTAACTATTGAACAGTACACATTTAATGAATAAAATTTAAAACATATTTAAATTTTGATTGAAAAAAATTTATGTATTCAAATTATTTTCCTTCAGCCGATTTCTTTTTTCATTCATAATGAGCCCTGCTTTGGAAAATATTCATTCTGAAGGACACCCCAAATTTTTTTTGGCATCATTACATAACTCGATTTTCCCAATATTTTAAAGAACAAGCATGTTTATCAATCGTGGGCTTTTCTAAATATTGACGAACATCAATTATTGATTCAACGACTGGTGCTGTACGCCGTACCTGATTAGGCAAAAAAAGCAAATCATCGCCGCAGGCAACACCGACCTTACTATTTTCACTGGGTCGCTGGGATTTCCCTCAGTAGAGATATCAATACGTTCTACGGTTTAGGTGCTTTAATATAAAAAAAAACACAGTGACGTGGAGGAATTCTACAACGCATCTTTTTTTCTATTTTTGATTGTGTAAAAATGCTAAGGACGATAAAAACAAAAAACAACGATTAATCGATACCATTCTCAGACTATCGATAGTTTCGATAGTTGAAACACTATCGATTAATCGATTGACTATCGATTTTTAAGCAACACTAGTTCGGGGAATTACCTACTGGTTTCGCGGTAAGAGTATGTTTAAATGGTCTGTGCTTATGTAGTAATGATGTGAACCCGAGGCGCTTGGTGTTCGGACGAAATGACTCCAGTCTCCAATTTGAAACGTCAAACAGAAAAGGATGGAACGATCGTGACATTAATATTGTGAATAATTGTGATGCACATTGCACACTTCGACGACTCGCATGTCGACTTAGCAGACGTGTCTTGTTATAGTGAAGACAATTAAATATATTTATTTGGTGTGTTCAACAGACTACAGAGGTTCGTTTTTAAGTTGTGTTAATCTAAATACGCATGTATTATTATTATACTTTGTACCGTATTTTATGCATTTTTTTTTCATCTGGTGAACCATTGCTTTGTCACGTAGAAGTCTTTATTACGGAATTCTAAAAATCGTCCGTCGGCTTCTCCTTTTCACTACATAAAAATCGTCAAGTTATTGTCGCAATGCTAAATTCTATAATTTAACTACTCGTATTTATGTTAAAGTCTGGTATCGCTCCACTACTAACTGTGTTTACACCGATAACAACATAAACACTAAGTAATACTTTTGTATAGAGGACTCGATTAAAAGCATGACGCATCATTTGGTTAAAGCAAGCTTTGTTTTTGTTTTAAATTCAAGTTATTAATAGCTTGTTCATTGAGCTTCGATTTCCAATATTGTTTTAATTATAAACATAAACACAAAGAAAAGAAATATTAATGAAAATTGAATAAAATAAATTGGAAATAAAATTGAAATAAAGAGTGAGTACCTTTATTGACATAGCGGTTGACGTGACGATAAATTCTTCACTAATCCATAGTCATTCCATTGTCAGGAATTATCAACTTTTATCAAACAGCAATGGGAGATACTAATTCGAAAGTAATATTATGATGAGTTATAAGGTCTCAGTTTTTACAATACAACGGTTGCCCCTTTGATTATATACACGTCGGTTGCCCCACCTTTCAAACCGAAACGTTTTACTACTTCACGGCTGAAATAGGCAGTAACCAATCGGTAAAGACCATTGTTTTATTAGCTTACTTTCATGTTTAAAGCGGAAGAGTTTGTTTGTTTGAACGCGCTTATCTCAGGAACTACTAGTCAGATTTGAAAAATTCTTTCAGCGTTAGATAGCCCATTTATTGAGGAACCTACCTAGTCAGGTCACAAATTCTGTCACATGTTTAATGTAAAATAATTGAAACAAGTTTATTCATTATGTAACCATTCATATACCAAAATGAACTTAACAAAACATAGATTCTTATGACACTAAAGTTTATTCAAAATGACCTCCGTGTTTTGAATACAGGCCTTCAATCTGCGCGGCCAGTCGTCTATCGCAGCACGAACGAGGTCCATGTCAATATCGGCGGCTGCCTTAATCAAGGATGTCTTGAGTGACTCCAAATTGGGATGAGGCTTTGAGCACGCCTTTTCCTCCAAGTGTTGCCATATCTTGTAATCTAACGGATTCAAATCTGGACTGGAGGAGGGCCAGTCTTCGTGCCGGATGAAGTCGATTTCACGCGCCGCCAGCCAGTCTTGTGTGCTCTTCGCTCTATGAGCTGGCGCCGAATCTTGTTGGAATACCCAGTGCCTGTTATTGAACATGGTATGAGAAACAGGTTCCACAAGGTTCGTCAGGACTGTATTTTGATACACAACTGCATTCGTTTTTACACCTTTCTCACAAAAATGTACCTCTGTTAAGCCCCAATAAGAAACTCCCAACCATACCATGAGCGAGGATGGAAAATGACCTCGTTAGACACGCGGAATACGGTTGTTCGCTTCTTCACTACTGTGTGCGTCACCTTATCATTTTGTTTGTTGTAGCTCTCTTCTACGGTAAAAATTTTTTCATCCGAAAAAATAATTTCCCGATATTTTTTTCCCGCGTACCGCTTCAACAAAGCGCGGCATCTCTTCAGTCTCAGGTCCATTAGACGAGCCTTCAAACGATGTCCTGTTTTTCTTCGATATACCCGAAGCTCTAAGTCTTCATTTAACACCCTTTTCACCGTGGTTCTGCTTAACCCCATCTGAAGGGCCAACAGTTTCTGCTTACCTTTGGGATTTCTTTGAATTCGCGCCTTCAGAGCTTTTATCACTGCTGGAGTCCTAACAGACTGAGGGCGACCACTTCTTGACCTGTCATCTACACTAGAGTCTTCATTGTATCGTTTGATGGTACGATAAACGAATCTTTTGGTTATATTCAAATTTTTCAGTACGTTAAAAATTTGAATTGGCGCGTAACCGCAACGATGCAACGAAATAAGTGCAACACGGTCTTCTTTAAGCGTCCACTCTATATTTTAAAATGAGTAAAATTTCTAAAAGTATACATTTTTATTTTCATGAACAATTCGAAATTCGAATTCAATAAACTTTTTTGTGGCCAGCATTCTAAAAGAAAAGTTTTTACTGTGTGACAATACTTATGACCTGACTAGTTATAGGTTATATAACATCACGCTAAGACTAATACAAGCGGAGCGCCAATAATGTTTCAAAATCGGGATTTTTTCCCTTTTCAGAGCTTCCGCTGCGTGCGCTGCAGAAACGGTTAAAGTTTCGCTAAAATAATGTATGACATAATTGTTCCCCTTTAAAAGATCTAACTAAAATTCCGCGACAGCATGTCTATATGTTAAGGTTGGCTCACTTATAACGTTTTTATGATAACTAAATTTGTTCTAAAATAAAGCATTATTTGTGAACTATTCCACGCGGACGAAGTCGCGGGAAAAAGCTATTCATTATATTTGGGCTATATTTTATTACTTTAGTATTAAAATTATAGGCTTATTTAAATAACAGTCGCCACAACAGAGCGATTAGTTGTTATCGCCATGTCATTACAGCACACTAAACGACCCTTATTGTTTAATTAGAAATAGAACATTATTATTTAAGGACTAATATATAAATATTCATTTAACCGTTCACTTAACCCGCAAATTTATAATTACCGTAATTACTGGTGGTAGGACCTCTTGTGAGTCCGCACGGGCAGGTACCACCACTCTGCCTATGTTTGCCGTGAAGCAGTAATACGTTTCGATTAGAAGGGTGGAGCAGCCGTTGTAACTATACTTGACACCTTAGTACTTATATCTCAGGGTGGGTGGCACATTTACGTCGTAGATGTCTATGGGCTCCAGTAACCATTTAACATCAGGTGGGTGGGTAGTACGCATATAACGGTAGGCAGTGGCTTGGCTCTGCCCCTGGCATTGTTGAAGTCCATGGGCGACGATAACCACTCACCATCAGGTGCCTACAAGAGCAATAAAATAAAATACAAAACTTTTTACATTATAAACAAAAACCATTTTCAGCCGGACAAAAATGGAGACATTCAAATTTTCGAATGATAAAAAACATGTCACCGAAGCTGTATTTAACGGGTCAGTGTTCTATGAAGTTTACAAATACGCTGATTTCCTGAAGGAGAAAGAAAATGTTGCTATAATATTGGCCAAGGCCTACGATTTGAGGCAACGATTGAAGGAAATCAAGCCGGGGCAGTGCATCAAAGTACAAGATATGTACATCATTCCAGAGTAAGTTAAACAGCTTGTTAATTTTAATTTTTTTTACTGGTGGTAGAACCTCTTGTGAGTCCGCACGGGTAGGTACCAGCAGCCTGCATATTTCTACCGTGAAGAAGTAATGCGTTTCGGTTTTAAGGGTGGGGCAGCCGTTGTAACTATACTTGAGACCTTACAACTTATATCTCAAGGTGGGTGGCACATTTACGTCGTAGATGTCTATGGGCTACAGTAACTACTTAACATCAGGTGGACTATGAGCTCGTCCACCCATCTAAGCAATAAAAAAAAAAATTTAGCAGGCGGAGGACACCCACAACTTTAACTTCAAGTTTCACAAATTTCACAGCACGCCCCATTAAACATATAACGTATATATTTTTCATGTGTTAGACTGTTAGTTCTTATCATCAGACAGTAAAGAAAAGAAAATACTATGTAATTCGTTTCTGTATTATTTTTATATTAATACGTGAAGCCAAAACTTTGTACCCCTTTTTACGAAAATTGCGCGGACGGAGGAGTAGGAACCCACACTTTTTTTTTTAGTGCCCTTGTAGGCAGACGAGCATACGGCCCACCTGATGGTGAGTGGTTACCGTCGCCCTTGGACTTCAGCAATGTCAGGGGCAGAGCCAAGCCGCTGCCTACCGCTTAATACTCTCCACAAGCCTCGTTTGAAGAAGGATATAGAGAAGGAGTGCAAAATGTTAATATTTTTTTTTAATTATGCATAAATAATACATTAAATCAATAAACAAAAACATTACACACACTACCATGTATTTGACACAACACATGATATAAATATATTCTTTGTATATTGTCAATTGAGGGTCAATTGTCAAACTATTGTTAATAATTAAAGTCTGTGGTCAAATTGAGAATAGATTAATATTGTTTGTCTTTAATGTAGTTATAATAACTATAGTGTAGTTTTGTCGAAATCTGTGATTATATTATAGAAGCCTAATATGTTTGACAATAGAACTATAATAATGTTTAAACATACAACTCCAATTAATCCAAAAGACGAAATTCGACTATAATTAACTATCCAATAAATTATAGTCGATTTCGTCTACTGCGGGACCACTAGTTATAGCTAATTGTACATTTGTGGTCCTTACAATTGTGTGCAATGATCCCATAGCAACTAACAATTATATGTCATGTATGTGTTAGCGGTGATTATATTGCAATGATGCTACGTCAGTCTCGGGATTGTCGGGCTATCGATAGCACGTTAGGTTGTAATCCCAATTCCCAATATACGTTAGTCACTTAACTGAACAGGGTTATTAATTCTTGCCCGAAATAGAGACTCAACATCTATCTATCTATCTATCTATATACTATATAAAAATGAATTGCTGTTCGTTAGTCTCGCTAAAACTCGCGAAGGGCTGGACCGATTTGGCTAATTTTGGTCTTGAATTATTTGTGGAAGTCCAGAGAAGGTTTAAAAGGTACTTATATATGAAAATGCTCGGAATTAAATAAAATGTGTGCCCCGTCGAACGGATTCTTTTGTTTGTTTAAAGTTTATTTTATACAAAAGTTTAGGTCTTTTATTTATCGATTGAGGCACTACGAAGTCTGCCGGGTCAGCTAGTAATAAATACATATTTTATCTAAATTTTCAGGTTGCCGTTAATGATTAAAAAAACCGGCCCGAACGTGGCGCTCAAGCCAAGCGATTTCACAATAAATCGTTTGACGGGATTAACAGCTGCGTTCGCCTTCCAGAACCGTCGGCGCTTCCCCCAGATATTTTCAAGCGAAGCTCACGCCATCGGCCTCGAGTGGGACAACGCGGTCGAATTAAAATGTCGCGTATACTTATCCGCGGTCAGCGGCGCTGAGCACTTCCTTAAAATATTCGGGGTTTACCCTCTCGTTTGCGCTTTAAAGAAATACCAAATGAAAAAACTACCATTGGAACTCGTGATTAAAGCCGGTAAGATTAAGAACGAGAAAGGCGAACGTATGGCGTCGGTTTTGCAGAGAAATAACGCCAAGCTAAACATTGTCTGGACTATGTTCCCCGATACGGGTTCAAATAACTTGTCTGTCATTTTGATGAATGCCCCGGCCGAACTAAAGGCCTTGTTCAGAGGTTGAAATTGCGATTGATCGGTCAATCGGTCGGATCGACAAATGATCGGTTTCTTTATGACAATACACAGCCTACATTCTTATTTTATGTAACTTTCTAGAAATATAACCGTCTGCTTCTAGAAAAGAAATAGAACGTAGGTTGTAATTGATGTATTAATGTATATGACGGAGTAGGAACGTCCGTAATGTTTGTAAAAAGTGTGACGTCAGCCTTGCGACGTCACGGTCATTAATTTGTTGACGAATGACTCATGTTTGGGTTTCCGAAACAAAACTTCACGAGAACTTCACGAAAACTTCGTATATTGCACGAGAAGCATAACAACGTTACAGAGATATCCGTACAGTACAACGGCTCGGACATGAATCAATCTGTGCTAGACAGCACGGCCGTATTTATGGGGCTTCGTACCCGTGAGCGTGTTGACACGTTTTAAACACGTGAGCGTGTTTACACGTTTTTCAAACACGTGAGCGGGTTTACACGTTTTTCAAACACGTTTTAAAGTATTGAAATTACAATAAAAGGAACTGTTTAACATCAATTTCTTATCACAGAGTAATTAGTTGATGATCAGTAGGTAAATAGTCATATTTGCGCCGACACGGCCATACTGACAGGCGGTGCGCGCTCTGCACCAGCCGCCCATGTATGGTGTATCACCAGAGAGTTCTTGGAGTCCATCTGAAACAATAGAATGTCTGTTTCTGAGATTGGTATCTGTGTACCTTCTTATGTTACTTTGAAAGTAACTTATTTTGTGTAGTTTTATATTGTGACGTACACTGTGGTACTTATGTAGTGAACGTACACTGTGGTACTATGTAGTGGACGTACACTGTGGTACTTATGTAGTGGTCGCACACTGTGGTACTTATGTAGTGGACGTACACTGTGGTACTTATATAGTGGACGTACACTGTGGTACTTATGTAGTGGACGTACACTGTGGTACTTATGTAGTGGACGTACACTGTGGTACTTATGTAGTGGACGTACACTGTGGTACTTATGCAGTGGGCGTACACTGTGGTACTTATGTAGTGGACGCACACTGTGGTACTTATGTAGTGGGCGTACACTGTGGTACTCATGTGGTGGCGTACACTGTGGTACTCATGTGGTGGCGTACACTGTGGTACTCATGTGGTGGCGTACACTGTGGTACTCATGTGGTGGCGTACACTGTGGTACTCATGTGGTGGCGTACACTGTGGTACTCATGTGGTGGCGTACACTGTGGTACTCATGTGGTGGCGTACACTGTGGTACTCATGTGGTGGCGTAATTTTATTAATCAAAAATAAAAACTTATCCTTATGCCGATTGTTGATTTTGTTGTTCGCCCATCCTGGTTTGTGAAAGATGGTAGAGGTTCATCGGCTGATGCTGGTGGGTAGTCTTCTTCCGCCGATACGGTTATCTGGTCTCTAGGTTGTTGCTCAGCGGAGGCGGCATGTGATCCCACTTGGGCGGTGCGCGCTCTGCACCAGCCTCGTTGATTCTCGTAGGTTTTCTTTGATTCCCATTGATCTGCAGGAATAAAAAGTTTCTCTGAGTAGCGCATCTGTTATACTTGCGTTACTTGTAACCATGTAAGTTTGAGACTATTAATGCGATTTTATTGTAGGGTTCTCGGAGGTTTTCGTAGATTTCTCGGAGGTTCACGTAGATTTCTCGGAGGTTCTCGTAGATTTATTGAAGGTGGGATAAGAATGTGTAAGGTGTTGTTCGTTGTGTAAGGATATCATGGTCTTCAGATTAATTTTGTGGTGAAATTTTAGTAATCAAAAATAAAAACTTATCTTTTGTATTCATTGATCAGTTGATTGTTGATTCCGTCGCTCGACCATGCTGGTTTGTGAAGCAGACGGTACAGGCTTATCGGCTGATGCTGGAGGGTAGTCATTATCCGCCGATACGGTTATCTGGTCACCAGGTTGTTGCTGAGCGGAGGCGGCGTGTGATCCCGCTTCTGATGACGGAGTAGGAACGTCCGTAATGTTTGTAAAAAGTGTGACGTCAGCCTTGCGACGTCACGGTCATTAATTTGTTGACGAATGACTCATGTTTGGGTTTCCGAAACAAAACTTCACGAGAACTTCACGAAAACTTCGTATATTGCACGAGAAGCATAACAACGTTACAGAGATATCCGTACAGTACAACGGCTCGGACATGAATCAATCTGTGCTAGACAGCACGGCCGTATTTATGGGGCTTCGTACCCGTGAGCGTGTTGACACGTTTTAAACACGTGAGCGTGTTTACACGTTTTTCAAACACGTGAGCGGGTTTACACGTTTTTCAAACACGTTTTAAAGTATTGAAATTACAATAAAAGGAACTGTTTAACATCAATTTCTTATCACAGAGTAATTAGTTGATGATCAGTAGGTAAATAGTCATATTTGCGCCGACATATACATTACAATATATGTGTGTTTATCACGCAATATTCTTGTTTTACTTAATCACCTTTATTTCTCTATATCCTATATCACAGGCAAATCGGGAGAGGATAATAAGGTTCGAATTTCGCACGAGATACATTGCGCGTCCGTGACGTCTCAGCTTATTAATTTGATACTTACATTTACAAATTTCCGACCGAAAGCTGGATTCCTCCCATATAAAGTCTAATAATAGTAATTAATAACAGTTGGCGTTTCTTTGTCATTTGAGAAACGAACTTCCTACGCCCTATACAACAACATTATAAAACACTGTTCTCCAGAAAAACAATACAAATACTTTCAAAGCGTTTTATTGATTTCAAAAAAATAGCATGTAAACACGCAAATTAATACTAAAAATTATTCTATGAGAAAATACACACAATAAAACTATAACAGATGGCAAAAACATTAGCCCACATAAGAAATGATAATTATAAAATCATTAATCAGTTCAATATATTTCTTTCTATTTATTAATAAAACCCAAATCGACTAAAACACAATAATAGTATCTAAGTATCATTATTTAATAATTCTAAACGTTTAAGTATCTAATTTGTTTGTCATACGCAGTAAATACTTCACCAACTTCAAACAAACAACGTTTACAAGCTACATTACAGTATCGTGGTACAAAAGGTTCGGATTATTAGTAAGGAGACTACGTATTAGGCGTTTTTATATTAACGCAGCAAGTACATGTTGGCAATGGTTGGGTTTTATCGTAATGGATACGAAAAGCACGACCCCGATTAAATACGTAGTGGATAAAGAATATAATTTTTTTAAAGTGATTTTATGACCTGGTAACTAAGACCTTCAAGTCAGACAAAGAATATAAACATTCAAAAAGATCGCAGATTAGTTTATTAATTACATTTAAAAAAAAATACATAGATTAATTATTTGACTTCAATCACAATATAATAAACGCTGTAGTTAGATTTGGGCGGTGCTGGAGGAAAATGTTTTGTTGGACATTGAATATTCATTTGAGTTCGGGTATTAAGCGGCATTTTTCGACTTGAGGAAAAAAGCCGAATCCTTATTCATATATCGCACATACGGTGCTATAATGTCACTTATGAGATTCTTGTTAAAACTAAACTGAGTTTGAGAAAATCCATTTTTTAATAGTTATTTGTGGGATGTTTGCTTTTAATAATAACGTGTAAAGTTGTAGTTTAAATACTATCATTTTATTTCTTTAGTCGAGAAGAACTATATAATTGCATTAAGATGTTAAATTTTCCAACGCTTCTCCTGAAAATTTATAATACATAATTTGCATAAGTGAAGTTATAGCACCGTATGTGCGATATATTTCATGGCTAAGTTACGAATAATCATTTTTTTTGTAATTATAATGAAAAGTGGGGAATATGACAGAATGTTGCCAGCTTGGCTTAGGTCTTGCAAACTAATGACGTCATCATTATTTAACATCGAAACCGACACATGTCAGAAGCAATCTACCGGCAAAAAGATGAAACATATCATATATTTATATATATATATATAAAGACGGAAATGACGTGTCCACAAAAATATGTTTAACCCAATATTTCAGTACTTAAGCGTTTTAATCGAAGCTAATAAAAAAATACATCACAAAATCGTGTTTATAAAAAAAAAACCTAAAAGTTAACAAGCATCCACACCTGTTTCTAAGACTAGAGGGGACTGACGGAACGCGTTTGCTTTAGTCAGGTTATCGGTTAAATAACCTAAATAGGAATACGACAGTAAAAGCGAGTATCACTTCTTCTAGTACGAATCTTGCGTTTCGCTTTAGGGTGAGTGCACACTGTGACTGTTCGCCATCGAAATCTCAAACTTCAGGATAACAACAAAATCAAATCCTTATTTGTTATCGTACAGAATGAATACTATTTATGAAGACGCCGAAAGAAATCAGCTAATTATTCGAACAATCGATCATTGACGAAAGATCGATACTATCGCTCGATTCGAATGACATTGTACAATAGTTCTGAGTGCTTAGTGAGAGTTTTCTAACGTTCTCGATAGCGTAAAAGTTAACTCAAAGTCGTATGGAGTTGCAACGTTTGCCTATGTTTGCCGCTAGGGGCGTTATACCAAATTTAAGTAACTTTTACGCTATCGAGAACGTCAAAAAACTCGCACTAAGCACACTGGTGTAAATCACCTAAACTATAGTTGCAGACACACCAGTTCATATCTAATCTGACAACAAAGCAATTCCTCACGCAATTAACAGATAGGCGCATCGACAATCACTCACACCAACGCAAAAAGCATTGATTCGTTCTCTGCACTAAATCTACGACAGCGATTGCGGACACAGAAACGTCATACGACTAAATTAATCCAAATTATTACTAGTTAAAATGGCTGTCTGCGTGTTCGACGTTTGCGTATTTCTATCCTAGACAGTTTGGATACATTTTTGACAGTTGCACTGACATGACATTGACAGAACAGGACGTTAGCTCTGTACACCTGACAGCTGATTTGCAAATTGGCAGTATGGTATTATTAGCAAGCAACATTATTTACATTAAATTTTTTTATATATCACAAAATACGATGTAGCTGAGCTCATGTTCCTAATTGAGCTTCCTTGAGTCTAAATTTAAATTGTGACAATGTAGTTACAAAAAACAGTTTAGTCGTGTGTACGTGAGTACTTAAGTCATAATTAGAGTAATCATATAATGATTTATTTGAACGACATTTTGTTTATAGTAATCGGTTATTATATAGAAGAAAATCGATTTTATCGATACTATATCGTTTTCAAAAATCCACATTATACATAGAATATTTTAAAATATAAGAATAATTCGAAAAATAATTTCAAAAGCAACTTTAAGTGCTATTATCGACATTTTTTATAGAAATGGAAAAATATATGTATAGTATATTCATATAATTATTAATACTACAAGTGCAAATTAAACTATACATAAATATATCATTTACTGTACATACGATAATACAATCAAAATAAAACGTGAACATGATAATATAATTGTTTAAAAAAGATAATTTTAACATTCTACTATTAAACAATCCCCGGTGGTGAAAAAAAAAAGCAAATTAGCCTCAAAATTAACCTAAAAAATACACTGATGACTCCGTATGTATGTACGTAAAATGCCAGGAAACTAATCGACAAACATTTGTATATCTATATCAAGCAATGATTTTCACATAGCGTATGGGCATATTTTATTTTTAAAAAATTAAAAATAATGGCGAGCTCTTCTACAAAACTGACAGGTTAATGACTACCCCACATTTTACTGACAGCCAAATCCGATACAATCTAAAGATAGCTAGCTAGTCCTGTACCTTAACAGAAAAAAAAATGCAAAACGGCCGATTATATTATTCAAACAAAATGAAAAACTCAACCAATTGGGATGGCTTTAATACCGCCTTTTCAATCACTTATCATTTGCACATTCGGTGTACTAAGGACTGCATCATGCGAATCACACACCCTAAAACTGTTACATAAAGACTATATTCGCTTGAACTATTTGTGTCATAACCGTCGAAAGTTTTAGGCTTATAGGGATGTACGGATAGCGGTTAGTTCTCATATCTATTGCACATTCGGTTTATCGCACCAGAATCAATGAATATAAAGATTATTATCGCTCGAAGGCGATAACACCGTCGAAAGTTTATGGTTGGATAGTAGTTTGTATTATATGTCTGCGACATAAAGACTATTGTCGCTTGAAGTGAATGCATTAAGGCGTTCGTGACATTTAAGTATATGCTTTTTCGGCGGACTCAGCAGTCCCCATTGATGTTGGACATTTGTGTTATTTTATCAGCATCATACGAATCTCGTATCTATTGACTGGGAAATAAAGACTATTATCGCTTGAATTTAATACGTTAAATTCGTAGATAGCTTGACGTCACGGAACAACACAGAAGGCTGATATCATGTTGACGATTTTTTTTCTAAAAAATATATTCAGTTTACATTATAACTGACGAATATTTCCTAAATAAATTATTCCTTTTGTGAAGATTTTAATTCAAATAATCACAATTTACAGAATACAGTAGATGGCAGCCCTAGTGTTGTGGTACCGTAGAATTACTAACTGGAACAGCGACAGGCCTTCTGTATATAACTTGTGCTGTTACTCAAACATCTATTGCACATTTGGCGTATCAAAGACTGCTTCATACGAATCACATACCCATTTGCTGGGAAATAAAGACTATTATCGCTTGTATTCAATGCGTTATGACCGTCGAATGTAAGCATTGGGGTACGACATGCCTGTAGGGTAGTCTGTAGTTCTTGACGGTTCTAGCGGCCAGACACTTGAGGGTGGTGTACCGGAGCGGATTGACGATGCTGGTGAGGGTCTGCTGCGTGGATTTGAGGATCTCTTCGGGAGTTTCGCCTTCGTAGTTGACCGTGTCGATGTGGGCGCCGTGGTTTAGGAGCTCGCGGACCACGTCAGCAGGACAAGGGTTCAGCTGGAATATTCATTAAACACATAACACTTACTGCAAATACATCACCTAATCTGACAACAGGACTTACGCTAAATCTTTTTTTACTTTACGAATAATTTCCGCAAGCGGTCATGGTTTCCGGGTCGATATTGTTATTACTATGAAATTAAAATATTAATATAATGAAATATGAATATATGAACCGTGTCTTTGGTGGAGATAGTCTTCCATTACCAACAAACATTGGACGTACATGGTTTTTTTTTTATTGCTTGTGTGGGTGAACGAGCTTACAGCCCACCTGGTATTAAGTGCCCACCTTGAGATATAAGTTCTAAGGTCTAAGTATAGTTCAACGGCTACCCCACCCTTCAAATCGAAACGCATTACTGCTTCACGGCAGAAATAGGCAGGGTGGTGGTACCTACCCGTGCGGTCTCCCAAGAGGTCCTACCACCAGTGATTACGCAAATTATAATTCGAACACCGGTGCATCGCTACATACGAACGCACCGAACGTCTTATCATTTAGGCCACGACTACTTCAAAACAATAGATAGGTAGGTAGGTTGTGGCGGGTAGCCATCATACAACGCAAGATAATTGACAGATGCCTGAATTTCGCTTACGACATTTTCAAGATAAGCTTGCATATATCCGAACAACAACATTTGGACCGTCGGTCCACCGAGCAATATCACCCGTTCGGTGGAAGATCTTCCCTCCGTCGTTTAAGCATCCCCAAAAGGTAACAAAGGTCGTGTCGCACGTACCTTGCAGACGAGATGCAGAGGCGTGTTCCCGTCAGCGTCCCTGGCGTCGGGCGCAGCGCCGAGCCGCAGCATTAGCGCCACGAGCGCGCCGCAGCACGCCGCGCTCTCCCCCGCCGCCGCGCCGCCCGCAGCCCCCGCGCCACCCGCCCCGCCGCGCGCCGCCCCGCCGCGACAAGACTCCGCCGAGCACGCCACGTGCAGCGCCGACCTGCCCTGACGGACCTGAACACGAATCATTTTATTATAATAACTAGTGGTCCCGCAGTAGTAAAAATTCGACTATAATTAATTGAAATTATAAGTTTTACACTATTATGATTCTATTGTCAAAGACTTCTATAATCGGGGATTTCGCCAAGACTAACTACACTTTAGACAAGCATTAATAAAGACAAACATTTAATGTATTTATAATTTGACCACAGACTTTATATAATAAGAAAAGTTTGACAATAAACAAATAGTATGCGTGCGTGACTGTGTCAGATACATGGTAGAGTGTGCAATGAATATTTTATGCATAATTTAAAAAAATATTAACATTCTGCACTCCTTCTCTATATTCTCTTTAAGTGTGGAAAGTTTCATACTCCTCCCTTCGCGCAATTTTCGTAAAAAAGGGTACAAATTTTTTGCTTTACGTTCATATATAATTCATAAATAAATAAATGTGTCTGATATTCCAACGAAATTCATTTAGGTCTTACACTGATTATTCAAATATAACATGGTTCTACCATAAAATCTAATCGTGTGCTAATAAATATTTTAATTGAGGCCATTCTATTGATTTGTAAACTGATTTAAAAGTAACAAATAAACAATCATAACTAGTACTTATTGCAATACTGAAAATAGCTTTGAAACTGATTTAGGGATGCGGTGATGAGTGTCAACAGACGTACTGATTTTGTTTCGTCACAATTATAGCTCATCTCGTTTTCTTGTGACAAATTAGCGTTAGATTTGAACAGTTAATAGCTCTTTTTTTTCCTACCTAAGCTGATAGCCTTAGGGGCTATTGCAACGTAACCGTGGTTAGTAGGTGAGCTCACGGGGCTCAAACCTGATGACGATGCTAACACGAACCATAGCAAGAGCAGTGCTTCGCAGAATCTACCACCGGATCGGAAACGCGACCCACTGAGAAGATCCGGCGAGAAACTCAGTGAGCTGTGTCTGAGAGTTAAGTTAATAGCAACGACATTACCAAAGCGTAATTAATAATAGACCACACAACGAATAGATGACATCTTGAAGAGTTTTTACTCCACTCTTTATGTTCCCAATATTTTATTATATGAGAAAAAAATCACTTCAAAGTTAGCGTTAAAACATGTTTATATGGGACGAGTACCGGTTCAGAACTAAGTTAAATACAAAATGATTACCTTAATGTCCAATTTAACGAGTGAATAAACAGCTTTGTGTATCTTCCTAGACACATCTTCGGTGCATTCTGGTTCTTCAAGCAGTCTCGCCATCAGAGCGGCCAAGTGCAAACATATGACCAGCACCCTTTGAAGAGTGGTCAGCGTCTGTTCCCTATCGATGCTGAGTTTCGAGTCCAACAATTCCATTCCCCTGTTTATTTCGGACAGCGCCTTCCTGAAGACCGGGTCTATGTCCTCGAATGTTACAGGAGGGATGATGCGACCTGAAGAGAATACAGATCTGATCTTATGGAGAACTAGTGACCCGCCCTCGCTTCGCTTCGGAAACATTAAATTTTATAATTGATAGCTGAGTAACGCGATGTTATCCTCGTCAAAATCGGTCCAGCCGTTCCAGAGATTAACCGGAACAAACAGACAAACAGACAGACAAAAATTGTAGGAAATGTTATTTTGGTGTATGTACCGTATATACATATATTCATATGGATGTAGTAAAAAGCGGTTATTTCAATATTACAAACAGACCCTATCTAATTACCGTCTATACTATATAATATTTATATTCAGCGACTAGAAAGAGTCCAAAAAAAGTTTTTTAAGCATCTTTTATACCATTGTCGTCGCTTTAACTCTCCAGAACCGACAGAATTTGTCTCTCTAGTCGATCGCAGGCTACTGAGGGATCAAATGTTTTTATATAAAATAATAAATAACGAGATTGATTCTAGCTATCTTCTTTCCAAAATTTCATTTAAATGTAGTCGTATTTCCGCGCGTTCTAAACAGACCTTCCACATGTCCACGGCTCGAACGAAATATGCTTCTAACTCTTTTGTCCGTAGATCTTGTAGGTTGTATGATGCTAAGTTCTCTAATGCTGACATCTTTTGCTTGTCACTTGTAGCATATAGAAAAGCTGTTTTGCAGTGTTTATAGGGTGATTTGGCCCGATAAGTGTTGTAGTTTTATAGTGTAAGTTAATGTATAAAATGATATGTGTGTATTGTATTGCTTTTGTTTTTTTGTAATTTAAATTTCTAAATTTCTCTTCTTGTTCACTGTCTACTTATATGTGATTTTGATTGTGGAAACATATTTGGTTATTGTTGTAGCTATATTTTTTTTAAATATTGTATGTTTGTATTGTACTGTTTATTTCCCAAATAAATAAATAAATAAATACAGATAAAAAAAAAAGTGATAGCCAGTCGTAATGATGTACAGATTTACAGTACCTCTGAGCGGAGGCCGGGCTCGTTCAGCCAGCATGTAGGAGAAGAGCTCCGCGAAGCTGTAGAGGCTGGACTGCGTGAGCGGCGACAGCGGCGGCAGCACGGCCCGCTGCATGTCGAGCGCGTGGTGCCACAGCTGGCGGCAGCGCGCGAAGCGGCCCGCGTCCGCGTACACGGCGCCGCGGTACCGCACGTAGTACGACGTGTCCGGGTGCGCGGGCCCTGAACGCCAAAACTTTATTATCGCTTCGTTTCTTTTTTTTTATTGCTTAAATGGGTAGACGAGCTCAAAGCCCACCTGGTGTTAAGTGGTTACTGGAGCCCATAGACGTCTACAACGTAAATGCGCCACCCACCTTGAGATATAAGTTCTAAGATCTCAAGTATAGTTACAACGGCTGCCCCACCCTTCAAACCGAAACGCATTACTGCTTCACGGCAAAAATAGGCAGGGTGGTGGTACCCACTCGCGCGGACTCACAAGAGGTCCTACCACCAGTAAAATTAATACGCTTTTATTAGCTTCAGACGTATTAGTTAGTATGTAATGGAATCTTTGAACATGATTTTGACACCCCTTCAAAACGTCGGATTAACTCAAAATTTGGTATACTTATTAAGCACCGATGACAATTCAGTATTAAAGAAAAAAAAAAGATAAATAATAATAGTTTAGAAAAGCTAAAAAAATAAGCTTTTATAGAAAATCCAACTAAAAAATAGAATATTTTTTTTAATAACTTTGAATTAAAAATAGTGTAAGAAAAAAATATTTTATTGTATTATGCTGATTATGCTGTAATGTATTATGCTATATATTAAATGATTTTACGTATATTGCTCATGGACGTCAGTGATGCCAGGGACACAGCAAATACGCTGCCCACCATTGAGTACTCAACAACAGTACTAACAAGAGGGCGACCTTAGACCATCAAAACTCACCGAGAATTCGTTCTCTGATGACGAGAGCCTGCATCCTCATCGCGTCCGGGTCCGCCAGCAATTCTTCGAGCTGCTGAGCGTTGCTCGGCTCGACCGCAAAGTCGTACGCCTCTATACGCGGCACGTCCTTCGGCTTTGGGATCGGTTCGGAATCGACACCGTCCGCTGGAAATCTAAAGAATAATATGCTATGAACGTAACGCACCCAAAGATCATACAATATTTTGCGACAATTAAATAAACATTTTACGGTGACATATCGTTTTAAAAAATAAAAATAAAGTGTCTGTGTATGTTTTATTTGTTAAATTAAAACACACACAGACGCACCGCACGAAGTTTAATTACGATTATTATCTATCTACCAACGAAAACAAAACTTCACCCCACGAAAATAGCATTTCGATGCGATATAATCTATTAAAACATGAGTGCTAGTATCAGAGGATCGTAAATTATTATCGGAATTGAAGGACATTAATTGACATTATATTCAATGCATTGTCAATTGTCATGTCAATAACCTTTGTTATTTAATATAGAATAACTATACCGATGTTCCTTCTTTTGACGTTAATAGTAATGACGTAATATATTATTTTCTCAATTTATCTCGCATACAACGGGCTCATTTCAATAGCACACCTCTCAAACTCATTTATCACCCACGGCTCCTTTGTGGAGTGGCTGTGCGGCCTTCGCATATCACGAATATTACATAATGCGTCACTAGCGACCTCTATATTATCGTCACTAAATGAATTCAAACGTTACATGTTCGACTATAGCATGTAGCGTGTTTTCAAAGCTTCAAGCTCAAATCATATCAGTACGTTTTTTTTATATATTTTTATTGCCTGTGCAAGTAGACGAGCATACGGCCCACCTGATGGTGAATGGTTACCGTCGCCTATAGACTTTAGCAACGCCAGGGGCAGAGCCAAGCCGCTGCCTACCGTACGGACCCAATCACTAAAAATCATCGTATTTTAGTCAAGAACCTTAATTAAATGTTCCCCTCATGTCTGACTCAAGGAACATGGCCACTCAAAGCCACCGTCGTCCGAAGCATGCCTTGTCGGATCCCCTGGATCCACTCTCGGTGCTTTTAGGCTCCTCAAGCACTGGTCACTTCGCTCGTCGATCGAAAAGTTCGACGTGCGAACTAACCCATAGACACAGCCTACTGAGTTTCTCGCCCAATCTTCTCGATTATTCGCAATTCCGATCAGACTTTAGAATCTGCGAAGCACTGTTCCTGCTAATGCTAGCTAACTTTAGTTAATTCTCTCAAGTTGAGCCCGTGAGCTCACCTACTCGTCCAGACGTAGCTGGAAAATCCCCTTAATCCCAAATTGTAAATCCTTAGCTTTTTGTGGCACTTCTGGTGACCGCGCTGACAGCGTAAAGAGTGGGCGTACCTACCCGAAAACATCATCAGTTTTTGTGTCGCTATTGTATCTGCCAAACCTCTTGTGATTAACAACAGATACCCGCGATACTCGAGCGCATTTAAAACCTGAAAAGCCGCCTTAGCTAAACTTTCTCCTTCTTCTCAATCGTGTCACTCTTGACAGAGTGGTCGTGATCGTCATGTAGCGTTGGAAGGGGCAGACGTGATGCGTCTCACGATTGCCCACCATCTATCCCTGCTCGAGGCCATTCTACTGTACTCATTTAGGGAACCTCCACTGCAGTTTTAATTTGGTCGAACCACCGTTAAACTAGCTAGCCTTAAACTAAAACTCACCTATCGTCCATGGCCCGTTTCCATAGCGTCAAAGCGCCGACCATATCCCTCCTCTTGTCGACATAAGTAGCGCCCAACAGTTCCAGTGCGTCGATGCGTTGTTGCCTCGTCACCAGACCGTATTCCACGTTAATTAAATGCTCAACAATGTGCGTGTGGCCGGTCACCGATGCTGCCAGCAGCGGAGTCATACCTGAAAGGTGCGTTCATAACCATTGTTCCACCGATACTTTAGAGGGTACGATACTTTATTGGTGGTAGGACCTCTTGTGAGTCCGCGCGGGTGGGTACCACCACGCCTATTTCTGCCGTGAAGCAGTAATGGGTTTCGATTTGAAGGGTGGGGCAGCCGGTGTAACTATACTTGAGATCTTAGAACTTATATCTCAAGGTGGGTGGCGCATTTAGCTCGTAGATGTGTATGGGCTCCAGTAACCACTTAACACCAAGCATATAAGCAATAAAAGAGCATTAAACAGTATTCAAATTTGTCACCCTACGTTTCACAAGTACGATATTTTTTGCATCATTATAATACATTTTTTTATCTTTAACTGCGTTGATTGTACAACTACGTACATATTAATGATGTACAATTAAATTAAATTCTATGACGTCAACTATAAAAAATATGTACATAAGATAGACGTCGTGAATCTCTTAAAGTATATTCATAAGTCGCTGTATAAAAAAAGTTGAGAGCCGCTGGCAACAGGAGTCATTTGATAAAATGTAATCTCGACAATTTGAATTTTGTGATCGAACGAAATTCGAGTATTAACATGGGTTCGATTTAAATGCATTTAATGTCATGGAATACTTCAGAATGAGTAGACAATAAAAGACCTAATTGCGTTTTCGTAAGTTTTAAAGGTTTTTCTTTACATGGATTCTGGTCTGGAATTTTTTTTATTAACTACTAGCTGACCCGGCAGACTTCGTAGTGCCTCAATCGATAAATAAAAGACCTAAACTTTTGTATAAAATAAACTTAAAACAAACAAAGGGAATCCGTCCGACGTCCTATTTTCATATTTATCTACCTTTTAAACCTTCCCTGGACTTCTACAAATAATTCAAGACCAAAATTAGCCAAATCAGTCCAGCCCTTCTCGAGTTTTAGCTAGACTAACGAACAGCAATTAATTTTTATATATATAGATATAGATTCAGTGTTAATAAAATTAGCTTCGAGCTCTCTTACCGTATGAATCAACGTCCATAGTCGCGCCGTGTCCCAGCAGCATCTTGAGTATATGAAGAGAGCCACTTTCGGCGCAATCGTGCAGGGCGGTGTTGCCCTTAACGCTCTTTCGGTTGACATCAGCGCTGAGCGACAACAGGTACTTGGCGATTCTGATGTGACCCTTGTAGCAGGCGATCATGAGGCACGTGTGACCGTGACGGTTCGCTATTTCAATGTCTGAAAAGAAAAGCGTTATGAGGTAACTCTAGAATGTTCAATGGAATAATTGAGACGGAGTCGGAATTTATTTTTTAAGACTGTGATGTTAAGTAGCCGCCCACCACCATAAGGAATGAGTTCTAACTCTCAGATTCGAAGAACGACGGTAAGTCAACTCTCCAAAACGGAAACGCATTACTCGTTTTTTCCCCTACCTATTCTATTAACATTGTAACCTCGAGAGGTTATTCTAGATTAAACGAACTAGTAAGTGAGCTCACGGGGCTCAAACCTGACGTCGTAGCTAACACGAACCCTAACAAGAGCCGTGCTTCGCAGAATCTACCACCGGATCGGAAACGCGACCCAATGAGAAGATCCGGCGAGAAACTCAGTGGGCTGTGTCTTTTGAGTCAATTTACTCGCCGAGCCCTTCGTCGCAACAGACGGGTTCGACGAAAACGATAACCGGTGCTTCAGGTACCTAAAAGCACCGTTAGTGGATCGGGAGGATCCGAAATGACGTAATACTCATATATCAAACGGTGATAAAATAAAAATTAACGTTTTTTTTTAAAATACTCAAAACTTTACATTAACGACAAAAAAAATACATACAAAATAAATAAAATGTATTTATTATATATATCTTACACAAAAGTGTATCTGTACTTTAGATATATTCGACCCTCAAACCTGTTTAATTCGTTTATCAATTCATACATTTGACCGTTCGCGGATTATGCAAAAATGAGTGAACCGATATTTTATTGGTTTTATTTAAGAGCTTGTGTTTGAACACGCACATGAATATGTGTGTTATCTCGCTGCGATATTGGGAACGGTCCACAGTCCAATCGTATTTGTTCAAAACCAACTACTACGATTAGAAGGTGAGCGTTAATCAAGAACATATTATTTTCCAAATTTAACACGTTAAACGCCATGTGACAAAAACGAGTATTTTCATTCAGGCCACGGTGCTCACTGGTGAGCCTTTTAAAATATCTAAACAAGACAGTAAAAGACGCTAATTTTTATCATCCGTGAAAATTATCTCATTTTATAATTTTTCTAAAGAAAATCTCAAGTTGATAAAAATTATAGATTTCCTGATTTTGGCTTGACCCGAATGGTATAAGTACGCTAGGCCCACCAACGAGTCTTAAAGCGTACAACGTGTTAAATATCGAGTAATACACTAAATGTATTCTAGAATGATCTGAGACAGCTTTACCTTAACCTTACTAGTGGTAGGACGTATTGTGAGTCCACAAGGTTAGGTGCCACCACCCTGCCTATTTCTGCCTTGAAGCAGTAACGCGTTTCGGTTTGGAGGGCGGGGCAGCCGTTGTAACTATACTGACACCTTCGAACTCATATCTCAAGGTTGGTGACGGCATTTAAGTTTTAGATGTGTATGGGCTCCATTTAACACCAGGTGGTCTGTGAACTCGTCCACCCATCTAAGCAATAAATAAAAAACTTTGTATGTCATTAGTTCAATCTTAAGCAACGCTGGACTCACTTAATTTCATGTAAATTGAAAAAAAAATACTCAATATAATCAAGCTCACAGCTCGTCCACCTATCAATGCAATAAGCCTTTTATTTCCTGCTAAAATACACAGTAAATAGGTATTTAATAATTTTATTTTTCTTCACTAATGTTTGGCAGTAACCCATTAAGCATGCAAGCCATTTTTTTTAATGCATAATGCATTAAAAAAAAATCGGTTGTCTGTAAAGTCGGTTTACTGACGATAGTTGAACGTGACAACGTCATAAGAAAATACTGATGGAATGGTTTAATTTTTCAATAATCGCAATTATCGTTGCTATAAACAATTGACACCACATTCACTTTTCACTGAACTTCATAATTGACGAAAACATGTAAATGTATTGTCGTATAGCAGCTGTCCACGCGGATGCATCGCTCACTCAAGTAGGAGAGAGACAGATGTCGAACGCTGCCGAACGCGGAGGCCGATTGTGCCTCTTTGTCGCTCGTTGCGCGCTCTCGCTTGCACTTCAAGCCTTAAATGGAACGTCTCAGAGCGAGGTAACGCCGCATGAGTCATGGTTTTTCGTGCGTGCAGCCGTCTCCATCAAATTATAAGACGTTGTCACGTCAAAAATAAAATAAAAACCTACCGGCCCCATTTTCGACGAGAAATTTCACGATATCGTAGTGTCCATCGAAGCAGGCCGCCCGGAGCGGGGTGCTGTGCGTCCGCGTTGTTGAGTTCACGTTGGCTCCGGCACGAACCAGAAGCTTCACCAGAGGCAGGTGGCCGGCCGCGGCCGCGCACCACAGCGGAGGAGCACCCTCGATTGTTTCACCGTCGAACGTCACTGTAATTAACGTTAAACAAATCAAATAATCGTAAATAGACATTCAAATAGAAAAAAAGACGTGTGATGTCGTGTGGGACACCGGATAGGAATGAAGTTCCTTATTATAAATATATTAATTTTAAGTTCTATTCGAGGTATAAAGAAAATAAAATTGGAGGTTTCGCAACAACCCACGGTCATTCAGTAACGTGCGAACTTATTGTGGTACACTTCATTCACGGTCGTTTGCAAAGAGTTAGTGTATTGCGTAAACGAACGCTCTGAGATCGTGGTCAATGAATGATAAAAAAATATGTTATTTTTTGTACGTTATTACAAAGTTAAGTCGTACACTGTGTACATTACTAATAAAAATCTTACGTTACGGAAGTTTTTTCCCGGGTAAGGAACCCGCATCATCCCATAAGGAACTTCGTTCCAAAAAAAATGATGTTCCAAAACAAATTAATATACAGTAAGGAATACCCTACAAAAAGGGTATAAAACCGGCGCGCAGCTCCGTCACCCGCGCTCTCCCGACTAGGCGCGTCAACACCCCCGCCCCCGCCGTTCGCCCAATCACGATGTTCGACCAGCCCATACCGTGGGCCCCGAAGGTCAAGTACTTAGGCGTCACCCTCGACAGTAGGATGACATTCCGCCCCCACATTAAGACGGTACGCGACCGTGCCGCCTTCATTCTAGGACGTCTCTACCCGATGATATGTAGGCGAAGTAAAATGTCCCTTAGAAATAAGGTGACACTCTACAAAACTTGCATACGCCCCGTCATGACCTATGCAAGTGTAGTGTTCGCTCACGCGGCCCGCATACACTTAAAATCCTTTCAAATCATTCAATCCCGTTTTTGCAGGATAGCCGTCGGAGCCCCGTGGTTCGTCAGGAACGTCGACCTCCATGACGACCTGGACTTAGAGTCCATCAGTAAGTATCTGCAGTCGGCGTCCATGCGCCACTTCGATAAAGCGGCACGACACGAGAACCCTCTCATCGTGGCCGCCGGTAACTACATTCCCGATCCTGCGGACAGAATGGAAAGCAGTCGACGTCGCCCAAAACACGTCATCTCGGATCCGCCCGATCCACTAACGGTGCTTTTAGGTAATTCAAGCACCGGTCACCGTCCTCGTCGAACCCGTCGCTTGCGACGAAGGGCTCGACGAGTAAATTAACTCTCAGACACAGCCCACTGAGTTTCTCGCCGGATCTTCTCAGTGGGTCGCGTTTCCGATCCGGTGGTAGATTCTGCGAAGCACGACTCTTGCTAGGGTTCGTGTTAGCAACGTCATCAGGTTTGAGCCCCGTGAGCTCACCTACTAAAGTTAGGGTTACGCTGATATAGCCTCTCAAGGCTCTCAGCTTAGGTAGGAAAAAAAAAAAAAAAAAAAAGTCACCCGCGTATTTGTCGGTTGACATTCGTCGAGAAAACATCGTTCAAAGACTTTAAGTGTTAATTTAGTAAACACGAATTTTATAATAATGTTGAGGGTACAGTGCCTATAAATAACAACGCCTTTGCTCGAAACATTCATTCGATCGGCGGCGTTCGTGAGAGAAGGTAGTCGTGGACATGGTGTGCGTGAGTCATTGTTTTAAGTCTCTGTAAATGTGTGATAATTGTTATTTTTTTTAATGGTTTTTCTTCTGATTCCTAATATCAGAAGTGGGATAAAGGACTCAAATAGCCCACAGTAGCGTAAAACTCTGAACTTTGTTTTGTTTTACAATGACTGCTTACTTTGATGCTTTCATACTTTATTTGTTATTTTTATTGTGTGATTGCAAATTTTAACTGTGATAATGAGACATACTGAAAATCCTAGTACACGGAGGCCACCGTCTCGAGATGATTCTCGTAATCGAAAACGACATGCTTTAGCGATCAGAGATGATAGACAGGATCGCGATACGGACGATAGAGGTCGTACTTCACGGGATGGCTTGCGGGTCCAAGACCAGCGTGATTCTCGCAGTACTGATGTGCGTCGGTCACGTGCTCGGGTTAGGCGCGGGTCGCGTAGTAGGGACCGCTCTTGTAGTGCCCGTCGCTCTCGTAGTGGAGGTCGAGATCGCGCTCGCGCACGATTGAACCTGTCGCGACACGTTCTAACGATAAGGCGCGCGCTGAACAGACCACAGATATTCTACGGACAGATATGACTCCCATGTCGAATATCGTTGGTTCGCAACAAGGCCACGTAGAATCTAGTATCCCTGGTTCTAAGGCGTCTACCCTCTCCAGTGCTTTAATGGAAGCAATTAAAACTTTGCAACCCTCAAATTATTACATATCGTATTTTGACCCATCGATTAATAATTATCATTGAAGTTTGTGCGAAGAAGTAGAACGCGCCAGAGAAGTTAACGGGTGGAACGACCACGAATGCTTATCGCGAGTGGCATCATGTTTAAGGGACGATGCTAGGGTTTGGCTGAGTGAATGGGTTACTTCTGATAGACCTTGAAACTTTAATAGTGATACGGGGCATAATGGGCCCTCAGGTTAGAGCCGCGAACGCTAATCTACTCACGATTTGATTTCAATTTTGGTGGAGGTCTCAGGCTAGGCCGAGTCCTTGTAGGTTTCAGGCATTAGTTGTCACCAGTGACGCGTAATATCAAACAAGTAGACGGGACTGTGTTGGCAAAATGGTCAATGAAACTTTTGAGATTACAGCTCATTCTGAACATCACAAAACGCAAGACAACAGACATCCGCCCTGCAGCTTCTGGTACAAAAGACGCCACCACACCTGTAGTGAGGACTCTCAATTAATGATGTCACGACTGAGGTGTTTCGGAGCCGTGAAGTTCGTCGAGAACTAGGTCAAGGTAGAGCTTATCAATTGGTACCACGGAGTGTAAAGCGACATGATGCTCGCGTGGACGGGCACCGACGAGCAGCAGCCGTTTTTAATGTCGATAATCTTGTTTTGGTAATAACTCAGTCTACAGGAAATCTAGATCCGGCAATCTGTGGACCTTACCGAATGGTGAGGATGGTGCCTCACGGGCATTGCCGCCAGCTCGGGCCCCTCGATGGTTCCTGCGGCAGTAGCACGCAAGCGACGTGCCGGTAGCTGCGTAATATCGGTCGGCAGGTAAACTTGATTCCGGCATGCGTGGCCCGTATAAGGTTGTCGAAATTCTACCCAGTGGACGCTATACCCTACGGCTGCTCAACTGCAGTTATGGCAAAACTACGCAAGCAGCTGCATATATGGTGTCGTGGCGGGGCGAGTGGACCCCTAAGACATGTGCTGCCTTCTTTGAGAGCAAGTAAAGTTAATAATGATCATTGTTCACAACCTGAAGGGTGAGCTATAGATGATTGCTCTCTAGTTACATATCCCTCACTCGGAGTCACGGTGAGATGCCTCAATACGATTGGCCTAGACTGGCGTATTGAGAAGCCTCGGCACGTTTGAGTATGGTCGGCGTGCCGGGAAGCTTCACACGTTTGAATAAACTCTGCGTGTGGAATGCACTCGTACGTTTTTAATACGATCTTCGTACGAGTGGGTCTGGGACCATTTTACGTATCCCTCACTCGTGTGATTAATTCTACACGGTGAGATGCCTCAATACAATCGGCCTAGGCTGGCGTATTGAGAAGCCTCGGCACGTTTGAGTATGGTCGGCGTGTCGGGAAGCTTCACACGTTTGAATAAACTCTGCGCGTGGAATGCACTCGTACGTTTTTAATACGATCTTCGTACGAGTGGGTCTGGGACCATTTTACGTATCCCTCACTCGTCTGATTAATCCTACACGGTGAGATGCCTCAATACAATCGGCCTAGGCTGGCGTATTGAGAAGCCTCGGCACGTTTGAGTATTGTCAGCGTGTCGGGAAGCTTCACACGTTTGAATAAACTCTGCGTGTGGAATGCACTCGTACGTTTTTAATACGATCTTCGTACGAGTGGGTTTGGGACCATTTTACAGGGATCACTGATAACCAAATGCAGAAGACACTTAACGAAGGGCGACGCACACTGGCCCTTGGATAATAACAGGAATATGCACATTAAGAATGATTGTGCTACTGCGCGCACTGCTCCCGTGCCGCTACCTGCACGCGCTCTCTTACTTCTGGCGTGCAAACTGCACGTGCTGCTCGCGTGCCGCTGGCTGCGCGCGTTCGCCTACTTCCGGCGTGCAGACTGCGCGCACTGCTGACATGCCGCTGCCTACTTCTAGCGTGCATACTGCACGTGCTGCTCGCGTGCCGCTACCTGCGCGCGCTCGGCTGCTTCAGACGTGCATACTGCGCGTACTGCTTGCGTGCCGCTGGCTGCGCGAGCTCGCCTGTTTCTGGCGTGCATACTGCACGTGCTGCTCGCGTGCCGCTGCCTGCGCGCGCTCGTCTGTTTCTGGCGTGTATACAGCACGTGCTGCTCGCGTGCCGCTGCCTGCGCGCGCTCGTCTTTCTGGCGTACTGACCGCACGTGCTGCTCGTGTGCACACTGCACGTGATGCTCGCGAGCCACCGACTTCACGGTGCCGTACGACTGGCAGTGACGCAGAGGGCGATTTCGCTCGATCTGCGGCCTGCTGCTTCACTCGTTGGGGACTATGATGCCTTTGGTCCACTAAGCCCGACGCAGGAAGTCACGAGTAAGGAGTAGTTAGTTTGCAGTCTTGCTGAGCTACTTATGCGCTCTGCCTGCATTTTCAGGATTATCTATCAGGACGGTCGAGCGGGACGCCCGCCACATGTGGTGCAGCCTCACATCGTGGGAGCAGACTGGAGCTGAGACGGTTGCCCTGCCGGACTTTCGGGAGGCGCGGACTTAACAAGATCTTTCGCACGCTTGCGCATCATCGTTACGAGTGGACCCCAGTTATGTGGTCGAGGACGAACCACAGTCAGGAGAGGCCGAGTAAGGAATACCCTACAAAAAGGGTATAAAACCGGCGCGCAGCTCCGTCACCCGCGCATTTGTCGGTTGACATTCGTCGAGAAAACATCGTTCAAAGACTTTAAGTGTAATTTAGGAAACACGAATTTTATAATAATGTTGAGGGTACAGTGCCTATAACGCCTTTGCTCGAAACATTCATTCGATCGGCGGCGTTCGTGAGAGAAGGTAGTCGTGGACATGGTGTGCGTGAGTCATTGTTTTAAGTCTCTGTAAATGTGTGCTAATTGTTATTTTTTTTAATGGTTTTTCTTCTGATTCCTAATAATACACTAAAAACAATAATTATCGAAATCGGTTGGCGTGATATTGAGTTATTCACCTATTTGTCGCGCACGTACTTAATGCAAACTTAAGACTTATATGGATACCATTATCAGAACTGCACTAAATTGAAATGGGATCACACGAGAATGGGGTCAGCTTTCTAATAAAAAAAAGAATCATCAAAATCGATTCACCCAGTCAAAAGTTATGAGGTAAAAAACATTTAAAAAAAACATACAGTCGACTTCAGAACCTCCTCCTTTTTTGAAGTCGGTTAAAAAGCAAATAGTTTTAATGGTGTATACATGTACTGTTAACGGTGTGCACACTTTATCAAGAGCTGAAAGGTTATTTGGTTTAATTGACATTGTTTCTACTTTACAGGAGAGCCATATAAAGTTTAAAAAGTTTGTAGTCGTCGTGGCCTAACGGATAAGACGTCCGGTGCATTCGTGTTGAGCGATGCACCGGTGTTCGAATCCCGCAGGCGGGTACCAATTTTTCAAATGAAATACGTACTCAACAAATGTTCACGATTGACTTCCACGGTGAAGGAATAACATCGTGTAATAAAAATGAAACCCGCAAAATTATAATTTGCGTAATTACTGGTGGTAGGACCTCTTGTGAGTCCGCGCGGGTGGGTACCACCACCCTGCCTATTTCTGCCGTGAAGCAGTAATGCGTTTCGGTTTGAAGGGTGGGGCAGCCGTCGTTACTATACTTGAGACCTTAGAACTTGTATCTCAAGGTGGGTGGCGCATTTACGTTGTGGATGTCTATGGGCTCCAGTAACCACTTAACATCAGGTGGGCTGTGAGCTCGTCCACCCAAAAAAAAAAAAAAAAATTTAGAAAAAATATAATAACAAAAAAAACTTCTTCAGCTATTTTAATGGGGTAAACTTAATTGAAGTCCAATTAAATAGCATTGAATTGTTGATATCGCTAAGAAATAAAACGGACCTTTCATTACAAAGATAAATGTCGCGTATTGAGCGAATTGTCGCTTAAACCAAATAGCCTTTCATCCCTCCAATTATTATATGACCTCCAAGTCTCAATTTCATTTGAATAATTTAAGAAAGATTACAGTACGTGTTCATCATTCAACGGCCGTCTGGTATAGTGGTAAGTGACATGGTCACTACACAAGGGGGTCGCGGGTTCGAATCCCGCCAAGGGAAGATATTTGTATGATAAATATAAATGTATTTTCCAGGGTTATGGATGTATATTAAACATATGTATGTGTATAATAAAAATCTTACATTTATATCCGTTATCTGGTACCTGTAACACAAGTTCTTTACGAACTTATCACGGGACTAGTTTACGTGGTGTGATTGTTAGTAAATATTTATTTATTTATTTATCATCCCATATCTATACGTCATATTATAATAAATAACAATACATTCTTAAATCACACAAAAATCGGTCATTTCTTTATGAGATGGGAGACGTTCTATCGAAAACAATCCACGTGCATCGAATCATTGATAACAAATGGCCACGCGCCAATACATTGACGCAGATTAAACGGATGATAACCAACGTAATGTATTTGTAAATAAGCAATTGATCTTATATTGAATTAAATTAAATTTTATAATCAAAACTACTTTTACAGTTTTTGAGTTCGCGGTTTTTTTTCCAACTTATATTAATAAGTGTCATAATTCGGTCATCCGGCCTCAATTCAGAAACTGATAAGCATACTTCTTTCTTTTCTTCTTTGTTATCACCTTATCCCACTAGGTGGGGTCGGCATAGCGAATTTTTCTATTCCATTCTCAATTGCGGGTTTGATATTTATTACACGATGTTATTTCATCGTGGAAGTCATTCGTGAAAATGCATTAAGTATGTATTTCATTAGAGAAATTGGTACCTGCCAGCGGGATTTGAACACCGGCATATCAGCACCGCTTGATACGAATACACCGGCGGCTTATCCTTTAGGCCACGACAACATTAATTACATCTATCTGTGCGACCACACTCAATCAAGATTTCTTTAAATAACGGTAAAGAAAAAATTGACCTCGTAAGAAAAATATAAGAAAATTACACGAGAATCTTGGGAATTACGAATTACGTTCAGTGTGAAATGGCTTCAGCTTCCGTGTTCATTGAAAAGTTAATGATAGCAATCCTTGGAAAATCGCTGACTAGATAAATTATCACCTTTAATCGCTCATTCACTCTAAGCATTCACATTTTCCTTGCATATAATATTGAACTAAATAAAAGTAAAAAAAATGAAGTTGGTAAGAGGGTGTTAACTATGAATGTGGAAGGATATAGAGGAAGAGGTAGACCTAAGAAGAAATGGATGGATTGCGTGAAAGACGATATGTGTAAGAGGGGAGTGAGCGAAGAAATGGTATATGATAGAGGAGTATGGAAGGAGTAAACATGTTGCGCCGATCCCAGGTGACTGGGAGAAGGGCAGGAGAATGATGATGATGATAATATTGAACTAAGATTCTAATGGCTATATTGAAGTGTTTAAGAAATAAGATACAGATACAATTTACATATCCAACTCAGAAGACGGGGTAACACAAAGGCACAGTCGCCTGAAACATATCTTATCGCATCCTGCGGATTCACTGTGGGTGATTTTAGGCTCTTAAAGCACTGGTTCTAAAGTTGTAACTCACCCATACTTCCGAACTAAGCCATAGACAAAACCCACTGAGTTTCTCGCCGGATCTTCTCAGTGGGTCGCGATTCCGATCCGGCGGTAAATTCTGCGAAGCACTGCTCGGGCTAGTGTTAGCAAATTCTTTCAGATTGAGTCCGTGAGCTCAGATACCCGTTCGCGTGTAGCTGAAATAGCCCCTAAGGCTCCCAGCGAATAGTTAAAGAGACATTAAAATTTACTTTCATTTATGTGTTCCTCTTTACAATAACAATTTGAGACACGTCACTTCTAAAGGCGATGTGCGAGTTCGTGTACCACGATACATCCATGGGAGAAAGCGGTAATGTCGTAACTAACATTTTAGGCTAAATCACTTTGTACCATATTATATTCTATGTAAGGCTCTGGTGTTAAGTTGGGTTTTTCTAGTTACGACAATTCCTTTTTTTTCCTACCTTTTACTTTTAAGCTGAGGGCCTTGAGAGGTTATTTCCGCGTAACCTTAACTAGTAGGTGAGCTCAAGGGTCTCAAACCTGACGACGTTGCTAACACGAACTCTAGCAAGAGCCGTGCTTTGCAGAATCTACCACCGGATCGGAAACGCGACCCACTGAGAAGATCCGGCGAGAAACTCAGTGGGCTGTGTCTGAGGGCGACAATTCCGCTTTCGTCCGTCGCATATGGAAATTAGCGGTTGCACAAACCTGATCCGGGCTGTTCTATATCAGCCTTGCATCTCTCTATTAGGTATTCGGCGACGTCATAATGCCCGTTCCTGCAGGCGATCACGAGGGGCGTTGCACCTCCGACCTTCGCACCCACAAACATGTTCAGCTCGTCTGCAGAGCGCCAACTGTGCAGGTACGCCTGTTAACAAAAACAAAAGGACCATTAATTACCAAAAGTACCAAAAGGACCTTGCTCTGCAGGGTAGGGGCTAGCTCCAACAGCATCCTGGCCATGATATTCTCTAGATTAGATGGACCTTTTCTGAATCATTGCAGAGAGGTTCACAAAATTTGCTCGTAATGCCGCTATTGCAATCTTATGTACTTAGTATTTATGTTGTTGTTTTCTTTTATTACTGTGTCCTTACTAAATTATTTTTAAGAAATCACTGTTACTAACATTTATAATTTATATGGAACATTATCGGAAATAATTAATTTAATAATAATAATTAATAATGAAAATGCGTTCTGTTATGAGCCACAGGTTATTTAGCTTTTAAAAAAAATTCTTTACATGATTTAGGACGACCGTCTTGGATGAGGAGATGAAGGAGACTGACTCACTAAATGTGTGTTATGAAGGGTGTTGAGGTAGCGGGACAGAGTGCATAGTTAGCAAGAAGGAGTGCAACGGGAAGCTATAACAGTTCGCAAAACGTACACGCCTGTAATTCATGCATATTCATCAATACACTTTAAATCCTCATTGTAATATGATTTTATTAACAAAAATATACAATGAAACAAGTTGAAAGGTTAAAGGATCCCAACCCTGATAGCAGTCTGGATATTTATATGTACATATAAAAACAATGGCTGTTCCTACGTTCCTTTACCTTATTTGTAGTAGCATTTTATTAACTTTGGCTTACAAAAATCTTCGTATACCCTCGCCTATTTTATCGGCGGGAGGCCGTATTCTTTTTTTTCTACCTAACCTAACGTTTAGATGAGCTCACGGGGCTCAAATCGAAGTGGTACTAACACTGGCCCTAGCAAGAGTAATGCTTCGCAGAATCTACCACCGGATCGGAAACGCGACCCACTGAGAAGATCCGGCGAGAAACTCGGTGGGCTGTGTCTGTAGGAAACGCGTATTCTAAGATCGCATGTATGAGTTGCATTATCATATACTATTCGGTCTGAGTGATGGAATAGTCCGACAGCAATACCAATCAGAATTCCACCTTATATCTCAGAGCCAAGGGCGGCATTTACTTTGTTGTCTCTATGGACTCCGGTGACTACTTAGATCCGATGATGGACCACCATCTCTTCCGCCTCTACAGAACAAATTATCATTGACACCTGCCACGCAAATGTAGCACGTATGTACATATTACGTAAATCTAAAGAGCAATTAAGTCTTATTTCATTTAAATACCGCACTATTGTCCGGCGTTGCTTTCATAACGCTTTTATACATACTAGAGGTCCCGCAGTAGTCGAAATTCGACTATAATTAACTGAAATTGTAAGTTTGTACACTATTATGATTGTATTTTATACTTCTATAATCACAAATTTCGCCAAGACTACTTACACTATAAAAAATATTAACAAAGACAAACAATATTTAATCTATTCTCAATTTGACCACAGACGTCAAGGACAAAAGTTTGACAATAAATAGTATGCATGCGTGTGTGCGTCAAATACATGGTATGTAGTGTGTGTAATGTTTTCTTTATTGATTTAAAGTATCTTTTATGCATAATTTAAAAAAAAATAGCGTTGTGCACTTCTTCTCTATATTCTCTAAAAGTGTGGAAAATTTCATACTCCTCCGTCCGCGCAATTTTCGTAAAAAGGGATACAAAGTTTTTGCTTCACGTACTAATATATAGATTATAAACATTTAACTATAGGAGACGGCTCTGATAGTGATCAAGCAATCATTCTGTTCTTGCAGTAGAAGATTTGATTGCATTCGAATTACAATTATTATTCTAGTTTCACACTCCCAATAAATTCTATGATGAACGAAAATTCTAAAGGGGTTAAAAAGTAACAACAATGTACACTGATCTATTAAGATACGGCCCCGGACAAGAAACGAAATCGATGGATAAAAATAACTCATTGAATTCATATTTAAATGTTTTTATTTCGTTTTCTTTGCCCCAAAAGGTCAATGATCGACATTGGCCCTAACAGGACAAGCGTAAACAAAATTAATAACAGCTTTCAGTGATTACTGCTTGTAGAATATATTATTTTAAACGGGCCAGTATAAGTAGTATCGTTCTACCTATTACTACCATGAAGCAGTAATGAGCTCACGATTCTAAAGGATTGGTATTGACGTTGTTATGTTTATTGAGCGAGTTTTTCATGTGAGAACGCAACAACGAAAGCATTTCGTAAGAATAATGAAAAAAAAAATATGTGCAATCATCAAAATCAAGCGCCGTGAAAATAAATACGGTTTAAAATGTAACGCGGTAATGTATATCATTATTACAACGATTCGAAGTTTACGTATTTTACGATGCGTTTATTTTTGTTCCTTCATAAACAAGTTTATTTAATCAGATCGCTTCAAAAGCCGCTGGCCTGTATCACAAAATAGCGGTAGGCAGCGGCTTGGAGCGGTAGGCAGCGGCTTGGTTAGCGGTAGGCAGCGGCTTGGCTCTGCCCCTGGCATTGCTGAAGTCCATGGGCGACGGTAACCACTCACCATCAGGTGGGCCGTATGCTCGTTTGCCTTTAGAGAATTAATAAAAAAAAAAAAAACACACACACTAATACTAAATCCATACTTCATCAATATTATAAAACGCGAAAGTGAATTTGTTCGTTTGTCACGCTTTCACGTTTAAACCACTCAGCCGATCAAACGTCATGAAATTATGGGCAAATGTTGTTAAGACGTACAGAAAAGGACATAGGTTATCTTTTTTGCCACTACCGATGTTTCTTTTATTATATTAACGTATTATATTTAAAAGCTTTTACTGGTGGTAGGACCACTTGTGAGTCCGCGCGGGTAGGTACCACCACCCTGCCTATTTCTGCCGTGAAGCAATAATGCGTTTCGGCTTGAAGGGTGGCGCAGCCGTTGTAACTATACTTGAGACCTTAGAACTTATATCTCAAGGTAGGTGGCGCATTTACGTTGTAGATGTCTATGGGCTCCGGTAACTACTTAACATCAGGTTGGCTGTGAGCTCATCCACTCATATACGCAATAAAAAAAAAAGCTAACAATATAATAAACTAAAAAAAAACTCACATTTAAATACATTTAAATATAATCCTCTACTGCTAATTAAAATAATAAAATCCGTTTTAATAAAAATCTGTATTAGAACAATATTGAATATGTGAAACGTTTGGATGTAAACGATTTGGCAATCGACCGGTCGATTGATTTCGCAACAACGCCCGCCCGTCAGCGGTTACAAAATGTAACGTGTTTTTACATTACGCTTGTTTATTGTTGACAAAACGTACTTTTAGAGTGTTTACAGTAAACAAAATAACGCATTTAGAGTTCGACGGGATGTACAATGAAAACACATTCGTATGTAGCGGTGCACCGGTGTTTGAATTCCGCAGGCGGGTACCAATTATTCTAATGAAATACGTACTCAACAAATGTTCACGATTGACTTCCACAGTGAAGGAATAACATCGTGTAATAAAAATCAAACCCGCAAAATTATAATTTGCGTAATCACTGGTGGTAGGACCTCTTGGGAGACCGCACGGGTAGGTACCGCTACCCCGCCTATTTTCGCAGTGAAGCAGTAACGCGTTTCGGTTTGAAGGGTGGGGTAGCCGTTGAACTATACTTAGACCTTAGAACTTATATCTCAAGGTGGGTGGCGCATTTACGTTATAGATGTCTAAGGGTTCCAGTAACCACTTAACATCAGGTGGGTTGTGAGCTCGTCCATCCATCTAAGCAATAAATAACTTATCCTGTGCTACTACAAGTGTAAATGCATTGCAAAAAATTCGCCTGTTTCGAGCATCTGCGAGCACCAGAGTTACGTTCAAGTTACATACGAATGTAGATCTTATTGCTTGTGACCAGAGAACCTTACATGGTATTAGTTTGTTCGGCTATTAAGTGAATGATACGGATTTATGTCTTAGACTTTCTGAAGCAACTATAGTTTCCGCTTCATCAATCTCTACTACATTTTGTTTGTTGGTATCACAATATTTTTGTGCGGTAAAGCAATTATGCAGTTGCGAGCGATTAAGATTATTTTTATGTGCCGTTATTTTAATGAAACTCAAAAATAATAATTAAAAATAGCTGACCCATCTATATAATAATAAAGTTAATTTATGGCGTGATATGCACCTGCAGTTTTCCGTTATATTATTAAAGTAAAATAATTAACCGTCGAATAAAAATCAAAATTCGACATCATTAGCGAAAAATATTGTGCTCTTCTCTGTCTGGTATGACAAAAAGCTTATAGCTGCCTCATTTATGAAAAGATTTTTATTTTTATTTTTTGCTCGGCTGAGTTGTTGTACTAACTAGATAATAATGATACGGATTATCTTCAATATCATTGTCTTCAGACACATGTGATTCCATTGCGGCAGAAGATTGGGGTGGCCATACAGTCTCACGTTACGCCCTACCTCATTACTAATTGTTTATTCCGAGCACAGTTTTGCTCAAAAATCACAAACACAAGAGAAATTTAACTCAAAATAAACACACTTCGGTGAAATTCATCGAATAAAAAAAACCACTTAATGACAAAGACTTATAAAGCAATTAACAGCGAGGAAAAATTTAATTCAAAAATATTCCATTACATTAATTAGTGACATGTGCTACGTCAAATGAATAAACTAATATGCAGTGAATGAACGTACCTCTCGCGTACCACAGCAAGCCGATAATTGATTCAGTCCCAACGCAAACCACACTAAATATATACGCCACCGAACAATGAACAAAAAATAAAAGATGCAACATTACCATGTTTCGAAATAATATGTCCCCGCCCTATGGATCGATTTCGTATTACGGCTAGATTTAATTAAGAATTGAGACACGCACACGCAAATCGATTAAAACAATATTAACGTTTCTCCAGACAAAAAACGTAGTGTCTTCTGTGATCCACATAAAGTTTAAGTAAACTCCAAGTTTCATTTTCATTAAAATCGACCCCGTTTGATCTACCATAAAAGTGCGCACTCAAAAATACAAGCATACATTTTCCAAATTCAAAGGCACTTCTTCTTCTTTAAAAACAAATTAAACAGGTCAAGAAGTCACATAAAAAGCAAGTGAAACAACGTATGCTTCACGAAGAGTGTTCGTGCAGAATGATAGCATTGTATAAAAATGACCAATATCGAAGAGGTCACATAAAGCCACAATCGTGACTAACGAAATCGAAAATGAACACTCAGTTTTATTACAAAACTAGCAACCGCCCTCGCTTCGCTTCGGAAACATTTAATTGTATTATTGACAGCTGAGTCCTGCGATGTTACCCGCGGTTATTTTCGTACCGCGGGTGACGCCGCGGGGCGAAGCTAGTATAAAAAAAATAAAAATAGCCTAAGTTACTCCTTATATCATCAGCTACCTATCAGTGAAAGTCTGGTCAAAATCGGTCCGGCCGTTCTAGAAATTAGCCGGAACAAACAGACAGACATAATGTTATTTTGGCGTATGTACCGTATAGCATATGCATGTAGTAAAAACGGTTATTTCAATATTACAAACAGACACTCCAATTTGATTTATATGTATGTATAGATCATCGCTATGTAAAATAATGGATTACAATATTTACATATAATCAGGTTAAACGGAAATGATTATTAATAAACAAGTTTTATGACATCGTTTTAAATGAACACCTTTGAAAGAACTATTTCAACTAATTTTGTATGAGTATCAGATTTATAGGTAATTTTATTCGACAGCGCAAATTTACAATTACTTAATTAAAAAAAATTGGGGTTATGCGCATTACAGGGTAATTAATATTCAACTTTTTTTACGAGCACTTTTAATGGCAACTCTAAAATTATGGTAAAAACTTTATAATTATAGTCAAAATCTGTTATAACGACATCGAAGGGACTGCTCATATTCAGTCGTAAAAACCGATAGTCGTAACAACCGGTGATGCTTAATGTGTATCGTGCAAGTACAAACAAATCGATAGGGAATTATTGGTAAAATATATTTATATAATACGCGATTTTTCTTTATTAATCATTTGTTTTCTTTTTCTTTGCGGCATTTTGAAAGTTTCATGAATAACTCCTCAAAGTTTTGGTGCGTCTTGTGTATAGATAAGTAACAAACTAACTGAAGAGATATGAAGAAGCGGGCTTTGACTCTACCGCATGCACGTGTTTTGTTTCTAAGAATTAGAAAAGACCCTACACTAAACTAAATCCTATTGTTTTCTTTCCTGATTTTAATAGCCATTGAAGACAAATGTGGATACCTATTCAAATTGTTTACAATACAGCTTAGCCGGTCGTTCTAACAGATCTAATTCTCCAAAATATTAGTTAAATGTGGTCGTTTTATGAGGTATGTCGTTATTACCAATGTCGTAGAAAGCAATATTTTTAATAAGGCGGTCATATGGCATTCAGCCGGGACCTTTGTTCTTGGTTATTATAACCGGTATGTTGTATTAAACGATGTCGCAGTAAACGGTTTTGACTGTATTTATAAAATCTATACATAGGTATAGCGCCGAAATAAATAAAATTGGAAACAGATTTTTAACATTTTACCAATTTTTTTTTCTTTATTTTTACTGGCCTTAGTAGGCAGACGAGCAACCAGCCCACTTGATGGTGAGTGGTCACCGTCGCCCATGGACTTCAGCAATGCCAGGGGCAGAGCCAAGCCGCTGCCTACCGCTTAATACTCTCCACAAGACTCTTTTGAAGAAGTACATGTCATAGCGCTCGGGTAACACCCTGGAGGGGAGCTCATCCCATAGCCCGATGGTGCGTGGCAAAAAATACCTCTGGAAACGCACTGTCGATGAACGCAGTGGTTCAAGGTAATATGGATGAACTCTGCTCCGATGGCGGGTGGTGCGATCATAAAAAGAAGATGAAGGGATCATCTCAAGCAATTCCTCAGAGAATTCCCCATGGAACATACGGTACAAAATACAGAGGAAACCGAAGTCCCTCCGCAGACTCAGAGGTTCCAAACGTTTCTGACTTAAAACTAAAATGCACAAATGCTTTGAGCCAAAAATACACATTTATTTTATATATTTTCTTCGGTATTCAAGTTTCAGTTTCGGAGTCGTCTATAGTCGCGAAAATTCTGTATTCGAAATGTCGGAAATAATATAATTGTGTTTGTTATTATGATAATAACAAGAACAAAGACGGGATTCAACCGTATATAATTAGTTTTAATTACTATTTTTCTCATTAAACAATCCAGTTTGAGGTTATTTGACCGTGAGGGTGAGGTATTCGGCCGGATTATCTCGCGCTACGACATCTCTATCTCGAGATAAGTCGCAAAACCGATTACCGATTAGAACCCAACGAGCTTCTGCAGGATCGTCTAAACGGACCACGGTAACTCTATATATTAATACGTGAAGCAAAAACTTTGTATCCCTTTTTACGAAAATTGCGCGGACGGAGGAGAATGAAATTTTCCACACTTCTAGAGAATATAGAGAAGAAGTGCACAATGCTAATTTTTTTTTTAAATAATGCATAAAATGTACCTTAAATCAATAAAGAAAACCTTACACACACTTCCGTGTATTTGACACACACACACACACACACGCACATATACTCTTTGTTTATTGTCAAACTTTTGTTATTGCTTAAAGTCTGTAGTCAAATTGAGAATAGGTTAGTATTGTTTATCTTTAATATTACGAGTATTTGTCTATGGTGTAGCCTTGGCGAAATCTGTAACAATAGGACCATAATAATGTTGAAACTTATAATTTCAATTAATTATAGTCGAATTTCGACTACTGCGGGACCACTAGTCAGTATTAAAGTACCTTTTTACGCATTTCTGGTCCTCTTGGTACACAACACTGCCGGCTCACGAGCTGTGATCAGCTACTACCACTATAGTTAGACCTTATGGTTTTTTTTATTGCTTAGCTGGGTGGATGAACTCACAGCCCACCTGGTGTTAAGTAGTTACTGGAGCCCATAGACATCCACAACGTAAATGCGCCACCCACCTTGAGATATAAGTTCTAAGCTCTCAAGTATAGTTACAGCGGCTGCCCCACCCTTCAAACCGAAACGCATTACTGCTTTACGGCATTTATTTATTCATGTCCATTTACAACAGTAAATAAAAAGTCACGTATTTCTTTACCTTCTTGAGTCTCCTGAGTAAGCGCCTCTGACGTCTAAGCAGAGTCTTCCCGCAGTGTCTTAACGTTTCGATCCAACGGCACCGGACATGCATCAACGGCCATATTCCGGTCGACATTTTATTGTTCAACACATTACAACTCACTCAATACAGTCCAAACACTGAATGGAAACGCCGCAGCTCCGTTTAACACGCGTGCGTCTTACACGAAAGACTGACCACAAATGGCAAGACCAGGGGGGTGCAACTCCCATACAAAGGAAAATAACATACAACTAGCGTCATCTTACTCCTGTGGCGACGTCATTTTTGTAACTTTTAGGCATTAATGATCCAATAAACTCACTAGATGGCAGATATGAGTTCTGACTCAATAAAAAATGTAGCGTACTTTGAAGCAGTGCTTCCACTTTTAGGGAATTCTCCCTTTTTTAGGGAAAAATAGCTGATATTTTGGATGATAAAGACAATTTAAAAAATACCAGGATTTAGGATATTTCGGGGTAAAAAGCAAAGCCTATACTAGTAACTGTTGTGAATTTTAAAATAAACGATAATTAAAGTAAAACAATGAACATTTTATTTTATGGAGAGAGAATGACATTAAGTCGAGTTGACAAGTAAAAGAATAAAACAGAGTTGTGTATAAAAACTATAAAGGTTTGATTCAACAGTAACCCTCTAGTAAAGTAAATCATAGATTAAGCCACTGCTTTTTCTTAGGGATTCCCCAGAATCCCAATAAGTATAATCCGCCAAATTTTTATTTACCTATTTTCGTTGATGTCACCAGAACTTACTTGTATTGTAATATACAGGTACTTCATGTACCATGAAAGATTATCATGGTAATTTCATTTACGAAAACCTTGTAATTGTCATTTCACTTTTGCTAGCAGTTCCTTCTTCAAAGACTGAGGTGGAAAGATTATTCAGTGTTCTCAAATTTAAAAACTGACAAAAGAAACAGGCTTTTGAAACCCTGAACGGCTTGCTTCATAGAAAGTTCCCAACTTTGCCAGCAAACAATTGCTCAATTTTAGAACCGAACAGTGTTAGGTTGTGCAGCAAAAGAATATAAAAGCAATGCGTCGACTTCCTTGAAAATTCTAATCCTATAGATCTATGATCTTCTGGGGGCGTTTATATTATATATACCTACATTAAATAATATGCTGTGGTTTATTTTCTGTATTTTATTTACGCTTTCTATATAAAGGATTTATGAAAGTTGTCTAGGGAATTTTAGGGTAAATTCAAAAGAAACTAGGGTAAAATGTGTTAAAAAAAACGTAAGTGGAAACACTGCTTTGAAGTTTTCAAAATTCCAGGGCCGTAAAACAATCTCAAGAAAAAAAAAAAAGTTTTCAAAATGTCGGAACGATTTAATTTTTTAAATCGTTTTTTTTTGGTCTTGGTGTGAGTTATTTTACGTTGTAGTATTAATTTAGAGCAACTTTTAGCTTTATGAGAATATTAGACGATTAGACATTGAGAAACTCTGTTTTGAATTATCTTTAGACATAACTTGGCTCCAATACTTTTTTCTTCGTTAGCGTTTCGTAAGCCTGTGTAACTATTTTCATTTCTTACAGAATGTTTATTATTAAAAATCAGCATGCCTCGAAGATCGAAAATGAAATGCTATTTCGGATGCCTTGATAACGGTGAGTTTACACTATTTTCCCGGTATATTATTTGCTAACAGAATTATTATTCATAATATAATTAAATGAATTAGCACCAACTAATGGTCCTTCCTATTTCTGCTGCCTAGCTATCATATATGTTAAGTTTTGATCAAAACAGTCGGTATTAAGTCTCTTACTATCACACACACACCTCAGATAATAAAATTGTCTCGAGTGGGTTGAAGTATTTATGTTTTGCAACTCAGCGTATTATATGCTTATTGTCAAGTGGGCCCGAACTAGTTTTTTGGAATGATCAATCAGTCATGCTTTCCTGTTTAAATAAAATACAGCACAATTGATCTCACATCCAAAGTTAGATGATGGCATTCACGTTTTGTTTCCTGGTGTTTGATAACTAAGTTACACCAAGTGGCCTGTGACCACGTTCATCCTTCTACCCAATATAAAATAATGTTTTTATTTTTGTAGACAAAGGTTTGATAATGACAAAATTTTATGGAAAAATTATAAGGAGCACTAAAATGTCTGAAACATGAAAAGATTGATGCACTATATTTGAACCAGAACGTGTTATGTAATATATTAATTTGTAAGTAAGATTACATTAACACTAAATTTTTCATGGTCGTATTTTTTCAATATTTGTTACATACTTAAGATACTTTGTTTCTCCGTTTCAGAAGAGAAACTGATTCAGCAAGGAACGTGAACTCTCAAGGGATCTTAATTTTTTTTAAATATGTTTATAATTGATAAATTAATAATTGAAATAGTTCATAAGAACTAAATTGATGCCAATTTTGTTTTAAAATAGGTTGTTTAGTTCTTATAGTTATAGTATTACGTTTGAATAGTTGTAATTAGTAAGTTAGTAATATATGAAAATACTGATATAAATTTTTGTAAATAACCTTTTGTAAATTCTACGAGAAGATGATTTTAATTAATGATCAAAAGTCAACGGTCTTTAAAAGCATTATTTGCAATTATTTAGATTAACTGTGGAATATATTTGCTAAGTTGTGTTTTCTGTATGAGCAGATATAAATGAAAATGCCCAAACATGATTATGTTTCTTACATTTTCATTATGTGAAATCAATATGCTTGTGACTGAGTATATTAATAATTTATTAAAACTTAAGTGATAGACAGCAACCCCTATGGCACTGCTGAAGTTTATAAGCACTGGTGACCACTTATCATGGGCCGGGTTGCGTGCTCGTCTGCTGTTGAGTGCAATAAAAATTTTCGAAACCCTTTCTATTATTTAGATGTAATATTAGTGTACATTTAATTTGGATTAAAAGATAAATTTACATTTTATGTTTGCATGTGTATGTTTATAATTCATTTGCATGTAACGAACACCAGTTTCTTTTGTAACAAAATGTAAACTAATGGTTTGTAATGAATGTAATTAACTTTAAGATGATTTTCTTTCAATCTGCTGTTTGTTTCATCTAGTATTACCAAAGCTAAAGCATCAGAAACGTCAGAATAGAAATAATTTAGATAGGGAATAAAAGTATAACTAATGTAATCATGTCTAAGATTACTATAAGCGTCATTAAGTACAAACTATCAATATTTAAGAGTACTTTAAATCATCATTACATTTTTTAAACATTTTTTGTTTTTCAAATCATGTAATAAAACGTTTGTGCAGAACAAAATGTCACATGTTATGAACATGATTGTGGGTTAATCGTTTCTTAAATTTCAAAATTTTTATAAGAATGCTAAGAATAATTTAGTATTCACTTTAGTGTGTGTATTATCTCTACAATGCTAGTATAAATGACAATTATTGTATGACGAAGCATAGGTAGTGTTTATAGATGTAATATTTTCATACAAGGTCATGATCTGTCACGATCAACTTTAAGCAAGAACTGCTATAGTTAAGAAACAAATTTATTAAATTTAATTCAAATTGTCTACTATGTTTGTAATGGAAAGCTGACATGTTTATATTTCGCACAAATGACTTAAGTGACATTGAATGATTTGATTATCTAGACTTAATTAACTTTTAGATAACTTTCGATTTAATGTTATTAAGTACTCTAGTAGGATTAATCTAGAGGAGTTATTGTTATTCGAAATTTTATACAATTGTACGTTCATACTATCTTTTAACAGTAAATTGTTTGTAATATAGGGAAATTAAATAGCTTACAGAGAATTACAGCTTTTTATTTAAAAAAACTGTTTTCTCTCTGTATGAAAAGGTCTTATCGATTAGAATGCTGAACACAATCAAACGTTCTTTAATATTTCATAAGTACTACCGGGAATTTCAGCGATTCTAAACGATAAGATTTTTTCATAAAGAGAGTTAATTATAAAAAATATTAAAATTACTAAAAAAGCCACCTGGTGGGGGGTAGGGAGACTAATAATCGACAGCAGCGACGCCTGCTGTCCCGGGCTCTAACTAAAGCAAAAATAAAAATGAGAGTTGCGCATCTATCTCAAATATATTAAGTGTATAATCAGGGGGGTGCAACTCCCATACAAAGGAAAATAACATACAACTAGCGTCATCTTACTCCTGTGGCGACGTCATTTTTGTAACTTTTAGGCATTAATGATCTAATAAACTCACTAGATGGCAGATATGAGTTCTGACTCAATAAAAAATGTAGCGTACTTTGAAGCAGTGCTTCCACTTTTAGGGAATTCTCCCTTTTTTAGGGAAAAATAGCTGATATTTTGGATGATAAAGACAATTTAAAAAATACCAGGATTTAGGATATTTCGGGGTAAAAAGCAAAGCCTATACTAGTAACTGTTGTGAATTTTAAAATAAACGATAATTAAAGTAAAACAATGAACATTTTATTTTATGGAGAGAGAATGACATTAAGTCGAGTTGACAAGTAAAAGAATAAAACAGAGTTGTGTATAAAAACTATAAAGGTTTGATTCAACAGTAACCCTCTAGTAAAGTAAATCATAGATTAAGCCACTGCTTTTTCTTAGGGATTCCCCAGAATCCCCATAAGTATAATCCGCCAAATTTTTATTTACCTATTTTCGTTGATGTCACCAGAAGTTACTTGTATTGTAATATACAGGTACTTCATGTACCATGAAAGATTATCATGGTAATTTCATTTACGAAAACCTTGTAATTGTCATTTCACTTTTGCTAGCAGTTCCTTCTTCAAAGACTGAGGTGGAAAGATTATTCAGTGTTCTCAAATTTAAAAACTGACAAAAGAAACAGGCTTTCTAATGAAACCCTGAACGGCTTGCTTCATAGAAAGTTCCCAACTTTGCCAGCAAACAATTGCTCAATTTTAGAACCGAACAGTGTTAGGTTGTGCAGCAAAAGAATATAAAAGCAATGCGTCGACTTCCTTGAAAATTCTAATCCTATAGATCTATGATCTTCTGGGGGCGTTTATATTATATATACCTACATTAAATAATATGCTGTGGTTTATTTTCTGTATTTTATTTACGCTTTCTATATGAGTCGTCTATTATCAAAGGTGGCAATCTGTGCATTTGGACAAAAAAATTTTATTGATATGTCAATACAGATTTATTTGAATATAATCGTCTCCTTCAAAGAATACGGTTCAAAACCTGCATTAAATAAAGGTTAATAGTTAACCTGTTATTTATCTAAGATGTCGTTCCGAAGAGTTTTGTGACTGCCAATGGAATATAAAGTCAATAATTCGTTTTTCTGATTTACCAATCATTGTCCAAAAGTCAGATTGCCGGCTTTGATAATAGTCGACTCATATAAAGGATTTATGAAAGTTGTCTAGGAAATTTTAGGGTAAATTCAAAAGAAACTAGGGTAAAATGTGTTAAAAAAAACGTAAGTGGAAACACTGCTTTGAAGTTTTCAAAATTCTAGGGCCGTAAAACAATCTCAAAAAAAAAAAAAAAGTTTTCAAAATGTCGTAACGATTTAATTTTTTAAATCGTTTTTTTTTTGGTCTTGGTGTGAGTTATTTTACGTTGTAGTATTAATTTAGAGCAACTTTTAGCTTTATGAGAATATTAGACGATTAGACATTGAGAAACTCTGTTTTGAATTATCTTTAGACATAACTTGGCTCCAATACTTTTTTCTTCGTTAGCGTTTCGTAAGCCTGTGTAACTATTTTCATTTCTTACAGAATGTTTATTATTAAAAATCAGCATGCCTCGAAGATCGAAAATGAAATGCTATTTCGGATGCCTTGATAACGGTGAGTTTACACTATTTTCCCGGTATATTATTTGCTAACATAATTATTATTCATAATATAATTAAATGAATTAGCACCAACTAATGGTCCTTCCTATTTCTGCTGCCTAGCTATCATATATGTTAAGTTTTGATCAAAACAGTCGGTATTAAGTCTCGTACTATCACACACACACCTCAGATAATAAAATTGTCTCGACTGGGTGGAAGTATTTATGTTTTGCAACTCAGCGTATTATATGCTTATTGTCAAGTGGGCCCGAACTAGTTTTTTGGAATGATCAATCAGTCATGCTTTCCTGTTTAAATAAAATACAGCACAATTGATCTCACATCCAAAGTTAGATGATGGCATTCACGTTTTGTTTCCTGGTGTTTGATAACTAAGTTAAACCAAGTGGCCTGTGACCACGTTCATCCTTCTACCCAATATAAAATAATGTTTTTATTTTTGTAGACAAAGGTTTGATAATGACAAAATTTTATGGAAAAATTATAAGGAGCACTAAAATGTCTGAAACATGAAAATATTGATGCACTATATTTGAACCAGAACGTGTTATGTAATATATTAATTTGTAAGTAAGATTACATTAACACTAAATTTTTCATGGTCGTATTTTTTCAATATTTGTTACATACTTAAGATACTTTGTTTCTCCGTTTCAGAAGAGAAACTGATTCAGCAAGGAACGTGAACTCTCAAGGGATCTTAATTTTTTTTAAATATGTTTATAATTGATAAATTAATAATTGAAATAGTTCATAAGAACTAAATTGATGCCAATTTTGTTTTAAAATAGGTTGTTTAGTTCTTATAGTTATAGTATTACGTTTGAATAGTTGTAATTAGTAAGTTAGTAATATATGAAAATACTGATATAAATTTTTGTAAATAACCATTTGTAAATTCTACGAGAAGATGATTTTAATTAATGATCAAAAGTCAACGGTCTTTAAAAGCATTATTTGCAATTATTTAGATTTACTGTGGAATATATTTGCTAAGTTGTGTTTTCTGTATGAGCAGATATAAATGAAAATGCCCAAACATGATTATGTTTCTTACATTTTCATTATGTGAAATCAATATGCTTGTGACTGAGTATATTAATAATTTATTAAAACTTAAGTGATAGACAGCAACCCCTATGGCACTGCTGAAGTTTATAAGCACTGGTGACCACTTATCACGGGCCGGGTTGCGTGCTCGTCTGCTGTTGAGTGCAATAAAAATTTTCGAAACCCTTTCTATTATTTAGATGTAATATTAGTGTACATTTAATTTGGATTAAAAGATAAATTTACATTTTATGTTTGCATGTGTATGTTTATAATTCATTTGCATGTAACGAACACCAGTTTCTTTTTTAACAAAATGTAAACTAATGGTTTGTAATGAATGTAATTAACTTTAAGATGATTTTCTTTCAATCTGCTGTTTGTTTCATCTAGTATTACCAAAGCTAAAGCATCAGAAACGTCAGAATAGAAATAATTTAGATAGGGAATAAAAGTATAACTAAATCATGTCTAAGATTACTATAAGCGTCATTAAGTACAAACTATCAATATTTAAGAGTACTTTAAATCATCATTACATTTTTTAAACATTTTTTGTTTTTCAAATCATGTAATAAAACGTTTGTGCAGAACAAAATGTCACATGTTATGAACATGATTGTGGGTTAATCGTTTCTTAAATTTCTAAATGTTTATAAGAATGCTAAGAATAATTTAGTATTCACTTTAGTGTGTGTATTATCTCTACAATGCTAGTATAAATGACAATTATTGTATGACGAAGCATAGGTAGTGTTTATAGATGTAATATTTTCATACAAGGTCATGATCTGTCACGATCAACTTTAAGCAAGAACTGCTATAGTTAAGAAACAAATTTATTAAATTTAATTCAAATTGTCTACTATGTTTGTAATGGAAAGCTGACATGTTTATATTTCGCACAAATGACTTAAGTGACATTGAATGATTTGATTATCTAGACTTAATTAACTTTTAGATAACTTTCGATTTAATGTTATTAAGTACTCTAGTAGGATTAATCTAGAGGAGTTATTGTTATTCGAAATTTTATACAATTGTACGTTCATACTATCTTTTAACAGTAAATTGTTTGTAATATAGGGAAATTAAATAGCTTACAGAGAATTACAGCTTTTTATTTAAAAAAACTGTTTTCTCTCTGTATGAAAAGGTCTTATCGATTAGAATGCTGAACACAATCAAACGTTCTTTAATATTTCATAAGTACTACCGGGAATTTCAGCGATTCTAAACGATAAGATTTTTTCATAAAGAGAGTTAATTATAAAAAATATTAAAATTACTAAAAAAGCCACCTGGTGGGGGGTAGGGAGATTAATAATCGACAGCAGCGACGCCTGCTGTCCTGGGCTCTAACTAAAGCAAAAATAAAAATGAGAGTTGCGCATCTATCTCAAGACTATCGTTTTGTATATCAATTACTTATTATTATCTAAAATTCCAAGTTTTAAACTGTATCAACTATAAATATATATAATATAAACTAGCGGCCCGCTCCGGCTCCGCTCGGGTCTTTAACAAAAATTTCAACGATATTTGACGTTGTTTTATTTTTTAAGTAAAATAACACTTATTGCGGCGTAACTATAATAGTTATACATATGCTGTCGCGACACTTTTTGTAAATAATAATGTGTTCTACAAAGTCGTAGTATATTATTTTATTCAATCATCAATAGTTTTCGCAGGACACGCGATGTAAAGAATATTTTAGGTAATTTGATTACACCTTTGATTACATTATTAGAGTTTTAGTAAGGATTCCTAATTTTTTTCAAAAAATATTATAGCCTATGACACTCGGAAATAGTGTAGCTTCCAAACAGTGAAAGAATTTTAAAAATCGGTTCAATAGTTTCGGAGCCTATTCAATACAAACAATTCTTTCCTCTTTATAATATTATTATAAGTATATTAAAGAAATAAAACTTGTTATTATAAATGGAAATATTCTTAGAACGGTTCGTTTGTCACGTGTATAAATTATGATATTAGGAACTGAGAGATTACAATTCCGCGAGTTTACCACGGCGCCGATGACGAATATGCAAACATTATCGTTCTTGAAGATCTATTTATTAGTACATTCAAAGATTAATGTAAATAAATTAGCTTGCAGGAAGGTCTCGAGACGAATGACGTTTAAAAAGATTGTCACAAAAAAGAAAAATTAATATTCAATTGTAAAGTTACAAAATAAGACCGAAAACATTTGACGATGAGTCGTGTGTGATTATGTAAAATGGATTAATGATATAGGTGTTAATAAATGATAATATTCAAATATAGAATTTTTGTGTACGGTACGCCGCGCTAAAAAACGTTTTTTTTTATATTTTTTTAGTTATAGGATCAATTCAGAAAAGTTTATTTTTTAATTTATTTATTTATTTAGTTATTGCTTAGATGGATGGACGAGCTCACAGCCCACCTGTTGTTAAGTGGTTACTGGAGCCCATGGACATCTACAACGTTGATGCGCCTCCCACCTTGAGATATAAGTTCCAAGATCTCTCAGTATAGTTACAGTTAAATTATGTTAATGTCTGGTTCAATTACTTGAATTATGATTCCTAAAATGCCACGCAGCAGAATTGCCTTTCAGATTCAAGGGTCGTACTGATGGGAGCCGTCATACCATAAAACTTGAGACCCGTGTTCATTTATTAATCATTTATTATTGGGCGTGATGTGAGTCCGCATGGGTAGGTACCACCACCCTGCCTATTTCTGCCGTGAAGCAGTAATGCGTTTCGGTCTGAAGCGTCGGGCAGCCGTAGTACTGTAAAAACTGAGACCTTATAACAATTTTTTTAAGGTGGGTGGCGGCAGATACGTTTTTTGATGTCTATGGGCTCCGGTAACCACTAAGAACCAGATTGGCCATGAACTCATCCACCAAGCTAAGCAAAAAATAAAAACCAATTTTTTTATGTGTCTATTATTTGCTTTTTTGACATAGACGGAAGGATGAGTCCAGGGTCCACTGGGGTTAAGTGGATACCAGACCCCAAAGATATTATAATTTAATTGCTGCTTCCTACCTTGAAACATGAGTTCAGTCTCGTTTGTATTATATTTCTGCCTTTTATCTACTGCCTCATCCATTAATTGACAGAAATACCAATTGTAAATCTCAGTGGACTGATTTAAGGTCACAAATATCGCTGCTGTCCATTATCTGCTGAATCCCTTAGTCATCTTTTGAGACTGGGGGAAACGGGGTAGTAGTGTTATCCTAGATCGAAACCACAAAGCAATTAAGTATTTAATTAAAACTGTTCGATTAATTGAAAAGGAAAAGTCACGAATTTTTCCGTTGTGTTTTGTGCTGTTTTCCTCAATACATCCTTGTAAAAAAATTGACATTTTGATGCCATTTACTTTATTTTTCTGCTGAATCATTTCTAACAATCACCATCTGAAATACCTTCACCCCGTTCCTCAAACGCATTATTATCCATAATATGTTATCCATAGGAGGTTTAAGGACATAATTTAAACTACATACTTATAAGAAGACAGTTGACCGTGACCACGAACAGTGTTAAGTACTCGAAACTTACGTATAATAATTATAATTTAAGAATTGAATACACATGAAGCGTGCGCTTGATGTGGTGCGAATTAAAACTACTTTTTAACCGACTTGAAAAAGGAGGAGGTTCTCAATTCCACTGATGTCTTTTTTTTATGTTTGTTACCTCATAACTTTTGATTGGGTGAATCGATTTGGTGATTCTTGGTGTGGTCCATTTCAATTTAGTCCAGTTCTGATAATGTTATCCATGAGAAAACCATATAAGTCTTAAATTTGCATTAAGTACGTGCGCGATAAATATGTAGATGAATAACTCAAATAACTCAATATCACGCCAACCGATTTCGATGATTATTGTTTTTAGTGTATATTAATTTGTTTTGGAATATCTTTTTTTGTTTATTTGAAGTCGGTTTTTGTTAAAGCATGTCTATTTACAATTATTTTTTTAGCTCTTACCCGTGAGACAAAAGGCGCTGGAGCCATACATACAGCTTTAATATTGTTTTACATAAGCAACAACGATCTTAAAAATTGCGAGATTAAACCGTAAGAGTAGTTTCAATTACATCTACAACTCGTAAAAAAAATCGAAAAAAACACTAAGAGCTTTCGAGCAATTCTTAGAGTTAAACATCAGCTTTAAGCATAATAAGCACTTACAAGTCCTAATGGATTTTCGATGCCAATAAAAATAAGGGAAAATCTACAATATCCATATCATACAATGTACTAAATAAATGGATTAGTTCTAATAATATAATCGTTTAAAACGTTTCCGATTGCATCAATATCCATCTGTATTGACGTTTCGGAATATTTTAACTAACGACAAATCAATTGGTTTTTGATCAATATTTACATTAATTTGTCAATGTAAATATGAAAATAATCGATAAAATAATTTACGAGAGAATTATTTATGTAGGTACCTCGAAACGTCTAGAGTGCTGTGAGTTTGTGTACCTAAATCATATTATTGGCATGTTGTGTGTTGGTATAATCATTTGTGCCCATAAGTTTATTTAAGTGCTACCTTATATTTCTGCCGTGAAGCAGTAATATGTTTCGGTTTGAAGGGTGGGGCAGCTGTTGTTACTATACTCGATACCTTAGGACTTATATGTCAAGGTGGGTGGCGCATTTACGTTGCAGATGTCTATAGGTTCCAGTAACCACTTAACACCACGAGGGCTGTGAGTTCGTCCACGCAATCTAAGCAATAAGAAAAAATGTAAAACCAAAACACCGCAGAACTAACTACAAGCAGAGAAAAGAATTTCATTCGATAGCTAAGGTTTACTTGTGCGAGTTTTTATCATAAAAATTATCAATACGTATTATAAAACAAATATAAATAGAACAAGGAAACAAACATTACAGTTGCAGTTTGAAAGTAGCTTTAGCGAAACTGTCCGAAGTAAAATACAAGCTTAAGATCGTATACAGCTTAACCGGTTATTGGGACATTTAACGCGAAAGTACTAGGTACATATTATACGCGAGCGGGTTTTTGCGATTTCATACGCATTTTACAATTCATCTTTTTAATCTGTCAAACGATTACAATTAAAGAAACATCGCCATCGGTAGGTAGCACCGCCCTGCCTGTTTCTGCCGTGTAGCAGTAGTGCGTGTCGGTTTGAAGGGTGGGGCAGCCGTTGTAACTATACTGAGACCTTAGTCCTTGTATCTCAAGGTGGGTGGCGGCATTTACGTTATACATGTCTATGGGCTCCAGTAACCATTTAACACCAAGTGGACTGTGAGCTCGTCCACCCATCTGAGCAATAAAAAAAACAATGTAAATCTCTTCTCAAACATTATCAATAAATCATTCAAACATTCAATGCAAGAGCATGCATCTATAGTAAATATTTGAGGGTGCCGTGGCTTCCATGGCAGTCAATATTTGACATATCTCTATTAATCTTAAGCATACTCTGAGATTGTATCAGAGAGTTTAAAGAAAAACATATTAGTTACGTCAATCTTATGTTTCAAAGCGAATAGTGGTATTCGTTTGAAGATCATCAATACAATAAAGGATATATGCCTATGGGAACTGCAAGGCTATATAGTTCCAAAGAATCTTAAGCACGGAGAAGTTAACAATATGTAATTTGCATAAGCAAATTATATTGATGTATAAAATGTGCATAGTGATGTGAATCACGTATCCATGTTTTAGAACCTAATGGTACATAATGCGCGTCTCTCATTCAAGATACCGTTTGTGTAGGCAAGTACCGTTGTGTTTACAAGAAATCATAAATTACCAGTGTGCAGCTTAGTGCGAGCTATTTAACGTTCTCGATAACGTAAAAGTTAACGCAAATTTGTATGCAGTTTGGAACAGCGCCCCTAGCGGCAAACGTAGGCAAACGTTCCAGCTCCATACAAATATGAGCTAACTTTAACGCTATCGAGAACGTTAAAAAACTCGCACTAAGCACAGTGTTCACGGGTGATTCATGTTTCGTTTTTTAGATAATATGACAGACAAGGATTACGTATAGGTCGGACAGTATTAAGGAAAAAAATATATATCTAGAGTACGCGCACGGAAAGTTTTCAATGGTTGTGACATTTGTACAATAACGCCTCAATGGCGTTCGTAATTGAGGTCGTATATCAGTAAAACAAATATCCGTTGTCGACTAAGAGATATTTGCGTAGAACTATTTATTTACGTGCAGTTTATACATAATATTAACTTAAACTGCGGAAATACCGTGGAAACTTTCGCTTGTGTTGTCATTAAAGGGCATGGCCATGGCGTACTTGCTTTTTCAAGCCAAAAACAAAATCGCCGTAAAACAGTAGAAACAAAAACATTTAATTGCATCTTAAATATTTATACACTGAATCATACTGTTGATATTATGCGCGTACTTTCATATTTTAAAAATTGAGGGCGACGACCTGCACCCGCTTTTGAATTCCAGAAGGTTCTATACGACCACGCTTCCGTTTAGATGAAGGTTTTCATCTTCACTAACGTTTGTATCGCTACTATCGGTATGGTAATTTTTTTAATGCGTTGATACGGCCAAAAGAGCACCCGCGAAATCTGTTAACTGTCACAGAAACTGTCACGCATTGTGAATTTAACAAAACAAAATCGCTAGAATAAAAGTGTGAAATTGCCTTTGTTTTTTTTAAAAATTAATATGCAAGTGTACGATCTCACAATCCAACTAGAATTAAGTGATTACCGGAGACCTTAGATTAGTGAATGCCGCCCAATATTTGAAGCTATGAAATCAAGTCGCAAGAGTGATAAGAACTATCTTAAGGTAGGTATCCTAAGGTATGGTATCCTTCTAGGTAGAAACAGTCAGTTAGCCGGTATCTCATCTCGCTAACTACTGATCAATGTTTTTCTCGATTTAATTGATCCAAATTATAATTTAGAAACTTAAATTGTGTGTTTAAGTTTATTATTTTATAAGCTATATTGCTATGCGTGAAGTGTTTTCGGTATTTCAGATGGTAAATCTTAGAAATTTAACAAGAAAACTTAACGTATTGCTCTGATAGATTTCCGTATATTCGATTTAGGCCGCACTGTTTCCTATGAACAAGAAATCGTAATAATTCGTCACGGAGCAAAAGTTGGACGAGTTTTTCATTTGGCTGCTCTTGTTCAATCATCAACAACACTATACACAACAAACTAGAACCTTATCACAAATATAATAAACATAGTATCCAAACTAGATCTCTAAACGGCAAAACGAAAAACCCGTTCAATACTTTCTAATTCCGTTGTCAATACAAACAATTGACAAAGCCTTTTGCGCATTGCAATACGATCTATTCTTGAACAGTCAAAGCTAACTGTTATTATGATAATTAAAGCATTCACTGGTCACATAACGTGTTTATTGTTACAACGAGAGCGGTCAAAACAATGCCTGCTTCGAAATGTTTGTGGGCATCACTCTACTTAAGCCGTACATCAATCTGACACCGCAATTTAATTACGCCGCCGATATCCAGAGGTCAACTCAATTCAAATTCAATTCAAAATTCAAAATCATTTATTTCAACTTAGATGTCAGTATGACACACTTGTTGAATGTCAAAATATAAATAACAATGTTAACTCTACCACCGGTTCCAAAAAAAAGCCACAGTCCCGAGAAGAACCGGCGAAACAAACTCAGCGGGCTTTTTTTTTGTTTTTTTCTCAAATATTTTCTTTTTTTTAAATAAATTAAAATATTTACAATAAAGGAAAAAACAAGTCAAAAAATACAATTAAAAAAAAATATAATAATGAAAAATGAAAAGGCCAGGAGCGAACGCCAATGTCATAATTGCATTGGAAAATCGAAACGCAATATTGCTTCACGGCAAATTAAGCAGTACATCGGAATGAACAATGAAACGCCAATACCCTACAACCACGACTATATACTTTCTAATACCTAAATGACCTCATAAATCTATATATTAATATGGGAAGCAAAACCTTTATACCCCTTTTTACGGCAATTGCGCAGACGGAGGAGTATGACATTTCACAAACTTAGAGAAAATTTTGCATAAAAAATACATTAATCCATTTAAAAAAAACAGTACACAGACTACCATATATTTGACACAACACATATATATATACTCTTTATTTATTGTCAAATTTTTGTTATTGTTTAAAGTCAAATTGATATTAACATTGTTTGTTTTTACTTATTATTTGTCTATAGTATTATACTCATAGTAGCGTTGGCGAAATCTGTGATTACAGAAGTATAATAATAGTCTTGGACTAGAACCATAATAATGTTCAAACTTATAATTTCAATTAATTATAGTCGGATTTCGACTACTGCGGGACCACTAGTAAATAAATTTATATACGATACTAATATATAAATCCACAGTGGTTTTTACGGATTTTCTGTTATAACTACTGAACCATGCATCCGATTGACTTGAAACTTGATATCCATGTAGAAAATACATGTACTTAGTGGATAGGCTAATATTTTTAAGAGTGTTGGACTCCCTACACCAGTTACGGGAGCGTTAATGATGAGAATCTTTGTGGGGTGAGAAATAATAATGTTAATTTCAAATGCCCAGCGAAGCGGACGGTTACAGCTAGTACGATGATATTATTATTCGCTGCCAGCTCGCAACTTATCTCTTTTGATAGATAAGTGTTTGAAGTCGTCTGTCATTGTAAGTATTACGTAATACAAAAGCCGTTTTCTGTGTACCTTACCCGAATTTATGATTAAAATATTTGTTACATAAATTCGAATACTATTTCCTGATTAGAAAATCATCCTCCTTCAGGATCGAAATATTGATTCTCTGTTAGGATTCACCTGAACGATAAAGGTTTGATTTTACGGTTTGATACAGGTCTGCCTGCTATTAAAATTGTTCTTATGACTTTTTTTATTGCTTAGATGGGTGGACAAGCTCACAGCCCACCTGGTGTTAAGTGGTTACTGGAGCCCATAAACATCACGCAATTGCGCCACCCACCTTCACATATAAGTTCTAAGGTCTCAAGTATATTTACAACGGCTGCCCCACCCTTCAAACCGAAACGCATTACTGCTTCACGGCAGAAATAGGCAGGGTGTTGGTACCCACCCGCCCGGACTCACAAGAGGTCCTACCACCAATAAAGAGAGTAAAAATAATTACTTTTATTTAAAACTTAGAAAGAAATAAACATAAATTCGCTGTATTTATTATTCACGATAATCTCGAATTAAACTAGAAACAAAAACTTTAGCGCATTTAATTAATCGCATTGCGTGTTACATGTCCTATGTTTTACAAAGGCAAATATGTATGTAGATATATCATCGTTTATTCGTTAATTGCAAACAAACTTCAGTAACTACATACATGCATACGATAATGTGCAAAACATCTTTGTTTTTTGAAGTGAAACTTCTTTAGGCGCATGATGGTAAAATTTTTACAGAACGTCACGCAGGTATGCAACGGAAGTGACATCAAACAACTATTGAAATTAAGTACTTGTCAGTAGTAGTAGTTGTTGTATTTTTCCAACTGGAAAGGCAAATGTATCATACCATACAGCCTAATATTTTATAATTTTTTTGTGAAAAATGTTAATAGGAATTGAAATGAAATGAAAAGAATTTGGAACATTAATCAAATAGCATGAAATTAAATTAGTCAATTCAATTGGCAAAACATTAGTCATTTACAATTTAGAAATCTAAACATAATGTGACTGTCAACACTGAGGTTTGAGATTGACATTTGACAGACTTTTGGGGGGAAAATATCTTCCTTTTTCCCTTCCTCTAAGTCTCGGAAATCTAAAGTTTTAGATTTGTATAAATATAAACAAGACTTATAAATTAGTTCGCCAAAGAAGTTTCCCTTCTGACATGTGTACTTTGTACGCACGCACTTTTTTGTTCAAAAATGTGTATAATTTACGATAATAAAAAAAGCTGAATTACTTATAAGAAACGAATTCGAAAGAATTTTCTGATGACTAGACGACTTGTATCTTCAACGATTTACAAATAGGCCATTATTTTATTATCACGACGTGCCTGTTTTTTAATTAATCAATAAATCGATTTCTTTCAAATATCGAATTAGAAATTAAAAAAAAAAAAAACAGAAACGAACGTAGAACGTTTTCTATCGCACGGCGTTATGCGTGTCACGGACGTTAGTAAAACTGCTACGAAAATATAACATCACGCGACACATCCAACAATAAATATCAAAACACATACGTAGACGAACGCGCAATTGGACGCACTCAACGTAAAATTCCTAATTTCACAATCACATTAAGGTCACAAGTAATACTTTTTGTATTTTTTTTTTTCATAAATCAAGGCCCGCGATAACGACCAGCCTCGTCCGTGCGCGATGCAAGACTGCTGACTGCACTTAGGAGTGGGACAAATCTTTCACCGAACGCTTTACACAAGAACAAAAATTACATAACGATCCGCCTTTCCAATGTTGCAATCGCGATGATCGATGCAGAGCTGTTTACAATCGAATGAACTAAAAAAAAAATCGATTACATTTTTACGAACCGGTATAAGTGGGTGACCGGTTCAAGTTTACATACTTATACAAATTTAAAAGTATGTATTTATATATTTTTTTATCGATTCTATGTCAACATTGCATAAGTGTCTACCTTTAGACTCGTTTGGATTTAACATACTGACGCGAGTCAAATTCGGATAAAATAAAGTTCAAATTATGTCGACGATTTCCTCATATTTTGTATTTGACATTTTATTATTTTTTGCATATAATTTGTTTAAATGAAAAAACCTCGTAATTAAAAACTGTTTTAAACGCGGGATTTAATCATCGGCATACTCACGTCTCTGGATTCGAAGACACCTACATAGCTTCTTATCAGTTAGGTCATGACGACTTTAACCCTGACTTGAGGTAAGCCCGCTTGATTTGCATTTAATTTATCAAAAACAAAATTTATTTAATTAAACTTAATTACACAATGAATATATATATTTATTATTATTATTATTTAAAATTTAAGCAATTAATAAAATTGCTAAAAGATTCCTGCATATTATATTGCGCTATTTAAGCTTGTCAACATTCATTTTCAAGTGGATATGAAGAATCTTTCGACCCTGAACGCTCAAAGCGGGCTATCGAAGATCCAACCTTCGACTGAGAGGAATACTTGAGCCCATTATAAACCGTAGGTACTTTAGCGGATTTAAGCTTATAAAAGCATTTCAGTGGAAAAGTTTGCTTTTATACCATCGATTTCAGAATACAGCTATAATACGCTTAATCTTTTTTGCTATTTTTATATTTTCATGTGACATCGAATTTCTGGCGTTTCAAGATTTTCACCAACGTATACTGTACATTTACTTTATTATGCGACTGTAAAACATAACGTAACACAAGATGTGTTTAAAAAAAAAAGCACGTTCACTATATTACTTAACAGCAGCCCGGCATTTAACACACGTGTCCACACTCCGCCTCATTTTCCGATGATGTTACATCATTCACGTTATATTAAATTCACAAAAACGAAAAGTCACGTACAATGTTGACCAGACAAAAAGGACAACACTCGTAATGCTCAACAATTGTTACATCAAATCAAAACAACTCGTGTGATTTACGAACGAGAGAATCACATATGATTTTTTTTTCTTAGTAACTCAATTACGATTATCATAAGACGACCTTCTCATGACCGTGTGTCGTGTAAAAGACAATAAATATTGAATATGATCGCCGAATTAACTTCCAATCGTTGTCGTTTTGGATTGGAAAAGTTTTCATTGCGGCGAATTTTATATGAGAGTACTAATTTTTTGTTTAACAAACTGAACGCCATATGATAACTCAAGTATTTTCAGTTAGACCACATTGCTCACAGGTGAGCCTTATCTTACTGAATCGTCCGGGCCATAAGGGTCACCCGGGAGCCGCGTGAGGGTTCCAACGTAAACGCTTCCTACAAGCCACAGATTGCAGCTATAAAAAAAAACGCGTATGGAAGTGATTTTTTTTGTATCCTACCTAAGCTGATAGCCTTGAGAGGCTATTTCAGCGTAACCTTAGCTAGTAGGTGAGCTCACGGGGCTCAAACCGGAGTGATGCTAACACTGACCCCAGCAAGAGCAATGCTTCGCAGAATCTACCACCGGATCGGAAACGCGACCCACTGAAATGGAAGTGAGCCGAACCGAATGCCATGATTTCCAAATCTAATAGAAACTGTAGTTTTTATCAAGGCTTATATACAGTCAAAACTGATGGTGAGTGGTTACCGTCGCCCATGGACTTCAGCAATGCCAGGGGCAGAGCCAAGCCGCTGCCTACCGCTTAATACTCTCTACAAGCCTCTTTTAAAGAAGGACATGTAATAGCGCTCGGGAAACACCGTGGAGGGGAGCTCATTCCATAGCCGGATGGTACGTGGCAAAAAAGACCTCTGGAAACGTACTGTCGATGAACGCAGCGGTTCCAAATGATATGGATGAACTCTGCTCCGATGGCGGGAGGTGCGATGATAAAAAGGAGGTGAGGGGATATCACAACTGTGACTTTTAAATCGCAAATAAGTCCCTGAGTATTTATTAAGGCAACGCTTCTTAAAACAAGTGCTCCGTCCTGTTGCGTTTTCTGGCACACACGCTTCATTGTAGCATTAACAATATAAACAACTTTAACCTTAATAATCAAATTCGATCGTGTTTGTAATTCGGTTCAATTTATTTTACAATAGTTAATGAAAGCGGAGCTCGAAACCTTGAGAGTTCACGAGGCTGTTAGCATCTATATTCCCACAATGTTAAGCCTTTTGAAGGTCGAATAAATGTCCCTGATTTGAGACTTAATTTAATTTGTCGTTAAGAATCGAGAGACGGGTAAGGTTTCTTTTTGTTTATTGCTTAGATGGGTCGACGAGCTTCACAGCCCACCTGGTGTTAAGTGGTTACTGGAGCCCATAGACATGTACAACGTAAATGCGCCACCCACCTTGAGATATAAGTTCTAAGGTCTCAGTATAGTTACAACGGCTGCCCCACCCTTCAAACCGAAACGCATTACTGCTTTACAGCGGGAATAGGCGGGGTGGTGGTACCCACCCGTACGGACTCACAAGAGCTCCTACCACCAGTAATTAAGCAAATTATAATTTTGCGGGTTTGATTTTTATTACACCATTTTGTGCTTCACCGTGGAAGTCAATCGTGAACACTTGTTAAAAGTACGTATTTCATTAGAAAAATTGGTACCCGCCTGAGATGCGAACATCGGTGCATTGCTCAATACGAATGCACCGGACGTCTTATCCTTTTAGGCCACGACGACGTGTAGTCTATTTTCAATAGTATTTGGATAACATTTAATTTTGTAACATACCATTCTTGAACTAAGCTGACAGAAGAAGACATATATGCCAAGAGAAGAATACCGCTCAGTGAAAAGGCGAACCACGACCAGTGTGAAAAGTAACAAAATGTTTTGAATAGCTCATGAACTCTCATTGTACTTGGGATTAGGAAACAAACATCGAGCTCTATCGTCAAAGACGATATCCTAACTAGGGTTGCCACCCTTACTTTATAATAAAGTATTGTACCTACGTTATTTCAGGTTATTGTACTTTATACTTTATGTGAACAATAAAGCACACGGAAATACTTTATTTGACATGTTTAGGTTTCTTTGGGATTTTGAACAGTTCAGTGATATGTATTTTTTCGTTAAGCGAAATACATCGATTGCTCAATCGATGTCGCCGCTCGCCAACGCCACATCTAAGCACTCGTTTTTTTAACAATTATTTCTGAACGCAACTTAACCTCAAATGTCAACAATGTTAGTTTCATAAGTTCACAATTTCTTGTTTAATTTGTTTTTTTTTATTGCCCTTGTAGGCAGACGAGCACACGGCCCACCTGATGGTCAGTGGTTACCGTCGCCCATGGACTTCAGCAATGCCAGGGGCAGAGCCAAGCCGCTGCCTACCGCTTAATACTCTCCACAAGCCTCGTTTGAAGAAGGACATGTCATAGCGCTCGGGAAACACCGTGTTTAATTGTAATAAATAAAATACGTATTTAAACATAATAATAATAAATAATAAATTGTAGTTTATTTTAATACTACGTACTAAAGTACCAATGTAATTTATCTGCAAAAAAAAAAGGTGGCAACCCTAACACCAACTCAAATTAAGAAGGACTGTAAAATTTTGATCGTTTTTAACTTTAGAAAATAGCACCTAATTTAAACGCAGAATCACTGCGCAGTTCCATTATTCTAAACTACGTAATAAAGTAACCTATAAAATAGGGAACAATGCAATTTCGAATGACGTTTCGAATTATTCTTGCACAGCATATTTCGTATGAGTCACGGCCACGCCGTATAATAAATTCATAGAGGATCGGAAATTGTCTTTTATTCATTCTAACAAATTAAAAATTCGTTTAACACCGAACCTTATTGCAGTTTATTTAAGGGTTACATTAAGAACACTATAATTCAAAAAAAAATTAAAAAAATATTTTATTGACATCATAGTCTCATAGTGAGTTCGTATTACAAATAATTTAAGTAATTAAGTAAATCTCGGTATATCAAATCAGTCTCTTGGCAACAGCATGTAGAACACGCAACTGGATGAGCCTATCCAGGGTCGATCCATCCAGCCTTTCTGCAAAATCCCACAAGACGTCGTTGGTGCTTCCTCATACTCTACCCATAACGAATGCCACCATTTTGCGAAGTATCGTAAAGCCGTAACGATAAAAAAAGAAGTGAATCAAAAAACAATTGGACACATTCAAAGTACTGGTAACACTCTATTTCTGCCGTGAAGCAGTTTCGCTTTGAAGGGCGGGGCAGCCGTTAGACTGTTAAAAGTGAGACCTTAGAACTCATGTCTCGAGGTGGGTGGCGGCATTCACGTTGTAGATGTGTATGGGCTCCGGTAACCACTTAACACCGGGTTTGCCGTGAGTTCGTCCATCCATGTAAGCAATAAATAAATAAACATCCAGTTAGTAACTACACACACAGTATCTTTAGCAAGTTTTGTTTGTAAAACAAGTTCGAAATCCAGTGTTGCAATTCTACACTACGAGGACTTTCAAGAGACGCAGTCGATAGTCAACTAACTGGTCTAAATCATGTTTATTTTTTTAAACATTTCACACTTCACTTCACTTATCTATACTTAAATAGGCAAAGGAAAAACAGTTCAGAACAAACGCTGGCTGGTAATTAACAATTACTCGTATACCGCAGTTGTTTATTTCAAGATAATAGCAACACCATTTTTATTATAGAAAAGTTGGGCAGAGGTGGCCGAGAACGAATTTTAAGCGGATTTTGAGATACGAAATTTCGATTGCATCACTACAATAGCGCATGAATATTTGGACAAGTACAATTGAAGCGGTGGTACGACCTCTTGTGAGTCAGCACGGGTAGGTACCACCACCCTGCCTATTTCTGCCGTGAATGCGTTTCGGGTTGAAAGGTCGGAGCAGCCGTTGTAACTATACTGAGACCTTAGAACCTATATCTCAAGGTGGGTGGCGGCATTTACGTTGTAGATGTCTATGGGCTCCGGTGGGCTGTGAGCTCGGCCCATATATGCAAAAAATAAATTAAAAAAATTGTTAAACGTATACTTTATGCGAGACTGTAAAACATCGAAATCAATCTATCCAAAAAAAAAAAAACTTTGAGAGTATCTGGCTCAACGTTATTTAATCATTAACTCAGACGATTCCAGGAATCGACACGGATCTGTCTCTACGTAATCAAATAACGAAATTAAGTGACAGAGCTATTGACCGACAGATATGAAAATGGCCGTGAACATGTTTAAAGGTCAACAACGTCAATGTACCGAAATTTTGCAGAAATTGAAATCCTGCATATCTTAACCATACCCATAAAAGACCAGAACTGAAGAACTAATCACTAAATCGTGGCGGAACAATATTACCCTACCGCAAAACCAGTATTTATGGTATAAATTTTGTTATTTCGTTTTCATGGTACCTTTATACAAAATATACAAGTATTTTATTGAGGATATGTTTCTTTTACGTAAATGAGACCTATTTTGAGGGTCAACATTCACAGGGTCGCAATTCATTTGATTAGTATGATCATTAATTTTTGCGTATTTAAAATAATTCACTTCTGGCACGTGGATGCCGATAAAACCCAGTGTTTTATTATTAAATTCGTTCTGAACATACTGTTAAAAATGACAAGTACACATTGAGACACAAAAGGCAAATTTTATGAAAGCTGTTGTTAGTCTTTATGTTGCAAATCTTGCCGTCTGGATTTCCCCCAAGTTTCTGACTAGTTGCGATATACCAAAAGGTTAACTATTCTTGAATCACCAATGTATTCTAGCAAACCACTGAAGGTCTTGAAAACGTTTTAGTCCAATTTTATTATTAGAAAGAGATGAAGTTCTTCATGTAGCTTTCCAAACGGATAGTAGTCATGTATATTAGAAATTCTACTTGAAAAAAAAACTATTTCAGTTTCTTTTTTGCTTACTTAACTTTTTTACTGGTGGTAGGATCTCTTGTGAGTCCGCACGGGTAGGTACCACCACCCCACCTATTTCTGCTGTAAGGCAGTAAGTAATGTGTTTCGGTTTGAAGGGTGGGACAGCCGTTGTAACTACACTTGATACGTTAGAACTAATATCTCAAGGCGGGTGTCGCATTTACGTTATAGATGTGTATGGTCCCCAGTAACCACTTAACATCAGGTAGGCTGTGAGCTCGTCCACCCATCTAAGCAATAAAAAATAAAAAAAACATTTACACGACGTCATTAATTACGCAACAATAAAAAAAAAATCGTTTTTCAGGTTCAATTTAGAACACATGCATGAATTGCTGCTAATATTTGTAATGGAGCCGGGCAAATATCTCGCGTGTCTAATCGAATTAATGCATTAAACCAAGTCCCACTTTCACGTTGGTGAAGCAACTGAAGCTCACGAGCGATGGTCGCAATCGTTTTTGTGGCCCCGATAGCGACTGAGTCACCGTCCAAGAGTACGTCCATGAATACCTATCTATTTTGGAGAAGCACAAAGTAAAATTCGTTTTAACAATTCGTCATTCTAAATACCACTCAGCTAAAATGTAGATAGATATTCACCGGATCGACTCGGTAATTCCAGATATGAACGCTCAAATAGATGGTATGATTATTAAAACACCAAAAGTTAATATAATAATATGATGAAATTGTATATTATCAATTTTGACAAATTAAAAAAATTCGCGATTTTAATAGATATACTTAGCTGTAAGAAGCAAATTTAAACATCGCTAGATCGTAGTAAGCTGTCTACAAGTTTTTTTTTATTTGCTTTGATAGGTGAACGAGCTCTCGGCCCACCTGCTGTTAAGTTGTTACCGGAGTCCATAGACATCTACGACGTAAATGCCGCCCCACCCACCTTGAGACATAAGTTCTAAGGTCTCACCTTTAACTACGGCTGCCCCGCCCTTCAAACCGAAACGCATTACTGCTTCACGGCAGAAATAGGCAGGGCGGTGTACTTACCCGCGCGGACTCACAAGAGGTCCTACCACCAGTAATTACGCAAATATAATTTTGCGGGTTTGATTTTTATTACACGATGTTATTCCTTCATCGTGGAAGTCAATCGTAAACATTTGTTAAAAGTACGTATTTCATTAGAAAAATTGGTACCCGCCTGGGATTCGAACACCGGTGCATCGCTCAACACGAATGCACCGGACGTCTTATCTCTTAGGCCACGACGACTTCAAAAGTTTCACGCAGTCCACTCAAATCTTTTTAATCATTCAATCTTGTGGCTCAAATAGTATGAAGTACTATTCAGAATCAGACAACACTAGTTAAAGTACATTGTATTGAGCTTGACGTGGCCACTGATGTATGGATTTGGTGGAATAGTGCATCGATTGTTAGACTGTGTTAAGGATCTCTAAATCCCCCTCCAAACAAGTTTTTATTCCCGCCCACCACCGAGCTTCACTTCATCGAGCGATCGCGAACGCATATACCTACATCTTTAACGATTACATACATTATCTACTACAATATTCAACCTCATTATTATTTGTTCTTCAGTTTTTATCTTTTAATAAACCTGTAAATACGAGCCAAATCGTTTCATTGAAGAGAACAACAAGACATCCAGCAAGGAACAGACTGTTTAATAATATACTATGTCGCGACAAAAGTAATTGCATACACAGTCTAGGTGGGGTAGAAGTGGCAAGTAGACTGCGCTCTGCCCTATTATTGAGTTGATCGTAATTAAATTAAAACCAGCATTGGGTCTTGTGATCATGATTAAAGCTATAAATACGTATTCCTTTCTCGCCCGCATTGAGGCCACAATGAGCGACCACGCACGTGATAATATTGCCGCCTCTATTGATTATTATATGCAATGCACGTTAACGATTTCCCTTTTTATGTAGGGCCGTCAGGTATATCTATTTATGTAACCAAAACGGGTGTTGAAAGTTTACGTAGATCTATGGTACTATTTAAAAAAAATCTTTTATGTACTAAAACAACAGTACAGTTTCAATTCGTGCGCACACGAAAAAACACAATAAATGTATTTCTTTCGTAATTTTGTGATTTGGATAACAATAAACCTTTGATTTTTAATTTCATTCCAACGACCGTACAATAAACATTATTTACAGTTTAAACTAGTGTAACATTTAAGCAATTATATGAAAAGTTTTTACCAATGAGACCATTACTGTAACCAGAAACAACAGTGGTGTAGTATTAACGGTCATACCCTACCGGTCACCGTCCTCGTCGAACCCGTCGCTTGCGACGAAGTGCTCGACGAGCGAATTAACCCATAGACACAGCCCACTGAGTTTCTCGTCGGATCTTCTCAGTGGGTCGCGTTTCCGATTCGTTGGTAGATTCTGCGAAGAACTGCTCTTGCTAGGGTCAGTGTTAAAAACACTCCGGTTTGAGCCCCGTGAGCCCACCTACACACGTTAAGGCGAAGCTGAAATAGCCTCTCAAGGCTATCAGCATAGGTAGGGATAAAAAGGTCATACCCGAAGCACGAAGACAGCCATATTTATATCATTCTTAAAGTTCTTTACAAATAATTTTGCAATTAATTGAAAAGTATTCTTGCTTTAATTAAATTATCAGGCGCTCCTTTCTGAATGTTTTATGAATGTTCTGAACGTTGAACTGTGACGCCACATGTACAACCTACCTATTTTTAAAAATAACGAACAAATTATACAGCAAAACCTATCTATTACTTAAATGTTACCAAAACAAGGTTTGACGAAATCACAACTAAAACAAAGGTTTTCACTTTCATGATTATTTAATGTTTCCTTATTCCGCTATGTAGTTTGTCACTCTCAAAGCAAACGTTACGCAAATATAGGAAGTTCGTTACAAGAGTAACAAGACCTAGACTTGGCGAAAGTTAATGACATAACTGAATTGAATAGCTAGTGAGGTATCGGCTATTATCGTAATGAACTATCGGGGCGTATTCAGCCTTAACGGAGACTCATTTGGTGAATCGGTTCAGTAATTTTAGGCAAGCATCATGCTTGTTTTTACTCACACCCGGTACTAGGCGTGATCGGCCCTTTAAATAAAACATTTTTTTTATTGCTTAGACGGGTGGACGAGCTCACAGCCCTCCTTGTGTTAAGTGGTTTCTGGAGCCCATAGACATCTACAACGTAAATGCGCCACCCACCTTGAGATTAAGTTCTAAGGTCTCAGTATAGTTAGTTACAACGGCTGCCCCACCCTTCAAGCCGAAACGCATTACTGTTTCACGGCAGGAATAGGCAGGGCGGTGGTACCTACCCGCGCAGACTCACAACAGGTCCTACCACCAGTAACATATTGTGCGTCCACTTGTTTGCGCGTGCACTTATCCAAATTTTCGATTTTTCAACAAGGGCCTTTCCAATTCGGATAATTCGAAAGAAACCAAATTTATATTATTTAAGGTCGCTGCAATATAGACTTAAGTTTCTAGTTTCTGCGTCACAAATCCTCGTAAATAGTTTTTTTTTTATGAATGTGGGATACCTGGGCCCAGAGCTTTCCCGTTTCACCAGGGCAGGTGGGCGAGGAGAAGCTCAGCCAGGAGGTGTCAATAATAGTACGCGTGAAGCGTTATTTAAATAAAATGTAAAGAGAAATAGTGAGATTTTTTTGCTATTTCTCCAAGCATTTGATTAAAGCATGAGCGGGAATTTGAAGTTAGGCCTTCGGTACGTTACATACTCGTACTTAATAAATAAATATACAAGTCTTTAACTGTTAACTGGATTGAATTCATTTAAACCGTTACGTATTCGACACTAATTTCGATAGCCAAATAAAGCTATTTTTTGTCAATATATGTATATTAAATTTATCTCTCTCTTCGATCGGTTCCTCATTGCTGAGGATCGTGACTCCGTCCGATTTCGTCAACCAACTGTCTCCATCGATCCCGCCCTGCAGCCCGGTGGAGTGCGTCGCTGATAGGTATCCCAAGTTCCTCCGCTATTTGGTCCGACCATCGTTTGGGACCTCTACCCCTAGGCCTTTTTCCCTCTATTTTACCGGTCACCACAAGGCGTTCCAAATTGCTGGTATCTCTATTTATAAATTTATAAATTTGATTTAAAGTTGCAATTTAAATGTTATTCATTACTTTTTGTTGCCACAATATTTTATGATGTCTTAAAAAATTTGTAGGTACATACATACTTATCTCTAGATTAAATATTAACTATCCATGTGACCGCTAACAATAAACTTATAAGAAATTGTGAGTGAGTAAGACATTTTACTCGAGAAAATATGACCTAAACAGCGTAAGTATTATTCAAATCTCTGATCCATTTTGACGAATTACGAAACGAAATTTATTCATAATATTTAATACGTAACGGTTGATTATTAAACCACAGACAAGATTACCGAAACTCTTTGGTGTTCTACCAGTTACGAGACGTCCCAAAATGAAGGTTAACGCGTTTTTTTTCTGAACAGCTTAATTATTTAAAATAAATTGTACAAAATAATATAAACAGGGATCTTAATGCTATAAAGACATTCTTTATCAGATGACCATTGGGTCGTAAATAGGAACTTCTGGGACAATACAGATATCAGCCTAAATGTGAAGAGAAAAAGAAGACCAACAAGAAAAAAATACTTTCCGTACTAATATTATAAAGGTAAGCGTGTGTTTGTTTGTCCTTTTCGCGCGTGAAAACGAAGCAACGGATAGCAATGTTTTTGTTTAAAGTGACAGTATTAGGTCAGCAGTGTCATAGGCTCCCTTTTTTATTCCGAAAAACATCATTCCCACGGCAAAACTATACGGACACTTTTGCTTAAAACGCGGGTAGCAGCTAATAAAAAAATGAATGCTTATAGTATGTTATTAAATGACATAGGACTTAAATCATTTTAATAAAGTCCTAAGTAGATCATACATCTAAATAATTAACAAAAAGAGTTCATATAATTTTTGGTCAAGTTTCTACGTATTAATGTATTAATTAACCGACTGCAGGTATTTGTAAATAAGTGCTTGTGGTCGATACTCCGCATATTCTGAACAGTCACTATCTCTAATAAAGACCTTTGGATTAAATGTGACCAAAATCCCATCGCGCAAGACATTGCTCATCGGAAATGGCGTTAGATAGGACACACTCTACGACGCAGCGGAGTCAACGCAGCATCAATCGCGTTTGAGTGGCAACCGCTTGGCAGGAGAAGACCTGGTCGCCCTGTACACACTTAGCGACGCACCGTGGAGAATGAGATGAGGACTGCCAACGTGACCTGGAGTGATGTTAAGGAGCAAGCGCAAGACAAGGTAAAGTGGAGACAACTTGTGAGGGCCCTATGTACCAGCGGGGTACCCTAGGACTACAACACACACACACAATGTTAAAAAAAACAATAGGTACGTTATAAAATTTTGCTTACTTAATGTAAGCCGTTAACATCAGCATTATTCTTTTTATTTAATTATTCCAATGTTTCGAATAGTTTAGTTTTCGTCGCCACGGACGACTAAGGTATTATCGGTCGACCTTTAAATTGTGTGCTAACAAGAATTATATGAAAATGTTTATTAACTGATAATTAAGTTTCTTTGCACTCTGAAAGAACTAAGCCTATCTTGAGATCTGCCAGTTTGTTTGACTTAGGGTTTCGTCTTTACGATAATAATTCACGAGTGATCTAACAGCAGGAATAATAAGGGAGATAAACAAAGCAGTTTCAAGTATGTCTAAGATTTACGAAAAATGAAAAATATACCTTTTTAACGCTGCTCCAAGAAGCCTATAAATTGTAAATTTTAGTTAATTTCAGTTCGACCTTATCGTATGGCTTATTTCCGTAAAAGAATATATATTATTAAACTGACAAAAAGTATGATGGGTTCTCACATGTATTGTTTTATGAACATGTTTATAGTAAAGCACTTAATATAATAGTAATAAAAAGCCTCAATCTTTACTGTACTGCTAATCCCGCCTAATTCTCGTAGATATCGAAAAAATTTAATTATTTATTTCATGGTTTTTTAGTAACCTATCAAAAAGGGTTGAGAAATTGCTTTATTGCTAATATCGAAAACCCTAAAAGGCGAATTTTGTATTGTTTTGCTAGCGAGGCAGAAATACGTCTGTGTACCGCAAGCGTTCTTACTACCTACGTTTTTAATACGCTTTTATTCGCTTCAGACGTATGTATGTATGTTTGTAACGGAATTTTTGAACATGATTTTGACCCCCTTCAAAACGTCGGATTAACTCGAAATTTGGTATACTTATCAAGGACCGATGACAATTCAATATTGAAAAAAAATTGAAATTCAACTAAACAATTAAAAATAAATATTTTTTTAAAAAAACGAACAACTTCTTACACTATTTTTAATTCAAATTTATTAAAATTGTATTTCTATTTTTTACTTGAATTTTCTATAAAAGCGTATTTTGTTAGTTTTTTTACTATAACTATTAACTAATAACTGTTATTTATTATTCGCTAGCATGCTTTGACTCGCACCAAACGTCCAAATGCGATGGCACAAATAATCGTGATCGGTTTGACAACCCGCATTGCCGAAACCCTACTCCGTTCTGTACTATCGCCAATTGTAAAATTAAGAAAGTCAGTGCCGTATATAGACCTATAAGTCGAGAAGGAAAGGACGAATGTCTACAGTAGGATAAATTACATAATATTATAGAAAACAGGGCTGGTGTAGTCACTCGTAATGTTCAAGTTTTTCAATGAATTCATTGATGATCATTTAAGATGAGATAGATGTCAGTTAATTGTACACGGGTCCAATTTCTTGCCTATCTTCTCTAACTTTTCAATAGACAATTATTCAGCGCGGGGTTTACAGCATTCACAGACGCTGTAGATGTGAAGCGACTTATCTGTGCCCCTGTCTAGCCATGTCTAGACTGATGTCGATGAAAACCGAAAGTCAAATTTCACGGACTCAATTAGGCAGACCTCTTACGCTTGTTTGCCGAAATAGATATGATTTTGGCATAGTAAAAACATAGTCTTATCAATCACTAGCCGTACTTGCTCGCTTCGCTGCGCACTTAAAATTAACATTATTATTTATTGTCATTATTATTAGGGAGTCCAACACTATATAAATATTAGCCTATCCATTAAGTACATGTATTTTCTACATGGATACCAAGTTTCAAGTTAATCGGTTGCATAGTTCAGTAGTTATACCGGAATATCCGGAAAAACCACTAAAGATTTATATTTTAGTATAGATAGTATAGACTAGTATAGAGTATAGATTAGTATCGATTATTCTATTAACGTCTACATGACGTTGATTAATATTCTCACGAAATAGGTACGACAAAAATCCAAAACCAAATACTAGGTACTGTAAAGGGCGGTATTTTTGTTCGTTAATATAAAACATGGTAGAGATACCTCTTACCCACCTTTTTACGATGCATTGGTGGTTATTATTCGATGTTCGATGGTATTCGACGGTTTGAAAGGAGCCCGTACTACTGTACAATCTTCTTACTAAGCATATTGTACATATATACCCAAAGGACATTCATGAACGAATGGCAGCGATTATTAAAATTAGTATTTTTTTCCCTACCTATTGGCTGGTAGTCTAAGAGGGTATTCCAGCTACGCCCGGACGGGTAGGTGATTCACGGGCTCAGCCTGAGAGAATTTGCTAACACTAGCCCTAGTAAGAGAAGTGCTTAGCATAATCTAACACCGGATCGGAATCGCGACCCACTGAGAAGATCCGGCGAGAAACTCAGTGGGCAAAAGGTTAGCGTTAATAAGCTTTAGCCGATTTCTTTTCTGATAGCGCAATCTAGGAATATTAGTATCATATGTATATTTCTGCAATTTAAAAGTATTTTTTCCTAATTAACTTTATACAAATCGGGCGAACCATAAATCGATGGAATTCATTGTGTATAAATTTGCTTATCTAAAATCATTGAGTAGATTTTCAAAATATAACCCAATATAAGATACCGATTATCACTTATATAAATCACCGTTCTAAAAATAATTCCCCTAGCACAGTTACATGTAAACGATTTGAAAAAGTTGCCATAGAAAAAGCTACCTAATTCCATCCATACAAAGACGCGATATTGTTAATCAATGGAAAGCAATATTGACTGATAAGGCAGGAGCCAGTACACAATCCACCCAGATCTCATTACCCATTGGCCCGGTTAGCGATGCAGGCACACTTTCGCGAACTCGTAAAGATATATACGTAACGAACATACGAATTGTTGCGACAGAAAAATTTTAAATTTAATAATAGTAAGCGAGAGATTTTGGTCCCAATTAAGAGAGGTGGTTAGTAGTAAATGCACCCATAGAAATCGCCATGCTTACCAAAAAAAAAACATCTCATTGGCATACTGAAACCATTGTTTGGATTCGAATTCATTCAGATTTGCATGATTCTAGTTTGAACAGTAAGCCTATTATATGCTACGGAGAACCAAAAAGATACAATAACCAAGAGATAGTGGACAGTCTGAAACAGGACTGTTTATGTATAAAGTGGTACCTACCGGGTTTAAAGCAATGACTTATGCGGTTTTAAGAGACAAAAGTTTTCCAGACTTAAAACATATCTCTATCTGAATTTTATTCAAATTATCACAAAGATTTACAAAGAACGAGAAATCGAGCGAGATTCTTTGTTCGTTATGAACTAGTCCTAATGTAATCTGTAGACTGACCAAAATTTATTGCACTCTCGAACAAAAAGAGAACGAATTTTAATATCAATATATCATTGCTGTTTGTGCAGTTTTAAAATATTTTATTTTGATGATAGTTTATTTCAAAAGATGTGGGAGTTTGGTAACTAAACGTAAATTTAGATTGATTTTTTATATTAATTTAGATTGAAATTTAGATTGCTTATTCTATATTTTGATGACACAAATAATGGCTATGTTCTAAATGTTATTTAATCATTTATTTATGAAAATAGTGCCCGAATAAGAAGTTTTTTTTTTTTTGCTGAGGTGCACAGCAATGTCTCGCGTCATTGGTTCTCTTTGTGTTAGGTACAGTGTCATGGAGAGAGCTCTGAAAAATTACTCAAGATGATTCCTTTTCTTCTTTTTACCCTTGCTTTGTCAAACATCGTTCTAAATTTGTAATTTTTGGGTTTCGTCTCTGGAATAAGCATCGCCCCAAGGTTTTCCTGCGCCATGTGCTTCTTCTGTAATTAGATTTACAGGAAGTATTTCTGGAGTGTAGGCTGTGGCCCAAAATTTCCAGGGTCAATAGTCAATCATTTAATATCAGGCCGTATGTAGATACGGAAGACGGATAGCCGCCAGTCACATTGACAAAAAAGAAAAAGTGGAGTACTTTTGAGATATTCACTTACGAAGAAGAAGTGTCCTGCATTTAACTTACAAATAATATTATCCTTTACGTGTTTATTGAAACAACTCAAGTTTATTTTCAGTCACAGATTAATAATGATGACGCATGACACTGCAATAACAACGTATGAATACACACAGTGTATATTGGAATAGTACCCAAAGTCGAAACGGGAATTAACTAATACTAACAGTAAAACATATTTATTAACTGAACTAAGTTTTAACACTTGTACGTTTTAGCGACTATGATTTGACCAATAAATACCAAAACAACCATAGCTAACTCAAAATTGTTAAAATTTACTAGCTCTCTCTTTCCATCTCTTCCTAGCTATTCATCCCACATAGTGGTGTGGACAGCTTTCCTTATTTTTCTCCTCCATTTCGCCCTATCTTTGAAATCATCGTCAGAAGCATTACATTCTCTCTTGTCCTTTAGCATTAACATACTACATCTTTCCAACTTCTCTTGGGTCTTCCTCTAGATCTGCGACCGGAAAGGTTGAGCTGCAGTGTAAAATTTCCAACGTAGCGTATTGATCGCACATTAAAATTTACCAGCTACATATATTTAAAATAAATTGTCTATTACTTCAAAAGACTCAACAATTCTCGTACACACTAGAAAATGAAGTAAAAAAAAATAACATTTGCCATTACATTTAATTTTTGAACCCCATCCGTATTTATTTTTATTAAGCGGACCGCATGAACATCTACATTCGACGCTTGAAAAATATGCTAAATGAAATGCGGCATTGAAAATTACAACATAAGTACAAATATTAAAGTTACAAGTTACAACAGCTCGTTTATGTCGTATTCAGAAACTCATATGTAATTATTATTACGTGACTGAAAATTGTATACCGTCATTGTTGTGGCGAAAATAAAAAAGAACCTTAATTAAAAAAGTGAATGTGTGAATAGATGATTTAAATTAAGAAAAACTACTAAGAAAAACGTTCGAAATGCGACTAAAATTAATACGTATTATAAGTAAATGAATACGGAATTTCTCTTTTATAATGTCGATTGATATTTTGAAAGAATTATTGGACTATATAATATATAAGATAACTAAGTGTTCCGAATTTTACAATTTTTTTGGAGTTTACTCCTTTAGAATCGATTTACATATATAGGCCCGGGGTATGAAAATTATGGGGACCAAAATCGTACTAGCATGTCACACGAAATGCGTTATGCGCCTAGCATGTCACACGAAATGCTTTATGCGCCTGATTGGCTCCTGATTGCGTGATGCGTGCGCGCGCCAATCAGGAGCCAACGCGCGGCCGCGTTATCGCAGGTGACGCCGGGCTGCTGCGCCGGCAGTCCGCCACAAAGCCTCGTACTGATCTCGCGTTTCTCTCATTATTGTATTTTCATATATTTGTTAGTCGTTTGTTTTGTGTCTCGTTAATTTGTTAATAATCTGTTGTGTATCGTGTTGTCGTAATATAGAACTATTTCTCGTATTGTTTCGTTTAATTTTTTATATCCAGTAAACTCCAGTCGTGCGTCGGAGCGGACACACACACTTTTTTTTAATCATAAATATATCATTTTCTTCTCGTTTTGTCTAAGTTGCTATTGTCAAGCTTTAGAGCTACGATATATTTATTTTTAAACAGAGAAACGTAGCACATAAAAATAAATCAAATATGTTACATTAATTTTACGATTTCATAATTTCGCGTCTAATTTTTTCATTTTATTATAAATAAAATGTCTAGTATCAATTTAACTATTAACAATATTCTAATGGTTTCTTCTTTCATAACATACATTCAGTACTATTCATGTTCTTTTTCTGTCGCTTTTACATTACGCACACACTATAAATATAAAATAAGAAGATGTTTTTATAAAACATCTCTATTGTAAAATAAGTAAAATAAATATAAGAAAATAAGGCAAAAATAATTAATAAAATAAAGTAAGGTATGAGGCAGCCTTTCCCAAAGTGGGCGATAACGCCCCCTTGTGGGCGCTGGAGGACCCAAAGGGCGGTAAGAGACCCAGAAAAAAATGGGGGCGTTCTGTAGAGGCCGGGGAGGCGATTTGTAATTTCATCTAGGAGGACTCTTAGACACCGACTGAGCTCTCGCTATAGTGGTTCTTAAGTAGGTGAAAAAATGGGGGCGTTAAAAAATAATTTATTTTTGAAGTGGGCAGTAGACAAAATAAGTTTGGGAACCGTTGGTATAAGGTATTCCAACTATGCGCGAACTGGTAAATAAGCTCACGGGGCTCAACCTGAAAGACTTTTCAAGGTACGCGCCATATCAATATTATCTTTATAATTAAAATTATCTTTCTCCATAATCTAAAAAACGCAAAGACAATGAATGACAAAACGGAAATCTCGATATCATCTGAAAATTGTACCAAAAATCATGTTCGAAAATTACCGTATGATTTTTACAATTTCCGACCTAAACTACCAACACATCTACCTACCTCCGGAACTAAATCCACGTTGAACTTTCTCCCTCACAACGTTCCGCAGTGACAAATCGGACGTGACCTGCATACAACGTGTTCCTGTCGCATTCATAATGGCCACCTTGTCCTAAATTTTAGAGCATTTCTGTCCTTGCGACTACGGATACGTCAAAATTAATTGAATAGGTATGCAATTTCGAAAAGGGCTCACCTCTGAAAATGTAAAATGTTCATGAAATGAAAAAAAAACTGATTATTTTCTAAAGCAGTGTAAAATTTAAAAAAATAACTTTTGAGATATATTTTAGTGTTAATTAGCAATTGAAAATTACTGGAATTATTATAAAATGGGTGTAGTAGGTAAGCCTCAAAACTACATCTATATGAAAAAAACGTATTTGACAAAATATGCGACATGTGCCCTTTTCGAAATTGCATATTCAACTGTAAGGTCCACGTGCCATAGTTTAGAACTTTAGATTAGTTCGCAAACACGCCTTGTCGTGTAACGATATTATAGAGAAGAAAAAAAAAACTTCATCACGCGTACTGCTGGCCACACGCGTCTGTACGGTCACGTGAAGCGAAAACATGACTTAGCCAACGAACCATAAACACACTATAATTGCCATGAACTTGAAATCAAGAGGCGATTCTTAAAGACACGACGAACTCTGTAGGTAATATTAATTTAAACGAATAGCTTACGCTTTATCTTTTTATGCCCGTATCTTTAGACGTTTCGTAAAATAGTCCTCCACTCTTAACTCATCCGATGATGCTCGAGAATTCCCTCCAAACTTACTCGAATTTGGTATTTTTAGTCGACCATTACAATATTCCTCAACTGTCCTCGAGTGAGGTAATAATGATGAAAATTTGATCAAGCTAGCATCAAACCCATAGAGTTCTGTAGTCTATGGTCATTGTTTAATGTCAAAGTCAAGCTGCCGCTGTCTGTTTGACACTAGATGAACTTGTTTGATGTTTTGGTTGCTGAGTTATTCGTAAATATGTGTGCGTGCGGTAAATCTGAAAGTGTATTATTTATTTTCTAACCTATCATTATTTTAGATTTCGGATCCGGCTTTGTATTTTTATTCGCCGCTTTTATGTGATTTTGGTTGCATCGTGTTGTTGAAGTGCTTTTCCACAACCACCAGTTTATTATTATATAAATAAAACTTATAATCGCATTGACTTTATTTATCAGGTAGTAAGCAAAATATGACTCTTATGTAGGTAAATAAAATAAAGAATTTCAAATGTCGAACCTCGAACTATTTACTTTATTAATAAATATTATCAAACTTAAATTATCAAAATATGCGCGAATCATGCACAGATCCAGACCATTGCACAACAATATCATATATTTCCATTTGCGGTCCACATACTATTTGGACATCGATAGAAAACCAGCCTGAGGAACGTTCAAGGTACGTCGCGACGTACCTTAACTTGACAGTTCGGTCACTTCACTCTGGTTAGGAAATTTTTCCAAGGACGTTTGAGTGGAGTTTATTTTTACGACTAATGCCCGTATCTTTAGACGTTTCGTAAAATAGTCCTCCACTTTTAACTCATCCGATGATGCTCGAGAATTCCCTCCAAACTTACTCGAGTTTGGTATTTTTAGTCGACCATTACAATATTCCTCAACAGTCCTCGAGTGAGGTAATAATGATGAAAATTTGATCAAGCTAGCATCAAACCCATAGAGTTCTGTAGTCTATGGTCATTGTTTAATGTCAAAGTCAAGCTGCCGCTGTCTGTTTGACACTAGATGAACTTGTTTGATGTTTTGATTGCTGAGTTATTCGTAAATATGTGTGCGTGCGGTAAATCTGAAAGTGTATTATTTATTTTCTAACCTATTATTATTTTAGATTTCGGATCCGGCTTTGTATTTTTATTCGCCGCTTTTATGTGATTTTGGTTGCATCGTGTTGTTGAAGTGCTTTTCCACAACCACCAGTTTATTATTATATAAATAAAACTTATAATCGCATTGACTTTATTTATCAGGTAGTAAGCAAAATATGACTCTTATGTAGGTAAATAAAATAAAGAGTTTCAAATGTTTAACCTCGAACTATTTACTTTATTAATAAATATTATCAAACTTAAATTATCAAAATATGCGCGAATCATGCACAGATCCAGGCCATTGCACAACAATATCATATATTTCCATTTGCGGTCCACATACTATTTGGACATCGATAGAAAACCAGCCTTGAGGAACGTTCAAGGTACGTCGCGACGTACCTTAGCTTGACAGTCCGGTCACTTCACTCCGGTTAGGAAATTTTTCCAAGGACGTTTGAGTGGAGTTTATTTTTACGACTAATCATACCAAAACGCGTGTTGGAGGTTGAGTCGAGTCGAGTTAAGCTCGTGTAAACGACTAAAGATACGGGTGTAAGCATACCGAAACGCGCGTTGGAGGTTGAGTCGAGTCGAGTTAAGCTCGTGTAAACGACTAAAGATACGGGTGTTAAACATATTTGAAAACTAAATAGTCCATGTTTAAGAAATATTTTGATATATTCCGCAACCGTAATAATCATGACTTATGAAGAAAATCTTTTATTATTTATCAATTTTGAGGTGTGATTGATACTAAGTTATATTTGCATAATTGATATGTATTTTATTTATGTAAATTAAGTAGAGGCTACAAATATATATCAGCATAATTCGAATAATATGACAGATTACATCGGATTATACTTTCGTGCCAGTCGCCGATAAAATGCCTTGTATTATTTTTAAAATAATAATTTTATATACATAATAATAACTGTTGATTTATATATGACGATCATTTGACAGCCTGAGAACTTGAGCATTTCCGTTTGTATTTTGATCGCGAATCTAAAACTGTACATATTAAATGACTATTTTGAGCTAATTATGCAATGATTGAATGTAATTGGTCTGAATTCTTTGTTTATTGCGTGTAATTGGTTTAAAGAGTTCACGAAAATCGAGTCTATTGCATGTATGTTATCAGTTCTGATTACGAATCGATAATCGACCCAAAAACAGGACTGTATACAACACATTCTCTGAATCCAAGGCATAATACAATGAGGATTGAACATTCATAATATTATTAAGTTTAAATTTATTTTTATTTCTTTACATTATTATTTATATAACATCTCAATTGAGATTGAGCGTCTTTATCTTGCGTGCGTCGCTCACTTATGACAACGATGCTGTTACTGATAAAACAAACCCTCACGTGACCCTGATGAAGCATCGACACCAAGCTATAACAAGTTGCGTGGATATCTTAAAAAGAAAACTTAATGCATAGATCGAAGAAAACTATCAAAATTTAATTACTGTCTCCTACCAAAAGAAAAAAGTTGTTACAATGGGTGGACTAGCTCACGGCTTATCTGGTGTATGTGATGTTCGGAGCCCATAGACATCAACTACGCAAATGCCGCCACCCATCTTGAGACATGAGTTTTAAGTCTCATTTTTCAAAGCCGAAACGCATCACTGCTTCGTGGTAGAAATAAGCAGGGTGGTGATACATATCCATGCGGGCTCACAATACACACTACCACTAGTGAATTTGTACGTTTTGTATTTATTATGTTATCTAATGAACAGCTTTTGACAGTTGTCTAAATAATGCGAAAATTTTGGAATTTTTTAATTTTAGGAGTTTCCTAATTCCGTTACCTTCCTCCGGTGTTGCTTAGTGCGAATTGTTTAACGTTCTCGATAGCGTAAAAGTTAACTCAAATCTGTATGGAGTAGAACGTTTGCCTACGTTTGCCGCTAGGGGCGCTGTGTTCCAACTGCATACAAATTGAGTTAACTTTTACGCTATTTACGGCATGAAACGTTAAGTAACCTAAAGGTATGTTCGTATTAAAATATCCGTAGCTAAGGAAAGGTTACGAAATACGTTCGGGTTTACGTAATCCGATTTATGGCTTAGGAATGGTATATCGACAGGTTACGTTTGCGAAGAAAGCCGATTTTATTATAATCGACTCGGTAAATTTATATACGAGATTACAATACGGCATCGTGCAACGACAAATCGCGCTTACAATGAAGATCCAATTTACATAGTTATTAACCTATTTTTATAACGCGTATTTATAGATTCCTTTTTGTTTAATTGGCTTACGAGAACCGTCGTCTTTCCTATTAACGTTCTCTTTCGATGAGACCTTTTATATATATTTGAAGATCAGTTGTTTTTTTAAATTATATTCTGTATATTTTTTTTGGAGAGATGGCGGGACATCGTGAGGCGCATCAAGTCTGCCCTTTCCAATACAACATGACGACCACGACCACTCCGTCAAGTGATACGATTGAGAAGAAGATCATCATTCATCATTATCCTGCCCTTCTCCCAGTCACCTGGGGTCGGCGCAACATGTTTTCTCCTTCCATACTCTTCTATCATATACCATTTCTTCGCTCACTCCCCTCCTACCCATATCGTCTTTCGCACAATCCATCCATTTCTTCTTAGGTCTACCTCTTCCTCTAAATCCTTCCACATTCATAGTTAACATTCTCTTAACAACTTCATTTTCATTCCGTCTCATCACATGTCCATACCATCCCAAACGTGCACTCCTCAGCTTCTCTGTCACAGGTGCCACTTTCAGACTTCCTCTAACATATTCATTCCGTATTCTATCCATTCTCGTTACTCCACACATCCATCGCAACATTCGCATCTCTGCTGCATGCAATCGCCTTTCATCCGCCACTTTCGTTGTCCAACAAGCTCTGAGAAGAAGATATATTTTTTAAATCAAAGTTACCTTAATCTTTCCCGAATAGTAGACCATTAAGAGGTTCGGAATGAAAATAACCCGCTTACGAAAAGTCGAAGTCGATATTTCATAATATTCCCGTTGCCTTCGTCAAAATTAAACCATAGTTTTTATTATTCTGCAAAAAAAAAAATCAGACAAAAAAAAAGCTAGAAGAACAAAAACGTTTGCAATTAAAAATAATTTAGTTACAACGTAGCATGATTCAGCGTATTCTTTTTGTTTTTTTTAAATAATAATTACAATAACATAATTAATCAGCTGTTATTATTGAACCGGCATAACGAAACAGGGCGGTGTCCATATAGGTGTGTAGCAAGCGCGGAAGTGAAACAAGTTTCCCATTCATAAATTTCACAATTCTAAGAGTACATAACATACACAGCAGACAGAAATAGGTTATAGGTTCTTATTACCATTCATTACTGGTGGTAGGACCTTTTGTGAGTCCGCACGGATAGGTACCACCGCCCTGCCTATTTCTGCCGTGAAGCAGTAATGTGTTTCGGTTCGAAGGGTGGGGCAGCCGTTGTAACTATACTTGAGACCTTAAATCTTATATCTCAAGGTGGGTGGCGCATTAACGTTGTAGATGTCTATGGGCTCCAGTAACCACTTAACACCAGGTGGGCTGTAAGCTCGTCCACCCATCTAAGAAATAAAAAAAATAAGAAAATACAAGTTTCAGCGCAGAACTGGAAGGGCATAAATGCATTTGACATAAATACATACATTGACATAAATTGATACATTTTGATCTCTGATGATGATTGATAATCACTTTGTTGGTGCAACTAAATAAATGAAATAAATAAATCACTAACAAAGATGGCCTTCGACATTTGCCAGAAGATAACGAGGTCGTTGCTAATTGATGGAGTCTTTCATTCAGTGGTCAATGAAGCCATTATTACCCAGGTAAGCGGAATGGACACTACTTCAGTGACGGATGGAGTATGGTAAAAAAATCCATATGGTGATGATAAAGCATTTCTTTGCTTTTAGTACGTAAGCACTAATGGCAAAATAGTATATTATATACTAGAAAGACCTCACCCAGCGAGGCCCTTTCCTATAATGCAACCCTGATGTTAAGGAAATAACTAAATATGATAATAACGTAGACAGCCGTTATTGGGAGGTAATTACAAAAAAAGATGCCCGTCATAACTAGGTTTAACATTTTTTGATACATTCATTAATGTCGCTGCCGAAGTGAATTTTTAATTTTATTTTGCACTAGTTTTTGCCCGCGACTTTGTTCGCGTGGAATAGTTACTTGGGCGTATATCATAGCGTAAGCTCTCAAAAAGAAAAAATATCCCGATTTTGAAACATTCTTTATTGCTGTTCCGCTTGTTCCTATCGGTCATATTGGTATTAGCACGATGTTATATACCCTAAAAATATAGCCTTTCTCAATAAATGAGCTATCTGACACTGAAAGAATTTTTCAAATCGGACCAGTCGTTCCTGAGATTAGCGCGTTCAAACAAACAAACTCTTCAGCTTTCTAATATTAAGTATAGATACGATCTGCTTACTATGTTATTTCGTAAAATAAAATGAATTCTTAGAATGAACTTATGCATTCAAGGTTGTTCGCAATTAAAATAAATTATTCATTATTAATACTACATTAATGAATAACGTTTATTTCATACATATAAATGTGATGTTATGTAATAATTTGATATTTGAAAATATATAATACTATTTATAAAAAAAACGACATTTATTTCGCGTACCGTTAACGGAATTAAATAGATTTTTTATAATCTATCATTACTTTTATTTTGTTTCATAAAACAGATAATTCGATTTTTAGGTTGGTGACCTGGTCTACAAAGCTTCAGCGGCCTAATAATAGAGTGGTGGGTCGGTGCTATCACATATCAACTACATTGTAAATAGAACTCAAAGCATTATAAACAATTTAATTTAAGCAAATGACAACATTTAAAAATAGTAGTAGGTAGGTATTTTTTTTAACAATATCCAATTTTATTTTATATACTTTAAGATTAAACTTAATATCTTTTAATATTTAACTTTTAGATATCCTTTTAGATAATAAATACAAACACACACACACATACCTTTATAAGCATCAAAAATATATCTACTTACAGCTAAGCACCCAAAACGATTATGGTACTTTCTTCGTCTGTCATTTGGAGTTCAATTTGGGCATTTGATTTTATGAATGTTAATGGACACTCTCTTTTAGGCCGGAAGTCAAATGTTATAATTTTCCCGCCCCGAGGGTGCCCCCTATATAGGATATAATATAATATAGGAACTCCATCCGTAGATATCCACTGAACAAGTAAATTTACGACTACGACAATTTCCAATTTAACTTACTGCTGGTAGGACCTCTTGTGAGTCCGCACGGGTAGGTACCACCACCCCGCCTATTTCTGCCGTAAAGCAGTAATGCGTTTCGGTTTGAAGGGTGGGGCAGCCGTTGTAACTATACCTGAGACCTTAGAACTTATATCTCAAGGTGGGTGGCGCATTTACGTTGTAGGTGTCTATGGGCTCCAGTAACCACTTAACACCAGGTGGGCTGTGAGGTCGTCCACCCATATGCACGCAATAAAAAATAAAAATTCAACGTTCAAAACAACGTTCCCATTAAGAAAGTGCCGTAACGGTCCGTTGCACAGCGAATGATTCGACACAGAGGTCGCGGGTTCAGTCCCCTCGCTAAAGAAACGCCTTTACACTCAAGCTATTATTTCTTCAAGCTAATGTCGCTATTTATTTTATCATCGTCGTTTTAAAGCAAAATTCCTTCAATTTTTCTTTCGCATTATATTCATAACGTTACTTTAAAATTTCATTTTTTATATGACTAAGTTTCATGTTTTTTTTTAGGGTGAATTTTGTACTTTGCTATAATCCATTAGGCATGATGATTATTCTTCTTCTTCTTTTTCTCCACCTTATCCCACTATGTGGGGTCGGCACAGCTAATTTTTCTCTTCCATTCTCTTCTATTAATCTTTATTGATTATTATTCTTGGGATATTAGGGTATTGTCAGACCAACATCTCTTCTCATCTCTTACCGTCCATCTTCCTGATCACTACAGAATAGCTTTTACTTAACCTCAACTTTTGGATACTACACTTATTGTATTTTAACGATACTCCGACAGAAACATTCCGTGAAGTGCCAACAAACTCTACTGAATTTCGTCAAATCGGATAAATGGTTTATGGAACGCATAGAGTGATAAGTATTTATTTTTATTTATATAGATACGTTTAAATTTTATTAAATAGGTACATAATATACTATAATATACTACGGTAGACCGTTACGAACGAATCATACGATTCAATACGAGATGTCGGTCAAAATGTATTTTGTATAATATAATGTTTAAATCGTGTCTTTCACGTGATCGATTGACATTTATAATCTGGTTTTGTTACTAAAATAAAAAATATTATAAAATCTATGATCAAAGAATTAATCTAAAAATATTAATAAACTGTTTAGTTTTTATAAATCTGCACACCATTTTGTTTTGCAAACATTTTAAGATTGCAGAAAATGAACAATATGTATTTTATTTTTGAAAACATTTTAAACATTATTTCTTTAAGTGTCCCATTAGATTCTAAATAAGTACATTAAAATTCTACACATTTAAAAATAACGTTTAATGTTTAGATAAGTAACAGTCGCGTCTAAGAATCTCATGAACGCTTGTCATCAAATGGTTCGTGAGCTCATAATAATATATTCGTTTGTACACTTTATTGCACGTGACCATAATAAGCGTAAATCAAATAACAGTTATAATTTAGATAAGTGCGAATATTTCCTATCGATTATTGCAGGGCGTAACGGTTAATACCTAAAAAGTAGAATTTGAGGAAATTGAGTGCGCAAGAATATCTTGTTCCGTCTCTCACGTGCTTATACTTAAACGACGATGAAGCCATAAACCTCTATGTGAATCCTTGGTATTTGACTTGAGACTAAAAATATTTATAGCTTGCTCATTTTTAATATGGCATTATTAACCCAAATTGTATGCATTGTGTGAAAGATAAATATAAAGATATTACATGGGATCCACCTAAGAAAAAATGGATGGATTGTGTGAAAGACGATATGTGTAAGAGGGGAGTGAGCGAAGAAATGATAGAGGAGTATGGAAGGAGAAAACATATTGCACCGACCAAGGGCAGGAGAATTATTGATGACATGGGATCCATTTACATTTACAGGGTTTAAACGAAAAAAAAAAGTGTTATGTCATGAATTCAATCTTAAGCAACGCTAGTAGACTCACCGAATTTCATATAAATTTACAAAAAAATACTCAAGAGTAAACTGGATAACAAATGTACCTACTACATAACTAAACGACTGTACTGTATTTTTGGCTATTCATAATTTAGCTCAAACACCAAACGATTACTCATCTTAAAACCCCTTACAAATCACTCAAATGGCCTAACTTTAGTACTGAACACTTTCTACCAGACAGAAAATCAATAACCAGTGTCAAACTTGGCCATTTCATTAAGAACCGCTATGATTCATATTCCCTTAGTAAAACTGACGAATTCATTAAAGATCCAGAGGTCACGTTAGACTGGAACCGCCCACGCAGAACTTAAGTCTACTGTAAAACGATTTCACTTTGTTTATTCGCAGTGAAAGTGCTAAATGGCTTCGAAACAATACCGTCGCGATATATATTAGCCGTTGTATGTTACATATTATTATATTGGCTTTCATTGTCCCCGGCGTGGAAGACGATTGCGAAAAGCGGTCTTGAAATGTACCAGGACTGGGTTACTCACTGGCGCATAATAAAAGGCCTATCGACAGAAAACGAATCATAATTATAAGTCGTTTGAAATAATAGTATTAATGTTGAGAAATTGAACTGCGTAGGCTGATCAAGATAGAAATAAGTCGAATGGTTGAGTTACGAAAATGCTAGAATAGAATCTTTGGACTGGACTTTGGGACTGCTATTGCAAAAATGAAAATATCTTTCGATGTTCAAACATTAACTTGCTTCACATTGAAAGGTTCCAAGCTATGATATATTTCTGTTCCACAGGTGCCGGAACCACACGTACGAGACAAGAAGTAGGTCGAGACCCTAATACCAAGCATCGCTGACAAAATTACCGATTCTCTGACCGGAAACGAAACGTTAGCAGTCAACCAAATGCAAACTAACAAGGAGTAACATATATTGTTACGCCGGTAAAAATAACGCCATCTATCGTCGAATAGCAGAAACGAATATCAAAAGAACTAGTAATATCGAGAACGTTCGAGACGTGTAACGCCATCTATTATTAAATAACGGAAACACATATCGAAACGACTGGTCTTGTCGAGAATGTTCTCGATAATTGTAGATATATCATAACGACTATAAAAGCATTGCATAGATGACACGAAGGCAGTTAATAAGCGGTTCTACTCCAAGCAAAACTGCGAACGGATCACCTGAAGTGAAGCGGAAGAAGTGAATTATGAGTTGTGAAGTGTTTTATGTGTTAAATACAGTTTTAATTTAAACTTCGGTAGAATTTTTATTTATCCTGAACCCCAGCGCGTAACAATACATTAAGATCCTTCATACACACCTCTGGTTTATTAAACAGTATGTACATAGTTATTTGTGATATAATACATAATATAATAGAATCCGATATTTATAAATCGTAAATTTTTGTATTTGAAAAACCAAATGAAAAAAAAAAAGAAGCGATCTTGACATTGAAAATAATAAAACGTAATATATTCAAATGTAAAACAACACATTAACCTAATTAAGCGCTTTCGTTGAATATTGTGTTTTTATTTATATGTTAGATACACAAACACGTATATTTTATAAAAAGGAGATAATATAAAACCTTTATTAAATCTGTTTTTTTTTATTGCTTACATTGGTGGACGAGCTCAATTGACTAAGCTTTTCACAGGTATTAAGCCACTGTAAACGGGCAGAATAGTTCCAGTGCTTATTAAACGGTTACTAGAGTCCGTAAAAAGCACAACCAAAATTCCACCACCTTAATCACATTTGCGTAGGTCATTTGTTGGTTAAAATAAGTATATGAAAATATTAGTGATGAGTTTCGATCCAGTTTTTCTTATAATCGTTTTGGTCTTCATACATTAACCAGATAGTGTACATTTATTGAAAAAACTAGCGAACCGCCCTCGCTTCGCTTCGTAAACATTAAATTTTATTATTGGAAGGCGAGTCCCGCCATGTTGCGCGCGGTACGACAATAACTGCGAAAATGGATTCTTATAGTTTCCACACGTTTTTTTTTAAATTCATTTATAAATTCAACGACGATATCGATACTAGATCGATCTTCATAAATTTTTTAACCTTTTGGAATTGACTTAAAGACCACGTCTATTTCTATATACTAGCGGTGGCCCGGTAGTAGAAATTCGACTATAATTAAATTAAATTATAAGTTTGAACATTATTAAGGGTTGTATTGTCTATGTCAATAGTCTATGACAATAGACTATCATCATAGACTTCTATAATAACAAATTTCACCAAGGCTACGTTATAGATAAATAATATTGAAGACAAACAATATTAATATACTAGAGGTCCTGCAGTAGTCGAAATTCGACTATAATTAATTGAAATTGAAAGTTTGTACACTATTATGATTGTATTTTATACTTCTACAATCACAAATTTCGCCAAGACTACACTAAAAAAAATATTAACAAAGACAAACAATATTTAATCTCAATTTGACAACAGACGTCAAGAACAAAAGTTTGACAAGAAATAGTATGCATGCGTGTGTGCCTCAAATACATGGTATGTAGTGTGTGTAATGTTTTCTTTATTAATTTAATGTATCTTTTATGCATTATATTAAAAAAATATTAGCATTGTGCACTTCTTCTCTATATTCTCTATAAGTGTGGAAAATTTCATACTCCTCCGTCCGCGCAATTTTCGTAAAAAGGGATACAAAGTTTTTGCTTCACGTATTAATATATAGATTCTCAATTTGACCACAGACTAACAATAAACAAAAGAGTATGTGTGTCAAAAATATGGTAGTGTGTTTAATGTTTTTTCTATTGATTTAATGCATAATTAAAAAAAAGCTTTCTGCACTCCTCTATATAAACTCTAAGTGTGGAAAATGTCATACTCCTCTGTCCGCGCAATTTTCGTAAAAAGGGGTACAAATTCTTTGCTTAACGTATTAATATATGGATTATCTTATTTCATTATGATGAGGTGAATCGAAGATAAATATATATCCTGATAAAATCTCATAGTATATATTATACAACCAAATGCAATCAATACAAAGTGAGCTCCGATTTCAATAAAATTTATCGCAGCTGTAACAAAGTAAGTAGTATCTATTCAATGCGGAAGAAAAACATATTACTTACCATATGACATTGCTAATGAAACGTAATGTTGCACCTAAAAGGATAGAGAGGAAACACTTTCCCTTGCAGCCCGAAACATATGAATATTCAATGAATCTAGATTGGATATAAACACGTATTAAAAATACAAATATTATTTACCTGCATTTTCATTGAAATAACCATCTAATAAATAGCGGGAAGGCCGGAGTTGGATTTTTTTTTTATTGCTTAGATGGGTTGACGAACTCCCAGTCCACCTGGTGTTAAGTGGTTACTGGAGCCCATAGACATCTACAACGTAAATGCGCCACCCACCTTGAGATATAAGTCCTAAGATCTCAAGTATAGTTACAACGACTGCCCCAACCTTCAAACCGAAACGCATTACTGCCTCACGGCAGAAATAGGCAGGGTGGTGGTACCTACCCGTGCGGACTCACGAGAGGTCCTACCACCAGTAAAAATAAACATAAACAAAAGGAGATGAGGTTTTGTGTCGACAATCTAGAATACACTGGTTAATAATAAGCCTTTAATCCTGTTTCTTGATGGGTAATATTATATTATAGAAAACGGTGGTTTATTTATTCTAACATATAAAGAACAGATAGACCTTCAATGGAGCAGATGTTTTTGCTCGGGGATTGTCACGACGACGCGACGCGACGCTCCGAATGTTATTGTTGAGAACTTATTGAATATAAAGAAATACGCACAATGTACTCACTACACATGTGGGAATCGACATTGACCGTATTCAACGGTCATTGTTTGAACACAGGCTACGTATAAACAATGTTCTGCATTCGGAATTTCAGACATTTTTTTTTTCTTTCATATTGTTAATGCAACATTATTTTTTATTGTTTCAAGAATCGTGCGAATTAGTATTTCAGTTGCATATTATGAAATTAAATCGAACCCACGATCTACACAGCGGTGAGCGATTACCGCCGCGCTGCTCTATCTATACTTAATATTACAAAACTGAAGAGTTTGTTTGTTTGTTTGAACGCATTAATCTCAGGAACTACTGGTCCGATTTTAAAAATTCTTTCTGTGTTAGATAGCACATTTATTGAGGAAGGCTATAGGCTATAAAACATAACACGCCAAGATAAGAGCAACAATAAAGAATGTTTCAAAATCGGGGTTTTTTCCCTTTTAAGAGCTTCCGCTGCGTGCGCTGTGGAAACGGTTAAAGTTTCGCTAAAATAATGTATGACAGAATTGTTCTCCTTTAAAAGATCTAAAAAAAAGTCCGCGACAGCATATGTCTATATGTTAAGGTTGGCTCACTATAACGTTTTCTATGCTAGCCAATTTTTTTCTAAAATAGAGCATTATTTCTGAAGGTGTTTTTATAAAGATGATATTAATACTTATCCAAATATACGTTATTCATTACAAGTATTTAATTTTAAAGAAATTTGCCCTTTACCTTTACGTCATTTGATTTTAATCTATCCTAATATTATAAAGCTGAAGAGTTTAAAATTTAGCGTTACGCCAAAGTAACTATTCCACGCGGACGAAGTCACGGGCAAAAGCTAGTATCTTATAAGCTCTTTTAAAGATCGTTTTAATAGATCCGATAGTGCTTAGGAACACATAGACGTATTTAAAATACTCTGACCCGTTTATTCTGCGGTAAACTAAATTTCATTTTGCACAACTTAATTCATTTTTCGGTTTAGATATTAAATAAAGATTATTTCGACAATATCAAACACAATAAAATATTTAGATAGGTAGAAAAATTATTTTACAGACGTCAATTTCGTATAAACGATTTAACGTGTGCACATTTCAATAAAATCGAACAGAATAAAATATCAAATTTATTCTTTTGACACAGTTTCGTGTAATAACTAGAACAATGACGTCATTAAACTTCGTCATTAAATTTCAAATAAAATTCGAATCGTCATTCGACGTTCGAGTGAAAGAAAATGCCACAATGCAGAGGTTAACCTCTTTACCTTTTCAGTTTTCATGTTTGTATGCTCATGCGCATAATTTTATAGATGTGTTAATATGTAGGTTAATGATGTGTGATCGGTTCAACGTGGTTTAGGGTAGGAAACTATTTATTTAGCATTACCGATGTCATATTAAGCGAGGGTGATCGAGTGAAGGCAACTGAGTCTACTATGTTCGAATGTGCTCGAAACGCTTCCAACCGCCAGACCTGGAAGGGCATTGCCTGGGGGGCAGTCCTCGGGAGCATGGGCGACCTAACGGCTGCTTCTGCATGTACATCGTCAGCGCAGTCACAACCACTCTAACAAGAGTGTCCGACTGAGAAGAAGAAACAGCTTACGATAATAAAGATAAAGTTGAAAAAAAAAACACGATTCTTAATGAAATTTAAAGAGCATGTTAATGTAATAACAACGAAACATTGCTGAGCCCATTAATAAAACCATCAAAGTTATTATACTAATTAATCCCCTCATCAATATAGAGTGACGGGGACGGTTGAAAAAAAAAAGTGTTAAGAGTGAATGATTGAATCGATTTAATTCATAATTAGAGGACGAATCTAATATTTCAATTACGGTGTAAAAATTGACAGTTTTAAAAGTCATTTATTGAAAGCAAAGCGTTTGTTGTGTTGTCGTCGGCTTCCGCGAGTCGTAGACGTAGCTGAAACTACTTTTACGATTTAATCTCGCGTTTTTTTTATTGTCATTGTCGTTGACCGCGACAAACTGTTAAGTATTTGAAACGTCAGTAATAATTTATAATGTAATGACATTAAAAAACCGCGAGATTAGACCTTAAAAGTAGCTTTAATTATATAAAAAATACTATTATTATATATTTATTGGTGGTAGGATCTCTTGTGAGTCCGCACGGGTAGGTACCACCGCCCTGCATATTTCTGCCGTGAAGCAGCCTACTGCTTACTACCTACCTACCTACTTACTACCTACTTCAAACCGAAAACCATTACCTATAATGGTTTTCGGTTTGAAGGGTGGGGCAGCCGTTGTAACTATTCTGAGACCTTTGAACTCATATCTAAAGGTGGACGGCATTTACGCTGTAGATGTCTATGGGCTCCGATAACCACTTAACACCAGGTGGGCTATGAGCCCGCCCACTTATCAAAGCAAAAAAAAGTGAATATCACTTTTTTGTGTAATCAGAGAGATTCGACGGTAGGAACGGCATGTTTAATAGCCGACACATATTCGAACAGTCGCCGTTGGTCAAAACACGCCATTTCAGATCCTTCCGAATCACTATCTGCTTTTAGACTTTCCAAGCATCGGCCACCGTTCTCCTCACATAGACACAACCCACGGAGTTTCTCATCGAATCTTCCCGGTGGGTCGCGATTCTGATCCGGCATAAATTCAACGAAGCACTGCTCATGTTAGGGCTAGACTGAGCTCCGTGAGCTCGCCTTTTCGCTCGGTGAACCAGATACAACTCCTTGAAGTTACCAGGATAAGTCGACAAAAAATAAAAACCCGGTTTACCAAATTTCTCGATTGGCGCGCTTCCACCTAACGAGTGACCGTAGTCCATACATAACAACATAAAACAGGTTTACTATTGAAGTAGGAATAATTAAAACTAACTACAAAGCAAAAAATTATACCACTCACGCTATTAGTACACAACATGTTCGTTAGGTGTTTACTAGCAAAAATTTACACTGAAATGTGTCTTACAAGGCACTTGTAGAAAACACGTCGGTATCTAGTTTAGTTGGTTGTAAATATTTATTGAACCGACTAACATATGTATATACTGTGACTCTGTCTGATGCGAACTGGAATATTTTTGTTAATGGCTAGTTAAAAAATATTAGTCAACTTCATAAAATACTATGGTAGGTGATCATTTCATTAAGATTGCATGTCCATGGACTTCGCAAAATAAATTCGGTTACCCTTCTTGAGATATGAGGTCGCAGTCCTAATTTTGTTGTATAACGACCGTCGACCCTTGAATCTTAAATGCACGATCTCTTCAGCATTACGTATCAGTGAAAGTTAAAATCTACGGAAGATTACTTTAAGACTTATTTTTTAATGTTAATACAGTCAAGCTTTAATGCTCACGAAAATAATAAAACAGATATACAATATTCTTTCAGGGAATCAAGGATTAGTTATTTTTAAATTACTCAATTAGTTTCTTGGCTTTGGTCTTTGGACTATAAAAATTGTATTTTATGAAGTGACTTTGCTTAAGAGTCTCAAGCTAATGACGATAATGGGCGATTTACCTCACTGGGCTGTACCATTCAATCCAATAATATATTTCAAATGATAAACGCATATTGTGGTAGAATGCTGATTGCATTACCATAGTGCGAAAACTAGTTTGGCCTTTCAGATGTTTCCTGCCAACTAGAAAATAATAACCAATAAGTAAGAGATAAAAAAAAATACGTAAAAGGTTTTGTGAAATTGTTCAAATCTCGCGGGATCTTCTCAGTGGGTCGCGATTCTGCGAAGCACTGCTCTTGCTAGGACCACTGTTAGCAAATTCTCTTAGGTTGAGCCAGTGAGCTCACCCACCCGTTCAAGCGTAGCTGTAGATAGCTTCTTAGGCTACCGATTATGTAGGGGAAAAAAATTGTTCAAAGATCACAGACATCATGAGTGTCACCGTCACGGCTTATGACATGAGAAAGTTTACTCAATTGGACGGAAACAATGACCATGATGATCTCTTTAGAGCAGAAACAGATGCGACTGTGATACCAACCGGTTCATTTCTCAAAAATAATTAAAACAAAACAAAGATACGTAACGTATAGTGAACGTTTCGAACAAAGTTAACTTTTGTCGTTACCGATTTCGTATATAAAACAAAGGAACGACCAGCTTCTAAGAAATAACAGGGACGTATCTATACGTCATAGATACAATCACACGTGTATGTACGTAAGGAACAAAAAGTCCCAAGCAACAGTTCCGCACATACGATCTTTGAATAATAAAGATCACGATTAGTATGATTTTTTTTCGAAGCGTGTGCACATTTTTTTTACTGGTCTCTGATCAACATGAAGCGGAATGTGAATCAAGAGGTTATATGACGCAGTTAACAGTTAAATGTCAGCTGTTTAGTATCAAAGTTGTAGGTACTAAACTAATTGCTAATATTCGATATTTCAATCTCTGGACTGAATGACTTAGTGGTTTTTTGTTTTAGTACATGTCGTCAAGTGAGTTAATTCGTCTTCGCAATTGAGAAGCTGTTGGTATATGTGGGCGCAAATGCCACAATTGGCAATAAATAACATAGTAAATATATAGTTTAGTTTATTTACTTATGGGTAACGACTTTAGTAATATTAAGACATTGTTATGATTATTATTCTAAATGATAAAATGTTGTTTTGATAAATATCACAATAATGTAGGGTAGACACCGTAACGCCACAGTATAAAACGGCGGTGCGTGAACAGTGTCGCCTCAGTCTGTCTCAGGCAGTCAAGTCGGTCGGTCGCTCTGTCGGTCTGCCGGTTTTATTGACTTTTATTACAATTATTACAATACACTGGGTTCAACGGAATAAGAGTGATGACGGAACGGCCGCTCAGCCATTCTTGGCGCCGTCATCAGAAGTGGGATCAGAACGCTACTCTCACTGGCGTGCCATGTTCGAATTTTAGAAAAGCTACCGACGCGGAGATGTGATTATCGGCTGCAGTACCAAAGTGGGACAGGGATGCAAAGGCATTGGGAGGATGATGTTCCCCACCTGCCATTAAAATAAAGCAGATTGAAAATGGTCCGCTGAATGATGAATTAAGAGAAGTTGAATCAGTTGGTAAGAAATGGATGGACGAGCGGTCTCTGCAATCCAATGTGTTTTGATAAAGGTAAAGGTAAAGGTTTGGTAATGGTAAAGGTTTGGTAATGGTGAATCAGTCCTCTAAATGTTAGAGGATCCTGATAACTGACAAATTGACCATATGGGCAGAGCGATTTGCTCTGCTGTAAAATGACTTAAGTGTCTACTTTTATTTTCCTATCCAATTATCCTTCCTAAAACGCTGGCGGGCCACCATGCGAATCCTTAATCCTGGTCTTGTGTGTTGGCTAGATCCCGTATGGGTGATGCCTTGTGTGTTGGCTAGATCCCGTATGGGTGATGCCTTGTGTGTTGGCTAGATCCCGTATGGGTGATGCCTTGCGTGTTGGCTAGATCCCGTATGGGTGATGCCTTGTGTGTTGGCTAGATCCCGTATGGGTGATGCCTTGCGTGTTGGCTAGATCCCGTATGGGTGATGCCTTGTGTGTTGGCTAGATCCCGTATGGGTGATACCTTGTGTGTTGGCTATATCTCGGTCGGGTGATGCCTTGTGTGTTGGCTAGATCCCTTACGGGTGATGCCTTTTGTGTTGGCTATATCTCGGTCGGGGCTATATCTTTTGTGTTGGCTATATCTCGGTCGGGGCTATATCTTGTGTGTTGGCTATATCTCGGTCGGGGCTATATCTTTTGTGTTGGCTATATCTCGGTCGGGGCTATATCTTGTGTGTTGGCTATATCTCGGTCGGGGCTATATCTTTTGTGTTGGCTATATCTCGGTCGGGGCTATATCTTGTGTGTTGGCTATATCTCAGTCGGGGCTATGTCTTGTGTGTTGGCTATATCTCAGTCGGGGCTATGTCTTGTGTGTTGGCTATATCTCAGTCGGGGCTATGTCTTGTGTGTTGGCTTTAACTCAGTCGGGGCTATGTCTTGTGTGTTGGCTTTAACTCAGTCGGGGCTATGTCTTATGTGAAATAAAACAGCGCAAGGGACGCGCTGGAGTCAGTATGGCCGTGTGGGCGCAAATGCCACAATTGGCAATAAATAACATAGTAAATATATAGTTTAGTTTATTTACTTATGGGTAACGACTTTAGTAATATTAAGACATTGTTATGATTATTATTCTAAATGATAAAATGTTGTTTTGATAAATATCACAATAATGTAGGGTAGACACCGTAACGCCACAGTATAAAACGGCGGTGCGTGAACAGTGTCGCCTCAGTCTGTCTCAGGCAGTCAAGTCGGTCGGTCGCTCTGTCGGTCTGCCGGTTTTATTGACTTTTATTACAATTATTACAATACACTGGGTTCAACGGAATAAGAGTGATGACGGAACGGCCGCTCAGCCATTCTTGGCGCCGTCATATATGTTATCGTAGCATATGTACGTCGGAGCATCAGTGGAAATAGCTGTGATTTATTAGATTGGAAACGTCAGGTTAATTACCTGGGTGAAATCGGAGATGGCGTTGCGATTGTAACTGTTTATGAGTAGACTGGATTGACTCGTTCAATAGACAATGACGTATGGAAAGAGGCAGTTAATCTGTGGATGACGTGTGACTTTGAAGAGTTAATCTAAGACGGTGGGATGACTAGACAGTCATTTGAGAGAGAAGGCATTCTCTTTTGAGGCAGCATTGCGATCTCTGAGATCACCGCGTTTCTAGTCTGCAATTATTTAATTGTGTTCTTATTTCGAGTCTAATCTACCAATGACTGACCATGAGGACACAGGTGATGATCAGGAAGAGCTCAACGCGACATGTATAAGAGGGTGCTTTTGCGGTACTGAAAATAAGATTTTACCGGTGATAAAAACTTTCTACAAAATCGATTATTTAAGAATATTATAGAACTTCAACCGGAAAATTATTAGAATTTCATTTCCTTTTATGAAGTTTATGTTTCGTGAACCCATCTGAACCAAAGGCAAGTCTCACGTCACATAAGGCCATTTGTCCTCCAAGGGTCATCCAATTTTTGTTGTTGTGTTACATTGCGCGCAACGACAAAAGCATTCGAAAAATTATTTATTCGATCGCATTCTAAGCACAGAGAGCACTTGCAATTCCCCTGTCTTAGATTTTGTGATTAGTCGAGATTTTATAATTCAACAAACACCATTAAAACGAGACCTCCTAAATGGAAACATCGAGAAATTTAAAAAAACAACGCATGTTAATTTATTATTAGGACTGCTAGCTATAAATTACAAATTATTAAAGTCTTAAATCAGAATCAGGTTTAGTTTAAAAACGTAAGAAGTTAAAAGAGGTTTACGTACTAATTTTTAGACTACATTTTGTGTGTTGTTTTCTTTGTTTTGATTTTAAAAAAAGTGGTCATACGCAACATAATTAATCCGTAATATGTGTATGTAACGTGGCGCCGTTGTTTCCTTATTAATCATCTAAACTTTTAAATTAATTGCTTTGAAACAGTTTCATAAATATTCATTGGAACAACCTACGTGGACTCAATAGATTCTGATATAATCGTTCAAATGTCAAACTGATTTAATTGAAAGGGAATATTAATAACTACAAGTTTAAATATTATTTCAAAAAATTATACATGTCTGTTGTAAGTACGATTTTATTTTCATTAAATATTATTTTGATTTCTATGTGAATAGCAGCAAGGAACATGGTCATTGGTTTAGAAATTCATTTAAAAATTGTTCTGGTCTTTACACAAAGATTATACATATGAAAAAAAAGCCCTTGTATGCAGATGAGCATACGGCCCTAGTGAGTGATTACCGTCGCCCATGGACTTCAGTAATCTCATGCATGCATGCAATGCAACAATATATTATCAATTTACTTTTTTACAATCTTCTTTTTCTTATATAAAAATGAATTGCTGTTCGTTAGTCTCGCTAAAACTCGAAAACGGCTGGACCGATTTGGCTAATTTTGATCTTGAATTATTTGTGGAAGTCTAGAGAACATTTAAAAAGTTAGATATATTTGAAAATGCTCGGAATTAAATAAAAATAATATTGATTTTCCTTTGATGTGTCCCCCGTCAGACGGATTCTTTTTGTTTGTTTTAAGTTTATTTTATACAAAAGTTAAGGTCTTTTATTTATCGATTGAGCCACTACGAAGTTTGCCGGCTCAACTAGTATAAATATCCGAAAAAGGTTTAGTTATACTTGACACATCATGCTCAACCGACACTATGCTCTCACGAGTATCAACAGAGTTAATAGATAGGCGTATAAAGATATGTTGTTCACAGAGGCATTAATATAACTTCAATCAATTGCAACGGAAGATATACTTCCGTTGATACTTTTTTTTTTTAATTTTAATTAAAAAAACATCATAATAAAGGCATAATAATGTGATTCGTAAATAAGGAACGCTGAGAACTAAGTTCTGAGAACATGAATCTTGAAAAGAAACAGGAAACATTAAAACACAGTACTAGTTATGTACAGAAGTTATGATTTATTGCATTCGACTCGTGTTTGTGTAACATATCTGAATCGAATGCGAGAATCGAAGCGAGTTTAATATTCAACTATTACTTTATATAGACAAAATCTATCTATATATATAAAAATGAATCGCTGTTCGTTAATCTCGCTAAAACTCGAGAACGACTGGACCGACTTGGCTAATTTTGGTCTTGAATTATTCGTGGACGTCCAGAGAAGCTTTAAAAGGTAGACAAATATGAAAATGCTCGGAATTAAAATTAAATAAAAATAAAAATTTTGTTATTCCTTTGATTTGTCCCCCGTCGGACGGATTCCTTTTGTTTGTTTTATGTTTATACAAAAGTTTAGGTCTCTTATTTATCGATTGAGGCACTATGAAGTCTGCCGGGTCAGCTAGTATATGATAAAAGCTAAATAATATAGCATTATTAGTTTATAAACGGTGGTAGATTTGTGGGAGTTACAGAATCGCGGTTACAAAATAAGATGTTGAGGAAGTTTCATTATGTTTGTGTTCCGTGTTTATTGTTAGTGGACGAAGGCGGACGAGGCTAAGGTTTACTTCGAGCAAGAATGTGGCTTTCATACACGTTCAAGGGGACCGTGACGCTGTAGCCTACAGCCTAATAACTCCTTAAAACTTGATTCGTACAATGACGTCTTATCTGGAGAAACGCCGCAGCGCCGTTTAGAGTTCATTCTAACGCGAAAGAAGCCTAGAAACGCACCACGTACGATAGCGACGGCTCCTGATATGAATCCTGCTATGCTGAATGATAATTCATATGGTATAAAGAGCTGAGTGAATAATTTGAATATTGTTACTTTAAACATACAAGGTAAAGAATGGAATAAGAAGGATAGCATAAAGAATGAGTATATCAGCGGAAGTGTGAAAGTAGCCCCGGTAAGAAACAAATTAAAGAGCGGGCGGTTAGCGTGGTATGGACATGTGATGCGTAGAGAGAAGATGCATGTGACTAGGAGATGTATGGGAAGAGGTCGACCGGAAAAGACATGGATGCAGTGTGTGAATGACGATATGAGAGAGAGAGAGAGGAGTGAGTGTCGAGTTGACGGCTGATGACAAGAGAATGAAAGATAAAAATTAGCTGTGCGGTCGGCACAGCCACTTAGTGGGATAAGGTGGAGAAAAAAAGAAGACTTTAAACCTACCATTTATGTTCGCTTAAGGGTTTTAAATATTATAAATTTCTCTATTGAAGTAAAGTCTAGCACATTGTGTAATAAGATCTCTTGATTATACCTCTGTTTTAGGGCATGTAAAAATCACCTTATTTCCGGTCATTCGCAAAAGGCATCGAGCGGATTATGTTCTAGTTGAACCAACAAAAACCTCAACCTGTATACACATCTCGTCAAAAGCGAAGCGTTTAGCGCACTCCTCATTTCTACCTATCACCTCAAGACATAGAAGTATTTAGATGTCCTATGACTGTCTTCATTTACAAAATACATTTGGAGACCGTGTACGGCCAACGTAATGACGGGCGCCTTCGGGCCATATGGAGCTATCATTTGCGAAATGTGGCCAGCAAGAAATGGATGCAGGAGGCCGAAGCTCGGTGGCGTAAATTGGGATAGGTCAATGTCCAGCAGCGGATAACTGGGGTCACGATACATACATGTAGGGTTGCCGGAATTTTTTTCAGCTTATACGGGGCAAATGCTTAAATAAGCAAAAAAATACAGGAATTTAGTTTTTTACCCGGGACAAATAAAAAACAAAAGTATATAGTGACATTCTTTATTTATTTTTTGATATTTCTCCGAGGAGCAAGTCAGTTTTAACATATTTTTATCGGTTTTAACATATTTATAAAAATCAATACAATTATAATCGTACGGTTCGAATGCGGGACAGAGTCAATCCCGGCGCGGGCAGGACATTTTAAACTAAGCCTAAAATACGGGACATCTGACAACCCTACATACATGCCACATTTTAGTTTTATAAATGTCAGTCAAGTCGATGAATTAACTCGAATCTAGTCGATGATAGCGTGCGAGACTTCAAAGCAAATTTCATCAAAAACACGTGAATAATCACGTGTACACGATGCAGGAACGCCGATTGCCGACAACAATTATTTTAATTGTCTTTGAATTAGCAAGGCGATGTTTTACTTATTCGAAGCGAATTTCTTTGAATCAGTCTATTGTACCATAGTTGAGATTGTTTCTGATTAGATAGACTATTTGTACTTTGAAATTTCTAATATCTTATTAACGTTTTCTCAAAAGGTAAAATTTATACCAGATAAGTCAATACAAACCTGGCAGACTTTTCTCAACGCTAACCCTTTTAATTTGCTTAGATTTTTAATCTGGGACTGTTTCATACATCAAGAAATTTGGTTTACTTTTTTTTAAAATTTCATCACTGGGCTAAACTGCAAATGATGACGTCATACTAAATACGGAGCCAAAATTTTCTTTTTAAAATTTTATCATTGTAAAAACAAAGTTATCCTTGATAAAACAATAGTAATATTTTTTATATATATATAAGGCAAGGCAATAAAATAAAGTCGAATTGTGGTTAATTTATGAACAGCCTGTGAATTGCATATAAATGCATACTAATACACGAAGCAGCAATATTTCGAGATAACATAAGGATGTTAGTATGACTACGCTAGAGAAATAAAGACAAATGTTATGCACAAAGACAACAACATACTTATAAAGCACTTAAAGTGTATAAAATCAAACGCAAAACTCCCAAACAAGGACTCGTAGTAGTCAAAGACAATGTTCGCCCACACATAAACAACTAACAAAGAAAAATCAGAATATAAATAGCAATAATGACGTCGTACGAATAAAAAACTAACAAGGAAAAAAAAAACAAACAAAAAATAAATTCAAGACATTCATGACGTTCGGATGTAAATTCAAATCAAAGAAAATATAATTATGCTGATCAAGAACTTAAAGGATTATTGACACATCAAAATAATTGAATCTTGTCATTTTTATTCTAATTTTATACATTTAGCATACCTTTACTCACTAGAACGATAATTTACCTCTTTCACACCAAACTGCTTTATAATTAGTTTAACTTCAACGACAAAAAAATTGCCTAGACATAATATCAATTAAAATAAACAAAATTAAAAATCATGAAATATTCCTTCGATGGATCAAATATATAATACATGTAGATGTATTATGTCTACTTAATTCATGATTTTTCTTTCAAAAAAGCGAAAACGAAGTCAGGGTAAAAATCTGCCAAACATATTTTGCTTATTTGAAAGGATTAAGTATGGGATCGGACCCCTTTTCTATAGATATAATTTAAGTTATTCTGAATCATTTTATTGATAATGAACTTTAGACACAACTTATGCGAGATATCAATATCCTTTGTTTTCAAACATCTTAAAGCCGAACGTCCGCGACTGAATTAATAACATAAAAACAAAACCATACTTCTTTGGATCTGGCGCTCAGCCAAAATACCGCACGAACGTTCATTTCCAATGAACTGTTACATTTAAAGCAAAGGCAAGATGTTAAGAGAAATCTCACATAAGCTAGACCACGGTTTACATGGTTTTTTCTCCAATTAGAAACAGCAAGGAAAGGAAATGAAAGGAAAAAGAAGAAAAGGAATTGATATAAAGGTCAGTACTTGCTGATAATAATAACACAAAGAACGTTAATACATTTTACTCAGACACTAATCTAAAATGAGAGATGAAAATTGAGGCATTTGAGGCTTACTATAGAGAGCTGTTATTCTAAGGGATTAAAATCATCAGCCATCAAGCCGTATTCCTTTTAAAAAGAACTCAAACTATTCTCTAAAACAATCAAGATTTAGAGGGTCAGAAAACCAAATTTTTGTCATCCAGCTAAGATAATAAAAACGCTTTTTGTTTCAGTAAGTAGCATCCGACACATTTGATAATCGAAATAAAAGAAATTGCGCATATTTTATGTGATCACATTAAATTGTAATAATTACAAAATTGGGATTATTACTTTATAATTCTTTGGTATGATCATCATTAGGTCATTCGCATTCACTTTAATGTGCTGTTTGTTCGTTTTGGATCAAGCACCTGCCAAACAGTTTTAATTGCGTTCAATGCTGCCAACAGATCAAGGGTCGTCGATCAACAGAGAAAAACGTTCATGTGATGACGTGCGCCTCGTTTCTCCGTTTATGGCAAACGGAAGATTTGCGCTGACCTTTTGTGATTTATTACAACAAACTGTGTATTTGCTATTCAATGATATTGTTATTGTGCTGAGTGGCGATAACCTCAAGCGGCTGGTCGAAAAAAAAAACATGTAGGAGCCTTCATCGTGTATTACCAACATAAGGTCACGCTGGGATATCAGCTAGACTGTGGATAGTAAATTTTGGACTAGTAATTACTGCTACTGAAAATAAAATATTTTATAGTGACTTGGTAAGCGAATATCAGTTGAATTTATTAAATAAATGATGTACCTTCAGTATATTTTCGAACAAGCCTAGCCTAGGATAAGACTTTTACTGCTGTAGCTGGGCAAATCACAACGTTGGCGACGACCATATCTTTCAATCATGTGGTCGCAGGATCAGCTTTCAAACACTTTCCAATGTCAGCGACGTATGTATTTGTCGACTTCCTTCAGTTGGCAGCTTGTTAACCTTTGACACTCAGGAATTTGTCACCTTTGACAGCAGTTAGCAAATACCATTCGATGAAGGTAATGATTTACTATAAACATAAGATCCTCTAGTTTTGGAGTGACAATAATTGTATCGTTTACTTTATTATGCATATTATTAAAATTAACAACGATCACAAGAGATCTATGAAGAGCCCATCACAAGAAAGGTTAATGGAGGAATGCGGCGTCATATCAATATTAATTTGGTTTAGTAGACCAAGGTCGATAGTGCTGTTTTAAAGTACACGTTTAATACAAGATCACGCTAAGAACCGAATAAAGAGAATCCGTAATAAAGTCTCTACTATTTTAAGTAGTATTTTTTACTGGTGGTAGGACCTCTTGTGAGTCCGCGCGGGTGGGTACCACCACCCTGCCTATTTCTGCCGTGAAGCAGTAATGCGTTTCGGTTTGAAGGGTGGGGCAGCCGTTGTAACTATACTTGAGACCTTAGAACTTATATCTCAAGGTGGGTGGCGCATTTACGTTCTAGATGTCTATGGGCTCCAGTAACCACTTAACACCAGGTGGGCTGTGAACCCGTCCACCCATCTAAGCAATAAAAAAAAATACTTTGCGACATTTTAAGCCACCATTATTTATTTATTTATTTGTTTATCTGTGCTCTATGTGTAACAGACGTTTGTCCAAATGAGTTCAAAGTTTGTTGTAGGCACACTTTTTATTATTTCTGATTTTTATTTATTTATTAGTACCTAATATTATACCATATCTTAAACGAACTGCCAAATTATATACTACATACGTCGACCACTCACTGAAGAACACATTTGAAGTCGTCCGGTGCATTCGTATCTTGCGATGCATGGGTGTTCGAATCCCGCAGGCGTGTACCAATTTTTCTAATGCAATACGTACTTAACAAATGTTCACGATTGACTTCCACGGTGAAGGAATAACATCGTGTAATAAAAATTAAAGCCTATAAAATTATAATTTGCGTAATTACTAGTGGTAGGACGTCTTGCGAGTCCACACGGGTAGGTGCCACCACCCTGCCTATTTCTGCCGTGAAGCAGTAATGCGTTTCGGTTTGAAGGGTGCGGAAGCCGTTGTACTATAAAAGCTGAGACCTTAAAAATCATACATCAAGGTAGGTGGTGGAATTTAAATTGTAGCTGTCTATGGGCTCCGGTAACCACCACATTCCGGCTTAAGCGCTTGGCCCCTCATCCTTATTTCTGTTGCACTATTTAACTACATAAGTGTTCTTTATTAACACATTCTTAAATATATTTGTGTTCTATAAATTCATTTATAAAAAGAAAAATGGGCAAGCCTTCAAAATTCAGTTCTAACTTGAAAAATACAAACACAAATTAAAAATACAAATTGAAAACAATCTACTTTCACTCGTTGCTTAGAAAACTACGGAAGTGTTGGATCCGTATCGAATCAATTCTAACAGCAAGTTTCATTTCACGTCTCAATGGTTTTCTTTGGACTAAGTAAATGCCTGTGTTCTTTGGGAGAAACAGACTTAGTTATTTGTGGAGACAGAAAGAGAGAGACAGGTATATGTATAATGAAAATATACTTTACTAGCTGTACCCGTCCGCTTCGCTGGGCATTTAAAATCGATATTATTATTTCTCAGCCCCACAAAGATTCTCATCATTAACGCCCCGCAACTGGCGTAGGGAGTCCAACACTCATATAAATATTAGCCTATCCAATAAGAACATGTATTTTCTACATGGATACCAAGTTTCAAGTCAATCGGATGCATGGCTCAGTAGTTATAACGGAACATCCGTAAAAACCGCTGTAGATTTATATATTAGTATAGATAAAAACTACGAACTCACACCTCATAGTTGATAATTGCATTTGTTATTTAGTCTGCGGGTCTAGTATCTCAAAAAAAAAGCCGAGAATCTTTATACTATAACTCGGACGTAACATTTGCTTGATCTTTGACACATTTATCAAAATAAATAAGTACATAGCCAGACAGAGCTCAAAAATAAACTGATTGGAACCAAAACATATTTGATAGAATATCCAGTACCTGTTAGAACTACAAGGCCACTATCAGACGGAAAAAATGGTTTTTTGACGCAAGACAATAGCGACCATTATTAAATTTGAATTACTAAAAAGTGACATCTAACATTATCATTTTTATTTCGCAGAATAGAGTTAACGTTTACTCACAGAATCATATTCTACAATGTCGACAAACGGCCAAGAAAACAAATTTAATTGTATGTATTACAAAAATAACTCAGGCTGGAGGACATTGGTACACAAATTACAAATTTTTGTCAGTTACAAAAACAAATACTTTAAAACGTAATAAAATATTAACTGTAATAAATTTCTCGAAAACGGACCACTTCAGAAAGCTCAGAAATTATGTGTTCATGTTGTGTATCAGACAAACGACACAATGATTTTTAATTTTTAGAATAAACTAGCCGTAATCTCCCGCTTCGCTGGGCATTTGTATTCGCTAGGTATTGTAGCAATTGTTTCGTTATAATACTCATTGTAAAAAAATTATATTAAAAAAAAAATCTAATATTAAAAAAAAAAAAAAACATATTTAAAAAAAAAGACATTCCCGCTGAGTTTCTTGCCAATTCTTCTCAGGACGGAGGCTAGTTCTTGTTAATTGGCGGTAGTTCTTTTGACGTTCAACAAGTATGTACTTTTATTTATGATGAATAAATTTTTTTTTGATTTGATATGATTTAAAAGTAACATTATTATTTATTGTCATTGTTATTAGGAAATCCAACACTCATATAAATATTAGCCTATCCATTAAGTACAAGTATTTTCTACATGGATACCAAGTTTGAAGTCAATCGGATGCATGGTTCAGTAGTTATAACGGAACGTCCGTAAAAACCACTGTAGATTTATATATTAGTTTAGATAATCTCTAATATCGTAAATCTGAACTGTCATTAAATTTAACGAAACAAATTGATTAGAATGAAAAATATCAATAAATATCAATACAAATTTTAATTTAATTTACCCCATTCAAATAGCGGAAGAAGTTCTTTTGTCATGATATTTTTTCCAAAATTGAACTATAAATGGCTCTCCTGTAAAGTTGCAAAAATGTCGTTTAAACCAAATTGTCTTTCATGCTGCCTATGATGATCCGTTTGTTGATTAAGTTTACCTACCAAGGTTCATCTCTGCACCCCCTAAGGTAGACTGTCAGAGAATGCCTACGGAATTAAGTCCACCTTTATACTGTCTAGTATATAAAGTTATAAATAAATATTTTGAATCACACAAGATTCAAAAATGTCATGTATCAAAAAACATACACACAAGCAATACAAAAATATAATATGCTACTTTAAAAAGCCAAAGACATTATCAGTTTAATTTTGTTTATATTGTACTACATTTTTATTAGGATTTTACTAAAGGAAGTAATATGTTAAGTTCCTTAAATGCTCGAGCATTACAAACATTATAAAAGGCGTTTATCATTATTGTCACGTCTAAAGTGAATCCTTCCTTGTTGTTCGCCTCATTAACTACAGACGAGGAATTAAACTTGCATTTTCTTGGGGCGGGTAGAAAAAATCGAATAGAAACAAACAGCTGGGCTACAACAGAGTATCTGAGTGGGGGGTCAATGTCATTGCGAAGGACTAAAAAGGGGTTCTTATTAAAATAATATTACTATTAACTCTGAAGTTACAGAGTAGTATTAAATATATGTCAGAGACAGTCATTCGTTTGGTAGCTATAGAAACGCAGCACGATTCCCGAGAGATAGCAGCACGAATGCGGTATCGTCAGAACTCGGCTAACTTCGTGCTACGACAGAGCCTAGCCGATGGAGGCGAGTAGACGCCATCACACTTATAAACCAGCCTTCTTGAAGAGCGGTGCCTCCGTCCTAAGAACTTTCATTCGTTTTCGTTTGCTAACGTCAAGAGAAGATATCTAAATTGTTCGATGACAACAAACGTGATTGGTGTACTCAGTATTTCTCTTAGCTGGATCACTCTATTCGCCCCTACGATGTCTGACGATGGTGTTAATAATTGTGGCTTCTCCGACGTTATATAACTAGTCAGGTCATAAGTATTGTCACACAGTAAAAACTTTTCTTTTAGAATGCTGGCCACAAAAAAGTTTATTGAATTCGAATTTCGAATTGTTCAAGAAAATAAAAATGTATGCTTTTAGAATTTTACTCATTTTTAAATATGGAGTGGACGCTTAAAGAAGACCGTGTTGCAGTTATTGCGTTGCATCGCTGCGGTTACGCGCCAATTATAATATATAACCAAAAGATTCGTTTATCGTACCATCAAACGATACAATGAAGACTCTAGTGTAGATGGCAGGTCAAGAAGTGGTCGCCCTCGGTCTGTTAGGACTCCAGCAGTGATAAAAGCTGTGAAGGCGCGAATTCAAAGAAATCCCAAACGTAAGCAGAAACTGTTGGCCCTTCAGATGGGGTTAAGCAGAACCACGGTGAAAAGGGTGTTAAATGAAGACTTAGGGCTTCGGGCATATCGAAGAAAAACAGGACATCGTTTGAAGGCTCGTCTAATGGACCTGAGACTGAAGAGATGCCGCGCTTTGTTGAAGCGGTACGCGGGAAAAAAATATCGAGAAATTCTTTTTTCGGATGAAAAAATTTTTACCGTAGAAGAGAGCTACAACAAACAAAATGATAAGGTGTACGCACACAGTAGTGAAGAAGCGAGCAACCGTATTCCGCGTGTCCAACGAGGTCATTTTCCATCCTCGCTCATGGTATGGTTGGGAGTTTCTTATTGGGGCTTAACAGAGGTACATTTTTGTGAGAAAGGTGTAAAAACGAATGCAATTGTGTATCAAAATACAGTCCTGACGAACCTTGTGGAACCTGTTTCTCATACCATGTTCAATAACAGGCACTGGGTATTCCAACAAGATTCGGCGCCAGCTCATAGAGCGAAGAGCACACAAGACTGGCTGGCGGCGCGTGAAATCGACTTCATCCGGCACGAAGACTGGCCCTCCTCCAGTCCAGATTTGAATCCTTTAGATTACAAGATATGGCAACACTTGGAGGAAAAGGCGTGCTCAAAGCCTCATCCCAATTTGGAGTCACTCAAGACATCCTTGATTAAGGCAGCCGCCGATATTAACATGGACCTCGTTCGTGCTGCGATAGACGACTGGCCGCGCAGATTGAAGGCCTGTATTCAAAATCACGGAGGTCATTTTGAATAAACTTTAGTGTCATAAGAATCTATGTTTTGTTGAGTTCATTTTGGTATATGAATGGTTACATAATGGATAAACTTGTAGCCCACTGAGTTTCTCGCCGGATCTTCTCAGTGGGTCGCGTTTCCGATCCGGTGGTAGATTCTGCGAAGCACTGCTCTTGCTAGGGTCAGTGTTAGCAACTCCCCGGTTGAGCCCCGCGAGCTCACCTACTAACGTTAGGGTGAAGCTGAAATAGCCTCTCAAGGCTATCAGCATAGGTAGGAAAAAAAAAAAAAAAAAAAACTTGTTTCAATTATTTTACATTAAACATGTGACAGAATTTATGACCTGACTAGGTAGTTCCCTGTGACATGGCGACTCATAATTCCGATAAGTTGAAAATTAATTTACAAATATCCGTTTAGATTAAACAGTAACAACAGACGTAGAACAGTCAGAAAAAATATTTTCGAGATAGTTTTTTTATCTTATACACGACTTTGTTAATTTTCGTAGTAACCTTCGTTGCATTGAATTTCACAGGCACAAGAATCTTCATAGATCAAGTGTGAATGTTCATAGAAGAAGTGACAACAGTAAACCGAAAACAACGTATTTTAATTCCAATTGGAGTGATTTGTGTAATTTCAAATCAAATCAAATCAAATCAAAAAAAAATTATTCAACACAAATGAAAGTACATACTTGTTGAACGTCAAAAGAACTACCGCCAATTCACAAGAACTAGCCTCCGTCCTGGGAAGAACTGGCACGAAACTCAGCGGGCATGTCTTTTTTGTTTTTTTAAATACGGATAGAAATAATTTTTTTTTTTTTAAATAATATTATTTTATTAAATTTTTCATATAAAATACGCCTGTTAAACATTAATTCCTGTGAAGTTCAAATCCAAAACAATACTAAATAAATAAATAAATTGATGTCACCTTTTTCAATGACAGTGTGATTATTTTTGTAATCCGCAAAATTCGTAAGACAATATAACGGAAAAAATAATATCTCAATGAAATTAAATTGAAATTGTCGCCATTGACCGAGGGAAGGTTAAATGGGCAATCGAACGTTTTTAAAAGTAAAGAGGTTCGAAGATGAATAGGTTTGAAACGAAAGATTGAGGGCACGTCGTAACTAGATGTTAAATGGAGGTTAGCCAGTTTTAAAAAAAAAAAAATTCGACTCATTTTGGGGTGATCGTGTTTGTTTTTTTTTTTTTTTTTTATTGCTTAGATGAATGGACGAGCTCACAGTCCACCTGGTGTTAAGTGGTTACTGGAGCCCATAGACAACTACAACGTAAATGCGCCACCCACCTCGAGATATAAGTTCTATGGTCTCAGTATAGTTACAACGGCTACCCCACCCTTCGAACCGAAACGCATTACTGCTTCACGGCGGAAATAGGCGGAATGGTGGTACCTACCCGTGCGGACTCACAAGAGGTCCTACCACCAGTGAAAGTTTGTTTAGTGTTTATACACAAACGGCCGGAAACACACATAATATGAGATAACGCTCTGCCCTCAGAGCATGAACATGGAACTGTTTTGATGAAGATACTGGCTGCAATACGGCATCGAGCACGGATTCCATGTTACTAGACACATGCACAATATACACTAGACTAATGCTCACTCAAGCAAACAATTTTTTATCGTAATATTAAAAAAAAAACCTCCACGCCACTTCTTTTTGGTAATCTAGATTCTTCAAACCATAAGGTACAAAGTCCAAGGACGAGAAGGAGCAAGACAATCGGGTCGATAAACCTAGCATAGGCCCAAAAAAGCATCCAATATTTCCAACTGTACGAGTAATGATCAACACAATCAAAACATCGGAAGCAATTTCTATAATCGCTGAAAAGACGCTACTTAAAACAGGGTCTTTTAGACCTTTTCGCTTTAAGCAACCAATATAGGCAATAAGTGGAAAAATCGTTAACATTCCGCACTACAAACGAGCCAGCGTTGACCCTGCTATTCTGATAAAGCTATTAGCGAGGAAGCAAAGTTTTTACAACTAAAATATTTGTATACCATTGTCTCCGGTACAGTACCTCCGTATTGGGCAGTGGACTGTGCGAATACGTGCCGAAAGATTCTTCCGTGACCTACACATATTGACATCTATATGTATGTTTATAGTGGCTGGATAAACAAGATTACGATTGCCACTACAGAGCAGACGCCTTTCTTCTATATATGTACTATCACTTTATAATCAAGTTTACAGTTAACATTCAGCCGCGTTGCTTGATATAGTGGCAACAAAAAAAATTGGTCCCCAAGCAATTTGATTTAATAAAAACATAACAATCTGGAAAGTTCTACATCAGAAATTCTTGATGACATCATTTTGTCTTATATTTGAAGTGTGTATTTATCTAGCGTTACCTGTTTCGATTGTAGTTTATTGAGAATAAATTAACTAAAAAAAAAACACCGCCTCCTCCACCACTCACCTGCAACAAACAAGAGAACAGCTGTTGGATATATTTAATTACAAATATTTTTACTATTCTTGCTGAACTTACAAAAGTCAATGAGAAAAAGATTTTTCCCATTACAAAAAGATTGGCCCGATAATTTTAATGCGACCAACTATAAATCACAAGGCACAGGACGGAATGCGACCAGATTTCTTAAGTTACCAGTTTCTTATCATAGATCAGAAGTTGTAGTATCCTCACCTACTTATTATATCCAGACTGTAACTTATCCAGTCTATGGCATATAGGGAGAAAAAGCCTGCATCGAGTGATTCCGGGATTTTTTTATTTAGCTCTTGTAAACGCTGCTAATCGGATGGATCATGAACCCGTATATGTATCGGAAGTTAACACAGAAGTTTAAGAAAAAACAACAACCCGGTAATTTGTTTGGCCAGAGACGTTGTCAGTCCGGTTCGATGATTACGATCATGTCGCTTTTGTGACATTTCTGTACGCTCCGAGCTGTCTTTAAGATGATGTTGTTGTTCCTTAAACAAAAGCTAAACCTCTTTTAAATTTTTATCTGATTAATATCTAATCTTTATATATCAGTCTCTAAACAAACAGAGCTGTAGACATCATGTCGCGCTTCAGTCCTGTTACCTATAACGTCTAAACGTCAGGTATAGTCGTTGTTAAATGTTTAGGAATAGCGACAAATTGAACACCCAAAATCTCGTTTTTGTTTTTATTTAATATGCCATTAGCTGACGTCATGGGCGATTAAAAAGATCGATCTTAACATGTTTCCTACGAGTGAACAAACAAAAAATTGTCGCTTATTACGAACAATCAAGTAAAGCTAGTTAGTCGTACGAAGCATTTTAGAATACCGTCGTCGTCTACAGCTGTCCTCGGTAGTATTTATATTCGTACTTCGTAATTTCCCTGTTGATCCGTTCTTTCAACACCTCATAAATTCTGACGTCATGCGTAGATGCGTCCGGCTGTTTTATTTTTGCCTAATATTTTCATACATATAATTATCATCCAAAAACTAAAAATCGATGCCCGTTTAGTTTCTTTTTTGCTGTAGATTAGCAGACGAAACCACGATCTATTAGATGTTAAGCGGTTACCGCAGTAGATATCGTTACAGTTTAATGTCACACACGGTCATTCTCAGTTCTATACAGCAGTTTTCAAACTACCTACATATATGCAATACGAAGAGAACCTAAGAAGATTATTACATTTCTTAATAAAAAAGACGTGTGACTTTTTCCATGTGACTTTGAACTTATCAATACTCATATTTATAAGTAAGTTTTCCTCGTACAAAATATGCATAACCAATGTGGCTAGTTGTTATTTAAAGTTGACCCTGTTTCTTGGGCTGGTGGCCGCATCTCCTACGAAATGCCAGCCCCCAGGTGTATAAAGGACTTTTCCTTACTGTAAGTCGTTTGACTACTGTGCAGGACAAGACCGGGAGAAGTCTGATGGGCAACCATGTTCAACACCAAAGAGTTGTCGACGAAAAACGACTCTACGTTGACCATCCAAATGAGCGCCCTGTCAGTCGATACCTCTTCTGTTCCGAGTATGTTTCAAAGATGATGACGAAGTTTGGAGAATCGTTAATTTGAGGCATGTTAATTTCAAATCTAAGATTAATAATGATTATAGCCTTTATTTCTCGAACATTTTACATTTTTGATTAACAATTTCAAGTAGACTAAAAAAACAATATATAATGTATTATAAAAAAATAAAATATAAAAGTATAATCCACACTTCTATTACAAAACGTCTCTCGTGTCGGTGTGTCTTTCGGCAAAGGCTTCCTAAAATTCTTTCCACTGCTCTCTGTGTGCTGCTATCCAAAGGAGGTAATAATGATTAATGTAAGGTAAATCCAAGATCAAATTCCCTCTATTTGGAAATATGAATGTAGACCACGATCGTTTGTGCCGGTTGAAACAGGATTAATATTCAAGTGAATCCAAATTATCTTTTATCTGCGTACGACAATTTTTAAAGAGCAAACCGTAAAAATGTAGTAAAAAAATACTCAAAACCCGTGCAAAACAGACGTAAGACGAGTGACTGAATCCTGTTCTGTGAGTAAGACTTGTAAACAAGCCAATTAAAATAACGACACTAATTTCTATCCTGTACGAGGATAAAACAAGTTCCTTCGTTTATAGTTGAGAGCTACTTACTAAACAACGACTTTCGCCAGCGGGTGAAGGTCGCAATTATGTAAATTCGATACAAATGTCTGTTTGAAGAAAAATTTGAATAACCCTCGTGGGATTTTAGAAAAAAATAATTAGAAATAAAGCGAAATGATTTTCGTCCTTTTCTAAGTCCTTTTCCTACCTAAGCTGATGGTCTAGAGAAATCATATCAGCGTCGCCGGGCTCACGGGGCTTAAACCTGACGATGTTGCTAACACGAACCCTAGCAAGATTCGCAGAATCTACCACCGGATCGGAAACGCGACCCACTGAGAAGATCCGGCGAGAAACTCAGTGGGCTATCACCTAACTAAGTAAATGTGTTAATTTGTTTAACGAAGCTTGTGAAACAACTGCCGCCGCCGGTGAGAGCATTTTGCAAGCCCGTACGCGAATTGAGCGTCCGGGTTTATTTTTCGTGTGAATAAAACTTGCATCCCGTTTTGATACACGGGCAAGGCCACCAAGTGAAGTACCAAGTGAATTCAAGGTTAAAACTCAACGTGAAAACTAAGGGAAGTTCATCATGGACAGTAAATAAAAATGTCGACCAGTAGATCAAACATCACATCGTCGCTGTCAAACTAAAATCTGCTATGTGCAAAAAAACCCTATTTTGAATTAACGAGTAAAAACATTTTCGTATGAAATTTTATATGAAAGTGAATTTTTAAGAACTATATCAAATGAAAGCTATAGATAAATATTAAAGCTATAGACACATAACAGTTTTTTTTATATGGTAGATAGGGCTGTGAACTATACGAAAAGGTCAAAAGGAAAAAATTTAAAAAAGTGCACATAGCAGATTTTGGTTTGACAACGACGACATACTCGGCTCAATAATAAGTATGTATAAGAAAAACATTTCTACAGTAGTGAACAAATGTAGAGGATTATTGAAAGGTAATATTGAAAATTATTTTTATTATACTCGTAATTCGTGGACGAGCTCACCGACTCTAACATCATTCCTAAATGACAGTTAAAGTAACCATTACCGAATGTGTAATGTGGCGGAGGATGCTACGAATATTGTGGACTGCCACGAGAACTAACGAGTCCATTCTAACGGAGCTAAACATCCGAAAAAGGCTCTCTTCCATCTACCGGGAACGTGTTATGAGCTTCTTCGGACACATCATGCGGTCTCCCAGACATGAATTAGAGAAGCTCATAATTACGGGTCGAATAGAGGGCAAGCGCGCCTTGGGCAGAACACCAGCCAGATGGTCAGATCTAGTAAGAGAAGCACTTGGTGGTAGTCCGTACCATGCGGTCCATGCCACCTGTGATCGAACCCAATGGAAGAACGTCACATGTGGTCGCGATCTCAGTAGTGAGGGAACGATATAGAAGAAGACCATTAGCGACCGCGATCACGTATAATCTGAGACTGTTTGCGATGACAAATATCGTGTTACTTAAACCTTAGGTTTGATTCGTGGACAGGTCCCAATTTAGGAATTATGTAAGTAAAATCTTAAATACACACTTAACATCCTTGCATCAGTGTGACATTTTGCTACTACAGGACCAAACGATTCTCTTTTGAGCACGCTTTTTTACTTGCGTTGCATTAGCTACGTTTTTTTTTATTGCCCTTGTAGGCAGACGAGCATACGGCCCATCTGATGATGAGTGGTTACCGTCGGTCATGGACTTCGTCAAAACCAAGAGCAGAGCCAACCCGCTATCTATAAAATTCGTATGGATGTATGCTTGTTTGAATACATGTGTGTAACAGAATCTTTGAAAGTCACTTTGAATGACTTCAAGACGTCCGATTGCCTAGAAAATTTGCAAACACATCAACAGGTTATTCGGGCGAAGTTATATCAGCAGGACGAAAAAGATGAAATCAATTATTATTAGTTCGTTATTAAATTACAAATATTTTAATATTTTAAACATCAACAATTCCGGTTGTGATGTAAATAAATAAAACAAATTGAAGCAATTTACATTAATAATTTAGTACCTAAACTGTGTTCGCGATCGGATTCCACAACATGAGGTCGACTTTGAAAATTACGATAGCCATTATTAGTATTAAACAAGAATAATGATAAATTTTAGTTAGTAAAGCTAATATTTACTTGTAAGTTAAATTTAAGATTTAAGACTAAGTATTATTAAGAAACTTGTTAGACAAAGCCAGTAATTCTCTAGCTAGATGAACAAACCGATTCCATACAAAAGTTCGTCGTGAATTTTTGACCTTTATCCTTTTGACTTTCACGGACTGCGCATGAACGTGACGTTTTAGTATCGATTATATGTACAAAAAATAGCACAATTATCGTACTAAAAGATTAGGTGGGCATCCAGAGATTCGAAGCGTCCGTGGCCTAATAGATAAGACGTCCGGTATGGGTTTTCGTGGTCATGCGCGATAACGTCATAGTTACATTCTAGTCCTAGCTCCTACCTCCTCCAATACATGGAAGGCATGTACGTGCATTATATGTTTCGGTGTTCGTATTCTTCTTATTTCTGAGTAACAGCCCAGTCATCTCATTTTCGGGACTCCGATTTTCGCTTACCATTTTAAATTGCGCCAATAAATTGAAATAACAAAAACAAATTAATGTAACCCATAAAAGCATTTCAATAATGTTTACTGGTGGTAGGGCCTCTTGTGAGTCCGCACGGGTAGGTACTACCACCTTGCCTATTTCTGCCGCGAAGCAGTAATGCGTTTCGGTTTGAAAGGTGAGGCAGCCGTTGTAACCATACTGAGACCTTAGAACTTATATCTCAAGGTGGGCGGCGCATTTACGTTGTAGATGTCTATAGGCTCCAGTAGCCACTTAACACCAGGTGGGCTGTGATATGTAATACTCGTAATAAAATTCAACTTAGTGACACTAGCCAACACAATGAAAATAAAACCATTCAAATTAAAGATTTCGATTCGCCTAGACTTCAGAAAGACTAGATTTTTCCAAGAATATCAAGGTCGTGAACGAAAAATTTCAAAAACCACTCATTATTTACGAAACCTTTTTTTGTTAGTGAGTTAGTTTTAGAGTGAAGTTGTGTTTTAAATTAAACCCAATATGTTATTCAGTGTTCAAATTTTCGTTTGATTTTGATCATAATAAAGTGAAAATTTAGATCAAATCTTATTAATTCCACTTTCGCATGTAATGTCAAACGTAAACAATCTTTCTTTTGGAGTCGGCCAAAGACTAAGAACCATATGAGTCATGGGCGGGAGGTGAATCACGCATTTCTGAAATAGAAATTCGAGATTTTCATTGCTTTGTTGAAGTCTTATTTGGTACTTTAATTATGAGCAAAGGATAATAAAAAGGCAAACGAAGTAAAGGCTGAAAATGTCTACATGTTTTGCGTATGTGCAATATTCATGTTTAATTTGTATTGTTCTGCTTGCCATATTTTCCACTGTGTGGGCTCGGAGTAACATTCATGAATACATAGAGCACGATACCTATAGAAATCCCTACTACTACATAAAAAAGGCTACTATTATTTTGGATCATTTTTTATTAATCGTCATTCAACATGTCATGGGGAGTGTCATTTCGGATCCTCCCGATTCACTAACGATGCTGCTTTTAGGTAACCCAAGCACCGGTCATCGTTCTCGTCGAACCCGTCGCTTCCGACGAAGGGCTCGACGAGTAAATTAACCCACAGACACACAGCCCACTGAGTTTCTTACCGGATCTTCTCAGTGGGTCGAGTTTACGATCCGGTGATAAATTCTGCGAAGCACGGCTCTTGGTAGAAGTTCACCTACTAGCTCAGTAAATCTAGAATAACCCCTCGAGGTTATTAGACAGAAAAGGTAGAAAAAAAAGGGTGCTATGAAAAATTGTTTGACACGATTCCCTCATCTACTATCTAATCTACTCGATATCTATGAGCATCGGTAACTACACGACCAGGTGGACCGCATTATCGTCTGCGTTCTGAGGCAAACAACAAAAACTGTCGAATTGCAAGTCCTTTTTTTTTTCCTACCTATGCTGATAGCCTTGAGAGGCTATTTCAGCTTCGCCCTAACGTTTGTAGGTGAGCTCACGGGGCTCAAACCTGACGACGATGCTAACACGAACCCTAGCAAGAGCCGTGCTTCGCAGAATCTACCACCGGATCGGAAACGCGATCCACTGAGAAGATCCGGCGAGAAACTCAGTGGGCTGAGTCTGAGAGTTAATTTGCTCGTCGAGCCCTTCGTCGCAAGCGACGGGTTCGACGAGAACGGTGACCGGTGCTTGAAGTACCTAAAAGCACCGTTAGTGGATCGGGAGGATCCGAGATGACGTGTTTTGGGCGACGTCAACTGCTTTCCATTCTGTCCGCAGGATCTCGAATGTAGTTACCGGCGGCCACGATGAGAGGGTTCTCGTGTCGTGCCGCTTTATCGAAGTGGCACATCGACGCCGACTGCAAATACTTACTGACGGACTCTAACACCCGTATCTTTAGTCGTTCACACGAGCGTAACTCGACTCGACTCAACCTCCAACGCGCGTTTTGGTATGATTAGTCGTAAAAATAAACTCCACTTAAACGTCCTTGGAAAAATTTCCGAACCGGAGTGAAGTGACCGAACTGTCAAGTTAAGGTACGTCGCGACGTACCTTGAACGTTCCTCAAGGCTGGTTTTCTATCAATGTCCAAATAGTATGTGGACCGCAAATGGAAATATATGATATTGTTGTGCAATGGCCTGGATCTGTGCATGATTCGCGCATATTTTGATAATTTAAGTTTGATAATATTTATTAATAAAGTAAATAGTTCGAGATTAGACATTTGAAACTTTATTTTATTTACCTACATAAGAGTCATATTTTGCTTACTACCTGATAAATAAAGTCAATGCGATTATAAGTTTTATTTATATAATAATAAACTGGTGGTTGTGGAAAAGCACTTCAACAACACGATGCAACCAAAATCACATAAAAGCGGCGAATAAAAATACAAAGCCGGATCCGAAATCTAAAATAATGATAGGTTAGAAAATAAATAATACACTTTCAGATTTACCGCACGCACACATATTTACGAATAACTCAGCAACCAAAACATCAAACCATAGACCTATATAGTAGGGACACGACATATTGTTCTATACGTACAATTGCTTATATAAATAGCACCCATTTTGAAGGCACATACATAAACATATATCTATCTCGTTCTTACTCAGCACTTTAACTCGCAGGAAAACAATATAACAGTAATTCAGTGCGTACATAAAATGAAACATGAATATACGTAAATATCTCCGTCTCCGTCTAATGAGGCCGAAAATCCGCCATGCTTAGCGCGCCAAATGTCATTGTCACGTCAGTTCGGCCGTCTGTTTTGGGTTGTACATTATTTATTGACTATGATATCGATTTAATATGATTGATTATATAAAATTTCATAATTTATCATGCTTAAAGCATAGAAAAATAATAATTAAAACGTATTTTATAGGATCTCAAGAAAGTCGATGTCCTAAAACTATTATCTATATGTATTTAAATTCATTATGGAGCCCTCATCCCTCATCATGACACTAATCATAAATACCACTTTAAAATATGTCATCAAAACATATTTAGACATTCTGTTTAGATATTTCGGGAAAAAGGCTACCGACAAAATCTCTTCGGAACTATTTAAATAAAATAGTTTTATTCCGCAGTGAGTAAAACACTATTGTAAATTTGTTAAATATTTAATAATTAAGTGATTTTAGAGAGGAAGTCACAAGGAATGACGTTTGTAATTAATGAATAAATGTTCTGTAGGTGTGTTTTTTTTAAACGCGGTCCCTGGATAAGTTTAAAATTTGAATCACTCTCAAGCGAAAGTGATTCAAATGGTGCGGCGCACCTTCCTTGGGGTGCGCTGCGGTAGTATGTTACGGACTTTAGAGTCAGCAAAACAATTAAAATAGATTGTAATAGTCTAAGAAAAACACGTACTCAAAATACGATAACATTTAGCATGCTAGAAATGGGCTGATGGCTTTGAACTACGCCATATCTTTATGTTTTGCGACAAACGACAACTTTATAAAATCATTGTAGCAACTTTTAAAAATCATCATATCGTTTACTTGGCAAATTCGAAGGACGAACTTGTCTTAGATTTCACCCATCTAAATCATATCATATTTGCACATAACAATATACCTACTTACTTCCCATTAAAGTATAAATTCTACAAATAAATAATACTCAACAATATTTAAAATAAAATGAGCCAAGAACGTTTATCGATAAAACCTGATAACATTGAAATCCTTTGTACAGCACTAAAGCCGCCATGTTTTGTGGCCAGATGACGTCACAGTGGCACGAAATTTTGGTTGACGTTTCATTTCCATAGGTTTCCTACTTCATTGCATCAAACAAGTTCATCTAGTGTCAAACAGACAGCGGCAGCTTGACTTTGACATTAAACAATGACCATAGACTACAGAACTCTATGGGTTTGATGCTAGCTTGATCAAATTTTCATCATTATTACCTCACTCGAGGACAGTTGAGGAATATTGTAATGGTCGACTAAAAATACCAAATTCGAGTAAGTTTGGAGGGAATTCTCGAGCATCATCGGATGAGTTAAGAGTGGAGGACTATTTTACGAAACGTCTAAAGATACGGGCATAAGTCCAGGTCGTCATGGAGGTCGACGTTCCTGACGAACCACGGGGCTCCGACGGCTATCCTGCAAAAAGGGGATTGAATAATCTGGAAGGATTTTAAGTGAGTGCGGGCCGCGTGAGCGAACACTACACTTGCATAGGTCATGACGGGGCGTATGCAAGTTTTGTAGAGTGTCACCTTATTTCTAAGGAACATTTTACTTCGCCTGCATATCATCGGGTAGAGACGTCCTAGAATGAAGGCGGCACGGTCGCGTACCGTCTTAATATGGGGGCGGAATGTCATCCTACTGTCGAGGGTGACTCCTAAGTATTTGACCTTCGGGGCCCACGGTATGGGCTGGTCGAACATCGTGATTGGGCGGATGGCGGAGGCGGAGGTGTCGACGCTCCTAGTCGGGAGAGGGATGCTCAACATGGTGTTCGGAGGGCGACCCCTTTTGAAGAGCACCGCTGTGCTTTTCGTGGGGTTGATGTCGATGCGCCACTTCCGGAACCACTGTCCCATGGTGGTAGCTGTCATCTGAAGTCGTCAATGAAGCAACGCCTTCTTCCTACACGAGTAGTAGATGGCGGTGTCATCGGCCAAGAGCGCCAGATGGGTCTCCGGAGACCGGGGTATATCATTGATATACAAACTAAATAGTAACAGGGAGAGGGCGGAGCCTTGCGGGACTCCGGCTGTGACGTGACGGGGGCGGGAACGCGTTCCCTCGACTCGATATCGGAACGAACAGTTCGACAAGTAGTCTCGCATGATGAGCACGAGTCTGTCTGGCACTCCCATGTTATACAGTTTGTATATCAAATCGTTGTGCCAGACTTTGTCGAACGCCTTCGCTATATCGAAGAAGAGGGCTCCTGTCGGGATGGGTTTCCGCCTATTCAGCCCTAGTAAGATGTGCCCCGTGAGGCGGTGCACTTGATGGACGCACGAGTGTCTGGCGCGGAACCCAAACTGCTCGTCTATAAGAATTTTATTCGCGGTAACGAAGTACCAGAGGCGTTTACGAAGGAGGCAATAGTCCAATGAACGTTACCAAACTGGTACATTAATGGTTATTTTTGGAATTTCTGCAATGTATTTCGCACTAGTTTACTGTTGTCCATACACAGCTACAGGTATATACGCGCATAATGAATATCAACAATGAACTTAGAAATAATAGACTCCAAGTAGATTTTGCCTTGCAACATACTGTATTAGTACAAGCAAACATATGACCAAATCGAGCGCTTTTTTTTATAGATGCTAACTTGCTCAATCCAACGTTGCGTAACACGAATCAAGAACATTCGAAATAAAAATATTAAAACGATTTTACGAACACAAATCTATACAATACTTCCTACTAGTCAAAACTTGAATGGTTGCGCGACATAATACAGAACCTAAACATTCGTGACTTAAAACGCCTTGTAAACTAGCAGACAATGATTAGGGTGTATCGAGATCAACAATAGACAGACATAATGATGATTAGTAGGTTATGTACAATGTTTCATATCTTTGTTAATCGCTCACTATTATCGACCGTTACTTGCATTGATAGAAACAAATCTACAATCTATTTTTCTGCTGTAGATTGATAGATGAACTCAAGGTTTAACTGGTGCTCACTAATTACTAGAGCTCATAGACTTCACAGCGTCGCGTCATAAATACACAGCTATCCTATGTAGGATTATAATAAATTTGGCAAAGGATTGTTATTTGATTATTTATAGTTCTTTACAAATTAATATAAGATCGCATACTGAAATTGCAAGTAAAACGTACGAAGGTGTCGTACTTCGTTATGCATGTGTCTGTATTCATAATAGGTACGTCCCAAAACGGGCCGATATCTCCATAATTTTTTTTGACATTGTGAGTGCATGGTGGGTAGTCGTGCAAAGAGTTTGCGCAGCACGAGACTGTTCCGAGACGTCTTCACTCTTCCCAAGTCAGGCAACTAATGTGTCTCGATTCCACTCAAGCGATGACATCTCGACTCTGCCGAAGCACGCCACCCGAACTGACCCGACGTTTGACGAGTAGTTGCGGCTCAGACCCACTAGATGGCGCGCTTTCGTTTCGTTTGTCACGTCCGGATGCGACAGGTATATGAGTCGTCTATTATCAAAGGTGGCAATCTGTGCATTTGGATAAAAAAATGTTATTGATATGTCAATACAGATTGATTTGAATATAATCGTCTCCTTCAAAGAATACGGTTCAAAACCTGCATTAAATAAAGGTTAATACTTAACCTGCTATTTATCTAAGATGTCGTTCAGAAGAGTTTTGTGACTGCTAATGGAATACAAAGTCAATAATTCGTTTTTCTGATTTACCAATAATTTTCCAAAAGTCACATTGCCGGCTTTGATACTAGTCGACTCATATCATGTTATACCCAGAGGCTTTACGCAAGCATTCCTAATCTGAGTAAACATTTTAACATGTTTCCAAATTAATGACCCAACAATGAATTAAGCCCTAACACGAAATGCTTGAAGATTTCCGTTGGATTTATTTTTGATTGCAGAAAAACTAATGATCTCTGTTTGTTTATGAGCTTTGACCCGAAAACGACCTCTAACTGTCAACACTTAATATACATATGCACGTTAAATGAATTTAAATCTATTCAAGCAAAAGAATCTGAACCTACAATATAGCCTTAAAGATCTGACAATACTCGACAACATTTATGAATCCGTAAACAGTTATTGGTCCCGGATGTCTGTTGATTTTGTTCTGTTTTATTTTGAATACAATAAATATGAGACATTAATAGTCGAATCATTTAATCTTTCTGTTAACAACAATAAAGTCAGATAATACGTTCGAGTACATTAACACCTCCAAAAGTTATCAAATAAAACAGATTCAAAAAGCATCTTCTTGCTTATATTCCGTTACATATACTACAACATACGTGACAAAATTCTTATGTAAATGAACATGTTGCACATACTAGGTTCATTAACACCATATCGTGTTGTGACGTAATACGCGTGCATACCAGAAGGTCTTTAATATCGATTACAGCTTTAAGATAAACGATTATATTTAAGTGGGTTCATTGAAAATGATTATGTACGTATCATGCTTTTGTCGTTATCTTAGAGATTATTATTTATTAAAATCCTTTATGTTAGCATTGCAGGTGCGAACGCCAACTCTAAGTGGAAATAAAACTTCGTTTATGATATATTCGAGATATATCGTATAATAACACCCAAAGCAAATATGTTATGGCGTGTTATGGAATTAATGTTGTCGATACGAAGACGTCTCAACGTGACTGTAATGCTATAGCTTAAGAAATCCAATATTCCCAGAGAGGAACATGTTTAAACAGCTCTGGAGGAAAACATACCATTCCCAAATTCTTATCACCTTTTAATGCATTTCTGTCTACCCGTGAACACGGAATAAAAATCCGTTTAGTAGTTCCCTAGATGTGTAGATGATGGTTTGTCTTCTAAAACTAGATTTTAATTATCCCTTCATATTTTATAATTAAAAATAATAATATATATATTAATACGTGAAGCAAAAACTTTGTATCCCTTTTTACGAAAATTGCGCGGACGGAGTATGAAATTTTTCACACTTATAGAGAATATAGAGAAGAAGTGCACAATGCTAATTTTTTTTTTAAATAATGCATAAAAGATACATTAAATCAATAAAGAAAACATTACACACACTACATACCATGTATTTGACGCGCACACGCATGCATACTATTTATTGTCTGACTTTTGTTCTTGACGTCTGTTGTCAAATCGAGATTAAATATTGTTTGTCTTTGCGAAGTAGTCTTGGCGAAATTTGTGATTATAGAAGTATAAAATACAATCATAATAGTGTACAACAAACTTACAATTCCAATTAATTATAGTCGAATTTCGACTACTGCGGGACCTCTAGTAATAATTAATTCTATTAAAAAAAAAAAATTTTTTTATTATAGTGTTTCGGCTACAAACTGGAACGCAATACCGCTTCGCGGCAGAAATAATTACGCAAATTATATTTTTTATTACGCGTTGTTATTCTTGCATCGTAGAAGTCATTCGTAAACGTGAGTTATTTTAATAGAGAAATTGGTAAATGCCAGCAGGATTCGAACAGCGACACTGTCGCATCGCTCGATACGAATGCACCGGGCTTCTTATCCCTTAGGCCACGACGACTTCAGTACAGACGAACCAGATTCAACTATTTTATTGTTATTATTTATTTATATTTATTTAAAATCTTATTAATTACACATCATTTTTTTAAAAAGATATTAAAAATACAATCTTTAAATAACACTATATAAAAATAGATTGCCGCTGATGGCGGTGTCTACGACACAAGCCACCATGGGTTAGGACTCCAGAGTGAGAAACCTCCTCACAATGCGCGCAGTATCGAGGATAACTGCTTTCTCTATTAGGCCCCTAACCCAGCTGGATAAAGAAGTTTCTTAAGATGTTGATCAAAACTTTTCGCTATCAAACCGTGTACCGACACAATTATTGGAACAATGATGGTTGAATCAACATGCCACATGGCGGTAGTCTCGTGGGCCAGGTCTAAATATTTTATTATTATTATTATACGTATTAATTTTAATACAAAATGTTTTTTTTTATTTCAATGAAGATATTTTTAGTGAAGGTTATCAGTGAATCGAATGGCCCTTATCAGTAAGCACGTTACCGCGATAAATTCATGTGTGTATGTAACGAAGTTTTTATTCAGCGATTTCTGTAAATTGATTTGAGTGTTTTTTTTATAATTTGGTATGGCATATTGGCTACGTCATAATAAATACACCAATTCCACGATTACTAGAATTATTTGACACCACAATTGCCGCATTGCATGCAATTAATTACCTAAGTAAGGTCTTAACTGTGTTTGGTAATCACAACGATAATTTGTTTACACAACATACTCGTCTTTCTCTTGCTAAAGTCGCTCTTAGCAACGTGATGAATTCAATCGAATTTTTATTACATGATTTATAGACATTTAAAGACCAATGTCAAAACAAAACCCGTCATAGGCGAACTGTTTTATTTCATTTTTTTGTTATTGCTTAGATGGGTGGACGAGCTCACAGCCCACCTGGTGTTAAGTGGTTACTGGAGCCCATAGACATCTACAACGTAAATGCACCACCCATCTTGAGATATAAGTTCTAAGGTCTCAGTATAGTTACAACGGCTACCCCAACCTTCAAACAGAAACCCATTACTGCTTCACGGCAGAAATAGGCAGGGTGGTGGTACATACCCGTGCGGACTCACAAGAAGTCCTACCACCGGTACTAAAACACAAATATTATACGAGTAGAGGTGAATCTAGAAGTGAATGTTTTTTTATTTAGAATTCGTAACATTTAATTAAATACTTTTGTCATGTTACATGAGCGTAATGTGCAAACAGCGTAGATGCAATATTCGTACGCTGAAGTTACTCAATGTTACAACTAAACATTGCTAAATACATTTTGCAAACTATGCCACTAGAAAAAAAGAAAGAAAATATAAAAAAAAAACGAATATAAAATCATTGCAAAACGAATGCAATCCGGAATACTTGATAAATGCTTGAGCTGAACCGATGCTCGGTTTTAGTTCTTAGAATAACGTTTTTATATTCAAACTAGCTGACCCGGCAAACGTTTTTTTGCCATATTTTATATAAGATTTCTAGGGAATTTCTAGTGTAGAAAAAAAATCTAATTTATTGTGTGTAAAGATGTGGTAAATGAGTGAAAGAGACATGTAGCGCTGTGAACGATGAGGGAATATGAAAATAACCAAACCTCATTCAACCACATAGTGCCTCATTAAAACAAAAAAAATCCAAAAAATAAATGTAAAGAGGTGGACAACCCTTATCACTTAGGGGTATGAAAAATAGATAGTAGCCGATTCTCAGACCTACTGAATATGCATATAAAATTTTATAAAAATCTGTCAAACCGTGTCAGAGCAGTACTTATGGTAACATTTTTTTTTTTATAGTCCTTGTAGGCAGACGAGCACACGGCCCACCTGATGGTGAGTGGTTACCGTCGCCCATGGACTTCAGCAATACCAGGGGCAGAGACAAGCCGCTGCCTACCGAATTAACTAGCAAATAATATGTGTACATGAGTGACTGAAATAATACGAGTTACAAATTTTAATGACAAAACAAAATCTATATATTAATACGTGAAGCAAAAACTTTGTATCCCTTTTTACGAAAATTGCGCGGACAGAGGAGTATTTCCCAAACTTATAGAGAATATAGAGAAAGAGTGCAGAATGTATTTTTTTTTTAATTATGCATAAAAAGTACATTACATCAATATAAAAAAATAAAACATTACACACCAAACCATATATTTGACACACACGCATGCATACTATCTGTTTATTGTCAAACTTTCCTTATTTCTTATACTCGGTGGTCAAATCGAGAACAGATTAATTATGGTGTCTTTATTAATATTTGTCTAAAGTGTAGTCTTGGCGAAATCTGTGACTATAGAAGTTTAATAGTCTTTGACAATAGAATCATAATAGTTTACAAACATATTTCAATTAATTATAGTCGAATTTCGACTACCGGGGGACCACTAGTCTATATATTAATACGTGAAGCAAAAACTTTGTATCCCTTTTTACGAAAATTGCGCGGACGGAGGAGTATGAAATTTCCCATACTTATAGAGAATATAGAGAAGAAGCGTACAATGCTAATATTTTTTTAAAATAATGCATAAAAGATACACTAAATCAATAAAGAAAACATTACACACACTACATACCATGTATTTGACGCACACACGCATGCATACTATTTATTGTCAAACTTTTGTTCTTGACGTCTGTTGTCAAATTGAGAATAGATTAAATATTCTTTGTCTTTGTTAATATTTTTTATAATGTAGTCTTAGCGAAATTTGTGATTATAGAAATATAAAATACAATCATAATAGTGTACAAAATTACAATTCAATTAATTATGGTCGAATTTCGACTACCGGGGGACCACTAGTACTAGTAAATACTGAAAATTTTTGAATTAAATTGTCGTCACAGACGTTAAGTCGGCAACGTCTAGCGCATTTTGTACAATAGTTCGATCGATATGATAAAATAATTCGTGAATGACTTTTGTTCAGCAATAAAACATGTAGAATTTCAAGTTTACTAAAATTCTAATAATCTCCAGACGTAAGCGTAAAATTCGATTTCAAATTCGCAAAACCTTTCATTTTCATTCACTATGGCGCTACGTAGGCCTTTTGTATAAATTACAACTACAATAAAAAATATTATAACAAAAGATCGATGCTGGAAAAACACGTCGATGGTTTCCTGGTTCCATCTTCCGCGGCTCGAAGCAAGGCTGACTCACATCTTCACAAAGAGGCGACAATGACCGTAGACAAAACGAAATAAAGGAAACGAAGCGGTATATTTACGTTTGGTACATGTCTGTGGCTTATGCGATTTTGTTAGGACCATTTCATGAGCATTTACATTTATACTGATTATTTTAATTTCCTGTTTTATATCAACAGTAATTTTGGGAATATTTTTTAGTTGTTTTTCTTTCAATCAGTTATATTTTTGCTACTAACTACTAAACTATTGCATAGTTTTTGTCTCTGGCTTTGAGCGCGGCGACCGAATCAAGAAATTCCGTAACGAAAATAAAACCTAACACCCCACTCCACCTACCATGTAGCTCGCGTTCAACACATCTCAGTTTGCGCTTGTGTAATGTTTGTGAATAAGCGCGCGGCGTGACGTCGCACTGCATGCGCATCATGAAAAGTCTGGCCATCTATCTCTTTCTCGTGCGGTCTAGCTTATGAGTGTGAAGGGCACAGTTAATGTTTTGCTTTTGTTACTTAATGTTTATAAATATAGCGTGGTCTTATTTTATTATTGTTTTAATATTAAATTATTATTGTATAATAATTTATATTGTATAAGTTGATAAAAAATGCTATGCAATAACTTTACCATAATGCCCTTCAGGAAGCAAAGGATCGCGGCAGATGGAGGGAAGTCGTATGGGAGAAACTGATGCAGCGGGGGAGTCTCGACCCTCAGTAATGAGGAAAACGACGCGAGGAGGAGGAGCTTTACCGCGGCAGTCCCCGAGTGCCACACGTGTTTATTAGGAGTGGGTGATATAAATCGTATATAGATTCAATATCTATATATCGCAGCAATATCGTTGAATCCGATATCGCCCCGCACGAAATCTATATATCGATATCAGCCGATACACGATATTGCTCGATGTGATGCGCATCGCCATATCGTACCGATTCGTGAATCGAAATCTATATTTCGATATCAGCCGATACACGATATTGCTCGATGTGATGCGCATCGGCATATCGTACCGATTCGTTAATATGAGCAATATTCGTTTGGTTCGTATCGAATCGGCCAGAGTGAGTGAGCGCACGATAGGGATATCACGTGATGAATGAAACAGAAACAGGCATTATCCATACAATTGTAAACCTTATATTTAAGTCCATATGTCTGTAGATTATTCTTAGCGTATCAGCAGGATACAATTAAGGAAAGAAGTTTCAACTTTCGACCCTAACTTGAATGCAGTATAGCCTATTTGCATCGTTGAATTTAATTTCACGCGCTTTGACCTTGAACTAGAATTTTTGGACAAGTGTTTATAAATACTTAAAAGTTTTTTGTGTTTGATTTTTAAAGTACACATTTTTCTATTTTTAGTTGAATCCAAATAATTGAGTTTATTTCTTGTGTTTGTATTAAACTTTTGAAATCTACACTCTTTTGGTATATTTTGTAATTTTAAATTAAGACACAAAATACTAAAAACTGAAAATAATGTAGCCAGTCCTAAGCCTGGTAAAAGCATGAAGGAAAGTTTTTTTGATATTTTTATTTTCATGTTCTTTTTATTACTTTAAGATCATATTATAAATTGATATCAGAAAACCAACCGTATATCGTTGACTTAAATCTATATCTACTACGATATTATATCAGCGTATCGTTTCAAATCTCAATATCATGAATCGAGCAAATCTACTAGCATCCATCAATATATAGATTCAGAAAATATATAGATTCAATATCCGATATTGATCCTCGATATATAGATACGATTCGATACGCGGCAAAACCGATATTACCCACTCCTAGTGTTTATTAACCGGTTTTATAGTTTTATAGATAAAATACATTCATCATAAGTAGAAGTCGTCCTGTTCATGGTTGACACTTCAGTTCATCGCAGAACAATGTCCTACGTAAGGCTAGCGGAGCTTAGTGATACCAAACAAAGTTATCGCTCGTGAACTTACAGCTCTGTTTACAATAAACGCGGTTTAATTATAAATTCGAGACGCATTTGCGGGTAAAAGACGATTGGAACATGTATTCCGCGCATCCAAGATGACTAAGCAGCGTATTATAATTGGAATACGGGATACTCGGTTCAAATCCGTAAAGAGGTCAACGCGCCGTTTATGCTCATTGCGACACATACGTGAGTGTACTGTACCACTGATTGAACCGGGAACTGAACTTTACAAGTAGTATAGACTCTTGTGCTAATGCCAACACTTGTGTTATAATGTAGGAATTTCTAGAGAATTATCTTATTATTTAGAAACTAGTGGTACTCGCCCGCTTATTATCTATTGTCATTATTATTAGGGAGTCCAACCCTCATATAAATATTAGCCTATCCATTAATTACATGTATTTTCTACATGGATACCAAGTTTCAAGTCAATCGGATGCATGGTTCAGTAGTTATAACGGAAGATCCGTAAAAACCACTGTAGATTTATATTATATTATATATTATAGATGGAACATTTTATTTTCCCAATATTTTTCTTGCGTTCCCTCTCAAAATATATAATTACCTAGTTAATTTGGCGCACTCGAATCGCCATGTCGCCCGTCCCCAAACTCACTTATATTCCTTTCCAATAAACTGCGTAAAAACGAGATTTATATCGCGAAACTTGTATACGAGGTAGAAGTGCTTAAGGGCTAATGGTATTGCTACCAACCTCTATTAATAGTGTTCATGCTTTGTCAATTGATTAGGCTAAGCAGTCATATTTGACCCAGGCCACGGGGCAATTCAAAGCCGCGGTCGCCCGAAATATGTCTTGTTGGATCCCCCGGATTCACTCTCGGTGCTGTTGGGCTTTTCAAACACCATCCTCGTCCACCAGCGACCACCAGCGAATAGGTGGGGGGGGGGGGGGGGAAAGACAGCACAGCAAGCCATGTGTCATCGCAACCCTCCTGCCAAGCGTGGCGATGTTTCCCCGCCCCTGAATTATGCGTGTCTACATTCAACAGTGAATATCTGTAGGCTAAAGACAATGATGATAACTATAAGATATTCAGCGTGTCTACATTCAACAGTGAATATCTGTAGGCTAAAGACAATGATGATAACTATAAGATATTCATTTGTCTGTAGATTTAAACAAATTTGTATTTTAATTTTATTTTATTACATAATATTCACTAAGCAGACATACTATGTATTATTAACATGAACAAAGAGTTCTAAAAATACGAACGCAAAACGCAACACCATTTTTAAAAATAAAAATAAAAACAAGACACACAACACGCAATTCCGTTTGACCGTTTAGAAAGTTACACAACACTGCTAATTTTAGCGAAAGAAAAAAAAATTATACAAACAGAGCAGACACCTAAGTCGAAATGTATATAAATCTGTCCATACTAGTCTATATTAAGCGGTGCGATATGATGCAGGCCGAGCGCCTCAATCAACCGAAAATAGAAATCGGGGAGCAAAAGCAAACGTGATTTACCTATGCGTTTACTTCGTTTTTTTTTTCAACCCATCCATACTGTACAGTACACATCATACGCCTTCTCATAATCGTCACACTCACGTAAAATAGAATTGCTTCCATCAAAACTGAAAACACGATTGGCCACGGCCATCGATTGGAAAGAAATAGACGTAGAAAATTTGTATATTTTTGTCACCAAAAAGTTCGTTTATTATCAGTATCTTTTAAAAATTTAAATAGTAAATAACAATGCATCATTTGCATTCTTTCATATAGGTACATATTCCATAAAAAAACTACATCATATTTAATAGATGGAATTAAGGGTCTCGTTTTCAGAAAGGCATTAGAAAATATTATTGCTAGATCTGTTTATAGAATTATTTATTTGTAGCATTACATTGTTTGAGTATCTTAAAGTCCTCGTGGTCGAAAGAAGACGCATTAATGATATTATTATCTAAATTCAAATTTTCTGCATCGTTAAACCGACACGGAAAACATATGAATAATGTAGAATTTTATTTTACTCACATAATTTATTTGTACTGTATGTATTTAATTTAACAATAATTTTCCTCTAGCTTGCGTTTTTACTAAGTACATATTATGTATTTATTGAATAAAACTTACTTTTATTTCTATTTATTTACTTGTAGTACGAAACATTGCGTTCACGTTTTCTCTGTGATCCTCAAAATGATAAAGAAAACCATTAAAAGCTACTCAGTAAACTGATCGAGCTTGGTTTCCTGCGATATATCTCAAAACCTCGTATTGACGCAGACGCGATTGTCGACACGAGTAATGAAGACTGCGAGCGCGCATTTTAAAACGCCCACTCACAAAACAACATTAAATGCATTGTAGGTCACCCATCAAACAACACGCATTTAAACTGATCGGGTTTTTAGTTGGCTCGTACTTCGTCTTTACCGATATGACCTTTATTATTTCTACATATAAGCCGATGGGATCATGGCTACCCGGTGTTCAGTATTAACCATTATTACTCCTAAACATTAGAACATAAATACCGCCGTCAACATCGAGACAGTAGATTGAAATCTCTAATCATACAATGGCCGTGGTGTCCTCGGTGTGTGTATGAATATTAAGCTATTAACATATGTATGTTAGGTGAAGTTGGTTGGTGAGCACAATCGAGAATGGTACTACGGTCCCTGGTGTTTGGTATGTTTGTATTAGTCTAGGTGCCGTTCTATCAGTCCTCGTCTAACGAGATTTCGCTTCGGCAGTCGATGGTGTATTAATAAAAAGAAAGGATGCGATCATCCTTTAATATTAAAAAAATTCTAATATTTCAAACAAGTTCTTAATACTTCTCGACAACTACTGCTAGACTTTTTCCAAGCAGTTTTTAATTTAATATGCTGTAACATAAAAATGCTGATTTTGCCCTTTCATTCGGTAAAAACAGGTTGATACACCAATTTTTAATGTTTCTTTTAAATAAAGGTGAAATTGTTTTTTGGATATCAGGTTATCAAAATAAAAAAATGGAAAATGATCAACAAATCAATAAACAGGTCCTACGTTAGTATTAAGTAATTTTAAAATGTTTAATACTGAAATGTGAGTTAATCTATAATAATGCTATGCATCATTCTTTATTAATTTATTCATGGCTATTATTATTTTTATTTTGTCATCTTTTAGGCAGTTACAATCATGTGAAATTATAGAAAAGGTATGAGAAATTTACTAACATTAAGAGTCAAGATTTTTCTAATTTCACTCCATATTTCAGTATTTCCTAAAATAGCAAACCAATCATTCATTCTGTTTTGAGTTAAGATGACTTCAATGGTCATTGCCAGTCTCAGACAAGCAATAAACACAATTAGAGCCACTTTACCTCCTAATTATTACTACATATTAAAATTTGTGTTTTGTGTTGGGATTTGATTCTCCCCTTCACAAGATTCCTTTTCTATTCTGGCTATTTCTATATTCTATTCTATATCTAAAGTAAAATGTGACTTGCATTATTTGTTTAGTGTAAAATAAGTCTCACATTAAATGTCTGTAGGAAACACATAACTTCTGTTTATGAGTATTTTTTCCATCCATAGAGTATTTTGAATGGTAACTTAAGAATTAAAGACATTGGGATAATTTTCTTTGGTGTAGGGCACCTGACATATCAGGTGTTATCACATTTATTTCTATTAGTTCATTCTTTCGTTCATATAAGCAGGTCACAAAACCTACTGGGAACTATTTTTAATGAAATTTATGAAATGCTATTATAACAAAGAAGTTTGTTTATTACTGTATGAACGTTGATGATATTACAAGAACATACACTTCAATGACATTACTATATTGTAACTTACATGTTTCTGAGTGCCATCAACAATATCTTATTACAACCACATTTGCAATCAATCTAGTGATGTAAAGTTGCATTTAAAAAAAAGCTGGACTGTGTAAACTGTAGACTATTCATTTATATCTACAAGGAGTTTTAAATGTTTCCTTTGCCAAGGCTATCTGGTATCAAGTGATTATTGGAGTCCATAAACATCATAATTCGAGAGAAAGATTCAAAAGGTTTTCTTCTAATAAAATGCTTGTATATTGCAATATGCCTAGCATATTACACAAAATAGAATAGTAAGTTCTATTATATATTGACAATACTAATAAGTAATTGACAACTAATTCTAACTAGAAGTGTTACATCTTACAATTAGTCTTTGTCTTATAAATAAATCCACTTTTAAATTTTAAACAACTCTTGGTAATAAATACTATTGGTCATATGGGAAAAAAATATATACTCGATAAAGGCTCTGATATAAATAATAATAAACAGTTTGATTTAAGAATGACTAGACCAGTATTCACTCAATGATAGAAACTAAAACATCCTAAGATCATTTGTGATTGTTAAATTGTTCTTAAGGGATAACAAAGTGTTTTAAAGCATAATACAGAATAGCATCATTGAATGGCTCAATTATTATTTAAATATATTGTAGGTAATATAAAAGTGAGAAATAAATGTGATATTGAATTTGAACTTTAAAAATGATTTTAATTTTTATGTTATGTACCACATTCAACAATCCTAAGCTTTCTATGTTTTTGCTTAGTGTAAAACAATTTCTTAATCTTTTTGAACTTTAAGTGAAAGATTTCTTTATTTTGAAAGCAATTGTTATCTTTACACTTTTTTATTAAAGTCAATGCTACAATAATTGCAAAAAATAATCTCAAATTTCTTACAACTAACTTGTCCCAGGAATCAAACTGGCCCACAGCACAGTACAATAATCAAAGTTACTATTCACTAGACCAACAACATAAAAAATACTGAATCACTTTAAATACTTTCAAGTAAAAGTACTTAATTACAAGCAATATTTTACCAATTAGATAAGTGGGAATGACTAGACGGAGAATAGGAATAATATTGATCCCAATGATAGAAATAAGAAACCGAACAGAATAATTTTTTTCTTGAATAATATTAAATAAATTCTTTTGTAGAAAAGGAAAACTTAGTCATTTATGATATAATGTTTAAAAAGTTTCCTTGTTCGAGAATAGTGTATGTATATTTATCTCTAGCTCATATCAATATCGCATTACCTACGTAGAAATTAATACATATCAGAAAGTTACTAGGTATCACCATTAGTATTATCCATTATACAACAGTTTTTTTTTTTTTAATAATCAAAATTACCACTATCCACAAGGGATTTTTTTCGTGAAATTATTATTATTTCGTTGTGTTGTTCTTGTTAGTCGTGAGTTCAAGTCAACAACGGAAATAATGTAAAACGTATTTTTACATTTTTTCTACAAAAGCAAATTGGGACAAAGTTTATGAATAAACCATACGAAGATAGCGGTAAAATATTTTTCACGCTACTTACTTTCAGTCTAGTTAGATTTCCATCCCGTGCAGCGTTGAAAACGACTGTTTTGAAATCCATGATGGTTTTTTCTAATACGCAAGACAATCACAAAATCAAAATATCACTTTAGGAACAACACTTTCTTCTGTGAATAATCATTGAAAAAACACTGAATCACGTATTAATTGAGCAACCAGTCTCAATTTTTCAAAACACTTCGTCACTGCACTATGTAACTATCGCGTTACAAAACAGCTGCAACGCGACGATGGCCTGCCAGTTCTGCTTCGCTCTTTTTGCAGTTCTGTAAAAACTGTCAAAATACTTCATTTCATAGACAATTCTTATTTGCTTATTTTAAAGGCTCAAGTGGAACAGCCTATACAGCCAAAACTTGGAAATTGTTTGTGTTTGTGAAAAAAGTTTCATGTGGTTGGTATAGTTAGTGAAAAGTCAAGTGTAATAAAGATATAAAATAAAATTTTGGTTAAATTTAATTTAATTTCAGTATTCACTGTTAAAGAATCCGAAAAGTAGTTTCTAGAGTTCTATTTTTCAATTATTCCACATTTTAGCGCTTTCATAGTTACAAAAAAGCTAAAAATTTTATTAAAATTGATTAAAAAATAATCGAGTCGGTGCGGTGGTGCACTGATTAGCACCCCCAACGGCCGAGCTCAGAGTTTTGAGATCGATTCACACGTAACGCAAACATTCGTGTGAAAAGCCAGTTTGTTTTCTCTTTGTCTTTTTAAAAGGTTTATACATGCATTATTTAAACATAAAATTAAACATATCTATTTCTGGTTCCTAAAGTACAGGGAATCTTAGTTTGGGTCCACATGATCGTATGTAACTCGTCTCTGGCTGTGATTTTAATTTATAAAGCCCCGAAGAGACACTGAATGGAAGGATAAATCAATTATCTTAGAGGATGTTTTCAAATTCCTGCCAAAAAGTATAACTATTTATTTACAGACACTATTGTGCAAAAATGATAGAAGCAAAACTAAATCAACCAGCAGAACTTTTTGATGCCAAAAATCAGAGTGCTTTGTTTCAATATAAAAATTGAGTTCCCACAGATGACGAAATATGATTGATGATTTGACAGCTCTATATCAAAATGACAGCTAGCCGAACAAAAATTACGGCGTGGATTTATTGGAAAACTTGGACAAATCTATGAATAATCGTATCCCTTCAATGTTAATAAATTAACACTAACGTAGAGTTTTATACATGGGTATATAGTGGTGGTTTTAAAAAGTTGTTTATGTTATTATGATGTTTGTAAATTTAAAAGTTTCCGGACAAAGTTTGTGCGTATCATTGTCGTTACCGCGTAAGTCGGGCTTCTGTATATTTAAGAAGTTATAGCGGCAGCCTACCGTGATTTGTGAGATGGTGCTGACTGTGTTAATTAACGGATCTAAAGAAAAAGTTATTTGATCGTGTCTATTTTTTTAATTTGATCGGAATTTTAATGAACATGTATCCTTCTGCTACGCGGCACCCAGCGGCTGCGGTTCGGGTTTGTGTTTTATGTTTGCTTTCATAATTTTCGAAAACAATGCAGTTGACAGTATAATTGTCAGTGCAATTGATGTGTGCTACTAATTTTGTTTTAGGGACCCCAACCGCCTGCTGGTCCGATTAAATTTACAATTGCGGACACATTAGAACGTATAAAAGAAGAATTTAACTTTTTACAAGCTCAATATCACACGTAAGTGTATTACGAAGCCATCACATTTAATTTAAAAAGAAATAACTTTCGTTTTACTAGAAATATCCCATTGTATTTAAATTTATGTTAAAAATCGAATTGCAAATAACATTTTGAAATAAATTAATTATGTATTAGGAATTTGCATCTATAAAACTTGATATAGTAAAGAGCTAATTTCAATTTTGCTCTCTATTTTGAAATGATGTATTTATGTATGGACTTACAGTGAAGGAATACAGAATGGAGGGCAGGTAGGAGTGCTTGTCATTATACAAAATTATGAAAGTCAATAGATGATTTTTAGGAGGTGCATCTACTGTCCCTTCTGAAAATTAGTGTTACCTCCTTGTGAACAAATCAAAACGAAGCCTATCAACAGCTTTTTTTTTTAAACAACTTCACTTTATTTCTTGAAATACAACAGCATGAATAGACTAAAAACCCATCTTTGTGAATGCTTGAAGACCTTACTTTGATTTCGTTTACACATCACTGTATTTTATGGGCCTTGTTTCTTTATCTGTAACAAACTAGCCGGAATCAATACTGGATCGTAATTTATCCATGTAAACTACTAATACTACTATTAGCAATTCATCATGATAGTTGTAGTAGTAAACTAGTACATCGACTATTCGTACTTTCTATTAATAATATTCAACAGATATGATATATAAATAGAGAAAAAAGATACACATCAATTATATTATTTTCAGACTTAAACTTGAATGTGAGAAATTGGCCAGTGAGAAGACTGAAATGCAGAGGCATTATGTTATGGTAAATATAAAATATATTTTAGAATATCTCCTAGTCCATACATTTTTATTTAAATAAATAAAAAAATTAAATATATATTTTACATTTGTATAAATTATTTATTAGTACATACTACTACTAACTACTAAATTTTATGTACCCATCACTTGTATTAATAAAGATAGTATTTTATTTCATTTTCAGAATTTATACACATAATTAAACTAATAAGTACCATATACATCCACAAAACACATAAATAATTAATATGCATAACTATAGAACACTTCTTTTTTTGTGTTGTCATGAAATAAAATAATTTTGAATTTGATTTGTAATTATGTGCATAACTATGTTTTTTGCTTCAACAGGTAGCGGAGATTGATAGAATAAGTCCTGGATATACTATGTTGTTAATTTTAGTATTTTCTTCAATAATGTGCAACCATCTTAACATATGTAAATAATAGAGTTAGCCTCATAAACTTGATTAGCGAGCAAATACTAAAATGTGTATTTAACTCCACAAACAGATAAAAGTTTAAATATTTGACATGTAAACAAGAAGTCTTACTAAAATTATGTTTTTTATGAGTGTCGTTTACTGTCGTTGGAAAGATTTTAACATGTTCAAATAAATGTATATCCAGTTTTTACATTATTAAAAGATATTCTATCAGTTTCTTTGCATGTTTCTTCAACTAAATATGAGATTGTAGGGATTACTGAATTGGGTTTTTTTTTACCTACCTATGCTGGTAGCCTTAGAGGGTTATGCCAGTGTTATGGAACGAGTAAATGAACTCACGAGGCTCTAAGGGATGACCGGTTTGAGCTCTTGTTTGAAGTGTGGCGTAGCCTGTAGATGTTCAGTTTGCCTCAGTGAGACATGGACCGCATATTTCTACTCATGATGCTATGGTGGTAATCACATTGTGTCTATTGGTTATGCAATAAAAGTATTTTCATGTTAATTCCTCTGATCAAAAACTGTTAAATCATTTTTAATAATATTGTTGTTTCAGTATTATGAAATGTCTTATGGCCTTAATGTGGAAATGCACAAGCAGGTATGATTATAAATTAAATGCTTCTAAAATAATTTAGTGTCACTAAAATAATTTTAAAATAAAATTACAATTTACAAGTTATAAAAAAAACATTGTGTGAATTTGGAATAAATTTGATAATAAAATTGAAAAAAAAATTAAGAAATATTTTTTCAAATTTTTTATTTATTTTAAATTGGTGTTATATTAAATTTATTATTATTATTTATTGCAGACGGAAATAGCGAAAAGGCTAAGTGCTATAATTGGACAGGTTCTACCCTTCCTCGCCCAAGAACACCAGCAGCAGGTAGCTTCGGCTGTGGAGCGTGCCAAACAGGTGACAATGTCGGAACTCAATGCTATTATAGGGGTAAGTTGACTGCTCCAAGTCATCCTACTTCCCTGAAAAAAAAAAGAAAAAAAAATGAGTCCTTGCAACTCACTGTAGGTACACTTTACAGAAGTAGAACTTCTTTAATCATAGAAAACAATTTTGTGTCTTCATTTGATAAGAAATAGTTGCTCAGTAATACCAGTTAGTCAAGTTCAATGTTAAAAATTAGACACTCATTGTCTCTAGAAAGTTATAACTTCAACAAAATTGAACACACCTGAAATAAGCCAGTGGATTGGGTCTCAGTAAACTTGTCATATTTTACATGTTTTTTTTGTGTCTTTCCTGTTATAAATGCAGTGTAACCAAACAAAAGGTGTAGCTTACCTGTGGCTTGTACCATAAATATCTATTTGATACTCATTGTGAATGTAAAGGACATAATGCTGTGTAACATTCTAGGCTATTCTAAATTCATAAACTGTAAGATTGCTGTAGAATACAATGTTAAGATATTTCTGAATTAAAATTGAGGAGGTATTATTTCTTGTTGTTTGTAGCAACAACAACAACATGGCCTGCAGCAACTTCTAGTAAGTTAAATAAATCATGCGCTTCAATCATTTGTTTGTGATTAACATTTTTATGTTGCTGTTACTGTATTTCATTATATCATGGTTTTTTTTTTACATGATGGTATTTGAAAATTGTAGATGTGATTTAGTTATTAATTTCGATATTATGTTAGCTTCTGCGTTTTCCAACTAATTCATAATCTTCAGAGAAAACGGTGCGCATAAAAAAAATTTAAAACAATTCGAAAAAAAATTATAATACTTAACTCAAATAACATGTCAGTATTTTAACATAAAAGCTAAGTCTAGTGTGTGCTCTTGGTTTTTGTTATATCAGAGCCTTTTATCTATATAAAGGATTAATGACGACAAAAATATGCTTGAATAACAATCCAAACTGAACATAGACATTTTTTTGTCCTGGCCACACAGATTAGGATTAATATCCGTTTAGTTCTTTTTTTGGCTATTAGGCCAAATTAAATTGTGATAAAACTTATAGCAGTTATTTTTGTCACTCTAGGTCACGTAGTTCGCTTATAGTACCATAAAGTACGGTTTCTTAAAGATATCGATATTTTTGAACCAACCATAGTCACAACTAAATTTACTTGTGCTGATTGTTTGGTATACAGTGACATATATCCATTTAGTTTCAATATAATAAAATAAAACAGTATTAAATGCAAAGAATCATCAATCCTATTAAAAAAAATGTTTAAAAATTTGTAATTTGTAATTGTTTTAATTAAATAGTAATTATTATAAAATAATTAAAATTGTAAATAATTAAAATATTCATTGTTTAAAAAAAATTATAAGTTTGCATATATAACTTTATTTTCCAGATAATTTATATCATTTTTTAACCTTCCACACCTCCAATAACCATTGAAAATAAAAGGTTAGACCATTGAAAAATTTAAAAATACAGTCAAAATCTGTTATAACGACATCGAAGGGACTGCTCATATTCAGTCGTAAAAACCGATAGTCGTAACAACCGGTGATGTTTAATGTGTATCGTGCAAGTACAAACAAATCGATAGGGAATTATTGGAAAAATATATTTATATAATACGCGATTTTTCTTCAATATTAATTTGTTTTCTTTTTCTTTGCGACATTTTGAAAGTTTCACGAATAACTCCACAAAGTTTTGGTGCGTCTTGTCTATAGATAAGTAACAAACTAACTGAAGAGATATGAAGAAGCGGGCTTTGATTCTACCGCATGCACGTGTTTTGTTTCTAAGAATTAGAAAAGACCCTACACTAAACTAAATCCTATTGTTTTCTTTCCTGATTTTAATAGCCATTGAAGACAAATGTGGATACCTATTCAAATTGTTTACAACACAGCTTAGCCGGTCGTTCTAACAGATCTAATTCTCCGAAATATTAGTTAAATGTGGTCGTTTTATGAGGTATGTCGTTATTACCAATGTTGTAGAAAGCAATATTTTTAATAAGGCGGTCATATGGCATTCAGCCGGGACCTTTGTTCTAGGTTATTATAACCGGCATGTTGTATTAAACGATATCGCAGTAAACGGTTTTGACTGTATTTAAAAAACCATAATCTATTTTTTTTAAAAAGTCGTTTGGGTGTTTGACAATAAAAAAGGGTGCGTGTACTTATGTACGCGCTTAAGAAGTTATACTTTATTTTTATTAAATTTATTTCTTATTTTTTTTATTATTAAATAATTAATAATAAATATTTAACGTTAAAAGATGAATGCTAATAACACTTTTTTTACGAGTGTACATGCGCAAAAGTTCACCTGCGGCTATATTCAGACTCGCCAAGTTACGTCGGTCGTATTGTTAATTTTGTGTCACAGTGCGCGCGCATCTCAAAATTTCACTCATCAATTTTTCATAACGCGCCTAAAGAAGTATAACTTCAAAAACCCAGCAAGCTACCATAGATTTTCACATAAGCTCCAACATGGTGGTATACAAGGCAAACGTTTGGCAACAAATTAATCTATTCGCAAAGAATTAAATACTAGAAATATGAACAATAATTAGTTCTGGACCACAACTTTAAAATAGTAAAATAAACACAAAGAAATTGCACAAGCTAACATATTGATTTTAAGAAGTCAAAAAGTTTATAATTTTTCAATCACTTACTACACATTCATTGTATGCAAGCACAATTATGGTTTATATAATTAGTTAGTTGTTCAGTTTTATGAGTAGTTATTGTTTATTAGTAGATATTAGAGATAGAATTTATGACCCAGAAGCCTAGAATGAAACAATACAGACTTGTGTAGGAAATATTTATCAGTCATTTGATTATAGATATCTAAATAAATATAAACAAATTAGAACTATAAAATCTGTAGTAGTTGCGTCAGTTTCAATGATATTCTTAAAAATAAATATAAAATGAGTAGTAAACATCGTAGCATTTTAATATGAAACAAAAAAATAGTTCTTAATTTGTTTATTAAATAAAAGCGAGAAACAGGTTTTAAAAAGAACTTGCTCACAGGTATTTTTGACTTGTCTTAAACTAGCCATATATTTTTGGGCAATCCCAGTTTCACACTAGTGCTACTAACGAAGTGAGAATTTAAAATAAAAGGTTCGGTTTCACTAATAATGCATAAATTTGAATTCTTTGTTACTGAATAAGTGAAAAGTAGATCTGTTAACTATTTGTGAAATTGGGCCTTGTTGTTTTACACCACAATACTACTGTATAACAGCAGTGGTTATGAGTTTATTTTTCAGTATTGTTTTTAAACCCAAAATACTGATTCACTTACCCATTTTTGTCTTCATTATATTAGTGTATTGAAATTTTAATGTTAAAATTAAATCCAAATCTTGACATATTGAAAATGAAAATTTAAAAATACAGCAACCTGAATTTGTCGAAATATTTCTAGCAACAGATCCACGCGACGGCTGGCTTGTCGCACGGCGTAGGGGGCGCGGGCGGCTTGTTGGGGGCGGGGGGGCTATTGTTCGCTCCCGGCGCCGGCCCGCAGCCGCCCCCGCATCTACCGCCGCCTGCGCATAAAGTAACTATTCACTGCACCTTATTCTACAGTTGATTTAACTTGCTTCTAAACAGATAAGTGGCACGTCAAACCGGAATTCAAAATTGTTACCTGACATAATGCACCCACCATTTTGGATTTGCGGTATGCCTCAGTACCAGTATTGAAGTAACGAGAGGTCAGGAAGTATTGAAGAATATGGAGGTTTCGTACTGGATGTCGTAACGTAGGCAGACAATCAATGAGGTGGACCTAGTTAAAATTGCTGGTAAGGAATGGATACGAAAGGCAAGAGACCAATAAAAATGGAGGCATATGAATAAACCTATACTTAGCGTTGGTTGGGTACAGGTCGAAGAAAAAGTCAGGAAGTACTATGACCTAGGAATGAAAATAGTTAATTATCACTACAAACCGGGTCATAATATCTCATCCTTTGATTAACGTTTAGGCAAACTATGTTCATTAATATTGAAATTTCCAACAAGTGAACCATTGACTCGTTCATTAATAGTAGAAGGGTAGGCTTTCTATTTCTGCTGACTGCCTATTTCTGCCGTGAACCAGTAATGCGTTTCGGTTTGAAGGGTGGGGCAGCCGTTGTAACTATACTTGAGATCTTAGAACTTATATCTCAAGGTGGGTGCCGCATTTACGTCATAGATGTCTATGGGCTCCAGTAACCACTTAACACCAGGTGGGCTGTGAGCTCGTCCACCCATCTAAGCAATAAAAAAACCTACCACGCATGTTTTTCTTCGAATATTGAAAATTGTTAAGTCATCTAACAACAAATTATACTTGAATCACAGGTAGAGCTTCCACCTCCTGCCGACATCAAACCCCCAGTTCTGCCCGGGGGATCGGCGTCTTCTCAACTGATGTCAGGGCAGCCGCCCCCGCGGGACGACGGTCACACTTCAAGATCTATGCCATCGGTAAGCTTAAATCCTTCCAAAAAGTAAACATTTACTCAAAATATGTATATGTGATATTAGAAAACGTCACATTCTGAAATATTAGCTTTTAAAAATCTTTAATGGGTATAGATGATAGTAGGTTTATTTTATACTAGCGACCCGCCCTCGCTTCGCTTCGGAAACATTAAATTTTATTATTGATAGGCGAGTCCCGTGATGTTAGCCGCGGTTATTGTCGTACCGCGGGTAACACTGCGGGGCAAAGCTAGTCTAAAAAAAGTAGCCTAAGTTACTCGTTATATCAGCTACCTATCAATGAAAGTCTCGTCAAAATCGGCCCAGCCGTTAGGCGAGTCCCGTGATGTTAGCCGCGGTTATTGTCGTACCGCGGGTAACACTGCGGGGCAAAGCTAGTCTAAAAAAAGTAGCCTAAGTTACTCGTTATATCAGCTACCTATCAATGAAAGTCTCGTCAAAATCGGCCCAGCCGTTAGGCGAGTCCCGTGATGTTAGCCGCGGTTATTGTCGTACCGCGGGTAACACTGCGGGGCAAAGCTAGTCTAAAAAAAGTAGCCTAAGTTACTCGTTATATCAGCTACCTATCAATGAAAGTCTCGTCAAAATCGGCCCAGCCGTTAGGCGAGTCCCGTGATGTTAGCCGCGGTTATTGTCGTACCGCGGGTAACACTGCGGGGCAAAGCTAGTCTAAAAAAAGTAGCCTAAGTTACTCGTTATATCAGCTACCTATCAATGAAAGTCTCGTCAAAATCGGCCCAGCCGTTCCAGAGATTAGCCGGAACATATGCATGTAGTAAAAAGCGGCTATTTCAATATTAAAAACAGACACACTAATTTTATTTATATGTATAGAAGATTGTGAAAAAACAAATACATAATTATTATTACCGAAATATATTAGCTTGGAGAAATTGAGATTAAGAATTCTAGTTTTGTTTTCTCGATCATAATATACAATTTATGGCAGCGGTTTGATGAGTGGAAACGGGCCTTTATAAAAAGTAATTTCACGCCGCTTTGACCAATTGCAACCGTAATAAAATAACGCATGAGAGCGTAATTAAACCAAAGAATACTGTTTCTAACCTCTAATTATAATCTTGTAATGCAAGATCATCAGAATCGGTGTTCTAATTTTTTGTCTAGCTATTATTATTTCTCGAGTGTAGACATCCTCAGATAGTGGATTCATTTCATTAAAGCAAATGATTCTCCTAAAAAATTGTGCATATAATCTGCGGTACAATAGAAGCAGTTTGAAAGTTAAATGTTCCATATGAAACATTGGAATCTGTAGCTCTGCTTTAATGTATCTGGTGTGTTGATTTTGTCTGCGCTATCATTTCAGAGACGTTCAGTGTCGCCACACGAGAGAGAACAGAAATACAGGCCCAGGTCTCCAGTTGAGCCCGAAGCTCTGGACGCCAAACGCAGAAAAGAGGAGAAGGTATTCAGCCATGTGAGTCTGTGTAGTGTATGTGTCGCTTCACATAATACATCTTGTTGCTTTTGTCGAATCAAAGGGTTTGGTTGCTGGTGGCCGCTAAAATGTTCATTTTTTTTCAATATATTTGACTGTATAGTACTTGGGATTCGAGTAAACAACCAATCAAAAACAAGTCCCCCCAACCCCCCTTTGAAATTTAGATTTGGTTGGCTTTGGTTCGCAAACTCGATTGCTTCATTAGCTTAATTTTTAGTAACCATTCGTTTGGTAGTATTGAAACAGAAATCCATGACGTTTTAAATTAAGATGCGACACTTGAATTAATTTAAAATAACCAATTAAATATACAAATTTTACGATTATAAAATTTAGTTCTATGTTGACACGGGTCAAATAGGGTCATGGGTCGCATTCGGTTTCGGCAAAAAAAAAAAAACGAAGCCGATTCGTCCTAAAACTTATCTTATTAATTAAATTTGTTCGTTCCTAAATATGTGTAATCTTAACATGATAATTTATGCTGTTATGAATATATTTAAAATCAATAGTTTTTGCGTACACCGGTCGGTACCATTGAGAACGACGCTTATTTACACAGATGCGCTTCAAAACAAACTATTGAAATGTAGCTGGCAAACATAAATATGTAGTTATATGGCTGGAGTAAAATAATAGCTTCTTTTCATTTTGACATTTATAATACATTTAAGTAGATTTTGATACTTATCGTCTTTTTTTTCGTTTTTTTTAATACGTTTTAGGACAGCGACGCTGAGAAGAGCGATCAAGACCTTGTCGTGGACGTGGCCAACGAGGTATCTATCATTTGGGAGTATATACATTTTTTTGGAGGGTTCCGTAGTTAAATTGTAAGCCATATTTATGCAGTCTGTTTGTAAGTATGAGCCAGTTGATAAGAAGACTGGTGACGTATGGCTTAGCGAAATTATAAAAAGTAGAGCGGAATCAAGGGTTGTCAGTTCGGTAAAAAAAAAAAAAAAGTTCTGTAATTATCTGTAATCGGCTGTATAGTCATAATCAGATGTGTTCTAAGGGGTTCGAGTTGTGGATGATATTACATTAAATGTCATCAATTACAGCAGTATACTACTCGGCCCTTGGTTCTATTTAGAACATGAAAATGACCAAACAATAAGAAGAAAGTGTTTCAGGCAGCAGTGTGCTCACTTATAAATTAGTTTCAAATTATCGGGACGCGTGAAACTAAGGGTTGTATGTAGATGCTCATACGGTCTCACATCAGACGATGATGAGTGATCACTGTGGCTCATGGAAATCGACAATGCCAGGGGCACAGTCAAGCTGCTCTCTGTATATAGTACTGTGTAGTGTGCACTCAACCGAGCGCAATCAGACAGGCGGTATCGTTCTATTTACTTTGTTCACTTCGTTAATTTTTACCATGAAATAATGCGATTTTAAACGTCTTAGCTATTCCGGCCGTCTGACAACCCTACGTGACCCCTTTCTGAAACGAAACCGCGTAATTTAAAAACATTCGTTCTATTTACTTTGTTCACTTCGTTAATTTTTACCATGAAAAATAGTGATTTTCAACGTCTTTGCTATTCCGGCTGTCTGACAACCCTATGTAACCCCTTTCTGAAACGAAACCGAGTAATTTAAAATCGTACCCTATTGACCGATCGTTTATCGTTAAATATATTTTAAACTGAAACATGGCGTAAAATATTTATTTTTAGGAAGAAAGAGCATCACCGAATGCGAGAACTGAGGGAGGGGAGAGAGCCGAGAACGGCCCCAGGCCCCCGTCCAGATCAGGATCCTCGTCCAGTAGATCGACACCTAAGAGCTCCAAAGATGTAAGTTTATTTAAATCGAGAACTGAGCGTTCTAGTTTTAAATGGTGTGACGTCATACGTGCTAACGTCACACTCGATGGATGACGATCGTTGTTTTCGAGATTTGAAATTCGAAGATGGTGTATATTTGTCTTTAGATGTGTGTGCCGTCACTCATCTTGAGTGTGAAGTTCGAAGTTCGAAGTTTGAATTCGTTTGTTTGATTGCATAGCATATGAACGAGCTCACAATCCACCCGGTCTTCAATAGTCACTCGAGTTCATAGACTTTACAGCGTGAATACGGCTTTTGGACTCGAGACTTTAGGCCCAACTCTTAATTCTATACCTAAAGTGTTCCATCCGAAACGCATTAGTGCGTCGCGCCAGAAACAGAATACTAGTTTTTTTTTTTTTTTTTATTGCTTAGAAGGGTGGACGAGCTCACAGCCCATCTGGTGTTAAGTGGTTACTGGAGCCCATAGACCTCTACAACGTAAATGCGCCACCCACCTTGAGATATAAGTTCTATGGTCTCAATATAGTTACAACGTCTGCCTCACCCTTCAAACCGAAACGCATTACTGCTTCGCGGCAGAAATAGGCAGGATGGTGGTATCTATCCACGCAGACTCACAAGAGGTCCTACCACCAGAACCGGTTTTTACGAAACGGGGCTCAAAAGTCGCTCTACAATCAGAAATGTTGTAAATTGTATTTTTATTGTATAAGGTGATATCGTCCTTCAAACCGAATAGTGTAGCTTCTTGCAGAAACAGACAGAGCCGTGGTAGAATCTAAGCACGGTTCCTTTAAAACTTGTAATTCTAACTTGAGCGATATTATCATAATGTAAAAAATATAATAATATATAAACAATACATTTTAAAATTAGCTTTATAAGCTGTCTGATCTGTACGATTTGTCTCCGGTATGTCACAAGATAAAATACTATAAGCTCTGCTTTCAGGAGAAACCCGGTACTCCGGGAGCAAAGTTGCCCCGGGCGCCCACCCCCACCGGTCCCGGACGTGGGTACGGCTTCCCCGGTTACCCTGGCTACAGACCCCCTCATCCGTATGAGACGCCGCACCATAGAACTAATGGTGTTGCTCCAGCGAAACCGTAAGTGTGCTGTTTACTTCATACAAAAAAGATAGGTTTTCATTTCATACTATTTGTGATTAATTAACGTATTTTTATTAAACCAAATCAAATTCTTGCAAGCATATAAAGTTCTGCCGGCAATACGATACTATCGATCCGGTTTGTTGATCATCTCTGTACTATTTATCATTCCCGATCCTGCGGACAGAATGGAAAGCAGTCGACGTCGCCCAAAACACGTCATCTCGGATCCTCCCGATCCACTAACGGTGCTTTTAGGTACTTCAAGCACCGGTCACCGTTCTCATCGAACCCGTCGCTTGCGACGAAGGGCTCGACGAGTAAATTAACTCTCAGACACAGCCCACTGAGTTTCTCGCCGGATCTTCTCAGTGGGTCGCGTTTCCGATCCGGTGGTAGATTCTGCGAAGCACGGCTCTTGCTAGGGTTCGTGTTAGCAACATCGTCAGGTTTGAGCCCCGTGAGCTCACCTACTAAAGTTAGGGTTACGCTGACATAGCCTCTCAAGGCTATCAGCTTAGGTAGGATAAAAAAAAAAAAAAACTATTTATAAGGTACACTGAACGGTTTATAAGGCGTGGTAAAGGTGATAACTGTCCTTTATAGATAAAACAAGTTAGTTCCGATTTTAATCCGTATGTTGTCACAAGTGTCGGACGGGCTAAGTACGACTGACTATAATAAGTGATGTACAACCGCATGCGCTACTCAAACTGGGTCTCTACAATCTCCCCGAGGAGAGGTGTCGGGACAGCTTGTATTTTTTTTTATTTCTAGATGGATGGACGAGCTCACAGCACACCTGGTGTTAAGTGGCTACTGAAGCCCATAGATATCTACGATGTAAATGCGCCACCCACCTTGAGATATAAGTTCTAAGGTGTCAGTATAGTTACAACGGCCTCACAAGAGGTCCTACCACCAGTAATTACGCAAATTATAATTTTGCGGGTTTTATTTTTATTACACAACTAGCTGACCCGGTAGACTTCGTAGTGCCTCAATCGATAACTAAAAGAACTAAATTTTTATTTTATAAAAAATTAACTTTTGTATAAAATAAACTTAAAACAAACCAAAGGAATCTGTTCGACAGGAAAAACAAAATTGTTATTTTTATTTAGTTCCGAGTATTTTCATATTTATCAACTTTTTAAACCTTCTCTGGACTTCCACAAATAATTCAAGACCAAAATTAGCCAAATCGGTCCAGCCGTTTTTGAGTTTTAGCGAGACTAACGAACGCAATTCATTTATATATATATATATATAGATGTTATTCCTTCACCGTGGAAGTCAATCTTGAAAATTTGTTGAGTACATATTTAATTAGAAAAATTCGTACCCGCCTGGGATTCGAGACACCGGTGCGTCGTGCATCGCTCAACACGAATGCAGCTGACGTGTTGACTTCAGAGAGAGTAGTATAGTGTTGTTGTGGGCAGCGCGTACTCGTACCACTCGTGCGGCGGCGGGGGGCTGCAGGCGGTGGGGTTCCCGGCGGACGCGCTGTCGGCGGCGGGCGTGCCGCGGGGCGCGCGCGCGGTGGCGGCGCTGGCGCACGGCGAGGTGGTGTGCGCGGTGGCGCTGTCGCTGGGCGGCGGCGCGCGCCACGCCTACACGGGCGGCAAGGGCTGCGTCAAGCTGTGGGACATCACCAACCCCGGCGAGCCCGCCACGCTCGAGCCGCTGTCGCAGTTGGACTGCTTGGTTCGTGCACTGATAATTCTGTTCCGTCTCAATCTATTGTCTTTTAAACACGCTACCCTATATAATAGAATAACTATCTACAGAATAGAATCTTTCAACGCAATTTTTATTAACTATATAACGTCCGATTAAAATGAAAATTTGTATATGTATCAAGGACCAATGCAATAATTTACTACAGTTTCTATCCTACTACAATAATTTACTTCAGTTACTATCCTATAATTTTCTAAAATATCTAAAAGTTTAGATCCTGAAAACATTAAAAGGACAAACTCCATGAGCCACATCTATATTTCGTGTGATTAAAATAAAAGCCTTACACCAATATATATATTTGGGGTGAAGTCAGAGCAGAAATTATGGGTAATGTTAAGTTTAAAATTAAGTAACCATATTATTATCAACGATGGATGGCTTATATGAACTAAATATATCTGCTACAAATTTATATTATATAAGGTAATCACGACTGAATGGTGTTGCAGCAAAGAGACAACTACATACGCTCCGTGAAACTCTTGCCCGACGGTCGCACCCTCATCGTGGGAGGGGAAGCATCGACACTGTCAATATGGGATCTCGGCTCCGGCACTCCGCGGATGAGGGCTGAGCTCACCTCGTGCGCGCCCGCGTGTTACGCGTTAGCCATTAGTCCGGATTCTAAGGTAAAATTAAAAGTTAGAAAATACGTCTCCAAAATGGTATTAATACCTGAACAAACTAACCCACAGACACAACCCACTGAGTTTCACGTCGGATTTTCTCAGTGGGTCGCGTTTCCGATCCGGTGATAGATTCTGCGAAGCACTGCTCTTGCTATGGCCTATGTTAGCAACACCTTCGGCTTGAGCCCCGTGAGCTCACCTACTACATAGTTCGGTCAATCTAGAATAACCCCTCGAGGTTACTAGAATAGGTAACAGAAAAAATACTTGAACCAAAACAAGGCGATATTGATTTGCAAAAGTTAAGTGTGTAGAAGCTTAAACGACGAAAGGAAAGATCTTCCACCGAGCGGGTGATATTGCTCGGTAGACCGACGGTCCGAATGTTATTGTTCGGAACTTGTATATATGCAAGCTTATCTTGAAAATGTCGTCAGCGAGATTCAGCATCTGTCAATTATCTTGCGTTGTATGATGGCTACCCGCCACATAAGCATGAACATAAGCATTTATCGTTTCATAATATTCTACTATGATGAACTTACGGTCTAAAACACACAACAGCTAGTGTTGTCCGGGGCGTTGATCCGCGCGCTCTTCTCAATTATTCATTGCGTTACATTGCGCGCTGACACAGTTGCTATAAAGCAGCGGTCGGGGAACTTTTTTAATTATTACCCCAAAATATTGTTGTGTAAGTTGATATTACCCCATGGCGAAGAACAAAAAAAAAACGAAATCGCTTCTTTTTAGCATCTTTCATATTATAGCCCCCATGAAAATTTTGAGAAATAACAATAATATTTTTTCCTTTCATTTCCTTTCATCGAGTTTGAAATCACAACGATTCTAAAGAAGTTTCACTTCAATATATACTTTTTACTCACAAGATTCATTTTTACCCCCGAAAAATTCATTTTACTCCATTTGGGGTAATTTACCCCTGTTCCCCGACCGCTGCTAAAAAGTAAATATCGATTTTAAATGGCATTGAATGGTATCCTTATATCCGAACGCGATTGAACCGAAAACCTTTGCGATTATAATTTTCCACGATTCACGACCTGTATGTGTAATTTTCGTGGCACGTGCTGGTAATTTTCTGATACATAACCAAGAAATAATCGATATAAAGCATAATTAAAAAAATTCTCTTTTTTTTTCAGGTTTGCTTTAGTTGCTGTTCAGATGGCAACATAGCTGTATGGGACCTACAAAATCAAACACTAGTTAGACAATTTCAAGGTAACACTTTGCTAACGTTTGCTTTGTTAACGATCGATTTATTAAAATGATATGATGACAAAACAATAGTTAATTTAAAAAAAAATTATTGGCAAATAGGGCCACAAATGGAAAGAAACTGTTTTTTTTCTAAGAAAGAAGTGATATTTTTACATTAAAAAAATATAACACTTAACTTGTCAATCCGTTTTGAAAATCGCTTTTATATTGTAATGTTGATTTGTGTGTAGTTTTTGTCTTTGTCTTGGTGTCTTGGATTTTTAGATCAGATAATTAAAGGAATCTTATCCTAAGGTCAAATAGATCTATTAGAATCAATTACAATTTGAAAATTCGAAATCATGGTTACTTTACCTTATGCCTCTTATAAATTATACAACTTGAGCTGATGATAACATTTTATTAAAAATGTTTGCTAAATCCCACTTCATTACAAATGATGTCATTTGAGGCGAAAATAAACGATGAACAAACCACAGATACTCTAATATATTATGATTGGCAACGTGGCATTATGCATTGTGATTGGAATTTATTTAGATTGACTCGAAAAAATGTTATTATAGAATAATGATTAGTCTATTAAATATTTTGGAACGAAGTTCCTTATGGGACGATGCGGAGGGGTACACTAACCGGGAAAAAACGTCCGTAACGTAAGATTTTTATTAGTAATGCACACAGTGTACGACTTAACTTTGTAATAACGTACAAATTAGTAATGCACATAGTGTACGGCTTAACTTTGTAATAACTTACAAAAAATAACATATTTTTTATCATACATTGACCATGATCTCAGCGTTCGTTTGCGCAATACACTAACTCTTATGTAAAGAACCGTGAATTAAGTGTACCACAATCAGTTCGCAAGTTGGCGAATGACCGTGGGTTGTTGCGAAACCTCCAGTTTTATCTTCTTCATACCTCGAATAGAACTTAAAATTAATATTTTTTTTATAATAAAAAACTTCGTTCCTATCCGGTGTCCCACGACACCACACATCTTTTTTTAACACTAAACATACCATAGCGGGTCAAATGACCAATTTTTGTAATATTTGCATTGAAAATTCACATATCATCTTATGGCTTTTTCACGTTTGTCTCCATGATTTTTCTTACCAATTAATCTACAGCAATTATATTTTTATTTCTTTATTTTGAATAATACTTGTCGTGTACCGTTTTCAATCCGCTATGGTAGAAATGTGTACCAGTAAGTGTTGGTATGATTAGTGTTAATTATTTCATGAATATTTCATGAATGTTGTCGTGATTTAGTCAATGTGTTTTACTTATATTTTAATTTCCAGGGCACACGGACGGCGCCTCGTGCATAGACATCAGCGGCGACGGCACGCGGCTGTGGACGGGCGGCCTCGACAACACGGTGCGCTCGTGGGACCTGCGGGAAGGCAGGCAACTACACCAACACGACTTCTCGAGTCAAATATTCTCGCTGGGATATTGTTCAACAGGTCACTACTCATTTCTTTATAAAACATTCTATTTCTTTTGCTTGCATCTTTAAAATATTTGTGCTACTGCTTAAGCAACATTGCACCTGTCACAAAAGATGATGTTTGCTCATATAAAATTACTAGTCGTACTCGCCCGATTTGCCGGGCATTTCAAATTAACATTATTATTTATTGTCATTATTATTAGGGACTCCAACACACATATAAATATTAGCCTATTATTTATTTATTATATACAAGCGGCCCGCTCCGGCTCCGCTCGGGTCTTTAACAAAAATTTCGACACTTTTTGTATATAATAATGTGTTCTACCAAGTCGTAATAAGTTATTTTATTCTATAATCAATAGCTTTCGCAGGGCCCGCGATGTAAAGTATATTTTAGAAAAAATTTTTACACCTTGGGTTACATTATTGGAGTTTTAGTAGGAATCCCAATTTTTTTTCAAAAAAGATTATAATAGCCTGTGTCACTCGGGAATAGTGTAGCTTCCAAACAGTGAAAGAATTTTTCAAATCGATTTAGTAGTTTCGGAGCCTATTCAATACAAACAAACAAACAAATATTTCTTCTTTATAATATTAGTATAGATTAGTACATGTATTTTCTACATGGATACAAAATGTAGCAAATGTACTAGAAACGCTATTGCCCTAAAAATAACTGTCATTTCATGCCTAATGCAAACAGGCTTCAAACTGAAAAACAATTTTAATATGTTTTATTTACAGAAACTGAAATTTGATATGAAATAATAATGCTTCAAAATATACAAAAATGAAATTTTGTAAAACTGTAGTCGTATATGTAAAATAAAAGAGTTAACTGGACGTTTGCTTTTCAGGATCCTGGCTAGCGGTGGGCATGGAGAATTCGCACGTCGAAGTACTGCATTCAGGGAAGCCGGACAGGTATCAGCTGTTGCTGCACGAGTCTTGCGTTTTGTCGTTAAAATTCGCAACGTGCGGGAAATGGTTCGTCTCTACAGGGAAAGATAATTTGTTGAACGCATGGCGTACGCCTTACGGAGCTAGTATATTTCAGGTATGTCCTATATAATAAAAGTATAAACATGTAAATAAAACACTTTTTTTTTGTCGTGTAATAATTAAAAACATTTTTATTGCTTTTTGTAAATTCTGGGAAACTAAAACCGGACTGAATTAAATTGTTTTATTATATTAATAATATTAAAAGTACTTTTTGATCTCCTAAGACCTGGCCAATTGCTCCGAAGAAAATTCGTAAACAATTTTCCTCTTTGAAGTTTACGTTTAGTTTATGTGATTGAAACTCACTCTTATTCCTATAACTAAATGTAACACTTATTTTAAAGACAAAAATAATGTTAATAAGTGCTTTGTGGTATTAAATAAACAAACCAATGCGATAAGTTCGATGGTGGATGACATATAGATAATAATATTACACTAGTTACTATGTAATAATTTGGGTCAACACAATTTGCATTAAAATTTTGATGTCACGTCAACGGCATTGGGAAAACAGTGGCACAGCATTATAATTCGCCGTTTAGTAAAAACGCGGCCAGTGCCGCAAAAGTATGCACTTGGGAGGTTCAATACCATTGTTTCTATTTGCAATGAATGTTTTTTTATGCCTCTCCACAATTTAATTTAGGAATAAAGTTTCCTTAAAGATAAATCTTAAAAGAATTTACAACAGGCTGTATATTCTTGAAACGCAACATGCTGTATGTGAATACAATTCAATTAACCTTTGCTTTTCTCTTTGACAGTCTAAAGAATCATCATCGGTGCTCAGTTGTGATATATCAACGGACGATAAGTTCATAGTGACGGGATCGGGCGACAAAAAGGCAACAGTTTATGAAGTCGTTTATTAAATAAATAATATATTACGGTAATCTCAGTGAACGTGGTCCAGTGAAGTGAAATGCAGTTTTATAGTGAATGTTGTGGGTCCCTGATGGTTGGCTGTTGAGTTATGAAGTGAAAACTGTCGTTTTTTTGTGTTGTTCATTGCTGCTTTAAGCAGATTCGTTTTTAAAATGTGTCAATAAAGTGTCACCAGTGGTTATTTTTATTATAGAGGATCAAGTTGCGGTTAAGTACAATAATATGAGAATGGAATAATTAAAATTAAATCGTGCAATAGAAAAGTTTTGGGTGTTATTAGAAAAAATAAATAAACTAACATTATTGTGAAAAATATAAAACGTGGATCTTGTATAATATGTATACAGTTTTGGTCAGATTAATTTACAAATCAATATCTTTGTTTGAAACCAATATAAGATGTGAGAACTGACAGGTTCATAAATACTTAAAAGCATTTAAATTTGAACTGTATTAAATTATTTATACACTTCAGAGCAACTATTGTTTAAAACAGATAAAATCAAATCAAATCAAATCAACATACATAAATAATTGAGTTGACAAAGCTAATTCTATAACCATAACTTCAATCTATAACATTCTGTAACAGTACTGTGATCCTGTGTTGAATTGATATTAATGAAATAATAATTTCACTAACAAAAATTCAACAGTCAACCATAGAAATGTAATTATCTATGTGTATTTTTTTTAAATGTAATACTTAATATAGATCAATGTTGAAAGGTTGAACATGGATATTTTTAGTGTTATTATTAAAATATAATAATATTTTTGTAAAAGAAACGAAGAAGAAAATGTTATTATTTGAATAATTTTGATGGTTCGTGATTTCAGTTCCATTTTATGGTCATGTTAATGTTTTTGTTCAGTTATCGTTCAGAAGAAAATTGCTTTATGAATTATTTAATTAATTAAACGATAACAGTTTGGTTGAACATTGACTATTGAACTCGTGTTAGTACATGCAGTAATTATACATTTTAAGACTATTACATGATGATTAATGAAAAAAAAATACATCACAAAGACTTTTTCTGATTTGAATAAATAAAACAAGAGCTGACTTAGATCAGTTAAATATGTAATATCGTTTTAAATTAAAGCTATTTTTAAATAGAAACTTAAGAATTGAAAATTTAGCCATCACAACATACCTAAGAGTTGTTGTCAACTTCGTTTAAAATTCACTTATTATTATTTCAGTATTGGCGATAAGATAACGCTTAAAAATATCTTAGCAAAATTTAAATTGAAACTTCCAACTATTACCCTCAAATAGTACATTGTTCAAACATTCTTTTATAATGAATAACATACATTTTTATCAAAAAAATAATCAATTAAACATTTAATAATTTATGAAACTAATTGCTCTGGAATGATATGGAACATCAATTAAGGTTTTTAATCAACACGATTATTTTTATATTTTTAAATACAAATTTAGTCATTAAAATTTTACAAAAGAAAAGCAAATAAATTGTACTTCAGAGGTAAAGCGTAAAGTTAGTTTTGTAAGACAAGTTTACATACAGTAAGACTCCAGTAGATGGCGAAGTGAAACTGTCTCACTTGTGGCATTGTATTATTATTATTATTTATTGCCGTTATACATGGACTAGCCCATGGCCCACGCGATGGTAAGTAGTGACCACCACTTTAGGGGATCAGCATTGCCAGGGGGGCTGTTAAGCCACTGGCTACTCGTATATGAATATACTCGGACAATGAGTCCACATGCATATCGTTAAAAAGTTCAACCTTGTACCATTGAGACAGAGAGGCTGCGGTAGGCAGCGGCTTGGCTCTGCCCTTGGCATTGCTGAAGTCCATGGGCGACGGTAACCACTCACCATCAGGTGGGCCGTAAGCTCGTCTGCCTACAAAGGCAATAAAAAAAAAATTAAAAAAAAGAGAGACTGCTCAAATGGGCTCATCCAATTTGGTGGTAGGGCCTCTTGTGAGTCCGCACGGGCAGGTACCACCACCCCGCCTATTTCTGCCGTGAAGCAGTAATGCGTTTCGGTTTGAAGGGTGGGGCAGCTGTTGTAACTATACTGAGATCTTAGAACTCATATCTCAAGGTGGGTGGCAGCATTTACATTGAAGTTCTCTATGGGCTCCAGTAACCACTTAAAGCCAGGTGGGCTGTGAGCTCGTCCAACCAGATAATTAATTACAAAAAAGCAAGGCAATGGAAATTATTGTATTTGATTTATTTATTGCATCATTGTGTGAACGGGTGTCATAGCCCGCTTGGTAAATGATGCTGTACTCTGAAGACATGAAGCTGTAGTCCTTTTATTGTATAATGGCCATTCCACCCTACAAACCAGAACGTATGACTTTTCCGCAGCAGAAATAGACCAGATGATAGTAGCGTACATACGCTGTGTACATTTACAATTAATTAGGCACTTACATTACTACACTGCATGTAAACGTTTGTTAGCGATCGTAGTATGCTGCTATAATACTCAGAGCACTATGCAGTCCATTCTTTGCCGAATCTTTTAATCGTCTTTTACCACATTTCCAAAAGAGATGAGGTGGCGCTTGTCTAGACAACACAGTCAACTTTCCTATACCACAGTACCATGATACCCCACATCTAAGAAATACCTTTGGTATCCGGGTTCAAGTTTTACTTGTTGAGATAGTTTTTAGTAATTATGTTTTAAAATTTTATATCATAGATTGGCTGTTTACTTTATATTTATTTCACAGGCTATTTGAAGTAGCGTAGACCCCTAACGCTCATACTTAAAGACAAGGTTGTGACGATAATTTTTATCTTTAGTATTGTTTAAAACAGGGTTGTGCAGACGATGGCCCGCGAGCTATTATTTTTTTCAGAAAATAGTTTCGGATACAGTAGTTTGGTTATTAGAATTCGTTGCCAAAATTTATAATCAAAATTTGGTATAATTTATCTTTATTCTTGTAACACTCCATTCTCATGACAGTGAAGCTGTGAATTGGGAAGTCTTTTGTTTTGGAAAAAAAAAAAATCTGCCTTCAGCTTTTGTAGTAAATTTAATTAGCCCGCAAAGGTATGTAGTTTGGACAACCCTGGGTTATAACATTAATATGTATAAGATATTTCAAGCGTCATCCAGAAGTAGCTATGGATAAACTTGTACAGCAGCTGTAAGTTCCAAGAGGTGCATGTAGTATTGACAATGTGCTAGATTCTTGTTTCGAATGTCTCATTTCTTTGATATATAGTAGTTTGAAACTTATTCTTTTTTAAAACACTTGGCACTATAGCTTTACTATAAAATTCATTAAGCCTATATTCCAACCTATTTTTATAGGTGTTATATAAATATCAAAACTGTGTAACTACCTTTTACCTCTGAAACACTGCGGTAATGTATTATTTAAATATATATATTTATACGCTGTCGTCGATTACGATGCTTATTTTTGGCTATAATGTTGTTATTCGTGCTGTTACGAGTAATTCGATGTAAAGTTATTAAAAATATTGTTGTTCTGTGTATAATGCAATATGAAGGGCCGATTTATTGAACTGTCATACCAGCTTTTAGATTTATTAACAGATCGAAGGTGAGCATGATGCCAACCTTCAAAAAGGGAATACTTTCACGGTGCTAACAACCCAACGCCTTTAGTGATCACGGCATACCTATCATCGGAATTTTATTATATTTCTATATCATAAAAATTCAACATCAGACTGAAAATGGAATATCTAAAGCGTATCAATGCATATATACATGTGATGTCAATTTTAAATAATTGAATATTTATGTGGGTGTTCGAAAAACGCACAACGGCATTTCAAATCCAAAGACGATCTCGGTGGTAATGTTGCCAGTATTAGTGTTTTGACGTTTAAACTTATTTGGTACGCATTTCAAATATTGTGTTCTTTAATGATTTTAGTTAATGCACAAAAGTTCCTTTCACACTGCCTTTCCATTGTTGGTTTACTTTCATTTTTGGAATTTGTCCTTTTATAAATATTGCTTCATTCAAATAAGTTTAAACCAACAGAAATTAGTTCCTTTTTTAACGGTAAAGGATTCCTTTTGTATTTAATACTCAAATGTATTAAATGAAGTACCGACTGTAAAATGATCTGTGAAATGTGATATTATGTCACTAATGACTCGATGTTATAATTAAACGCCGGATTTGACTGTAGATTTCTTATTTTCATTGAAATTTAATTGTATTACTTTGAATATATTTATTATTTGGATATCAATTTGTTTTATTTGACATTGCGTGATTTCTGTGAAATTGTATTGTAAGTAGTAATCTGTTACTAAAAATGTTCTGTTCTGACACAAGTGATAGCTTCCAAATAATTCTCTAATAAGTGAATTTTCATAAATGTCGTTTTACAAATTATCTAATCGCATGGAAAACAAGTGGAATTGCTCTGAATTTATGAAGCTTGAGCTAAGGAGCACAGTCTACATGAAAAAAGTCTAGCAATGAGGTGGGTGGCGCTACCCTAATTGTAGCGCAACTATATTAATAAATAATGTGACAGACAGCGCCAAATGTTGCTATACTAAAATTTCACTCGGCACACTTCACTCTGTTCTCAATTGTAGCGTGTAGCCATCATAGAACACAAGTTATTAACGACTTTTTCAAGATGAGCTTGCCTGTTTGCAAATTCCGAACAATAATAATAAATGGACCGTCGGTCTACTGAGCAATTTTACTCACTCGGTGAAAGATATTTCCTTTATCGTTACTGCCAGGCAATTATGAATAAATAATTAATCACAATAGTCGAACATAGTAAAATTGCTATTCCAACTTTATTCACTAAAGGGATTTACCTTAAAGATTTGAATAGATTTAGTATACAAATCATTATATGGCCTGAAATATGATGTAAGGCAAAGAACCAAATCTATACCTACATTTTAAGCTTCGAGTTTTTACTTTTTTCATTCTAGCCTATTTTATATTATTCAGTAGATGGCTGGAGAACTCACGGCCCTCCTGGTGTTAATTGGTTACCTGAGCCCATTGACATCTTCAACGCAAATGCCACTACCCGACACATTTATCCGTTTTTACAGTATAACTGCTGCTGCGCTTGACAGCAGCGTTCTCAGTGAATCATACCAACGTACTGCATCCTTCAATTGGTTTTAACTAGTCGTAGAGGCATAGGCTCGTAAAGGTGGGTACAACCACCTTGGTTATTTTTTTCCCCAAAGTAGTCGTAAGTACGTTCCAGTTTGTAGGGTGAGACAAGTGTTAATTGAGATTTCTACTTCATATCACAGAGTCTATGGGCTCCACTAACCACCAGGTGGGTCGTGAGTTTGTATTCAATAATAAAAAAATACTACCTTCAAAATGTAGAAAAATAGGCCCTAGAGTGCAAATACTTGGCCTTTCCCGTATTAAAAAGACAAAACATTTGTGTTTTGACATTTTAATTTTTAACATTGACAGTAATTACGCAGATGACGTGACGTGTAGTGTAAACCATAGATTATACACTTAATATTGGTGTAAACCTATAGCACAAATATAAACATCAAACATCTGAAAATATTAATCAATTTTCCAGTATTTGAATTTTACTAAACAATTTAATATGATTAACTGATAGTATCTATAAAAGTAAAGATGTCAAAATCTAACCTCTTAGAAATAGTACCAGACGAACTATTCCAATCTCACTCTATCAACGAGATTGATCAGGTACAGAAGAAGCTACAATATGAAATTGAAAGGAGAAGAGAAGAATTGCGTGCTATGGTCGGGTGAGGATTTTTTTGTCTAATTAAAAGAAAAAAGTAACCATACCAATAAACGATACAATTGTCTTGTAATGGTGCATTTAAATGTTTTTGCCAGGGAGAGGTACAGAGACTTGATTCATGCTGCTGATACCATTGAAGACATGAGAGTTACGACAGCGAGCACTTTGAATCACATTGGTGAAATGATGAAAGCATGTCAGAATTTACATAACACACATTTAGTTGGCTTCAAAATTAGTAATGCTCCCACACCAACTCAAAGGTATTACTATTTTTTCTGTATTACTTACATGGGTTAACCAGTTTACAACCTATCTGGTGCTGTGCATATTTATGGGAACCTAAAGCTGCTCCCTACATTGAGACATGAAGACAATGATTCATTTGTATAGTGATTATGCAAATTGAAATATTTGTAAGTTTAATTTTGTCACACAATATTATTAATTTATTGTGGAAGTCATTCATGTATATGAGGCAAGTAGATGTTTAGTTAGAAAAATTAGTACTTTCCTCCACGGTAATAATACTTCAGTACACTCCTGTAGTAGAGTAATGCTCTTCAATATACTTAGCATAATTGCAATAAGATTACACTGGGGGTCTTATCATTTACGTCATGCAAACACTTTTATACTACAAATATATCAAAGTTCAGTCCTCAGCATATATATCGAAATTACTTCTAAAGCTACTATGCTATGTAAAAATACCAATTTCTCAATAAAATTCATAGATATTAAATACGTCAAATAAATCGAAATTAAAATATCATGAAAAGTTGTTTCTATTTAGAAATCACAAAAAATGTTCAGTAGAATTCAACATTTCCAAAATAGCTACTTCTTGAAGCATAAGGTTAGTCTTCACTTAATGATAAGGTAATTCTAGGCTTGCAAATGATTAAAGATTGATTAATGATGATGAAATGATTAAATTGTTTTTGAATGTAAGTTGTGTTTTGGTGTGCAATAAAGTGTATTCTCTCTCTCTCTCTCTCTCTCTCTCTAAAGCTTGAAGATAAATTACCTCTCTTGTGAATAAGTACATAGTTAAAAAAAATATCACATCCACATAACATTTCAGTTACAATGTAAATTCAAATCAGCTGCATAGCTTGTCTGTTCAACTGAAGATCTTAATGGAAATTCCTGAAAAGATATGGACATGCATTGAAACAGAGGATTTTGTGAAAGCTACCCAGCTGTTTATATTCGCCAGGCATGTTAACACAGGTGAGAATCAAATATAAGCGAATATAATCAAATCTACATTTACAGTAATCTAGTATTTATTATTTCCATTAGATTGTATTTCAAACGCTGGAAGTAGTTTTAATTTTGTGTATGAATTACGAAAATTGAGCAAATTACGCTACGGGTGTGCAGTTCAATAAATATATACTAAGAATATTTTTTTTTTTTTTTCTTTCTAATATTTTTACAAAATATTAGATTTTATTATTTTGTAAATAACACAGAGATCATAATTATGAAAGACTAGCTGACCCGGCAGACTTCGTAGTGCCTCAATTGATAAATTATAAAATAAACTTAAAACAAATTCGTCCTATGGGGGACACATCAAAGGAAAAACAAAATTGTTATTTTTGTATTTCATTCCGAGCATTTTCATATTTATCTACCTATTAAATCTTCTCTGGACTTCCACAAATAATTCAAGATCAGAATTAGCCAAATCAGTCCAGCCGTTCTCAAGTTTTAGCGAGACTAACGGACAGCAATTCATTTTTATATATTTAGAGATAGAATAGATAAAAAGTGTTTAACTTGGTTATGACAATTGAGCCTTAATTTACATATTTTGATTCAGATCACCCTTTGATTTTACAAACTGAAAGATGCTTTATTTATATATAGGTTTGCAGCTGCAAATAGGAGGACGGAATTCACAGCCCGGCATACAATCATTTCATAGAATGGTACAGCAACAGTGGAATTCGATATCGAATTTCAACCAGACTATAATTAGAGTATGTAAGGAGAAACTGCAGAATGTGGAAATAAGTGTTGAGGTAAGTGCCTAAGGTAAACCAATTTGGTAAAAAGTAGTTTCCTATAAAAACATAATGTATGGGCCACATGAGGTTCAAGGTTCTTTTGTTACAATAACTGTGGCCCTATTCTTTTGAGTTGAAGAAATAAAAACTTTTTTTCATAGGAAGGATAGGGGTATATATTTGTGTGGGATTACCATATTTTAACAAAAGTTTTTGAATACACAAAAGGCTTTATCTTTTCTTGAGAAAGACCCATTATCCGTTTCAGATTGCGTGCTCCTGTTTGGTTAGCCTGTATCTTCTCGACTCCCAAGTAATGGTCGAACTACTTAATACACTAATAACACTACATAGTAACAATAGCTTGAAAGCAACGCTCCAGTTTGATTTAGCTAAAATATTAGAAGGGGATGTAAAAGCTCAAATCAAAGAGAAAATTGTAAATGGAGTTAAAAATGTGTTGAAGACTGTTGTTTTGGTTTATGCTTGTTTTGTTGGTGAGTTATATTATCTATCTCCAATAGACTATTGTACAAGTGTAAACAAATGTGTAGTGTGTATTGTTGACATGTTTTATATTATATTATATTAGATTATACTATAGATCAGGGGTTCCCAAACTTTTTTGTCTACTGCCCACTTTGAGAATAAATTATCCTTTAACGCCCCCATTTTTTCACCTATAGCGAATACTTAGTCGGTGTCTAAGAGTCCTCCTAGATGAAATTACAGACACAACGCCACAATTTTTTTCTCGGTCTCTTACCACCCCGCTTTAGCCCTGCAGCGCCCACAAGAGGGCGTTATCGCCCACTTTAGGAAAGGCTGCTATATATATACCTAGTCAGGTCATAAATTCTGTCACATGTTTAATGTAAAATAATTGAAACAAGTTTATTCATTATGTAACCATTCATATACCAAAATGAACTTAACAAAACATAGATTCTTATGACACTAAAGTTTATTCAAAATGACCTCCGTGATTTTGAATACAGGCCTTCAATCTGCGCGGCCATTCGTCTATCGCAGCACGAACGAGGTCCATGTCAATATCGGCGGCTGCCTTAATCAGGGATGTCTTGAGTGACTCCAAATTGGGATGAGGCTTTGAGCACGCCTTTTCCTCCAAGTGTTGGCATATCTTGTAATCTAACGGATTCAAATCTGGACTGGAGGAGGGCCAGTCTTCGTGCCGGATGAAGTCGATTTCACGCGCCGCCAGCCAGTCTTGTGTGCTCTTCGCTCTATGAGCTGGCGCCGAATCTTGTTGGAATACCCAGTGCCTGTTATTGAACATGGTATGAGAAACAGGTTCCACAAGGTTCATCAGGACTGTATTTTGATACACAACTGTATTCGTTTTTACACCTTTCTCACAAAAATGTACCTCTGTTAAGCCCCAATAAGAAACTCCCAACCATATCATGAGCGAGGATGGAAAATGACCTCGTTGGACACGCGGAATACGGTTGCTCGCTTCTTCACTACTGTGTGCGTACACCTTATCATTTTGTTTGTTGTAGCTCTCTTCTACGGTAAAAATTTTTTCATCCGAAAAAAGAATTTCCCGATATTTTTTTCCCGCGTACCGCTTCAACAAAGCGCGGGATCTCTTCAGTCTCAGGTCCATTAGACGAGCATTCAAACGATGTCCTGTTTTTCTTCGATATGCCCGAAGCGCTAAGTCTTCATTTAACACCCTTTTCACCGTGGTTCTGCTTAACCCCATCTGAAGGGCCAACAGTTTCTGCTTACGTTTGGGATTTCTTTGAATTCGCGCCCTCACAGCTTTTATCACTGCTGGAGTCCTAACAGACCGAGGGCGACCACTTCTTGACCTGTCATCTACACTAGAGTCTTCATTGTATCGTTTGATGGTACGATAATCGAATCTTTTGGTTATATTCAAAATTTTCAGTATGTTAAAAATTTGAATTGGCGCGTAACCGCAACGATGCAACGCAATAATTGCAACACGGTCTTCTTTAAGCGTCCACTCCATATTTAAAAATGAGTAAAATTCTAAAAGTATACTATTTTTATTTTCATGAACAGTTCGAAATTCGAATTCAATAAACTTTTTTGTGGCCAGCATTCTAAAAGAAAAGTTTTTACTGTGTGACAATACTTATGAACTGACTAGGTATATAGATTAAATATTTATTACAAATTTTAATTATTTCAGATGATGCAGGCGGAGCAGTATTGTTGAAGCTAAAAGAACTCTTCAAGAAAAATTCTCAACCACTTCTTGAATTAGTCAAGTTCTCTGATCCTAATGCATTAAAACTATTACCACCAGCAATATCAAATTATAGGTGTGCATTAATATTAATATTATATTATGTTCAGTCTATATTGAACATTTTCTATTATTAAGTATCATTAATTTGATTTGTAAATGACTTAAGTCTGAGTTGGTATTATGAGGTATAGCCTTCATATGAATTTAGGCCGCATTGAGAAATAATTGGCATTGAATGTAGATAATCAGCAAATAAAGAAATTCAGCTTGATATTCATGTTCATCATAATGGAACTGACAAATAGTATTTTTTTATTGCTTAGATGGGTGGACGAGCTCACAGCCCACCTGGTGTTAAGTGGTCACTAGAGCCCATAGACATCTACAACGTAAATGCGCCACCCACCTTGAGATATAAGTTCTAAGGTCTCAGTATAGTTACAACGGCTGCCCCACCCTTCAAACCGAAACGCATTACTGTTTCGCGGCAGAAATAGGCGGGGTGATGGTATCTACCCGTGTGGACTCACCGCCAGTTTAGTTAGTAGTTTAGTAAATGACTTAAGTCTGAGCTCGTGTTATGAACTATTATAAGGTATAGACTTCATATAAATGTAGGCAGCATTGAGAAATAATTGGAATTGAATGCAGATAATCAGCAAATAAATATATTGAGTTTGATATCAATGTTCCTCATCATGGAGCCGTCAAACAGTATGCAACAGACAGAGTTTATTTATTATCAAAAATGTATTATGTACACACTCAGGACAAATAATAAGTTAGTTTGTGGAAGTGATGTTATATTTTATACATATTTAGTTCGATAATATGTAATAATTTGATAAAAAAAATTAAAATAATAAAAAGGGCGCCAAAGTCATCATATTTTTTTTAAGTGATTTTATGACCTGGTAACTAAGACCTTTAAGTCATGTCTTATTTTAATTTATGTTCTTATTTTTATGAAAAATGATAATATAGAGTGAAATGAAATGAAAATGATTAATTTGAGATATTAATCAACTGGGATGAAATTAAATGAAATGAGATGATACGGGATGAAATATAATCTTAGTAAAATGGTGGTCATTTACTAAGATTTTTTCAGTGGACTTTTTGGAGGATCCCGAAAAGTTGCGTCCAGCGGCTTTGTTTCATTTTCCCACATTTGTGCACTTTCACAGATATTAAACAGTTAATAAACCACCGTTATTACACATTTAAACCTGAAGAAACACTAAATAGACAAAATAAAACAAATCACACAACTTCACTCCTCGCGTTCCCGCCAAAAAGTCTCCAAAGTCATCAGTGAGTGAAATATGCACAGATAATATAAAAAAAAAAAGCATTTATGCGTTTCGTTTCACGTTGTGTAGATCTTGAACAATACACATCTTTCTCTTATGAGCTTCTCTTTATAGTTTTTCTCATATACAGGCTATCAACAACACAAGAACCTCAAGCTTTAGAGGAAGCGGACATAAGGAAATCAGTTCAAGTTTGGAACGTTTGGGTCAAGTCTTTCATCGAGACCAACGTGCAGACTCTACTTCAGAACGTGACGAGAATCAAAATACTCCACGAAATAAGAGAAGAAGCATTTAAAATTGGTAATTATCTATACTTCTATAATAACATTATAAAGAGGAAAGATTTGTTTGTTTGTTTGTATTGAATAGGCTCCGAAACTACTGAACCGATTTGAAAAGTTCTTTCACTGTTTGGAAGCTAAACTATTCCCGAGTGACATAGGCATATAATCTTTTTTGAAAAAAATTAAGGATCCTTACTAAAACTCCAATAATGTAACCCAAGGTGTAAAAAAATTTACGAAAATATACCTTACATCACGTGCCCTGCGAAAATGATTGATGATAGAATTAAAAAAATGTACTACGACTTTTTAGAACACATTATTATTTACAAAAAGTGTCGCGACAGCATATGTCTAACTATTATGGTTTGCCGCAAAAAGTGTTCTTTTATTTTAAAAATAAAACTACGTCCAATATCGTTGAAATTTTTGTTAAAGACCCGAGCGGAGCCGGTGCGGGCCGCTTGTATTAAATATAACCTGATAAATTTACGAAATTAGAAATTATCGTTTTACTGAAAATCGCACCGTCACCTGTCACCAGAGAAGAGCTCATCCGAACCAATGTCTCAAATTACAATGGGTTTTTAGATGTAATATTTTTCATTTCTGCAATGTCCACAGTGTTTCCTGAGCGCTATGTCTTTGTCTATGTCTTTCAATTTGAAATCAGATTTGAAAACATACCCCAATGGTTTGATTGTATGAATTTAATGATGCCCACGAAAGGTGTTGCCCCAAGCCATAAAAATGTACCAAATTGATGCACACTAATTGCACTACACATTGTAATTGAAAACGGAAATTAGTAACGTTTAACATCAATTATGATTCGCTTGAGCTGCCTTCGAAACGAGTTGATCTTATGTGTGGCGAGTAGCCATGATACAACGCAAGATATTTGACAGATACCTGAATCTCGCTTACGACATTATCAAGATAAGCTTGCATATATACAAGCTTCCAACAACATTCGGACCAACCCTTAGACACAGCCCACTGAGTTTCTCGCCGGATCTTCTCAGTGGGTCGCGTTTCCGATCCGGTGGTAGATTCTGCGAAGCACGACTCTTGCTAGGATTCGTGTTAGCATCGTCGTCAGGTTTGAGCCCCGTGAGCTCACCTACTAGTTAAGGTTCCGCTGAAATAGCCTCTCAAGACTATCAGCTTAGGTAGGATAAAAAAACATTCGGACCGTCGGTCTACTGAGCAATATCACCCGCTCGGTGGAAGATCTTTCCCCTTGTCGTTTAAGCCTCCCACACTATGAAAACTTATTTATTTTAAATAGCACCTTACATTCAAGATTTGCTTGAGATTATTTGACGGAGCTTGGCTTATACCAAGTGTGGATTCGAAGCACAGATGGATTCATTATTGGAAAACACATGTTAAGAGTGGAATGCTGAATGTTGGTAATGGAAAGATAAATTTTGGACAGTACTTACATACTTACGTGAATCTGCTCTCCAAAATTAAAACGTTTTGTAAAATGATACATACAGATATGTACAGCGCACAATATGACTAAAACATTAAGCACTTATATCTGGAATGTTAATATTGTTTTCTATTTAGGTCAATAACCTATACCCTGTTTGGTGGATATACTGCCAATACTAAAGTAATTTCATTTGCAGAAACGCCGCCGAACTGGAGTACAATTTGCTTGTCCCTGGATATTCCCGATGTCCACGTCTGGTGTCACTACTACCAGCCTCTTTTAACGGCTCGGGTCAAAGCGATAATAGACTCCCGATGGGGGAAACTGTATGATACTTTCAAAACACAAATATTAGTGGACTTGACTAAGGTAAGATACGCTCCCCATGTGACCAAGGACTTCGATCCGTTCCATAAGAATATAATATGTCTAGATTTTCGTAATCATCCTACAACACAATTTTGATTTTAAAGGACAATGCCCATTTTCTATGGGCGTTTGGGCCCCTAAAAAAAGTTGTCGCGCAATGATGGTTTTAACTTAATTTGATAGACAAAGAAATATCGTTTCATATTCAGAAAACGATTTTTATATTCTCACCCAGGTTTAAGAGAAATCTGTTTTTTTCTGCAGCTAAAATTAAGTTGTTAATTGTTTTCTTCGAAATCAATAATCGCTCTCATCATTATTTACAGTATTAAATAAGTTAATTGTGGTTAATGTTGCTAGAAATAAGCCTTTACGTACATTTTATTATTATTATATCATCATAATAATAATAAAATGAAATGAAAATCCGGAAGCCGGCAACGATATTGTTGTTGTTGTTTTTAAATTCGCCAATAATTAGGCAAAGAGCGTAGCCTATACAGCCTAGTCTGTCGTAGTTATATTTTTTTAATGCCAATAAAAAGCCGGTGTATCTCTTTTTATTGCTTTTTGGGAGTTTTGACGTCAACTCGATGCGAGCGTGAATTTCCGCAGATCTTTTATCTTGAAAAAAAAAAAACAGTCACTGCTATGTTAGCCACAGTTTTATTCCAATGCCTCAATAATCGTGAACAACGGTTATTGAAGTTTAATACACAAAACAACACCCAATTTATATATTATACATCACAATAAACTATTAAAAAAACATTAAAATAAAACTTCAAGTGACGCTTCACTCGGGCTGCTGCCAAAACTCTCTGATCATATATAATAAGAATAGAGTAATGGTAGGCTATTGAGATTTTTACTAATGGAATCATTAATATCTAAAAATAATTATATAAATTAATAATTATTATTACAATATATAAATATTGAATTGAACAAAAATAAACTAAAAAGTCTGTGAATTATAACCATTAGCTATTTTTTTTTATTTGTTGTTCAAGTTACAGACAACTCTTTCGTTTGGCAGCATATAGGTTTACTATAAGGCTCTATGGGCTAAGCCCTTTGCCTATTTTTTTGTAAAACAATGCCAGGGTGAAAGAAATGTTGATAAATAAACTAAACAACGTGAAAAAATGAGGCATAGTTTTTCAAGTACAAAAAGTTTAGACATAAAGTTGGCCCACTTTTGGACATTGTCCTTTAGAGCTTTTAAAATCGCCTTTCAACCGTATGAATGACGTCACTTGTTCGTAAAATGTTCATTGATTTGGAAGATTTAACGAAAAAGGGAAAATCTTTCACCGAGCGGATGATATTGCTCGGTAGACCGACGGTCCGAATGTTGTTGTTCGGAACTTGTATATATGCAAGCTTATCTTGAAAATGTCGTCAGATAGATTCACGCATCTGTCAAATATCTTGTGTTGTATCATAGCTACCGTCACAATTGAAAAAAAGTAAAATCGTTTCAAAAATTTATAAGACGTTTTGTTTTTTGTTTTTTTTAAGGTATCATGTGAAAGCGAAATGGAAAAGGAATCCGACATAAACTGGTTCGTGTGGAAGGATCTCATTGGGGAGACGGTCATAGAGTCCAGAAGTGACGTCGTCAAAGTCATGAACTCTCTAATGAAAGGTGATCATTTGACAGTAATAATAATATTAAAATCATAGAAGTTTAAATACGTTATTCCAATTTTGAATGACATTACCTAAAACTGTTTTAATCGCTTCTATATATTTATTTCCAATAAGATTGTTGGAAATACTGAGTAAAAAATAATGGTTCGGTGGAAGATATTTCCCTTATCGTTTGCTCTATATTGCAATTACAGCTGACATTCACACCCTCGCGTTTCATAAAAAACTTTCTATATATAAATTTCCGAACTTAATTTTTTAGTGTTATCATATTTAAAATCTCTGGTGTTGCCAGCTCATTTTTGTTTTTCGTTTTTTTTATTTATTGCTTAGATAGGTGGACGAGCTCACAGCCCACCTGGTGTTAAGTGGTTACTGGAGCCCATAGACATCTACAATGTAAATGCGCCACCCACCCTGCAATATAAGTTCTAAGGTCTCAGTATAGTTACAACGGCTACCCCACTCTTCAAACCGAAACGCATTACTGCTTCACGGCAGAAATAGGCGGGGTGGTGGTAACTACCCGCGAATACAATTTCTATGACGTAAAATGCAACCTATTATTTCGTATTCCGAGTCGACTACCCGTGATCGTGACCGTTTGCAAGAACGCCGAAATACTGGTAACTCATTAAACCTAAAAATCGTTTTAAGAACACATTAAAAAAATAGGTTTGTAATGTAAATACCCGTCAAAGTTTAAAACAATTATATATTATTAATAATGCAAATTTGACAATCTCACTAATGGTACTTCCATGATTGTGAAAGTCTTAAATATACACAATTTAGTAGATCATGCCATAATCGAAACTCATCTGTTTAATTAATCAAACTTGATTTTTAATTTATTCATAATTTGAAGGCATGTCCCGACAAGACCACGGCTACACCCCTACCCTGGAGAAGCTGTGCCAAACTCTGGATAGCGAACTGCAGAAGCTTCTAGAAGATTTACGAACGTACCTATACCCGGAGAAGAGGAACGCACGAGACGGCCTGCTGTTTGATTACGAAGAAGAAAATGGTATCGATCAAATGTATATCGATAAGGAAGATATCGATTCGTATCTCAGAGACGTGTCCGACACTAACGTCGAGAGGTATGTTCTATTTCTATTTTATTTTTATTGCTTAGATGGATGGACGAGCTCACAGCCCACCTGGTGTTAAGTGGTGACCGGAGCCCATAGACATCTACAACGTAAATGCCGCCATCCACCTTGAGATATGTTCTAAGTTCTAAGTTCTTAGTTTTTACAGTACAACGGCTGCCAAACTTTCAAACCGAAACGCATTACTGCTTCACGGCAGAAATAGGCAGGGTTGTGGTAATTATGTAAATTATAATTTTGCGGGTTCGATTTTTATTACACGACGCTATTCCTTCACTGTGGAAGTCAATCGTGAACATTTGTTAAGTACGTATTTCATCAGAAAAATTGGTACCCGCCTGCGGGATTCGAACACCGGTGCATCGCTACATACGAATGCACCAGACGTCTTATCCGGTGCATTCGCGCCTTATTCGTACCTTATAAGATTAGCAGAGTCTGATATTTAAACCGGTGGCTATCAACCACAGGTCGCAATAAATTAGTGGATCGCACCCTCCCCGTTCGAGTGTGCTATAAGATTTATAAAAACGATATTTTTATCTAAGGAGACCTGGAGGAAAAGCATCTCTAAAGTACATATGGATTAAAAATACAATTCCATACTGTACTATATTTGTACATATAAAACCGTATAGCTACTTTTAAAATAGTAATTATGTGTAATTTAATTAATGTATCTCTCGCTTTATTTCAAATCATAAAAAAATTTGCATCTGAGTACTTAGGGCTTTCGCGAATTTGTGAAGAGTATGTTAGTGGGTTGCCGAATATAAAAAAAAAGGTTGAGAGCCGCTGGTCTGAACCATCAATCTTTATATTCAATCTGGTATTTTTGAAAGATTTACGTTTACCTATTTAATTTAGGAATGAAACTTCAAAACTCTAAACCACATATCAGAATCGAATTTATGGCGAATGTCTATTTATTTCTTGCATTCTGTAATTGTCTACGAGATAATAAACAATTTAGATGTTATGTCCAAAAGACGAGCTTAACTCATACATGCGTTTTTTCCAGCGAACTTAAATTAGAGCAAAATAAAGTTCAAATTCAGTATTAAATATGTATGTCTATTTGTAGTTATAAGAAGCGGAAGGCTTAAAGTAAACGTCCGATTTTGATACAATTTGTTGCGATCTTGATGGCAAGCGATAATGGTCTTTATAAATATTTCATTACAGCATGATCCATTACATAAAGGCTTGTTTCGAGGAACCAACGCTTCAGTCTACTGAATTAAAACGAAAAACAACTGCCATATACTCGGCAAGACTCACCCAGGCCATAACGACCCTTATACCCCATCTACATAGGTGTTACATTCCCGAAACGTCCGATAGCATTGCTCTCTGCAACACCGATGAACATTGTATCAAACGTTGGAATTCTCTATGTGGGAAATTGAAGGAAAACTGCCTTTATTGTTGGGGGAAATGGGTCGATATTGTCACTGAGAAAATCGAAGATTTGACCAAACGTTTGCCACAAGAGTTCACATTAGAAGCCAATATCGATTATTTAATGATGGTAAGTTATTTAACATATCTTTATGAGTTTCTACGACGTGGAATTGGGTTATAAATTCTTAATCAAATATCGGAGAGTTGGTATAATTGAAGACATGTATTTCCTATTATAGAGTAATGATGACATATTTATAATCTATCCTAGTAGACTTCTTTTTATTTATTGCTTAGATGGGTGACGACCTCACAGTCCTCATGGTGTTAAGTGGTTACTGGAGCCCACAGACGTCTACAATGTAAATGCGCCACCCACATTTGAGATATAAGTTCCAAGGTCTCAGTCTAGTTATTCCTCCTCCCGATCCACTAACGGTGCTTTTAGGTACTTCAAGCACCGGTCACCGTTCTCGTCGAACCCGTCGCTTGCGACGAAGGGCTCGACGAGTAAATTAACTCTCAGACACAGCCCACTGAGTTTCTCGCCGGATCTTCTCAGTGGGTCGCGTTTCCGATCCGGTGGTAGATTCTGCGAAGCACGACTCTTGCTAGGGTTCGTGTTAGCAACATCGTCAGGTTTGAGCCCCGTGAGCTCACCTACTAAAGTTAGGGTTACGCTGACATAGCCGCTAGGGCTATCAGCTTAGGTAGGAAAAAAAAAAAAAAAAAAAAATCTAGTTATAACGGCTGCCCCACCCTTCAAACCGAAACGCATTACTGCTTCACGGCAGAAATAGGCAGGGTGGTGGTATCTGCCTGCGTGGATTCACAAGAGGTCCTACCACCAGTAACTGATATATTTGACCTCACTTATATGTGTTATTTTCAGCAATGGGACGTAATAAAAATAGTTGAGAAAGATGACGAAGGAAACTCTATAGAATCAACTATAAAAGTGCCATGCGGTCCTTCATTAAAGCTACAAGAATATTTATATTCGGTCAGCCGGGTCTTAGACGAGATCGTACCTCACACGTTACCCATCGAAACACATCACACGTTTATCGACAAAGTAACGCACATCACTTTCTCGCACTACAACAAGGTTATAAGAGAGAAAGAGACGGATATAAATCAGAGATGCGCTCTTCAGTTGCTAATGGACGTTCGGCACATGACCCTATTGTTCGTTGCGAGAGAGAACAAGAAATACGTTGAGCTATCTCAAGAGATTTGTGAGTTTTTGAGGCAGAAGATAGATCCGTTTGATTATGATGTTTTTTATCCGTACATACAGACGAACCTTAAACGCTCTGTGCAGAGAGTTCAGGTTAGTGCATATAATAATAAGAATAAATTTGTCATTTCATTTTTTGTGGGTATTCGTAAAAAACGATTTTTAGCTAGTAAATCCAAATAAAATAAATTAGTGAATCGGATCGAATATTCTAGTGCAGAATTTCAAGTGTGAAATATGTTGCTATACATAATAATATATTCTTCTAAGATAATGTGAGTCAAATTTCTCCCGTTCTCATTTTTCTCATCTACTATCAACTATCTATATCACTGAGATTCTATCTACCTGACATTGGTAGAGTCATTCGTCAAAGAAGAGACTCGAGCCATCAATTTCAAGACGACGCTTTTACAAAATAACTAACTTATTTTTTTTTTTTTTTTTTATTGCTTAGTTGGGTGGACGAGCTGACAGCCCACCTGGTGTTAAGTGGTTACTGGAGCCCATAGACATCCACAACGTAAATGCGCCACCCACATTGAGATACAAGTTCTAAGGTCTCATGTATAGTTACAGTTACAACGGCTGCCCCACCCTTCAAACCGAAACGTATTACTGCTTCACGGCAGAAATAGGCAGGGCGGTGGTACCTACCCGCGCGGACTCACAAGAGGTCCTACCACCAGTAATTACGCAAATTATTTTGTCTATTTAGTGTTTCTTCAGGTTTAAATGTGTAGTACCGGTGGTTTATTAACCGTTTAATATTTATGAAAGTGCACAAATGTGGGAAAATGAAACAAAGCCGCTGGACGTAACTTTTCGGGATCCTCCAAAAAAATCCCCTGAAAAAATATCAGTAAATGACCACCATTTTACTGAGATTATATTTCGTTTCATATCATCTCATCTCATTTCATTAATTTCATCCCAGTTGATTAATGTCTCAAATTGATCACCTTCATTTCATTTCGCTCCATATTATCATTTTTCATAATAGTAAGAATATAAAAATTAAAATAAGACATGACCTAAAGTTCTTAGTTACCAGGTCATAAAATTCTTTAAAAAAAAAATTAACTGGAGGTCTATTTACAGACGTTACTAGGGAGCCTGATACTCCACCACGGCCAACTGGTTGGGATAATTGGCTCGAAGCCGATACTGTCAGGCGGCACCGGCGACAAGGCGGCCAGCCTGCTGGCGTGCGGCGATGCGCACTGGTACTCGCTGCTGCCCGTGGCCACTCCCGTAGCGCACCACAAGAAGCAAGATAAAGCGGTCAGTTCAACTTTTCATTTAATTTTCAGTATGGCAATCCGCTTCTCGTGACGCCATCCAGTCAACGAGTAAACTAACCCACAGACACAGCCCACTGAGTTTCTCGCCGGATCTTCTCTGTGGGTCGCGTTTCCGATCCGGTGGTAGATTTTGCGAGGCACTGCTCTTGCTAGGGTTCGTGTTAGCAACAACGTCAGTTTTGAGCCCCGTGAGCTCACCTAGTAATTAAGGTTACGCTGATATGGTCTCCCTAGACCATCAGCTTAAGTAAGAAAAAAAGTAACATAAAATAGACTACCTATTTTTGAAGATTTTGATTTGTCCATTTTAATAGTTTCTATTTGAACTTTTTTCGGGTTCATTTCGCGCTAGTCTATCTATAAAGATTTTTGGAATTCGACATCTAGATATATTTTCTTATTTGTTATGGTTATATATATGTGTTTATATGTCGCAGAATGGGCGGAAATCTTCATTAATTTTTTTACATAGTGGGCGTATGATGAGTAGTTGTTAGGCAGCATGAAACACTATGACAGTTCCGAGACGTCTTCACTCTTCCGAAGTCAGAGAACAAATGTCTTTCGATTGAGCCCGAGCGATGACACCTCGACTCTGCCGAAACACGCCACCCGCCTAAGCCGACAATTTGACGAGTAGTCGCAACTCAAATCCACTAGGTGGCGCTTTTTCGCTTCGTTTGACGTGCTCGGATACGACTATAACATGTCATATAGTTTTAGGGACACAGTAGAAAATTCTAGGTGTCAGCCTAAGTAAAGTTCTGCTCGATGCGAGGTTATTCAGTTTGATATGTCAGGCGTAGCACCCCTAGCGCATATTAGGGAGTTCCGCGGCTCTCTCAAAAATAATGACTGTTCTTAACTATGGAGCGTTTCTATTTACTAGTGGTCCCGCAGTAGTCGAAATTCGACTATAATTAATTGAAATTGTAAGTTTGTACACTATTATGATTCTATTTTCAAAGACTATTATACTTCTATAATCACAAATTTCGCCAAGACTACACTATAGAAAAATATTAATAAAGACAAACAATATTTAATTTAATCTCAATTTAACCGCAGACGTCAAGAATAAAAGTTTGACAATAAATAAATAGTATGCATGCGTGTGTGCGTCAAATACATGGTAGTGTGTGTAATGTTTTTTTTATTGATTTCATGTATTTTTTTGGCATAATTAAAAAAAAAATTAAATTAATTCTCCACTCCTTCTCTATATTTTCTATAAGTGTGGGAAATTTCATACTCCTCCGTCCGCGCAATTTTTGTAAAAAGTTATACAAAGTTTTCCTTCACGTCTTAATATATAGATTGTAACTTTAATGTTAAACAACTTCTAAATATTAAAGAAACTAAAATACTGTTATCGTCTATCGACATAGTACGTGTTTATGGCGTTTGTGTGACAACATAATCCTTTAATTACTTGACACTTTCTAATCTGGTTTATCGTCATAGAAACAATATTATATTCCATTGTTCTTGGAATGCAATAAAGAAATACATTATCGGAAACGCTTTATCGATAATATCGCAGATTCACTTTGTCATAGGGATGTCTTGTAAGCAATATACTAAAATATCGATGTATTTCAAATTATAAATTTCTTTCTATTTGATATATCTTGGGATTTTAATTGAATTCATCATCGTCATACGTATTGGATAGACTCATTAATTTTTAAATAAAAATCCAAGCATAAATATTATTTTGACACACTTCGGAGATTCTAGGACAGCCCTATATTTATTATTCGAACAATCTAGATAGTCCTGTTTATTGATCTAAGTGAAGATATGAAACGATTATTATCGATTAAGCAATTAATATCGATATAAAGTAATTAATGTCTATTTTTACTTAAGGAACGTTCGTGGACCATTGACATGTGTAAAAAATACTTGAATTGACTTTTGTTCACACAAAATGATCTCTGGAATATTCCGAACAAAAGAAAATAAAGATGCATTTTCAAATTATTTGTGTTATTGAGATTAGTATATTATTTTCTTTAGAATCTCTGCTAAGGTGATAGACCGATTTTATGGATTTAATGGAGGAATTTATGGATTATCAAGGAAACTGTCATCTAATTGCTCTAAGTTGATTTTGAATTATCTATATATTAATAAGTGGGGAAAAAACTTTGTACCCCTTTTTACCAAAATTGCGCGGACGGAGGAGTATGAAATTTCCCACATTTATAGAGAATATAGAAGAGTACAGAATGTTAATTTTTACGCAGTAAATACGTATTAAAAATACATTAAATCAATAATAAAAACACTACACACACTACCATGTATTTGACACAACACATATTATCTATATATTAATACGTGAAGCAAAAACTTGTATCCCTTTTTACGAAAATTGCGCGGATGGAGGAGTATGAAATTTTCCACACTTATACAAAATATAGAGAAGAAGTGCACAATGCTAATATTTTTTAAAAATAATGCATAAAAGATACATTAAATCAATAAAGAAAACATTACACACACTACATACCATGTATTTGACGCACACACGCATGCATACTATTTATTGTCAAACTTTTGTTCTTGACGTCTGTTGTCAAATTGAAATTAAATATTTTTTATAGTGTAGTCTTGGCAAAATTTGTGATTATAGAAGTATAAAATACAATCATAATGGTGTACAAACTTACAATTCCAATTAATTATAGTCGAATTTCCACTACTGCGGGACCTCTAGTATACATTTAAACTATGTGTTTAAAGTTTGTGGTCAAATTGAGAATAGATTAATATTGTTTGTCTAAAATATTATTTGTCTATGATGTAGTCTTGGCGAAATCTGTGATTATAGAAGTATAATTGTCTTTGACAATAGAATCATAATAATGTTCAATTTCAATCAATTATAGTCGAATTTCGACTACTGAGGGAGGGAGGGACCACTAGTCGTCGTAAAAAATTAAAATAAGTTAAACAAATTTTAAAATAAGTTTTTTTTTATTTTTATTTTTTTATTGCTTAGATGGATGGACGAGCTCACACAGCCCACCTGGTGTTAAGTGTTTACTGGAGCCCATAGACATCCACAACCTAAATGCGCCACCCACCTTGAGATATAAGTTCTAAGGTCTCAAGTATAGTTATAGTTACAGAAATATATCTTCTAAATTTAAATAAATTCCTAAATTAAAGTCATCGTGACTAGACGCCCGATGCATTCGTGTCGAGCGATGCGACCGTGCCGGTGTTCGAATCCCGCAGGCAGCTAACAATTTTTTTAATCAAATACGTACTTGACAAATGTTCACGAAACTTCACTTCACTAGCGCGGTAACGAAATAACATTGTGTAATAAAAATCAAACCCACAAAAGTTATAATTTGCGTAATTACTGGTGCTTAGGACATCTTGTTAGTCCGCACGGATAGGTACCATCACCCTGCCTATTTCTGCCGTGAAGCAGTTATGCGTTTTGGTTTTGAAGAGTGGGGCAGCCGTTGTACTGTAAAAACTGAAACATAGAACTCTTGTCTCAAACTGGGTGGGGTAGCAATGACATTATTGATGTCTATAGGCTCCGGTGACCACTTGACAACCGGTGAACCGTGAGCTCGTCCATACGTCTTAGGAATAAATAAACCACAATAATAAAATCACTTCACAATTTATTTATAACTGTGTTCTCTCCGAAAAGGATCAACTCTTCATTCTGTGATCACAAAACTACATAAAGGTTCGTGTGTGTGTGTGTGTGCGTCTGAACATAGTTTTTTTTTGTTGTTTTTAATTGAAATGTAATAATCCCTGTCTTGATATCATTTACATCAGTTATGTGGCCAGCTTATCATCTTATCGAACATGGCGGCTCCATTCTTTATCGTAGGTACGTATGATTAATTTATCCAAATAGATTAATTAAAAATAATATTAACGCCATGATGTGAAATTATCGTGACCTAATTACCGTTAATAACAAAATACTTTCCATACAGAATAAAATAGTTTCAAGGTTTGGTCATTTTAAACAAATCCTATTGGATAAGACAGGACCACTCATTTTGAAATCCCAGCATACGTTAAGTATTAAATAAATACATATGGCAACCTAACCATAAGCTATGTGGTTTAAAGGCTTGCATAGCTTGTTGACTTCTAAGTATAACGGACTATACTCGCTAAAAAGCTTATATATACACATGACGGTGCGACCAGCGCCAAACAGAGAGGCTGCTCATGCCGGAACGTTTTGTGTGTCAATAGCCACTCGTATTTATAGTCGAAAAGTAGGGGTAGTTTGTTCATGAATTCATAGATAATTCACATAAATTAGTTATAGATCAGCAACTCAAGCACTCAACAAAAATGTTTACGGGCGTCGGCCACTAGATGGCTTCGCTTCGATTATTTTGTCATTGCTCCTGTAGATGGAAGTAACATATTAACTATCCTATATTATATTTGTAATGAAGGATTTTGTAAATTTTCAGAAACCACAAATTGATATAATTTAATCAATTTGTCTATAACAAATAAAGACATGTATGATTTATTATTTTATTTATTTTCTGTTTTTAGTTGTACAATAATTAAATGCCTTAACTTTAACAACATATAAGCTTAGGGGCATCCGCTACAAGATGTCGCTAGTTTCCATACAAAAAAATATTTGTTTTAAAGTATCGTAGTTTCAGGGTTCTGCATGAATTCTCCTGAATACCGTCTCAAACAATTGTTTACGAGCGTTGGAATTATAACAGTTAACTTTTTTTATTGCTTAGATGGATGGACGAGCTCACAGCACACCTGGTGTTATGTGGTTACTGGAGTCCATAGACATCTACAACGTAAATGCGCCACCCACCTTGAGATATAAGTTCTAAGATCTCAGTATAGTTACAACGGCTGCCCTACGCTTCAGACCGAAACGCATTACTGCTTCAGGGCAGAAATAGTCAGGGTGGTGGTAATTACCCGCGCGGACTCACAAGAGGTCCTACCACCAGTAAAAAACTAACTTTACGTAACTTTAACTGATCTTAGTTAAAAGTAAATAGGAGACTAACTTTTCTGAAACCGCGCTTTGTAATATCTATATTTTTGGACGAAGATAACGCCATATTGTTTAGAACGACTGTACTAAACTAAATTCTTTATTTTCCAGGTTAAAAAGAAAACGGTCACTTCGGCGAGCCCGACGAAACAAAAGTCTGATATCTCTGATATTATGACAAGTTCATTGCCGATCAACTTTGCTAATGCGCGTTCGGGTGCAGCTTCGTTCTTCAATTCGATGACTTCGGACTGGTTCAGCGGACAATAGCCCTTAATAACTCATACATGACGCTATGACATGTCCTTCTTCAAAAGAGGCTTGCGGAGAGTATTAAGCGGTAGGCAGCGGCTTGGCTCTGCCCCTGGCATTGCTGAAGTCCATGGGCGACGGTAACCAATCACCATCGGGTGGGCCGTATGCACGTCTGCCTACAAGGTCAATAAAAAAAAAACATGTCGTAAGGTCGATATTAACATTAAGCATTATGATTCGGTTTTGGGTTATCAGTTTAATGAATTCGTTGAGAAGACTGCCGTTTTATTTTCGAAGCAATACGGCTTAATTTTGTTTGAAGTAATTTAGGCACAATTTCGCGACTCATTCAAAAGAGGACGCGCATTGTATGTATTTATAAAATTATTTAACTTTTGTTATTTATTCCTCTACGATTTTTGGTTGATTTAGTAGATATGAAATTTTCATAATAATTACCTGTAAAAGAACTTATTTGCATAGATAACTTTTTTAACACGACCGAATTTTCTATCACACGGCATTCAATATATCAGAATAAACCTTTATTCGTGTCCAAAGATTGTGACATTCATCAAATAAAGTTCCTTAAACAGAAACTGGTAAGGTTCATTTTTGTAAAGCACTAAAAATGTGAGTAACGGTCCATAATTTGAAATAAGAATATGAAAACTTCTATCAAATATGGTTATGATGTAAACGAATATAAGTTACGCCATTATTCAATCAATAAAAATATTATTTATTAAATATTAATATAATGTTTTTTTCTTCCTTTAATAAACAGACAAGTTCACGGTTTTTCAGACACGATGTTGAAGACTTAGTTCTGTTGTAAAAATGTATGGAGGGTAGAGGTAAGGAGAACCGTCTCTGTTGTAAAAAAGTGTCCGTTAAAATCTGCTAAATAAGAGTGGCGCTACAGTAGCAAACGGGTAAATTTAAAAAAAGGCGCTGAAAGTTATTAGAATAAGATAGAGAAATAAAAAAGGACGAAAGGACTGTAAGCACTACAAAATCACAAAAAGTATATTATTTAAAGCTGATAAGAAAATGCAATCGATGTCTCCACATTTTACCACAGCAATAATTTTAGGTTATATTGACGAAATTAGTTTGGACTACGTAGACATGTAAACCTTACATGTATAAATAATATTACACTGTCACTAATTACTGTAGTAATTAAATATATTAAATTTCCTAACTCAGCATACTTCAATCAGTTAACAACTGCTCAATTCATATCATACCCTGTGCCTATGCTAGCGCCATTCTAGAGGATTTTTGAACTGTTATTTAGTGCTGAAAGTGGGACACTTTTTCAAGTTTCTCCCATATAAGACGGTTCTCCTTACCTCTACCCTCCACAAAAAATGGTTTCCTGACTCAGAACGTATTTCTCCGGAGTAATATTTAAGCTGTTGGTACAATTAAAATAAAGGCTGTGCTTTCGAGAGAAAACGTTTGTGACTTGTTTATCTGCCTATGTGGGTACTTTTACTATCTATCTATCTATCTATCTCTTAGGTTTATGGCGTTTCCTTTTAGATTTCGCCAATGTACTTTTACTAACGTTGACAGCTTAGACTGTTTGACAATGACAGCTCACTGTTCAGTTGGAAAGGCAAAGGGAACTTAGTGCATTCATCTAAGTATTTTCTGTTTACGGTTCATGTATTTTATGTGGAAATTTACTGTTACTACTTTTTGTTAGAATTTGGGAAGCAATAATCAGGAATTTCTTCAATTTTGCTACAGTTGTGCACATACGAATAATAAACGAGTAATAACTCATCATTACATTTAAAAATGAGAAAACAATGAATTGACAAAATAAAGCCATTAATATGACGTCGCGGCTTGCGTTCTCGCTAATACCATACCACACGACATCAAACCATTTACAGTTAAAATGTCAATGTATGCCAACAAACAGCCAATGTTTACGAATTTATTTACAAAAATTTATAAGAAGAAGACTGGTAGGTGTTCTATCTTGAACATGCTATCTAGCACGTATACCACCGTCCACAAAGACTCATCCAAATAGGGCAATTAAACGATTCTTGACTTAAAGCTTCAAGTTTATTTGAATAAAATACACAGATATAGATTACATAAATACTACATTGGAAATATTGCAACATATCGTCTTCTCGCATTAAAACTGTATAATCTCAAAACTTACTAATTTTACAGGAGGGTGTTTTAAAGGTTTAACATGTAATATTTTTAATAATAATCATATTTGCAACATTTATGTTTATTTTTTACCAGTTACATTAACTGTCCTTTAAAGTAAGATAAAATTATGTATTAATTTTGTTAATAGTAGTCAAAACATAGATAAAGTAAAAACAAAAACAAAAACTAAACTACGCTCTTTTGACAGTATTTATGAGAAAAATCCTGGTGATACCAAATGTTTACGCATATTAACTCAATTTAGAATATTTTTGGAAATTGTACACTTTTAATGCGAAAAGGCAATATAGGAAATACAGGGTCATCTTCTATGCGTTATAACATGAGAAAATATATTTTCTCACTGGCTCTAAATATACAATTACTAATATTGACAACGTTTTTTTTACTTGCGTGAATGTACCAAAGATGTGATTCCACGAAATGTATATCGAAAACCATAAATGTCAATTAATAAAAATGATTAAATCATTATTAGATTGCTTATCATATTTAACTAGTAAAAGTCTTTGTCTAAAATACAATAACCATTAATCGATTAGCACAAACAACGGTGTTTTATAAGGACTTAATCGACAACTTTAAAATTGTATCTTATTTCAATGGACTTAAGCTACAGTTTCCACCTTCTTCTTCTCGTTAGTACTTCTCGCGACCACCCTAAAGTTGTCGCTGTAGCCGTCGCCGTAGCCTCCAAAGAAATTGCCAGCGTTGGTCGCGGGGTACCGGTCGAAACTGGATCTGTATTGGTTGTATCCAGATCTGTAGCCCGGGTAACCGGCACTGCCGCTCTGATATCCCGGTCTGTACCCTGAAACAATAACGTGAGAGCATTTTCTGTTAGATCTTGGATGACAATTATTTCCAATGCGTGACCAATAACGCGTTAACACCATTCGCGATCCTGCGCACCGAATGGGAAACAGTCGACGTCGCCCAAAACACGTCATATCGACTCCTCCCGATCCATTAACAGTGCTTTTAGGTACCTCAAGCACCGGTCATCGTTCTCGTCGAACCTGTCGTTTGCGACAAAGGGCTCGTCGAGTAAATTAACCCACAGACACAGCCCACTGAGTTTCTCGCCGGTTCGTCTCAGTGGGTCGCGTTTCCGATCCGGTGGTAGATTATGCGAAGCACGGCTCTTGCTAGGGTTAGTGTTAGCAACGTCGTCAGGTTTAAGCTCCGTGAGCTCACCTATTTGTTAGGGTTACGCTGAAATGGCTTCTCAAGGCAAAAAAAAAGCATTTCTCATTATTGCAACCGTTTTTCTTAGCACCCTTGTTTAATAGCCCTGGTGAATGCGTATTGAATCGTGTTAATATAAGTTCGTTCCCAGGAACAGGTACTGCTGTACATACTTAAAGCGTTTTAAAAAATGAGTTTTACTATGAACGAACATCAAATTTTACGGACTCATTGTACCTACATTAGAATTTTATCGGTAATGGAGGTCTCTATCGATTCCGCTTATCATTTCATACCAGGAGGACCAAGACTGCTTAAAAAGAAATTTTTCGATTACACATTTTAGTCGTAAGTTATTCAAGTTGTATCTTGTTACAGTAAAGTCTACAAAAATGTCAATGTACTCTCATTCGACCAATGACATGTAGACAAAAGATTTTCTCGTTGTATTCATAATTAAAACTACATTTATTTTCAATATTGGAAGCGCATAACGCTTGTATGACGAAGTGAACGATCAATCAATTACATCCCCAAGTGATTTTTTTAAATAGAGCGTTCACCTTGCTCACCAACGCGGCTTTATGTAGAACAAATATTACGCAAACAAGAAATTTTGTTGTCACTCAAACAAGAACAGGTGCAACGGACAGGAAATATTTACTTTATTTTCTAGCTATGCTGATAGATAGCCTTAAGAGGCTATTTCAACTTCACCCTAACATGTAGGTGACCTCACGGGGCTCAAACGGGAAGTGTTGCTAACACTGGCCCTAGCAAGGGCAGTGCTTCGCAGAATCTACTACCGAATCGGAAACGCGACCCACTGAGAAGATCCGGCGAGAAACTCTGTGAGCTGTGTCTGTGGGTTAATTTGCTCGCCGAGCACTTCATTGCAAGCGACGGCTTCGACGAGAACGGTGACTTATTTGCTGAAAATCGACTGTCGCTTAATGTTGGGGTTTGAATAACAGTAGCAGGCGACATCCGGTGAAGCTAGCATGACCCCTCGAGGTTTCTAGCAATAGGTAAGAAGAAAAAGGCAGCATACAATTTCCTAATAATAATATTTACCTTTTCTGTTAATGCTTAGATGGGTGTATGAACTCACAGCCCACATGGTGTTAAGTGGTTACTGTGGACCCCTTAGACATCTACAACGTAAATACGCCACCCACCTTGAGATATAAGTTCTAAGGTCTCAAGTATAGTTACCGTGCGGACTCACAAGAGGTTCTACCACCAGTAATCACGCAGATTATAATTTTGCGGTTTTTGATTTTTTATTACAAGACGTTATTCCTTCACCGTGGAAGTCAATCGTGAACATTTGTTCCCAAAAATAAAACGCTCACTCGTTGAAAAGTCGCTGCTTTGATTGGAACAAAGGCGTAACAAACAGCATAAACTGGATAATAATATTCGACGCTTGAAACCATAACCATATTCGCAATAACCATATTCGATGCACAAAAAAAATATACTTCTAGGTCAATTAAAATCATTTCAATCCTACAGCTACTAGCTAGATTCTACTACAGCTAGATTCGTTAAAATAAATTTTGTTTTCAGGTATTTCAACTTTAAATTAGTCTACTGTAAAGTTCACGCATTGTCGCTTAGTCATGTTTGCCTTTCAAGCGTCGAATTATACATTTTATTGGTGCGTTTCGTTTACACATTCCGAACAAGATACGAATTTGCATCGAAAACATTGACAATGGTGGGAAAGCGTTGAAGGTTGAACAGTATTGTAGACGTTGTGGCATCGAGCTGAATAACCGAAGCCGGCTATACGTATGATTATGCGAAATTAAAATAAAGCTAAAACGCGTGTAAAATAATAAGTTAGGTATGCGCTTCTTTCGTTTACCCACGGACACAGCCCACTGAGATTCTCGCTGGATCTTCTCAGTGGGTCGCGTTTCCGATCCGGTTGTAGATTCTGCGAAGCACGGCTCTTGCTAGGGTTCGTGTTAGCAACGTTGTCCGGTTTGAGCCCCGTGAGCTCACCTACTAGTTAAGGTTACACTGATATGGTCTCTCTAGACCAGTGATGAGCAAAGTACGGCCCGCGGGCCAAATCCGGCTCGCCGAAGTATTTAATCCGATCCGCCGAGAGTCCATCCATCCTAATTATTCTACTCAGCATTTGGGCGCGTAAAATAAAATCTGACGTTTATAATTGAAAATCTTCCAATTTTTAATGAAAGCTCCAATTCGTCAGGAGTGTTTTGAGCTTTCACTATCTCATAATTAACTTGCCATCATTATAAGTATCTCGGCAGTCTGTTTATTGTCAGTTTATTTATTGGGAAAAAACCATTCTTTTCACTTATCTATCACCCGCCTAACAAAGCGTAAAAGTAAAAAGTATTTTGTTTATCAAAAAGCTTTAATACAAAATGCATTTTTTCTATAACTCTGACCCTTCTCTAGAATTTCTTAAACTTTGTGGCCCGCCATTAAAAATGTTTGCCCACCACTGCTCTAGGGCATCAGCTTAGGTAGGAAAAAAAAATTCGATTAACTAAATTAATCAACTGAACTCGCTTATCAAATATAAATGGCATACACGCGTTAAATTTTTATAAATAGAAAGTCGTCGCGGTCTAAACGATAAGACGCCCGGTGTACCTACTCATGTCAAGCGATGCGTGTTTAAATAATAATAATAACTGGAAACAAATCATGCTCGGTCTGGCCCCAACTTAGGATTTCCTGTGTTATGGGTACCGGAGACTTGATAAACATGTTTAAATATAGACATACATATATATAGATAACAAATACCTAAATAGAGAAAACAAATCTGGTGGTAGGACCTCTTGTGAGTCCGCACGGGTAGGTACCACCACCCCGCCTATTTCTGCCGTGAAGCAGTAATGCGTTTCGGTTTGAAGGGCGGGGCAGCCGTTGTAACTATACTGACATCTTAGAACTTATATCTCAAGGTGGGTGGCGCATTTACGTTGTAGATGTCTATGGGCTCCAGTAATCGCTTAACACAAAGTGGGCTGTGAGCTCGTCCACCCATCTAAGCAATGAATAAAAAAAAACAGTATTCAGTTCAATTTATTTTTATTAGTTGTCGAGAAATTCTCACGAACCAACTCACAGAATACATCTAGCTGTGTATTGAAAAGTCTACGCACGTTCGATGTGAACCCAAGCAAAAAGGGCCTTGAATTAATTCGTTTATTTTTACTTGGACACGCCTAAGTGCTTCGTATCAAGGATAATGTGGCATTCTTACTATATGCAGCGCAAATGTCTATAATGTAAACCTTGTACGGGGATCTTAAGTGATAACATTATGACGTCATCTAAACATAGCATATGAGTAGGCGTGCTAAAGTATAAACTGCCGGCGCTTTCGTATCGAGCGATGCGACCGTGCCGGTGTTCGGAATCCGCATTAAGTGTGCCTTAGTGTGAGTTTTTTAACGTTCTCGATAACGTAAAAGTTATCTCACATTTGTTTGGAGTTGGAACGTTTACCTATGTTTGCCGCTAGGGGCGCTGTTCCAACTGCACACAAATTTATGTTAACTTTTACGCTATCGAGAAAGTTAAAAAACTCGCACTAAGCACACAGGTACCAATTTTTCTAACGAAATACGTACTTGACAAGTGTTCACGAATGAAATCCACGGTGAAGGAATAATATCTATATACTTATACTAATATATAAATCTACAGTGGTTTTTACGGATGTTCCGTTATAACGACTGAACCATGCATCCGATCGACTTGAAACTTGATATCCATGTAGAAAATATATGTACTTAATGGATAGGCTAATATTTATATGAGTGTTGGACTCCCTACACCAGTTGCGGGGGCGTTAATGATGAGAATCTTTGTGGGGGTGAGAAATATTAATGTTAATTTGAAATGCCCAGCGAAGCGGACGGGTACAGCTAGTCGTGTAATAAAAATCAAAACGGCAATAATTATAATTTGCGTAATTACTGATGGTAGTAGTAGGTCTTAGGAGATAGCATGGATAGGTACCACCACTCTGCCTACTTCTGTCGTGAAGCAGCAATCCGTTTCGGTTTGTAGCAGCCGTTGTACTGTGAAAACTGGGACTCAGAACTCTTTATGTCTCAAGGTGGGCGGCGGAATTTACCTTGTAAGTTATTATTATTATACAGTGTGTGGACTATGTTAAAATTATATAAAGCTATATAACTAGGAAAAAATAGATTTACCTCCATAGCCCGGGTACCCTGAAAGACCGCCGAAGCCTCCCTGATAACCGCCCTGATATCCGCCTTGGTAACCACCATAGTTACCTGTAATATACAATTCAATAAGTTAGAGCTTTTCAGTGGTTTATGAGTAAAAAATATTATGGGACGTCACATCCTTTTCAATAGATGAATTTTATCGAAGAAAAATCAACTAAATTTCTCTCGTCAATTACATACATTATATCGATTGAACGTTAAATTTTCAACTTACCTCCAAAACCGCCCTGATAACTTTGACCCGGATAACCGAAACCGGAGTAGCCGTTGCTTAAACCGGTATTTCCGTAACCGAAACCCGAGCTGCCGTAGCCAGGATAATTTCCGTAACCCGGGTAACTGCTTCCAGCGCTGCCGGTGTTGTAGCCGCCATAGCCGCCGTAACCGTTTTGATAGCCCGGCTTTAGAAGGCCGTAACCGCCCGCGTTTCGCGTTTGACCGGTAAAGTCATTGCTCGTATCCGACACTCTTTGTCCGATCGTCACGGCCGCCGAGCAGCATAACAAAAGAAGACTCTGAAAACATGGTTTTTATTAGAATCACTTTAAATATTAATAACAACGGCCTTAGTTCAGTATTGCTTTTGAATATGTATATAATTTACAAATACTAAAAAAACACGCTCAAAAAGCAAACTGAACTAACAATTAACTTAGTTTTATTCCCTTGACAATGAGATATTCGAGCGAATTTATAAAATTATTGTATTGTCATAGGTCTTTGATGCACGTGGAAATGTTCAAATAAATCCGTCGTCTTGGAGTCGATGAAAATTACGTTAAATATTTCGTTACGTACAAAAAAACGTACGTACATGCCAAGCTAATAAAAACTTTTTAAAAACATCTTATAGAATGTCTTTAGGCACTACAGACACTCATCTAAGCGACTACTGCACGGCATCAACTGTCCGCTGTAATCCGGATCCATCTATGTAAAGATATGGAATATCTAAAGTATGTAACGTTTAGTCGTCGTGGCCTAAAAGATAAGACGTCCGGTGCATTCGTGTTGAGCGATGCAGCGGTGTTCGAATCTCAGGCGTGTACCAATTTTTCTAATGAAATACGTACTCAACAGATGTTCACGATTGACTTCCACGGTGAAGGAATAACATCGTGTAATAAAAATGAAACCCGCAAAATTATAATTTGCGTAATTACTGGTGGTAGGACCTCTTGTGAGCCCACGCGGGTGGGTACCCTCGCCCTGCCTATTTCTGCCGTGAAGCAGTAATGCGTTTCGGTTTGAAGGGTGGGGCAGCCGTTGTAACTATACTGAGACCTTAGAACTTATATCTCAAGGTGGGTCGCGCATTTACGTTGTGGATGTCTATGGGCTCCAGTAACTACTTAACACCAGGTGGGCTGTGAGCTCGTCCACCCACCTAAGCAATGAAAAAAAGAAAAAAAAAAGAGTATCTAAAGTATGTACCGTGAGCTAAATCAAGCCGTGAAATTAGTTCGTGAAATTGTATCGACGCTTAGCTTTGTAAACTATTATCGTTTTGTGCTTATGTTGAAGCCATCGTTAATTTTGTTTCTGTTTATTTCGTGTGATTATAAAATCGTGCAGATCAAACTAGAACATGAGCTTGAGTTCGTGTGCCCGTCAAAAAAAAATCTAGAAAATTCCGTACACAGAACTTTGGTCTTTTGTCAGCAATCCGTATTACGTTTTGTCGAGTGCTCACTCTTGGATACACATGTTCCCGCTTGAATTCTGAATATGAATTAATTTAGAGAAGAAACTATTCGACTTTCATAGTCTCGACTTACTTGCATGAACTTGTTTTTAATATATTTTTCAACAAGACTGTAAATGTCATAAATCATGTTAAACGAGTTTTAATTGTCGTTACAGCTCTATTTCTATTAGTACATCGATTTGATAATTAAACAACTATCTCTTTTTCTCCACCTTATCCCACTAGGTGGGGTCGGCACAGCTAATTTTTCTCTTCCATTCTCTTCTATCAGCCGTCATCTCCACACTCACTCCTCTTTCTCTCATATCGTCATTCACACACTCCATCCATGTCTTCTTCGGTCGGTAATTAAACAACTATAAAATCGTTAATAGAAATTCATTCGTTTGATTCTCGATTTCCTGTGCGTCTGATATAATGTTTCATACTGTTATCATTCGCTTGCGTTTGCTTATCAAATTTTATAAAGGTGTAGTTTAGTGGAAAATTTCTGAAAAACAACGAAACATTCCTTGTCTATGCTTGGAGTAAAAATTTAAAGATGTGATTTCTTTAGACTTTTTGCTCAGATACTTTTAAAGTAAGAGATACAATAAATATCGTGGAAAATAAACAGAGGAAATGTATTATGTAGTCAAGAAAATAATAAATCGATCTATGCTTACTTATTATTAATATATTTTAGCATTATTTTATTACCTTGAGCTGTATTCATCTATTTATCTATATTGGAATTTCTCATGATTATCATTAAGATGGATAAAAAGACCTGGCTAAATGTATTTTGTTTAATTTTTAAAACATATTTATCTATTTTATGTTTGTATTATTAGAGTGAAATTTGACAAGTAAAAAGATTACTTCAGGATTCTACTACAGGTAAATGACCGAAGAGCTGTTGTAGTAGTGTCATTTAAATTACCATTTCTATGTTTTTTTTTGATACTTTCGCTTCTATTTTCTACTCGTTAAAATTGGATGTTTTTATTTATTTATTTTTTATTGCCCTTGTTTCCGTACTAGAAAATGTACGGGAGCGTGTTGTGGTATATACCCATATAATATTTATTTTGCAAGTCTTATCTTATTTTCTTGCACTAGAGTGTACAAATATCTAAGTATGAGATTGCTTCTATTATTATCAGGGGAAAGGCAAACAAAATGAACTAAACTGAATTGTTTTGCTTTGCGAATTATACAATTATTAATTCGGCGAGCCAACTTAGTGACTTTGTGCTCTATATTCTTTCAAATTCATGAATGAAATGAAGTTTTTCATACAACTTTTACATGTTTTGTCAATGGCTTTTCTTGAAAATACATAGTCGTCGAGGCCTAAAGGATAAGACGTCCGGTGCATTCGTATTTAGCGATGCAACGGTGTTTGAAGCCCGCTGGCGGGTACCAATAATAATTTTTCTAATGAAATACGTACTTAACAAATAATCACGATTGACTTCCGTGGTGAAGGAATAACATCGTATAATAAAAATCAAACCCGCAAAATTATAATTTGCGTAATTACTGGTGGTAGGACCTCTTGTGAGTCGGCACGGGTAGGTACCACCGTCTTGCCTATTTCTGCCTTGAAGCAGTAATGCGTTTCGGTTTGAAGGGTGGGGCAGCCGTTGTAACTATACTGAGACCTTAGAACTTATATCTCAAGGTGGGTGACGCATTTACGTTGTAGATGTCTATGGGCTCCAGGAACCACTTATCACCAGGTGGGCTGTAAGCTCGTCCGCCCAACAAAGCTATAAAAAAACAATACAAATGATCTAAAATAATTTCTTAATTATAGGGAATGATTTCTAAATTTGAATTAAGATCCTAGCCCACAATAATCTTCTATCTAAAGTTACGAAAATCAATTACATTTGGGTTTGTTTATTAAATCCGATTGTGCTAAGGTTTGGTATAACTTTAGTTGAGACTGTAGGGAAGACTTCTGTCATATATCATCAAAGTAAGCCACATATGTATGTGGCGCGCGAGTACTTATCATATATACAGCAAATCGATTTTTTCTGTAATTATCGATCAATACAACAAAGACCAGATTTCACTGTGTAGTCAAAAATAAAATGAGTTCATAATTTAGAATAAATTTTCTAAAAACATAATTCATTAGTTATTATTTATACGTAAGTATATTTAGTGCTATAAAATAAGTTAATAAATATGATTATATTGATTAGTAGTTACACGAGGACACGTTTCTGCTTTTATCTTTGTGGGTACACACGAATACTGAAAACCATATAAATTATAAGATATATGAAAAAAAAAAACCTTTATCAAACTATGCCAATAAAGTTTTATTGCTTAAATGTCAATTTAAAGTACTGCGCACGTATTGAGTGACCGTATCAGGAATTCCGTGTTCGGAAACGGCATCACCGCAACCCAAATTTTAAAAACATGATCAGTGAAAATTTAAATTAGTATGACCTACAAATTCAATTGTTTTTCAATGACCTTCATTTTGGAGATATAAAAAATAAAAATACGCAATTAATATATAAATAAATGACGCGCACATTTGACGAGTAATAAATAAATCCCGTGACAAAATTATTCGTGTTATTAATAACGCATTGAAATCAGAACTAATCAGAAGATAATATAACAAAAAATGTAATTAAAATTTGACAAAAAATATCTTTTAGATCTGTAATAAACTTGAAACCTGTTCATCCGCCTTTAATTAAAGTTAAAAATCGATAATGAATATTGCCATCTTCTAAGGCGTCATTAAATATATTTAGTAAATCGATATATTTTCATCAGGACATGTAGTCCGAATTGAGGAGACCAGAATGCCAAGAGACAACTACTCTATGGCAAACCAGAGGGCCGCAGAAGTCGTGCCAGACCCAAACTCCGATGGTTAGATGGCATAGAGCACGACCTCAAAGTTATCGGTGTCAGGAACTGGAAGAAAAAAGTCCTGAACAGAGCAGTCTGGAGAGACATACTGGACCAGGCTAAGGCCCACCCTGGGCTGTAAGGACTAAGATGACGATGCTGATGACATATTTTCATGAATAAAAAAAACAACCTTTAATATTTAAACTTCCAAAGGTGACTTGTTTTTGTATCGAATTTAGCACTGTAATAACCTAAGTGCGCATCTCTATGACGAATTTAACTAATTACCTGGAGCATTAACCTCGATAAAACAAGTACGACTTGTTTGCGACAAAAGAAGAATTGAAACAGATGGGTTCTTATACTTAGAAACAATGGGTGCTTAAATTGTTCATCACCTCATCTAGTTTGAAGAAATTTTGAAGTCAACATGGCTTAAAAGATGAGACGTCAAATAGTCAAATTTTTCTAAGCAAATTCATAATAAACTAAACACGTGCTCTTGGACGTGGAATCTAATCCATAGACCACCCACTGAGTTTCTTACCGGATATTCTCAGTGGGTCGCGGTTCAGATCACGGTGGTAGATTCAGAAAAGCCCGGCTCTTGCTAGGGCACATGCTAGCAAACTCTTTCATGTTGAGCCCCGTGTGCTCTCTCGCCAGTCAGGGTGAAGCCAGAATAGCCTCTCGAGGCTGTTCGCAGACAAGTAGGCAAAAAATGAATAATGATATCATTTATTAAAAACGTAATCGGCAAAATTTTTAGATTTCCTTAATAACTGGTGTTCGGACGCCCATTCTGTCTATATCAGCTGCGAAGTAATCATGCGTTCCAGTTTCGAGGCTCGGATAGCCGTGGTATACGAGACCATGAGACTCTAAGTCTTATGGCAGCAGAATTCATGTTGCAATCCCCATGAGTACCGGTAACCGCTTCATATTGGAGGGTCTGCAAAAATGTTACTTTCCTATCAAGCTCTATTTGTTAGTGACATTAACATTTGTGTTATTTTAAATGTTTCACAATAAGCAATACTAGCTTTCTGTGGGTAGTTTTGCGTAGACTACGTTGCGTGATCGTGGGTAGAATACCGCGACCAGCAATAGAATGAAAAGTAACAGTCCAGACTATGTTCATACTGAATGTCATCGACATCCATTCTGTGGTATTAAGCTGAGACTGAGTTGCTTTCGTGTTCATGATATGTATGTATTTATTTATTTCTTCGGTTTTTGCGTTTTTTTTTTATTGCTTAGTTGGGTTGACGAACTCACGGCCCACCTGATGTTAAGTGGTTACCGGAGCTAAGAGACATGTACAACGTAAATGCGCCACCCACCTTGAGACATAAGTTCTAAGGTCTCAGTATAGTTACAACGGCTGCCCCACCCTTAAAAGCGAAACGCATTACTGCTTCACGGCAGAAATAGGCAGGGCGGTGGTACCTACCCGTGCGGACTCACAAGAGGTCCTACCATCAGTAATTTTTTCAATTTCGCGCCTTCCCGGGTCTCGATTCGATTTAAATAATTTACAGTTTTCGTGGACACGTCTACCAACCACAATATAAAATTGTAAAGTATTAAAAACGTCAGAAATGAAATAAAGATAATAAAAAATCGTGGGATTAAAACAATATTACGTAACCTAATCGGTATAAATCAGCATCGAACAGTATGTATAAAAGTAATGTAAATCTTTAAATGACGTATTTTTAATCCAAAATCCGTTTTTAATGAAGCAAATCCTATCCAATATATTATGCCCGAAATTAATAACGTTCTGTCAGTGAAAAGTACATGAAAATTCATTGAAGTAATATCGGAAATTTGAGCGAGTCGAATGCTACTGTTTTATTAAGTTTATTGATCGATTAACGGCCGTCTGGTGTAGTGGTAAGTGACATGGTCACTACACAAGGGGGTCGCGGGTTCGAATCCCGCCAAGGGAAGATATTTGTATGATAAATATAAATGTCTTTTCCAGGGTTATGGATGTATATTAAATATATGTATGTGTGTAATAAAAATATTACATTTATATCCGTTATCTGGTACCTGTAACACAAGTTCTTTACGAACTTATCACGGGACCAGTTAACGTGGCGTGATTGTTAGTAAATATTTATTTATTTATTTATTATTGATTAATATTAGTACTAAATATATATATTTTTTATAAATTTATCGAATTAAGGACACATATGCATTGTACCGTTTGATTTATAAAAAAAATATGTAAATGTTTGACACCCTTAAGATTTCATACATTTTAATTATACCTACGTGTGTTCATATCAGATTAAATTCGGTAGCGGATTTTATCTGTAAATCATCTATAACTCATATCAATTTGAAATCTAATCAAGGGTTGTTAACACCAAAGGAAATATAATATCGCAAAGCTATCGATACTGATCTAGATCAGATTGTGAATGCTTTTTTTTTTAATTCATCGATTTTCGTTGATTAATTTTATTATCGATTTTCATTTATAACTAAAAGATAAATTCCGATTATTTTGAAGTATTCGAATGTTTTTAATTCGTTGGATTGTAACTGCTAGGCGCCGTGGTAATTTTGAACAGTTTTATTTAAAAAAAAAAAACATTCATATAATATTCAATTATTTAAATATAATTTTAGTCCTAATGAGTTAACAATTTCAAGTTACCATGATAATATTTTTTATTCGATACAGATTTCTAAATAACCTACTGAAACTCACCAAATAATTCATTGTATAAATATTTGATCACTGAATTCACTATAGATAACTTTGTTCTTCGCACTAACTCACAATGATCAAGATTGTTTCATCTCACGCCTTTTTATTGCAGGCACAAACAGAAAGAAACACCACAGTTAATAAATATTACGGTAGTTTAACTCGGTGTCGGATTGATTCTTACTCAAGTTCAGCTGTCGCTTATATTCAGCGTATTTAAGGCTAGTCGACGTGTCAGTTTAGCTGTTACTAAAGTAGTTCAGTCCATGATGTTCGGTTCCAATTACCTAAGAATTGGGTGGCAGTATTTCTGTGTCAAGTTATTTTTCACTATTAACAATTAGTATAATGGTTTTATTAATTGTTATTGTCATTAATCGATAAGACCACCCCAGTATTTTTTCATATTTACTATTAGTAACTACTTTTAAGTGTTTTACAATAATAATAAAATATCCTATAGGATAAAACACAAATTACATTTTTGTGTTTGTCTGTTCGACATTTATACCAATTTAAACTGGAAAGGGTAGGGGTATTAAATTGAATTTAACGCGATATAGTAAAGTGTATGATGGGAAGAAGTTTTAAAAATCTCAAGCTTCTCAGTCATCGCAATCAAAATATATGGCCATATTTTGTAACTTGTTTGATTAAAGAGTTGGGACAGCGGCTAGGCTTAAACCTTATTTTTCAAGGTGGACGCGACATTTGCAATGTCCATGAATTTCTTTAATTATTTAATTCGAGATGTGCCACGAGGTCCTTCACGATTCTGTGAAAAAAAAGATTTATACAGCACTTTTTCGTTGACCTAGACTGATGAAATTCTGGAAGAGGTCTTATAGAACAAGTTAAGGGGAAAAAACTTTGAAAATATATTATATAGTAGATTTATGTCTTTGTACACATAAACAAAAACATTACCTGACTTACGAGCTTAAGTTTACAGGTCCAAAAAATATTTACATTTGACGAAACTGTTTCGGTCCTCAAAGTAATCAATGAATCGGCAGAGGTATATCAAGATCATTCTTGGAAAGGTCCTTAAGCTTCTAAATAACACCTTTAAATATGTTTTTTTCAGCGCTGAGCTATAAAGCTCAATGCACACGAGTGTGGTGGAAAGGGATGTTTCTGACTTTGCCAGAAATACTGAACGGCTGTAGTGCAGTCCCAACCTTAATCCGCTTGATCATGCCTTATGGTCTCTTTTAGAGAATACGGTATGTTCTGAACGGTGTACTCTCTAACGTATATAATAGATACTACAGTAATAAATGTACTGGTTATAACAATATTTATTGCAAGACCAAGTATCACTTGCAGTTTGGAAATGTTTGAGGTCCGAACGGAAACTAACACAATATCTACCGTCAGAAGACACGCAGGGACCTCGGTAACCGTACTCGTCGAACTCGACAAAGAGGCCGACGTGCAACCTAACCTATGCATCAGCCTGCTGAGTTTCTCGCCGGATCTTCTCAGCGGGTCGCGATTTCGATCCGGTAGTAGATTCATTCGCGAAGCAATTGCTCTTGAGTTGTTAGGTCTCCTTCGGAGGCGCTCGGGCAGTTGTTAGCAAATCCCACCCCTCTTGGCTGAGCCTTTGCTCGCCCACCTGTCCTGGTGAAACTGGAAAGGCCTTCGGGCACCAGTAATCTATCAATCATAAAAAAAAACCTTGCGTTGTTCGAAAAGCAGGAGAGCCGGTATTATAAACTAGTTTCGGCTTGGTACAACCAAACAAAAAATAAGTGGCCCAAAAAAGCAAAGAGCACGGGAACGTTGTTTCAAAACTTATTTAATCGCTAGTGACATAATGAGTATTTCGAGTAACTTCTATGATATTTAATGAGCAAAGTTGTTTTACAAGTTGACATTAATTACAAATAATCGTTGATTGATAAATTCCGATTAATTAACTTTTCTGTTTTATCTGTTATTAGACAAGTACTTCCAGTATTAGATAGATATACACATATGGAATATACATATGTAAAGTATTAAAAAAAAAATCAAGACGTCAACAAATTTTAATAACAGTTTCGAATCTTTCTTATATAATACGTTTATTTCTTTAATTTTTTGTGAATATTCTCATTTTAGATTATCACTACAATACATATTTTTTTTAGACAAACGCTGGTTGTAATCTCAATCGTATAACTAAACAGAACTAGGACGAAGGGCGGAATGTATCTGTGCCGGGTTCGCAATTAGCCCCACGGCCAGTTTCCATTTACTAATTTTTTTATACAAAAAGCAAATTAGCTAAACAAGAACATTTTTTTGTTGCACTATTCAAGAAAAAGCCTTGCCTATTGGAACGTGTTTATACTGTGTCTCGAGACAGGGCCAGACGCATGCTACACGCGTCGCCCTGCGGCATTATTGTCTACTGGATTGTTTATGGTCCCTTTGGACTGCGATCTGCCTGTGCCACTATATATGGCGACCTGTGAGGATATAAGAATGTCCTTGTGCCATAATAACAATATTAATTTATGTATTGTACTAATGTAATGTACTAAAGAAATTTATTTTTTATCAATAAATTTAAATCTGATGATGTAAAAACTAAGATGGAAGCTTACATATATATTAGGTCTTCGGACGTAGCAGATACTAGAGCGTTTTCATAAATATCAGCCGTTAAGACGATCTGATTTTATGCGGTTTTTTCTTTAAGTGCCTATTTATCCAACATATAAGGTGTTTTAAATATGTCCAGTATCATGGTGAATTGAGTTCCATGAGTGAATTGGAATTTTTAGAAAAATAGAAGCCCGATTATCTAGTTCTAGCTGGCGATTTTTAATACGGTACCACAAAAACAAAACTGTGTTCGATTTTTTTTACTTCAAAATAGTTTCATTGTTCGCAGCTGGACAGAATAAAACTCTGCTGGTATCCGGGATTCAAGGACAAAGAGACATACTATCGATTACCATAACTTTTTTATTTATTGGTTAGATGTGTGAACGAGCTCACAGCCCACCTGGTGTTAAGTGGTTACTGGAGCCCGTGGACATCTACAACGTAAATGACCTTGAGATATAAGTTCTAAGATCTCAGTATAGTTACAACGGCTGCCCCACCTTTCAAACCGAAACGCATTACTGCTTCACGGCAGAAATAAGCAGGGCGGTGGTACCTACCCGTGCGGACTCACAAGAGGTCCTACCACCAGTATAAAACATTACCGGATATGAAATACAAACTAACATACCACTTTAATATACTAAAATGAACATTATTCTCGTCTAATTTGGGAATGTATCAAATATCCTAGCGCTTGGGAAAGACCATCGAAAATAATTCATTCTAGAATTAAAAGTGTGCGTGGGAAAAATTGCGCTGGAAACGAGTTTTTGGACGAAGCCAAGTCGATGACCTTAACATTTGGCCTTAACAAATCAAAAACTACTATGGTAGTAAGTACGGTGATATTAAGGAAACAAATTATGAACAAAGCAAAGGTATTAAATGTTTCAGGGGCTTAGTTTTAGCGAGGACTTCACAACATTATCTCTAATGTTCTTATATATTTCCTAGTAATTGTTATCGATAAAAACTATTTTTTTTTTGTTGTTATTTTAATTTTCTTTACTAATCAGGTCTAAGGATTTCGCTTGGCTATATCTGGGATTGGATTAGTGACTGATAAATAAATGATTAATTTATTAAAACCACATGCCAGCGGAACTGGCTCCGATAGAATGTACTAATGTGGTTAATTTGCGTTAATTTAACAACTTGACAGACCAGCATATTTTTGGGGTTAAAGTATGAAATTGCCGATTTGTGCTGAAAAATTGAAATTCGTTTTTTTTTTCATACATATTTATTTAATCAAAATATCTACCATTATTATCTATACCTTGCTGTCATCTAATAGGAAGGTCATTTATGTCTTTGTGATAGGACTCGGGTGATTTAGATTCTACAAATTTGTGAAAACATTTTGTACTGCCTCCTCGGAAGAAAACTTTTTATCACGTAAAAAATTGTCAAAAGCACGAAAAAAATGGTATTCCGTTGGAGCAAGGTCTCGCAAATACAGAGGGTGACGAATAGTTTATAATTGCAGTTTCTGTAGAGTTAAAACGGTTTCTCATGCTGTATGAGGTCTCGCGTTATCATACAGCAATAACGATGAAGATCGATTCATGAGTCAGGGCTGTTTCACTGTAAGTTTTGCTATCACTGTTTGGAGTTCGGCACAATAGATATCTGCTGTTATTGCTTGACCAGATCGGAGAAAGCTAGTGAATAACACCATGCTGAGACCACCAAACAGTTACCATTACCTGTTTATTAGTAAGCTTTGCTTTAGGACACTGAGGCGTTTAACCTGGGGTCAGCTATTGTATTTTTCATTTACGGTTATCCCAAAGAATCCACTTTTCATAACATGTCACAATTCGATCTAATATTCCTTCGTTTCTATATCGATTCAACAAGGCAACATGCTTTTTTTTCTGCAGATCAGTCAAAACATGAGGCACCCATTTTTCATAAAAAAAAATATTTATTGTTTTGAAGCACATTAGTCAGTATTGTTGGTAAGGTAACGATAAGCCATGCCGCTAACTCCTGGGTAGCTTGGGTCGGATCGGCTTTCACCATCTCTTTCAATTCATTGTTATTCACATGTGTGGGCGGTCTTCCACGTGGTTCGCTCTCCAAATCAAAATTTCCATCACGAAAGCGTTTAAACCAAAATCGCACGGTGCGTTCATTACCAGTCCTCTCTCCAAACGCAAAATTGATATCGCGAGTATTGTTTCTGCAGCGTCATTTCCACGTTGGAACTGATATTAAAAAATCACTCGAATTTTCGAAGTATCCATCATTCTTGTCTAAGCTGAATAAAAAAAAAAAAACTGAAAGTCGATAATCGAATGTTGTACATTTTTTAAAAGAAGAATCTCATAGGTACCATTTGAAAAAAGTTTAACTCAATCCTTAAATTTAGGAAGGTTAAAACCTATTCATTGTAAATTCGAAATATACAATTATAAAAATACAATTCGAAATACCAATTTCAATAGAATGGCAATTTCATACTTTAACCCCTATTATTATAGCTCTAGTAATGCCTATTCCCACAAGGTGGTCGGACCAAATACGATCTTCTTTAAACACCAACTTCCACAATGCCCTTCATGGAGCTAAGGATCGCAGCAGATGGAGGGAAATCGTATGGAAGAAAGTGATGCAGCGGGGGAGTCACCACCCTCAGTAATGAGGAAAATGACGCGAGGAGGAATGCCTATTAACATAGAACTTAAGGGACGAGTCAATAGGTATGCATACATACATATGTTATTTAGGTTTTTTTTAGAATTCTTTTCATTGGTCATGTTCTTTAGAAATCATTACGACATTACGACATCGTCTCCCATCTCAGTGCTTCTATAAACTACTTGTAACAGGATCCAAGGCACAGGTTACCGTACTCGTTGAACTCATCAGAATTCGACGTGAGAGTGTATAGCCTACTGAATTTATCGCCGAATCTCCTCAGCGGGTCGCGATTTCGATCTGTTTGTGGGTTCATTCGCGAAGTAGCTGCTCTTGAGTTGTTAAGTCTGCTTCGGAGGTGCTGGGGCAGCTGTTAGTAAATCCTCTTACTGGCTCCCACTTTCCTCCCTCTGCTCAGATGACCTACCTATCGCCTACCTATACAGATTTTTTATTTTTTTTATTGCTTAGATGGGTGGACGAGCTCACAGCCCACCTGGTGGTAAGTGTTTACTGATCTACAACATAAATGCGCCACCCATCTTGAGATATAAGTTCTAAGGTCTCAGGTATAGTTACAACGGCTGCCTCACCCTTCAAACCAAAACGCATTACTGCTTAACGGCAGAAATAGGCAGAGTGGTGGTACCTACCCGTGAGGTTCCCTCACAAGAGGTCCTACCACCAGTAATTACGCAAATTATAATTTTGCGGATTTTGATTTTAATTACACGAAGTTATTCCGTCACCGTGGATGTCAATCGTGAACATTTGTTGAGTACATATTTTATTAGAAAAATTGGTACCCGCCTGGGATTCGAACGCTGGTGCATCGCTCAACACGAATGCACCGGACGTCTTATCCTTTAGGCCACGACGACTCTAACTGGAAACATGAAACTGGAAAACTCTCTGGACCAGCAGTAATCCCTCCAGCCAAAAAAGCAACCTCCGGGTAACGTGTATTGTAAATATGCTAAAGAGTTCACGATAAAACGTATAGGAGTATATCATTTTTGTAATAAACGTTGGTGACTGAGAAGATCCGGCCAGAAACTCAGTGCGAACCTGTCGAAGACTAATTTTCCTAATCAGCTGTTTTGACGTCTTGTTTTTGACGCACGCTTTAAATATTTAAGGATCATTTTTAAAGATAAGATAGATTATCGTGCAAGACGTACAAAGTACTAAAAATAATGATATTAAAAATGAAAATGTATAATATCTATATATTAATACGTGAAGCAAAAACTTTGTATCCCTTTTTACGAAAATTGCGCGGACGGAGGAGTATGAAATTTTCTACACTTATAGAGAATATAGAGAAGAAGTGCACAATGCTAATATTTTTTTTAAATAATGCATAAAATATACATTAAATGAATAAAGAAAACATTACACACACTACATACCATGTATTTGACGCACACACGTATGCATACTATTTATTGTCAAACTTTTGTTCTTGGCGTCTGTTGTCAAATTGAGAATAGATTAAGCATTGTTTGTCTTTGTTAATATTTTTATAGTGTAGTCTTGGCGAAATTTGTGATTATAGAAGTATAAAATACAATCATAATAGTGTACAAACTTACAATTCCAATTAATTATAGTCGAATTTCGACTACTGCGGGACCTCTAGTTTTAATTTAATAGTGAAAATTTTCGAACAAGATTTCCAGTCTATTCGTATATGTTCCTAAGTTATGTTATCACGATAACATCGGAATATGAATGAAATAAATTTGGATTTGAAAAAAAATAATGCGATGATGAGTATTCGCTTTATCATTTCAAGTATAATATTAAATATGTTCAATGTGCCTTCAATAATGTTATGTTTATACACCTCTATGACATTTGATGTTCGACATACAGGTAGTATTGGCTCTATTCCCGAAAACGAAGACAGAATTATAGACACTAGAGGTCCCGCAGTAGTCGAAATTCGACTATAATTAATTGGAATTGTAAGTTTGTATACTATTATGATTGTATTTTATACTTCTATAATCACAAATTTCGCCAAGGCTACACTATAACAAAACATTAATAAAGAGAAACAATATTTAATCTATTCTCAATTTGACCACAAACGTCAAGAACAAAAGTTTGACAATAAATAGTATTCATGCGTGTGTGCGTCAAATACATGGTATGTAGTGTGTGTAACGTTTTCTTTATTGATTTAATGTATCTTTTATGCATTATTTTAAAAAAATATTAGCATTGTGCACTTCTTCTCTGTATTCTCTATAAGTGTGGAAAATTTCATACTCCTCCGTCCGCGCAAATTACGTAAAAAGGGATACAAAGTTTTTGCTTCACGTATTAATATATAGATTAACACATAAAATCATGTTCGAAAACATTTATTTTTCTACAAACTTTTGCGAGAGCGCAATGTAAAATGCGCGGCACTACAAGGCCATTTGAGGGAACGTTACCCTTATTTCTACTTCTGGAACAGTAATTACCTTTTTTTTAACAAAAGTGTCTTTGTAAATCTTACTGGTGGTGGTAAGAGGTCTTGTAAGCCCGCACGGGTAGCTACCACTACCCTAGCTATTTTTGCCGTGAAGCAGTAATGCGTTTCGGTTAGAAGGGTGGGGCAGACTTTAATTCCATATTTTTTTATTAAAATTAAGTTTCTTTCTTTGCTAATCTTATTGTCTGTTTGTTAAGTTTCATCAATAGCATTGAAGTATGGTTATAACTTCTGTATAGTTATAATTTCAATCTGATGCTCTAGTCGTTCCAAAGAAACTGGGACAATAGAGAAAAACTTATCGGATATGCAGATAGAGAGAACGATAATGAAACCGTCTAAGGACTCCTTTGTTGGTTTTTTTCTTTCCTATGCTGGTAACATCGAATGGTTATACCAGCTTCGCCTAGTGTGTAGGTACCAATGTGTAGATGGTGCCACCGGATTAAAATCGTGACCCAATGAGGAGATCCGGCGAGAAACTCAGATACAAAACATACTACCACATAACAGTGACCGGTGCTTGGAATGCCTAAACGCACCGATTGTGGATCGGGAGGATCCGAAGTGACGTGTTCTGGGCGACAGTGACTGTTTTTCATTTGGTCAACCGGGTCGGGCATGTAGTTACCGGCGGTCATGATAAGAGGGTTTTCGTGTCGCGCTGTTTTTTCGAAATGGCAAAATGGGTTGTATTATTGGGTAATGAGTAATTGGGTAAAAAATTAATGGGTATTTAAGTGAATACGGGCAGCGTGAACGAAATTTTATTGGCATAGGTCATTACTGAACGTATGCATGTTTTGTAGAGAGGCACCCTATTTTGAAAGCACAATTTACTTCACTTGCAGATCATCCGATTGAAGCGTCCGAGTATGAAAGCGGCTCAGCCGCGTACCATCTTAACGTGAGGATAGATGTCATCCCTCTGTCGAGGGTAATGTAGATATTTGGCCTTCGAGGCCCGCGGTATGGGCTGGCCGAATAGGGTGGTGGGGCGAAGGGCGTTGGTGTTACTGGGCTTATTACAGAGTGGGATACTCGAAGTGGTATCTGGAAGGGGACCCATTTTGAAGAGTACAGCTGTTTTTTCGTCGTGTTGATGGTAGTGCGCCTCTTCCAAAACCACAGTTCCATGGTAGCTGTAGCAGTCTGGAGTCGCCGATGAATTAATGACTTCTTTCTACACGAGTAGTAGATAGTCATGTCGTCGACGAAGTGAGCTAGATCGCTCTCCGGAGACAGCGGTATGTCGTTAATATACAAACTAAACAATATCAGGGTGCGCGAGAAAAACCATAAATTAGATCAGACACATAAAAAATTAGTTTTAATAATCGACTGGTAAAACACATTCTTCGACATGACTCACATAATCATTTCGTTATTATGAATACGGAAGTCGGTGATAATGCCGCTATTGCATTCGAGCAAGGAGATCTCAGTTCCATAGTATACGACAAGGTTAATTATTATTACGTACACAAACTGAATATCTAATTGGACTATTTCCATTAATTATGTGCCATTGAGACTGGAGTAATGTTATGATGATGTGTTTGGGCTGCTACTATTATTTTAATTTCTCATCAATAAAACCTGATCGAATGTGGTTGCCGTTGTCAAAAGCCTGGCAACTCCAGGGGCTCAACGCAAGCTGCTGGGGTTGCTGCTTACCAAGAACGACTGTCAACAAAGGCTCTTGAGGGAGGATGCGGTTGGACCAGCATGGCTTCATTCGACACGTGTCTTAGTCTCAGCCGCCTGTCTGACATGAACCCTTCTTGTGTTATCTCCAGTAGTATGTCCATTGCGATATGCCATAGACAGGGACTTTTTCATTTCTTCTTTTGGTGCTACATTTACTTCATTCGTTTTTTGGTTCACGATTTGCTATTTTTATTATACGAAACACTAGTTTGGATTTTCAAATACCCAAAAAAAGGTAAATTTTACACAACAAGACAAAATGATATGATATAAATGATAAAATTACACGATTAGTGTTTATTGATGTATAAGTTTCATACTCATTCAAATTCCAATCTAAACGTTATGAGTTTTTCACTTCAATCTATCTTGTTTTTTGGGAGATTCAAAGGTGGTTTGGAATGGATTTTTCGGGACTTTCTAGGCTTGTGATTATGAGCGTATGCTGTTAAAATATCTGGTACTTATAAATAACTGTTGTATGTATGTATGTACGAGCATATTTAGCAGTCTACATGTGTATATTGATTTGCTCATTTATTTCCTCATCACTCCAGATTTAATTAGGGTATACTGACAAACGTTAACCTATATTCATTTGGCCCATGATGATCAACTTTTTGTTATTTTTTTTTTTACCGAAATTACTTGGAGGCATATCTTGTTCAATTTATTGTATAATAATTAAAATGGATAATTCTTTTCAGGTGAATCTGTATCTACTGAGGGAGTTACCTTATATCAGGGAAATAACCGGATAAATTTATATTTGATAAAAGTCTAATTGTATCGCTTAAGAGCTTAACGTTTTACTGCTTGTCATAGAGTAGTGTAAGTAAAACCTCATGTTGCAAAGTTGGATCGGGGTCAAGAACTCACACGTAAAATTAAAATTTTCCCAAAAAACTGAACTTTCGCGTTAACGCTATAAAGGCTATTTTGGTTGTGAGTTGTATAGTTGTTTAATTAAGTTAGAGCCTTGGGGGATTTCGGCCCTTTAAGTGACATGGCTTAAATACATTGCAGCATCTTATTTTTTATTAAAACATAAATTAATTTGTGTAAATTGGATTCGGCCAATGGTTAGGCGCGACTGACGTATCGCTGATCGTATCGTTATCATGGGCAAATTAAAAAATTGCGTCGCGATAATACTTAAGATACAATCCATGCTAATATTGCTAATGTGAAAATAGGTATGTTTGGATGCTTGTCACACGCATCAATAGTTTATAGATTAGATCCAATAGCCCTTGCATTAGACGCCTTTAGTTCTAACACTAGGAGTAGGGACCCCGATAAGCGTACTCGCCGAACTCGGCAAAGAGTTCGACGTGCAACCTAACCTAAACATCAGCCCTCTGAGTTTCTCGCCGGATCTTCTCAGCGGGTCGCGATTCTGATCCGGTAGTGGATTCAGCGAAGCACCGCTCTTTCTAAGGTTAGTGTTAGTAATTCTCTCAGGTTGAGCCCATGAGCTCACCTATGGGTCCCGGCGAAGTTGGAATTGCGCCTTAGGCTACCAACGATTAGGTAGGGAAAGAAAAAGACTAGCCCCGCTGAGTTCTTCGCCGGATCGCCTCACATTGGGTGTGTTTCTCTTGGGTGAATCTAGGGAATGAGCAGTGCAACCTTTGTTATCAAATATTTTCTGACTAAGCCTCGTGAGTTCCCCCATCAGTTAACGTGTAGCCGGCATAGCCCCTCTTATAGTACTGGCAGATAGGTAGACAAAAATCTAATTCGAATGTTCTTAAGTAAGTCTGTATTGTCTAAATCTAATTCACTGACATAAGTGCGTAGTATTAGAAGGCTGAGCTACTATGCTGAACTAAAGTTTTCTGAACTATCAAACTGTTTTTGTAAATAAACGGGTAATAAGTATCCCAGAACTCTAACATCAAACGCTACAAAGATTTTTTTATTAACCTTGTCCTGAAGCTTGGAATTGGTAATATGGTAGTCAAGGTCACTGATTGAACCAACCAGAATTTTTCCAAACGGTTTCAATAATCAAAAATAAATTACCTTATTTTTTATAATATTTCGTTTCCAAATGATTCTTGTCTACCTGATGGTTGTCTGGAAGAGATCGCTCTTAGCGATAAGACCGCCAATTGTACTTTTTTGTATTTAATGTATCGCACTGTTTATTTGTTTTTTGGTGTACAATAAAAATTTCTCTCTTCCTCTCTTCCTAAAATTTTCGAAGTTTTTAATGAAATATTGGTAGATTACTATATATTTGCTGTTTGATAAAATTGGATAAAATGTTATAAATACATATTCCCCAGGATTACCTTTAACAAATATTTTTTGACACAGACACACAATTTTTTTTAGTAGCGCAAAAAATTTGACCTTGGAATTCTAATTTAATCTAATGCCGTTTCCGGTGATGTATTTAATTTTTCATATCAGTTCATCGAATGTATGAACTCAATCATTATTATGATTAACGTCGTATATTTTAACAACTTATTTGCCAGGTATTTATAATGTATGCGACAGTGCTAATTCGACAGTGCTAATAAAATACATACCTACATTTTATGGGCTTTTATGAGGGCCTTTATGGAAAGATCAGACATGAATTTAATAAAATTAGGTTCAACTGTTGTTTTGTAAGAAGACTGAAATAAATAAATAACGTTCAATCTTTGAATACATAAGTATGTTTAACAAAATGAACAGGACACGTTTGCTTGACTATTTGAGCAGTATCTGGAAGAGACTTTGATTCTCTGTATCTTGCACCATAAGATTAAATTGATCTAAAGGATTATTGGAGTAGATTTCGAATCATCGTTGCAGACTTCATACCCTCTAGTAGGAGCGGCTGCATGCTTCTATACTGCATTCCTAGAGATATATATATATATATTTTATTGCTTAGATGGTTGGACGAGCTCACAGCCCACCTGGTGTTAAGTGGTTACTGGAGTAAATGCGCCACCCACCTTGAGATATAAGTTCTAAGGTCTCAAGTAAGTTACAACGGCTGCCCCACCCTTCAAACCGAAACGCATTACTGCTTCACGGCAGAAATAGGCAGAGTGGTGGTACCCACCCGCGCGGACTCACAAGAGGTCCTACCACCACTAATTACGCAAATTATAATTTTGCGGGTTTGATTTTTATTACACGATGTTATTCCTTCACCGTGGAAATCAACCGTGAACATTTGTTGAGTACCTACATATTTCATTAGAAAAATTGGTACCCGCCTAGATTCGAACACCCGGTGCAGCGCTCAACACGAATGCACCGGAAGTCTTATCCGTTAGGCCACGACGACACATTTTTTGTCTCTAAATGTACATGTTTCTGGACTTCAAAATTAGCTTCGTTCGCCAGTGTTTCCTGGGTGGTTTTGAAACCTCCATCAAATTATATTCTAAGAATAGTTATTGTCAACAGAAAGCGGCGTGGCTGTTTCTGTGTCATGTCAATGTAAATTTATTTTTTTATGTGGACACAAAACACATTATGATAGTTATTAGGACATATTGGGAAACTGGACGATACAATTAATATTAAAAATGTGTCGGTGAAGTTCTTTGATGTTATTATTGATGTTCTTATCATATGATGTCTCATTTTTTGGACAAACAATTTAAAGTTAGTTTACGGTCTTATTTACTCTATGGCATAGCTCTTTTATCTTCATACTCATGTTAATATATTTACGCTTTATTCGCATATAAACGCTTTTATATAGCACGTAATAAAGATCACGTTTTTCGTCGTATGCTTTTTAAGCTGAGATTAAGCCTGTTAGTTTTTATAGGCCACAAGGACTCTGCAGTCGATTTTCTGTCGTACGCCCGAACGCGTAGATGCTATTTTACCACAACTTTGAAATGCCAGAAGTAGATAATACGGGGTTGTTGCAAAATCACTGTTGTTTGTTTAAGGATATGAGCGCAGAGAGTGCGAGATTGTTTCATTGAAGTTTTTGTAGACCTTTTATATATCTACTTTAAATTATTACATCTTATGTCGTATAACAGCGAAGGAGACTCTGAGTTTTTTGGATATTATGTTAGCCGGGCTTCAACAATGAAGCTACGTCATGCGTTTCGGTTTGAAGGGTGGGGCAGCCGTTGTAACTATACTTGAGACCTTAGAACTTATATCTCAAGGTGGGTGGCGCATTTACGTTGTAGATGTCTATGGGCTCCAGTAACCACTTAATACCAGGTGGGCTGTGAGCTCGTACACTCAACCAAGCAATAAAAAAAAAACTCGATTAGGTTTCGTAGCAAGAATTTCGTTTTTCGATAGATACATGAATGCACTTCATGCGCAAGGCATTTGATACCAGATGGTTCACAAGCGCACGCTTTCATGAATTTACTGGCAGGATTAAAAATATACGAGTCTGGATTCGGGAATATAAAATGTTGTAACAAGCTGATGACTTTGGCTAAACTCTAGTTTATTTGGCACGGTGATTCCTTAGTTTGAATTAATACCATAATCGAGAACTACTAAAGGCCGAGAAAGACGAATAGCTGACGGTGCTGGTGCTGCTGAAAGAGGTATTTGCAGAATGCCAGTGGACCTGCAATCCTGGTGTAGGCTTAAATGATCTCCGTTAATACGCATTCATCTCCCTGCCTAGCTAAATTTGGTCGGAGCCTACCAGTGCGGCTTAGATGCTTGTTCAAGTATAAAATTTACGGTACGAGGGCGGCACTGAAAATTTCGGGAATTAACGAAGTGACACAACATTACTATTTAAAAATGTATTTATTGCTTTTCGAAGTATTCTCCGCGAAATTTGACACATTTTTCCATACGATGCAACCAATCATTGAAGCAACCATTCCATTCGGAAGTTGGGGTCTCCCAAATGGCCGTTTTGTAGGCGTCCACAGCTTCTTCAGGTGATGAAAATCTCTGTCCACGCAATTTATTCTTTATTTTAGGGAAAGTATAGAAATCATTAGGGCTTAGGTCGGGGCTGTACGGCGGATGGTCTAATAATTCTATGTTTTCTTGCTCTAAAAACTCTTTTGTTCTGTGCGCGGTGTGAGAACTCGCATTGTCGTGATGGAGGATGATGCGGCGGTTGCAGTTCTCTTTACGGAGTTCAGAAACGACCTGTGGCAAACAAATGCTAGCATACCATTCTGCATTAACCGTTCTTTGTCCCTCAAGAGGAATAGTCGTAACATGGCCGGTTTTGGAGACAAACGTGGCCACCATTTTTTTTGCAACACTCCGTGAACGAACAATTTTTGTTGGCTTTAACTCATTTTCGAACACCCAAACTCGTGACTGGTTTTTTGTTTCGGGTTCGTACGCGTATATCCAGGATTCGTCACCTGATACAATGTTGTATACAGCATTTGAGGATCCTGCGTGGAATCTTTCGAGAGTTCTGACGCACCAAGTAACGCGAGCCGCTTTTTGCTCTTCACGGAGCGAATGCGGTATCCATCGGGAAAACAACTTTTTTACACCTAATTGTTCATGCAAGATTATTTGTATTTGACTCATGCCAATGTCTAAAGTTGTCTGAATTTCGCGGTATGTCACATGTCGATCTTCCTCAATCAGCTTACGCACAGCATCAACGTTTTCTTGGGTGACTGCAGTTTTTGGACGACCTTGACGGGGATCATCACTGAGCTTGACACGTCCACGTTGAAACTCAGCAAACCAGCGATAAATTGTGAATTTGGTGATGAATCACCAAATTCAGAAATCATCCAGTCAACACACTGTTTTTGTGTTAAACCACTTCGAAAGTCATAATAAATCATCGCTCTTGAATTTTCTCGAGTCAATTCCATTTTCTCAACGACTAAACAAGTTTGACAAAACCTCGTGACAAGACCGAGAATCTTTTTTTAAATAAATAAATGGTATTCGATTATTAAAACCAAGGAGTTTTCAATTAAAAAGATTTTAATATGACAGGAACAGTGGAAATATTCCATTCCCGATACTTTTAGTGCAGCCTAGTAGCTCTTTACGATCCAAGGTTTTTTAGTAGGTTACATATAGAGATTTCGTTATTATTAATAAAGATAGTATTGTGTATCCACATCTTGCCCATTTCTGCCGGGTAGCAGTTTTAGAAGTCGTCGTGGCCTAAAGGATAAGACGTCCGGTGCATTCGTATCGAGCGATGCACTGGTGTTCGAATCTCGCTGGCGGGTACCAATTTTTCTAATGAAATACGTACTCAACAAATGCTCACGATTGACTTCCACGGTGAAGGAATAACATAGTGCAATAAAAATCAAACCCGCAAAATTATAGTTTGCGTAATTACTGGTGGTAGGACCTCTTGTGAGTCCGCACGGGTAGGTACCACCGCCCCGTCTATTTCTGCCGTGAAGCAGTAATGCGTTTCGGTTTGAAGGGTGGGGCAGCCGTTGTGACTATACTGAGACCTTAGAACTATATCTCAAGGTGTGTGGTGCATTTACGTTGTAGATGTCTATGGGCTCCAGTAACCACTTAACACCAGGTGGGCTGTGAGCTCGTCCACACATCTAAGCAATAAAAAAAAATAAAAAAATAATAGCAACCATTCGCAATCGTGAATTCCGGTTCGAAGGTTGGGGCAGTCGTATTTTTTTAAATTTTTTTATAAACCTTGTAGACAGACGTGCATACGGTCCACCTGATGGTGAGTGGTCACCGTCGCCAATGGACTTCAGCAATGCCAGGGGAACAGCTAAGCCGCTGCCTACCATTACGTACGCTCCACAAGCCCCGTTTGAAGAAGGACATGTCATAGCGCTCGGAAAACACCGCTCATTCCAAAGTCAGATGGTACGTGGTAAAAAATGTCTCTGGAAACGTACTGTGGATGAATGCAGAGGCTCCAGGTAGTGTGGATGAACTCTACTCCGGTGGCGGGTGGTGCGATGGTAAAAACAGTTCATTACAGAAAGCAATTTAGTTTTCGACATCCTGATTCGAAGTGGATAATTTTCGCCAGTTTCGGTAGTCACTTTATACTAAGTGGCATATATTAGAGCACATATTCAGGCATATCTAGCTAATTTCAAAGCCGTGAATCTTTAGGCACAAAGTTCTTAAAGATACACGAGCATCATAACAATATCGATCTAGAAGCTCCAAAAAACTATCAACGTTAATAGTCTTCAAGTTAATCGGGTTCCGCCTTCAAACGACTGCCAAATTAGATTCTAGTACAAACATGAATAGTTCCTCTCAGAATCAGCTTTCGTAATGAGAATCGGAGCCGTAACGTGAATAGAATCAGACTTAATTAGTTCTCCGGTGAGAAAACGGTCCAGTCTCCGCTTTCATTGTTCGTTTGCTCTCTTGATTTTTACTTTCGTCCAGGAACGCACTGAGAAAATTCATTGGGCACTGAAAGAAACTCTAGTTTAGAAACATGTAGTTTTTTTAAAATATAATTTGTAAGAAAAGAAGAAACACGACAAAAAGGATACAGAGTACAAGGGCACTACTTATTTCATGTTGAAATCTCTTCCAGTAGGCCCGCAAAAGGAAAGAAGAATTAGGACAACACTACTAGGTTTGTGTTCCTAATTGTAGATAAATAGTGTTCTTTAACAGATTTCTTGAACGCTGCTATGGTTTTCCACGCTCGCATGCTTGGAGGGAGGGAATTCCAAAGTATAACTGCTTGTACAGAAAACGATTTTTCGTAAGCACGTGTTTTATGAACAGGGCATTTGAGGAGAGTTTTAATGTGTAATTTTTTTATCAGAACGAACATGGGTTAGGAGATAAATTTGTCGAACGAATTGTGTTTTCACCACACAGAGATTAGAAGTTAGTAGTTCAAGATAAAACGACTACCAGACCAAAGAGGTGATCGCAAGGAGATGATAAGGAAAAGCGAATAGTAGCTATTTATCCGTAGAATAAATATAAATTGTCCGCTACTCTCTGTCCCTTGTGAACGCGCATTTCAACCCTAGCACTTATCTGTCACACGACCCCCATAAGTACTTTTGGTCTTCCTCTACGACTTTATCCACCACCTTCATGTCTAATACCTCCTAGCTCCTACCCAACGTTAAACAAATGTCTTCACTTAGCCCTTTCCCATGACATGCATAGGTTATGCTATATTTTAGTTCAAAGTTTTTCCTGTCGGTCTTAACACTTTTGTACTACCTCTGAAACTTTGTACTACCTTCTTACTGGTGGTAGGACCTCTTGCGAGTCCGCGCGTGTGGGTACCACCACCCTGCCTATTTCTGCCGTGAAGCAGTAATGCGTTTCGGTTTGAAGGGTGGGGCAGCCGTTGTAACTATACTTGAGACCTTAGAACTTGTATCTCAAGGTGGGTGGCGCATTTACGTTGTGGATGTCTATGGGCTCCAGTAACCACTTAACACCAGGTGGGCTGTGAGCTCGTCCGCCCACGTAAGCATAAAAAAAAAAAAAAAATTGTTGACTTCCTTTATCTTTCTTCGGATATATATTTCTAAGAGAAGGCGAACGTATATTCCAGATTCGCAGGTAGAGCGGTCATTTTTATCTCTTTTATAGTTTTGTTGTTTTTTTAAGGCCACAGAAGACTACATGAAAAATCTATGTGTTTCTCCATGCCATACGTTATATTGTCAGTCAAACAAAAGTCAAACAGTAAATGGTCCAATAAAATTTGGATTTGAGATCTGAATGAGCATCTGTTCTCTACGGCCGGTATAAGTCCGCAGTAAAATTCCTGAACAAAAGACACGTTACCAGGCGGCATGGCATTACGGAAGCAATGTAAAAACTAACCTGATAAGTCATTCTTTTGTTTAATGTAGTAAATGCTAGTCCGTAATTTACCTCTGAAGTTCGTTCAGGTTATGTTTTAAACATTAAGATTCAGTGAAAAAAAATTAGAATGAATAACAAATGTGAATAAATTTTTTAGTATTACGCCCGGAAAGCAGGGTTAATTGCTTATAACACATCACTTGAAAAATATGTCTGCGTTTTAAGATTTTTGATAATTTAGAAATATCCAACGTGATAGTTAATATTACGAGTGTAATAAATAATAGTTTAAAAAAACTGAAAAAATATGCTTTTATAGAAAATCCAACTAAAAAATAGAAAATAACTTTTAATAAATTTGAATTAAAAATAGTGTATGAAAAAATGATTTTATTGTAAAAAAAAGCGTGGGGTGCTTTTCAGGTATCATCAAAATAACCCTTCTACTCATATCTGTTCATAAAATATTTGTAACTATTGATAACATGCACCCCACGCTTTTTTTACAATAAAATTTTAACTATACTATACTTGAGACCTTAGAACTTATACCTCAAGGTGGGTGGCGCATTTACGTTGTAGATGTCTATGGGCTCCAGTAACCATTTAACACCAGGTGGGCTATGAGCTCGTCCACCCATCTAAGCAATAAAAAAAAGTTAATAAAAGCGTATTAAAAAAGGAATTAAGCTGACGAAGGAGAAAATTGTATTTAAATAGAAAGATTTTGTAACTGAATGCTCAAAGTATACGCCACACTAAATGAGTACATACGCAGGGTAAGCGTAAGAAGCCTCGGAAAAACTGTGTATAAAAGTGTAAAGAAAGTTAACTTAAGCGGGAAAGTGAAGTAAGCTAAGTGGGGTAATGTCAATCTGCGCTACATTTGGATTCAAATTGTAGGGCTTTTAAAGGCTTATACAAAGCGCGAAGATGTATAAAACAAAACGTTTTTGTTACTTATCGTATAGGCGTACTCGATTGTTCTGAAGACCGGCGCTGCAGTGACGATCTGAATGCTATTGCTTGGAATCTGATTATAATGTTTTTAAGCATTACTCTTAATGATTTGTTTATCACTTTTACACCGAAATTACCGTTCTTTTTTAATGATATACAAAGGTACCTAGAATTCGATTAAGAACAAGTGTTGTGTTCGATATTAAATAATGAAATAATAATTTATAAACCTGCCCTATTTTACTGGTAAAAATTACGGATATACTGCTGGCGGATTGGGGTCCAATAGCGTCCATTGGGTCCAATAGGAACATAACGTGGATTTTTTGTGTTTGAATTTTATAACCAAAGATTCTTGAATCTTCTGAGCTATTGCAACTTTTAAATTGGACGTATAGTCAATAGCTAAAATAAAATTATTAATAAATCTGTTCTGAACGATGTATAAATTCTCCAATAAAAATATGATTGTTTTGTGTAAACATCAGCTAAGTCTCATTTTTAGAGTATGACGTCTGCCCTTTAAACCAGTAGTGTCGTAGTACTCTACCAGGGTGGGCTCACAAGGCGCCCTATAATTGTTGAAGGGAATCCATTTACGGATACCCGGTCGAGGTGGGAAAGCCTATTGAGCTCCACCACACCGGCTACACGAAACCTACGGCACCGCAGTGTGGGCCTAAAGTCCGCCTTCGACGGTACCCGTCCTGATGAACGGAAAACCTATCTGAGGAATCAGAACATCGGCACAGTTGCATCGCTCGATACGAATGCATCAGGCATCTTATTCTTTAGGCCACGACGACTGCATACGACGAAACGCCATAACTGAAGAACCGTAAGATAGATAAAATGAACGTCAGCGCAATATTTTCGGCTTTATCAGCCTCGGTGCCGTCGTGTCTAAAAGCAAAGCTACCTATTCATAAGTAAAAAAAAATGTAGTCCAAAAAGGAACAAGGAACTCAATTCATATTTTGTTTTCGGCGAAAAATTTTCTACTCCATATCGTTTTAGGCGAACGAGTTTATCTTCCCGTTAATATCGTAGCGAGCGAAAACAATTTCTGCCATATTAATGGAAATTGTGTTTCGCATGGGGTCGTGCACATTTTTTCTTCCTTGAAAAATAGGCTTCGGCAAATAGGGGAAATAACACTTTGTTCTAGTCATCGTTTATTGCTTGTTTCGGGGCCGAGCGTGATTCTAATTCAACTATATTTGTATTTTATTAGCCGCTCATATGCAAAATAGAACTGAAACAATAATTATGCTTAAAACCTTAAGCGCGAGGTTTATTACGCCTCAAAAAATATAGACTTCTCTGTTCTGCGGAGACCGTATCTTCAGTTTGGTTTAGTGTCGGAGAGAGACGAATCTATCGAAGATCTATCGAATATATCTAAGACTAGCGACCCGCCCTCGCTTCGCTTCGGAAACATTAAAACACACATGAAACCAAAAAATAAAAATAAAAAAAATATAAAAAAAGTAGCCTATGTTCATCAGGGACAATGTCGGCTTCTAATGGAAAAAGAATTTTTCAAATCGGTCCAGTAGTTTCGGAGCCTATTCGAAACAAACAAACAAACAAACAAATCTTTCCTCTTTATAATATTAGTATAGATGTCCTATTAGAATCTGTCCGCTGTAAACGTGGTAAAGAGTTAAGAGTAAAGATGTTACTAGAAGCTGGAAAACGCTCACAGTTGTTGTCGCTAAGTCCTTGCAGGTCAAATTGCTTGCGTCACTATCTTCAATGAGTTGTTTTTATAACTCGTCCGAAGTAGTATATCAATGGTCGACGGAAACTGTTATCTGATCGTCTCTTTGGTGTAATAAATGACTACTGTAAAATTGCGTTAGACTTTGAATTCCCGTCATAGTTACTGTCTTTATCAATAGACATTTGGGGTCTGAGTTCACCCCTAATACAGGAGTAAATCTTGTTTAGCTTATTTTTTTTTTATTTTTTTTTATTGCTTAGATGGGTGGACGAGCTCACAGCCCACCTGGTGTTAAGTGGTTACTGGAGCCCATAGACATTCACAACGTAAATGCGCCACCCACCTTGACATATAAGTTCTAAGGTCTCAAGTATAGTTACAACGGCTGCCCCACCCTCGAAGCCGAAACGCATTACTGCTTCACGGCAGAAATAGGCAGGGTGGTGGTACCCACCCGCGCGGACTCTCAAGAGGTCCTACCACCAGTAAAAAATTTTAGTTTATCCATATTATAGGTCATTATATTATTAAGTACCTCTTCTTCAATCGAGTAATCTTAGAATAGTGTTGTGCACAAATAAGTATAACGTCTGAGCATAACAAATGCTGCTAATAGCAAAAGAAATATGTTTTCTATTAGAAAAATAAATGTTGGCTATAATGAAGTTAATGTGTTCATTGTTGTCACTACAGAGCGCTCGTTGTTATCGAAAATTAGTGCTGTTTTCAGATTCAATGCACTTTACGACTGCTCAATGTCACCTTTGGCCTCTCGTAGAATGTTCCCGGGCTTAGTTGATTTATTGCATGTATGTACATGGATACGGTTTTTTTTATTGCATCGATGGGTGGACGAGCTCCCAGCCCACCTGATGTTACGTGGTTACTGGAGCCAATAGACATTTACAACGTAAATGCGCCACCCACCTTGAGATATAAGTTCTAAGGTCTCAGTTTAGTTACAACGGCTGCCTCAGCCTTCAAGACGAATTACTGCTTCACGGCAGAAATAGGCGGGGTTGTAGTACCTACCCATGCGGACTCACAAGAGGTCCTACCACCTATAGCGAAATTCGGGCAATCGGTCCATTGCATGGGTAGGTGCAGTGCAAGTGCGGTTCAAGCACTAAGCATAGCGACCAGCACAGAATTTGTAGAGCGTCTGTTTTGCGAGAGCCCTTCGTTGGCCTCTTGTATTGTCCATATCTTGGCATTCACTTCTTCATCGTTCCTTCTCTGCTGAGGATCGCGACCACATGTAACTTTCTTGCATAGTGTTCCGTCGTAGGTGGTATAGACCGCATGATGTGTCCGAAGAATCTCATAAAATATATAAATACTTTTTTTTTCTTTTTCCTACCTAAGCTGAGAGCTTTGAGAGGCTATTTCAGCGTAATCTTAACTAGTAGGTGAGCTCACGGGGCTCAAACCTGACGACGTTGCTAACACGAACCCTAGCAAGAGCCGTGCTTCGCAGAATCTACCACCGGATCGGAAACGCGACCCACTGAGAAGATCCGGCGAGAAACTCAGTGGGCTGTGTCTGAGGGTTAATTTACTCGTCGAACCCTTCGTCGCGAGTGACGGGTTCGACGAGAACGATGGCCTGATAAATACTTAAACAATCGATTTGTTTTTAAATTGTTTTCCGTTATATCTTTGTATAGATCATTGTCAAAAATTCTGAGCACTAACCGCCATAAATAGGAGAATAATGCTGAAAAGTTAAATCGTACTTTATTATCACCAAGTTGCCGAGTCTGCTAATGGTAACTAAAAACTGAAAGGAACTAGGTAAAAGTCCAGAACGCATCGCCTAATAAAAACTCAGAGCTCCCTAAGTGGCGTCCTTAATTAAGAACTGCTGAAGTGTTTTGATGGCAGCACATTAATTTTATCTTGTTTTTCTTCTTTCACGACCAATTATCTTGGACTCGCGATTTTCAAGAAAGTTTTAATTTCAATTTAAGTGTGTTATGTATTGGCTCTTATATCTATACTAATATATAAATCAATAGTGGTTTTTACGGATGTTCCGTTATAACTACTGAACCATGCATCCGATATCCATGTAGAAAATACATGTACTTAATAGATAGACTAATATTTATATGAGTGTCGGACTCCCTACACTAGTTCCGGGGGCGTTAGTGATGAGAATCTTTGTGAGGATGAGAAATAATAATGTTAATTTTAAATGCCCAGCGAAGCGGACGGGTACAGCTAGTTCGCCCCTAATAGTGAAATATGTATTTTACTGTATTTTAAAATTTCGATTTTGACAATTATGGTCCAGCTTAAAATTTTGTTCACTTACGAAGTACATACACATTTTTGTTTACCTGTAGTAAACATAGTAAAACGTCAATATTTTTAAGGTCTAAATAGATAGACTAGCATAGGACCGATCTGACGGTGACTGGTCAACGATGTTCATGGGTATGAGCAAGCAGATCTCAGCAAATCTGAACTCTTTTCAAGCCTCATATGAAAAGAGCACGTTGGGCTAAATCGCTCAGGAAACATCGATTTCATTTCAGGTTCGTCCGTTTGTTTATAAAAAGGATCTCTGAAAATGAAATGTTGATGAGCGCAGTATCTTCAGGTGGTATAAGTTTTTTAAGCATCTTTTATACCATTGTCGTCGCTTTATTGTTCTCGTCTTTCCAAAATTTCATTTGAATGTAGTCGTATTTCCGCGCGTTCTAAACAGACCTTCCACATGTCCACGGCTCGAACGAAATATGCTTCTAACTCTTTTGTCCGTAGATCTTGTAGGTTGTATGATGCTAAGTTCTCTAATGCTGAATCTTTTGCTTGTCACTTGTAGCATATGGAAAAGCTATTTTAAAATATTTATAAGCTGATTTAGTCCGATGAATATTATAGTTTTATAGTGTAAGTACAAGATGTACAAAATAATATGTGCGTATTGTGTTGCTTTTAAATATTATAAAATATGTTTGTATTGTACTGTTTGTTTCCCAAATAAATAAATAAATGAACTCAGCTCAGGTGGCAAGTGGTGCGGTAGTAAAACAAAGATTATCGAGTATTTTTAAAGGTTTCCTCAGAGCGTTTTCCATGGAACATAGAATACGGTAGCATACCGAAAGCCAAAGGTCCTTCGCAGATCCAGAGGTTCAGAATATTTGCGCATGTTCAAATGGCTCTCGTCTCTCATTACATAAAAGTAGCTTCTGGCAGAACTGGTACAAACATATGTAGCAGTTATCCAAGTGAGTTTAGCATAAGCCTCTGTCCGGGCTTGAAGTACCGCTTACCTTTGTTGTGGACACCACTCGAAATATCGACTTCCCAAATTCCCCCAAAATCCCAATACTCTCGGAGTGCTAGCTGTGTGATGCAAAAAGCCTAGGATAGTCCATTCCCAAAAAGCATTGTAAGCGTCTCAATACATCAATAGATTTGGTACTTTTCTACATACTATTGGTCCCGCAGAAGTCGAAATTCGACTCTAATTAATTGAAATTATAAGTTTTAACATTATTTTGGTTCTATTGTCAAAGACTTCTACTATTACTTCTATAATCACAGATTTCGACAAGACTCCATTATAGACAAACAATATTAATCTATTTTCAATTTGACCACAGACTTTAACCATAAACAAAAGAGTATACATGTGTGTGTGTCAAATACATGGTAGTGGGCGTAAATTGATTTAATGTATTATTAATGAATAATTTAAAAAACATATAATTCTGCACTCCTTCTCTATATTCTCTATAAGTGTGGGAAATTTCATACTCCTTCGTCCGCGCAAGTTTCGCAACAAGGGGTGCAAAGTTTTTGCTTCACGTATTAATATATAGATTGCCATTTCAAAGCAAGACTTTTTTAATTTTTGAAGTGAAAACTTCTTTAGAATCGTTGTGATTTCAAACCGGATGCAACGGAAAAAACGACAGGTAAGAGACACAAATACAAAAATGTGTAGGATGAAGCCAGCAAAGAATGAGACAGAAATATACATACTATTTAATACAGCGCCATCTGTGAGATTTTTTAATACTAACGTGTGTATGAAAGCTCTTGTAGTGAATTTTAATTTAGGATTATACGTGAAATTAAAATATCAATTCACAGAGGGCGCCACCTTACAATTATTTACTAATGACAAAATTTTACATATACTTAAGACGTTTAGGATAATTGTATTTTAATTTTGGAAGGTTTCACTTCTACCACGTGTGAATTGCACACATTTTGTTTTTTTTTTGTTAGAACCATATATATTCTGTTGGCTTAATAAAATCGAAGTATTTTGGGCGAAGCCTGTTCATTCTACTAGTCATTAAATTCAATATTAAGTATGTTTTGCGGCGCTTTCTTTGTTCTCGTCGTTTCCTAATTTCCTTTTGTCTTTAAATTATTTTTTTACTGGCATAAAGAAGGTTGTTATTGCCCCGAATTTCCTAAGCGTTAATTAAGTTAAAAAATGATACCTTTAACTTTTGTTTTATGTAAATTCGAGTTTATTTAGCTCAGTTTAATTTTGGCTTCGAATTTTCTCTTCTTTTATTTACTTTTAATGAAAATTAGATACGAATGAATGATTTCGTTTCTCTTTTATTTTGTGAAAAATTAATACAATTGGCAAAGTTCTTTTCTATGTTAAATTCGTCATCGAATTCGCCATTGATATATTAGGACTTCTAGAAATTTACAAAATTTTCCGCTAGTTTTTTTTAAATCTTGCATATGAATATTGGAACACAATTATTAGCGTCTGTATAATTCAATCATTGAACAAAACAATACTGTACTGATAATTTCCGATCGACTTTTCATTGTTTGATAATGATCATTTGATGACTTATCGTTTTTTTTTGTCTCTATTACAAAACATAATAAAATAATATTCTTAACTTATTTAATTATTTTTACTGCATAAATAGGTGGTCAAGCTCATTGCCCACCTGGTGCTTAGTGTTTACCGAAGCCGGCAACAATAGAATAGACGACAATAACATAAATGCTGCAACCAACTTGAGACATGAGTTCTAAATCTCAGTTTTATGGTACAACAGCTGCCCCACCATTCAAACCGAAACGCATTACTGCAGAAATAGGCGGGGTGGTGGTACCTATCCGGGTACATAAGACACTACCAGTTCTGACTACACAGATTACTAACTTTTATTTTCAGTTTTTGACGTGACAACGTCTTATAATTCGATGGAGCCGGCTGCACGCACAAAAAAATATGATTCATGCGGCGTTACCTCGCTCTGAGACGTACATGTTTTCGTCAAGTATGAAGTTCAGTGAAAAGTGAATGTGAAAAATGAAACCATTCCATCAGTATTTTGTTATGACGTTGTCACGTTCAACTATCGTCAGTAAACCGACTTTACAGACAACCGATTTTTTTGAAAAATATTGTTATCAGGTCAGATCAGAGAAATTAGGCGGCGTGCCTCAACGTAGATGGTAGACAAACAGCTGCGTGTTATGAGAGGTAAGTGTTCATTGCTGTGAGTAGTGTGAAGTAGTTACCATTAATTTCTCTGATATATGCCGAGAACCAAACATACATTTCGACTTGAGTAAATACAGCCGATTTAAATATAATTTGCACTAAAAATCATGATTTAAGGGGGTGCTAATCTGATAATCACTTAACACTGTGTGGACTCTGAGCTATGTGCGTCTAGATAAAGGCAATTGGTCTGCTCATAGAATCTGGATAAATATCTCGATAAAATTATATACTGAAACATTACGTACATACGAGTCGATCGCACTAGAGATTTGTAAGCTTCACTTGACCATTACATTGCAGAGGGAGCTTTCTCTCTTCCAACAAATTCAAAACGCGTGAACAAATTTTGTTAGATGGTCAATTTACTATCAAATAAGCCCGCCTTTATTTATTCTAAACTAGAGGTCCCGCAGTAGTTGAAATTCGACTATAATTAATTGGAATTGTAAGTTCGTACACTATTATGATTGTATTTTATACTTCTATAATCACAAATTTCGCTAAGACTACACTATTAAAAATATTAACAAAGACAAATAATAGTTAATCTATTCTCAATTTGACAACAGACGTCAAGAACAAAAGTTTGACAATAAACAGTATGCATGCGTGTGTGCGTCAAATACATGGTATGTAGTGTGTGTAATGTTTTCTTTATTGATTTAATGTATCTTTTATGCATTATTTTAAAAAAATATTAGCATTGTGCCCTTCTTCTCTATATTCTCTATAAGTGTGGAAAATTTCATACTCCTCCGTCCACGCAGTTTTCATAAAAAGGGATACAAAGTTTTTGCTTCGCGTATTAATATACATTTATTCTAAATACAAATTTGCCTTTTATCACAAATCGTCACGCGCGTTATTACTTACGAATCTAAACCCCGGGCGCAAGTATTAAAACCAGACATCAAGAACAATTCAACTACTGCCATTGTTCATATCGCAAGGATGCCTAATGCAATTCTTTTCATGTGTCAGAGACATCAACTGACTGACGTCACTGACAAATCCTTGGCAATTATTATCATAATATGCTTATTAAGCAATGATATTCGTGTCAAGAACGCAGTTAGGGTTTTCCCTTTGCGGAATAATCGTGAATCATAGTTTGGATCAGTTTATAATTATCGTTGCTTCGCGTGTTGAATTACTTTACCATTAAACACCTTCATTGGACACAAATTGACAGAAATATTAAAAAATACAATAGATTTAATGTTAATTGACAATTTATTGTGTTTTATTTTTATTATTGTGTAACCATAAAAATAATTTTTTTTTCATGGTTAAACTATAACACTTACGGTTGTTAACGAGATTGAATCCTAAAGATTTTTTAGCTTTAATTACGTGAATGATATTACCGACCATCGTTTATTAGGTGGTAATTGAAGCCGATTGACATCACAACGTGGAACCTAAGTTCCTATCTACATTGCGCTATCAGTGTAGGTTTTATGACAAAGGGAAGATCTTCCACCGAGCGTGTGTAATTGCTCGGTAGACCGACGGTCCGAATATTCGGAGTTTGTATAATGCAAGCTTATCTTGAAAATGTCGTCAGATAGATTCAGGCATCTGTCAAATATCTTGCGTTTGTATGATGGTTACCCGCCACAATGTGTTTTAAGTCTCAATTATATAGTAGGAAGCTATCGGGTTATTTCAAACGAAACATCAAGTATATACTTGTAGCTGTTTTATTTGTTCATTGTCTTTTTTTTTTTCACCCAAAAACGAAAACACAATGCAAACTGTAATGTATTCGAAATGTCGGTAATATGGGTAATGGAATGCGAGATTAAACCATAAAACTATAATAGTTTTAATTATATCTACTATAAAATCGAATTTTTAGTATTTTTTATTTCAGCTGAGCTGTAAATTCTGTGGGTGGTAAAATCCATAAACGAATCAAACATACTTATAGTACTTTCCCATGCGAACATCACAATATGTCCCATCACTAATATAAAAGGCAATATAAAGGTAAGCGGAAACAGGGCATAAGCACATTCACATTGTTTCATAATTAGTTTAGAGGTACAGATTTCAAAGCTTTGATTATATTGGATTACAATGGGTATTTTTTAGTGGAACGGTATTTGCTAGAAGAACAAACAGTCGGAGCAATTGATGGGCATTTGACGCCACGTCATCTTATTAATACGCTTTTTAAGATTCTAAACTATTTAGGTATGTTCTCTAAAGTTACATGGATTCGTCGATTGAGGCGCTTGTTTTAATCTGCAGTAAGATAAATAATGATGGAACAGCTCATTTCCGATCATGCGGAAAGTAAGGTAAATAGGCGACGTCGCCCAAAAAACGTTATTTCGGATCCTCCCGATCCACTAACGGTGCTCTTAGGTACCTCAAGCACCGGTCATCGTTCTCGTCGAACCCGTTGCTTGTGACGAAGGGCTCGGCGAGTAACCTAGCTTACAGACACAGCCCACTGAGTTTCTCGCCGGATCTTCTCAGTGTGTCGTGTTTCTCGGCGTCTCGGTTCTCGCGTCGGTAAGTTATAGATTGCTCAGTTGAAATTTGAAGATGAGATCTCCGGTGTCTAGGCGTTCACATTGAAGTGTGTATGCGTCAAAAAATCTCACAAATACGACAAGTAGCTCAAACGATAAATGGAGTACGCTTAAAAAAAGTGTTATTGTTTAACTATTACCACATAGCTTTACTTTTAATGTCGTCCTTGTATGCAGGCATATACTAGGCATGTCTCATTGTTAGTGGTAGGGACATGGACGTCAAGAGCACTAGAAGCACAGTAAATCTTCTTCTTAACCCCGAGAACTCTTCTCAAAGTTCGCTTGAAGAGATATATTATATAAGATATATTGTAGAGTTCATGATAACAACAAGATATGAGGGGTCGTCGTGCTCTATTGATAGTCGTTTTCGTGATGAGGTTTGTGATAATGATGTACGGCGATAGCATCTTCTGGCGCCATCCTGTTTCATTTTTTTTCCCTTTATAACTAACTACTAACTAATCTACAAATTGAGTATATACATTTTTACAGGCAACTACGGGCGGCCTGATGCGAGGACCTGTGCCGTCCTCCTTTTCCTTCATCATTCGCTCACTGCTGAGGATCGCGACCACATGTGACTTTCCTCCATCGTGTTTGATCATGGGTGGCATAGACCGCATGGTATAGAATATCGCCAACCGCTTTCCCAACCAGATCCAATCTGGCTGGTGTTCAAACCACGGCGTGCTTGCCCTGCATGCGATACAATAAGGGAAATACCGTAGAGAAAAATTTACTCCAAAGCGGAATACATTTCAGAAAGTGTCTTTAGAAACGCACTTTAGACGAACGCAATGGGTATTATGATTACGAAGAAATATAATCCGTTTATAAGAAAGCCCGCTCGTTCGAATTTAGGTCCTTACTCTCCCTTAAACAGTGTAACCTCCCTCCTTTGGGACTACAATAATGTCCATGGTAGCGCGGTCTCCGTCTATGTTCCTTCGGAGTTGTCCGATTGCACTGAACTAATTTTAAGTGAAATAGATATTTTTTCTAATTGTCTCACAACTTACAGGAAAAATCTGTCGCGGATCATTTACCAATTAAATGTAAATTAATCTTAAGCAATCAATCAAATGTAATCAAATCTTAGTTATATAATTTTTATTTATTTTTGTTGTTAATGCACTGTCGAATGCACTTATAATTGAGGTGACATCTGCCATGAACTTTTGTCAATTGGTCAATGTTCTGTATTGATGATCACTTTGTTGGTGCAACTTAATAAATGAATTATTGAACTACTACCCGATTTTGTGTTGGTGCACTTTTAAAAATTAGATAACGGAATCATTCCAACCACTACGCCTTTAGAATTATAGAGACCGAACCTCAAAAATATATTTTTTGAGAAAACATCGAATAAAGTTTTTAAGCCGAAAAGACGTAGAAGAAGGGGACAGAGTGAAAGAGACCGATAGATAACTTTTTCCCTTTATAAGCCACTTTTGGTCATTCGATTATTAAAAGTCGCTGAAATAGGTCTATTTTTGAATTAAATTCGAAATCCAAAAATTTAAAAATGGATCTCTGTAATTCTAAAGGTGCGAATTGAACCTCTATCGTACAGTCAGAGGCTCTAAACGCAATTTGCAAATAACTTATTTGTGATATAATTAAAAACAAATATGGTAATCTAAGTCAGTGTCACTGTGCGACCATCAACCCACGCTTGAACAGCTCATAAATTTGACCTCTGAATGAACAAAAACTATAAAAAATACTTTTATTAATCATGGCCATGTATGTATGTCGTATCGAGGTCTCCTTTATTTGTTATCACACTACCAAGGTACCTGAACTTATCAACCTGCTTAAGCACACAATCATCGATAGATACAACAAGCTCTGTGCGATTATATCCATAGCCACGACTTCTGTCTAAGTGATGTTAATCTTCAAGCCAAATTTCTGACAGGCCCTATTAAGATTGGTCATAAGTTCCTGAAGTGTGTCTTTGAAAACGACAGGAGGCGGGAACTGGACGACAGACGAAATAAACTGATAAATAGACCGCCTTCACCATTTTTTACAACTTTGTGGGTGTTCTTACGTGTAGCTTCTGTAAGCGCACGCTTAAAAACAAGATAGGCTACCATAGCCATATTAGAGCGCACGAGAGGCGCGGACAGCAGCTTTTAAGTTATTGAACAGAAAATTTTGGTCGCCGTTGCCGAAACCGGCTTGGAACCATGATGATGATGATGTATGTCGTATCACTCTTGTCAGAGCGGTCGTGGTCGTCATTCAGCATCATTGCTGTGGGCAGATGTTATGCGCCTCACGAGCATTCGCCACTCTTCCCGGTTTGTGTACCTGCCCTTGTACATACCATATATTCCCTCTTCTTCTTCTTCCGGTGCCTCTTCTATCCTGAAGGTTGGCCGATAGCTTCCTGTATTCATTTCTATCAGTAGCCAGCCGGAACCACTGTTCGACGGAGGCAATACCGGTCCACTCCCGGATATTCCGGAGCCATGACTTCTTTCTTCGCCCAGCACGTCTCTTTCCGTCCACTTTGCCCATCATTATCAACACTAGCAGCATGTATCTATCGTTCCTGGGCACGTGGCCGAGATATTCCACTGACTGAAATTAATGGCAAACTCGACTATTTGGCTGTGGGTGATTGAATGTGATAAATGCAAGTGTATAACGAATTGAAACTATCACAGTTTAAGGTATAGTTTAATGATATGTGAACAATCAACAATGAATTTAAAGATAAGTAATTGAGGTAAAAACAAACATTGTCTATATCGATTGAAGGACTGATTTTTTCTGGAAACTTAGTGGTCGCCGGTGGCGTCTCTGACGCTCCGCCCGCACGCATGCCCCTCAAAGACCCACAAGGAGTAGCAAATAGGGTTATGTTAGGGTAATGCGTGTTCCGCGGAGACCAGCGTCGTTGGTCGTCGACTATCGCCTTGACGACCCGTCGGTCGGGCGTCTTCGGAGTGGCGCCGCGTGTCTGGTTGTAGTGTTGATCGCGGGAACCCCCCTACTCTGACCGGATTTTGACCCAGGACAGAGATCGGACGTCGTGTGTAAGAGTGCAGGGGTACGTCGTGTGTAAGAGTGCAGTCGCTTAGTGCGGTAGGGCTTTAGGGCCCGCGATTTGCTCCCAACACCTTGCAGATCGTCAAGTCCCACATACCCCGCGCGCCCCCCAGTCGCGGGGACCTCGTAAGAGATTCGGCCCCCGGCCCGAAAAAAGAAGGGTAATGCGGGTTATAAGCGCTATTTTTCCACTTGTCCAAGCCACTTTTGCAAACCAAATGCCTATATAGTAACTAATTGGTACAGTTTATTTATAAATTACGTACACGACAGTTGATTATGACATTGAATTGTATATATAGTTTAACATAACAAGTATTGGAATTGATCTTATTATCTATCATTAACGATCATAATAATGTAATATAGGTTTTTTTTGTATATAAATTACTTTTGACCGTCCCGTCGTAGCCTTGGTCTGTAATTGCTACAAATTCATTGTGGGTCCGCTGAAGACTGAGCTGGTTGAGAAACAAACGTATTAAAGCGAATTTTCTGGTTGGGAATTTATTAAAAAATAACCCCCAGCTTTTTAAGTTAAAACTTCTTCAGTATAGTAATGATTGAAAATCGATGAAACGAAAAAGCGACAGTAAAAAATGACAGATACATCAATTCATAAGATTTAACGTGAGCGAAAATGAGATAAGAAGCATTATACAGTGTTTCTTATATTCGTGGTTCTCTTTGTGCTCTGTATCGTACCTAATATTCATATTTAATACATTCTGAATAAATATATTTAATATATACGAATATGTTATATTATTATGAATGATTAATATGAAAAATATTTCTTAAATCTTCATATAACAAGATATTTTTATTATAATTAGTCCCAAATTATGTCACACGTAACAGAAGTGTGCCCTTTTTTATTGCCGTAGTAGGCAGAGCAGCACACGGCTCACCTGATGGTGAGTGGTTACCATCGCTCATGGACGTGAGCAAGTCAGGGGCAAAACTAAGTCGCTGCCTACCGTTAAGTACCCTCTACAAGCCTCGTTTTTTTCATTGCCCTCGTAGGCAGATGAGTATACGGCCCACCTGATGCTGCGTGGTTATCATCGCCCATGGACATTAGCAACGCCAGAGGCAGAGTCAACCTGCTGGCTATCGTTATGTATACAAGCAGTATTTGAAGAAGGGCATGTCTTAGCGTTCGGGAAACACCGTAGAGGGGAGCTCAATCCAAATATAGATGACATGAAAAAAAAAACGATCTCAAGCTAGCTCAGCAAGTTTATAAAGTTTCCTGGAAATTTGCTATGTCCACGACTCGAGATACTAAAGTAAATACTGTACGTTTATAGCTTAACAATAACTGAATCCAACGTTCAACGCTTAAGATCGACTAATTGTTGTTTAATCTAATACTTAATCTTCATTGGCCATAATGTTCTCAGTATCGGCAACAGACGCCGTCTAAGTAAAAAATAACTAGGTAACTTGATAAATGTCGAATAATTTTTTAAAGTAGAAGAAACGAATTATCTGAATTTGAAAGCAGAATGAATTTTTATTAAGCTATTGCATAGCTTTTAACGCTTTGAACGCGGAGACCGAATCAAGAAATTTCGTAACGAAAATAAAACCTAACACCCCACTCCGCCTACCGTGTAGCTCGCCTTCAACACAATCACATGTTGCGTTTGTGTAGTGTTTCTGAAAAAGCGCGTGGCGTGACGTCGCACTGCATGCGCATCATGAAAAGTCTGCCCATCTCTCTCTCGCGCGGTCTAGCTTATGAGTGTGGAGAGGACTGTTAGTGTTTTGCTTTTGTTAATGTTTATAAATATAGCGTGGTCTTATTTTATTACTGTTTTAATATTAAATTATTATTGTCTAATTATAATTGCATAAGTTGATAACAAATGCTATGCAATAGCTTGACCGCGGCAGTCTCCGAGTGCCACAGGTTTTTTTTTTTTTCGTTAGTTTTCATTACAACGTCTTGTTATGCTAGCTCATCTGCTACTAATAGCTTAAGCAGCTAGTGCAGACAATAGCTACGAGGAGGTTAGTACCGCGATTCGCTCCAAAAAAATGGAATTAGGTTTGTTTACCCTACAAAAAGAAAACGGGGAACCGTTATATACTTATACAAAATCTTCTATATTTTTCACAAATCGCTTCCAAACCCGAATTGGTTGCACCTTATCGTTCATATCAATTGTAACTTTATCAGCGCCTTGAAAAGTAAATCCTTTGGATTTGACGTAACGCAAGTTCGTTCTTCTATTACCGGATTACTTATCTGTACACGGTATATTAAAATAATATAATTTTTTTTTATCTACATGGCGCCTGTTAGATACAAATAATAGCGCCATTAGACAGCCCGTTATAAAATTAAGCTCTTTATGCTTTGAATTCGGTGCTATTTACATTCAAACGTATTGAGTTTTTTTTTTTATTGCTTAGTTGGGTGGACGAGCTCACAGCCCACCTGATGTTAAGTGGCTACTGGAGCCCATGGACATCCACAACGCAAATGCACCACCCACCCTGAGACATAAGTTCCAAGATCTCAGCACAGTTACAACGGCTGCCCCACCCTTCAAGCCGAAACGCATTACTGCTTCACGGCAGAAATAGGCAGGGCGGTGGTACCTACCCGCGCGGATTCACAAGAGGACCTACCACCAGTAATTACGTAAATTATAAATTTGCGGGTTTCCCTTTTATTACACGATGTTATACCTTCACCGTGGAAGTCAATCGTGAACATTTGTTGAGTGCGTAATTCATTAGAAAAATTGGTACCCGCTTGGGATTCGAACACAGGTGCATCGCTCAACACGAATGCACCGGACGTCTTATCTCTTAGGCCACGACGACGTAATAAGAATACCATTTTGTGGGCCTAAGATTTGTAGTTGTATCAACGTTGGCACGTCGCAACGTGTGTAGTGCTTCCTTCTATAGTTCTAAAAGTGTGGACAAATTCACAATCTCATTTAGGGTTAAATGGTAAGAGACGTGACGTGAATGTTGCAACCCACTCAATCATTAGGCCGAACTGATCTGGTGAATCATCAGAGCCATTAGTTGTATCCGTCGACGTACCAGACTGTGAAGATACACCCAAATTTGCACGCAATGAAAATTCAGTTCATATTGTAAACGTCGTAAAAAAACATATTATACTATAGTACTATAGTAATAGATTAATTTACCAAATAGGATTGGGTATTGATGGAGACTTGACGTTCAGAGGAGCTACGGGAAACTGCTATTAACTTAGTTTGACTCAGCAGTACAACTATTAGGTGTCAGGGATGTCAGTGTCGTTTTTTTATAGTCCCACTATGTACATATTAAACCATCCCATGGTTCTAATTTCTTGAAGCTATCCACACCAAAACAATAGCTGTTTTTGGAATAGGTACTATGCAGCAATACAAATATTAAATCCCAGTTGGCAGATCACAATACGCTGCATCGGCTTTTTGTACCATTTAAGGTATTAATGCGAGGATTTTTAGATTTCCAGCTTAACGCGTAACGTGTGCGAACGTAAAATTTGTTTGTACTCGCCACCGGCTCACAATTTATTGTTCTTAATGCTGGTGTATGAGATACCTCGTCCGAGCGTAGTTGGAACAGCCCCTGGCTACTAAAAAAACAAGAGAGACGACATCTAAGCATTGGTGAAAAACAATTGTTAATTTTTTTGGTAGTTGTCCATCGGTACTCAGATATAAATATTTACGTATCATATTTATTCAATAAAAATAACCATGTCGTTTATGTAAAACCAGAAATAGGGAGGTGATACAAAATAATGCAAAATTGTAAAAGAAATGAAAACAATATTTTAATGTTTTTTTAATATTTATTTAAGAAGATTAATACAATGCAGTACAAAATTTTCTCTTTGAATTTTTTATTTAATTCAAGCGTGTCCGTTATCATCGTAAGTGAGAACGAAATTTTAGTAATTATATTTCGAAAATTAATTATGCATTATCTCGTCATTAATGCATGTTTATAAGTATAGATGCCCATTGTCCGATTTATAATAAACTGTTGTTCCCAGGGGCCATGAATACTTCATGGATCATAAAATAGGTGGATGAGATGGAACCTTGAAAAGTATTGGAAATACTGTTATTTGCACCCTTCAAACTGGAAGGACCATAGGACTCCTTCGTATTAGTAATAAGTTGTTCAACCAGCTCACATTTTTGTATTATAATAAAAATACTAATAAAAACTACAGAAACACGCATGAATAATAAGATGAACATTTTTTTTATAATCCTACACCAATTCCGGGCATGATATTAAGCCCAAGCTATAAAATTATTTGCGTTGTCATCAATCTTTGATACATGTGCAAGATATAAATGAATCAGATATATCATAATTTTGATGAAAATTACGATATTAGATATATACAAGCCAAACTTATAAAGCATGTTAGAAAAGTTGCCCCTGAAAAAACTAGTATTATGTCTTGCGTGTATTTTTACGGTACGAAGATTTACAAGTCAGCTATAACGCAGCTTAATATATTTTAATGGCTGTTCCACCTTGTATTCTGAACGGATTCTTGCTTTGAATGAATAGGCAAAACGGTGTTCACGACGTACCCTATTGCCATTGCTTTGACTTTTGTTTGACACATAACGCTATGCTAAATGCTACAAATACCCACAGCGGCTTACATTACATTATTATTTGCCATTATACGTCTCGGCCACCAAACCGTTGGGTTGGTCAGATCAGGAGAGAAGCCGAAAACCGAAGGAAATGGAAGCTGATGATACAAAGAGCCACGAAGGGCTTTCGAGGACACGACCTTCAGCAATGAAGTATGCGACTAAGAAGAATACGTCTCTATCTGCCAGCCCACAGACGCTCTGCTGGTCATAGGACCAAGACTCGTCATAACGACGGATTCCACGGAACGACGGATTCCGACCTTCATACTTCTCATTTTTTTCCCTGAAAACTCTTAAATTATTGATCTTAAATCAAAAGTCTAACTGAGATCTGTTACGTATTTCAAAATGAAGCATATAATATACTCGTAAATAGATTCAATTTATCACCAAGTCCTTCCAATACGTTCTATAGGCGATTGTCTCAAAGCTCTCACTCTTGGTATCCTCACACTCGGCTCTAAGTCTACGAAGAAGGGCGCGCTGACTGCGATTCCAGCAGCTTTACCAAAATGATAAGCTCCAACTAAAATAGCGGCCAAAATAGTCACAGATCCAAATGAAATTAACGCTATGGCCCACGGTCCTAGAGTGGCAGCTATTTCTTCGTCTCCTATTTCCTCGGGTTCTGGTTCGCCCGATCCATCATCGTCAATTATTAAGTCAATATCTGTAGTTGTTTCGGAACTATCATTTTCGATAGATATCGGCTTTCTTGTGTCTTTCGCTTCGAATATGTAATTCTCCTCGTCGCTGTTTTCGTCGAGTTTTTCATTTCTCAAATCGGTTTTGTAATAGAATGAATCGATTAAAACTATTTCGTTGTCTTCGCTCTGTCCAATCAGATTGATCTGTAATGATATCGAACAGAACAAATTACCAAATATATTCGTGGTCATGTACTTAGATTAAAACAATTTATTTAGCATGTATTTCTCGAATGTCTGTAAAATTTGTTAATAATTTCGTTGATCCCACATTTTAAGATAATGTCATTAAGCTTTAGGAAATATCTGAGATATTGAGTAATCAGTTTGTTTATCGGTCTCACGTTAAGTTAGAACAATAGAAAGAGATGGAAGCTTTATTGCGTGAATAGTTTTAGAGCTGCTATTTAGGATTTTACTCGTATTTTAATCTAGTCGTTGTTACTTGTGATGGAAGGTTTGCAGTTGCCGAAGGGAAACTTATTTGGTTCTTGTGAATATCCCACGAGCACACCCGGTGAGTAAATATTGAAATAAATAAATTAAAAAAAAAAAACAGTTAGGTTTAAAAATTTAATTTCTTGCTTTGATAAAAATATAAGAATTTTTGCATATAAAATGTTTTTATTTTCAAAACAACAGGAAACAAAAGATTTTTGTAATTAAATATTATAACGAAAAGCACTAATAATTAATTGTTGTAAAAGGTATTTTAATGAAACCTTCGTACGTGTAAATAGTGGTTTATTTCAAATAAAATACATCGACTTTTTTTTTCATAACTTCTATTTTACTAAAGCGTAAATAACTTAAAGGCAGTGTTTTGTTCAAAGAATGCTTCTAGAATAGTTTTACGAATCTTTCCAGTGATTATTTATATTAACCGACTGGGGAAAATTTTATAGAAAACGGTGAATTTCAAATTTTGAACTATTTTTTTAATAATTTTTTTACAATAGACGTTTCAATAAAAATAAATTTTCTAAGTGTAACCAAACCAAAAAAAGCGTTCTTATATTTATATATTAAAAAAAACACGGTTTCTGGCGTATCCAGAATTTCGCTATTTAATAAGACTATCACCACCCCGCCTATTTCTTCCGTGAAGCAGTAATGCGGCCGTTGTAACTATATTGAGACCTTAGAACTCATATCTCAAGATGGGTGGCGGCATTTACGTTGTAGATGTCTGTGGGCTCCAGTAACCATTTAACACCAGGTGAGCCGTGAGCACGTCCTTTCACTTAAGCAATAAATAAATAAATATAAGCAACTGCTAGACAACATTTATTTTGAAAATTTCCTCATCCTGCCCGATTTTGTGAAGCCAACACGCACTCCAATCCGATGGATGGGAAGGGGGGTAGCTGTTAATCCAACGAAACTCAGAATTTAGTTTAATTTATTAATGCGATGTTCAAGCATTTGTAGCTATGGCTACTGTATATTACTGCAGGTGACAACAGCTTACACAGAATGAGAGCTTATTGGAATATTAGTAGAAACAAAAAAAAGCCTTTGAAAACCCTTTGTTTAATGTTTAGCACAAGTAAAAAGGGACACAAATCGTACGTACATATCCAACACCGCTCCTGTCGATCGGCAAAATAATCCGACTCCAACCACTCACAAAATCCTCACTGGTCATATCGAAAACGTATTTCAGCAACTGATTTTTGTTCTCATCCAAGAATACTATTGTCACACCGCTGTTCTTATTAATTGTATTAACGAACACAACGAATTCGATCACTGTATCCGGCATCAAAATCACTGGGAACGAGGTCGCGCAGCTAAACGTTGTGGCTCTGGCGCCATTCGAATTTACAAACGGACTACGTACTTTCAGAGATTCGTATTCCACTAAAAACCACTCACTGGCCGCCCCGCATTTACTTTGATCGAAATTTTCGTAGAAGTCATCGCGAAAATTATACTTCAGGCCTACAATGTCCTGTGTAACAACCAGGGTCGCCATTCCGATGGCTAGTGCCACTTGTAATAACATCGCATAGTGTTTCGAATTATTCGTCTTGTGTGCGTGAGGCAGCGAAATTGTTCTTGCAATGATTAAAATGTTTACAGGTGATATTGTATTAACGTTACGAATTTATTGATAGATAAAAAAAATACATTTCAATATTAACCAAATATTTTATTGATGGTGCACTAGCGTAATCTCTTTAACTCCTCTTAAGATAAACGATTTATAATTTTATCACATCATTAATTTATATATAATTAATTTATAAATGAAATCTGTGTCGTAGTTTGGTTATGAATGAATGAATGAATGATTTATTTTATTTCAGACAACAACAAGTCCATATGAGTACATAGTATCATTGAAACATACTTAAATTAACAAAACCAATCAAATAAAAAAGATACATTTATTAAAAGTATAAATAAATTATGGGCAAGTGATTATTTGATTAAAATAAACATACACATTAACCTGTCAGTTCCAGAATGAACAAAACCGAATATATCATATAAAAATTTAAGGTTCATAACTTGTATATGATATACATTTAAAACTCTTTAGTTTTTAAAAATGATTTTACTTCAGATTCATTCCGTGTCATGGAGTGACGTGTGTCATTCAATAAAAAGAGAGTTCAGTTTTGTATAGTTTATTACTTACTTAGTTTAATACTGTTTATTGTTTTATTTTAATATTAATTTTAAAAGAGATTAAGGCCTTTAAATGTTGTTTTCTTATTATATCACAGAAAACACAATTAAGTCTTTTATTGTTTATTCATTTCGAAGTACTCCATACAATGATATACTTACTAGCCGTACTCGCCCGCTTCGCTATGCATTTAAAATTAACATTATTATTTATTGTCATTATTATTAGGGAGTCCAACCCTCATATTAATATTAGCCTATCCATTAAGTATATGTATTTTCTACATGGATCAAGTCAATCGGATGCACGGTTCAGTAGTTTTTTTTTTTTTTTTTTATAAATATTTACTAACAATCACGCCACGTTAACTGGTCCCGTGATAAGTTCGTAAAGAACTTGTGTTACAGGTACCAGATAACGGAAATAAATGTAAGATTTTTATTATACACCTACATATATTTAATATACATCCATAACCCTGGAAAAGACAATTATATTTATCATACAAATATCTTCCCTTGGCGGGATTCGAACCCGCGACCCCCTTGTGTAGTGACCATGTCACTTACCACTACACCAGACGGTCGTCGAAGTAGTAGTAGTTATAACGGAACATCCGTAAAAACCATTGTAGATTTATATATTAGTATAGATAGATTTAATATTTATAAATTTGTCTTTGTTTGTGTTTAATATTTATTTATTTATATAGACAAAATTGTTCTTAAAACCATTCTCAAATAACAAAAAATTCAATTAGATTTTTACATTTGTACGAAAATTTCATTAATGATTTTTTTTGTTTCCAAGCAAAGCATAAATGTAAATTAAGCAGCGGTGTATGGTCGCAACATTTTATATTGAAAAACATCGGATACGGCTCTGTGAATAAGTCCTCGATTTCGGAAATCAATGGCGCTAAGGCAGGCGTATACACGAATGTGATTAAAAAATTATCAAATAGTATCTCGCAATCAATAACACAATCAAATTGTCACTTAATCCCGGCTGCTGTTTCACCTATTAACGTTAATCATTTTACGATAAGACGACGAAAAAACATTTGGTTTTCTTTAAATCTCACAGCAGTTCGTCGGAGGAACATAACACGTCGACGTAATGAAAAGTTCAGGTTTTAAACAATTTGATATGACAGTAATTTTACGGAGTGTCTTTTCAAAATTGTTATATGTGATCGATGTGGCTGATGTCAGTGTTGAATTTCTGAACTAATCTTATGAGCTGAGGTTACGGTATTTTGTATACTTGACAAATAATATTTTTAATCTGCGTACATTTTTCAATACTAGAGGTCCTGCAGTAGTCGAAATTCGACTATAATTAATTGGAATTGTAAGTTTGTACACTATTATGATTGTATTTTACTTCTTTATACTTCTTCACAAATTTCGCCAAGACTACACTATAAAAAATATTAACAAAGACAAACAATATTGAATCTCAATTTGACAACAGACGTCAAGAACAAAAGTTTGACAATAAATAGTATGCATGCGTGTGTGCGTCAAATACATGGTATGTAGTGTGTGTAATGTTTTCTTTATTGATTTAATGTATCTTTTATGCATTATTTTAAAAAAATATTAGCATTGTGCACTTCTTCTCTATATCTAATATATAAAATTCTCGTGTCACAATGTTCGTTCCCATACTCCTCCGAAACCGCTTGACCGATTCTCATGAAATTTTTTATGCATATTCAGTAAGCCTGAGAATCGGCTACTATCTATTTTTCATATCCCTAAGTGATTAGGGTTGTCCACCCCTAACATATTTTTTTTATTTGGACATTTTTTTTTGTTATAATGAGGTATTATGTGGTTGAATGAGGTTTTGTTATTTTTATTATATATTCCCTCATCGTTCACAGCACTACATACCTCTTTCACTCATTTACCACATCCTTACACACTTACAATAAGTTAGTTTTTTTTTCTACACTAGAAATTCCCTAGAAATCTTATATATGGCAAAACAATGTTTACCGGGTCAACTAGTTCTCTATAAGTGTGGAAAATTTCATACTCCTCCGTCCGCGCAAATTTCGTAAAAAGGGATACAAAGTTTTTGCTTCACGTATTAATATATAGATTACATGTGCGAGTGGAGTTACAACACGCAATTACTTCTAGAGGTACGAGTTGTTAGTCAAAGCCGATTACAAAGGATATTTTGGATTTATCAATACTCCCTCAATGCCGTTCTAAGGATTCTTCTGAAGGAGATTTTTTGGAAAGAAAGAGATCTTAGATGTAATGGATTAGTCGAGATTAATAATTATTTCTTCGGTTTACTGAAATAATCTTACTACTGTTATATTAATTATTCAGTATCGATGAATCAAGAGAAGAAAATAATGATAGTGATTTTAAACAATCGGCAATGGTAAGTTTTTTTTTCTTAGATGGGTGGACGAGATCACAGCCCACATGATGTTAAGTGGTTACTGGAGCCCATAGACATCTACAATGTAAATGCGCCTTGAGATATAACTTATAAGATCTCAGTATAGTTACAACGGCTGCCCCACCCTTCAAACCAAAACGCATTACTGCTTCACGGCAGAAATAGGCAGGGCGGTGGTACCTACCCGCGCGGACTCACAAGAGGTCCTACCACCAGTAATAAAATACGTAATACGTAGTAGTAATAAAATACGCACGAAGAGAAGGGATGTATTATGATGAATGATGTCCTATAGTTTTATGTACTTGGTGAAGTGCTAAGTGTTTTGTCATTTAATTGTTATGGAAATATGTGAGCGTTCCGAAACTATTATTGTGATTGAAGGTTGGCGGTAATTCAACTAGAACAGCAACAATTTTGGTTTCGCGAAATAATTTATTTTAACGCAAATTAGTTTTTTACTAATCAACTATAAAAGCAGTTGAAAAAACAAACTATTTGTCCGCTGTATCAAAACAAAAAACAACTAACATAAACAAATTTTAGACATCGAATTAATATGGAGATAGCCGACTGTCACACAATATATATTCGAAATAGTTTTTTTGTGAATAACACGATTGACGATTTGAATCGATTGACTTCCACGGTGAAGGAACAACATCGTGTAATAAAAGTCAAACCCGCAAAATTATAATTTGCGTAATTACTGGTGGTAGGACCATTTGTGAATCCGCACGGGTAGGTACCACCACCCTGCCTATTTCTGCCGTGAAGCAGTAATGCGTTTCGGTTTGAAGGGTGGGGCCGCCGTTGTAACTATACTGAGACCTTAGAACTTATATCTCAATGTGGGTGGCGCATTTACGTTGTAGATGTCTACGTGCTCCGGTAACCAGTCAACACCAGGTGGGCTGTGAGCTCGTCCATCCATCTAAGCAATAAAAAACAACAACAACAACAACAAAGAGAAGAAGATCTTCCTTATGGCCTATGTCACTCGGGAATAGTGTAGCTACCAAACAGTGAAATAATTTTTCTAATTGGTTCAGTAAGTAGTTTCGGAGCCTATTCAATACAAACAAACAAACAAATCTTTTCTCTTTATAATATTAGTATAAAAAAAAAGTTGGTTGTTTGTAAAGGTGGTTTACGGACGATAGTTTTACGTGATAACGTCATAAAGAAAGATTGATGAAACATTGCACACTTTTATGAATTGAATTGAATTATTATCAGTGAATTATTATGTTTGCTTGATGTTGTATTTTGTCAAAATGCCTCGTGCTAATGAAAATAATTATTAAAGAAATTACTCAGGATAGATTGTTCGTAGTTTTAATTGAGAGATGACATGGGTAGGTACCGCACGCGTATCCTGCCACTAAGAAGTAGGCGTTTCTCAGTATGAAAACTTAGACAGCAATTCCATTACAATTTGAGACTTCAAATAACGTTTTAAAGGCGGCAACATTCACGCTTTGACACCTGTGGACTTTAATGAACATTTAATCCACGTCCGATTGCTTGGTGACTTATGTAGATAAATTTAATAATAAAACAGTTTAAAAACAAAGAAAAAAAAGAAAGACAAAGAAGTTATTTTCAGTTGGTTTTTTGATCGAGAAATCAAATCGTTGTACGATTGGTTTATCGTTGCTTTCGTGTCAGTAGCGGAACAAAATTATCACGATGATTTCACACAAAGACCCTTGTCAGTTGAAAATATCACTGTATGCATTTATGAAACTAAATTTACTCATACTTCTCGTCTGATCTAGATCTTGTCATCATGGATCCCACCTGTCAAGACATGTGGGATCGGAACGGAACAGGGTTAGTTTGTCAGTTCAAGGTCGCCTAGCGAGCAATAATGAAGTCGTCGTGGCCTAAAGGATAAGACGTCAGGTGCATTCGTAATTAGCGATGCACCGGTGTTCGAATCCCGCAGGCGAGTACCAATTTTTGTAATGAAATGCGTACTTAACAAATGTTCACGATTGACTTCCATGGTGAAGGAATAACATCGTTTAATAAAAACCAAACCCGCAAAATTATAATTTGCGTAATAAATGGTGGTAGGACCTCTTGTGAGTTCGCACGGGTAGGTACCACCACCCCACCTATTTCTGCCGTGAAGCAGTAATGCGTTTCGGATTGAAGGGTGGAGCAGCCGTTATAACTATACTGAGACCTTAGAACTTATATCTCAAGATGTGTTTTTTTTTTTTTTTTTTTTTTTTTTATTGCTTAGATGGATGGACGAGCTCACAGCCCACCTGGTGTTAAGTAGTTACTGGAGCCCATAGACATCTACAACGTAAATGCGCCACCCACCTCGAGATATAAGTTCTAAGGTCTCAGTATAGTTACAACGGCTACCCCACCCTTCGAACCGAAACGCATTACTGCTTCACGGCGGAAATAGGCGGGGTGGTGGTACCTACCCGTGCGGACTCACAAGAGGTCCTACCACCAGTGATTACGCAAATTATAATTTTGCGGGTTTGGTTTTTATTACACGATGTTATTCCTTCACCGTGGAAGTCAGTCGTGAACATTTGTTGAGTACGTATTTCATTAGAAAAATTGGTACCCGCCTGCGGGATTCGAACACCAGTGCATCGCTTCAACACGAATGCACCGGACGTCTTATCCTTTAGGCCACGACGACTTAATGTGTGGCACATTTACGTTGTAGATGTCTATGTATCGAGTAACCACTTAAGACCAGGTGGGCTATGAGCTCGTCCACACATCTGAGTATAAAAAATATATATATACCTATATATATATAACGTGTATATCGGGAGTTTTTTCTGAAGGATAAAATCCGCAATGAGTTATTCGATAGAGAACCGAAGTCACTGACAAAGCTCATAGATTTCGTATGCTAAGGTCGCAGATATCATTAGAGTATACGAGTTCTTGATTGAAGACCGCGAATTCGTAAATTCGTAATTTCTTACGAAGTTGAACTACCGAACTACTTATAACTATAGTTGAACGACTATACCGAACTAATTCAGTATAATCAAAAATACTTTAAATTTTTTTGGGTTCATATATACAAAAAAAAAAAAAACAATGAATCAAAGCCACGCATCATCAGCCACGAATCATATTGATCAAGTGTATAAAATATCTTTGTACGTTCTAAATTAAATAAAGCTAAATCCCAACTATGAATAATGACAAATAAATAAAAGGATTTAATATAAAAATGTGACAATTGGTTGACCTTAGTTACTGGGATCGTTCTAAGCATTGCGTAAAATGGAGTCGAAAGAATTAGATATGTTTCCGGACTTTGGAGAAGACTTAAGTCTGTTCTATTTTTCATATTGTTTTCTGATTTCAGGTGATCTGATTTCGAAAACGACGTATCTTGTCGCCCGTGGCCCGAATATTCATTACAATTTAATAATCATTATTAGAATTTGATAGTTATTACGTTTTATTATTGGAAGCAAAACGGTTGAGTCAGTGTGTGTGTAGCGCCTAATTTTTTAAAGGCTTCCTTTGGTTACTCAAATTGCTGATTATTTCAGAGAGACCCAAACTGAGACTTAAGGATATCGCGCTCTGTACTTGAGGAGAACGATTTCGTTGCTGTTCGAGTTTTAAAACGTAGAGAAGATAATCGGAGTTCTCAAGGACGTCCTAAGGAAAAGCTCACACCGAGAGAATCATGATTTTTCGTAAACCTCGGAAAGGTGAGAATTCTGGTGGAAAGAGTGAAGGAAACCCATATGAAATCTAGGCCACAATCAACTCTTTGTTCTATCAAGAAGCCGCGCAATTTTTGCATTTTTTTTTTTCATAATGACGATATAACGATATAATGATTCATCTTCGACGATGTAGGTACTTATCGTTTTTTTTTTGGAGTGAAGGATTACTGGAGGCCCTATGGCTATTCCAATTTCACCAGGACAGGTGGACGAGGAAAGACCTCAACCGGGTGAGAAAGGATTTGCTAAGAGTACATCCTTGTTTTTCTGCGCGCGCAATTTTATAGGCTGATTTTTTAGGATTAGTGCCTTTTAATATATTTTTTTGCATAGTTATTTGGACGAGCTCACAACCCACCTAGTGTTAAGTGGTTACTGGAGCCTATAGACATCTGCAACGTAAATGCCGCCACCCACCTCGAGATATTAGTTTTAAGGTTTCAGTATAGTTTTGTAGGCTGCCCCGCCCTTCAAGTCGCAACGCATTACTGCATCACGGTAGAAATAGGCAGGGTGGTAGTACCTACCCGTGCGGACATACAAGCGGTCCTACCACCAGTGGCTAATTGGGGGTTCCGGCATAGATACGTCTATCTTATTTCTGTTCCAATACACCAATAGGTGGAGTTTAACGGGGCTTATCGATGCCGCCACGCGAATATTACTCAGATTGAGACGTGATTTAAGTCTCATTTGTCTGCTAGATATTACTAATGTTCCATTTTTCAAACTGGAAGCTAATACTAATTTGTGACAGAAATAGATAGGATGCTGGTACGTATCCATACAGACAAAAGGTAATCTCTTCGTCACATCATCATTTTCCCGCCCTTCTCCCAGTCGCCTGGGGTCGGGGCAACATGTTTTCTTCTTCCATACTCCTCTATCATATACGCTCACTCCCCTCTTACACATATCGTCTTTCACGCAATCCATCCATTTTTTCTTAGGTCTACCTCTTCCTCTAAAGCCTTTCTTTAGCTTAAAAGGGAATCTCTTGTCTGCATGGAAACACAGCCGTTATGAAATCCACTTAATGTTTTATGTCCCAACATGTATTGCAGTATTCATTTTTATATATTAGGTACTAGCGACCCGCCCTCGCTTCGCTTCGGAAACGGTAATTTATTATTAATTTCTCCACTATTTAATGGATGTTATTATACATATAAACCTTCCTCTTGAATCACTCTATCTATTAAAAAAACCCGCCTCAATATCCGTTGCGTAGTTTTAAAGATTTACGCTTGTATAGGGATATAGGGACAGAGAAAACGACTTTCTTTTATAGTATGTAGTGATTATATAGGTATATGTAGTACATAGAGAAATACATTTGTCGATAATGATTTTAATTAAGCGCGAAGATTTTTTTAATTAATATCAGATCGAACAGGATGTAGTTTTTTAGGTATTATATTATAATATGTATTTTCAAGTATGTTCGATTCACGGCCAAGTATCATGCCTGATTATGATATTATCAATGATGCATTGTGTTTATTATATTCGATAACACATGAAATATGCAATTAAAAATGTTGTTACAAGGTTTATTGGTGTAGGTGATATACTTTATCGGTTTATGCATTTTTTTTGTTTTAGTTCCAACATTTTTGCACAGATGGCGGTAGCAGTTACTTAGGTTAATTCCGATGAGACTAAAAATCAAAATTGAATATGGTTTATGTAAGTGTAGCTTGCAGCAATATGAAGCACTAAATGTCGCCAAAATAATGGAAAATAAACGACTGTTGTACAGGTACTCAGTTTTTAACGATTTTTTCGTATGTTTGGAAAGTAAAAAGTTTTTTTTGTACTTAAATGTTTATTTAAAATAATAATATCAAAACAATACAGCATTGCTTAATTCAAATTCTTAATAAAGGTTTTATTAATTAACAAAAAAGCTTACAAAATCTTAATATTCTAACGTCCTTATTAATTATTGTCTATAAGCTTAAATGTCTTTCGAATCATCTAGACTTCTACAAGTACAGTTTGTTAACAAGTAATAGGCATACTATCATCTATAGTAAAATAGTGTCTATAGTTTTCAGATCGTGATTAATTGCTAAGTCTATTTAAATAAATACATTAAATTTCCTAATTTAACCGACCTCTTTTGCTTAAAAAAATACTGAATTTTGAGTATTTAAGAACCGCTAACATCGCAAGAAACCTCAAGTCACCTTTAAAGAATGAACAAGAGAATCTGTTTAAATCCAGTGTGCTTAGTGCGGATTTTTTTACATACATACAACACACAACGTTTGCCTACGTTTGCCGCTAGGGGCGCTGTTCCAACTGCATACAAATTTGAGTTAACTTTTACGCTATCGAGAACGCTAAAAAACTCGCATTAAGCACATAGTTCTCAGCAAATTCGTTCACGTTAAAAACTGGTCACTTCTCGCATACGGTGGATCTGGGTAAACTTTCGATATCCGCGGAAGCAGAACGGGTTTCGGTAGATTCTCTATATCAATGTCGATTTCTGAAATGCTGTCTTTCGATCTTCTTCTTCTTCTACCGATTTCATATGACACAGCAGCTACGATAGCTAGCAGTAAAATGAACAGCAAAACAGCCATAGTTATTGTCAGGGCATTCCAAAATGCCGGACGTACTTCTTCTATCTCGGGAGGTTCTTCTGTTCCATCAGTTTGTTCTGTGGTTTCGTCGCTTGGTGTTGTTGTTTCAATGCTGCTTGGTGTCGTTGTTTCAATGCTGCTTGGAGATGTTCCTTGATCGTCTCCTTCTGTGGTCAGTTCGGGTTCCGTGGGGTAGGGTTCTGTTGTAATCGGTTCAATAGGTGGTGCCGTTGTTTCTGGGCTCACAGTTGGACTAGTGGTGGGCATTGCTGTCGTCGGATGAGCAGTAGTTGCCTCTTCAGTTGTTGGTTCATTTGTTGTCAGTCCAATAGTTGTAGTTTCTTCTGTAGTTGGTTTAATAGTCGTAGGTTCAATAGTTATTATAGGCTGTTCGGTGGTAGGTTCCTCGGTAGTTGGAGCTTCAGTAGTTGGTTCAACAGTAGAAGGCTCTGTAGTAGTTGGTTCAACGGTAGTAGATTCTTCAGTAGTTGGTTCTAATGTGGTAGGTTCTTCAGTAGTTGGTTCTACAGTGGTAGGTTCTTCAGTAGTCGGTTCTATGGTAGTAGGTTCTATAGTAGTGGGCTCTATGGTAGTAGGCTCTTCAGTAGTCGGTTCTATGGTGGTAGATTCTTCAGTAGTTGGTTCTAATGTGGTAGGTTCTTCGGTACTCGGTTCTATGGTAGTAGATTCTTCAGTAGTTGGTTCTAATGTGGTAGGTTCTTCAGTGGTTGGTGCAACTGTCGAAGGCTCGGCAGTAGTTGGTTCAACGGTGGTAGATTCTTCAGTAGTTGGTTCTAAAGTGGTAGATTCTTCAGTAGTCGGTTCTATGGTAGTAGATTCTTCAGTAGTGGGTTCTAATGTGGTAGGTTCTTCAGTGGTTGGTGCAACTGTCGAAGGCTCGGCAGTAGTTGGTTCAACGGTGGTAGATTCTTCAGTAGTTGGTTCTAAAGTGGTAGGTTCTTCAGTAGTTGGTTCTAATGTGGTAGGTTCTTCAGTAGTTGGTTCTACAGTGGTAGGTTCTTCAGTAGTCGGTTCTATGGTAGTAGGTTCTATAGTAGTGGGCCCTATGGTAGTAGGCTCTTCAGTAGTCGGTTCTAATGTGGTAGATCCTTCAGTAGTTGGTTCTAAAGTGGTAGGTTCTTCGGTAGTCGGCTCTGTGGTAGTAGGTTCTTCAGTAGTAGATTCTTCTGTTGTCGGCTCTGTGGTGGTAGGCTCTTCAGTAGTTGGTTCCTCAGTAGTTGGTTCGAAAGTTGTTGTTGGCTCTGGTAATAAAGTAGTAGTAGTCATGTCTTCTTCATAAAATGTGCATGCGCTCTCAGCCATATCGGGAGGGATATAACGGAACGAATCAACCAATACCCTCGAATGAGTAGACTTCATTCCCATCAATGTTATCTGGAAATTTTAATGAAAAATTATTCACTAGTTATATTAAATCGCATTTAAATTGATGATTTTTGCAGATCATATAAGAATTTTCAAAAGCGTATTCACAAAGATAGACTAAAACATTAGGTTAGTGCTTAGCGGTTTTTTAATTTCATTTTGTTAATTTTATTGAAAATTTTTCGTTTGGTTTAGTTCCCAACTAAATTTTAGTGATTTTGGAAATTCTGAAATAGGTTTTCTGCGAAGCATCTTGGCACATTACATTCAACGTTATTTGTGTGTATGTACGTATGGATGTAAATTGCAATTACTATTTAAATTAGATTTTATTGGTGTAAGGGTATACTGTGCGGTACTATAATGATTAAATCTTATTTGTTGTGCGGTATTCTATGGATGATAACTCGCTTTTTTGGCCGCGATATAGCTATGCGTTACTTTTTGGGATGCGAAACCCGCTATAATGTAGTTTAAAGGAGATTTCTAGATCAAATTCAAAGGTCACTGCGTGCGCTTTGATGTCCATGGGCTCCTGTAGCCACATCATATCAGACGAGATCTTGAACTATTACATATTTAATACAAATCTTATGTGATTTTAGATACTGCTCATATGATTAATTATGATGCTAATTAGATATTCGGCGCGCCCCTTTGCAGCAAAACGTTTTTGGTAGCGAATTTCAAGACAACCAGTTTGCGAGTGATAGAAAAACATGTATGTTGAATCATATTAAAACTATCAATCACATAACATATTTGCTTTAGTTAAAGTATTCTGTGTTCATTCAATAACACAATGAAATTTGTACATATGTATAGAAAGGAGACATGCGGTTCACGGATTTTTGTAACGTTACATCCGAATTTTAATCGAAATATTTTCACCGCAGATGCAATTTGAAGCTGTAATATTGGTTTAGAGAATGAGATAGAGGACCAAGATGGATTTAAGGACAATATTCTTTGCACAGGGGAACATTCTAAGTTCCTTCAGTTAAGTCCTATGCTAGTCCTGTTGGGTTTTGGATCAGCGACGGAATCCTTTTTAATGACGCGCTGAAAGAACACACGATTATCCAACTTTGTTGTGTAAATTGAACTCAAAAATATGTAAAAGTATTAAAAAAAAAAGTGGGACATTGTTTTCGTCGGAGTTCATATTTTTTTTTTAGGATTGACGGATTACTGTTGTCCCGGAGGCCTTTCCAGTTTCACCAGGACAGGTGGGCGAGCAAAGGCTCAGCCAGTAAGGGTGGGATTTGCTAACAGCTGCCCGAGCGCCTCCGAAAGAGACCTAACAACCCAAGAACAGCTGCTTCGCGAATGAATCTACTACCGGATTGGAATCGCGACCCGCTGAGACGATCCGGCGAGAAACTCAGCGAGCTGATTCATGGGTTAGGTTGCACGTCGAACTCTTTGTCGAGTTCGACGAGTACGGTTACCGGGGTCCCTAAGCCTGCTCTTTGTGTTAGAGTTGAAGGCGTCTAATTCAAGGCTATTGGATCTGATGGATCCGTAAGGACGTGAGTTCATCTATCAGGTGCCTTCGCTTCAGAAAATCAAAAGAGCTAGCTTCGAACTTGGTTTTCGGGATTTTGCCGTTATTGCTAACATAAGAGGAATTAAATTCCGCTGTAACTTCATTACGGAGGGGCTTCCTCTTACAGTTTCCATAGATAAGTGTTTAAAAATTAATAGAAACATTATAATACGATGGGAATAAGAATTCTAGAAAGTCGGTGCCTGTTTTAACTGAAGTGGATTAGAAAATTAAGTAGGATAATATTTTCACCAACATTTTGATTCAGGGAAAATCTTATATTTTAATGGTTTAATTCTGCTTATTTGAATTTACTAAGAGATTATTAAAACACGGAATGTTAATTTTGGGAAAAAATATCGATTCGAAGCGTTTGCTAACGGACTCTGAATATATATATAGTCAATGAATTGTGCAGCTAAGAGATAAATTTTTAATTAAACATTGTACCTGATACGAAACATACCGTATCCAAAAATGACTTTCTTCTCGCTAAAATATATATATTTTTACATAAACATATTTACGTTCTTGTTTTTTTGTTTTTTTTGTGTGAACTTAAATTTCTAAATTTCTCTTTTTTTTTCTACTTTTGTTCACTTTCTACTTATATGTAATTTTCATGATGGAAACATGTTTGGTTATTGTTTTAGCTATTTTTAAAAATATTATATGTTTGAATTGTACTGTTGGTTTCCCAAATAAATAAATAAATGTCTGAACAAACTTTACAAAGAACATGGGCATTGAAACATTTAATTCAGACTTTATTTGGGTACACATTAAATTTTTAAGCAATTTTTTCTGTAATCATACATATTAACGTATGTAACACATTTAAATCAACGAGTTTCGCATGCTTCGTTTGATTTGATACATTTTAATCCCTCTATTAGATTGCTTGATCTATGAGACTACGACTAATCATTAGGTAATATCGTTTTTAATTCTAATCAATTTAATTTATTGATTTGTATATCTAAAAACATAAATTACGTCGACTTTATACATTGTATTGTAACGATGACAGAATGAAATGTAAACAACAAAAATATTTGTCCTCGGAACTGTACTAGGTGTTGAATTAGTTTATATTTCCTTTTTAATCCCAGTTCGGAAAGTAGGGATACGGTTATATAGATCACCCCCTCAATGATATCAACAAGAGACAACAGCAACATTCCACTATATCGTTCTTGTCTTCGTTGGCAGTAAAATATCTACTGATCGGTTGGAACCCGTATTTTTGTTAAGCATACTTTTTCTTGTATGGTTGGTATGAGTGTTGACCCATAACACCGGCAAATTCCAAGCTTTAGGCTGCGGAATGCGTTTGTCATATATTGCTACAAGTTAGATAAGTAACTTCACGTCCTTACGGATCCGTCAGATCGAATAACCTTCACACTAGACGCCTTCAGCTCTAACACTAGCAGCAGGCTTGCGAACCCTAGTAACCGTACTCCTCGAACTCGACAAAGAGTTCAACGTGCAACCTAATCCATGCATCAGCCCGCTGGGTTTCTCGCCGGATCTTCTCAGCGGGTCGCGATTCGGATCCGGTAGTAGATTAATTCGCGAAGCAGCTGCCCTTGAGTTCTTAGGTCTCCTTCGGAGGCGCCCGGGCAGATGTTATCGAATTCCACCCCTCCTGGCTGAGCATTTGCTCGCCCACCCGTCCTGGTGAAACTGGAAAGGCCTCAGGGTCACCAGTAATCACTCATTCAATTAATAAATAAAAAAGTAACTTACGTATCCTTCGTAAGAGCCGGTTCCAATCAATCGTACTCTAAACGTGTGCCATCCGCGTACAAAGGCCGCTGAATTCTGGGGAGTGTTACTAGTGGACCCCACGACCGTGTCGTTCCCTCCAGGCACGTGCTGATTCGCGAGCAGATTGATCTGATCCGAATTCGACGCTCCGTCCATAAAGATATTCACTTCTACAATACCCCCGGCTCTCATTTGAAAGAAGAACGACGATACGCAGCTCAGTATCGTTCTCGGGCTAATGAAACTCCGCCCTGCCTCGTGGAAGCTCTCCATCGGCACTGATTCGTAGGTTTCGACATCCCAAAATTGCATCCCTCCGCATATTCCGACTTCGTTACTGAACAGCGACTGGAATTCCTCGGCATCTTCGAACGTGAATCTGATGCATCTGTCACTTAGTACGCACGTGGCGGAGAGAGAGAGCGCAACAAAACATCGCAGCGTTATCCGAAACATGTTCTTGGCACAGGCATTTGGTGCGGTGTCCAATAAATCTCTATATAGTTAAAAATTTATGCTGTAATCAAAATACCTGTATCTTAATTATTTGTTACTTTATCGTGGATAAGATATAATTCTATGAAACGAGAATAATCGAACGATAAAATATTTTGCATGTATCGTATAAAATATTTCATAGACCGTTTCAGGATTTGTTATAATACGTCGCTTACGTCATTCTCATTAATCACGCAAGGTCAATAATGTGACCTGCAGTTTGTAAATAGATGGGTGAACGCACGGGCTGAATCATTTTCTAATTTAAACAATCACCAAATTTATTATCTATACTTAATATTATAAAGAGGAAAGATTTGTTTGTTTGTTTCGAATAGGCTCCGAAACTACTGGACCGATTTGAAAAATTCTTTTTCCATTAGAAGCCGACATTGTCCCTGATGAACATAGGCTACTTTTTTTATTTTTTTTTTATTTATTTTTTTTGGTTTCATGTGTGTTTTAATGTTTCCGAAGCGAAGCGAGGGCGGGTCGCTAGTATGTTAATAAAATTTAAAGATTTTCTGAGGATTGAGAGTCGCCGATATGATAGAACCGTGACGTATAATAGTCTCATTTAAGACTTTCATACCGTAGCTTACAATGTTTTTAATACATTGCTGTCTCTTGTCCAGTGACGGTTGACCCATCGACCGAAGACAATATTAATTAAATACGTGACTCAATCATATTTGTAATCAGACAAGCCTAAATATAAAAGGTTAGAACAAGTTTTAATTTGCTAAGAAATTATCGAGTCAATAAACTTAGTACACTAATATCGATAAAACACTACGTTCAGTGATATCGATCATTTTCATTAGAGGGTCTTCAAAATTGCTTGAGATTGAATCGATACGTAAATAAATAAATAAATATATAAATAAGTAACCGTGGACAAATCACGCTCGGTCATCTGGCTAAAAATTAGGATTCCCTGTGTTATGGTTACTGGAGACTGACAAACATATTTATAGACGTTTAAATAAATACATAAACGCCCAGAAAAAGAGCAAACAAATCTGTTCATCACACGATTGTTTACCCGACGTGGGAATCGAACCCAGGACCCTAGGCGCGACAGGGGCGCTAAATTCTGCACCATCTTTTCAGTATATTATTATTAACATTTAATATGTATATTCCAAAATATTGAGCTAAACGAGGCTTCAAATGTAAAAACGGCTTTTAATAGGTTTTGTAGATATTATACAGCAGTTATATTGATTTGAACAAACAAATAAACGGTGGACAAAGTTGAATACATTTGAGCATAAAAAAAACACCCTAATTTTAAAAGTGAGGTTGTGAACAAATTGTGCGAACTGGCACGTCATTAGAATTTCCGTGGAAGCAGGTCAATGACCTCATAGATGCTTACTTATTACATACTTATACATAGCTTACATGCCTTTATATATTGTAATACTAAAAAAATAGAATTTGAAATTCCCATTGCATAAATACACGATTGTAACAAAATCGACCTTAAAAAGCCATTAAAGATATTACCAAAAAGTATACATTACCTCATCGTATCGTGTAATATTATAATCCGTAATTTAATGGCTGCGAGCACTTTATCTGTCCACTGGCATTAGTCATTTACTTGAAAATGCAAGAAAAATATCTGAACATCAATGAAAGATAAGGTAAGAATTAAAGATATAAAAATTTGGGACCTTAACGTACGTATTCAGGACTGATAGATAAAAATAATTGGCTTAGCTCCCATTGTTCTTATATAATATGTTACTTATAAGATATGTGGGTGGATTTACCAAACTTGATCCTTGATTAAAGACATGATAAATGATCCCTTGTTTATTTTAATGAAAGCCAGTAAAGCGGGTTACGTTTCGTTGTAACTATCGCAAAAAAAGATAATTTTTTTTTTGGAAGGAAATATTACTAGTGGCCCGGCGGCCTTTCCAGATTCACTAGATCAGGTGGGCGAGTCAGAGGTGGCTCAGTCAGAGGTCTGTGATTTGCTAACAACAGCCCGAGCGCCTCCGAAGGAGACCTAACAGATCAAGGGCAGCTGCTTTGCGAATGCATCTACTACCGGCGATCCGCCAAGAAACTCAGTGGGCAAACGTATGGGTTAAGTTGCACGTCGAACTCTCTATTGAATTCAACAAGTACGGCTACGAAATACCTTAAGTCTGTTCCTAGTGTTAGAGCTGCAGGCGTCTAATCATTATATTAGTGGATCAGATGGATCGACGTGTCATTCCACGATGACTGGCTCCTCCGTGAGTCGGAGTCGGGGAGTAGTCAGCGGCGGCAACGATGAGACGATTATCACGACGCATCGCCTTATCGAAGTATCGTTCCGACGGCTAATTTTTGGGAGCTGGCCGTGTGAGCGAACACTACACTCGCGTATGTCATTACGGGTCGCATACCAGCTTTGTAAAGTGGTGCGAGCGGAATCCGAATTGTTCATTGAATGAGAGAAGAAGAATGAGACTCAGTCTTTTTTTATTTATTGAGCTGAGATGGGTGGACGAGCTCACAGCCAACTTGGTGTTAAGTAGTTATTGGAGCACATAGACATCTACAACGTAAATGCGCCACCCACCTTGAGATATAAAATATAAGTTCTAAGGTCTCAAGTATAGTTACAACGGCTGCCCCACTCTTCAAACCGAATCGCATTACTGCTTCACGGCAGAAATAGGTAGGGTGATGGTACCTACCCGCGTGGACTCACAAGAGGTCCTACCACCAGTAATTACGCAAATTAAAATTTGGCGGGTCTGATTTTTATTACACGATGCTATTCCTTCACCGTGGAAGTCAATCGTGAACATTTGTTGAGTACGTATTTTAGTAAAAAAATTGGTGTACCCGCCTGGGATTCGAACACCGGTGCATCGCTCAACCCGAATGCACCGGACGTCTTATCCTTTAGGCCACGACGACTTCGAATGAATGAATGAAGTAATGCGCTGTAGTACAATTAACTGGAATAGTCCCTTAGGATAGCAAAGAATTTTTGGGGAAAAGAAGCACACTCAGCACTGAGAGAACGCTCCCATCCATTATCTGGCGAATCTTTCAATCGCCTTTTTTGATATTAACCGAATGTGAATATCCTTAACAATAATTTTACACAGTATAAACATAATAGTAAAAGCGACACGCGAACATTTAGCTCTCGAGAAAAAAAACATACATGTGTAATATAATCACTAATATTATAAATAATAAATAAATAAATAAATATTTGCTAACAGTCTGGTCCCGTGATAAGTTCGTAAAGAACTTGTGTTACAGGTACCAGATAACGGAAATAAATGTAAGATTTTTATTATACACATACACATATTTAATATACATCCATAACCCTGGAAAAGACATTTATATTTATTATACAAATATCTAAATATCTTCCCTTGGCGGGATTCGAACCCGCGACCCCCTTGTGTAGTGACCATGTCACTTACCACTACACCAGACGGCCGTTATAAGTATATTATAAGTATATTTTATATGTAAGGCCAGTGACGCTCGCCGACGTTCTTCTGCGAGGATCGCTAAATGTATGAATAGTACCCATTGGTTAAATGTACTCACAGGACCCCGATATATCTATCATAATAGTACCAAATTTTTTTCACATATCCAGAAACAAACGAGAATACATCAATCTCAAAGAAATAAATTGATTAATACCGCAACGGGTTCAAATTGTTAAAATGCCTATCCCATTTTGATATTGTGGACATTAATGAACACGCTATGTCCTTAATTATAAAAGGTGCGTGTGCTGTTAAAACATTCGACGCCCAGCCTGCTACATTGTCGTGGCCCGTGCAATCGATGGCACGGACCATGAAACTATATAGTGTTTTTGTAGCGTCGTGACCTAAATAAATAAAACTAAGAAATAGAAAACCCCACGCTTTTTTTTACAATAAAATCATTTTTTCATACACTATTTTTTATATAAATTTATTAAAAATATTATTTTTATTTTTTAGTTGGATTTTCTATAAAAGCGTATTTTGTTAGTTTTTTTAAACTATTATTTATTTCTCATTTTTTTCGAGTTCATCCGAATCGAATTTCGAGTTAATCCGACGTTTTGAAGGGGCTCAAAATCATATTCAAAGATTCCGTTACATACTAACTAAGATATATACGTCTGAAGCTAATAAAAGCGTATTAAAAATAAGAGGGCCGTTGTCCTCATTTTGAGCGATGTTACTTACAGATGTTAGAATTCCGTTTTCAGATACCTATTAGTCTAATGGTATAAGTACTAATTACGTATTCATGAATGATTTTGACGTTGAAGGAATAACATTGCGTAGATATTAAAAATTAAAAAAGCAAAATTATTTTTTAATTTTTTTATTGCTTCGATGGGTGGACGAGCTCACAGCCTACCTGGTGTTAAGTGGTTACTGGAGCCCATAGACATCTACAACGTAAATGCGCCACCCACCTCGAGATATAAGTTCTAAGGTCTCAGTATAGTTACAACGGCTGCCCCACTCTTCGAACCGAAACGCATTACTGCTTCACGGCGGAAATAGGCGGGGTGGTGGTACCTACCCGTGCGGACTCCCAAGAGGTCCTACCACCAGTGATTACGCAAATTATAATTTTGCGGGTTTGATTTTATTACACGATGTTATTCCTTCACCGTGGAAGTCAATCGTGAACATTAAAATTTGATGAGTACGTATTTCATTAGAAAAATTGGTACCTGCCTGCGGGATTCGAACACCGGTGCATCGCTACATACGAATGCACCGGACGTCTTATCCTTTAGGCCACGACGACTTAAAATTACTTAACGACGACTTAAATTATTGAGCAATTACTTAAGGGTGGACTTCTGTAGTTTACTTCGAATATCCCACCTTTCCGATCGGATTCGATATTAATTCGCTTTATTTTTATTATTCGACATTAGCTAGGTTTTACTATTGTGTTGAAGATTTAAACTTTGGAAGGGAAAAAGTACCAGGAATCGAATTGAACCGAATCGAATTTCGTTGTACCATATAAGCACTAGACCACAACGAAGAGCTTGTGATTCGAACATGATATTCGTCCTCGCTATAAGCTAGTGTATGACTTTATGGACTGCGAGGTCTTTTAAGGCTTTATCAACCCGGTGCTATCTTCTTCAAAAGATTTTTCGGTAGCTGAGCCAGAGCAATCAAAAGGCTATTTATCATTCCCATATTATTCCGTTCTGACTAAATTAATGCAATCTCCCTTATTTACCCGTTGTTCGCTTACATTTGCAACCATTCGTCCCCGATATTCCTTCCAGATTTTACGGTCTCTCACTAAAAGGTGGTTCATTTATATCTGAGTAAATGTCGAAACCTTCCAAGCTTAAGATGGTTTTTAGTCTGATATCTAATAATAGTTTTATAAATTAGAATCTTAGTAGGATTGTTATGAGATATGGACGTAAGAGCCTTTTTGTAAGGCACATCTTAGGGTACGCACATGTAGATATACGGCATTGATCTCCTCTCTCTGTTATTCATGTGAGTTTTTGCAGTGCGTTAAATATCTTATTAAATAACTCAAATCCACGGAATCAGAATCATAAGGACGTATGTCGTCTAAATTCTCAATTCAAATAATTCAAATCGTTATCGGTACCAACGATAGTTCAGCAAAATTTTTAAGATTAAATTTCATTAAGTAAGTAATTAGTCAAAAAGTTACAGTCGTGAATTTGAGAGAAACCTAGAAACTACAAAAATACTACAGAAGAATCCATAATGCAGTGATTATTTTTGTAAAAGTAAAATCATTGGATTTCTAGAAATAGCCTGATCTATATTAAAGGGTAATTGGCACAGCTTGACCAACGATGTTGTTGACAAACGGTGAGTAATTTCAATCAGGGAAATAGACTTTTAAAAGGAAATAATTAAATACGAGATTAGCCTGATCCATTACACCGAATTCGTCGATGCCGACGCAAATATGATGATAACCGCCTGCAGTTAGGTTTGAGCAAATTTATATAAACAAATAAATACAAATGGTTTTACTTCATTAATCAATTAAGAATACAAAACAAATCCAAACAGGTTAGAGCTGTGACAAAAGCAATAAGCACGATTCTCAATTCTTCAAACCGAAACTTATGATTGGTTTCTGGCAGAAACTTGATGCAGTATGGGGGCATCAACATGTTATGACCCACAATGCACCATACCAGCAATAGGCGGAATTACTGATGGTAGGACCTCTTGTGAGTCCGCACGGGTAGGTACCACCACCCTGCCTATTTCTGCCGTGAAGCAGTAATGCGTTTCGGTTTGAAGGGTGGGGCAGCCGTTGTAACTATACTTGAGACTTTAGAACTTATATCTCAAGGTGGGTGGCGCATTTACATTGTAGATGTCTATAGGCTCCAGTAACCACTTAACATCAGGTGGGCTGTGAGCTCCTCAACCCATCTAAGCAATAAAAAAAGGCACGCCATTTTTTTAGTTTAGCTAATTACACAATCACATTATTTCATCGTTCGTGTTTTCTTAAAAAAATGGTTATTGTCTAACGATTTAAGCTCAGCTGCAGTAGCATCAATCATGTACACCTGGTCTTTTAATTTTTACACCTTAAATACTGTGAACAGCTTACGGAGATTCGAAATATAGCTATAAAGTAACATCGCGTAGGTTCTAGGTGTTGGTTTTGTTTGTTTGTTTGGTTCCTAAATCCTAATTACATAAATTAGGAGGATTTGTGTCGCTTCCATTGATTCCATATATCCTACAGAATTATTTCGCCAAAAGCTTTTTTGGCAGTCTTTAAACTGATTATAAGTAATATAATATAACGTTTGTAAAAAGCAATGGGTAAAGGAACATTTTTACAATAAATTCTTAACTTCATCTTCATTCTAATTACCCATCCTAAATCTTGATAATTCCATATTTATATATTTTAGATTTCAATCTTAATGTTTATAGAAACAAAAAACATTATTATAATTCTTCAATCTACAGTAAAATCTAAAGCTTACATGAGCTTTTCTTTGCTCACATGGATGGACGAGCTCACGGCCCACTTGGTGTTAAGTGGTTACTGGAGCACATAGATATCAAAAACGTAAGTGCAGCCACACGCCTTGACTCGTGAGTTCTAAGTCTTAATTTTTGCCAGTAAAATGGCTGCCCTAAATTTTAAAGCGAAATATTTCAATGCTTCGTGCACAGAAATAGGCAAGGTGATGGTACCTGCCCGTACAGGCACCCCAGATGCCTTTTTTTTTTTTTTTGGTCAGGAGGAAATCGCCGGACTTCCGCCCTTTTCTGGGGATACTGGGCGGGGTATGTCAGAGTCGAACTGACTAAAACCTCCTGTCGCTCAACAACCAACGTCCAAACCTCGCATGAGACAGAACTCATGACAAGGTAAAGGGGGGAAAGTGAAGCGTTTAGTGCGGAGCACATCTCTCCCATCACCCTCCCCCTACCCAAGATGCCTATCAGTAAATGAGACCCGTAATTAAATACTTTTTATTACGGTTTAACCCCTTGGAACTTAACTCGCCCAAGAAACCAAGAAATCTGTAAAGCATTTGAATAGTTAGAAATTAGATGGCACCTCTTCCAATCTGGACGAGCTCACGGCCCGCCTGGTGTTAAATGGTTACCGGAGCTCATTGATATCTATAATGTAAATGCCGCTACCCACCTTGAGATAGGAGATCTAAGGTCTCAGTATAGTTACAACGGCTGCCCCACCCTTCGAACCGAAACGCATTACTGCTTCACGGCAGAAATAGGCAGGGTCATGGTACTTACCAGTGCGGACTCACAAGACGATTTACCAGTAATTATACAAATTATAATTTTGCAGGTTTGATTTTTATTACACGATGTTATTCCTTCACCGTGAAAGTCCTTTCTTACGATATCCACCTGTTTGTTCCACTTGTCAGATTTCTTAGTCTGATTTCTTGCTTTTTGGCCCCTTCCCAAAAACCAATATTCACATGCATCATGCAGTAATCTTATTATTGCCCAGCTCCATATTCTTTTCGAGTATTGGCTTGACAAGGATCTGACGTTTGGATGAACTAGCAATCGAAATGTTGTTTTACGGATTCAATTCTCCCTTACTATAATAGAGCCAAAACATACGCGGGAAAGATAGGCCTCATACATACTATGCATATATAGCTTATTATGTACATATAGCGGTAGCATAGTCCACCTCACGTCGTTACGGATCCTCCCGATCCCGATGCTTTTAGGTACCACAAGCACGGGTCACCGTCCTTGTCGAACCCGTCGCGTCCGACGTAGGACTCGACGAGTAAATTAACCAATAGACACAGCCCACTTAGTTTCTCCTGGGATCTTCTCAGTCGCATTTCCGATTTGGTGGTAGATTCTGCGAAGCACTACTCTTGCTAGGGCCACTATTAGCAACACTCCGGTTTGAGCCCCATAAGCTCACCTACACGTCAAGAAACTGAAATAGCCTCTCAAGGCTATCAGCATAATATATGTAAGAGAAAAAAAAATAGTCCGGCATAGTCCAGCATAATCTATTAGTATACGAGAATAAATAAATAAAAGTATTTGAAATGTCATACCTTAAAAAGATAGTAAAATAAATAAAAAATACATTAAATCTTAAATGTATTCAAAAAACACCGTTGACTAGAAATACACACAAGCCATAACTCATGTGAACGCTAATGTGTTTTGTAAACGATTAAATTTAAAATACACATTGTACTTAATTTAAGAATTAAATTAAACTATAATACTAAAAATAACTAAACAATAGTAAATATGTTCTGATGGGCAGCTGATTTATCTACAAATTTTAAGTTTTTAGAAATACTTATTCTAATTTACAATATACACGTGAAAGTTCGCTTAATACCAAATATTAAATCACTTGTCCATAGATTAAGGTTGCCAGTTTTATATAATCTTTTCTATCTATATATTAATACGTGAAGCAATAACTTTGTATCCCTTTTTACGAAAATTGCGCGGACGGAGGAGTATGAAATTTTCCACACTTATAGAGAATGTAGAGAAGAAGTGCACAATGCTAATATTTTTTTAAAATAATGCGTAAAAGATACATTAAATCAATAAAGAAAACATTACACACACTACATACCATGTATTTGACGCACACACGCATGCATACTATTTATTGTCAAACTTTTGTTCTGGACGTCTGTTGTCAAATTGAGAATAGATTAAATATTGTTTGTCTTTGTTAATATATTTTTATAGTACTTCACTGGTCACTTTTATAGTACTTCACTTTCACTGGTGGTAGGACCTCTTGTGAGTCCGCACGGGTAGGTACCACCACCCCGCCTATTTCTGCCCTGAAGCAGTAATGCGTTTCGGTTTGAAGGGTGGGGTAGCCGTTGTAACTATACTGAGACCTTAGAACTTATATCTCAAGGTGGGTGGCGCATTTGCGTTGTAGATGTCTATGGGCTCCAGTAACCACTTAACACCAGGTGGGCTGTGAGCTCGTCCACCCATTTAAGCAATAAAAAATAAATAAAAAATGTGTAGCCTTGGTGAAATTTGTGATTAAGAAGTATAAAATACAATCATAATAGTGTACAAACTTACAATTCCAATTAATTATAGTCGAATTTCGACTACTGCGGGACCTCTAGTTTAAGTCAAAATTCTGAAGTACCGTTATGAGTATTTCTGGAACACCAAAACGATTATATTTCAAATGAAAAGACGGAAACTATTTTATTTATGGCAGCCTGGTTGTTCCTGGCAAAGCTAAATTTCATGGAGGTGACCTAGAATCATTGTCCGCATTTTTAGTTGATGAAATGAAATTTGATGAAAATGTGATGATGTGTGATTTGATGTAATTAAATAAAAAATTATTAAACTAAGTGACTAGCTTAGTCAAATATAATTTTAATAAATAGTTAGTTTTAGGCAAGTAGTAAAAGTCTAATTTGCCTAATAAATGTCGTCTAATAAATTAATAGACTTAAATTTTAAAATCACGTTATGCCTTTTTTATTGCTTTCGTAACGCGACTATGCTTGAAACTATGCGAAACGCAAGCTTGTTGTGCCTATGTAAGTAGGTTACATAAGATACGAAATTCATTCGGGTGTTTGTCTGTGCGCCTGTACAACAAAATCCCACAAGATGTTCAGAACTTACATATACATAGGTTTAAGAAAACTAATAAAGAGCATCTGTGCAATAAAGCTTACTATAAAGTCAATGATTATCTAGAAGATTGCACAAAGTGGGAATGAGTTGCTCGCTTCGGGCATTTCAATATTGTAATAATTGTTACGTTACAATACTCAGTGTGAAAATTTAATATTTAAAAAAAATCTAATATAAAAAAAAAGTAATATTTAAAAAAAAAGACATGCCCGCTGAGTTTCTTGCCAATTCTTCTCAGGATGGAGGCTAGTTTTTGTGAATTGGCGGTAGTTCTTTTGACGTTCAACAAGTATACTTTCATTTATGTTGAATAATTTTTTTTGAGTTGATTTTGATTTGATGTGTCTGGTGAGTGATCACAGTTGTACAAGAACAAATAATTTCTTTACATTACTACTTAGACGTACTTAGAATTACATTAATTGAATATGACATTGTCCAATGTCGTGATCTTAATTATATATCATTTGATACATAATTATTTCTATTTGTGCAGCATTATTTAGTGAAAATACAATGTGTTTAATAATAACAAAAACAGGCGAGAATTTGGAGATGCATATTATGTGTATCTTCTGCCTAGAGTCAGAAATGTTGACACTCGGGGGAGGCTCGTAGAACCTTTAAAACTCAATCGCAAACAATAACCCACGAACTATTTTCTTTTTCGAACTAGAAATTAATATTACATATTTTATATGTATCTTATTAGCAGACAGAAAATAGAGATACAAATAAAAAAAAAATCATTTACTTATTAGGTACGGATAAACTTTAAGATATTTTCGATATTCGACCAGTAATTTATTGGGTTGTACCATTTAGTTACTTTATATTTTCTTTATATATTTATTATATTTATATAAATATTCAAAAATTAAGCAAGTACATGTATTTCCCTAATAATATTGTTAGGCATTTCAATTTAAATATAAATGTAACTATGCTTGAGATCTTAGAACTTATATCTCAAGGTGGTTGGTGCTTTGTAGATGTCTATGGGCTCCAGTAAACACTTAACACCAGGTGGGCTGTGAGCTCGTTTATCCATCTAAGCAATAAATAAATAAAAAATTAAACTAATAAGATTACACTCTAGTATTTTACACATTCAATGCACTTCCACTTATTTTTGGCGTCGATACAAGTCCAGGGGAATCATTATTAAAGTTACCTTCGTTAAACGAAAATGTTTGTAACTCTAGAGATTTGCCAGAAATTGAGAAACAATAAATGCCCAACCCTATCAATATAACAGTAAAAACTGATGCTAATGAGATAATTACTATTATAAATAAACTTAAGCCTTCCAATTCTTTTAAATCGTCTGCAGGAGTGGTAACGTCCACATTTTCGGTCGTTGGATGTCCAGTGGTAATTTCGGCGACAGTGGGGAATGGAACGGTTACGATGGGAGTAGTCGGGTCTTCAGTGGTAATTTCGGTGACAGTGGGGAATGGAACAGTTACGATGGGAGTAGTCGGGTCTTCAGTAGTAATTTCGGTGACAGTGGGGAATGGAACAGTTACGATGGGAGTAGTCGGGTCATCAGTAGTAATTTCAGTGACAGTGGGGAATGGAACAGTTACGATGGGAGTAGTCGGGTCTTCAGTAGTAATTTCGGTGACAGTGGGAAATGGAACGGTTACGATGGGAGTAGTCGGGTTTTCAGTAGTAATTTTGGTGACAGTGGGAAATGGAACAGTTACGATGGGAGTAGTCGGGTCATCAGTAGTAATTTCGGTGACAGTAGGGAATGGAACAGTTACGATGGGAGTAGTCGGGTCTTCAGTAGTAATTTCGGTGACAGTGGGGAATGGAACAGTTACGATGGGAGTAGTCGGGTCTTCAGTGGTAATTTCGGTAACAGTGGGGAATGCAACAGTCACGATGGGAGTAGTCGGGTTTTCAGTAGTAATTTCGGTGACAGTAGGGAATGGAACAGTTACGATGGGAGTAGTCGGGTCTTCAGTAGTAATTTCGGTGACAGTAGGGAATGGAACAGTTACAATGGGAGTAGTCGGGTCTTCAGTATTAATTTCAGTAATTTCAGTGATAGTGGGAAATGGAACAGTCACGATGGGAGTAGCCGGATCTTCAGTAGTAATTTCGGTAACAGTGGGAAATGGAACGGTTACGATGGGAGTAGTTGGGTCATCAGTAGTAATTTCGGTGACAGTAGGGAATGGAACAGTTACGATGGGAGTAGTCGGTTCTTCAGTGGTAATTTCGGTGACAGTAGGGAATGGAACAGTTACAATGGGAGTAGTCGGGTCTTCAGTAGTAATTTCGGTGACAGTGGGGAATGGAACAGTTACGATGGGAGTAGTCGGGTCTTCAGTATTAATTTCGGTGACAGTAGGGAATGGAACAGTTACAATGGGAGTAGTCGGGTCTTCAGTAGTAATTTCGGTGACAGTGGGGAATGGAACAGTTACGATGGGAGTAGTCGGGTCTTCAGTAGTAATTTCAGTGATAGTGGGAAATGGAACAGTCACGATGGGAGTAGCCGGATCTTCAGTAGTAATTTCGGTAACAGTGGGAAATGGAACGGTTACGATGGGAGTAGTCGGGTCTTCAGTAGTAATTTCGGTGACAGTGGGGAATGGAACAGTCACGATGGGAGTAGTCGGGTCTTCAGTAGTAATTTCGGTGACAGTAGGGAATGGAACAGTTACGATGGGAGTAGTCGGGTCTTCAGTGGTAATTTTAGAGAAAATGGGGCCTGGGAGTAGTGCCATCGGTATAATAGCTTTCTCGATAACCTCTCTTATCAGCGTATTTCTTCCTTTATTGACAGAAATAGAGAAAAAAATCAGTGATGATTTATTTTTTCTAACATTTTCAGATAATATCCGTAGCAAATTATGAAATCTAATACTCAAGTTATTCAATTTACTACTAGTCCCTACAACAGGAACTAATTTTAGATTATTAATTTTTAGCGTTGAATTTCTTGAAACACTTCCCACCAAAGCAGCCTGGAACTGAAAACAAAACAATGAATAAAATTTACGAACATAAAACTAACCGGTTGATTTCCATCAAACTGATGATATAGTTATATTGAAATTGATCTTAATCAAAAGGTCGAAAATTTATTTAATTATTTGTATATATTATTGATAAAATCGATTCTAAGTTAAGATAAGATACAGAGCGAAGGCTACCAAGTGCAACTGAGTTTAAACTAAGCTTTTGAATAGAGAAAAACCAAAATCTATACATATAAATAAAATTGGAGTGTCTGTTTGTAATATTGAAATAACCGCTTTTTATGAATATATATACGGTACATACACCAAAATAACATTTTTTACAATTTTTGTCTGTCTGTCTGTCTATCTGTTTGTTCCGGCTAATCTCTGGAACGGCTGGACCGATTTTGACGGGACTTTCACTGATAGGTAGCTGATAATATAAGGAGTAGCTTACGCTTTACTTTTTTTAGACTAGCTTCGCCCCGCGGCATCACACGCGGTACGATGGGACATAACATAGCGGAACTCAGCTATCTATATAGGTATATAAAAATGAATTGCTCTTCGTTAGTCTCGCTAAAACTCGAGAACCGCTGGACCGATTTGGCTAATTTTGGTCTTGAATTATTTGTGAAAGTCCAGAGAAGGTTTAAAAGGTATAAAAATATGAAAATACTCGGAATTAAATAAAAATAACAATTTTGTTTTTCCTTTGATGTGTCCCTCGTCGGACGGATTCCTTTTGTTTGTTTTAAGTTTATTTTATACAAAAGCTTAGGTCTTTTATTTATCGATTGAGGCACTACGAAGTCTGCCGGGTCAGCTTGTCAATAATAAAATTTAATGTTTCCGAAGCGAAGCGAGGGCGGATCGCTAGTTCTTAAATAAATTAAATCGCACTTACAGATCTTAGAGGACCAGTTCCATTTATTACAATTTTTATAGTGTAGGGTCCATTGTAAGACCAAGTTTTGGATGGACCTACGTCAACTCTGTGCACAGGCAATTCTTCGTGTCCCACTTCGAAAATCAGTAGCGACACCAAATCATCATCAGAAGTCGAATCAATGAGAAAATCAGCCACTAAAACTCCGTCACTGAATACGGAATCTGTTGAAATGCATTGCTTAGATTCACTCGCGTGGGCACTATATGTTTCTTTGAATTGATCGATTTGTATTCTGTCACACACATTTTGATCAAACGATTGACTGTTGGATGTTGATTTCATCAGGTCGCACAGCATTAGTATCACTATTAAATGGATTTTGCACATTTCCGTTGCCCACTGCATTCTTTGACGACCAGTGAAACTAATATCATAATCATAATAAAAGTTCTGTTTGGCGAACGCTAATAAGATAATAATTTATCATATGTGAAGTGTGATTTTTGTTGTAGTAGGTGGTTCCGTGAAGTTTTTAGAAGCGTTTGATAATTTCTTGACGTTGATTGAAATATAAGTCTAATAACTTTTCTGTCCTTACTTTTCAGTTTAATTTGTTATTCATTTTATTACATTAGAAGACCGATGAGCATCGCTTGGTGTTGAGTGCTCACGGCGGATGTCAGCCTTACTAGGGGTATAACAAAGTCTATGCCTACCTGCCTGCCATTTTTGTATACCTATCACAAAAACAGTGTCAGAAATATATGAAACCTTAAAAGATTATGGTGCATAATTAATAATGTCACTGATCGCTTTATACTGTCAAATATTTTTATTCAAAGAATGCTAGTTAATAAATGCAAAGTTTCAAATAAATTGAATGATTGCAACGCTCAAAATGTATGTATAAATTTCCAAATACGTAGTTAGTGATTTTTTTTACTGGCTCCTTATTATTTTATTATTTTAACCGAACGATTCTGTCGGCTTCTGTTTGTTCAGTAAAATCGTCAACAAAAATTCATTAATCTATAGATTTATATCAAACGGGATGTATTTAATTAAATTTACAGAGATAATTATGTATAGATGGTCCAAAATAACCCACTTCGGAATGATAAAAATATTTATGTAATTAAAGTTGTTTTTTTTGCGCTAACTTATAGCTTTAAGAGGCATGCACAATATCATGTTAGTCAAAACCTTTAATAATTATTAGCTTTTATGCTTCCAGTTAGCTACTCTGGGTTTACTGGTCTATTACTTCCCTATCGTCTGGTAGCAATAGTATCATCACCACTCATTTGAACAAAATTCTTTCGTAGCCTTTATTGATACTTCTTTTCCTTGCTAGCATACATATGTTCTGGCTTCAAAGGTAAAATGTCGTTGTTGCAATCCGCTGGAGATATCAATTTCATGTTCCCAGTTGGAGGTAAATGGGATACGATGGCTACAGCTATGTCACGTTAACTTGTCTGTATCTATATCAATTTTGAATGCTGGTTTTGACCTTTCTGCCAATCCTTCTTTTCGGTCACAGGAAGGACTGGCAGAACGTATTCCGGTATTTGGAACGTTTGTGGAAAATTATCGTAATTTCGAATAAGCGTCATTCAGGAGGAAGTAAATAAACATTACATAAAATAAGGTAAAAAACAAACAAAAAATCTTATAATTGAAAAGATTGTCATTGTAGGATCGCCAATAAATATACGTAAATAAATAAAAATAAAAAATTGTGAAGAATGCTGACCTAGTAACATTTGATGGGATTTACCTAATTAGCTATCGCGACACGTTTTTCTCACGTACAAGATAAGTTCAAATTTTAAATTGATAATGACATTGATTGAATTAATTATTTATCAGCCATATTTTCGGATACATTCAAGTAATAATCTGAATTTCGGTGGACACCACGTGAATTTATATAAGGTTAATTGGATTTTTTACTTGTGGTAGGACCTCTTGTGAGTCCGCACGTGTAGGTAGCACCACCCTGCCTATTTCTGCCTTGAAGCAGTAATGCGTTTCGGTTTGAAGAGCGGGGCAGCCGTTGTAAGTATACTGAGACCTTACGACTTATATCTCAAGCTGGGTAGCGCATTTACGTTGTAGATGTCTATGGGCTCCAGTAACCACAGGTGGGTTGTGATAATCAGTCTTAAATTGTAAATATTCAATTATACTTGAACACCCGTTTAACAGTGCACATGCAATAAATGATTTAAAAAAAAACTTCAGTAGAAAGTATCTAACTGAATTAAAAAAAAATTACGAAATGTTTCCATCATGCTGATGATCCTGTATTTTTTGGGTAAAGTATTAAGATTATTATTGCATGGTCATCGGTTCTTGATATGAAAGATTCTATGTTTATCGGATTCTATAATAAGTTTATTTATAAAGTCGGTTTAAATGGCTTTGAATGATTTCAGTGCACAGCTAGAAACAGCTATCGAAATCGTCTTTGTTCTGGAGTGCGGCAATAATAAAATTCAATGGGAAAGCTATAATAATAAGCAAGCTTCTTATGTGGATTTTGCTCTACGTGAATATAATTAAGGGATTCTCCGAATTAAGGAAGTATGCTCGTGTAGTTGTTTGTGAAAGCAAGCGGACATACATAATATTATTATGTACATATCGAGTCGCGAAAAGCTATTTGGTTTAAGCAACATTTCTTTTAGCTTCATACGCGAAAATTATTTTTGTAATTATAAGTGCGTTTTATTTAGTACTAGCGGCCCGCTCCGGCTCCGCTCGGGTCTTTAACAAAAATTTCAACGATATTTGAAGTTGTTTTATTTTTTAAATAAAAGGACACTTATTGCGGCATAACTATAATAGTTATAAATATGCTGTCGCGACACTTTTTGTAAATAATAATGTGTTCTACAAAGTCGTAGTACATTATTTTATTCTATCATTAATAGTTTTCGCAGGGCACCCGGTGTAAATAATATTTTAAGTAATTTTTTTACACCTTGGGTTACATTATGGAAGTATTAGTAAGGATCGCTAATTTTTTTCAAAAAAGATTATAGTCTATGTCACTCGGGAATAGTGTAGCTTCCAAACAGTGAAAGAACTTTTCAAATCGTTTCAGAGCCTGTACGATAGCTCAGTTTTATGATATTTTAAAGATTTAAAGAATTACGGACTTACCGCCAACTGCTCAAAGATTTCACGACTCCTTTTTTCCAATGTTGCACAAACTGCGGCAACACGTAGCGCTAGTGTCGCGCTCAGTAGATTGCGCGGGTACCGGGCAAGTTGGCGGGAGATTTCAAAATGTAAACCCCAAAATCGAACATTCCCCCCACCGAAATCCGCCCGGATTTCCCATTACGATACCAATAACAATGTTTTGTTGATTCAGTTTCACAGTGGACTGTATTTATATTAAAATTATTTTAAGTATTTAAATCTAAGTATTTAAACAATAAACTTGACTTATAACTAAAAGGGAGATCACACAAAGACCTACCTTTATGTAATCTTATTATGAGCTAATTTTTATATTATAAGACTAACTCTATGTCCGTCGCTATTGGGAGCGGACAAAGCTTAACGACAGGACGCGTCGTTTCGCTATTTTTTATACGAATTTTAACCACTCGCACGACACCATCCACGCCTGGCTTAAATACACTGACTCGGGCTAAATACCACTGTAAAGGTGGTGGTTCGTGTGATTTAATGAGAACTAAAATTCGACAGTTGTTGAACCACTTTTGTCGCTGTTGAAATGTGTGGAGGTATTCTTGGCCCCCCCATTTCCAAAAAAGTTGTGAAAAGAGTTGTAAAATTTTCCACCGCTCGCGAGGCAAAAAACGATGCTCACTGATATCGAATACCGGTACAGCGAACAATTCCCGCCCGATCACAACATGTGCCGGCGTCAGCACTTGGAACTCCTCTGGATCATCAAATAGTGGACATAGCAGTCTACTATTGAAAACTGCTTCAACCCAAGCAAAAGGCGTTCGGAGCTCTTTGAATGGAAATGATTTGTCTCCTACAATCCGTTTCAAATATAATTTAGCAAATTTTATTGCAGACTCATAGAAACCACCGAAACGATCACTACTAGGAGGGTTATGGCTCCCACGACAATTACGCGCTACAAGTTCTCTTGATAAGCTTTCTAAGTGAGACTCGAAAAAACGCGTAACATCTGCTGAATGTTTCGTAGCCGACACAAAATTGGCATTATCTGAAATAATCATGAGACATTGACTTGTTGTAATTCCTTGCAAAGTGCGAGGACCAACATATAAATAAAATTTATGACAATAATCTATTAAAATGTTTGTAAAAATTGAATTTTTGAGTAAATGTAAAGAATGTTTCCTATCAGGTGAAAGACTAGAATTATACAATTTACCCCCCACCCTGAGGAAACAGTTTGAATCCATGAAGGTAATTAGTTTCCGCAAACTCTGAGAACATCTCTGACCTTTTTGTAAGGCCATAATGTCGTCCACAAATAAATGACTTTGTACGATTTTAATAATAATGTCGTGAGCCTTTCTGCTGTCATCCACAAACAGCGATGTTCGTTCTGATTGAAAGACTCGACAGTTGTGGATAAACAAGTAAAGCCGCGCGATTATACTCACAAGCTTACCAAAACTAGAGTATCTGTTAGTGAGGTCCAACAGTGAATATGCTTCTATGACTTCTGTTGAGACAAATACAGTACTTAAAGTTTTTCGTTCTAGGCTTAGAGTTATAGGTTTAACTGGACCCTCTGACTGGAAGTCATTAAGCCAATGGAGGCCGTTAAACCACTCAGGTATTGTTTTGCATGATGTTTTAAACATGCCTCCCAATTTGTTTGTTGTACTAGAAAGCAACAAAATACAAAGATGTGGGATGATAAATATTGAATCCACGTTTTGTACCGCACCTACGTGGCTCTTGTGTCCAAAAAGACTTTCGCACTCACGAATAAATTTCGGATCGCGTTCCAAATTATTTTCTATATCAATGTATTTACGTTCTTCTGCTCCATATGAAACACAAAGTTTATAAAAAGGTTCCAAAGGGTAGTTTACGAAACATCTACTTTTCTTATCACGGTTATGATCGCGATCAGACAATGTCCCTACTGATATATTATTATTATCTGGATGTTGTGGTTCCTTGTTAAGAATACTTTCCATCTCAGAGACAGACTGCCTTTCTTGCTCCAAGTTCACAGAAAGAGCCACAAATGATTTTGTATTATCGCTTTTGATATGATGATTTTCCGTGTCTACAGTTCTATGATCCGAAATCGATACTTGACCTGCGATGACGTAGCCGAAAATGGAATGCAATGCCACCGGCATGTTCTTATCTTGTGGCATGATCTTTTCTCCATCATAAATTTGAGGAAATAGATCACCGGCCAATAACATGTCGATGAGACCCGATGTACCAAAAGTTGGATCAGCAAGTGAAAGATTTTGAAATTTAAGGATCATATCATCTGAGATAGACATAGTCGGTAGATTTCCGGCTATTTTTGCAACTATGACTACATCGGTAGTTAATATGGGGCTATCGCACTGACGCGGTTTTACAGTACAGGTAGTTAGCCCCAGATCTGCAATAGGCTTGGCACCTAGACCAATGGAATCGAAATCACACTTTCTCCGTCCTAGTCCTAACCTTAATGCACAGTCTTGAGTTATGTAGCCCGTCATGGCACCACTGTCAATTATAGCACGTACGGGTTGATAGATGCCCCAACAATCTGCGACGTGTATAATTGCGGTTCCGAGCAAGACTGTCGAAGTTGTAGAAACGGTAAGAGCCACCGAGCTGGCATTATTTCCTGAATTGGCACCAGCGCCAGCATCGATGTGAAGTGTGTGATGGTGCATATTTTTGCAAACTGTACAACGTACCCTAGATGGACAACTCTTTAATATATGATCATCACGCAAACAATTTTCACATAGCTTCAACTGTTTTATTTTTTGGAGCCGTTGTTCAGGAGTGAGATCACTATATTCGAAGCACCGATATATTGAATGAGGCTTCCCGCAATAATAACATTTTTTTATTTTATTTAAAGTTTCATTCGAGTTTTGTTCGTTCTGAAGATTTTTAGTAGCCACAGTTGCGGCTGAGGCCAAAGATGTTCTAGGCGCACCTACCCTGGTATTTGAATTATTAAGCTTTTTATCAAAAAGACTGGTATTCTGGTAACCCCTTGCGTATATAGGTTTTGCATTGTCTGTGCTTTGGTTAGAGACCGATTTACTTTCCGACATTTCCAGGACACGGACCTGGTTCTCCACGAAAGCGATAAGACCCTCAAATGTCGGAAGATCACCCGGTACATTTTTGTTTTCAAATGCGCGCCTAGTAGTTGAATCCAGATTACGCAAAGATACATAAAACAAAACAAAACTTGATAAATCTGGTATGTCTAATGATTTTAATGCTTTGACGCTATCTTGACACGCTTGTAAAAAGGCATTTAGGCCGTCTACTGACTCATATTGTAATGGTTTGAAACTAAAGACTTTATCTAAATATGAAGTCGCTAGCGCCCTCTTGTTTTCAAAACGTGTAATTAAAGAATTCCATACAATGGAATAATTTGTTGCTGTTATCGGCATTGATTTTACGATAGTGAGTGCTGGGCCACTCACAGCCGACAATAAGTAATAAAATTTTTCAATATCAACTATATCAGTATTAGAATGTACTAAACTAGTAAAAGTGTCTCTAAATGTGGGCCAATTTTCTAACTTTCCGTCAAAGTGGAAAATTTCTAATTTCGGTAATCGAGGTTTTACAGTTTTACCGGAACCGAAATCACATCTAGTATTATCACTACCTGATAAATTTAGACTATCCGCGATATCACAAACAGAGTAATACATCTCATCAAATGCTTTGATTTGGTCGTATGACGGTACATACGACGCATTATAACGTTTTTGGACACAAATCATTTCACTCATAGCACTTTCATATGCAGTTCTCAAAGCGACAATATCTCTAAAACGGGCGCGAAATTGTGGCTGCATATCAGTATTACTTATAACTACTCGTGACATCTCGTACAACGATTGTAAACGCATAAATGCCATCTCCTTGGTTGTCTGATGTGGTTGCAACAACTGATCGACATCGTCATCGGAAATTATTACTTTTTTTCCAGATGTTGCTTTCGTCATCTTACAATTTTATTTAGGTAGGTACTTATGAATTTACAAATTAATTTGTTTAAAACACAATTTAAGAATTAGTAGAATATTATAAAATACGAATAATCAAACAACAAATATTAAAAGAAAGTTCTACCAAGTAAAATTGTAACACAAAACAATATTAATAATTAATTAATTAATATTCGAAGAAAAAACTACAGTTACATCTATTTAATACGACAAAATTAAAGATTCTAAGATTTAACAAACAATAAGAATTATCAATAAAAATATTTTATGGTTATTTTATTGAAATTTAATTTCGTGCAAGTAATGGCGGCAAGGCGTCAGATATGTTTAAGTAGTATAAAGTTCGCAACAAATTTGAAATAAAGTTTAATATTGTAACGAAAATAATACTAAATACCTGAACGCCGATGTATATTATGAATCACTGTATAAATTTCTTTATTGTAAAACACAAAACACAGAAGTTATGTTTTTCACAAAAACACACAACTACCTACTTACGAATAAAAGTTTTTGTAGGAATTGTTTTTACAATAATTATGTCTTTGTTATACTGAATCACTGGTATTTGATTTCGTAACAGGTAAAATCCGGCTCGAAGGACCATAAATGTACGATAGCTCAGTTTTATGATATTTTAAAGATTTAAAGAATTACGGACTTACCGCCAACTGCTCAAAGATTTCACGACTCCTTTTTTCCAATGTTGCACAAACTGCGGCAACACGTAGCGCTAGTGTCGCGCTCAGTAGATTGCGCGGGTACCGGGCAAGTTGGCGGGAGATTTCAAAATGTAAACCCCAAAATCGAACAGAGCCTATTCAATACAAACAAACAAACAAATCTTTTCTCTCTTTATAATATTAGTATATAAGTAGACTAGCTGACCCGGTAGACTTCGTTTGCCTCAATCGATAAATAAAAGACCTAAACTTTTGTATAAAATAAACTTAAAGCAAATAAAAGGAATCCGTCCGACGGTGGACATATCAAAGGAAAAACAAAATTGTTATTTTTATTTAATTCTGAGCATTTTCATATTTATCTACCTTTTAAAACTTCTCTAGACTTCCACAAATAATTCAAGACCAAAATTAGCGAAATCGATCCAGCCGTTCTGGAGCTTTAGCGAGACTAACGAACAGCAATTCATTTTTATATAAATAGATACAGATAACTTCAATTTAGTTTATCCCATTCAAATGGCTGAAGAAGTTTTTTTAAACTTTAAATAGTTCCCCTGTAAAGTTGCATAAATTACACTAAAACGATTTTTTTTTATTGCTTAGATGAGTGGACATGCTCCCATTTTGAGATATAAGTTCTAAAGTCTCAAGTATAGTTACAACGGCTACCCCACCCTTCAAACCGAAACGCATTACTGCTTCACGGCAGAAATAGGTAGGGTGGTGGTACCTACCCGCGCGAACTCACAAGAGGTCCTACCACAAGTAATTACGCAAATTATAATTTTGCGGGTTTGATTTTTATTACACGATGTTATTCCTTCACCGTGAAAGTCAATCGTGAACATTTGTTGAGTACGTATTTCATTAGAAAAATTGGTACCCGCCTCGAATTCGAACACCGGTGCCAACCGGTGCCATTTTTTTTTTTTTTTTTTTTTTTTTTATGATTGAAGGATTACTTGTGGCCCGGTGGCCTTTCCAGTTTCACCAGGACAGGTGGGCGAGCAAAGGCTCAGCCAGGAGGGGTGGGATTTGCTAACAGCTACCCGAGCGCCTCCGAAGGAGACCTAACAGCTCAAGAGCAGCTGCTTCGCGAATGAATCTACTAAGGCGATTATCATGACGCATAGCCTTATCGAAGTACCGTTCCGACGCTGACTTCATGTATTTCTGGATAGATTCGAGGCCTAAGTCGTCGTGTAGGTCAACGTTCCTCACGAACCACGGAGCTCCGACGGCTAACCTGCAAAAGCGGGATTGTAGAGATTGGAGGGTGTCTATGTGTGTGCGGGCCGCGTGAGCGAACACCACACTCGCGTAAGTCATGACGGGCCTTATGCAAGTTTTGTAAAGTGTCACCTTGTTCCGAAGGGACATTTTACTCCGCTTACAGATCATGGGGTAGAGTCTACCGAGAATAAACGCGGCACGGTCACGGACTGATTTTATATGCGGGCGGAATGTCATCAATGCGTCCAGGGTAACGCCCAGGTACTTGACCTTCCTGGCCCAGGGTATGGGTTGTCTAAAGAGAGTAATCGGGGGTGTGAGATTCCTCCTCCTAATCCGGGAGGAAATCCGTGTGGAGCTTCCCCTCTGAAATAGCACCGCAGTACTTTTCGCTGGGTTGATGTCTATGCGCCATTTTCGGAACCACTGTCCTAGGGCTAGGGCTGCGCTCTGAAGCTTCTTCGCGATTAGGGACTTGTTTCTACTGGAATAGTAAACAGTCGTGTCGTCGGCGAATAAAGCTAACTGGGTCGGTGGCGACCGGGGAATGTCGTTGACGAATAAGCTAAATAGGAGAGGGGAGAGGACAGAGCCTTGCGGGACTCCAGCTGTGAGGGGTCGCGGGGAGGAGCGGGTTCCCTCGACTCGATATCGAAAAGAGCGGTTCGACAAGAAGTCCCGTATGATGAGCACGAGACTATCCGGCACGCCCATGTTGAATAGTTTGAAAATCAAACCGTTATACCAGACTTTGTCGAACGCTTTTGCGACGTCGAAGAAGAGAGCTCCCGTGTATAACGGTTTTGGTCGATTAAGCCCCACAAGAATGTGCTCCGTGAGGCGGTGCACCTGTTGAACGCATGAGTGATTTGTACGGAATCCGAATTGTTCATCGATGAGAATACCCTTGGATGAGACGAAGTCTCTGAGGCGTTTGTAGAGCAGACGCTCATACAGTTTGCCTAGAGACATGAGGAGGCTAATCGGGCGGTAGCTCGTCGGATGATTTTTTGGTTTACCGGGTTTATGTATGCCGATAACGTTCGCTTCTTTCCACACCGCGGGAAAGATACAGTTTGCCATAGCGGCATTGAAAATAGATGCCAACATCACGATGAGTTGGACGGGTAGAAGTTTAATAACGCGGTTGGATATACCGTCGGAACCGGGAGCCTTGCGAGGACGTAGGTCTTTGATCAAGTCTTTAACTTTCATCGGGGTGACGGGTGGTAACGCATCCGAGAGTGGCAAGGAGGCTCTGCGTTCTACCTCACTGTCTACTAATTCTACATGAACAGGGTCCACGGATTGAGTGCTAGGCGTGCACTGGGTTTGCAATGTATCGGCCAGCAGCTCTGCTTTTTCGTCATCATCGAACGCCGCGAGTCGGCCTGAGGGGCCTACGAGGGGGGGCATAGTTACTACCGTATCCGATTTGAGAGTACGAGCTAAGCGGTAGTAAGACCTTTGGGAGGGTGCGAGTCCTTCTAAGAAATCAGACCATCTGGCATCTCGGACTTCGGCGATGCGAGACTTTACGTCGCGTTGTAGGGCACGCATTCGACTGCGATTTTCCGCGGTAGGATACCTGTCGTAAGCACGTATCGAGGCGTTCTTAGCTCTAAGGAGTTCCCTAATATCGTCGGACAATTTTAAGCGGTAAAGGAAGTCCTCCGCTACAACTTGTTTCGATGACCTATCTAATGTCGAGGTGATGTGTGACGTTAAGATGTCTATGGCTTCAGCGGTATCCTGAGGAGACGGGGTAGAGTCCGGGCTAAACGGGAGCGATGGTGGATCAGATTCAGCCAGGTTGATGCCCAGTGTGTGCCAATCCACCACAGTCCTCGCAACAGGAACGGAATCGCGAGCGCGACCGAGCTTCATAACGACGGGACGGTGGTCTGAATCTAACTCTGAAACTACTTCGATCGAGTGTAAGCGCAGAGTTACGTTTTTTAATAACGCTATGTCGAGTATATCCGGGCGATGCGCGATATTTAGCGGGTAGTGTGTCGGGGTTAGCGGAGCGACGATATCGAAGGCGAGATCATCGACTAACGCGTCAAGCCGCCTGCCATTCGGGGTTGTGGTGTGTGAGTTCCACCTGATGTGTTTACAATTTAGGTCGCCCGCCAGAATGACAGAGCTCCCCATGCCGAGCAGCGCCTCGATATCACTGCTTAGAACGATCTTATCCGGTGGAAGATAAACGGACGCGATAACGATCGGCGCCTGTCCCGTCAGTGAGATTCGGCACACTGATGCTTCGATATTAGCGAGCGCGGGAGGATCGAGCGGGACGCAATGCAGGGCTCTTCTATAGTAAATGACGGTACCACCACCACGAGCAGAGAGCCTGTCATTCCTGACCATGTTATAATTCGCGATTTTAGGGTCACGGCGCGCGGGCTTAAGTAGGGTCTCCTGCACTAACACACGTTGATTTGCGAGACCGTAAGCGTTAAAAAATCCTATCGTTACGGATAGGGGCTTTACTCTACTTATATACGCCATTGATTACCGGCGGAGTGAGGGGAGGATGTACGTATTTAGTGACGCGTATACGTCGGTGTATTCCTGCACAACGGCGATAAAGTGTTGTGCAGTGGAGGCAGCGCGAATGGCGTCGCCCAAAGCGTTAACGCGCTCAAAGTTGATCGACTGAAAGAAGTCGATCGCTAAAGCGAGATTGTCGGACGCGCAACCGGTGCCACTGGTTTCAACACGAATGCACCGGACATCTTATCCTTTAGGCCACGACGACTTCTTAAATGTGATTAAAGAAGTATAATAGTCTTTGAAAAAAGAATCATAATAGTGTACAAACTTATAATTTCAATTAATTATAGTCGAATTTTGACTACCGGGTGACCACTAGTTCACTGAAAATTACCAATTTAAATGAATAAAAACTAAAATAATTTTATTGTGAATACTGCCATCTTGTAGTTATCGACATAAATAAATGCAATTGTTAACTTATCGCTAGTATTTTGTTGAAAAGTAATTTGATTTTCCGATTACGTTTTTATTGATTTAAATTAAAATAATCTTGTTTAGTTGTTTTGATTTTGATTGCCACCAATAGATGGCGCTATAATATTTTTTTCTTTATCTCGCAAATCTTACAACTAATAGGATTAATTTAATAAGAATAAAATAATAATATCGAATAATATGAAAATGCTTGGTGTGCATGAATGCATGTAGATCTAAGATAGTATACAGAATTTTGGCATATTAAGTCATTAACATTATTCGATTTAATCTTATCACAGAACGATCTCTCCCAAATTACATTAGAATACAATGAAATGCTTCTTTTATTGCAATGATAGGTCAACGAAGTCTAGTTCTATTGTGTGTTGAGTGTTAACTTGCTGCAAAGCTGTTCCTCTTTGAAGGTTTTGACAAATACCAAGTTTCATCGTAATCGGATGAATACACTTAGCTGGCACATAGATGACAAATACACAAAGAAACATTCGTGATTAATTTATTAATGATAAAAGTTTATTAACTCAAGGTTGGTAGGTACAATCATAACAGTAATGCGATGTATTTTAATAAACCTATTGTTCTGGGAATATTTTAAACCGCCATAAAAGTTTATGATGTATTACGTATTTACAACAAAAACAATCGACTGGAAACGGCACTCGTAATGGAAAATGATTAATAAATTGCGGTCACGCGGCTGCTGAGTTTTATCGAACGTATTTCTCAGAAATCGCGACACGTTTTATTGAAACCATCTAACATTAAATTTAATCCTCTCCTATCAAAATTGAATAGTATCACTAAAGAATTCGGTAGACTATAATATTATTATGGCATATTCGATAAGACACCAAAGTTACATCTAAATCATAAACGTTGAAGCTATAGTTTGCTATATTTATTTTTTTATGGCCTTTGTAGGCAGACGTGCATACGGCCCACCTGATGGTAAGTGGTCAGCGTCGCTTATGGACGTCAGTAATACCAGGGGCAGAGCCAAGCCGTTGCCTACCATTAAGTACTCTCCGCAAGCCTCGTTTGAAGAAGGACATGTCATAGCCATGGAGGGGAGCTCATTCCATAGCCGGATGGTAAGTGGCAAAAAATATCTTTGGAAACGCACTGTACATGAACGCGGCGGTTCCAGACAATATGAATGGACTCGGCTCCGATGGCGGGAGGTGCGATGATAAAAAGGAGATGAGGGGATCATCGCGAATAATTCCTCAGAGCTATATGTTAAATAATTATTTTTACGGTTCAATGTCGACGATAATGGAAATGGTCGTCCGTGACCAAGAAAACTATAAGTTATTCAAAGCGTCGAAAATATAATGATATTATGTTGAAAAAAAAAAAACGAGTAGATAAACCGTAAAAGTAAGTTTGTAATAGGTTTAATTAGGCCCATGACTCTAGGACGATGAATCTATGTATTATTATATAAAAATGAATTGCTGTTCGTTAGTCTCGCTAAAACTCGAGAATGGCTGGACCGATTTGGCTAATTTTGGTCTTGAATTATTCGTGGAAGTCCAGAAAAGGTTTAAAAGGTGAGAAAATATAAAAAAGAAAGGAAACAAGGAAGAAAGGAAGGAATTATATATAAAAACAAACAATTTTGTTTTTCCTTTGATGTGTCCCCTTGATGTGTCTTTTATTTATCGATTGAGGCACTACGAAGTCTGCCGGGTCAGCTAGTACACTTAATATTTAAGATAGATGCACAATTCTCATTTTTTTTGGGCTTTAGTTGGGTTTCCTACCCTCCAGGTGTCGCTACAGTCAAATATTAGTCCCTCTACCAGGTGGCTTTTTAAAACTTTTTTAATATTTTTTTAAACTCTCTTTATGAAAAGATCGTATCGTTTAGAATCGCTGAAATTCCCTGTAGCACTTATGGATTATTAATGCATGTTTGATTGTGTTCAGCATTCTAATCGAAAGGATCTTTTCGTACAGAGAGAAAACAGTTTTTTTTTTAAATAAAAAGCTGTAATTCTCCGTTAACTGTTTAATTTCCCTTTATTATAAACAATTTACTGTTAAAAGTTAATATGAACGTGCAATCTATATATTAATACTTGAAGCAGAAACTTTGTATCCCTTTTTACGAAAATTGCGCGGACGTAGGATTATGAAATTTTCCACACTTATAGGGAATGTAGAGAAGGAGTGCAGAATGTTAATATTCTTTTGAAGTATGCATTAAAAATAGATTAAATTGATAAAAAAAATCATTACATACACACACTGCCATGTGTTTTACACACACACACACCACGCATGCATACTATTTGTTTATTGTCAAACTTTTCTTATTGCTTATAGTCTGTGGTGAAATTGAAAATAGATTAAATATTGTTTGTCTTTATTAATATCTGTCTAAAGTGTAGTCTTGGCGAAATCTGTGATTATAGAAGTATAAGTAGTCTTTGACCATCATCCTAATTTTTTAATCGTGATAGTGGACAAACTTATAATTTCAATTAATTATTGTCGAATTTCGACTACCGGCGAATCACTAGTTCTATTAAATTTCGAATAATAATAACTCCCTTCGATTCATTCTACTAGCGTATTTATTAACATTAAATCAATAAAGTTATTTAAGTCTACATTATCAAATCATTAAATTTCACAGGCATAAAGTGGCAACAGTCTTTTGAGAATAACATCGAGCAAGATCGAGGGACTGCTGATCAATAGCCTTTGCAGTAGGCACTTGGAAGGAGAAAAAAAAAATGTAATGGTATAAAATGTATATAATGATAGTTATGTGTTAGATTTGTTAAGTTACTAACATAGGTTATAAGTAATTACTACTAACAAAATGTTATGATTTAAAAAAAAAAAAAAAATTAAATAAAGTATTAATAATAATAATAATAATAAATGCTAAAACCGATGAAAATACTATATTGCTCATAATTTTTATAATCTCATTCCGAATTCAACGGTCCAAGGCTACGATTTTCTTTTGTGTTGTGTGTAGCAAAAAATCGGAGGGTGTAAAAGAGGTTTAATTGGTTAATACTTCTTTATGTAATTAAACACGAGATTTCGATTATGACATCGTTGCTTAACTCAAATTTATTGGTGGTAGGACCTCTTGTAAGTCCGCACGGGTACGTACCACCACCCTGCCTATTTCTACCGTGAGGCAGTAATGCATTTCGGTTTGAAGGGTGGGGTAGCCGTTGTAACTATACTGAGATCTTAGAACTTATATCTCAGGGTGGGTGGCACATTTACATTGTAGATGTCTATGGGCTCCAGTAACCACTTAACACAAGGTGGGCTGTGAAATCGTCCACCCATCTAAGCAACAAAAAAAAAGACTACACGAGGCATCTTGTTCTTTAGACCTTCAAAACTGAATTCTGAAATTTAATTTATTAAAACGTAAATTAATCGCAACAAATCAGTCATTTCAAGGAGTTTCCTTTATTTATATCGGTTGATAATATTTTGTGTTAAGATTACTCATAGTTCCAAACTCCGATGTAGAAAGAGTATTTTACAAGCGATGTCGAGATATTTTTTAATTTTATGTTTTATTGCGTAGATAGGTGGTTTACGACTTGCTACCATAATATGATCTATACCATATCCTTTTTTTATGATTGAAGGATTACTGGTGGCCCGGAGGCCTTTCCAGTTTCACCAGGACAGGTGGGCTCGCAAAGGCTCAGCCAGGAGGGGTGGGATTTGCTAACGGCTACTCGAGCGCCTCCGAAGGAGACCTAACAGCTCAAGAGTAGCTGCTTCGCGAATGAATCTACTACCTAATCGGAATCGCGACCCGCCGAGAAGATCCGGCGAGAAACTCAGCGAGCTGATTCATGGGTTAGGTTACACGGCGAACTCTTTGTCGAGTTCGATGAGTACGGCTACCGGGGTCCCTAAGCCTGCTCCTAGTGTTAGAGCTGAAGGCGTCTAATGCAAAGGTTATTGGATCTGATGGATCCGTAAGGACGTGTCTAGGGCGTCGACGGTGACTGACTCCTGCATGATCAGGATTCGGGGAGTAGTCAGCGGCGGCCACAATAAGGCGATTATCAAGACGCATACCATATCCATCAACGTGCGTATGTACGTACGCACCACCACCATACGTTTCAGTTTGATTTTAAGCCTATTCCTGCATAACCGTAATGAATTATCTTCCAAATTCTTATCATAACCAGGTTAGTAAAGGTTCGAGTTTGCGAACCGGGTAAAAATTTACTATTAAATTTTTTTTTTTTTTTGCTTAGGTGGGTGGACGGTCTCGCGGCTCACCTGGTGCTAGGTAGTTACCGGAGCCCATAGGCATCTACAACGTAAATGCCACCACCCACCTTGAGACAAGAGTTCTAAGGTCTCAGTTGTTACAGTATGGTATCATTGGCCGGTACCTCCTACCTAAGCTGATAGCCTTGAGAGGCTATTTCAGCATAACCTTAGCTAGTAGGTGAGCTCACGGGGCTCAACCGGAGTGATGCTAACACTGACCCTAGCAAGAGCCGTGCTTCGCAGAATCTAAAACCGGATCGGAAACGCGACCCACTCAAAAGATCCGGCGAGAAACTCAGTGTGACGGGTTCGACGAGGACGGTGACCGGTGCTTGTGGTACATAGAAGCACCGTTAATGGATCGTGAGGATCCGTAATGACGTGTTTTGGGCGACGTCGACTGTTTACCATTCGGTCTACAGGATCGGGTATGACGATTGCGTGAAAGTTAACTCACATTTGTATGGAGTTACAGCGCCCCTAGCTGCAAACGAAGGGAAGCTCTTCCAACTCCATACAAATATGAGTTTACTTTCACGCGATCGAGAAGTTGAAAAACTCGCACCAACCGCACTAAATCTAGTTGTTCTTGTATCGTTTCCGGTATCCGACACAAAAGAAACCCCTTGGAGTATCTTCATCTCAATCGTTTGGCTCTCGATAGAGTGGTCGACGTATTTTAAGTATTAGACGAAACACCAATATTCTTAGGAGCCGGAGAACATTAAATGCGGAATTTAGTCTATATGTGGAATACGTGATAAATATATATATATCGAGGGGTCAAAGACCATTTGGTTAAAGCGACCTTACGCTTAATATACAACATTTATCTTTGTAATTAAAATATACGTTTTATTTGATTTTTTAAATTTAACTATATATTTTTTTTTTTCATTCTCCTTGTAGGCAGACGAGCATACGGCCCACTTGATGGTGAGTGGTTACCGTCGCCCATGGACTTCAGCAATGCCAGGGGCAGATCCAAGCCGCTGCCTTCAATTAAGTTTACCGAATTCAAATAGCCGAAGAAGTTTTTTTTTTATGATTTTATTTTAAAAGTTTAATCTTTACATTGCTCTCTTGTAAAGTTGCAAAAATGTCGCTTATATCAAATAGAATTTCAGCCTTCGAGATGAACACTAGTAATTATATAATTTCGTTCTACAAAACGAATTTATTTGAAGTCAAGCTGTTTGTGTTTACATTTAGTGTTTTGGGGAAGCTTAACGACGGAGGGAAGATCTTCCACCGAGCAGGTGATATTTGCTCGGTAGACCGACGGTCCGAATGTTTTTTTTTTTTTTTCCTACGTAAGCTGATAGCCTTGAGAGGCTATATCAGCGTCGCCTTAACTAGTAGGTGAGCTCACGGGGCTCAAGCCTGATGACGTTGCTAACACGAACCCTAGCAAGAGCCGTGCTTCGCAGAATCTACCACCGAATCGGAAACGCGACCCACTGAGAAGATCCGGCGAGAAACTCAGTGGGCTGTGTCTGTGGGTTAATTTACTCGTCGAGCCTTTCTTCGTCGCAAGCGACTGGTTCCACGAGAACGATGACCGGTGCTTGAGGTACCTAAAAGCACTGTTAGTGGATCGGGAGGATCCGAAATGACGTGTTTGGGGCAACGTCGACTGCTTTCCATCCGAATGTGTGTTGTTCGGAACTTGTATATATGCGCTTTATCTTGAAAATGTCGTAAGCGAGATTCAGGCATCTGTCAAATATCTTGCGTTGTATGATGGCTACCCGCCACAGTGTATTTACACGGACAAACAGGACAATCTAGAAAGTCAATCAACTTAGTAATGTGTTTTACAACATAAATGATATTGAAAATAATAATAACTGTATTCTCTTGTATCTTTGTGTGACTTGTTATCACTAAACTTTCCTTATAAAAACAATATGCACTGCTTTACGTGGTATCGAAGAGATTCTTTGAATTTTCGCAATCATAAAGGAAAAGTGGCTTTATCAATGATGATACATTTACGAATTCGTTCAATTGACCGCTCTGTTTTTTTGCCTATCTGATCTCTGGTAACCCAAGGGGCTATTTCAGCAACTCTCGGATTGGTACGTGGGCTCATGAGTACGACCTTAGCGAATTTGCTAACACTGAAATTTTACTGGTGGTAGGACCGCTTGTGAGTCCGCACGGGTAGGTACCACCGCCTTGCCTATTTCTGTCGTGAAGCAGTAATGCGTTTCGGTTTGAAGGGCAGGGCAGCCGTTGTACTGTTAAAACTGAGACTTTACAACTCAGGTGGGTGGCGGCATTTACGTCGTAGATGTCTATGGGCTCCAGAAACCACTTAACATCAGGTGGGCTGTGAGCTCGTCCACCCATTTAAGCAATAAATAAATAAAAACACTGGCCCTAGTAAGAGTAATCGCTGAATCTATCACCAGATTCGAATCGCAACCGACTGAGAAGATTCGGCGGGAAACCCATTGGGCTGTATCTATGGGTTAAGTTGCACGTCATACTCTTTAATTCGACAATTCCGACGAGAATCAGCTCTGAATTATGATGCATCACGAACTCCTAGTTCATTTTACGTATTCGTCTTTTACGATTTCACGAAAGATCTTCGCAGCCGCAAAGATTACGGAGTTTTCAATCAAAAACCTCGTATTTGTGTACAGTACCCGGCGATAAATATTGCACATCGCCCTTGGGAAAGAGACGGTTAATTTTTGCTTCGTAGAGCGTTATATCTGGCGCACATTACCTAATTGACATTTAGTCTCCATAGATACCGTATCGTTAGTGTTTCGTCGCACACATGTAACGCTATACAACAAAAACAAAATTAGACGACTGTCTCTTTCTAAATATCGATGTGCAATATTTATTGCCTGGTACTGTAACACATTCTCTGTTATTTCGGTGTTATCACTATCCTAATTCTTGTGGAATATTGAGTTAAAAATCATTAAGCAGTTAACATTATTTCAGCTTAAGTAATGCACTTTGAGAATGTGTTTGATGGCACTCCTTTTATAAGATAACTGAACTAATCAAATATCCCCGAAGAAATAGGTTTTAATTATTTTAGAATTATAGAGTTAGTGTAGACAAAATCACGCGGTACTTGTATTCCGTAAACAAAATAATATTTATTGTGTTGATTTTATTCAAAGTAGTTAAACTGAAGTATTGATTTTCGGGTAGATAAATCGAAATGAATTCGCAAAGTTTTTTTGTGTAAGACGCAACGAGATAAGACCATTGTCTTTCTTATCTAAATGACTGACGTCAAACTGTGCTGTTCTTATTGTCTTTCATAGCACTCCCACTTTTCTAAGATAAAATGTGACGTTTTCAATTTCTGAAAGCTTATAAAGCTCGAGATTGTATGAAAATCTGATAATTTTGTGATTTTTTTTGTTTTTGCGTGACGTTGACATCTGTCAAAATTCGCTTTTCGTATTACACTTTGAAAGAGATGCAAAACAAAGGTTGTAGGAATGATCAAAAAATGTAGATATTACCAGAGAAAAAGACAGATTTGGTGTTGTTTAAGAATTTCAATGATTTTCTTTCAATTAGCTCAGGGGGGTACTTGTAGTAGGAAATGAAAACCTTCTAAATGATTTTGTTACTAAAACGTGATAAAATATTCACAGGATTATAAATAACTATACTGAGATCTTAGAACTTATATCTCAAGGTGGGTGGCGCATTTATGTCGTAGATGTCTATGGGCTCCAGTAGCCACTTAACACCAGGTGGGCTGTGAGACCGTCCACTCATCAAAGCAACAAAAAAAAAAATAAAAAAAATATAGCTGATAACAAATCAATCAAATCAAACACGGTCATCCGGCTCCAATTAAAATTTCCCTGTGTTATGGGTACCAGAGTCTGATTAATATATTACTTATATATGTTTAAATATATACATACATATAGATAATGAACACCCAGACAAAGAGTAAACAAACCTGTTCATCACACAATGTTTGCTTAATGCAGGAATCGAACCCACGACCCTCGGCGCACTAGTCAGGGCCGCTAACTACTGCACCACCGAGGCAGTATATCGCTATCTTTCTCGCAAATTATTAAGGCAAACAGAACAGATACTACACTTTGATCTTAGTCAAGAGGCCGCTGCGACGGGTTCGACGAGAAAGATGACCGGTGCTTGGGGTCATCGTCGCTAGCGACAAAGGGCTCGGCGAGCAAATTAACCTATAGACACAGCCCACTGAGTTTCTCGCCGGATATTCTCTGTGGGTCGCGTTTCCGATCCGGTGGTAGATTCTACGAAGCACGGCTCTTGCTAGGGTTCGTGTTGGCAACGTCATCGGATTTGAGCCCCGTGAGCTCACCTACTAGCTCGGTGACGCTGACATGATATCTGTAGACCATCAGCTCAGGTAGAAAAAAAAAGCAAATTATTTCCAGTGACGTCATATATTGTAATTTACACACTGTAGTATTAAACAACGAACATCTTCTAAAATAATTCAAATAGACATTCAATAAAGGCCTCGTAAGCGGTCACTTTGTAACCAGAATCAAGCGATAACGAAGCTGATCTACACTGCACACACTTTAGCTGCCAAGACGAGAGCATGTTACGAACAATGGACCAAGGATTTTAGTACAAGATGTCGTAAATTCATACCGGGTTCGGCACAAGCCTGTTAACTGCTGTTAAACCATAACCTGTCGTCTCTAAGACAATTTATGTCGTAACTTGGTGTGTGGTCCCTGAAAATGTTGCTCTGAATCCTTATAAAACGTTTAGATATTTCTAGTTCTTCTCTTTATTTTTTGGCTCCGGCACGGTTTGTGAATTAGCCAGCGTCAAGTAATAAGATTTTTATAATTAGCCGTTTTAATTATTTACAGTTTATCTATATATATAAAAATAAATTGCTGTTCGTTAGTCTCGCTAAAACTCGGGAACGGCTGGACCGATTTGGATAATTTTGGTCTGTAAAATATGAAAATGCTCGGAATTAAATAAAATTAACAATTTTGTTTTTCCTTTGATGTCCCCCCCCCCACGTCGGACGGATTCCTTTTGTTTCTTTTAAATTTATTTTATACAAAAGTTTAGGTCTTTTATTTATCGATCGAGGTACTACGAATAAGATAAATAATTAAAAACGAATTTTATTTACAAATGAGATAATATGTGATGAAATATAATATAATTTCAGTAAAATGGTGGTCATTTAATGAGGCTTTTACAGGGGACTTTTTGGAGGATCCCGAAAATCTACGTCGGGCGGCTTTGTTGCATTTTCCCACAATTGTACACTCTCACAGATTCTAAACATTTAATAAACCACCGTTATTACACATTTAAACCTGAAGAAACACTAAAGAGACAAAATAAAACAAATCGCACAACTTTACTCCTTGCGTTCCCGCCAGAAAGTCCGACATTTCTAGTTATAACACGTTGACGCATTGAGATTCGACATTTAGTTGTATCATAATCAAAATCTTTTGCTATTTTTCCAGAGACAAACCCAAGTGCATACCACAGAAAGCTCTCTTTAAGCTTACTTCGAAGAACGAAGCGTTAGAGCTCAGGGAATAGCTAGGAGAGTTCATTCCAGCGCTGGATGATGCGTGACTTAATTAACTCAGCAAATGCAGTGTGATCGCAATGCTTCCAGGTAATATACCTACTGTAGCTATTTGTCTACTATTCATTTCTAGCATCGTCGTGGCGTGGTCTAGGACGTCCGGTGCATTCGTGTTGAGCGATGCACTGGTGTTTCGAATCCCAGGCGGGTACTAATTTTTCTAATGAAATACGTACTTAACAAATATTTACGATTGACTCCCACGGTGAAGGAATAACATCATGTAATAAAAATCAAATTCGCAAAATTATAATTTGCGTAATTACTGGCGGTAGGACCTCTTGTGAGTCTGCACGGGTAGGTACCACCACCCTGCCTATTTCTGCCGTGAAGCCATAATGCGTTTCGGTTTGTAGGGCGGGGCAGTCGTTGTAACTATACTTGAGACCGTAGAACTTATATCTCAAGGTGGGTGGCGCATTTACGTTATCGATGCTTATGGGCTCCGGTAACCACTTAACATCAGGTGGGCTGTGAGCTCGTCCACCCATCAATGCAATAATAAAAAAATAGTCCATCGAGTGATAAGGTGTCTTTCCGTCTAATTCTGCGGTGATGCAATAAATTACTCGTTTTCGTTTTCAGAGTAGGACAGCCGCTATATAGAGACCGTAAAAATGGCCGACATCTCGAGATAGGTCTCAAGACGAATCTGGTGAAGGAAAAGAACGAAGAATAATCTCGTTGTGTTGGGCTAAGAAATGCGCTTAATCTATTACTAATTGAGCTCTGGTATTACGTCTAACATAAAAAAAAGTCATCAGTACTTATTATTCGTCTCTTTCGGAATGTGGTAAGTTTGAAACATGCATTTAATAAACCGCCGAGCCGTACCATAAACGTGGGCTTAAACTAAATGTGCATCCTTTATCTCGGTTCACGGTTCATCTAAATTGTTCAATATCGCGAGCCATTCATAGGTAGAAAACTTTAAGCTTTCCAATGAATTTACGTCTCTATTGTAAAGTGCATAAAGTTGAATTTCTCTTTCGGTTACTTCGAATATCGTCGACTGCCCATAGAAAGTTATCGCCAACATTTTTCGTGGTAACTTACCGTTTGGATGGTTTGTACTGTGAATGTTTACTGCATGCTTTTTTATTCGCTACCCATACAATGTAACAAAGAATCGGAGTTGTTAGAAGGTTTCCGTTTGATTAAAGTTTTTAATTTGTTTCTTCTTCACCTATAAGAGTCCTTTATGGATTCTTTTACGTTCTTATACAAAGATAGCGTTGCTATCGATAGGAGGATAGGAGTTTAAGGAAAGAACGAAGACTTTTGTTGAGATGATATCAAAATATCCCATTGATCCACCCTCGAACTCGTCGATTACGAGGAAGAACGTTGGCGATTGAACTAACCTACGGACACAGTCCACTGAAATGCTCACCGGAATTTATCAGTGCGTCTCGATTCCAACCCGGTGGTAGATTCTGCGAAGCACTGCTCTTGCTAGGGCTAGAGTTAAAATTTCTTTAGGTTGAGCACGTGGGCTCACGAGTACTTTTACTAGACAATTTTCAACCGACAAATTAGTCTATAGATTTGAAAATTAGTACTCAGTACTAGTTGTAGGGCATGAGAGCCACCATCCTACTTATTTAAACCACAAAGCAACCCTGGGTTCTTATCTTTTTTATAGCTGATAGGGGCGGACGAGCTCACGCTTCTTGTGTTAAGCAGTTACCGGAGCCATCACAGACGTCAAAACTAAAATGCCACCAATATTGAGACAGTAGTTTTAAAACTCAGCTTTACAGTACAACGGCTACCACAATCTTCAAATTGTAATGCGTTACTGCTTCACGACAGAAATAGGTAGAGTGGTGGTACATGCATTGCGATCTGAGATGGCAAGGTCCCTTTTTTTTTTTGCTTAGATGGATGGTCGAGCTCACAGCCCACCTGGTGTTAAGTGTTTACTGGAGCCCATAGACATCTACAACGTAAATGCGCCACCCACCTTGAGATATAAGTTCTAAGGTCTCAAGTATAGTCCCTTGGCCGCTACCAGTACCTTACCGCGCTGCATGTGCGAAAGAGAGACAGTTTGGCGGGAACCTCGTAGGAGGTTCGGCCCCGGCCATACATTTCGGTTTGAGGGATGAGACAGCCATTACCCAATAGAATTGTGGTTCCATGTCTGGACCTGCAATTCGATAGGTTTCTGTACACTAAACACCAGGTGAGCCGTTAGGTCTTCCCATCAAATCAATAAACATATCTTAAGAAAACTTTTTTCGTTGTCACATCACTCAATAGATATAATATATGTATATACGTTCGGCTCAGTGGCTGTACATAACTTGGTCTACCTTTACTGGTCACCTTCACTTCCATTATCATACTGATAGGTTAATGAGAATCTCTTGATTATTAATATCGACGAACAGCTAGGCGAGCGTCCATAGGAGCACCCAAAATTATAAAAAAATCTAATATATTATGTATGTAAAAAGGATATAAATAAAAGAATCGATTTTCGTTAATACACATTTATCAGTTGACTTCTATAAATTTACAAATAAATGAGAACGCTTTATTGCGATTCTGTTTTTTGTTCTTGTTTTTGTCTTAATAATTTCCTTTGAAAAGAAACAGGCTACAAAAATAAATTCAATAAATAAAAAATAAAAAATTTGTCATTTTTGTTTTTGAAGTAACAAATAAAATAGCAGTGGAGATTTTTGAAATGCGTTTTTTTTTTGTTGCTTTTTTTTAAAGATTATTCATAACAATTTAATTAGAAATTAATTGAAGCGGTTGCGTTAAGGCTTGAATTCGTATGTGTTTCAGTATATAGCGCATGATTCGTGGTCCGCAGGGGTGCCGGGCGGAATGTATCTGAACGAATCAACTAGAACTTTCGAACCTTCAGCCGCTGCTCCGAGGAACACCAACTGTGAAAGAACGAGTGAGGTAAAACAGGTTCAATTAAAAAAAATCATACACAGTAACCCTAATATTAATGATAGCATAGACGTGAAACTAATTTTAATAACAGAATAGTAAACTTGAAGCTATCATTTATTTATGTTATTATTAGTAATAGATTTATGCCGCTAATATGCACTCTAGAGTGACGGGCATGGTAGGGTAGCCATAGTTATCTTCTCAGCGGGTCGCGTTTCCGATCCTGTGGTAGATTATGCGAATCACTGTTCTTGCTAGGGCTAGCTTGCATCGTCCTCAGGTTAGAGCCCCGTGAGCTCGCCTACTCAATCGGTTACGCTGGCAAGCCTCTCAAGACTACCAGCTTAGGTAGGAAAAAAAATCCACGCCTTTACCACGATGATGTCACCAGATCTGGTGGTAGGACCTCTTGTGAATCCGCGCAGGTAGGTACCACCGCCCTGCCTATTTCTGCCGTGAAGCAGTAATGCGTTTCGGTTTGAAGGGTGGCGCAGCCGTTGTAGATCTCTATGGGCTTCAGTACCCACTTAATATCAGGTGGGCTGTGAGCTCGTCCACCCATCTAAGCAATAAAAAAAAAAAAAAAGATCGTACAGCGTTCAGAAGTAAGGCAAGCAGATGGAAGAATTAAACCATCAATTCATTAGCTAAACGGTTATGTAGTAGAATTTCCTTAAAATGTTACATAGGTACATTTGACGAGTTACACGTAACGTTTTTATCTTATACCTTTAAACGAGCAATTCTTGTATACTAATATATATGTATATAATCTGAATCTCGGAAACGGCTCCGACGATTTTCATAAAATTTAGTATACAGCGGATTTCGGGGGCGATAAATCGATCTAGCTACGATTTATTTTCAGAAAATTTTGTTTTATTCGTGTTTTCAATAATCAACTCTTCCCGACATCTATTGGCGAATAATAATACTATTTTTCTTAATTGAGGCCAACTAACCGCTTTAAAGACACAACAAGATGGCGTTATCAAAAAAAAACCGGTCATCATCTAGTTTGTTTAAAATACATACAACATAAACAATTATTTTTACATTTCAAAACATAGATCGATCGATATCTCATGTTTTGATAAATAGTTAACGTTCAGTACAATGTATGTACATTAATAATAAACAGAATCTATGTCGTCTGTTGAGGAAGTTATAAAAATGAGATTAGATTGGCGTTTCTCGGTAAAACGACACTAAAAGTTTAATGTATTTATCAGAAGATTATTTGTATGTTTAGTACTTATTATGTAAATAGATTTGTTTTTTTATTGAACGTAATTGGGCTGTCTATGGCATCTTCTCTTCTTCAACCCTTGTCCACCCAATGCTGAGTGTAGATCTCTTCGAATGCACCCCATTCTGTTCGGTCTGTTGCTTTTCTCATCCCGTCCCTACCAACCGCTTGACCAGGCCATCGGTTCACCTCGTTGGCTGACTGCCCACGCTACGACGTCCTTTTTTTTCCTATCTAAGCTGATAGCCTTGAGAGGCTATTTCAGCGTAACCTTAACTAGTAGGTGAGCTCACGGCTCAAACCTGACGACGTTGCTAACACAAACCCCAGGAAGAGCCGTGCTTCGCAGAATCTACCACCGGATCGGAAACGCGACCCACTGAGAAGATCCGGCGAGAAACTCAATGGGCTGTGTCTGTGGGGTAATTTACTCGTCGAGCCCTTTGTCGCAAGCGACGGGTTCGACGAGAACGATGACCGGTGACGACGTCCAGTACGAGGTCTTCGCTCCAGTACTTTTGTCCCTACCGATTGTCAGTGTGACGGCATATATGGCAATCACTTTGACTATGTCAGTCAAACCAGTTCTTCTGCGGATTTCGGTATTGCACATTATATCCCGTAGAGAAATGCCTAATATAGCCCGTTCCGTGGCTCTTTGCGTGACTATGGCATACTTTTTGTTAAAGTATTACCAGTGGCCTGTATTACCGGTGTATTAAAGAACACGCCACATAATGGCTTTGCCGCAGACATACATAGTCACAATGGTGGTACAAGCTCGCGTGAGGTCATAAGTTTTCGATACGCTCTATTAAACACAGGAATAAAGATATTTCAGCAGGTAGCTGGTGGAAATGATGATATTGTAATTGTAATTTATAATGTCGAATTCGTAACAAAATCGCTAACATTATAAAGTTTTTATGTAAGATGGATTGACATTATAGTAGATTGTCCAAAAGGTATAGCATAAATAATTGTGGAACTAAAAGAAAAAATAATTCTTTTAGATGTTATCGTTGGAACAAGTTGTATGGGTATCGTTTTTAGTAAAATTATTAGACGGAGAAAGATCATAGAAGAAATAACCGTAAAAATTGTAAAGGTAAATATTATTTCTAACTTACTTGTTATTAATACTTACATATCCATTGAAAGGGATTAAGTTAGCGATGGGAATGCGAATTACGCTCCACCCTGTCACGAAAGAAGCACGAGACGGTTCAAAAATCTGGAATCCTGCAACAGTATCTACTCCGTTGGAAACTAGGTTCTTGACCAAAATTATAATATGATCTAAATTGGACGTGTGATCTACATATACATTGGCTTCTATTACGCCACCGGGGGTCATTGGGAACGCGAAAGAAGCCGTGCAACTGGACTGCTGATTTGGAATCAAGAATTTTTCACTTTCCGCGTTCTGACTCTCTATTCCGATGTTCGTATAGTTCCCAATATTCCAAGGAACGAAGCCGTCGCACAAATAATTGTTATCATCGAAGAGTTTCTCCGTGTTTTCTTCGAAGTTAAACGTAATGCATTCTTCAACGTCATCTGCTTCAGGTGTCGTCACTTCTGGCTGTGGGGTTGTCTCGTCGTCTTCATACAAAACACAGTCTTTTACATCAACATGTGGAGGGATGTAACGGATGGCATCGATCAAAATATGGGACCCCGTTGATCTGTGACCGATGAAGTTAACCTGAAAAATATTTTATAAAGTTATTCACTTCGACAGTCATCGATTTGTGTACAATCAAAATTGCTTGTACTGATAACTTTAATCGATTATATTTTGCAGCTACAGTATTGTTGATATCAGAGACACATAAAAATATACTTTCAAACGAATTTAAAATCGTAAATGTATTTTGATTTGAGGAAGTTTCAATTGAAATACTGTATATTGTAGTGTAATGCAGCTAAACATTGATATCGTCCTTATCTGATAATATTTTCCAACCTAAATGCATTATTTCTCTAAGCATTTGAACGAAGTATAAACGTGATAATAAAACTGAAAAGATTTATACTGATTTCGATGGGCCATTGGATAGGAAAAAGAAGAAAACAGTTGTGCCAAAAATAAAACACTATTAGAACAGCAGCCTAGAAGTTCCGAATTAAATTTTATTTCTTCCTACAACCATTTAAAGTTCAATTTTATTTTCCTGTACACGGGAAGCGGAGCTTGTTATAAAATTGATCGATCTAGTAGACAATGTATTGATTAGTAATTACCAGTAATTAAAGTAAACATATTAATTGATTTTCATATCACAACTTTCTATGTAAAGTAACGTATTAGCGCTAATCTTTTTCTAAATTCCATTTATAAGTAATTAAAAAATAGATTTCGTAATAAAATATAACAAAACAAACCAATATCAAGAACGTACAATGATAAATAAATATATATCTTTGACTTCGACTGCTGCTAAAGAATTAATTACTAGATTTTTATTAATTCAATTAGAAACTGTAATTTTCCTTAATGTTTCTGGTTGGCTGATGTTTTAGTGTTATTAAATTTCTGAATATGTATAAACGCGAACGATCTAAACCAATACAAAATTAAACACTAGTTGAAATCATATAATTTGTTTAAATTTCGTGTTAAATGCAACATCACCTTACTAAACAACTCTGAATTTCTCTAAATTGGCGTAAAATATATCCTCATGTTAATTAAAAACGTATACTTTCAGCTATGGAATTAACCAATTACCATAAATTGAATTATTTTTTTCTAAAACATTTCTAACAGAATTTTATTTTTTTGACTTGTACATATTATTATTTGTCTATCAGTAACTATTAATTTATCTAATGCAATCTTTCAGGGGAATTTTTCAAGATCTTTAAGAAGTACGACTAACCGATGAAAAAACAATATTAATTTGGTCTAACATCTTGATCAGGATAACCAGAATAAAAATAATGAAAACCTTGATTTTTTGTTATATTTTTAGCCTGCAAACAGCATATTATATCTTTATTGTTAAAGTCATCGATGGATCACAGCTGTATCTTTTCATAACAGAACCCAACAGTTAGAACGTAAATGACATTTTGACAATAGCTGTGACTTAAGACTTTTATCGTGAGGTAGACTCACAATAACCCTTTACTTGTTAATGTACCCTTGAGATATTATTTGACTATAATTCTACTTATTGGGATTGTGGGGTTAATATGTAGGGAATCGAGTCCCAAGACTGCTTTTTCACCCAAACGCTCGATCATCATAGGGACAGAACCTGATTATCCAACAAAATTGTGTGGAGCCTGGGTTTATGACTTATTGTGGTGGAAGTAGTGACACACAAGCATTGATCAATCTTACACATTATCTATTTATAAAAAAATCTTACCTATTAGGACCCGGACACTTCTATTCTCTTCTTCTTCTATTATCTATTTGTATAGACCTATGATTTGCTATTAAGGTTCACTTATTCCTATTAAATTGACAGGCCTATTTTGTTATCTGTCAGGGTGGGTGCTTAGAGATTTATTTGCAACTTTTATAACAAGAACTACTTACGTATCCTTCGAAAGCCACACTCCCTACAATGTTTGCACTCAAGACGTGCCAGCCTGGAGTGGTTGATTGAGGCAGATTTGAAACAGCAACAATTGAATCTACACCATTTGGGACATTTTCGGAGACCACGACCGACAAACTTATGTCCCGTCCAACTACTGAATCCACAAAGACATTAATTTCTAAACGTCCACCATTTTCCATTTGTATTTTGGGCGATGTGAAACAGCTGGTCCTATCGTTAGGCTCCACGAAATGGGTGCTTTTGACATGAGGCGTTTCCACTTCTATAGAGGAATACGCCCCCAAATTCCAAATCGGGAATGGACTACACATAGCACTATCATTTCCGTATAAGCCGATACCACTTTCGAATGTAAATTGTATGCATTCACTCCTGGCCGTTGTGGCCCACGTTATTAATACCATAAAACTAAGAAAACGCGTCATCGTACCCGTATGTCTTGTTGGAACTCTAACTTCTGAATGCTATAATTACTCAGTTGTCATTATCAAGGATAAGATTGGATGAATTTATCGAAGCTGTTGCGATAAAATTGTTAGTAATTATGTTCATTTAAACGTTAATGGCATTTTTTTAGATACTCGGTAAAGATTTTTCACTCAAATATCAGATGTGGATAAAAACGTGTAGCTTTTTTTTTTTTTTATTGCTTATATGGGTGGACGAGCTCACAGCCCACATGGTGTTAAGTGGTTGCTGGAGCCCATGGACATCTACAACGTAAATGCGCCACCCACCTTGAGATATAAGTTCTAAGATCTCAGTATAGTTACAACGGCTGCCCCACCCTTCAAACCGAAACGCATTACTGCTTCACGGCAGAAATAGGCAAGGCGGTGGTACCTACTCGCGCGGACTCACAAGAGGTCCTACCACCAAGCTCAGTATAAAGTGATGTTATGGGATTTTGGTGGTGTTATTTTTAACAGAATTAAAATTCTGACATCACGTCTGGAACTAAGATGAGTTTTTTACGCATCAAAGTTTAAAAATATCATGAAAACCATTCGGTTTTGATCTTTGTCTAATTGCTATCAATGTCTGCGTAAATTTATGAGGAGATGGAATAATCATCCATTGCTTTATTAATTACTAGCGACCCGCCCTCGCTTCGCTTCGGAAACATTAAAACACACATGAAACAAAAAAAAATAATTAAACATTTTTTAAAAAAAGTAGCCTATGTTCATCAGGGACAATGTCGGCTTCTAATGGAAAAATAATTTTTCAAATCGGTCCAGTAGTTTCGGAGCCTATTCGAAACAAACAAACAAACAAACAAACAAATCTTTCCTCTTTATAATATTAGTATAGAAAATTCGGATTAGTAATTTAATACGAGGTGTTTTCTTTTCCAGTTATTAATTTGTAAGCAAAACTTTTTAATTTAATTTCAACATCAATACATATGAATTATTGTTTATTAGTGAGTGCCTGACGCGGGTCTGGTATTTCTTTCTGAAAAGTAAATGTTACAGCGAACCAATGAAGACGTCCATCTCAAACCTTAAAATCAACAATAATATAAAATCCAGATAAATGACCCTTGGATATATAACTTTATATTAAAGAATTGCGAATTTAACCTACTGTTGGTAAATTACACCTCACAGATAGAATGTAGTACGACAAACTTAGTATCACAGGTCTGCCCCGGAAGGTGTCGGCGCCGCTTCATCATAGCCACTACCAACGCCCACTTCCTGACGCCTGACGCGTTTCACATTCACAGGTTTATATGTTAAGACTATTCATTCCACAATGTCATTAAAGATCTTTTTAGACTGCAATTGTCTTTAAAAAAAGTAGATTCAGATAGGTAGATCCACCTGTGCTCCTGTTTCAAGTGGTTATGGAAAATGCAACGTAAATATTACTTACTTTGATACAACGTATTCCATTTTTCCAAATTCAATTAACGAACAACTATGAAGTTACTGTTACTGGTGGTAGGACCTCTTGAGAATCCGCGCGGGTAGGTATCACTATCCTGCCTATTACTGCCGTGAAGCAGTAATGCGTTTCGGTTTGAAGGGTGGGGCAGCCGTTGTAACTATATTTGAGATCTTAGAACTTGTATCTCGGGGTGGGTGGCGCATTTACATTGTGGATGTCTATGGGCTCCAGTAGCCACTTAGCACCAGGTGGGCTGTAAGCTCGTCCACCCATCTAAGCAATAAAAAAAAGTCTAAAGAAATAAAATTACTTCTATTCCAAGAGTCGTCACAATGACTGCTCCTGACCTGCCTGGATCCAGTAAAATTCTCTGACTTTCATCAGATTGCTGATCTTACGTCTGTAGTGCGCGGTGACCAAACATTAACACTTGAGCAGTTAGTTATTCTTTAGGTTTTAAATATAACTTTTTTTTTTACTAACAATCACGTCACTTTAACTGTTCCCGTGCTAAGTTCTTAAAGAACGTGTGTTACAGGTACCAGATAACGGAAATAAAATTATGATTTTTATTATACACATACATATATTTAATATTTAATATACATCCATAGCTCTTGAAAAGACATTTTTATTTATCATACCTCTAACTATCATACCTAAAATCTTCCCGTTGTGGGAGTCGAACCCGCGACCCCCTTGTGTAGTGACCATGTCACTTACCACTACACCAGACGGCCGTTATATCTCCATCAAATCTCCTAATTTTTTTATTGAATCAAGCAATGTAACTAAGAGTATAGCCCTCTTAAATAGTCTTTAGTCTAATGATTAGATTTATTGTAAAGCTATGAAACCGTTAATAGAACAATCTGATTATGCCTCTAAAATATATCGTTCAAGTAACTCACTTCAAAAGGTGAAGGTAAGTCGATATTTTGTCTTTAGCAGCACCGTAAAGCACGTCTCATTTGCATATGTTACCAGGAAATGTTAAAATAGCATAATTCTTAAAGGAATGCTATTTACGTATGCGATTCTAGCAGTTAAGGTAGTATTTAGGGCATAGCATGGATACGGACTTATTGTGTGTGCTGCGGTGATAATATTTGTATACTTGTATTTGTTTTTTATTACTGGTGGTAGGACCTCTTGTGAGTTCGCACGGGTAGGTACCACCACCCTGCCTATTTCTGCCGTGAAGCAGTAATGCGTTTCGGCTTGAAGGGTGGGACAGCCGTTGTAACTATAATGTAGACCGTAGAACTTATATCTCAAGGTGGGTGGCGCATTTACGTTGTAGATGTCTATGGGCTCCAGTAACCACTTAACACCAGGTGGGCTGTGAGCTCGTCCACTCATCTAAGCAATAAAAAAAAAAGTTAATTTTGATAATGATTGCAGTGATAGATTGATATTAGCGCAGCAGTCATTCAAATGCGAATAGTGGTGCATTAAGGAGTTAGGTATGCCTTTAAGGAAAACTATCAAAATATACTGAGTTGACAAAAACTAGTCAGGAAATAAGGTTCATTCGACAATATGTGCAAGTCATGTTACTCTGTGATCAAATCTCACATCGTTACCTGATAGCTCGAGCTCAAAAACCACTAAATCCAGAACGAGTAAGTGAGCAATACGAATAAATAGCCTCATGAATAATGCCGTACTCCGTGGAAATGCCTATGTGTTTTGTGGAACGTTGCTTCGGCACAATCGACGAGATAGTGTTGGGCAGTGATGTGTCCCTTCAAATAATGTCCTGGACTTCGTTTTATTATTACTATTACAACTTAAGAACAATGAGTTCGACATTCAATGGTCAGAAGCAATGGCTTACTGAAGTGAAAACACTTTTAGAGCTGTACGGGAATCTATGAAACGGAAATATCATTAAAAAAGCAACGCTCAAAAGAGAGATACACTATATGATTTAGCCAGCGAAGGAATGAGATATGTATCTTTCGAGGCTTCGCTGCTATTTCGTGTGATTTGCACACATGTTTTTTCAGTGTTATTGGTGTCAGAAACGAGAATTAACCAAGTATAATATGTAGATCCGCAGTGAAATATCGTTTTCGAAACAAGAAATCAAAATTTACCTGTGATGTTTTTCGACTATTAGATCAACAAAACCATCATTATTTAGTATGGTAGAGATTTTTTTATGGAAGACAGCTAGTGCGGAGTGGATTTTTTTGGGCGCCAACCTCACTCATAAGAAGTACATTTTAACTGTTTTTTTCTCCCAAAACAATCATGTATTGTGTCTACGTATTCTTCATGTATCAAGATCGATGATGGTTTCACTGTGATTTCTAGGGGTTTATTATTAGAAGGCACTGTTTGCGTATTCATCTTAGCAGTGACATCTGTCGTTTCAGTAGTTTATTTTTGTTTGTTTTGTGTTCCATACAGCAGCCCGCTGAGTTTCTCGTTCGATCTTCCTAGCGGGTCGCGATTCCGATCCGGTAGTAGATAGATTCGCGAAGCAATTACCTTTGAGTTGTTAGGTCTTCTTTGGAAGCGCTCAGGCAGCTGTTAGCAAATCCCATCCTCTCCAGAACGAGCCCGTGCTCGCCCACCCATCCTGGTTAAGCTGGAAAGGCTCCCGAGCCACCAGTGATACTTCATTCATAATAAATACATATAAAAATGTTGTATATTTTTTTTTTTTTTTTTTTTTTTTTTTTTTATGATTGAAACTTTACTGGTGGCCCGAAGGCCTTTCCAGTTTCACCAGGACAGGTGGGCGAGCAAAGGCTCAGCCAAGAGGGGTGGGATTTGCTAACAACTGCCCGAGCGCCTCCGAAGGAGACCTAACAACTCAAGAGCAATTGTTTCGCGAATGAATCTACTACCGGATCGGAATCGCGACCCGCTGAGAAGATCCGGCGAGAAACTCAGCGGGCTGATGCATGGGTTAGGTTGCACGTCGACCTCTTTGTCGAGTTCGACGAGTACGGTTACCGGGGTCCCTAAGCCTGCCCCTAGTATTAGAGCTGAAGGCATCTAATGCAAAGGTTATTGGATCTGATGGATCCGTAAGGACGTGTCTAGGGCGTCGACGGTGACTGGCTCCTGCATGATCAGGATTCGGGGAGTAGTCAGCGGCGGCAACGATAAGGCGATTATCATGACGCATAGCCTTATCGAAGTATCGTTCCGACGCTGACTTCATGTATTTCCGAATTGATTCGAGGCCCAGGTCGTCGTGTAGGTCAACGTTCCTCACGAACCACGGAGCCCCGACAGCTAACCTGCAAAAGCGGGATTGTAGGGATTGGAGGGTGTCTACGTGTGTGCGGGCCGCGTGAGCGAACACCACACTCGCGTAAGTCATGACGGGCCTTATGCAAGTTTTGTAAAGTGTCACCTTGTTCCGAAGGGACATTTTACTCCGCTTACAGATCATGGGGTAGAGTCTACCGAGAATAAACGCGGCACGGTCACGGACTGATTTTATATGCGGGCGGAATGTCATCGATGCATCCAGGGTAACGCCCAGGTACTTGACCTTCCTGGCCCAGGGTATGGGTTGTCTAAAGAGAGTAATCGGGGGTGTGAGATTCCTCCTCCTAATCCGGGAGGAAATCCGTGTGGAGCTTCCCCTCTGAAATAGCACCGCAGTACTTTTCGCTGGGTTGATGTCTATGCGCCATTTTCGGAACCACTGTCCTAGGGCTAGGGCTGCGCTCTGAAGCTTCTTCGCGATTAGGGACTTATTTCTACTAGAATAGTAAACAGTCGTGTCGTCGGCGAATAAAGCTAAATGGGTCGGCGGCGACCGGGGGATATCGTTGACGAATAAGCTAAATAGGAGGGGTGAGAGGACAGAGCCTTGCGGGACTCCAGCTGTGAGAGGTCGTGGGGAGGAGCGGGTTCCCTCGACTCGATATCGAAAAGAGCGGTTCGACAAGAAGTCCCGTATGATGAGCACGAGACTATCCGGCACGCCCATGTTAAATAGTTTGAAAATCAAACCATTGTGCCAGACTTTGTCGAACGCTTTTGCGACGTCGAAGAAGAGAGCTCCCGTGTATAACGGTTTTGGTCGATTAAGCCCCACAAGAATGTGCTCCGTGAGGCGGTGCACCTGTTGAACGCATGAGTGATTTGTACGGAATCCGAATTGTTCATCGATGAGAATGCCCTTGGATGAGACGAAGTCTCTGAGGCGTTCGTAGAGCAGACGCTCATACAGTTTGCCTAGAGACATGAGGAGGCTAATCGGGCGGTAGCTCGTCGGATGATTTTTTGGTTTACCGGGTTTATGTATGCCGATAACGTCCGCTTCTTTCCACACCGCGGGAAAGATACAGTTCGCCATAGCGGCATTGAAAATAGATGCCAACATCACGATGAGTTGGACGGGTAGAAGTTTAATAACGCGGTTAGATATACCGTCGGAACCGGGAGCCTTGCGAGGACGTAGGTCTTTGATCAAGTCTTTAACTTCTATCGGGGTGACGGGTGGTAACGCATCCGATGGTGGCAAGGAGGCTCTGCGTTCTACCTCACTGTCTACTAATTCTACATGAACAGGGTCCACGGATTGAGTGCTGGGCGTGCACTGGGTTTGCAATGTATCGGCCAGCAGCTCTGCTTTTTCGTCATCATCGAACGCCGCGAGTCGGCCTGGGGGGCCTACGAGGGGGGGCATAGTTACTACCGTATCCGATTTGAGAGTACGAGCTAAGCGGTAGTAAGACCTTTGGGAGGGCGCGAGTCCTTCTAAGAAATCAGACCATCTGGCATCTCGGACTTCGGCGATGCGAGACTTTACGTCGCGTTGTAGGGCACGCATTCGAATACGATTTTCCGCGGTAGGATACCTGTCGTAGGCGCGTATCGAGGCGTTCTTAGCTCTAAGGAGTTCCGTAATATCGTCGGACAATTTGAAGCGGTGAAGGAAGTCCTCCGCTACAACTTGTTTCGATGACCTATCTAATGTCGAGGTGATGTGTGACGTTAAGATGTCTATGGCTTCAGCGGTATCCTGAGGAGACGGGATAGAGTCCGGGTTAAACGGGAGCGATGGTGGATCAGATTCAGCCAGGCTGATGCCCAGCGTGTGCCAATCCACCACAGTCCTCGTGACGGGAACGGAATCGGGAGCGCGACCGAGCTTCATAACGACGGGACGGTGGTCTGAATCTAACTCTGAAACTACTTCGATCGAGTGTAAGCGCAGAGTTACGTTTTTTAATAACGCTATGTCGAGTATATCCGGGCGATGCGCGATGTTTAGCGGGTAGTGAGTCGGGGTTAGCGGAGCGACGATATCGAAGGCGAGATCATCGACTAACGCGTCAAGCCGCCTGCCATTCGGGGTTGTGGTGTGTGAGTTCCACCTGATGTGTTTACAATTTAGGTCGCCCGCCAGAATGACAGAGCTTCCCATACCGAGCAGCGCCTCGATATCACTGCTTAGAACGATCTTATCCGGCGGAAGATAAACGGACGCGATAACGATCGGCGCGTGTCCCGTCAGTGAGATTCGGCACACTGATGCTTCGATATTAGCGAGCGCGGGAGGATCGAGCGGGACGCAATGCAGGGCTCTTCTATAGTAAATGACGGTACCACCACCACGGGCAGAGAGCCTGTCGTTCCTGACCATGTTATAGTTCGCGATTTTAGGGTCACGGCGCGCGGGCTTAAGTAGGGTCTCCTGCACTAAAAAGATATCAATTTGATGGTCACGCAAAAAGTCAGAAACCTGATCACGTTGATTTGCGAGACCGTAAGCGTTAAAAAATCCTATCGTTACGGATAGGGGCTTTATTCTACTTATATACGCCATTGATTACCGGCGGAGTGAGGGGAGGACGTACGTATTTAATGACGCGTATACGTCGGCGTATTCTTGCACAACGGCGATAAAGTGTTGTGCAGTGGAGGCAGCGCGAATGGCGTCGCCCAAAGCGTTAACGCGCTCAAAGTTGATCGACTGAAAGAAGTCGATCGCTAAAGCGAGATTTTCGGACGCGGTCGGAGGGCAAGTCGCGGGAGAGGGACGAGTCGCGGGGGCGGGACGAATCGCGGAGGAGGGAGTTGTAGCCGTGTTCGTGTACGGCAGCGGTTTTGCCCAGGCCGAGACACTGGGCACCGCCGCCGGAACGAACGCTGGCTTAGCCTGCGACGCAGAGGGTGCCGAGGCTTTGATGTCTGGGCCGGAAGCTCGGAGGCGGTTTTGGCGGGCGACGCGGCGATTTATTTTAGGGGCTCGGGGGCAACCACGGTAATTCGCGGGGTGACCCTGTGTTCGACACAGGACGCAGCTAGGCGGTTCCGTCGCGGTTTTTTGGTCGCGAGCGCAGAGGGCCGTGGCGTGATCGCCCAAACACTTAACACATCGGGGGCGCGCGTGACAGTTACGGGAAGAGTGCCCGTACAATTGACAGTTATGGCACTGGCTAGGAGTGCCTTTTTTATGGGGGGCTTCGATGGCGATACCGGAGAGCCTACAGACGGTCTGTGTGTTGAAGATTTTCTTACCCTCGGGGGTAGGCTGGAGGGTGACTAGAACCATATTATATGGCTCCCTACCGCGACCGGTGTGCATACGGTGCACAGAATTCACTGGAAAGCCCTGTTTTAACAGATCGGCCTTGACGAGCTCTACATCTAACTCTTTAGGGATTCCGCGTATTACAACGCGGAGTTCGCGCTCCTCCTGGAGCGTATAAGTATGGAAACTTATACGTTCCTTACGGAGGTAAGAAGAGAGGGCCCTATGGTCGTCGGGTGTTTGAACCTTAATTTGAATGCCGTTCGCGAGGTTACGGGCATTCGTGAAATTTATATTTTTGGCTTTAAGGGCCAGGCAAACTCGATCCCAAGCTGCCTTCTCCTGAAGGATAACCGGGGGAGGGGTCTGGGTTTTATTTTGTGCCACCGGACGCGGCGACGGAGTGGCACGGGCTGGGGGCGCAACGGGAGTCTGAGGGCGGGGGCGCGACGCGTTCACGGCTTTGCTAATTTTAGCGGCCGCGGGAGCTCGAGACTCCGCGGCACGCTTCTTACCCTTCTGTACCAGGGTGAATCCATCCATCGATGAGGCGGGGGCGAGGTCGACCTCCATGTCCGAGTCAGAGTCGGAGCACGAGGAGGCGGGTGCAGGCGACCTACGAGCAAGTGTAGGTGTTTTAGAGGGCGCGACGGAGGCCGCGGATGATCGCTCAGCTGAAACGATGGTCACGGCGGACGACGCAGCAGCTTTTCTCGCCAGTATAGGCGACACGGGAGCGGCAGGCACGACAGAGGCCGCGGTGCTCAATGCAGAAGCTCTGCACGCAGGTACAGGCCACGCAGGAGCAGCGAGCGCGGCGGAGTCCTCGAGAGGGCTCGCAGTGTGATTGGCCTTGAAGGCCAGAAACTCTGAGGCGAGCTGTGGGTGGCGAAGTCGGAGGAATTCCGCGAATACAGCGTCCATGATCGCTGAGTACCCAGGTGGGGCGGCCCCGGGTCTTGAAAACACTCGCCTTGCGGCGAGGCCCCAACTTCTCGGACCTGAGCGGTTCTATTGAACACAGGTGGCAATGCGGCGCGATTACTACAGGACAAAGAAAAAGCACAACAAAACAGAAATTACAAAAAGAAACAAAACAAATAAATACTTGCAGGAAAACACTTTGTCGGCAAATGTTCCACGAACACAAAAATAACTAAAACAAAACAAATAAAAGCTTCCAGGAAACACACTTGGTCGGCAGATGTATCACGAACACAGGCCGCGCGAACAATGGCCGGGCTAATAAAAGCCGGGCGAACAAAGACCGGGCGATCGAGTGGACGATGAGCACGTCCGCACGTGACGGGTGCCTCTATCGGAATGTTGTATATTCGTAATGTAGCGTGAAGACCTAGATACCGCCAACGATTCCTAGAGTAAATGTTAAATACTCGCATCAGTTGCTTTTTTTTTGTTATATTGCAATTAAAAACGCACAAAACGCAACGCAAAAAAAAACATATTTGAGAAAAAAAAAACAAAAAAAAAACCGCTGAGTTTGTTTCGCCGGTTCTTCTCAGGACTGTGGCTTTTTTGGAACCGGTGGTAGAGTTAACATTGTTATTTATATTTTGACATTCAATAAGTGTGTTTGTTATACTGACGTCTAAGTTGAAATAAATGATTTTGAATTTTTGAATTTGAATTACCTCCATATGTTTTTCTTTAACTCTAAAACGTTATTACAATTCTTTATTTATGAAATTACCAGCTTTATCTGTCTCTGACGTCGACAACACCCTGTACATTTCTCAATGTACCTGTCTCCATTTTCCGCAGTCGTTTCCGGGAATGGTTACACTACACCCTTTATAGTTCTCACCACTAAGAACTCAGGGCAGACTTAAATTTCCATTCCGGTAATGTATGATAGTTTATATAAGTGACGCATTGTGGACACCGTAATGTGATATAATATATCATATGGATTGTCTCGTGAATCTCAGATGCTCTTGATGAGTATATATTTGAATGGAGAGTTTGGGTTTGCGTATTGTTTTTTTTTTTACTTTTCGTTAGCTTCATTCCTAAATCGCCAGTGTATTAATACGCTTTTGTTAGCTTCAGACGTATGTATGTTTGTAACGGAATCTTTGAACATGATTTTGACCCCCTTAAAAACGTCGGATTAACTCGAAATTTGGTATACTTATTAAGGACCGATGACAATTCAATATTTAAAAATAAAATTGAAAAAATTGAAATTCAACTAAAAAATGAAAAATAAATAATAGTTTAAAAAAAGTAACAAAATACGCTTTTAAAAGCGTGGGGTGCATGGTATCAGTAGTTATAAATATTTTATGAACAGATATGAGCAGAAGGGTTGTTTTGATAATATCCTGAAAAGCAAGCCACGCTTTTTTACAATAAAATCATTTTTTCTTAATCGTACACTTTTTTAATTCAAATTTATTAAAATTTATTTTCTATTTTTTTGTTGAACTTTCTATAAAAGCGTATTTTGTTAGTTTTTTTAAACTATTATTTATTTTCAACCAGCGATTCGTTTAGTCAAAGCAAGGTTTGCAGCATGTGCTAATTTTTAAAGAAATCTTCTTCTTTTACTCCACCTCATCCCACTAGGTGGGGTCGGCACAGCTAATTTTTCTCTTCTATCAGCCGTCATCTCAGCACTCACTCCTCTCTCTCTCTCATATCGTCATTCACACATGTCTTCTTCGGTCGACTTCCTTCCCCTCTACCTTGTACTACCATTATCATAAATATGTTAGTCTCATGCATCTTGTCTTTAATTTTTAAGGAAATACGAAATGAAAGTTTTTCCCAAAAAAATAAATCTTGCAAGAAAGAATTACTAGTGGTAGGGCGAATTGTAAGCCTAAACTGGTAGGAATGATAATCCTAGCTTATTATTTGCCGCATCGAAGCATGTATTTAATAGTAGGTGGGCCAACAAAATCATAGAGGTGGATGTACAGATGTAGGTATATGTGCGTATTGTGTTGCTTTTCTTTGTGGAACTTAAATTTATAAATTTCTCATTTCTTTGATCACTTTCTCCTTCGATATTGATGGTGGAAACTTGTTTGATTTCTGTTTTAACTATTTTTAATATAATACATTTCCCAAATAAAATAAATATGACGGCGTTAACGATATTTATGTTATATAGCACGTGCAATAGGAGTGATTCACACAAGCAAGGTGCGCCGGCCGTGTCGTTCCACTCGTAAACAACAGCTGCAACAGAAGTGACTCATAAGCCAGCTGCGCCGGCTAGTATAAAAAGGCGGAACGTGCCTTGAAATGAACAGCCGCGATAAACATTGACCGCATGCGTGCATTCGCCGACGCCATGCGCAGAGCGGTCACGGCCGAAGACCGCCTAAACGCGACGTTCGAATACATCGACGTCATCGAGTCCGTCCAGCGCACGCTGGTTTGATTACCGGTAATCAATGGCGTGCAACGCGAGATTAAAACCCCATTCTTTGAAGTTAGCATTCTACAATGCTAACGGACTCGCGCGTCAGCGCGACCAGGTTTATGAGTTTCTACGTGACAATCTCATCGACATCCTTCTGGTGCAGGAGACCTTCCTAAAGCCCTCGCGTCGCGACCCCAAAGTCGCGAATTACGTCATGGTTAGGAATGACAGACTCTCCACCCGCAAGGGCGGGACTGTCATTTACTATAGGAGGGCCCTGCACTGCGTCCCTCTCGATACTCCCTCGCTCTTACATATCGAGGCGTCAGTGTGCCGCATCGCGCTGACGGGACACCAGCCGATCGTCATCGCATCCGTATATCTCCCTCCTGACAAACCCCTCCTGAGCAGTGACCTCGAGACACTGCTCGGTATGGGGGACGCGGTCATTCTGGCAGGCGATTTAAATTGCCACCACACTAGGTGGAACTGCCATCGCACGAATGTGAACGGTAGGCGTCTCGACGCGTTCATAGACGACCTCACATTCGAAATATTCAACCTCCCGACACCCACGTGCTATCCGTACAACGCCGCGCGTCGTCCGAGCACAATAGATCTGGCACTGCTGAGGAACGTAACTCTGCGCTTGCGCTCCATCGAGGCAATGTCAGAACTCGACTCAGACCACCGACCTGTCGTAATGCAGCTCGGTCGCCCAGTCAACCGAGAACCAGATATGAGGACCATGGTGGATTGGAAGAAGCTGGGCACGTGCTTAGCTGACACCGCTCCACCAATCCTCCCTTGCGGCCCGGATTCAACTCCATCCCCCGAGGATACCGTCGAATCCATAAACATCTTCACTGATCACGTCTCGACGGCGATCATAAGATCTTCTAAGCAAGTCGATGTGGAGGACTGCTTCCACCGCATCAGACTTTCCCCCGATCTTAGGGACCTCGTAAGAGTTAGGAACGCGGCAATCCGGGCCTACGATCGATATCCCACGGATTCAAACCGGACTCGGATGCGTCGCTTACAGCGGGAGGTCAAATCCCGCTTGAGCGACGCCCGAAACGAAAACTGGGATAGTTATTTAAAAGAACTCGCGCCCACTCACCAAGCATACTGGCGACTAGCTAGGACCCTCAAGTCCGAAACTATCGTCACTATGCCGCCTCTCGTACGCCCCTCAGGCCAACCACCGGCTTACGATGACGATGACAAGGCAGAGTTGCTGGCCGATGCACTGCAAGAGCAGTGCACCACCAGCACTCAACACGCGGACCCCGAACACACCGAGTTCGTCGACAGGGAGGTCGAGCGCAGAGCTTCCCTGCCGCCCTCGGACGCGTTACCCCCCATTACCACTTCCGAGGTTAAGGAGGCGATCGATAGCCTACAACCACGGAAAGCTCCCGGCTCCGACGGCATCCGCAACCGCGCGCTAAAACTGTTACCAGCCCAACTGATAACGATGTTGGCCACGATATTAAATGCTGCTATGACGAACTGCATCTTTCCCGCGGCGTGGAAAGAAGCGGACGTTATCGGCATACACAAGCCGGGCAAACCGAATAACGAAACCGCGAGTTACCGCCCCATCAGTCTCCTCCCGGCGATAGGCAAATTATACGAACGGCTCCTTCGTAAACGCCTCTGGGATTTCGTATCCGCGAATAAAATTCTTATAGACGAGCAGTTTGGATTCCGCGCCAGACACTCGTGCGTCCATCAAGTGCACCGCCTCACGGAGCACATCTTACTAGGGCTGAACAGGCGGAAACCCATTCCGACAGGAGCCCTCTTCTTCGATATAGCGAAGGCGTTCGACAAAGTCTGGCACAACGGTTTGATATACAAACTGTATAACATGGGAGTGCCAGACAGACTCGTGCTCATCATACGAGACTACTTGTCGAACCGTTCGTTCCGATATCGAGTCGAGGGAACGCGTTCCCGGCCCCGTCACGTCACAGCCGGAGTCCCGCAAGGCTCCGCCCTCTCCCCGTTACTATTCAGTTTGTATGTCAACGATATACCCCGGTCTCCGGAGACCCATCTGGCGCTCTTCGCCGATGACACCGCCATCTACTACTCGTGTAGGAAGAAGGCGTTGCTTCATCGACGACTTCAGACCGCAGCTACCACCATGGGACAGTGGTTCCGGAAGTGGCGCATCGACATCAACCCCACGAAAAGCACAGCGGTGCTCTTCAAAAGGGGTCGCCCTCCGAACACCACGCTGAGCATCCCTCTCCCGACTAGGCGCGTCAACACCCCCGCCCCGCCGTTCGCCCAATCACGATGTTCGACCAGCCCATACCGTGGGCCCCGAAGGTCAAGTACTTAGGCGTCACCCTCGACAGTAGGATGACATTCCGCCCCCACATTAAGACGGTACGCGACCGTGCCGCCTTCATTCTAGGACGTCTCTACCCGATGATATGTAGGCGAAGTAAAATGTCCCTTAGAAATAAGGTGACACTCTACAAAACTTGCATACGCCCCGTCATGACCTATGCAAGTGTAGTGTTCGCTCACGCGGCCCGCATACACTTAAAATCCTTTCAAATCATTCAATCCCGCTTTTGCAGGATAGCCGTCGGAGCCCCGTGGTTCGTCAGGAACGTCGACCTCCATGACGACCTGGACTTAGAGTCCATCAGTAAGTATCTGCAGTCGGCGTCCATGCGCCACTTCGATAAAGCGGCACGACACGAGAACCCTCTCATCGTGGCCGCCGGTAACTACATTCCCGATCCTGCGGACAGAATGGAAAGCAGTCGACGTCGCCCAAAACACGTCATCTCGGATCCGCCCGATCCACTAACGGTGCTTTTAGGTAATTCAAGCACCGGTCACCGTTCACGTCGAACCCGTCGCTTGCGACGAAGGGCTCGACGAGTAAATTAACTCTCAGACACAGCCCACTGAGTTTCTCGCCGGATCTTCTCAGTGGGTCGCGTTTCCGATCCGGTGGTAGATTCTGCGAAGCACGACTCCTGCTAGGGTTCGTGTTAGCAACGTCATCAGGTTTGAGCCCCGTGCTCTCCTACCGGGAGGTGCTCGCCGAGGCGAGGGCCAGCATCGACGCCGGAGCCTTAGGGATCCCCATCGAGAAGGTCCGGTCAGCAATAACCGGAGCCAAAATACTCATAGTGAGCGGCGAGGACCAGATCGCGAAGGCCGACTTGCTGGCCGAGAAGCTCAAGGAGGTTCTCTCTTCCAAGAGAGTAACGGTGACAAGACCGATGGTGACCGCTGCAATCCGCATAAGCGGACTTGACGATTCGCTGACGGAGGAGGAGATATGCACCGAGCTTGCGCGCATCGGCGAATGCTCCATCGATGCAGTCAAGGCTGGCTCTATCAAGCCCGGATCCGGAGGAATGGGCCAGGTTCTCGTTCGTTGCCCGATAGCAGCGGCGAAGAAGATTGTTACAGTGACGAAGCTGCGCATCGGGTGGAGCGTTGTTCGCGTCCACCTGCTGGAGGCCCGGAGGCTACAATGCTTCCGCTGCCACGCGTTGGGCCATGTGGGTGCGCGGTGCCCGTCGTCGGTCGACCGCAGCCACGACTGCTACCGGTGCGGACAGACCGGCCACGTGGCATCCGGATGCACACTGGCACCGCGATGCGCCGTCTGCGCCTCCGCCGGGAAACCAGCGGACCACACTTCGGGGGGCAAGGCATGTGCAAGGCCCCCGAGAAAACCGAGGAGAGAGGACGTCGCTGCACCCGCGGCCGCACCCGTTGCTGCAGACCGAAGTCAACTCGGCGAGACGACGACTCCGATGGACGTCCAGCCTCCGTCGGGCACAAGGAAGACCGGGGCTTTATGAAGCACCGGGCATGCCGATGAACCGAGGAGGAAGTCGTGAGGAGGAGGTCGTGGACCTCGGTTCGTAGGCAGTGAAGGCGGAGCGGGTGGTGCGGGCAGAAAGCCCCCACCCGGCTCCTGCAGGGGCCGTCGATTGCTGGGTGCGGGGGCGCCCGGTGCTCGGCACTAAGGTCCTGTGGGGTGGTGGTGCGCTGTGGCTCCAGTGCGCCCCTCACGAGTCGTGGAGATGAGAGGGGGAAGAAGTCCCCGGTGGCAGATCCCGCCCAACGTAACATTGGGGTGGGAGCCGGCGAAGGCGGGCCTATGGCGCGCACATGGCGGTACCTGGGTCCCCGCCCAGCCGGAGTGGAGGAGCTCGTTGGGGTTTAGTCGGTAGTCGTTAAGCTGGGCGGGTTTGGCGAGAGCTGAACTTAGCCCAGCGCGCCTTTCTAAAGGCGTAGTCTCCGTGGACCAATTGGTTGAGGGCGCGAACCTCGGTTCGCGACTTCTTCCTCTTTCTTCCACCGGAGGCGCGGAGTCCGACATAACCCGGTCCGACCCCCGTCGGCAGGGTATCCGTAAAGACTAGGATTCCCCATCGATACCAAAAAAAAAAAAAAAAAAGGTTTGAGCCCCGTGAGCTCACCTACTAAAGTTAGGGTTACGCTGATATAGCCTCTCAAGGCTCTCAGTTTAGGTAGGAAATATAAAAAAAATAAATTAAATGAACATTCGTTGGACTGCGTTTGCCCGGTGCACTTACTATATCGTTGTTACGTTGTGTGATTCAGTGACTGTTGTACGTACTGGTTAAAGTTGGACAAGTGTTAAAGTGAATTGTCAAGTTAACATATTGTTGATTAAATCAGAAACCAAAGGTGACTTCGTTTTACTTGGTGTTCAACAAGATAATATCTACCCTCAAGCTTACAAATACATATTATAAATTAAAAACAATCATAAACTCATACACAACAAACAAACGAACCATTTGCGTGTTCAGAAGATTAAAGATTAAATATAAATAAAATAAAATAAAATAAAATAAAATAAATAAATAAAATTCATTTAATTCAGACCCTCTTAAGTCCATATGTTGTAAGTAGAATAATACTTAGAACTATGTTAGTAAAATTAAAATTAAAATTAGCAATTAAAACATTTAAACATTTAATTCATAAATCTGCGCTGCTTTGAGGCACCCGGTATATGTGCATATATTATTATGCATTTAATTTACATTCAATAAATCAATCAATCAATTCGAATTCTAAGATAATCAGATATCGTCCTAAATCTGATTAATTCGTGAACGAACCAATAATGAGAATCACGATAGCGAAAAAAAAAGCAAAAAGTAAGATCGAAGATAACACAAGTGAATGTATTAGATACATATGAAAAGGAATGTATTGAACAAGTGCAAATTCACTAAAAGAATAATTTATAACAGCTGTATATTTTATAATCGTTATTATCTGGGCATTTTTTACTGGTGGTAGGACCTCTTGTGAGTCCGCGCGGGTGGGTACCACCACCCTGCCTATTTCTGCCGTGAAGCAGTAATGCGTTTCGGTTTGAAGGGTGGGGCAGCCGTTGTAACTATACTTGAGACCTTAGAACTTATATCTTAAGGTGGGTGGCGCATTTACGTTGTAGATGTCTATGGGCTCCAGTAACCACTTAACACCAGGTGGGCTGTGAGCTCGTCCATCCAACTAAGCAATAAAAAAAAAAAAAAACAATAGGCAGAGCGATGGTACCTACCCGCGAGGACTCACCAGTAAACATGCAGACTTATCTTGAAAATGTCGTAAGCGAGATTCACGCATCTATCAAATATACACATTGTATACGGTAACGTAAATCTCGAAGGCTGACTATCGAATACTACCAACTAATGTAATGTCCGTTTTCGTATCGAAGACTCGATACATTTACATTACGAATTGGATATATTTTCGTGTTTGACGTACAGATCTTCTCAGTGGTTTGCGTTTCCGATCCGGTAGTATATTCTACCAACCGCTGCTTTTGCTAGGGCTAGTGTTAGCAAATTCGCCAGGCCGAGACCCGTGAGCTCGCCTACTCACTTGGTGAATCTGACATAACCCCTGGATGCTACTAGCGCAGGTAAACAAAAAAAAAGATGACGCATGATAGGCCAGAATGAAAAAAGAGAACATGCGACGCTGATCGCATATTGTGGGATACGGGCATAATGAAGAAAAAGATTTTATCTATATACTAGCTGACCCGGCAGACTTCGTAGTGCCTCAATCGATAAATAAAAGACCTAAACTTTTGTATAAAATAAAGTTAAAACAAACAAAAGAAATCCGTCCGCCGGGGAACACATCAAAGGAAAAACAAAATTGTTAATTTTATTTATTTCCGAGCATTTTCATATTTATCTACGTTTTAAACCTTCTCTGGACTTCCACAAATAATTCAAGACCAAAATTAGCTAAATCGATCTTAGCGAGTTAGTTACTTAATCGGTTTTAGCGAGACTAACGAACAGCAATTCATTTTTATACTATATATATTGATTATTTAAATCAAAAGTCCACATAATATTCTTTTATAAAAGAGATTTTGTTCTATGAATCCGCTGATTTAACTGTCGGCTGTCACTAGCAACAGTTTTGAAAACAACAAACAGGTGCCAGTATCTGTCCAAACAATATAACAAAAACATTGTGTAATACAACTTTTAACATGTCAACATGTCATGTCAATAATGTTCGTAAAGTTTATAACGTTTTCTCATTGCGTTTACAAAATGTAATAATTTATTTCAGCTAATTAGGAATTTTCGTATTGAAGTATCCATTTATTTCTACGGTTTCAGCAGTAATATTGATGGCGAATCATTGATGCGCCTCAATGTAAATGTTTTGTGAAATCTTTCAAATTTCAATTTCAAAGTAATATCTCTGATAAATGATATCTCGAGAACATCTAAAAGCAATCACGACTAATAACAATCTACCGATATAAATCGGCCGATAGATTTTCGCTAATTGAGATTCCGAAATGATAAGTTTGATAATATTTCGTCGTTCGAATCATTTCTTTTTCGGTAGCCAAGCCTAGTTGTTAGCGTGTTTGATGTAAAATCGACTAGAATTTGACCGCGACTTTGAATTTAGTTATCGTATGCGACCGCCCGAACCTAGATACTTTTCTTCTCCAGTATTATGGATATCTAAAACCAAATAGACTTAGATAAGAAATCCAAAGCCCAATGGTCGAGTTAAACATCACTAGGCATTAGGAAGTAATTAAAAACACCAATATTTAAGAAATTGCTACGAAGACCAAGATCGATCGGCTTATAGTACTTGGTAGATGCACAATCTGAAGTTCCATGAAACCTGTGTACCTGTGATATTTTAAGTCGAAAATGTCGGTACCGCGATTCAAGTTTTCGCCGGACTTTTTCAATCCTACACTCAGCTTTAATAGCTATATTTTGATAGCTATAAGTACGAACAAAAATATATATGTTTTTCTTTAAATTCAGTTCCTTTGGTTTTTAAAATCATCAGCGCGTGGAGACGCTGCTTTGTTAATTTTTTTTGTAAACATGACATTATTTTTAAATCTTCTGAAAAACAAGATACCAGTTGCAAATGTCGCAGATACCTCAGTTCTAAAGAGTAGTTCCTTATGGGACGATGCGGAGGGCCTAACCGGGAAAAACGTCCGTAACGTAAGATTTTTATTAGTAATGCACACAGTGTACGACTTAACTTTGTAATAACGTACAAAAAATAACATATTTTTTATCATTCATTGACCACGAACTCAGAGCGTTCGTTTGTGCAATACACTAATGCCCGTATATTTAGACGTTTCGTAAAATAGTCCTCCACTCTTAACTCATCCGATGATGCTCGAGAATTTTCTCCAAACTTACTCGAGTTTGAAGAAGAAGGGTCGTCGTACCCCCTTACTTGGGCACGGAACGGGCCTCGGGGCGAACCCCACTGCCCGGGCAGAAGCTCCCTACCACATAGGGCAGGGGTGAGTTGATGCAGGGGGGAATGGGAAGAGGGTTCGTATGCGCGTTCGGCGCACTCCACATCGACAAAAATATATACATATATATAATACGATGAGCTTGATGTGAGCGACGGATTGATGCCCGCGGAGGTGGCACCCCGGCGCCGGCTGCTGTCCTTGGCTTCGCTTTTTTTCTTTTTTTTTTTTTTTCTTACAATCTAACTAATTCTAACTAAACTAACTACAACTAACTATACTACTATATACATACTATATACAAGAGCCAGGGCAACAGACAGCTGACAAGGGGCCCGCCACCGTCCCCATGCCGCGGCCCCGCCTCTACAAATCAGAGGGGGGGCCGCGGCACTAGTTTGGCGCTCACCCGCTAAGAACTCCCCAAGAGGGGAAGGCCGTCGCGGGGAGGGACCGACGTATAGTCACTCCCCATAAGGGGGAGTGGTCCACCCAAGGGGTGGGAAATGGGTCCCCATAAGGGAGCACCCCAACAATGTGGGGGGAAATGACGAGTGTGGACAGCTCAGTCCCATGGGGGCACTCATTATGAGCACTCCCATATCACTCCGGTTAAGCCGACTATCTTACCATAGAAGGGGGTTCTAGTAGCTCCCTTGGTAGCGCCAGACCATCAGGTGGTCTGGCGGGCAAGGGAGCTAAATTGTGGAGATGCTCGTGGGGTCCACCGTCAGCCCGCTCGTATAGATTACGAGCTAGCCTCCGGATGAACTCCTCGAGTGACTCCACATCCAGATCCCGGGCGATTACGGCATTACTGACGTAACGCCCTGCTCCGACTATCGTGCGAAGAGCCAGATTCTGCTGGGCCTGTAACTTCACCCGCATGACCTGCGGGATCAGGTGATACCAGGCCGCAGCTGCGTACGTGATACGGGAACGGACATACGTCTTATAAATGCCGAGCTTAGTCCTGACCGGCAACCCGGAGGCTAACACCGGCCGGAGGAGGAATCTCGCGTAGCGAGCGGCCGCCAACGCCGATTTGGCGTGGGCGGTCATCCTCAAACTCCGGTCGATATCGACCCCCAAGTACCGGACGCTGGATCTAAACTCGACATTAGCGCCACGGAGACTGAGCTGTCCCGGGACGACTCTTGTGCGGACGGGACCGAAGAGGATAGCCGCAGTCTTCCCCACGTTGACCGCGACCCTCCATCGGTCCAGCCACTGGGGCAGTAAGTCCAATAGCCTCTGCATCCTCGAAATGGCCGCAGAGGGGAAGTTGGATGACGCGAAGTAGGCGCTGTCGTCGGCAAACAGCGCCAACTTCACGTCGGCTTCCCACGCTTGGAGGTTGCCCTCAAGCGTGGGAATGTCGTTGGTATAGAGAGCGTAGAGGAGTGGTGCCAGGACACTCCCCTGAGGAACTCCGGCCGTAACTGGGCGCACCGACGACTTGGCGCCCTCGACCGCGACAAGGAAGGATCTTCCCTCCAGGTACGACCCCAACAGTCGCACGTAGGCGTGCTGGAGGTCCGTGTTCCGCAACAACTTGTGAACCAGTCCCGCATGCCAGACACGGTCGAAGGCCTTCTCGATATCGAGAAAGACTGCAGCCGTGTACTGGCGCGCGTTGGACCGATCCGCCAAGTGATGCACAACGCGGACCAATTGCAGCGTTGTCGAGTGACCGCTGCGAAACCCGAATTGCTCGGGTCTGAGAAGGATGTGCGGCGACACCCTTCTCAGCAGCAGCCGCTCGAACAACTTGCCCATATGCGACAGCAAGGTGATCGGACGGTAACTGGAGGGATTTCTCCTGTCCTTGCCGGGCTTGGGCAAGGCAATGACCTTGCCCAATTTCCAAATTCCCGGGAAGTGTCCTGTGGACAGAATGGAATTGAACAGCCGTGTCATGTATGACACGACCGTTTCAGGGAAGTGGAAGAATGCGAGGGAGGGAATACCGTCCTCACCCGGCGCCTTGCGCCTCTTCATCCGCTTGATGGAGAGGCGCAATTCGCTGGGAGTGATGAAATCATCATCTCCCAACGGTGGCACCGGGGAGGAGAGTAGGTTCGCTACGCTCTCTTCCACCGATTGGTGGAATGCGGCCTCTGAGGATACAGAGTCATTTGGAGCGAACTGCCGCTCCAGCATTGCGGCCAGGACATCGGCGCGGGCCTGAGCCGAGAAGCATCGGTTGCCCCTCTCGTCCACAAGTGGACAAGTGGGGGCAGGCCGATTTGAGAGCTGGCGGCAAAGTCGGCGGAGGGACACGGAAGAGGGGTCCTCACGGGCCTCCTCAATCCGTTCCTCCCACGCATAGCCCCGGAAGGAGCTAATCTTCGCCGCCAACTCCGCTTCCAACTCATTAAGCTCGCGCTTGATCCTGGGACAACGAGTTGTCGCCCAGAGCCTCCTCAGGCCCCTCTTCCGGCGAATAATCGCTTTCAGATGGGCCGGGAGTATGCCTCTGGGCCCGCCGCTGGGCACAAGAGTCGTCGCCTGGTCGATCGCTCCCCTGATGGTGTCGACAAGGCGGACCGCCGCGTCGTCGACCCCATCAGGGGTGTTGGGCTCCTGAATTACGGGAAGGTCGACCAGTCGTCTCTTAAAGAGCTCCCAGTCGACCTTCGGTCGTAGGGGCGAGGTCGCAACCCGGGTGAGCCCCATACCCAGTGTCACCAGGATAGGGAGATGGGGGGTACCCAGGTCGTACAGTGCCTCGATCGTTACGGGGCACCGTAGCCCCTTATGAACACACACGTCCAGTACGTCGGGCTGATATCGCGCGGCGGACGGGACGTGCGTGGGTTCGTCAGGGCCGACCACGGAGTAGTCGCCCCTATCGGCATCTTCTAACAGCCGCCTGCCCACTGCTGTGTTAAGTCGGGAGCCCCACGCGACGTGCTTCGCGTTGAGGTCCCCGACCAGCAGAGCTGGGCGGCTGTCGTAATTCAGGGTCGAGTTTGGTATTTTTAGTCGACCATTACAATATTCGTCAACTGTCCTCGAGTGAGGTAATAATGATGAAAATTTGATCAAGCTAGCATCAAACCCATAGAGTTCTGTAGTCTATGGTGATTGTTTAATGTCAAAGTCAAGCTGCCGCTGTCTGTTTGACACTAGATGAACTTGTTTGATGTTTTGGTTGGTGAGTTATTCGTAAATATGTGTGCGTGCGGTAAATCTGAAAGTGTATTATTTATTTTCTAACCTATTATTATTTTAGATTTCGGATCCGGCTTTGTATTTTTATTCGCCGCTTTTGTGTGATTTTGGTTGCATCGTGTTGTTGAAGTGCTTTTCCACAACCACCAGTTTATTATTATATAAATAAAACTTATAATCGCATTGATTTTATTTATCAGGTAGTAAGCAAAATATGTCTCTTATGTAGGTAAATAAAATAAAGAGTTTCAAATGTCTAACCTCGAACTATTTACTTCAACGTTCAACGTTACGTCGCGACGTACCTTGACTTGACAGTTCGCTTACTTCACTCCGGTTAGGAAAATTTTCCAAGGACGTTTGAGTGGAGTTTATTTTTACGACTAATCATACCAAAACGCGCGTTGGAGGTTGAGTCGAGTAGAGTTAAGCTTGTGTAAACGACTAAAGATACCGGTGTAGCTCTTATACAAACAACCGTGAATGAAGTGTATCACAATAAGTTCGCACGTTACCGAATGACCATAGGTTGTTGCGAAACCTCCACTTTTATTTTCTTTATACCTCGAATAGAACTTAAAATTAATATTTTTATAATAAGGAACTTCGTTCCTATCCGGTGTCCCACGACACCACACATCTTTTTTTTTCTTATAGCTTTTTTATTATCCAAAAATAACCATCGCCATATCCTAGTGTTTATCGAATGAAATCTTATCGGCATTTTTTTGCGTTCAATCTAAATAGATTTTTGTATTAGATAATCAATGTTTTACGTAACACGAACTATGTATTGTATCAATTAACTGAACATACTACTGGCGACAATAATTGGCGCCGGTCTACCGAAATAGTTGATCAGGTATGATAATAAATTAGAAAACATGTTTATTTTATTACTGTACTAGCGACCCGCCCTCGCTTCGCTTCGGAAACATTAAAACACACATGAAACCAAAAAAAAAAATTAAGAAAAAAATTAAAAAAGTAGCCTATGTTCATCAGGGACAATGTCGGCTTCTAATGGAAAAAGAATTTTTCAAATCGGTCCAGTAGTTTCGGAGCCTATTCGAAACAAACAAACAAACAAATCTTTCCTCTTTATAATATTAGTATAGAGTATAGATTGCAGACAGAAAACCCGCAAAATTATAATTTGCGTAATTACTGGTAGGACCTCTTGTGAGTCCGCGCGGGTGGGTACCGCCACCCTGCCTATATCTGCCGTGATGCAGTAATGCGTTTCGGTTTGAAGGGTGAGGCAGCCGTTGTAACTATACTTGAGACCTTAGAAGTTATATCTCAAGGTGGGTGGCGCATTTACGTCGTAGATGTCTATGGGCTTCAGTAACCACTTAACACCAGGTGGGCTGTGAGCTCGTCCGCTCATCTAAGCAATAAAAAAAAAAGAAAACACAATTTTAAATATCATATACATACAATGGGGCGCATAAGTGAAATTGCAGTAAACAATAGTATCGTATCGTATGGTATGTCGTATCACTCTTGTCAGAGCGGTCGTGGTCGTCATCCAATATCATTGGTAGGAGTCCATAGATAGCGCCATCTGCTTTTTAAGCGTTTTTAATAGTTTTATCGTTTGGAACCTTTGGGTCTGCGGAGGGACTTCGGTTCCCTCTGTATTTTGTACCGAATGTTCCATGGGGAGTGCTCTGAGGAATTGTTCGAGATGATACCGGCATCTCGTTTTTACCATCGCACCGCCCGCCACCGGAGTAGAGTTCATCCATACTACCTGGAGCCACTGCGGACATCGACAGTGCGTTTCCATAGGTCTTTTTTGCCACGTACCATCCGGCTACGGAATGAGCTCCCCTCCACGGTGTTTCCCGAGCGCTATGACATGTCCTTCTTTAAAAGAGGCTTGTGGAGAGTATTAAGCGGTAGGCAGCGGCTTGGCTCTGCCCCTGGCATTGCTGAAATCCATGGGCGATGGTAACCACTCACCATCAGGTGGGCCGTATGCTCGTCTGCCTACAAGGGCAATAAAAAAAAAAGTTGTTGTATTAGATGTTGTATATATTTGTTAGTTATGTATTGTGTATTTGTTAGTTCTTAGTTATGTTAGTTATCCTTGTTAATAGTTTTATCGGTAGATATTGTTGTATTAGATGTAGTATGTATTGTCAATTAATTGTTTGAGACATAATAATTGACAAAATAAATGCTTCGCATCAGAAAAACGAACAAGCCTACTAAACTCCCTACTATAGTAACTTTAACCTGGATTCGATGGTTCACAGAAACTTAGTTATTTCATTTTATATCAAGGTGGACCAACAAAAGATTTTACTGAAGCGTAAAACTTGAAAAAACATGAATGAAAAAGTAGCTAAGAAATTTTAATTTTTAAATAAACAAATTAAAATACAAATAATGTTACATTATCGACGGCCTGAATAAGTAAAATATGTGAGTCTGAGAGGATTGTGCGCTTTTGCAACAATTTCTCATAAAATATTCAATTACTTGTTATATATAGTGACGGTAGCATGTGACGCAGCCTGCACTCCCTTAGGTCGCCTCGTGACCATTATCGGAAGGAGACTGTCTCCTCATGAAGGTCGGAGCTGGACGAACGCCCTCCTCTGAACTCCGGCGCGGTAGCGGTGTCACGGCGCCGAGAGGAAAGAAGAGCTCTCCCTCTCTCGTTCCACCGTCTCCTACCGCAAGATGGTGGACACGCGTCACCTGCAGACCCAACCTTCGGATCCTGCCGAAGACGAAGGCCACCCCCGCGCAGGAAGCATAGGTGGTCAAAAAAAAACCGTACCATTCATTCCGCCTTGACCAGCCTAACGGGGTGGAGCTTTTCGTTCACTCGACATACGAAAAGTAAGTCTTAATTACTGTCACTCCTGTCACTATAGAAGGCAATGATAATAACGGAGAGAATGACGTCAACTGCAATGCTGACGTCATCATTTATAATTACAACATGGCGCCAGTAGCTCAGTCATATTATTTATTTGGTTTCATGAAATACATTTTATATTTATATTAAAAATAGTTGAATTTACATTTTTGTATTAAAGTACTTCAAATAGTGTATAAGTAGAGTAGAGTAGAGTAGAGTTCATCCATACTACCTGGAGCCACTACGTTCATCCACAGTGCGTTTCCAGAGATCTTTTTTGCCACGTACCATCCGGCTATGGAATGAGCTCCCCTCCACGGTGTTTCCCGAGCGCTATGACATGTCCTTCTTCAAACGAGGCTTGTGGAGAGTATTAAATGGTAGGCAACGGCTTGGCTCTGCGCCTGGCATTGCTGACGTCCATGAGCGACGGTAACCACTCATTATCAGGTGGGCCATATGCTCGTCTGCCTATACGGCAATAAAAAAAAAAATACAAATTGACAACTCGTCTTGAGTCTTAAAGAAGTTCGATAAGAAAAACGTAATACCACAAACTACAACCAAGATACATATAAGAGTGTGTCGTAAAATATTCCAAAGGCAAATCGACTAGGAAAGTTTCAGATTACTCACAAACATTTCATTAACCCAGAAAATTGTAATTTAATGTTGCATAATATTTTCGAATTCTCCAGACAACAGTTTGGCTAAGCGTATGTAAAATCACTGAAAGAAGCGTGGCAGTTATAAATTGAGACGATTTATCTACTTAGCTAACATTCTTAGCTTGAACAATCCGGTAACATTGAGATTAAAGAACGGAGGCGTGATGCTGTAAGAGAGATATTTATGACTAATTCTTTAAATTCTTAGAGCTTGTTAGTAGAGTGGTTTTTTTACTTATCAATCAAACTTTATTTTAATGTAGTACTAGCTGACCCGGCAGACTTCGTAGTGCCTCAATCGATAAATAAAAGACCTAAACTTTTGTATTTAATAAAATAAACTTAAAAAAAACCAAAAGGAATCCGTCCGACGACACATCAAAGGAAAAACAAAATTGTTTGTTATTTTTATATAATTCAGAGCATTTTCATATTTTTTCACTTTTTAGACCTTTTCTGGAATTCCACGTATAATACAAGATCAAACATAGCCAAATCGGTCCAGCCGTTTTCGTGTTTTAGCGAGACTAACGAACAGCAATTAATTTTTATATATATAGATATAGATTTGGGTGGGCGACTTTGTAGAGCATCTAGTGTAATATTGGTTACGCTGATTTATTTCTGTGTTACGCTAGCTTGAAGGTATCTCAATATATAAAATACCAACCTCGACCTTGAAGGATAAACCACCGAATTATATGGCTTATTATAACTACAAGGAATTATAAGGATATACTCATAATTATAAGGCTCCGCAACTAAGCTGTTGTGTTAAAAAAAATGAAAATTCGAGTTTGTCGGTAAAAGTGTTTACGAATGGACCATGCGAGGTATTGTCAATTACTAGCTGCGAGTTTTTTGACGTGATAACGTCTTATAATTCGATGGAACCGGCTGCACGCACGAAAAGATATGACTCGTGCGGCGTTACCTCGCTCTGAGGCGTTCCATTTAATGCTTGAAGTGCAAGCGAGAGCGCGCAACGAGCGACAAAGAGGCACAATCGGCCTCCGCGTTTGGCTGCGTTCGACATCTGTCTCTCTCCTACTTGAGTGAGCGCGTGGACAGCTGCTATATAATAATACATTTACATGTTTTCGTCAAGTATGAAGTTCAGTGAAAAGTGAATGTGGTGTCAATTGTCCATACAAATATCTATCAAACAAATAAAATTAAAATTTTCTTTTGAAAAATGAACCCATTCCATCAGTATTTTCTTATGTCGTTGTCACGTTCAACTAACGTCAGTAAACCGACTTTACAGACAACCGATTTTTTATCTTCGTGGCAGAGTTCGAAGACCTTGATATACTCGTATGTATTCGTCTTTTAAGGTAATTCACGAGTTAGGACAGTTGTTGTAGACGAGTTGTTTGTACGTGAGAAAAATTGCTGTTCAGCTAGACCAAGTGCCGTCGAATGGGTCAATTGATAAACAGACGGCGAAATATCTGGGGAATATGGCTGGTGGGTTGGGACGTCCAATTTGAGCGTTTCCAAGTTGGTTTACAAAAACTGAGAATTCCAAGGCTCTCCCACATCTAGGCTCAACCCTGTAAGTAAATTCTTGACCCTGATTTTTTTTGAGCGTTACTTACAAGACGCTCTATTGTTTCGTTAGTAGTAAAGCTTACAAGTGGAAACTTGACGCGTCGTTCAAAGCGAACAGAGAAATCTGCCGTATAATATGCAGACAGCATAATATAATAATGTCACAATTTTAATTATGTCATTCATATGCCTGTTAAATCAGAATATGGATATAATTTATAGTACCTAATACATAGTATAGTTCATAGTAGTATAGTATATATAGTTTAGAAAAAAACATTGTTTTTATCGAATGAAGCGAAATATTAACATTTGTAGTCAATACTGTCTTTACCATAAGGGCACACGGGGCCCGTGCCCAGGGCCCCCATTCTCAGGGGGCCCCGAAAGACCGACAATTTCTCTCACACGTTTATTCTCAAAACATTTTTGTCGGGCACATTACAATTTTTTCACAAATCAGTAATCAGAAGGTATTTAAAAGGCATATACTATGCCTATAATAGAAGATTTTGCTCAACAGAAATCCTGAAAGAAACCGTTATCGAAATCGTAACCAAAAAACCAGCAGCATTCTAATATCATTAATGACATATTATATAATACTGTATTTGATTACCTATAATAAATGGTCATACTCAGTAAAAAAAATGTTATTATAATTCGCTTTTTTTACTTTCCAAAAGGCCTCAATTCTTGTGTGCCCAAGGGCCGCATCCTAGCTTAAGACGTCCCTGTTTGTAGTTTTTATTAAGAAAAAATCTCTATAACTAAATTTTTCTCAGTTTTTTCTCTGTTCATTCCTAAACTATTCAAGCGATTGTGATAAATCTGCATACGGTCGAGGGTACTTCATAGAAGTTTTTCTGTTATAGCGATATCACTGTGTGCAGCGCGCGTGTGGTTTCAACAAATGGATTCATTTGATACATTAAGCCGGATTCCAATGGCACTAAATAAATATGAATAATTTTCAAGCTACATTTAATACGAAATTCAATGAACCGTATCGAATTGTTTCTAGAAACTTTGCTTGCCGTTATTGTCCGTATACAAGTTTAACTACTTCGATGCAATTCGCGGTTGGTTGTTTTTAATTTTGTTTGTTCGTTTCTGAATCGAGAATCCAACAATAAAGCCATGTTTATATTAATTTTTGTTTCGAACAAAACTGCGTATTTTATTTGTGTACCATGGCGGGTAATTGAACATCCTGTTTGGATGTATAGGTACCTACTATATTAAATATGTACAACGTTTAACGTGGTAGGACGTCTTATGAGTCCACCCCTGTCTATTTCTGCCGTGAAGCAGTAATGCGTTTCAGTTTGAAGGGCGGGGCAGCCGTTATACTGTTACAAGTGAGACCTTGTCGTTGCAGATGTCTATGGGCTCCGCTAACCATGAAACACCAGTCGGGCCGTCAGCTAGGCCACCCATCAAAGCAATAAAATATCTCCTTGTTGACCTTATCTCTCCTTATTCGGGGTGGCGGTAGCGTGTTCTCTGTTCACACGTTATCTCTGCATCACTCACACCCTTCTCTCGCATCTCCTTTATCACGTTCACACGTTCTCCTCCTTGCGTCGGTTTCCTCATTACTGAGGGTCGTGGTCATGGCCTTGAAACAGTTTAAATGTTTCTCTGTCCATGACTCTCTTGGGATGTAATTGTGGTGGGTTCCCATTATTATGGTATTTTTAGGACGACCTTTTTTTAATGATTAAGGGATTACTGGTGGCCTGGATGGTAAGGACGTCAGAATCATCCGCAACCTGTACGAGAAGCAGGTGGCTACGATAAGGTTCGAAAATGCGGAAACCGGCCAAGTTGAGATCTGTCGTGGGGTCCGGCAGGGGTGTGTCTTATCCCCGTTGCTTTTTAGGATCTTTTAGGAGATTTTAGGATCTTGAAAACCTTGAAATGGGAATAGGAATCAACGGCAGGGTCGTTGACAACTTGCGTTATGCGGACGACACTATCCTTATTGCAGCATCGGAAGCCGATTTGCAAGCAATCGTGAATAAGGTTAATGAGTGTAGCGAAGAAGCCGGGTTGTCGATAAACATAAGCAAGACCAAGTTCATGGTAGTCTCAAGAAACCCGGATTTGAGTTCAAGCGTATCTGTAGCTGGGAAACAACTAGAGCGGGTACGAAGAGGCACTGGAAGAAGAAGAAGGCCTGGAAACCTTTCCAATTTCAGTTTCACCAGGACAGGTGGGCGAGCAAAGGCTTGTTGGGAAGGGTGGGATTTGCTAACAGCTGACCTGCAAAAACGGGATTTTAGGGATTGGAGGGTGTCTATGTGTGTGCGGGCCGCGCGACCGAACATCAACTCGCGTAAGTCATGACGGGCCTAATGCAAGTTTTGTAAAATGTCACCATGTTCCGAAGGGAAATTTAACTCCGCTTCTAATAACAGATTATGGGCTTAGGACGCCCCTAAATAACGTCACTAGGACGTCACACTATCATTAGCTGTCAAGAATACATGTCAACAAACTTCATCTTGAGTACATAACGATTGCCAAATTCCAATGTCCCTATCCACAGTGAAGTTTCTGGTGGAAGCTTCAATTGTATGTCCCGTCGATTGATCGTGACTCGCATGTTCGGATTACGTGTTCGTACACGTGTCGGGAGTAGACACAAGTGACTTTGTATTTTCTTGTCCGTAGGCATGCGTGGTAAATAAAAGATTACCTTTATAAATTCTAGTGAAATGTTGGACGTCACTGGTTCAGTAGAAGCGGGAGCCCGGCAAAAACAGATCATTACGTCTGTTCGTCACGTCCGAAAGACAAGTCTGTCGCCAAACCCCATTACAATAAGTAGAAGTTAGTTTTATTCTTAGGTACTGCAAAGATTGATGGACCGACCTAAGCGTACTGAAATAATGTCTGTTTTCGTTCTTTTCATAAAATTTATAGGGTAAATTAGCTTCTAGGATAGGGTTGGCACAATAATATATAGTCTCGCCAGTATTTGAGCGGGTTAATGCCACAATAATTTTGTGTAAATCTCGTTTAGAAAATAATACTGCATTAAGAAACCGTTTGTATGTTGTTTGCGAAATATGTTGATTAATAAATAATTATTGTTATTGCTGAAGATTCAAGATTCAAGTCTAATTCGTGGTCTATCTGGTTTTAGTTCTTACCGGAGCTCATAGAAATCACAATACCAATTTGACACTTGAGTTTCGAGTCTGAATTATAGAATAAATCTTGCGAATAATTATTTTCTGCCAGTTTGATTTTTATTCCATCTAATGAAAATGTCATTATACTAGTCATTTGTGAACATGAGTTAAGTACGAAGTTAAGTGAAAGTGGCATCTGTGACAGAGAAGCTGAGAAGTGCGCGTTTGGGATGGTATGGACATGTGATGAGACGAAATGAAAATGAGGTTGGTAAGAGAGTGCTAACTATGAATGTGGAAAGATATAGAGGAAGGGGTAGACCTAAGAAGAAATGGATGGATTGCGTGAAAGACGATATGGTTAAGAGGGGAGTGAGCGAAGAAATGGTATATGATAGAAGAGTATGGAAAGAGAAAACATGTGGCGCCGACCCCAGGTAACTGGGAGAAGGGCAGGATAATGATGACGATGAGTTAAGTACGAAGTCATACCCGATCCTGTGAACCGAATGGTAAACAGCGACGTCGCCCTAAACACGTCATTACGGATCCTTCCGATCTATTAACGGTGCTTTTAGGTACCACAAGCACCGGTCACCGTCCTCGCCGAACCCGGGCTTGCGACGAAGGGCTCAACGAGTCAATTAAGCCATAGATTTACCCCACTGAGTTTCTCGCCGTATCTTCTCAGTGGGTCGCGTTTCCGATCCGGTGGTAGATCTCTCAAGACTATCAGCGTAGGTAGCAAAACAAAAAGTTAAGTTCGTAGCTCATTACAAAATTGGTACCTGCCTGCGGGATTTGAGTACCGACAGATTTGAATTGCTTGGTAGAACCACACCCGACGTCTCGTCTTTTAGGCTATGACGTCTCTAAGCCTCAGAGACTGCGACCTCATGCCTCAATGTTCTGTTGGGTATTAGTAACATATAGGCCTGGGGTTCGTCTATGTTTAACAATCAAAGATGCTTATTTTACAATTACAATTAAATTGAAAATATTGACCACTTAATTAGAATGCGCATACTGGCGTCTATTTTGTGGTTTGATTTGTAATCATAATCTTAGATACCACTGTGTAGATTATAATATAATATGTGTTAATGTACTTAATGATCTAACCGTTGATACCATAATCACACTATTTTATCGAATGATCGCTAACTTCATTTCCTTTTTAAAATATAAAATTTTTTACTTACGATAAACACTTGTTAGGCCCTTGAAAGATATCTGATACAATATTTATATATTTATATACTAACATTTGTACCTTTATCACGAAATAGATGTTTTTATTTATTGCTTAGATGGGTGAACGTGCTCACGGCCCACCTGGTGTTAAGTGGTTACTGGAGCCCATACACATCTACAACGTAAATGCACCACCCACCTTGAGATAAGAGGTCTCAGTATAGTCGTAGTTGCCAACGGCTGCCCCACCTTTCAAACCGAAACGCATTACTACTTCACGGCAGAAATAGGCAGGGCGGTGGTGCCTACCCGTGCGAACTCAAGAGCTCCTACCACCAGTAATTATGCAATAATTTTGCAGGTTTGATATTTATTATACGATTATTCATTATTCATTCATCGCGGAAGTCAATCGTGAATATTTGTTAAGTACATTAGAAAAATTGGTACCCGCCTGCGGGATTCGAACGTCTTATCCTTTAGGCCACGACGATTTCAAATCGGTTAGTGTGTATATTGCAAGGAAAGACGGAGAAAATCTTGAAAAAGCTAGTGATTACTGGGAAAGTAAAAGAAAAAAATATTGCAGGCCGTTGTATAATGCGGTGGTCTGACAGATCTGCATTAGCCTTGATTCCACTGCCTACGATGCTATTCGAGTAGCCGAAAACCGGATGAGATAGCACAGCATCGTCAGGATGAAAGCTATGAGTGGAGGTGGTCACGACCCTCAGACATGGGGAGTACGATCGAAGGTGTATATTGACACGTCTAACTTAGGCTCTGGATACCTGTTCGGAACCGCAGTAAAAAGTTAGGAATAAACTGTCAGCCATGAAAGTTGCATCATAATTTTATTTTATTGTAAAAATCTTCCTCCTCACAAATATAAATATCTAAATAAGAAACCGTCCGCTACATGGTCCATCGAGCCGAGATACCCAGGAAATAAGGGAAGTGATCAAAGTTTGATATTCAGGACATATTAGTGATGTGTAACCCATTACTCTGTTTTTTTGTTTAGATTATTTATATTTATCATATTACAAGCTGGGTTAACTATGTGGTTTGTTTAATGTGTTTTTGTTGGCATTTTTTTGGTAATAGTCACACTTCTAAAATTATTACTTATTTATTAATTATAGGTGCGTACATAATAGTGTGACTGTATAGTTCATTTTAGTTGTCATTATAGTTCATTATTTCAATTGTAACTTCTATCAATGCCAGATTAACTAGCCCGCTTCTGCCCAAATACTTCCAAAATGAGTGAGAAAGAAGAAAAGGAGTTAGTTAAAAAACGAGCTAGTCTAAAAGGCCGATTGACTACATTCAGAAAGTACATCGAGGAATTGAGCGGTACGTTGAATCAGCAACAAGTAAATGAATTGCAATTAAGAATCGGTAAGATCGAATTATTATTTGAACAATATGACGTAATACAAACTAAAATAGAATGCCTCGCTGACGATTTCAGCTCGCAAAGCACAGAGAGAGAAGATTTTGAATCAATTTATTACAAATCCCTTTCACAGGCTCAGGAGATTCTTTCTCGTAATTCTAAATTGTTACAAACCCAAGTGCATAGTTTTGAGGGTTGCTCTAATGTGAGTAATCATAGCCTGGTTAAATTGCCTACCATTAGTCTACCCAAATTTAATGGTTCATATAGCAACTGGCTGGAATTCCATGACACCTTCAGTAGTCTTATACATTCGAACGAGGCGATAGGAGAAATTAATCAATTCCACTACCTCAGGGCCTCGCTAGAAGGCTCTGCTGCTGTACTGCTTCAGGAGATTCAGTTCTCTGCCAGCAACTATTCTGTGGCGTGGAAGCTGTTATGTGAGAGGTACGATAATAAGCGCCTATTAATTCAAACACACGTTAATAATTTATTTAATGTAGACGCAATAAAGAGTGAATCTTCGTTTAATTTAAGACATTTCATAGATCAGCTGAATAAAAGCCTGAGAGCTTTAGAGTCGCTGGGCGAACCGACTGATCATTGGGACACTCTTCTCATCCACATGATGAGTCGTAAAATCGAACAGAAGACGCTGCGTGAATGGGAAGAGTGCAAAGGTCGTCTTGATAAAGAAAAGCCCATTTCTTTGTCCATATTTCTCGATTTCATTCGTAACCGGGCCGATCTATTAGAAACGATGGAATTTACTCGCCCTAACCTTCCTCACACACAAGTTCAGCCACCACAGTCGCCTAAAGGTCAGAAAATTAAAACATTAGTTTCTGTCTCCGGAACGCAGCCGTCGTCGAGTGGCGGCGCTAGTATTATTTCTGGTTCCGGTACAACATCGTGCCCACACTGTAAGGGTGAGCATTATCTTTATAATTGCGATAAATTTCTGAGCCTTAATAGTGAGCAGAGATGGGAATTAATTCCTCAGTTCAAGGTGTGTTACAACTGCTTTCGTAGTGGTCACTATTCGAATCGCTGCAAAAAAGGTGGTTGTACTTTATGTAAGCGTAGGCATAATACGCTGCTGCACACCTATTCTAATAATAAACAGAGAATTAATCAGCCCGCTCCTAAGCGTGACACTACGGCAATCGCCTCCGCCATCCAGCCTGAACCTCCTGGTAACCACGGCCTAACGTTAGCCACGTATTCTGCCGCCGCACCTTCAGAGATTAGTAAAGATGGTATGTTTGCGACGGCTCTCGTTAAAGTTGTCGATAGTAATGGTCACGAGCACATCATACGTGCTCTTCTGGATTGTGCGAGTTCGTCTTGCATAATTAGTGAGAAAACGGGTCGCTTATTGAATGCCAAGTATATTGATATAGATAAACCTATTTTCGGCATCGATAAGACTAGAACTAACATTTAAAAAATGTGTTATGTTTCTTTCAGTTCACGCACTGAAAATTATTCAAAATGTCTTCTTTGTTATGTATTGCCGTCCATAACTGACGACGTGCCTTGCCATTCATTTGATGTTTCGCATTTAAATACTCCCGCTAATATTATTTTAGCCGATCCCCAATTTTATAAGGCGTCAGAAATTGACATGATAATTGGATCTAATATCTTTTGGGATCTGCTCGGGACGCGAAAGATCAATCTGGGAGATAACATCTCGATCCTCTGGGAAACTCGACTTGGCTGGTTGGTGGTTTCCAGGGATCTAAGTGATGGTCATGGATCTGCTCCCCTAATGTGCAACTTCACAAAACTTGCAGACATTTCTCAAGATCTTGATCTCGGCGTTAATGACACTCAGAACTTGCTGTCGCGGTTCTGGCAGCCGAAGGAAGTCGGCCTTAAGTCATCATACTCCGAGGAGGAACGAAAATGTTTAGAACATTTCGTTAAAAATACGAAACGTCTAGCTGATGGTTGTTTTCGTGTGCGTGTACCCTTAAAACAATCTGCGAGCTGCTTAAGTGATGGACAACTCTAGTTACCTTGCCGTAATGTTTTAAGCAGATTGGCCTTGAATGCAGTGACAAGAACATCTCAGAGATCATCATTCACGTTTTCTACGTGAATGATCTCCTCACGGGGTCTAACTCATTTCAGGAGGCGTTGGACATTAAGAAGAAAGTTGCCGCAGAGCTCGCCACCGCCAGGATGCCTCTGCGCAAGTGGAAGTCCAACGATCCTCTACTCTGTCTTACCGGTGATCCGTGCGACGATAGTTCGTCCTTCAGTTTAAATATCGGATCCATTGAGTCGTGTAAGACATTAGGCCTCAATTGGCAGACAGCCACAGATGAGCTTTATTTCTCTGTCGATTCGTGTGAAGCCTCGCCTTCTACGAAACGCTCTATGCTTTCTGTCACTGCACGCGTTTTTGATCCCATGGGGCTAGTTTCTCCCTGCATCGTTCCTATTAAAATACTATTGCAGCGGCTATGGGTTCATAAGTTATCATGGGACGAACAGCTCCCATTTGAAATAGCCAAAATTTGGGCTAATTTAATTAAAAGCCTTCCGCTTTTAAATAATTTGCGCATCCCTCGCCTTATTGGTTGCGAGGCTTATACTTACGTGGATCTCCACATGTTTACAGATGCGTCGCAAAGCGCATATGGTGCTTGCCTTTACGTGCGAAGCGCGGACGTGTATGGACGAATCAAGGTCTCGTTACTTATTGCCAAGAGTAAAGTGGCTCCATTAAAGTCAACGACGATCCCTCGGTTGGAGCTCTGCGGGGCTCTGGTAGGAGTGCGCCTCTATGAGAAGGCTATTGATTCGCTCCGGGTTCAGGTCAGGCATACTACTTTTTGGACTGACTCGACGATTGTGTTAGGCTGGCTTAAAATGTTGCCTAGTAAATTACAGCCTTTCGTTCGCAATCGTACGGTGGAGATCGTGGAGAAAACTGTGAACTGTACCTGGCGTCATGTTCCCACTGATGAAAACCCTGCTGATCATATTTCTCGCGGCATCGAAGTCGTAAATTTGCAAGGTCTAGATCTGTGGTGGTCAGGTCCTCAATTTCTGCAGCAAGACTGCTTTCAGTGGCCTTCCAATCCAGTCCGGTACAGCGAATCCAAACTCCCTGGTTGCACCTTTCAGTTCCACGTGATGATTCATTTATTGATTTCAGCCGATTCTCAAACCTATCTCGACTAAAACGTGCTGTAGCCTATGCATTGAGATTCATACATTTATGCAGAAAGCTATATCCACAAACCAGTCATTTAAGCTCTAAAGAGTTACAGAACGCTTTGAACTTGATTATTAGGAAAGCTCAGTCTGAGTCGTTCGTCGAATACAAGCTCCTAACTCAGGAACATTCGTTATCTCCTAAAAGTCCCTTCAACAAGTTCAATGTCTTTCTTGATGACGCTCAAATTATGCGTGTTGGTGGCAGGTTTGGAAACGCGTCGGAGTTTTCGTATGAGAAAAAATATCCTATAATCCTACAGTCCACTCACATTCTCACAAAACTCGTATTCAAGGCTGAACATATTAAGCTTATGCACGCTGGACCCCAACTATTATTAGCTTCTATAAGAGAAGTCTACTGGCCTATTGGCGGTCGCAATTTGGCCAAGGCCACTTACCATAATTGTATAAGATGTACTCGCATGCGAGCATAAACAGTTTCTCCTCTTAAGGGAAATTTACCTGTGCACCGCCTCACTCCTGGTCGCCCGTTCGAGTGTGTAGGCATCGACTATGCTGGACCCATCTCGTCCGTTAACCGCCTTGGTCAAGGTTGTAGAATCGTTAAGGTCTCCATCGCGATTTTTGTATGTTTCAAAACAAAGGCGATCCATATAGAATTAGTAGGTGATTTAACCAGCAATAGTTTTCTCTCTGCGCTACGCCGGTTTGTATCACGGAGAGTTAAGCCTACTCATATATATTCGGACAATGGTACGTCATTCGTCGGTGCGTATAAATCGGTACATTCTTAAAATCCAATTGCAATTCTTTGCCTGATGCTTTGATCGAAGAAGGTATTAACTTCCACCTGTGTCTACCTTACTCTCCTCATTTTGGGGGTCTTTGGGAGGTGGGGGTTAAATCTATTAAATTCCATATGCACAGAGTATTGGGAAATTGTAATTTAACTTATGAGGAATTGATCACTGTCCTAACGCAAATCGAAGCAATATTGAATTCTCGGCCGCTGACTCCACTATCAAGCGATCCCGATGACATGATACCGCTTACTCTTGGGCATTTTCTCATTGGCCAACCCCTTACTGCAATGCCTGCTGCTGAGTACAAGGACTGCCGGCTAAGCCATCTCACCAGGTTCCAGCGGTTAGAGCTTATGCGACAACATTTTTGGGCCAGATAGTCAAAGGAATACATTAGTGAGCTGCAGCAAAGAACAAAATGGCGCACCAATCAGTCATCGCTGAAGCTTCACAGCCTGATTGTGGTGAAGGAAGACAATCTCCCGCCACTTAAATGGAGACTGGGCCGCATAGTAGCTGTCTATCCAGGGTCCGACGGAGTCAACCGGGTCGCAGACATTCGTACTTCAAGCGAAGTCATCAAGAGGTCGTTTAATATGATTTGTCCCCTGATTGCGGATTAGTTTTGGGTTGAAAGGAAACCTTTCAACATCCGGGGGCATGTTCGGAACCGCAGTAAAAAGTTAGGAATAAACTGTCAGCCATGAAAGTTGCATCATAATTTTATTTTATTGTAAAAATCTTCCTCCTCACAAATATAAATATCTAAATAAGAAACCGTCCGCTACAATACCCTTAGCACTAGTAGATCTTGATTTTTGGGCAAATCACCCAAATCGCAAATTGAAAGTCCGCACGGTAGGACCAAGAAGGCCGGTGCTACTTAAACGTACTGTCTCAAAATACGTCATGCCACAAGTAGTAACGTAATTTTATAAATTTAGAATGTTCCGGTTTGTTACTGACTCCCACGATGGAAGGAATAATGAATATGACGTCGGTCGTTAACACTTGTTAGGCTGTTAACAAAAGACGCCAGGTCTGAGATTTGGAAGCCGGCGCTGTCGGTAATAGGTCAAGAGAGTTTGGAAAATTTAAGACAAAAAATCTAAAATAAAGTTAATAAAAGAGTTGAATTGAATTTGCAAGGAATACATTAAAAAATAAAATTAATGAAGAACGAATTGGAGATTAAACAATGTTGGTCTTTTAATGATGGTCTCGACGCTTGAAAACTATTGGTACCTAGATTAAAAACTGTACAAATATTGTTAGCTTTTACTACTACTGTTTAAGAAAGACACATGATAATGGATCAGTCAAATGATTATACAAAATATATTTTTTTGTTGATTGGATGGCTGGACGAGCTCACGGCCCACCTGATGCTAAAAGGTTATCGAAGCCCATAGACATCTACAACGTAAATGCCGCCACCGACCTTGAGACATGAGTTGTTAAGTCTCACTTTGACCAGTACAACGGCTGCCCTGCCCTTCAACCCGAAACGCATTACTGCTTCACGGTACGGACTCACAAGAGGTACTACCACCAGTAAACTGCGAACTAAATCATTGAGAGCATTTAAAGTAAACTAGTAGTCCCCTGGTAGTCGAAATTCGACAATAGCTAATGGAAATTATAAGTTTGTACACTATTATGATTCTATTGTCAAGGACTATTATACTTCTTTAATTATAGATCTCGTCAAGACTACACTTTAGACAAATATTAATAAAGAGAAAACAATATTTAATCTTTTCTCAATTTGACAGACTATAACTGACAGACTGCAAAGAAAAGTTTGACAACATACACCTATAGTATGCATGCGTGTGTGTGTCAAATACATGGTAGTGTGTGTAATGTTTTCTTTATTAATTTAATGTATCTTTTATGCATTATTTTAAACAAATATTAGCATTGTGCACTTCTTCTCTATAATCTCTATAAGTGTGGAAAATTTCATGCTCCTCCGTCCGCGCAATTTTCGTAAAAAGGGATACAAAGTTTTTGCTTCACGTATTAATATATAGATATAAAATAGTTGTAGCATTGAGCAAGCTAATTGAACGGAAAGCAGCCATGAATTTCCCGCGTAGTCTAATAATTTATCTCCCGCGGCTCCGGTACCTTTAGTGTCACCTACAGAAAGGAAAAAAAAGGTCTCCAATTCATGTAACAATTAGACGAAGCCTGTAAAAAGGCTAAGGCTTCCGAAGGAGGGTACCCACAATAAATTATTGAGGAGACAAAGTTTTAGTCGAGCGTTTTTATTTTTGGTGTATTGTGACAATGGGTTTTTGGTCTTAGGAGATATTAGCGGTCATGATATTCCCATCACCTGATACAACGTGGTCTGATTTTGACATCGGAATGGAGTCAGACTCTTCATTCGGAACATGGCTTAATACGTCCACACTTTCTGCTTGAATGAGTATTTCCGGTATCCGTAATACAGAAGAAGATCTTAAGGATCAGTGAATGTTTGTCTTATTATTTTATTAATATTATTTGAAAACGAATGAAAAAATCAGGAGAACAAAATTAATTTTTAAACATATGGGTTTAATTTTTTTTGGTCACCAGATTTTATGTCGTTATAGTAAGCTCGTGAATTCAATCAAAATAAAGCAAAATGGCCCCCAAAAGCCGTCAGGTTAGGACTAGTTACTACTTTATAGTATATAATATTCCATCGCAGCAGTAGCACTTATAACAATGCCAATTTATGGTGTAACCATCTAAACCTGCCAGCCACTATGAGCCATCTGTTTTGTAACTTTAGCAGTATATTATATTCTTGTCTTATTTATTTATTTTCGGGCAGGGGGCCGACCCACATACGAGGTGTCCACGCCTAGGGGCGCACAGGATGTGTGGGACTTGACAGTTTGCAGATGTTGGGAGCAGACTGCGGACCCAAGGATGTCTTCAGGGCCCTAAACCAGAACGATCCTGCAGGTGTTCAAACTTGTAACCAAATAAATCGGATTTTAGTGTCGAAACCTGGCTGTTTGGAGTTTATAATATTGTTTCTATATTTCTACATTAATTACTGATATGATATGAGATTGATAAAGAAAAATAAATCCCCAAATAACAATTATTCCGATTCATAATTCACTATTTGCTGATAGTATGTGATAGCTTTTACTGGTGATAGGACATCTTGTGAGCCCGCGCGGGTGGTACCACCATCCTGCCTATTTCTACCGTGAAGCAGTAATGCGTTTCGTTTTGAAGGGTGGGGCAGCCGTTGTAACTATACTTGAGACCTTAGAACTTATATCTCAAGGTGGGTGGCACATTTACGTTGAGGATGTCTATGGGCTCCAGTAACCACTTAACACCGGGTGGGCTGTGACCTCGTCCACCTATCTAAGAAAAAAAAAGTTCAGTACAATTCAATATTGAAAAAAATCGCATTGTGCTTCATACATTTTGGTCACCCCAGGCCCGCAAAGAAGTTGCGCCACCATTAATCCTCAGACTGACGCATTTAACGGAATAAAGTGGTTTTATTACTACCTATCCTTTTCTTCACGTATTATAAACACAATCGATTTTAGTGTTTGACCAATTATCGAAATTCGACCATAGTCTAGATTGTTTTAAGACTTACATTTATTTTATATAGCTCATTCTAACTGCTGTTTTGTTATTGAAATTAAAAAAAAAACAAACACTTATTTCCACTATACAAAACTAAAGCTCAAAAAGCAAGAGAATCGATTGACAGCCAAATGTCAATGTGGCTTGTATATATTTTTTTCCTACCTTGTCTCTTAAGCTTAGAGGGTTTGCCAGCGAGTAGGTGAGCTCACGGGGCTCTAACCTGAGGACGTTGATAACACTAGCCCTAGCAAGAGCAGTGCTTCGCAGAATCTACCACCGGATCGGAAACGCGACCCACTGAGAAGACCCGGCGAGAAACTCAGTGGGCTGTGTCTGTAGGTTAATTTACTCGCCGAACCCTTGGTTCGATGAGAACGGTGACCGGTGTTTGAGGTACCTAAAATTGTTAGTGGTTCGGGAGGAAGTTTTATAAGCGGTTTGTCTTTGCCTATATATATGGATATTGTAAGCCTTTTAAGATACTAAATGGCATAGACCAAAGCATCTTACGGAACAATAGGCTGTGTGACTGCTATTATGATGTATTTCCACCACATTTTTGCAGCCGAATTTGCCAAATTTGTTATCAAAATTATTTCCGGTAAAGGCACGACTTGCTACCAAAATATTGGTGCTACTACTTGCTACCTACCACTCCCACCAACTTACGTATGTACGTACGTACCACTACCATACGTTTCAGTTTGATTTTAAGCCTATCCCTACTTAGCCGTAATGAATTATCTTCCAAATTCTTATCATAACCGGTTAGTAAAGGTTCAAATTTACGAACCAAGTAAAAATTGTCTTATACATTTTATTTTTATTTTATTGCTTAGATGGGTGGACGAGCTCACAGCCCATCTGGTGTTAAGTGCTTACTGGAGCCCATAGACACCTACAATGTAAATGCGCCACCTACCTTGAGATATAAGCTCAGTATGTTTACAACGGCTGCTCCACTCTTCAAACCGAAACGCATTACTGCTTCACTGCAGAAATAGGCGGGGTGGTGGTACCTACCCGTGCGGACACACAAGACGTCCTACCACCATTAAATGGATTCAGTATCGATGATATACATCCGTATTGACTAATCTTAAGATTATCTGTCACTGTTAAATGACATAAGGCACAATATTTTGCGTGCACTGTAAATATTTGATTGATCGTCTACATAAAGATGTAGGTGCGTAAGTTAAGTTTACGAATAGCAGCAGTAAAGACATTATAAAGTTTAGTTTGTCAGTTATAACCCATTTTATGCTAACTACGGGCGACTGAAGCTGTTCTAAGTAGACAAAACGTCCAACTTCTGTATTCATAACCTATTGTGAACTTGTTGTTGTCAGAAATGTGTTCTTTTTATTTGTACTGGGTACCCGTAGATGCAAGGCAAAGCTGTATCGTGGACTGAATATGTCTGTATAATAATCGAAGTTTCGCTTCTCTTATTTATTCTTTTTAAACTGAGCCGATATTTCCAATGTTTTAGGTATTTTTATATATTTATTTTATTTAATATATTTTGTACACACAGCTGTTAGAAAAAACACGACAATAAGGATACAGAGTACAAGGGCACTACTTATTTCATGTTGAAATCTCTTCCAGTAGGCCCGCAAAAGGAAAGATGAATTAGGAACACAAACCTAGTGCATACAGTAAACATTACATATAATAATATATACATATTACAAGATACAAAACAATATATATATACATATATATTGTTTTGTATCTTGTAATATACATATACAAATACACACATGTATGTTCTGGTATTCATATTTTTTTATTTTTTTCACTGGCGGTAGGTTATCTAACATGGATAGGCATCTTGTCTATTACTATCGCGAATGAGTCATGTGTTCCGGGTTGGGATTACTATTATACAATACTATTGAACATTCCATGTCTCAAGTTAGGCGGTGTTCACTACGAGCCAATTCACCAGTATAAGTCAATGGCTTTTTTCTTCTATATTATATATATTATTTTATAGGACGATTGAAGGTCATGTTTTGTCATTTAGAAAATTAAAATTACTTTTGTTTGTATGTGTTTTATATATATTCGATATATATGAGTTTTGTTTGTTGACTTTTCAGAAAAAGGAAGGCTAGATAAGACCGTCACACAGCGGAGTATGGCCACGGTTCATTAGTCGTTTATAAAAAAAAAACGGAAGTTTATATTAATATATGAAAAATTCATCGTCCCGACTTACCTCTAAAACCTTGTAAACTGGCTATAAAAGTATAATGAAACAAAGAAAGTTGGATAACGTATGCTCAAATAAAATACAAGCGACGAGACCGAAAAGTTACAGCCCGTAAAGGGGCCAAGAGAGTCCGGTCAAGGTGACGTCACAACGGATTTTATTACTCGCCAGTCCGCTTATTACACCGTGGAACAAAAAAAGATGTGTGGTGTCGTGGGACATCGGGTAGGAACGAAGCTCCTTATTATAAAAATATTAATTTTAAGTTCTATTAGGGGTATAAAGAAAATAAAACGGGAGGTTTCGCAACAACCCACGATCATTCGGTAACGTGCGAACTTATTGTGGTACACTTCATTCACGGTTGTTTGCATAAGGGTTAGTGTATTGCGCAAACGAACGCTCTGAGATCATGGTCAATGAATGATAACAAAATATGTTATTTTTGTACGTTATTACAAAGTTAAGTCGTACACTGTGTGCATTACTAATAAAAATCTTACGTTACGGACGTTTTTTCCCAGTTCGGGTACCCCTCCGCATCGTCCCCTTATGGGACTTCGTTCCAATAAATATATTTTGATTGTTGACATTAATGTCGATGTATATACAAGTTTTCAGCTCATCAGATTTAAAGAAGCTATCGGAGTTACGGAAGCGCCCTGAGGGGTTGTTTAAAATGACGTCATCATGTTTTCACCATCGCGCCACCCGTCATCGGAACTAAGTTCACCCATACAATCTGTAACTACTGCATTGATCCACAAAACTTTATTGCTACTCACCAATGAGTTTTTAAACGAATTTTGAACTTTAAACAATGGCTAACAGCGACTTGATGTGCCTCTGGGATTACTGGCGCCCATAACAGACGGTAACACTCACCATTAGTTTGGCCATGTTTTTTTTTTTTTTTTTTTGCTCTAACAGCAATGGTAGAAAAACCTATTGTATTTAATATTATATGATTTTTTTCCCCTACCAATTCACTGGTAGTCTAAGAGGCTTTGCGGCCTAAGGCGATCTTGCGTTGCCCGTCACGGTCGAATAAGTAGTTAGCGGCGGCCATGATAGAGAGTTTTCGTGTCGCGCCGCTTTATCGAAATAGCGTTCTGAAACTTCAACAGGATACTTATGTATCGGTACTAGATTTAGGTAGTCGTGAAGATCTACATTCCTCATATACCACGGTGCTCCGATGACTAATTCTCTGATTTCTAAGATGCTCAATTTTTACTACGTACTCTAGTTTGTTTTATAGTACATCCATAGTATTGTTATTCAGCAAAGGTATCTATAACTTGATCCTCAAAGGTGATAAGGTTATTTTCTGTGATCCTGCAATATTCTGTAGATTTTATTGTATAAATTGCCAAGAACCCAGTAAAGCTAAAATATACTAGTCAAGTCGCTGAAATGTTTTATTAATTTTTATTTGAATAAATTTTTAGTATTGCAGCTACGGTATTATGAAGTGAAATTCAGAACACAAAGGACAGTCGTCACGGCAACCTTTAGGGACGTCGGAGACAAAAAAATGCAATGTTGCGAGAAATGTGTCCACGGACGCCATAAATCTTTGGAACTGGTGTTTTTCTGAGTTCCACTTCTGTGGCGACTTTTGGATCTTCACTTTTGCGAAACTAAGACTAACCAATAACCAATAATATTATTGTTATGGTTTTCGTTTTTCTCTTTTATTTCCATTACACTAATATTTTAATACAATGTTTTTTTACCCAGCTTTCGCCCTATAATATAATTAACTTTATTTTAAAATCAAGTAATATCTGAAAAAGTAGTTTGGATATGCGTAGCGATCGAACGATTGAAGTAGTAAAGATAAACTACTCTAAGCGCAAAAGACAACAATAAAAGAAGATGACGAATTTACTATCTCGAACAACCCCATTCAGTGCTTGTAATCTACCTCAAATTTTCCTAGGGCAATAGGGGAATCTTGAAATTAATTAAATTGGTCATCATGAGCATATTACTAAGTGCTAAAGACGGTTGGTGTCAAGGTGGAGATCGTGGGAGACAATAAAGAAACACATTCCATCGTGGACGATAAGAATATGTAATGGACATGGGAATAAATATCCAATTACAGTGACTCTACTTACAGTAATTGGGTGCACTTGAGTAAGGCTTTTTATCGTAGTACAATAATAATAATAATAATAATACCAATAATAAACCAACGATGAATAGAATGGTAAAAAATACTCTATAGATTCGACAAAATATTTCACTAGATGAATAAATATAAATTTTCGTGCCACCTTTTAAAATTTTTATGACATTGAATTTTAACGACAATTGAAAAAACGAATTAAGCATACCAATGGAAATGCTTGATCCATGTCATAAACGTCCGCTGTTGGAATAAAGGAAGAATTTAGTGTTTCATAGGGGTAGATAAGCAAATGAGTTCAGGGTCCGCTTTGTACTAAGCAGTTACAAGAGTTTACTGGCACTACAGTTTTGGTATCATCGTATGAGCGACATTAGGTTGAAGTTTCAATTAAATTAAAATATCAGCAATTCTACCAATTATTATAGAAATTGATCATTCCTTTATGGCAGAAATAAGTAGGAGGATAGTCAGTTTATAGTTCATACTACAATATTTTACTACTGAATTAATTTATGATTTAATTGAGTTACAGAAATATTTAAACATCCATAGTCTAAGATGCGGCGAATGAGGCATAATATCTTAATGGTAGCAGGAGGTATCTGTCAACGGATCAGAAATAGCTTGGCTGTGATGAAACAGTGAGAAACTCAACGGGCTGATGTTATTGGCTCGTATAATTTCTTATGCAAACTTTAAATTGAATTGGAAGAGACAAGCATCAGAAGATTTTATAATAATAAATTCTAATTGGATTGTTTTCGTAAAAACGAAATTGACTTGGCTAATTAAGGGATCCACACTATAAACCTAGACCAAGAAACATGGATATATTAAAAAAAAAAAAAAGATATTTACCCAAATAAGATGTCTAATATCAAAGATGATCAATTAAGATGTCTAGCTCTCAAAGAGAATTCAAATAGAAACATACATTTAAACCAAGGTAAAAAAACAAACTATTATAATAAGATTGTGTCTAAAAGTTGAGTAAAGACTATATTAACAGTATACATGAGATATTCATATGATCAATAGCAGTGTTTTGTATAAAGACAAAGTACTATCTCCTTTGACATATTGCATACAAAATTTATTTCCCCGAGGCGTTCGGAAATTTTGCGATTGAAATTCTCTAGCGGAATTTGCTTGCTTAAAGACCCGAGTAGATTTTCAATTGATTCGTTGTACCAGAATCTTTTGTAGGATTCATATTTTATGATGGAGTTAATTCGACATTGAAGTTTTGTGCACTATATGGTGTACCTAAATCTTACTTGACTTAAATCTTCTTGAGGGGTTATTTAGTGTGGTAGGTAATAGTTGAAAATGGAGTGAATTTCTTATGAAATTATTATAATAATTGTCTATTAGTACACATTGCTCAATGATAATGAAGTATTTATTCCAGACTACTTCATCCATTCTAAGAAGGATCAACAGGTTCGCTATTTGGATGGGATAGTATATAGTTTGTACGTTTGGGGTCCACAAAATGCCCCGTCCTCAAGCACGTAAAGAATAAAAGGTTAAAAAGAAGTAAAAAAAGAAAATTTTAGAGAAATATAGGAACTGAATGGTCAAACTATTACTTTACTACTCGATTGGGGAACCGGAATACGATTTAATCTTAGATTTCGTATGTAGCCTATATATACCATACACACTATTGGGCTAAAGTTTATCTACGTGGAATATACATTAAGGTCAATCGACTCTTAATTCTTTTGTTCGAAGTCCATAATATAAGTCAGTTTAACTTTAAAATGTATTTTAAAAAAAACGGAATTTTTCCATTAAAATTCTCAGACATATTGTGATTCATCGTGACTTAAATTCGAGAAAGGTGAATTCTGAAAGTCGCCAAGGTGAATGAAAACCTTAAGTTATTCATAACGCGAACTCGCAGGTACGTAGTGCATCACTAACTATGCAAGCACTAGTACGAATTTAATACCAGACCGCAAAATTAACCGCGATTCATATTCAAATCAACAGAAGATGAATGAAGCGAGCAGTTATTAGTCTTGTGGTTGTGGTTTGCAGAATTTGATGATATAGCAGTGTTCTTTGAATACATTATTATACAAAAATACATGCTCAAAATATAACATCTAGATTAGCTTCAATAGCAGGACAAGCTATAAATTTCCTGCTGTTACCTAGATCTTTAAACTTTTTTTGGGCATTGATTTATTTTACGAAGTATATTATCGCCTTAAACGGTATTACTGCCTAAACAACTTTGTTCTAAGTGTGTATAGTAATGATTTATGCGAGTTTTGTTTTAAAGCCTTTTCCCATACAAGCGAAGACATGTCGTTGCCGGATTTCAGTTCTTATACCGTCCCCACTCGCCATAGTTTTGGGGGTCTGGTAAAGGGGCATGATAGCGAGCGAGCAAGTCAGAGGAAATCCACGCTACAGTTTTACGCTGGTTTCAGAGTCGAAAATTGTCGTAAAGTTTGTTAGCTCAGCCTGTTTCGCAGAGATTTTTTGGTCTAAACGGGCTGTGAATAGCCTATTCATCCAGAGGTCGGACGGCACTGTGGCCGACGACCACCGAGACTGTATCCGATGTGGCCGTTATGTTAATAAGCAGTCAAATTATTAATGATGTCAAAAGGCAGCTTATTATATATTGTTACGCGCTGAGGTTCGGGATAAATAAAACTTCCACCGAAGTACAAATTAAAACTTTATTACACGCTTCGAATACTTTGAAGTCATCGTGGCCTAAAAGATAAGACGCCAGGTGCATTCGTGTTGAGCGATGCACCGGTGTTCGAATCCCAGACGAGTACCAATTTTTTTAATGAAATACGTACCCAACAAATGTTCACGACTGACTTCCATGATGAAGGATCATCATCGTGTAATAAAAATTCAAACCCTCAAAATTATAATTTGCGTAATTACTAGTGGCAGGACCTCTTGTGAGTCCGAGCGAGTAGGTACCACCACCCTGCTTATTTCTGCTGTGAAGCAGTAATGCGTTTTGGTTTGAAGGGTGGGGCAGCCGTTGTAACTGTAACTATACTTGAGACCTTAGAACTTATATTTCAAGGTGTGTGGCGTATTTACGTTTGTAGATGTCTATGGGTTCCAGTAGCCACTTAATACCAGGTGGGCTGCGAGCTCGTCCACCCATCAAAGCAATCGCTTCGAGTAGACCTGATTACTAACTACCTTCGTGTCATCACTGCAACGCTTTTATAGTCGATACGGTAACTCTACAATTATTGAAAACATTCTCGGCAAGGCTAGTCGTTTCGATATGGGTTTCTGCAATTCGACGATAGATGGCGTTACTCTTACTGGCGTAACAATATCAACCCCTTTTTTAGCCTTTGACACTCTTTTAACTGTCGTACATCCGGTCACCGTTCTCGTCGAACCCGTCGCTTGCGACGAAGGGCTCGACGAGTAAATTAACTCTCAGACACATCCCACTGAGTTTCTCGCCGGATCTTCTCAGTGGGTCGCGTTTCCGATCCGGTGGTAGATTCTGCGAAGCACGACTCTTGCTAGGGTTCGTGTTAGCAACGTCATCAGGTTTGAGCCCCGTGAGCTCACCTACAAAAGTTAGGGTTACGCTGATATAGCCTCTCAAGGCTCTCAGCTTAGGTAGGAAAAAAAAAAAAAAAAAAAAGTCGTACATTCTTGACTAAAGATCTACGTATGGTGCGAGTATAACTAATTTTAAACGATTACCAATATTTATATAGTGCTAAGTAGTTATCTCGTTTGAGAGTAACAAAAGTTTGATTTAGAGTATTGTGTTAACAAGTTCCATTTGGTGACATAACAAAAAGAATGGGTTTTTTAAAGCATATATTTTGAGTTCACGAAAGTAAACGGTACACAGATTTTCCTATCGCCCCCTCTAATCACGTTACATCGAAGTATAAAATTTAAGAGGGTCACGACTTCAAACACAAGGAGTACCTACCTACCTGGAAAATAGAAGCCATTAATAATAAAAAAATAAACCGGCGGTGGCGAAGCGAAATCTACTTATCTGGAATTGAAATCATTCGTTGCGTTGGAGGCAAGGATCTTGCCGTTGCAAGGGGAAGCCGAGATCCGATTTTAACTAAATTGAGTTTTATAAGATTCTGCCTCGGTCGGAATAGAACCCCGTGATATTGGGACCAATAATGTGCGACTTGCAGTCAACGAGCTTCTTACTCGCGGATATACCTGTTACAAGATTGGGTAAAATATGATAGATGCCTTAATGAGATTTGCTTGTGAATTTGCAAATTTCGTTGACGTATTCCACTTTTTGGTATCTTCGAATATTCTGAATTTTGTCGGGCTTCCAATAGATCGTTTGATGAGATATGAGTCTTATGAAATATTTGTAAAAAAGACTTCCAAGTTTAATACACATTTACTTTCATAATAATTCGATAAGCATCTTTCTAATATTTTAGGTTTTGAAGAGAAATTTTATGAAATAGCTAGACGACCTTCACGGTTTTTGCCGCATTAAATAGTCCAATTTAAAATTAATTAAAAACATAAATGTGTTAAACAAAAAAGCTAACAAAGAAAATTTAAAATTATTATCTTATCAGGCATACGGATCATTCTATTTACAATTAACGTAAAGTTTGTGAAATACAAACTAATGGTGACCATTGCTCATAGATAGAGGGAAACTTGTTTGAAATGACGCCAAACACGGTTTTGTTAATAGCTCTTGGCATTGATGGGTAGTCTCACCGCTCGATACGAGTGTAGCGCAGGATTCTTTTGCCTTAAGCTACTACGACTTTGTAAATAAAGGGGTCTTTTGTAGAGAATAATAATAATAATAAGTGGGAACAAATTACGCACGGTCATCCGACCCCAAATTAGGATTCCCTGTGTTATGGGTACCAGAGACCGACATAAATACTGACATATGTTTAAATATATATGACGGAGCGGGTCTGGTTCCATGGAGTTTTTAAAGAGATGACGTCTGCGTTGCGACGCCTTTCTCTTCTCCTTTTTTGAAGTCGGTTAAAAAACAGAGAGCTCCGCCTCGTTCGGCTGCTCGAGTCGGAATGTTTTAAATGACAATAGTCACTCTTATTTATAGTAGAAAGTGGGTGAGCTTAGTCATGAATTCTCTTGAATACCATCTTAAACAGTTGTTGACAAAGTAACATGAAGGAAACAGTTAACTTTAACTACTTTTAGTTAACTAAACAGTGACGTTGTACTGACATTTACATAAATAGATAATAAACATTCAGACAAAGAGCAAACAAACCTGTTCATCACACGAATGTTTGCCCGATGTGGGAATCGAACCCACAACCCTGGGCGCAGCAGTCAGGAGTACTAACTACTGCACCACTGAGCCATTCAAAATAGGGAAGATAAATAAATTATTCTAAAAAGAAATCTCTCGTCTGTGTGTATAGTAACGGTAATATGAAATATAAAAACCTATTGTGCCATATCGTAATTAAATTTAATCCACATTCACAATTTGTAAAACCCAAAATTACCCTCCCATTCCGTTTCCGGGGCCATAACATTAATTAATACCAATACAACGCACCTGATGCCTTTACGTTGAATAATAAATTGAAAACGCTAAACAATCAATCAAAGTTATGTAGTATATCGATAAATATGATGTCGAAAATCATTACTTTCACATATTCTAGTTTTTTAGTCATTCTATCTTTCCAGAGACGTCCACTGCTGGACATAAGTTCCCCCAAGCCTCGTCACAACGATCGGTCCTACGTTGTTTGCATCCAGCGGATCCCCGCGAATCTCATCAATAGGTCGTCGGTCTACCTTGTGGGAGGCCTATCCAGGCTACGTATTCATTATGTAATGATTTTTGCTTCCATATAATCGTATTTATCGAAATTTTAGGTACATTATTGAGAATGATTATTTAACGTCATGAGACCAAATGCGTCGCAAATTAACTACAATTTGAGGCCGTCAGCGCAAAAGTGGCTTAACCCACAATTCATATTCGTGCTTATGTATTGCAATTTATTTAAAACATAATAAATTTTGATGCAAAAACGGCCTATCTTTAGATTCATCCATAAATAGCAGATGCTTTTGTAAACACATCATTTTAGCGCGTATTTTTTTGCCTACGAAGTATTGTAAAGGTAAATTCGAACCTCATTATCTCCATACCAACTATGGTGGTAAACTTATAGCTTCCTGTAGACCTAGGGTACCCCACTGGTACATAGGGTCCTCACAAGTTGTCTCCACTTTACCCTGTCTTGCGCTTGCTCCTTGACATCACTCCAGGTCACGTTGGCAGTCCTCATCTCACTCTCTACGGTGCGTCGCCAAGTGTGTACAGGGCGACCAGGTCTTCTCCTGCCAAGCGGTTGCCACTCAAACGCGATTGATGCTGCGTTGACTCCGCTGCGCCGTAGAGTGTGTCCTATCCAACGCCATTTCCGATGAGCAATGTCTTGCGCGATGGGTTTTTGGTCACATTTAGTCCAAAGGTCTTTATTAGAGATAGTGACTGGCCAGAATATGCGGAGTATCGACCTCAAGCACTTATTTACAAATACCTGCAGTCGGTTATTTTTTTTTTATTACCTAGATGTGTGGACGAGCTCACAGCCCACCTGGTGTTAAGTGGTTACTGAAACCCATAGACATCTACAACGTAAATGCGCCACACACCTTGAGATATAAGTTCTAAGGTCTCAGTATAGTTACAACGGCTGCCCCACCCTTCAAACCGAAACGCATTACTGCTTCACGGCAGAAATAGGCGGGGCGGTGGTACCTACCCGTGCGGACTCACAAGAAGTCCTACCACTAGTAATTACGCAAATTATAATTTTGCGGGTTTGATTTTTATTACACGATGTTATTCCTTCACCGTGGAAGTCAATCGTGAACAATTGTTAAGTACGTATTTCATTAGAAAAATTGGTAGCCGCCTGCGGGATTCGAACACCGCTGCATCGCTATATACGAATGCACCGGACGTCTTATCCTTTAGGCCACGACGACTTCAAAGTTCGTGAGTGTCTTGGTCACTCTCCAGGTCTCACATCCGAACAGGAGAACACTCTTGACAATGGAGTCGAACAGGGTCAGCTTGATCCGACGAGTCATGACACTTGACTCCCAGACTGGTTTCAACTGCGCGAAATAGCTTATAGCTTAGGCCACTTTTACGCTGACATGAAGCCCTCATTTGTGAAGGTTTATTAAACATTTAGCAACAAATTACTAGGATTATCATTTTCTGATGTATGATAAATAAACGGTCTAAATAATATGTAATTTTCATTTGTATCACTAACAAAAGAAACCTAACAGTAAAGCTTGCTTAATACAATGGGATAGTATGACAATAATTCTGGAATTATAGTACAATGGACAGTCTGGAAAAATTCTGGAATATTCCAGGCTGAATTGGTTATATCTCTAAACGAAAGTTGCACCATTAGCAGCCCTCCGGCCACGGATGTCGGATAGTTCATTAAGCCACTCGCCTCAAGGCTCATTGTTGTGGGTCTCATACGATCGTCAAATAAGTACTTAATTAGATTTATGTATGGCCCTTTCGTGTTATACACACGGGTCTTTAAAACGGAACCTGGAATTAATGAAGCATTGTGGCTCATAAGCATACATTACAAAAGATATAAGAAGTAACAGTGGGCATGAGACATTGCTCGAAGAACAGATGGCCACTGGAGCCAAAAAGTTCTCGGGTGGTATGTCATGGCCTGTCACAAGGTGGATCAATGACCTAATAATCCGTCGGATGCAGGTTTCGTAGGTCCGGTCATTGCATTGAATCTTGGCGAGGCTTATCTCCAGCAGTGGACGTCTGTGAGTCCCAAAAAGACGAGGAAGTTCATTCAAGAATGAAACAGCACGATTTTCTTAGTTTTATAATTGCGTGTGGCGATCGTTAACTCCCATTTTCTGGCAGTAGAGCGTATTGTGGGCAATCACAGGTAGGTTCCATCATCCTACTTATTTACGCTGCGAACCAGTCATGTGTTCCGGTTTGAAGTATGCCAGCGGTTGCAGCCAGTTGAAACTCCGACCTTTAAGGTAGTCGTCGTGGCCTAAAGGATAAGACGTCCGGTGCATTCGTATCTAGCGATGCAACGGTGTTCGAATCCTGCAGGCGGGTACCAATTTTTCTTATGAAATACGTACTTAACAAATGTTCACGATTGACTTCTACGGTTAAGGAATAACATCGTGTAATAAAAATCAAACCCGCAAAATTATAATTTGCGTAATTACTGGTGGTAGGACCCCTTTTGAGTCCGCACAGGTAGGTACCATTGCCCTGCCTATTTCTGCCGTGAAGCAGTAATGCGTTTCAGGTGGCGGTATTCTCGGCCTGTATGACCACTTCATATTACACCGGCCGTGAGCTCATCTGCCTGTCTGAATTACTAGAAAACAAAAAAACAAGCTAAGTTATTCGTAAATTATTAAGAAATCTATACTTCTATACTTACTAATAATATTATAAAGAGGAAAGATTTGTTTGTTTGTTTGTTTCGAATAGGCTCCGAAACTACTGGACCGATTTGAAAAATTCTTTTTCCATTAGAAGCCGACATTGTCCCTGATGAACATAGGCTACTTTTTTTAATTTTTTATAATTTTTTTTTTTTTGGTTTCATGTGTGTTTTAATGTTTCCGAAGCGAAGCGAGGGCGGGTCGCTAGTTCCTTATAAAGTTTTCGTCTACAATACATTTTTTGTGGAGAACTTAAGTCTCGTTCTCGACAATGGTGTGTCCCGAGCGGTCTTGTTCCACTGTTATTAAATTTCAGTGATAACGCCCCTCAGAGGACCGTCGGGTGGAGGCCTATTAAATAAGAATTGTTGGTTCTCGGTTAAATTTATACTCAGGTGAAAATACACGGCGCATCCCGAGACTTGATTTTAATTAAAATTTCGTGTTGTCCTATTGTCATGAAAATGGAAGGCTGACGTGGTACGATTCGTGTCTGGGTATCGGGATTGTGAATAGGGTACGGCGATTCGATTATTCAATAAGCATTGTTGATTTAAGGGTGATTTTGAATTGAAATGCGCGACTTACTATACTTGAGTACTATACTACACTATGTTGTAACTATACTTGAGACCTTAGAACTTATATCTCAAAGCTGGGTGGCGCATTTACGTTGTAGATTTCTATAGGCTCCAGTAACCACTTAACATCAGGTGGGCTGTGAGCTCGTCCACCCATCTAAGCTATAAAAAAAAAACTTAACGGTTGTGCGGGTGGGTCTTAATGTTTGTTTCTTTTTCTTTCTTTTTTTTATTGCTTACATGGGTGGATGAGCCCACAGCCCGCCTTGTGTGAAGTGGTTACTGGAGCCCATAGACATCTACGACGTAAATGCGCCAGCCACCTTGAGATATAAGTTCTAAGGTCTCAAGTTTAGTTACAACGGCTGCCCCACCCTTCAAAAAAGTTGTAAGTTTCTGTTAGTTAGTAGGTTTTACTACGCTGCCTGGATCTGTCGTGAAGTATTCGCAGGTTCTGGTGTTCAAGTAGGACTTTCTTTGAGCAATACGATTAATTGGTAAATTTAAGTCGTGATTTTTATCGGCTCGTTTAGTCTTTGAAAAACAGATGATGCGTGAACAAATTTGGTCCGAAAACTAAATATCTTTTGTCTCGCTTTCACTACTCTCTCGCTCGCTCATTCCAAAGCTTTGATCTTTTGTAATTTTTACTTCAAAGAGCAAAAAGGTAGTTGCGTACAAAACTGATCGAAATAAACCCGTGACACACATGAAATTCGCATTATGAAATCTCCAACAAACATTTGAACAACAAGATAAACAACTTTCGCTCCGAACTTCATCCTAAGTTTGTGAAATTACCCTAATTGTTGACGTCACCCATGAAAATCTTGTGACAATCATCCGCCGTTGAAATAACATTAACAAAGAAACTTCGGTGATTTGAGAAATATGCTAAGTGACGGTTTCGAGATTAAAATTCAAATAATTTAACTGAGTCTGAATGATTTGTACGTTATTTACTACTTATTAATATTATTATAATTTTTTTTTTTTTTTATTTATTAAATTGCTAAACGAGCTTACTACGTATCTGATGTTAAGTGGTTATACTAGTCCATAGACATCACTATGAAAATCTCAATTGTAGGGTAAAAAAGCTGTCCTACTATTCAAACTGGAATACGTAAATGCTTCACGGCACAAATGTGCTTTAGTAAATTAACTTCAAGCTGTTTGTTTATTTCAAGAAATAAGTATTTTTTTATATGTATATTATTAAAGTGTCACAAAAAAAGTGAAACAGACTTTCGCTAAAGACACGATATCCTCAAGGAAGACTCCAAAGATGTCCATACAGCCGTTAACAATGTCAAACTCCTTATCACAATTGAGAGGGGGAGCGTTTTACATACAAGACGTGAAGCTGACACCGCTTAACGTGCAAGATAAAACTTTCAGAAAGCAGTATGATAATAAATCGTCAAGTTTCTCTCGGAGCCTGCAAGTTTTCTAAACTCGACATACGATAACTAGATGTGACAATATCCAAGAATGTATATATATCGACGCTTGAAAGGCAAACCTGACTAAGCACAATAACTGCTTTCTACATAAATTATAGGCAATAACCATATTCGATGCGCAAAAAAAAAAAAGTGTGTGTGTCCGCTCCGACGCACGACTGGAGTTTACTGGATATAAAAAATTAAACGAAACAATACGAGAAATAGTTCTATATTACGACAACACGATACACTACAGATTATTAACAAATTAACGAGACACAAAACAAACGACTAACAAATATATGAAAATACAAAATGAGAGAAACGCGCGATCAGTACGAGGCTTTGTGGCGGACTGCCGGCGCAGCAGCCCGGCGCGCATTTCGTGTGACATGCGCATAACGCATTTCGTGTGACATGCTAGTACGATTTTGGTCCCCATAATTTTCATACCCCGGGCCTATATATGTAAATCGATTCTAAAGGAGTAAACTCCAATATATTTCTAGGTCTATTAAAATAATTTCAATCCTACAGCTAGATTCGTTAAAATAGATTTTTTTTCAGGTATTTCAACTTTAAATTAGTAGACTAAAGTACTGTAAAGTTTACACATTGTCATTTAGTCACGTTTGCCTTTCAAGCGTCGATATGTATAATACTTCATATACTTTATGTAGTTCAAAAGGACACTATAAAAGCCTTGAAAAAACAAAAAAAACAACTTATATGTGCTCTCTATATTTAAACCTGCTTTTACGGTTTAATTTATAGTTTTTGATTGCCATTATACATATTGTTCCGGGCGTTTCGGAAATACTTTACACTTTTCGTGGTCACGGACGATTGTGTAGTTTTAATTATGTGAACGACATTGCTAAAACCGAAACAAAAAAACGGTAGGATGTTTATGGTAGGCATCGGCTTGGCTCTGCTCCGGCATTGCTGGTACCCATGAGCGACAGTAGCCACTTACCGTCAGATGGGCCGTTTGCTAATCAATAAGGGAAATAAAAAAGGGCAAGCACGGTCCCAGCTCATTGTTACAGTTAAACTCTCACCCACAAAGATCGTGAATGAGCTCGTCAACTGAGAAAGAAATTAACAATATTCATAAATAATCTATAAAGAATCAAACGCAGTCATCTGGTTCCAAAACCAGTTTTGCCTGCATTTGGAATAGAATACAGCTGCTTCTATCATCAGCCTTTTTTTCGTTCCTAAGCTAATAAATAGCCTATAGAGGCTATTTCAGCTTCGCCCTAACATGTAGGTGAGCTCACGGGGCTCAAACCGGATTGTTGCTAACACCGGCCCTAGCAAGAGCAGTGCTTAGCAGAATCTACCACCGGATCGTAAACGCGACCCACTGAGAAGATCCGGCGAGAAACTCAGTGGGCTGTGTCTGTGGGTAGACCTAGAAGTAATGCGTGTTAAGAGCAGCAAACAGACCAATCGACAAAAAAAAATAGAGCTTCAAAATTTCGTGGCTCATCTAGGTAAGCTTATATTCGCACTACTGTCTTGTTCTACCTTATGACTGAACAGCGGCATAAATTAAGCTGGTGGACATAATGGGGTAATATTACCGACGAAACTGTTTTATTACCCCAGTTCGTCTGGGAGTTCCGTAAGTCGGCGTTTGTGCTTTCAATTTTTGCTCGCGTGTGTTTTTGTTTTACAATTTTGACTGATCGGATCTTTCAGGTAACGTTATTTGATATCTTGTGTTTTAGCTGTTAAATAGCATGTTAATACGTATAAGAACGAAGTGTTCGTCGTATCGATTCACTCGACTCTACCGGGGTCCTATTCTGATACCAGTTGCACGATGTAAATAAGTTTCAAGCCGTTCCTTTTTAATAGATTTCTACAGAACTTGCCGTTTTATAAGGCTGGCTATTTAAAACGTAATTTATATATCGCTGGCAATAAAGATTAATTTCAAATTAATTTTATCTTCAAAATATCGAATTATATTTTCGAATTCCGTCATTTGGTTTATTGATTAGTGTTTTGTTTATATTACGTTTGTATCTTTTTAATCAGCCATGCTAAAAATACGAGTACTTATGGACTATTATTACTAGTCATCGTGGCCTTAAGGATAAGACGTAAGGTGCATTCGTATGTAGCGATGCACCGATGTTCGAATCCCGCAGGCGGATACCAATTTTTCTAATGAAATACGTACTCAACAAATGCTCACGATTGACTTCCACGGTGAAGGAATAGCATCGTGTAATAAAAATCACACCCGCAAAATTATAATATGCGTAATCACTGGTGGTAGGACCTGTTGTAAGTCCGCACGGGTAGGTACCACCACTCCGCCTATTTCTGCCGTGAAGCAGTAATGCGTTTCGGTTTGAAGAGTGGGGTAGCCGTTGTAACTATACTGAGACCTTAGAACTTATATCTCAAGGTGGGTGGCGCATTTACGTTGTAGATGTCTATGGACTCCAGTAACCACTTAACACCAGGTGTGCTGTGAGCTCGTCCATCCATCTCTTCCAGACAACCGTTTAACTACCCGAAATTCTGGACAGATAAAGATATAGCAGGTATTTTGCGGTGTACTATTAGCAACGCATTATTAAAGAAAATACATACATACATTAAATATATATATACCGTTAAACACAATATGAAATCACCATATGATTTATATTCCAATATACTTACATACACATAATAAATTGACAAATAATTAACAAAAATAAAGTCAACAACGACAAATTGAAGCAGAGAGTGGAAGCTGATACTGATATTCAATCTCCCGCTGAGTTAGCTGCAGTTTTCAACTGTAGCACTAAAGCATTATTGGTCCATTTGCATCAAATTGGCTAGGTAAAAAACTTGAGAAGTGGTTGCCGTATTTTAATGGACGCTAGCGCGACGAAAGCTTTAAGACATGGCTTACATTGCTTAACAGATACAGAAATAAAGGGATTTTGAACAGCATTTTGTATGACGTGCTTCGACCTTGAAGCCTTTTCTAATGTCATAGCTATCATTCTTAATAACTTGTGTCTATGATCGACTCCGTGAACTCTTCGAACCACAAGATAATGTATATCAGTCAGTTATAATCTCTGTCGCCGTGACAAAACATCGAATCATACTGGTGGTAGGACCTCTTGTGAGTCCGCGCGGGTAGGTACCACGACCCTGCCTATTTCTGCCGTGAAGCAGTAATGCGTTTCGGTTTGAAGGGTGGGGCGTTGTAACTATACTGAGACCTTAGAACTTATCTCAAGGTGGGTGGCGCATTTATGTTGTAGATGTCTATGGGCTCCAGTAACCACTTAACACTAAGTGGGCTGTGAGCTCGTCCACCCATTAAAGCAAAAAAAAAAACAATTGCTAGAACAATACAGTCTATATCAAATTTTGTGACCTTTGTAAATAAATGCAAGTCTAAGGCGATTTTTCTATAGCAACCCATTTTTAATTAGTTAATATTAATTAAATTTTGTAAATGTTTGTGTGATGTGATACATTTATTTGGAAAAGAGTAAGCCCTAAGTTTTTTATCGATTTTTTTTAAGTGGAGAAATTGCGTTCCGAATCGATCCTAGAGTCATGACTATTTAAAAGCTTCTATGAAGGCCAGCTTGTACGAAAAATGTGATCTCATAATATGCCAATAACTGACTCCTAAGAATAGCCCTATTTTTTGCAAAAGACATGAATAAAATTTGTGTGGTGTCAACTAGATTTTAAGGATCTATTTTTTCCAAAATATACTCAATATCTATACAACAAAATCCCAAGCGGACTGATCAATTTCAAAGTTACATACATTACAAATTTCTGATACCTCTAAATTCGGAAATGAAGTAAGCATTCCAACAATGCCGAAGCTTGAGACTGGACAGAAGCGCTTGATAAAGCTGAGTTTATTAAACAGCCAAATACAAATGGACTCCGATCAAATTAATCGTGCCTTAGTGAATTGTTTCGGCAATACGTATAATTGAAATGCAGACGGAGCAGCTGGGCCCCATTAATTTAACAGGCATAATAATATTGTTCACGAATAGTACTCAGGACTTAAATTGAGACTGAGAGGTGGTCACGTGCCAAAAATTGCTTTATCTATATATTAATACGTGAAGCAAAAACTTTGTACCCACTTTTTACGCAAATTGCGCGGACGGAGGAGTATGAAATTTCCTACACTTACAAATCATACAGTACATACAGTAACATTTACAGATTTTTTTCGTGGTTAGTCTGAATCTGACGCGTCAATAGGACTTAAAACATGAAATTACATGAAATTCCAAAACTGAGAAATTGTTTTTTTTCTCTGCTTTTTCGTTGATAGCTTCTTTAAGCTTTGGCTTTGGCCTTTGGCCCTTTGGCTATTCTAGCTTCTTGCGGACGGGTAAGCGGGAAAAATTGGTACGTGCTGCACGTGGATTTGTGTTACCCCATTGTTGTCTAATTTGATTACAATTCAAACACCCGGTCTCTTAACTATCAGCCTATGGGCGTTTCGCTATGTACAATGATATTCTATTCAAAAAAATCCACGGCTTCGTGCAAGACGATTATGGAACCAAACTTAAAGGATAACGAGGAACATTTCTAAGCTTTTAGCCCTTTGAAGGCAGCTTGTTACAAGTTGCTCCTTCTTACTAACAAGTGACACAAGATAACTTCAGTTCAGTTATTTGATCTTCGCTTTGTCTAACGGCATTTCAAAAAGGAGCCCCTAGAGAACGTTTCTATTCTTTCCGACAGAGAAATGTTTTGTTTGTGAAAATTGCTCTTGATATTTCCGCGTACTTGAAGCGAATCTAGTTAATAAAGTTGGGGAAATTTAGTTGATCACACATAATGGAATAATGAAGGTCTGATGTCTGATTACTTAGGGTTATATGTATCATTTGCAGAAGCCATTCGAAGCAATTCACTTTCCGAATAAAGTGTTAACTTAACAAGACTAATACTCGTATTACTGACAGCGCGTATAGCGTGTCCATACGGGTAGATACCGCAATCTTGCTTATCTCTGAAGCAGTCATGCGTTCCGATTTGGAGGGTAAGATAGTTGATTCAGAATATTAATGGAATTTCTATCTTATGTCTCATATTGAGATGCTTAGGGACTGCAGTATAAAATGAACAGTAAGTAAGCAATGAACTTGTCTATTGGTCGAAAAATAAACAAGACAAGGTGGAATCGATTACTGACCTACTGACTCTGAAGAAGGATCAACTGTATTGTGGTCTCATCCCTTCGTGCCGCACTCATTTCTAAATAGAATCCTTGGGTCCGAGGTAAATATTTTTTAGTGGCGTCGTATGGGACTTGGGGATTTCTTGTAATGTATGGGTCAAGGATTGAAATGTAGCCGAAAGAGGGTAATGTTTTTCGAGCGTATATATGATGTTCTGGAATGCTCTTTTTTGAGCTCACGGCTCGCTTCGTTTTAAGTGGTTACTAGAGCTTGTATATATATACAGCGTTGTTCGAAACCAATCTGTGGGTATTTGAATTTTTACCACGGCAACACTGGTCGCGATTTGACGGTGCCTTCACGACTTGACATCTGTTACACTTTGGCTTGCTTCTCGAACGGTACCCTCATGTGTGACGGTCTACGCTACGGTTGGCATTATCACTAATCCTTATCCATTCCTGCCCTAAAGCCTTCTTTCTCCCTAAGTGATACGGCGTGAGTCGATGAGGTCATCGGTTCCGGTGAGTGATTAGACGATATTTTGTTAAAATAGTATATACATCGCGGCACAATGTTCGACGGGCACCTCGTGCTGGTTTCCGGAGCCCTAAGCTGCCACGAGGGCGCTGGGTTCGGATCGAACAGCGTGAATGTCGTCTACTTTGTCAATGACAGACGGAGACTTGATATTAATTGATCGTTGGTTTGATGTGATTCTGAATGGACTACGGAAGGAAATATTGTATTCCCTGATAACTCTTAGGTAGCGTACTCTAATAAAATACGTGTATGTGAAACTAGTTGGTGCTTCAGTAGTTATTGCCGGAATGTTATTTCAAAATTTGCTAGTTAGTTAACTTAGTCTACTTCTGAGAATCTATTTAAGCCTTGTTCAAACAAAAACGTATCACGACGCTAAGGAAATACAGCGTAGCGAATTTAATTCCAGAACCGAATAATAAATTAAGATCTCTTGAATTGTAGACAGGAGAATGAGTTGAATTTTTTTACGAATGAAGTATAACTAGTGGTCCGGAGGCCTTTCCACTTTCACCAGGACAGGTAGGCGAGTGCCTCCAGAGGACTCCTGACAACTCAAGGGCAGCTGCTTCGCGAATGATTCAACTACTGGATCAGAATCGCGACCCGCTGAGAGCATCCGGCGAAAAACTCAGCGGGCTGATGTATGGATTAGGTTGCACGTCGAACACTTTGCCGAGTGTGATGGCGAGTGGACAGTTTCTAGGGTCCTTAAGCCTGCTCCTAATGTTAGTGGTGAAGGCGTCTAGTGCTGTAGTTAATGGATCTGACTGATCTGTAAGGCCGTGTATAGGACGTCAGCGATGACTAGCTCCGAGGTCTGGGAATAGTCAGCGGCGGCAACGATAAGACGGCTAACCTTCAAAAACGGGATTGTAAGGATTGGAGAGAGTCTTATATGTGTGCGGGCCGCGTGAGCAAACATCATACTCGCGTATGTCATGACAGGTCTTATGCAAGTTTTGTAAAGTGTCACGTTGTTGTTGTTGCTGTACACACCACTACATATAGACTGTACATATAGTCCGTATATACTATAATATAGCGCAGCGACGCGTCGCTACGATATACGTCGCCACGACATGCGTCGCCATACTATCAATCGACTTTACGTGCGGCTAGAGATGTTTCACATCAAAAATCAGAACCGAAAAATTCTATAATCACTTCTATCGCTTGTATCGGTATTCTATCTGTTTCTCCCATTATAAAGAAAGATAGTGTAAAATTATCAGCACGCTCCCCGTGACGTAACGCCGCCTTAGCTTGTCAGTTATTGGTGACAAACAAGGTAATCGCATAGAATATGCAAGACACCCCAGGGTGTGTTGTTGGCGCGGGATTTGCATAATGGCCAATCAGTCGCCGTTGCTATTTGCCCCTCAATGAAGTTTTGAGCCTTCGGCGATCAATTGACGAGGTCGAAGCTAATTTTACGGTTAGGGTCGGAGATTGGAGGTTAAATATTTTGTTGATTTGCGTTTAAACGCAAATCTATTTGTAGGTTTATTTATTTATTTATTATTGCATCGATGTTTAGTTATAGGACTACTTTGAGACATAAGATCTGAATTATTTGATATAACATTTGCCTATGCAATCCAAAATGCATGGAATACAACCGATGATCAGTAATTAAACTTAATATTTTACTTGCGAGTTTGATGTTAATAACGCGATGCTATGTTAAGAACTTATGTTTTTTTATTTATTTTTTATTGCTTAGATGGGTGGACGAGCTCACAGCCCACCTGGTGTTAAGTGGTTACTGGAGCCCATATACATCCACAACGTAAATGCGCCACCCACCTTGAGATATAAGTTCTAAGGCCTCAAGTTAGTTACAACGGCTGCCCCACCCTTCAAACCGAAACGCATTACTGCTTCAGAAATAGGCAGGGTGGTGGTACCCACCCGCGCGGACTCACACGAGATCCTACCACCAGTAATAGAATGTTATGTATTTCATTAGAAAAATTGGTATCTAATCGCAGGATTCGAACACTGGTGCAGACGAATCACTCAATAGGAATGCAACTGGCATTTTATTTTATGGCATATTTAGGACATGACAATTTCAAAAACACATGTATTTTTAGTTTTAGGGGCTGGGTCATAAATTGCAGAGACTTGGATTCTTGAAATAAATGAACATGAATTATTTTCCACTTTCCCGGCTATTTACATTACACTATAAAAACATGGTAACCACCCGTCAAAAAATTGTATGCATAAAATAATATAATTACATTAAAATAGATGTAGGCGATCTCTTTGTGTAAGCAAAAAACTTAAAAATTTTAATCACTAATCCTAATCTTCGACTCGCATTTCTAACTTCACGATTAATCTAAACTGTCACTCAGACCTGTTGAAACTTGACTTGTGGAGATCCTTTCCCAGCCAGGTAACCAAGCAAACGGAACTCCAAAGTCCACACAACTTCGGAAGTTTAACTTCTGAAAGCAGCACATCAATCTACAATCTCGTTTTAAATTTAAATAGGGAACGTTTTACAATTCAAATCCGCAAAGTTGGACAGCGAGAAAAGGTGATAACTGAAATAAGACACATAAAACTAGGAAGTTCGCTTTTGATGGAGCTTGAATAGATAGTGATGGAGCGACAATTGCTATGATGTTTTGTTTCTTTTTTTTCTTTCTTTCTTTTTTTTCTTCATAAATACCGAAATGATCTTTCCTTGTGAAAGCCAATGAGTAGTGGTCCATATATTACTAAGATATAAACTTTTAAGCCGTAAATCTTTTACATCTTATTGTAGTAAGCTTTATTTGAATTACCTTTAGAATTTTATAGGCAACTTTTTTATTTTATTTTTATTGCCTAGATGTGTGGACGAGCTCACAGCCCACCTGGTGTTAAATGGTTACTGGAACCCATAGACAACTACAAACTAAATGCGCCACACACCTTGAGATATAAGTTGTAAGGTCTCAGTATAGTTACAAGGGCTGCCCCGCCCTTCAAACCGAAACGCATTACTGCTTCACGGCAGAAATAGGCGGGGCGGTGGTACCTACCCGTGCGGACTGACCAGAGGTCCTACCACCAGTAATTTTGTCTGGGTTTGGCTTGTATGGTCTGATACTATTTAGTAATAGATGTAAAGATTTTACGGTATTGAATATTGCGTAATTACTTATGGCATTGTGGGCCCCTCCTATAACACTGTAGATACGTTCATACAAAGTCCCGTGTTGTGCGAAGCCAGTATTAAAAGGAGAGTAAGAATCTGAATGAAACATCTCAATTATACCTGTTTTTTTTCTTCCTATTATACATAAAAAATAAGCAGTAACATTTCGGTTATTCCCATCTAATGTGTGTTCATAGTGCATAATGTAATTATTTTCTAAATAATTGGAACGAAGTTCCTTATCGCGCGTTGTGAAAGGGGGCTAGGCGGAAAAAATTCTTACGAAAAGTTGTCACGACACTTTTTGCTATAAATTCTTACGAAAAGTTGTCACGACACTTTTTACTATAGTAAGCTATTGTAAGCTGTGCGGCGTCGCATGTTTCTCTGTCTGTCTGTCTGTCTCTCACTCTGTCTCTCTCTCTCTCTTTCTTCATACCTCGAATAGAACTTTAAATTAATATTTTTATAATTGGGAACTTCGTTCCTATCCGGTGTCCCACGACACCACACATCTTTTTTTTAATAAAAATCTTGTTAACGTGTTTTAGAAGTATCGTGCTGTAAAGGGTTTTGGGGAATTTTTCTTTTCATCTTAGAGTGGTATTGTGTTTCAAAATACCGTGTTATAGGAAGGTTACCTGTAATTGAAATTCCATGGTCTATAATTTTCTGAAACCATGTACCAGCAGCTGAGCTGTAAGATTCACATTTTCTGCATTCACTGTTCTATAGGGACCGACTTCATGACCTACGTAGCGTGATCACTTTCCACATAATAGCAACGGTCAATTTACGGTTCATATGTACTGTTTCGAAGTCGTATTGGCCTAAAGAATAAGTCGTCTCGTGTCTTCTGTATCAAACGATGCAATTATGCTGGTGATCAAATCCTACAGGTGGTTTTTTTATTGTCCTTGTAGGTAGACGAGCTCACGGCCCATCTAATGGGGAAAGGTTACCGCCGTGGATTTCAGCAATGCCAGGGGCAGAGTCAAGCCGCTGCCTGCCGCTTAATGTTCTCCACAATCCTCGTCTGAAGAAGGACATGCCATTGTAGTGTGTAAACATTCAAGTATGTATACAGCCTTATTTAAAGTGCTTCTTCAACACTACTGTCTTACTGTCTTGTAACTAAATACATATTTTACACAATAAACCGAACCTTCAAACTGAATGGACGTATTATTTACTCTCTGCTAATCCATCGTGACCAGACCACACCACACCATAGCGCTCTGGAAATACCGTAGAGGGGAACTCATTCCAAATATGGATGTTATGTGGCAGATAAAAAAAAACTGTATTACGTATTTAACATGTATCCACTAACAGCGTCCATGATGAAGCAATCGTATAATATAAGTATCACCCGTATAATATAATTTGCGTAATTACTGATGGTAAGGCGCCTTGTAAGTCTGGAATTATCACCGTCCCTCTTATTAATAGCGCGAAGCGGTAATGCCTTTCATTTGAAAGAGTGGGATAGTCGTTTTAATATAATATTCGGAGCTTATATTTCGTTGCCAAGGTAGGTAGCATTTACTCCGGTAACTATTGAACATACGGTAGACCGTCAGCTGATTTAGCTGTCTATGCAATAAATTTTTTTTTTAAGGGATTGTATGACCTGGTAACTGAGACCTTTAAGTCATGTCTTATTTTAATTTATATTCATATTTGTGTGATAGTGAAATGAAGTGAAGATGATTAATTTGAGACATTAATCAACTGGGATGAAATTAAATGAAATGAAATGAGATGATATGGGATGAAATATAATCTCAGTAAAATGGTGGTTATTTACTAAGATTTTTTCAGTGGACTTTTTGGAGGATCCCGAGAAGTTACGTCCAGCGGCTTTATTTCATTTTCCCACATTTGTGCACTTTCACAGATATTAAACAGTTAATAAACCACCATTATTACACATTTAAACCTGACATCTAAATAGACAAAATAAAACAAATCACACAACTTCACTCCTCGCGTTCCCGCCAAAAAGTCCTCATGCAATTAATAACAAAAAACGTGATCCCACCCACGTTATTTTTAGGTCATAATAACATTCATAAGAACAAAATTAAAAAAAAAAAACTTATTTACCGCGTGTCCAATGCGTGCAAGGCAACATGAATATGTAATATATTTAGTACGCTTTTGGGTAGTAATTTGTTTATCCCTCTTTCAGCTTCGGGTCGGTTTCTTTACACCCTGTATTTAAGAAAATTACATACAGCGCGATACTGTTGCGAATTTATGGTTTTCCTTCTCGCAACCGCTAATAATGTTTTCAATCCTTTTTTCGCGTGATAAAATTGTAATCTCTACAGTCCACAGATTATGGTCGGGTTGAATTGAGTAATTTCCAAGGACTTATCATGTTCGAGTCTGCCGCTCGTAGGAAAACAAAGCATTTTATCAAATTGAAATGTCTCAAGTTGCTATGGGCTGTGTTGTCAGGTTATCGACTAAAAATTCCAGATTTTTTTTATAATATTTTTGAAATATTGTACGGAAATATTCAAATCAAATAAAGAATACGACACAAATGAATGTTTTTGTAGGCTGAACATTTCCATACTCCTTAATACATAAATTTTTATTATTATAAATATGAAAAAGTGTTTGTTGTGTTTTTGTTTGTCCTTCTTTCATATCGAAACAAAACAAAGGATTGACATGACATTATTATAGTGACATTTTTTATTCCGAAAAAAGACCTTACTCCCACGGGCCCTGGCGAATCTGAAGTTTTACGCGTCTTTAAGCATGATTAATAATAAAGTTCCAAATTTTTATTCCGTTAGTCTTCATCTCATAAAAATTTAGACAGCAATTCATATTTACTTCGTTGACTACCTTTAAAATCTAATCTATTATTTGAATACTCAAATCCTGGTACGTATATTTCAACAAATTTTAGAGGCTTATTAGTCGAAATAATTTAATTTCAAATTTAAGTTAACACGCAGTTTCTTTATAGGCTTTGTATCTAAGGTTTTTCCATTTGCCGAAAATAATGGAATCGTGGCTTGAGATCTGGCAATCGTAATTGTAGAAGCAAACATTTTAGCGTTATTACAACGATAACAGACAGTATTCGTGAAACAAATTTACAGAAGTCTCAGGGAGCCGCGAAGTTATGTCGTTCCTTAATGTTATATTTAGGCTTTCCTGAGCTTGAGTGGCTCTGTCTTAAAGTTTATTAGAAACCGGAGATGTTCTGTGGGCGAAATTTATTTACGTTAAAGAATTTGGTAGTTAAGGAACAATCTAATCTATCAAATCGATGGTGACACAATTAACACATTGACCGCCATGTAGGTTCACCGGTGCCCTACGCGGCGTACTGAAGTAATTATGTCGATTTCTGTTACTAAGCTTTTGGATTGCCTAGCTTTGCCCTTGTGAAACTTTTATTACATCGTCTCAAACTTTTTCGTCTGTGTGTTGCATGTCGCGTGACGGTCGGCCGCGGAGTAGGTCTAAAGTGAAAGGCGCTCGTCAGAGCATCCAAGGCCAATATGGCGGCGCCTATAGTTCGCAGCAGCTGACCGTATAGTGTATAGACTATTACTCATTTGTGCCAGTGCTCCACGCTATTTTGTTTGTTTTTGTCAGTGTTTTAATTTAAATGTTGTTTGTCAGAGTTGGATATCTGTAATGTGAAAAAACATTAAAATTTCACTTTTACCGTGGTTTCATGAAACCACACAATCCTTTTTTTTTGTTTTTATACTATGTTTTAGGCTTTTAGGTCTCATGGAAAATTCTCAGTATCTTCGGATTCGTCTTTCCCAGAATCTATTAGATATTCTTGCACCTAGTAACAACAGAAATTGACATAATTACTTCAATTCGCGACGTAGGGCACTGATGACCTACATGACAGTCAAAGGGTTAATTTAGTTGTATTACTGTAATTAGTGGTGTTTAAGTGTATAGTTGTTGCAAAGTACGACTGCGCGCCGCCTTTAGTTGTGTGAGTGACCAATCTGTATACGCGTAAATGTAGGCGTGAGAGCACGTATGTACGGTTAGCAAACAAAAATTCATTAGTTCAAGTTATGCATGTAAAGAAAAACCTTCATAGTCTAAAACTCTTTAGTTTTCTAAAAAGGATTTTGCTTATATGTCATTCAGTGAAGTTTGACATTCAGTAAAAAGAGAGTTCAGTTTTATTAGATTAAGGGCTTTAAATGTTGTTTTCTCATTATACATATAGCAGAAAACGCAGTTAAGTCTTTTATTGTTTATTTATTCTGGAGTACCTAATATCATTATATAGATTTCAACCATTTTATATTTGAAGTATTTTTAATTTACTTACTAACTTTAACTTACTTAATTTACGTAGAACCTTGGGGACTGTGCCTCTTTCAAGCGCATTGGAAGATTTGTTCTACTGTGTGATTCATTCATGTGTGTGTTGATTCATGTTAAATTATTTTGATTTGTTATTTATTAATAAATCTATACATATGTATAATAACGTATCATAATTTACTTATTAGGAGTGGTCAAAATAAAACATAAACAACATCGTTAAAGTAACTACTAATTTTATTAGTAATAATAATTAATTACAGGTAGAAAATTAAAATAAGCTCAAAAGAAATGTAATACTAAAGAATACCTTAACTCTACACAAAATAAAAAGCTCTCTCACTAATTATTAGTAATAAATCATTTTAGTTTATATCACTATCTTCATCGAGCATTTCTACACTATCTATGTCATCATATTCGCTGTCATTGTCACTGTCATCATCTTCACTGACATTTATAATAAACTGGAAATCATATTCGAAATATTTCATGTATTCTTTTTCAACTGTTTCAACGTGCTTGCATTTATTTCGCCACGTGGTTTGGTCTATATTATTTGAAGTCGTCAGCGCAAAAGTGGCCTAACCCACAATTCATATTCATGCTTATGTATTATTTAATTTATTAATATTAATTTATTTATTTAAAACATAATAAATTTTGATGCAAAATCGGCCTATCCCTAGTTTCAATCCATAGATTACAGATAGCTTTGTAAACATCATTTTAGCGCGTATTTTTTTTGCCTACGAAGTACTTTAAAGGTGAATTCGAACCTCATTATCTCCATATTAACTAAGGTAAGCTTAGGCCACTTTTGCGCTGACGGCCTCATTTATGCACTCATCTATCAAACTTTGAACAACGGTCATGTTTTCGCCTATGTTTTTGAGGCAATTAGGTTTTTTATAATACTCCATATATTTTCTTTCGGTTTGAGTCTTAAGATTTCGAAACCTTTTCTTCTTATTAATTCGTCTATTTTAAATGTTATAAAACGGTGCTTGATCTTTTTGACCCAATCATATAGTTCAACTTCTGTATCATATCTTAGCTAACAAATAGACTCCTAAAGAGGATCGAGCTCGGATCTCTACAGTAACATAGCATCAATGGAAATAACGTTAATTTTTTCAGTCGCGAAAATATTTAAAAAGGTCAATGACATTAAGAAAACGGAACATTCCATTTTCTTTTATTTGAACACAAACAATTTTAACTCTAACTTCTAAGCCACATTAAAATGTTTTATATCCGAAAGCTTAAAATAAATTTTACTAATTCGCGTTTTATTCAACAGAAGTAATAGACGTACGTGGTTCTGCTGCTATTTCGTTATATACAAACTAGCAAACAGTTCTCGAGTTAATAAGTCGCTTTTATGGAACAATGCGTCTAGTTACCTGGCAACGAAATACGTGTGAGCAAGTTACACCGAATTATATTATTACGAAGTTTATTTAATCAGACATTATTTTGTTCTGTAACAGTTATGGTTTTATCCGTTCTTCTTTTTTGAAGAAATTTGGTTTTTTCTTTACAATGCGCTCGCTTCCTTTTGCTATTAAAATAATTAGTTAGTAGTAGTAGTTCTATGTTTTTTTTTCTATTGCTTATATGGTTGGACGAGCTCACAGCCCACCTGGTGTTAAGTGGTTACTGGAGCCCATAGACATCGACGTAAACGCGCCACCCACCTTGAGATGTAAGTTCTAAGGTCTCAAGTATAGTTACAGCGGCTGCCCTGCCCTTCAAACCGAAACGCATTACTGCTTCACGGCAGAAATAGGCAGGGCGGTGGTACCTACACGCGCGGACTCACAAGAGGTCCTACCACCAGTAAATAATATATGATATCTATGAATGTTTTATTATGTATAAATTTATATAATACTAGTTGACCCAGAAAACATTGTTTTGCCATATATAAGATTTCTAAGGAATTTCTAGTGTAGAAAAAAAACTAACTTATTGTAAGTGTGTAAGAATGTGGTAAATGAGTGAAAGAGGTATGTAGTGCTGTGAACGATGAGGGAATATATAATTAAAATAAAAAAAACCTCATTCAACCACATAATACCTCATTATAACAAAAAAAAAAATTCCAAATAAATAAAAATATGTTAGGGGTGGACAACCCTAATCACTTAGGGGTATGAAAAATAGATAGTAGCCGATTCTCAGGCTTACTGAATATGCATAAAAAATTTCATGAGAATCGGTCAAGCGGCTTCGGAGGAGTATGGCAACGAACATTGTGACACGAGAATTTTATATATTAGATAAAATAACTATTTTTACTTTAATTTATCAACGAATGCACCGTTATTTTCTGCAGCGCTCTTGGTTGACTAGTACAGAATGCCTTTCCGATAAAAAAACCTTCAGATCTAACTATATATGTTTGCATCAGTTTATTTCTGTTTATATCTAAATATATATAAACATCGCATCTTCCTAGGTATAAAATATCCGAATATTTATAAACAAACATCAAGAAATATATCTAAATATATCTTAAATTTGAAGGTCTCTACGTGTATGTATGGTTAGCATAAAATACGATTTTTTTTTTATTGCTCTTGTAGGCTGACGAGCATACGGTCCGCCTGATGGTGAGTGGTTACCGTCGCCCATGGACATCAGCAATGCCAGGGGCAGAGCCAAGCCGCTGCCTACCTACCATTATTATAAACATCAGTTGATTATCAAAACGAAATCTCCCAATGGCAATTCTCGGCTACAACCAGTTAGTTACTTTCAATCACAACACAGCCAGAGCACTAAAACATTTAACGCACGATTTAGTTAAGTTTAATCAGAGTGAGTGCAACCGCCCCAACTTTACTTCATTTTATTAGTCCACTAATTTATACCGAACAACATCAAGCAAGGTGAACCACCGTACTAAGCCAACATATAAATTCCGCTTAAATGTAATTAGCTTACGTAAAATCAAGTAAGGATTGTTTTGCATAAGTCTTCAGAAATTTGAGTGATTATTTAGTTAAATATTGTTTAAGTGGGTTTCGAGTGAACAACATTTATGGAATTATTATTACTAGAGGTCCCGCAGTAGTCGAAATTCGTCTATAATTTATTGGAATTGTAAGTTTGTACACTATTATGATTTTATTTTATACTTCTATAATCACAAATTTCGCGAAGACTACACTATAAAAAATATTAACAAAGACAAACCATATTCTATTCTCAATTTGACAACAGACGTCAAGAACAACAGTTTGACAGTAAATAGTATGCATGCGTGTGTGCGTCAAATACATGGTATGTAGTGTATGTAATGTTTTCTTTATTGATTTAATGTATCTTTTATTCATTATTTTAAAAAAATATTAGCATTGTGCACTTCTTCTCTATATTCTCTATAAGTGTGGAAAATTTCATACTCCTCCGTCTGCGCAATTTTTGTAAAAAGGGATACAAAGTTTTTGCTTCACGTATTAATATATAGATGATTCGATAACGTAGCTAAACTCCGACCAGAGACCATTGCTTTTTAAGTTTCATATGATTTTCTCGGAGGCAGTCAATCCAATCAATATTTAGGTTGGATTTTAGGAGATGTGATTTTAGGAGATGATTTTAAGAGACAGTCTACTAAAATCCAACGTTATATTATTATATTACGGAATGAATATGTTAGAGGAAGTCTGAAAGTGGCACCTGTGACAGAGAAGCTGAAGAGTGCGCGTTTGGGATTGTATAAACATGTGATGCGGCGAAATGAAAATGAGGTTGGTAAGAGAGTGTTAACTATGAATGTGGAAGGATATAGAGGAAGAGGTAGACCTAAGAAGAAATGGATGGATTGTGTGAAAGACGATATGGGTAAGAGGGGAGTGAGCGAAGAAATGGTATATGATAGAAGAGTATGGAAGGAGAAAACATGTTGTGCCGACCCCAGGTGACTGGGAGAAGGGCAGGATAATGATGATGATTATTATATTATGTTAACCTACAGCATACAGTTACCTAAGTATAGGTTATGATTATGTTTTAAGGAGATGTTGCTAAGAAAAGTTTGCTAAGATAGGAACTCCTAAGGTCTAGAAGATGAGGGGTTAGGGACTGAGGTAGGAAAATAGATGAGAATAATGCTATGGACAGATGATAGAGATGTATATCTGGGCTAGAATAGTATCTGATAATATGTTTTTTTTATAGCTTAGATGGTTGGACGAGCTCACGGCTCACCTAGGGTTAAGTGGTAACCGAAGCCCATAGAAATCTACAACATAAATGTAGCCACCCCCTCGAAACATGAGTTGTAAGGTCTCAGTACAACGGTTGCCCTGCCCTTCAAATCGAAACGCGTTACTGCTTCACGGCAGAAATAGGTGGAGTGGTGGTACTTACCCGTGCTTACTGGTGGTAGGACCTCTTTGAGTCCACGCGGGTACCACTACCCTGCTTATTTTCGCCGTGAAGCATTAATGCGTTTCGGCTTGAAGGGTGGGGCAGCCGTTGTAACTAAGCTTGAGACCTTAGAACTTATATGTCAAGGTGGGTGGCGCATTTACGTTGTGGATGTCTATGGGCTCCAGTAACCATTTAACACCAGGTGGGCTGTAAGCTCGTCCACCCATCTCAGCAATAAAAAAATAATCACAAGACGTCCTACCACCAGTAAGCATGTGTGATATAGTTCTGTAGGCAGCGGTTTGGCTCTACCCCTGGCACTGCTGATGTCCATGAGCGACATAAGCACTCAGGATCAAATAGTTACCCACAGACACCGAGTTTCTCACCAGATCTTCTCAGTGGGTCGCGTTTCCGATCCGTTGGTACATTTTGCGAAGCAATGCTCTTTCTAGTATACTCGTTTGCCTACAAAAACAAAAACAGAAAAACATATTATCATCATCATCAGATCGTCTAATTTTTGACATCTTTTAATCCTTTATCGCGCGAGACGTAGCACTTCTCCACGTTCGTTATATATGATTCAATATTATTTATTATTTACTTATAAGAGAAAAGTAACAAGTCTTCACTTTGTTAAACAATAATTGCTTAAGGACAAAATCTAAAAATCTACAAATCAAGAGCTTTTTTATCAATAAACATTTAAAGTATTTTTGTTTTTAACTAATAAGTTATAATCTATTTTAGAAGTTGCAACTGTTGTACTTAATTACATTAAAACATCTATTTAAATATTGTTAATATTGTTATTAATACGAGTATAATAAATGTACAGTTTTAGAGTGTCAAAAGATATGTCTTTTTGTATATTGGATCCTTCCAATCTTCTTATACTGCGTTTGCCGCAATTAGTTCGTGGAGAAAGTAGTTTAATTTTATTTCTAATCAATATTTATCTTGTAATAGAAAAAGCAATGAGTCTTCACTTTGTTAAACAATAATTGCCTTAAGGACAAATTCTAAAAATCTACAAATCAAGAGCTTTTATCAATAAACATAATAGGCAGTATTTTTGTTTTTAACTAATAAGTTATAAATTAATATTATAATCTATTTTAGATCTTGCAACTGTTGTGATTTTATTAATTTCATTAAAATATCTATTTAAATGCTGTTATTAATATAATAAAAGTACATTTTAGAGTGTCAAAAGGTCTTGTTGTATATTGGATCCCTAATAATAATTCTAATAAATAGTTAATAAATATTTATATCTGAATTAGCAAAAATTTGTAATAGGACACACGCGAGGTAAGTGTAAAGTTTTTCAAACCGAAATCAATGCGCATTAAGTCGAATCCGATTTCAGGGGGTTTACGTGATTCGCTAAATACATTATACCGTAAACATAATTTAGGGCAGCCCTGCGGAACGTCAACCAAGAGTTTGACAGTTGACAAACCTACTACGTACGTCGAAAATTTGCGTCACTCCCTCCATTTTCCGCGCCATTTAACCAGGCCGAGCCGCCTTGGGGCAATAGAAATTATTAGCCGCACCGTGAAACGAATTTTTGCGCACACGCCGTGGCATATCCTGTTAGACGCAAATTTGAATAACGGCCAATCAGCGCTCGACTGGGGCGCGGAACGACCCCACCTAGAAAGGTCCATATTTAGTTGATAGTCATGTATTGGGTTTTACGTGTTCTCGAGATTTTGATTAGACTTCAATGTCAAGCATGACGCATTCTATTTACCCAATATAATACCCAATAATTAATTCGGACAGCGAATATAAAATATCGTTTAGATAGATACGAACCGCGACTGGCAGCTTAACTTAAAGAATTTGAGGCCCCGTAGTAGATTTTATTTGATTGCTTAGATGGATAACCCAGTTTCCGGTCCACATACGCCACAGCGGGAATGCCGCGACCATTTGTCTACACACAAAGTCTAAGTCTGACTTGTGTAGTATAACCGTCCTACCTTTCAAACTGGAGCGCATTATTGCATCGTGGCAAAACAGGCAGGGCGATCAGTGTCAGAAGTCAGTGCTACTAACTACCCGAACAATTCGAGGTGTGATTTTTATAACACAGTATCTAAAAGTTGCGATATTCGCGCTGCGAAATTTCTGAAGTACATTAAATGCTCATTATCAAAAAGCCGTCGTGGCCTAAAGGCCAAAGGATAAGACGTCCGGTGCATTCGTATCTAGCTATGCACCGGTGTTCGAATCCCGTTGGCAAGTACCAATTTTTCTAATGAAATCCGTACTTAACAAATGTTCACGATTGACTTCCACGCTGAAGGAATAACATCGTGTAGTAAAAATCAAACCCGCAAAATTATAGTTTGCGTAATTACTGGTGGTAGGATATATATCACCACCCTGCCTGTTTTTGCCGTGAAGCAGTAATTCGTTTTGGTTTCAAGGGTGGGGCAGCCGTTGTAACAATACTGAGACCTTAGAGCTTATATCAAGGTAAGTGGCGGCATTTACGTTGTAGATGTAACCACTTAACACCAGTCGGAGCCGTGAGCTCATCCACCCACCTAAGTAATAAAAAAAAGCGAGTGGTAGTATAAAAGTAGCATTAGGTTCTCTTTATTACAGCGATTTCAGCTTCGGTGTTATGAGGTCAAAAATCAAAAGACTATTGTTTGCAAACGATCACTAGTAGCTGTGAGCTTTAGTGCGTTTTTAAATTTGATTGAGATAAATTAAATTCCTGTATATGTACATGTGTGTATGTTAATTTTATACTATACTATACGTCTGAACTATGGTTGTTGGTTTTTTATTTGTACCGATGCTGGTAACCTCGTTGGGTTATGCCAGTTTAACCGAGCAAGTAGGTGAGTTCATGGGGTTCTAACCTGACGACGTTGCTAACACTAGCCCTAGCAGTGCTTCGTAGAATCTACCACCGAATCGGAAACGCGACCCACTGAGAAGATCCGGCGAGAAACTCAGTGGGCTGTGTCCGAGGGTGGTTGTTGATACCATTTAACCTTAATGCTAAAAATTACGTTAAAATCAAAATATTAGTAAATTACTCGTGAACGGTTGTCCTTATTATTTTTAATTTTGTTGTTAGCTTTAAAATAATAGATGAAGAATTTAATAATGATATCTACACAGAAATAGAAACAGTTGAAACACGCACTGCTCTTTTCTATCTATAGAAATGCTCTATCAAAAATAGTTGCAAGTTAAAAATCACTTTTTAGAGTTCGCCCGTTGAATTCGTTCCTTTTTTTTTCTGTTATGTTTGTTTATCGAATGTTGATTTATGCGGGGCTTTGTTGAAATCAAGGGATATGCGAAAAGAAAAAGAAAACTTTTGTATCGAAACTAGTGTAGACTCGGTTTTGATTTTACAATTGAGGATATATTTATTTATTCATTTATTTACTAGCGACCCCCCTTCGCTTCGCTTCGGAAGCATTACATTTAATTATTGATAGCTGTGTCCCGCGATGTTACCCGTGGTAATAGTCGTACCGCAGGTGACGCCGCGGGGTGAAGCTAGTCTAAAAAAAGTAGCCTAAGTTACTCCTTATATTATCAGCCTCCTATCGGTGAAAGTCCCGTCAAAATCGGTCCAGCCGTTCCATAGATTAGCCGGAACAAACAGACAGACAGCAGATAGAAAGACAGACAGACAGACAAAAATTGTAAAAAATGTTATTTTGGTGTGTATACCGTATATAAATTCATATGCATGCAGTAAAAAACGGTTATTTCAATATTACAAACAGACACTCCAATTTTATTTATATGTATAGATTAAAAACCGGTAATGAGATTAATCCATATTATTACGTATCTTGAGAATCACGTATTAATATGTAAGAGTTAATTGGGTGAATGAACCCACCGCCTTCTGATGTAAAGTATTTATCGAAATCTATAGAGCCAACGAAGTGAATGAGCCGATCCGCACACCTGAAGTCTTGATTGCATGTCTTGATTGATTTGCATCAGAAATAAACAAGATTTTGGGACTTACCCGTGCGGGTTCACTACAGATTCTACTAATAGTAGCGTAAACTATAAGATCATCGGGCATCAACAAATGTTAACGATTGACTTCCACGGTGAAGGAATAACATCGTGTAATAAAAATGAAACCCGCAAAATTATAATATGCGTAATTACTGGTGGTAGGACCTCTTGGGAGTCCACACGTGTAGGTACCACCACCCCGCCTATTTCCGCCGTGAAGCAGTAATGCGTTTCGATTCGAAGGGTGGGGGGGTAGCCGTTGTAACTATACTGAGACCTTAGAACTTATATCTCGAGGTGGGTGGCGCATTTACGTTGTAGATGTCTATGGGTTCCAGTAACCACTTAACATCAGGTGGGCTGTGTGCTCATGCATCCATCAAAGAAATAAAATAAAAAAAACAGACATCTAAGTATTTTGTAGTTGGGTAGAAACCGCGCGAGTCTTAAAGTATTAAAAGTTTACAATTCAAAGTGCTTTGACATGTAGAATATCTTAACGAGAATTTAGACTAAATAATGAATAGGCTTGAAACTATACTTCGTTCGACGATTCAAATGCCTATAGGCACGTAATTAGGAACGTTTTGGTATTCGAACTTCGCAAATTAGTTACGTAATGATAGACGTTACGTCAACTATGTCTATATATACATATCTACAGTTATAACGAATTGAATGGTACCCTATTGAAAGATTAGTAAGTAAATTAGATAAATAGGTGTTTTGCTTATAAAAAAAATGGCTCCAACCCCTTAGGAATTGATTGATTTTGCCAATGTCAGAGTATGCACAAAAATGACAAGTTTTTTTATTGCCTTTGTTGGCAGACCTGATGGTAAGTGGTTACCGTCGCCCATGGACTTCAGCAATGCCAGGAGCAGAGCCAAGCCGCTGCCTACTGCTTAATACTCTCCACAAGCCTCGTTTGAAGAAGGACATGTGTAAGAAGTGCTTAATAAAACTAATTACAAATAAATTTCATCAGTTTTTCAGATTTTAAGAACAGCATAAACAAATATGTTAGACTAGCTACCATGATCTCGATAAACGGGCTGCGTTCGATAAGGCTGGTGTTACATAGTCCGTATTTCAGCATCGGATTATCGCTTTAAGTCTCGTTAGGGCTTAATCAACAATGTTCGTATGTACCGTAGTCTTCTTCTCTGGTTAATTTAAAGTAACTCCCAAGGTTTAATGGTCGAGTTTATGTACCGTTTTTTATGTCCAATAAAGTCCCCGTGGAATGGAGCAACATCGTTAATCTGGAGTTTCTAATAAAACGCGGGTATGACGCGGCCGAAGCGTTGCTGCGAAATGATTTTGTTTTGTTATTTTATTACACGCGAAAAATGAAAATACACATTATTAAAAAAAAAAAAAACCTAAAAAGGTTCTTCAACGGACTTCTGTGAGTTTAATAACGAAGATAAAAATGTAAAGTCGTTTTGTTGTCGTCGTTAATATATATTGTTATAGTAGTGGTGTTAATTCTGTTTTCGGTATACCGAAAAACACATTTTTGTTTATGTGCAGCTAATAATGTTCGCCCCGTGGTAATCCAGTGATACTTCAAAATCTGGATTACTTTTCGTGTATTACGTTTGTTTTTATCTTTGCTTGTTTTTGAATTTTTTGTTTTAATTAAATTTTTCTTTTATAATTTGATCTAGCGATTTTATGTTGTTAACGATGGAGTATTCGAAAGGTTGGTAATAATACAATTATAATTTAAAAAAAAACGATGAAAATACAAATTTTCCTTCTTAAAGTTGGTATAAGAACTGTACCTTTTACTGGTGGTAGGACCTCTTGTGAGTCCGCACGGGTAGGTACCACCACCCTGCCTATTTCTACCGTGAAGCAGTAATGCGTTTCGGTTTGAAGGGTGGGGCAGCCGTTGTAATACTTGAGACCTTAGAACTTATATCTCAAGGTGGGTGGCGCATTTACGTTGTAGATGTCTATGGGCTCCAGTAACCACTTAACACCAGGTGGGCTGTGAGCTCGTCCACCCAACTAACCATTAAAAAAAAAGTACCCAAATTGTTTATTGATAGTATTAAAGTTTGTCACTCGTTGCTAATGAAAATCGACCAGCAAAAGCAGTAGGAAAAAGTACTGTTGGCTTAGTTATTTATATAAGTATTTAGGTATAAGAGTTTCTAATCTTATTTATTGCGTAGACAAATGAACAGCCTAATAGTCCGTTTGGTGTTGAGTAGTCACCGGAGCCCATAGACATCAACAACGTGCCGTAGTGGTATCTACCCGTGCGTACCCACCATCTTATCTGACGCCATCTTGATCTTTGACTGACATAGTCAAACTGATTGTTCGGAAACTGTGGAAGTGGGCTGGCCACATATGCCGTCGCATTGACAATCGTTGGGTCACAAGAGTACTGGAGTGGAGACCTCGTACTGGACATTGTAACGTGGTCAGACAACCAAACGAGGTGAGCCGACGATCTGGTCAAAGTGGTTGGTAGGTACTGGATGCGAAAGGCAAGAGACCAAAGAGAATGGGGTGCATTCGAAGAGAGCTAAACTCAGCATCGGGAGGACATGGGATGAAGAAGAGAGACCCACTATCTATCTACTAACCTACCTGCAGTAATAATGCAAAATATATTTTTGCCAGTTTGATTTTTATTACCCGATGTTAATCTTGCATTGTGAAAGTTAATTGTGATCATGCGTTAGCTATGTTTTACTTGACTGCGAGATTTGGAGATTATCGTACTCGTATTAACGTGGACCACGACGATTTCAAATACACGTCTATAGATAGTTTGATATTTCATTAAGATCTTACTTTGCGTGTAATCTCCAGCCCAGAGTTTCTCGCCGGATCTTCTCAGTGGGCGCGTTTCCGATCCGGTGGTAGATTCTGCGAAGCACTGCTCGGGCTAGTGTTAGCAACACTCCCGGTTTGAGCCCCATGAGCTCACCTACACGTCAAGGAGAAGCTGAAATAGCCTCTCAAGGCTATCAGCATAGATAGGCAAAAAAAAACGTGCAATCTCAAACGAAAACTAAACTCATTCGTGACCGTGTTTACAGATTAATTTCAATTGAATTAAATTTAAACATAAATAACAATAATTTTCGCTTTTTGCTTACGATTTCAGGAACAGTTATCAGGAACAAACAATAAAACAAAACAAAACACCCCGGCTACTCTTAACACCGAAAAAGCATATTTGTAAAAGCAACTTCTTCTTGACTATAATAACTTGGACGAGAATCAAGAGTAGAAAAAAATAGTAGCCTTTTATTATTATTAATATATTTTTTAAATACTTATTCATGGTAAACTGGAAAGATCATAAATACACATATTATGTACATAATATTATTTCCTATTTAAATTTCAGCATTAACTAAGAAATTGAAATATTGTAAAATAGCATACTGTATATACACCGAAAGGTATATTTCAGATGCGTTAGACTTATTAAAAAAAAAACAAATAGAGCTAATAATTTGTAAAAAAAAAACAGTCGGAAGCTGTACTATCACGTGTTGTAATTGAATGCAACCCAGGAGTAAAATATTTCTCAATACCGTATTGTATCACGGCGGATGATGTCTGTATCGGGAGCCAGTTGTTTTGCTTAAGCAGCGATCTATGCGCGTCTGGGGATAGAAAAAAGCAAACGGAAAGAATGCTCAGAATTTATTTTCGCTCGTTTACTGATTCGAACCTATGCTGTGTTGTTTTTAAATGTGAACCAAAAAGTAGCTAGTAATAACTATTATTAAAATAATAATAGGCTCAATTGTTTCAAACAATACAAATTTCTTTTTTAATTGGTTGGACGGGTCAATGTTAAGATTTTATTTTTATTGCTTAGATGGGTGGACGAGCTCACAGCCCACCTGGCGTTAAGTGGTCACTGGAGCCCATAGACATTTACAACGCAAATGCGCCACCCACCTAGAGGCAAGTTTTAAGGTCTCAGTATAGTTACAACGGCTGCCCCACTCTTCAAATCAAAACGCATTACTGTTTCACGGAGAAATAGGCAGGGTGGTGGTACCTACGCGTGCGGACTCACAAGAGGTCCTACCACCAGTATGAATCGAACCCATAGACATCAACAACCTTAATGCTGCCACCCAACTTGCAACAAGAGTTTTCTCATCTCAATATACTATAACGGCCCTCACACTTCAAAGTGGAACGCATTACTGCTTCGCAGCAGAAACAGGCGGGATGATAGTACAGGTATAGGCTCACAAGAAATCCTATCACAATACCCAACATTATCTGAAACAAAATACATTTCACAGCAATTTATTTTTCGTTGCGTTATAAAACAGATCATTAGGCAAGGCAATGGTAAACAAAAACAATCAAATTAAAGCAACAATAAAACATTACTCATGTTTATACGTCAGTCGTTTACGCGCGATGGTTTTGTGTGAATTTCACAAAATTACGTCAACAGCCTACTAAGCAGTTACATAAATAAAAAAACGTGGTTATGACCCCGATGTGGGTTCTTATGGCTTCAATATGACGAAAGTGAATCATCCAGTTGCGAAACCGAATCGCTTTCAGTCTAGTTTTATGGCTGCGTTTAGGGGTTAAGTGCGAACCGGAATGCAGATAGGGCGTGGAAACACTTCGTGATTGTGGTATTTTTATTGGAGCACGAAGACACCAAAAGCCTGCGTCGCGTCGGCTAATGGCACTGAGTTTCTACTCAGTTATGTGAGTAAGCACCTTTTGACTCACAACTACAAATATGTAGGTATAGTTGGTGCAAATTCAATAATTTATAATAAACTAACTTTTGTCTGCGACTTCGTCCGCGTGGAATAGTTCACAAATAATGTTTTATTGTAGAACGAATTTGGTTAGCATAAAAAACGTTATAGTGAGCCAACCTTAACATATAGACATATGCTGTTCTGGACTTTTTGGAAAAAACGTACGGGTAGCTACCACCATCCTGCTTATTTCTGCTGTGAAGCAGTTATGCATTTCGGTTTGAAGGGTGGGGCAGCCGTTGTAACTATACCGAGACCTTAGAACTTGTCTCTAGATGGGTGGCGCATTTGCGTTGTAGATGTCTATGTGCTCCAGTAACCACTTAACACCAGGTGGGCTGTGAGCTCGTTCACCCATGTAAGCAATAAAAAAAAACCTAATAACTTGTAGTTTGAAGGGCGCCATTGTCGTTGTACGAATTTCTTAGTTCTAGTCTGTTTACGCATGTTTCTTAGTTTTTAAACTACATATATGACTATTCTATATATTGGATAAATGGACTCATGGCTTATCTGTCTTGTCTATGAACCAGGTGCGCTGTGGGTTTGTCAACTCAGATTCAAAAAATGTCTAGTTCCCTGCCTTTGCAAGTTTGAAGCATTATTTATATATATAAAAATGAATTGCTGTTCGTTAGTCTCGCTAAAACTCGAGAACGGCTGGACCGATTTGGCTAATTTTGGTCTTGAATTATTTGTGGAAGTCCAGAGAAGGTTTAATAGGTATTTATATATGAAAATTCTCGGAATTAAATAAAAATTACAATTTTGTTTGTCCTTTGATGTGTCCCCCATCGGACGGATTCCTTTTGTCTTTTATTTATCGATTGAGGCACTACGAAGTCTGCCGGGTCAGCTAGTAGGTAATAAATATTAAGTAATATACACTAATACGACGTAAATAAAATATTACAGTTTTACTCTTTTTACTTAACTTACGATAAAGAATGAAAGTATTGTTAACGGAAGTCTGTATTTATTGCTACAAACTCGTAGATCATGTGTAGCTGCGTAGCTCCTGCGTAGATAATTAGCTACGCGCGCTTTGGTTACGTAAAGTTAATCAAATTTATACGTTTTTTTTTAAATTGTTTAGATGGGTAGACGAGCTCACAGCCCCCCTGGTGTTAAGTGGTTACTGGAGCCCATAGACATCTACAACGTAAATGCGCCACCTTGAGATATACGTTCTAAGGTCTCAGTATAGTTACACCCATCAAACCGAAACGCATTATTGTTTCACGGCAGAAATAAGCAGGATGGTGGAACCTACCTTGTCTTCGTAGGGTGCTGGAATTCTTTGGACATATTGCACGTAAAGAGGGTCACAATCTAGAACAGATGATGGTGACTGGAAAGGTAGATGGCAAACGTCCCAGAGGACGCAGTCCCAGCAGATGGTCATACCAAATACGATCTTCTCTAAACATCAACTTCCACAATGCCCTTCATGAAGCTAAGGATCGCAGCAGATGGAGGGAAATCGAACGGGTGAAACTGATGCAGCGGGGGAGTTACGACTCTTAGTAATGAGGAAAACGACGTGAGGAGGAGGAAGAGGTACCTACCTGTGCGGACTCACAAGAGGTTCTACCACCAGTGAAGATACGTACAGATATTATATTCAGTTAATAAATATATTGACGAAATAGATAGAGAAAACAAGCAACTATTATGTATGTAACGTATGTTTGTAAACTCTGAACGTGGCGTAAGTATTCATCACAACCAACTTATCTAAGTTAGATTAGAAAATTTGTTACTGTTATTATATTGATTTGCCCATATATTGACTAACATCAAGCAATATCAAAGTACTTTATAATGCTTATCTATATATTATCTGGAGCAGTAGTATTTGTTACTTACTGCCTTAGACTGCAGGCGAGCATGGGAAGCCATCTGATGATAAGTGCTCGTACTTTATAATGCCGTGAATATTTTACCTGACATAAAAATCGAGATAAGCAAAACTTTCAGTATACCCTAAGTGAGCACAGTACAAACGTCCGTATTAATGAATTGCTGATTTGCTAATTACTTATTTAATTTTTTTGCCCTAAAGGAAGAGTTTTGCGCAGGGCTCAGTGATGACCGGTGTTGACAGGCGTCACAAAAAACCCGATGTCTTAATCTCAAATTACACCCTGAACAGAAATATTAGATCTTACCTATAAAATTGTATTTAAATATACAGAAAGTTAAATTCTTTTTTTTTAATCTGTGAATCGAATATGAACACATGGTATTAATGCATTCCTGTCAGTGTAGTGGTAAATTTACAACGGTCTTCTTGAAGAAATCAGGTATTTCTCTCGGCTATAGAATTTTTTAGAAATAGTAGAACTCTGTCGACTCAAATTCTGGTGAGTATGGTGGTTGACACGACAGTTCCAACTCTTGCAGATTGGACACCGTGTATTATATCGTATTAGTTCGAGCGTTATCATTTATGAGCAGCGGGAACGAACGATTAATCAAGGCTGACCGGAGATTCGCGAGCTTCTCCATCATTGTGGCCAGATCTTTACAGTAAACATCCGCAGTAGTGCTGGTGCTATTTGGTAAGAAGCTGTGATGAATTATACCGGCACTAGTCCGCCAAACAGTAATCATGTCATTTTGGGCATTACCTAAGTGCTAAACCAAAGTTTAACCAATTCGATGACCGCTTATGATTTTCAAAAAGATTGAATTTTTGCATCGCAAGTGATAAAGTGGTTCAAAATCCCCCGCGTACCTCCTAAGCGTGGACACCTCGTAGGAGATTCGGCCACCTGCCCAAGAAATAAAAAAAAGCCCACACATAAATTAAGTTTCAAATGACCAGTATTGTACCATATAAACCACTTCACCACCACCACTTCATAGGTACCACTTGATAGGTAAAGAAGACTCTATTATTAATATGACTGTTTAACATTATAACCGAATAATTTCGTCGTTATTATAAGATAACATATTTTATTAAATTACTTTGTTACAATAATGTGATGTTTAATAATGATAATTTAGGAGATTAACGACAAAGACAAGGTTTTCCACCGAGCGGATGAAATTGCTCGGTAGACCGACGGTCCGAATGTTGTTGTTCGGAACTTGTCTTGAATATGTCCTAAGCGGGATTCAGATATCTGTCAAATATCATGTGTTCTATGATGGCTACCCGCCACAGATAAGTTTATGTACAAACCAATTTATTATTTTAGGTATTACCCGTCACATGATCTGTTCGACTATATATTAATACGTGAAGCAAAAACTTTGTATCCCTTTTTACGAAAATTGCGCGGACGGAGGAGTATGAAATTTTCCACACTTATAGAGAATATAGAGAAGAAGTGCACAATGCTAATATTTTTTTAAAATAATGCATAAAAGTTACATTAAATCAGTAAAGAAAACATTACACACACTACATACCATGTATTTGACGCACACACGCATGCATACTATTTATTGTCAAACTTTTGTTCTTGACGTGTGTTGTCAAATTGAGAATAGATTAAATATGGTTTGTCTTTGTTAATATTTTTTATAGTGTAGTCTTGGCGAAATTTGTATAAAATACAATCATATGTACAAACTTACAATTCCAATTAATTATAGTCGAATTTCGACTATTGCGGGACCTCTAGTTATATATTAATTTTCAATAAAAACAGTTGAAGCTCGTACAAAGAAAAGGAAAAACGCGATCACTGCTCCCATTACAGTACTTAACATAACAATAGTATAAAATAAAACGATTCGAACACAAACTCTTCAGTGAATATCTTTCGATAATGACTGCTTTTCATCTCAACAATAGAGTGCGTTGGATCTAAAGTCGAGCTTTTCAGACGTAGGTGCTTTCATGGAGCTTTCTTAGACTGAAACGAGAGCATTATTATAACAATTCATTATAACGCTATTGAGTTATCTCTATTGTGTTCGCGCTCTCCTTTGCCGATTACGATTAAAGGCTTTGTGATTGAGTTGAACGATGCTGTTACTTCGGTTCATATTTGATTCCTAATAATTAAATTGTGTTGTTATAAATTCTTAATTTTTTATGGCTTAGATAGGTGAGCTCACGGCCTACATTATGTTAAGTGGTTATCGGAGTCCATGGACATCTGCAAGTTAAATGCAGTCACCCACCTTGAGACATGAGTTCTTAAGTCTCTAGTAGCTGCATATATTATCAAGCAGTAATACGACTAGCCCTATCTAGCATTTTCTAGAAAGTCAAAAAAAGACAGTTTGTTAAACCTTGCACTAAATTCCGAATACGAAGTGAAAACTTTAGTTCTAACATAAAATATAGCATTTAAGTTATTCAGTAGTTCATCTCAAGACCTCATCCGCGCTTAAAGTTGGGAAGTTCTTTGTAAAACAAATAAGGCATTTGAATTCCTTCGGCCCACTTCGAATCGTATGCTCAGCCAGTTCGCTTAAGTTACAAAAGTCCTGTTTTTAAAAGACCTCGGTCATTTAAATACGTTGCGAGCTGAACTAAAAATGTACGACTGTATTTTTTTCTGAGTTTCGGAATGATATTTTAATCTTTTTTTTATATTTATTGCTTAGATGGGTGGACGAGCTCACAGCCCACCTGGTGTTAAGTGGTTACTGGAGCCCATGGACATCTACAACGTAAATGCGCCACCCACCTTGAGATATAAGTTCTAAGATCTCTGTATAGTTACAACGGCTGCCCCACCCTTCAAACCGAAACGCATTATTGCTTCACGGCAGAAATAGGCAGGGTGGTGGTACCTACCCGCGCGGACTCACAAGAGGTCCTACCACCAGTAATATCCGCTTGGTAGTGGCATACGCGAATGGAAGCTAAGATTTTGTGGTTTAAGATCGAATTATGCAAAATTATATTTTGTATTTGGGTTGTTTGGATTAAAAAAACATCGATTGTCTTTGAACCATCCTTAGATGAGATTTTTCCTGTGTTACGGATCCTCGGAATACCATGACGAGAGTTAGAGCGAGTTGCAGCTACAATAATACCGTGTACTTGTGACAAAGATGCGCTCTCTAACGGTAATCAAATTTGGACAGTCACTAATTACTAGACCAATGAGGCTAAAATATAATAATAATAAAAAAAATATTGTGTTCAATTTATTTATCGTTTTCTATCGGTCCATTATTATATTTAGCAGTGGTCTCATATATTTGTTTTTGTTTGAGTTCTTTGAAAGGTGAAGACTTTCAATACGCTCTTCTTTGTTCCTTAAGGAAATCGCCTGGTTTCCGTCTACACTTTGAGGTCGGTAGTCATTTATACCAAAAAATTATGTAAAGAGATTCTTCAAAAATTGATTTCCTGATTCAACTTTCGAAATAAATATCTCTAGCCCATTAAAAATCAAAGCAATTAAAAATATGTAACAATAAATTAACGTCTATCGATGCTATCCACTTACGTATTCTACTCAATTGCCGGCACCTACAATACGTTTTGATGGCGAATACACTGAAGAAAGGGCGCCAACTTACACGCATGCGCACAAACATATCCCTCTCAGTACTCCAGTCATCTGGACTCAGTCCGCGCGTAGACGTCTCGGAGGGCGTTCGTGTCGAACTGCGAAGCTCACGAGTGTTCACGCTACGTTCGTAGTTCAAATGGAAATACGGTAGCAAGAAATGCGTTATGTTCGCGTTTGTGTTAATGTTCCTCTCAGTGCTGGACTGTTGTGTGCCGTTGTATCATCACCAGTTCGCGGTTTATGTGCCTAATGGACTGGACAGGGCCCACGAGATCGCGCACAGACATGGTTTCATTAATCACGGAGAGGTGAGTACTCGATGAGGTTTTAAGACTTGCGGAAGGCCCATTTTTTATTGAATTGAGAACAAAAAAAATTTTTTTTTAATTATATCACCATCCCTCATTAATTTTCAACATATCCACTGAACTTTTATGCCTTACTTAGTATTTTAATAGGTTTCGAATTCCACAACTTTAGTTCTTAAGGGCGTAATAATAAATAATTAACAAATAAATAAAAAACCACATTTTTTCGAAGATCGAAAATTTTGAATATTTTTTGTAATATCGAACTTTTGAAAATAATTTAATGTAAGCGAAGATAAAGAATCGGATGAAGATACGACACTATCTTGTTACTGACGATTTGTTTAAAGTAAGCAGCGTTGTAGTCAATTTAATGTTTGATTTTCCTCTAATATTTGATAATAAATTTATCCAAAGAAAATCTCTAGAGTTTACACATAATATAATCTCAGTATCCATATTAGGAGCAATAATACAACTTATATGTATAAATCGAACACAGAATTTTTTAGACGAAAATTCAGCTATTTAATATTACTAGAGGTTCTGCAGTAGTCGAAATTCGACTATAATTAATTGGAATTGTAAGTTTGTACACTATTATGATTGTATTTTATACTTCTATAATCACAAATTTCGCCAAGGCTACTCTATAAAAAAATATTAATAAAGACAAACAATATTTAATCTATTCCCAACTTGACAACAGGCGTCAAGAACAAAAGTTTGACAATAAATAGTATGCATGCGTGTGTGCGTCAAATACATGGAACGTAGTTTGTGTAATGTTTTCTTTATTGATTTAATGTATCTTTTATGCATTATTTTAAAAAAATATTAGCATTATGCACTTCTTCTCTATATTCTCTAAAAGTGTGGAAAATTTCATACTCCTCCGTCCGCGCAATTTTCGTAAAAAGGGATACAAAGTTTTTGCTTCACGTATTAATATAGGTATAGATAACGAATAATTAGAGCAGTAAAAGAAAGGTAAATAATATTATTTACAATACATATGTTTCAGTGTAATGGTATACTATGAGTATGTAGAAAATTACAATGTTATTTGACAAGTCACCTGAAGTTTTTGAATTTTCTGCATTGTAATTGTTGTTGTGCCTTACTTCATATATCGTATTTATCTACTTGTTAGGAAAAAAATTAAAATCGTTATAATCCATCACTCCAAGTATTAATAAATTCATTCAAACCTTTCGTCGATAATAGATTTAATAAATGGATTACTTAAATATCTCTCGAATGTTCCGTAAATAAAAATCCCTATTTGAGTCGTCTATTATCAAAGGTGGCAATCTGTGCATTTGGACAAAAGTTTTTTATTGATATGTCAATACAGATTGATTTGAATATAATCGTCTCCCTCAAAGAATACGGTTTAAAACCTGCATTAAATAAAGGTTAATAGTTAACCTGTTATTTATCTAAGATGTCGTTCCGAAGAGTTTTGTGACTGCCAATGGAATACAAAGTCAATAATTCGTTTTTCTGATTTACCAATCATTGTCCAAAAGTCAGATTGCCGGCTTTGATAATAGTCGACTCATTTATGATCAGATAGTGTATGGATCGTAGAACACGTCGAAAAAGAATCTAAAATCTCACCACCCGAACTTTTAAGTGTTTAAATGTGCCGAAATACTGATACCCGAAAAACAACGTTATATTTGTAACTATACCGAGATCTTAGAACTTATATCTCAAGTGGGTGGCGCATTTACGTCGTAGATGTCCATGGGCTCCAGTAACCACTTAACACCAGGTGGGCTGTGAGCTCGTCCACCCATCTAAGCAATAAAAACAAAATTACATTACATTTAAAACGTTAAGAAGTTAATCTTACAAATGACAAGGAAAACGTTTGTTTGTACAAATCGTAGAACTTGAAGGGCCACTTCCCTTAAATGAGATTCTTTCTATAAATCCTTTTATTTTCTATACATTTCTCTTGAACTCATATCAGATTGACTTCTTTTAATTTACTCAGAAATACGTCTTTAGCTTCGTTGTTTTGATTACCCGATAATTCGTACATTTTTGTTATGAATATTGCATTTGTTTTTTTGTTTACTACTTAGGTGTTATATTCAAAGGTCCTTATTGAATCTTTTTAAAAATTTCATTCCTTTATTGTTAAATCTGTAAGCATAAAATATTTGTTGATTTTGTTACTTTTTCTTCGACTCTTAACTCTTAGTAGTAAATTTTTGGATTAATTATTTAAAAAAAAATTATCCTAAAAAAGGGATTTTTTTCAAAATATTTTTAAATCAGCACTAGTAAGTAACATGAGGTCCGCGTGAGTGAACGAATATTGAATATTAAAAAAACCTTTTTTTTTTTATGATTGCGAATTTACTGGTGGCCCGGAGGCCTTTCTAGTTTTCTAATGGATGACTCGGGCAACGCCTAGTATATCGGCTACAATAAACATGATAATGTATGCCATAGTTATCGGTTTTTCGGACAACCAAATTATATATCGACTTGTAGCTTATAGATCAGAGAGTGACACAAGCAACTCTTTATCACGGGTCTTATCACGGGGGTCATTCAACTGATTTTTAATACATATATCAGAAATTTACTGCCAACGAAACCGCGGCACTTTTAGTAGTACTACATATTTAAGTGTTAACAACAGTGCAGAATCTGTTAACATTAACATTTATTTTAATATTGTTAAAGGAAATCGAATTCCATCTTATAGACTGAAGGCAAAAACACCCTATCTAAATCAAAAGAATGAATTGTGGATTCGTAATTCTACGAAATGGACATGTATTAATCTCATCGAAATGATTCGATAAAGTTAATGTTATCTATACATATAAATAAAATTGGAGTGTCTGTTTGTAATATTGAAATAACCAATTTACGTATGCTTGTATACCTGCAATGGCAGTAAACAAATAAAATAAATAAAATCTTAGCTTACAATTATTTTTTTAAGTCATCTTCACTATGCCAGTCTTGAAGTCTTCAAAACCTGTAGGAACCTATTTTATAATTATTTATTTTTATAATAAAATAAATACTTTCGTAATCAACGCTCAAGAATGACATTAACTATGAAGGAATCATATAGTGTAATATTAATCAAACCCGAGAATATTATGATTCATATTAATCGTAGGACGTACTGTCAGCTCACACGCGTAAGTTTTTTTATTGCTAAAATGGCGAGCACACTCGATTCGCCAGGTGTTAAGTGGTCACCGGAGCCCATAGACATCAACAACGCAAATAAAAACCACATAACTTGAGACATGAGTCTCAGTTTTCAGTACAACTACTGCCTAGCTCTTCAAATCGAAACGCATTACTGCTTCACGACAGAAATAGGTAGTGATGATACCTACCCTTACCAACTCGCAAGATACCTAACAACTAGTACCATTACTCCGCTTAATTCTACGGCAAAACATTCAACGCTCTGATTTCAAGCGTAAGACGGCTATTAAACTATACAATTAACCAGTCAAGTTAGTGTCAAGGTGAGTGATGGCATTAAGATTAAGATAATTCCGGTAACCACTCAACACCATGTGGTGCGTGAACTCATTTACATGTTGATGCTATGGAAAAAAAGCTTGTCATCCCAAACGTAAAGCTTGTTCATAAAGGCTTACAAAAAAAAGTTCATCCACTAAACGTACTACGAGCGAACTAAAATAGACAACGATTTCAACAATTCTAATAATTACATTCAGCATCTTAAATTTGAAAGGAAATTCATTTCGTCTTCCTGATGTAAAGCTTGTTCATAAAGGCTTACAAAAACAAGTTCATCCACTAAACATACTAAGAGCGAACTAAAATAGACAACGATTTCAACCTATTCTAATAATTACATTCAGCATCTTAAATTTGAAAGGAAATTCATTTCGTCTTACTAGGAGTACATTCCCAAGGTCACTCGCTGGAAAAATCCTTTCCAAATGATATTCCTGTCGAAATGATCCGAAATGATCCGATTAATTCGACTTATCTTGAATAATTTTGTTCCTTAACTAATTCGATTATTGGTTTTCGTAATACGATGTCCTTAGATTTATCAATTAGATTCGGACGAGAACAACTTAGAGAGCATTAAGTTGGGTATATTTTTAATAAATAAATGCCCAATCACACACATAGCTACAGCTTAAAATTTTATTTTTTCTGTGTGCGAAAAAATCGTTACTTAAATATGCATATAGTTTACGCAATTCATTATTTGTTATAATAATATTGTGAAGCCGCACAATTTATCTTTGCCGAGAAGCAAACATGCATTTTGAAGAGCAGGAAAATTTCTATTCACTATTTTTAAAACTTTAACCGCAGGTCTTAAGATAGGCTACGAGTTATTGACAGTGTGATATCGATAGCCTTGGTGATGATCTTACATCAAGTATACCTACAGTTAGTATTCCAATCTATAGAAAAAAATTAAGCCTTTCAAATATGCCACCACAATAGACTTATATGGCCTGTATGAAGATGAATATATGTGAGAAGGATATGAGTAGAGATGAAGTATGATAGGCCTAAATGGAAGAAGAGGTTAAGTTGTTGTGTTGGTGGTAGAAAGGCAAGAAAAATAATGATTCGAGACGATTTTAGTTTTAAGACTTCTTTAATTAAATATTGGATAAGTCTGAGTGGATAATGATCCAAAGAAAAAGGCAAAATACACACGTATACATCAAATCATTGCAAAAGCCACTTCCAACTTCGTGCTTGATGTTGAGAAAACTCGAACGAGAAATATTCTCGTTAATAATTTGTCTTTATCCTCATCACTTGAGTTTTGCTTCAACGATTCATTTCCGTCCATTTGGAGGAAAATTATCCGATAGCGATCCATTATCTCGGCTATACAGTGACACTAATGCATCGATAGAATCACTTACACGCTTAATAATAGTGGATATGATAATAATGATTTTAATATTATTTTTGCTTTCGTCATAAGTGAGAGAGAGATTGAATATAGGAGATCGGAATGATGAATACTGTGTCATATTTCAAAACTACGTGCTTTATAAGCTATAGTGATTATCAGGGGCTTGACACAAATTAATCTTTGATCTGAAATATGGAGAGATTAATCCACCAAGCTCCAAGACTTGATAAAATAACCTAATAGTTTGAAAATAGAGTTGGCTACTCAATGTTGCGGCTGGATGATGACGATTAATTCTTCGTATGAATCGTCCTTAAAATTGGCAACTACTCCCAAGATTTCATAATATATCAGTCTTACGACCATACACACAATAAGTGGGGCGTCTTATCTATTAAATCATTTCAAATTTTCTTCAATACTTCAAAAATGAAGTCATGTTAGGTAGCGAAATATGATGTTAAATTTACTATAAAGTATTTCAAACACCACTCATTTTAACCGTATTTCAATCGCGTGATTAAGCCTTTATACACTTTATATTTCTAACCTCAATTAAGTTTTAACATCAAATTACCTTTATGTTGGGCGCAAACATTTATGGTTATACGGCTCTATGTTTTTACACTACGAGTTAATTGAAAAGCTTTTATGGCATGAAAAGTTGTTTTGTTTACCGAATAATAGAATTTACATAAAGCCACGACGAGGATGTTGTAAATGAAGTTATAGAAAATAGCGTATACAATTTTTCTCCAATCTATTCAAGCTGCTAATTAATTTTTAGGTGCTAACACTAGAATTATTCGGACTGGTTCATGCTTCGTTCGCGGGGGTGCAAATCATTAATTACCCTGCTTATTTTTATCGCGAAGCAGGAATGAAGTATCGGTTTCATGATTGGGAGAACTGTTACAGTATTGAGACTTTGATTACCAAATATCTGTTGATACTGAAACAGTGGAACACGTAAAATAAGACTATTTTTAGTACTAAAAAATTTAAAACAATTCACAGTCTGTTCTTGTTTAAATCAAGACTAGAATTTAATTATGTAGGGCAGTAGCGAACGAAAAAGTAAGTAAGGCGGAATTGCTTACTTATTTCCCAGGTAGGTTACTTTATGCGTGCGAAACTTAGCTTGGAATACAAATGTGGGAGTAGGACCTTAATGTAGACGTTACTTAGAGCTTTAACATCAGGGACTTACGTTCTAAAAACAAAATTAATATCGAGGCTCGTTGGTTCTGAGTATCTGAAAATTAATTAATCAGAGTATCTGAAGATTAATCAAGAGAGCGGTTTTTTTGAGCAGATGTCTTGCCTTCCCTATAATCTTTTATCTGTTTCTCCAGTTAAATTTACTAATAAACCCTTGTTTCACTTTAAATTCTAAAGGGATGAAAGTTTTTGTCTCCTCTTAAATTGCTTTCTTTTCCATTAATCTGTCTCCTTTTCAGGGACATTCCAATGTGGGTTGGAACGTATTTATGGCATTGTATGTATGAAACTTTAATACAATGAGTTCGAAGAATCAGGTTGGCTGCTTTGACTTTCTTGCTAATGTAATATTATTATTATTCATCAGGATTTAATTTGCAACTATTGCTTATCCATTAGTTTTAAAGTATTTTTCTTCTGATTCTTATCTCAAGCTTTGTTCGAATTTATTAATATAAGGTTGTTTCCTTAGTCCATACGGGTAGATGCCATCATTCTGCTTTTTCTAGACTAAAGCTGAATTCCAGGTGAATTCTGGACATAGAGAAAGAAAATAAAGAATGATAATTAATACCTTTTTGGCGACCTGTCCTAGCATTGGGTTGACAATTAAACTCCCTTTGATTTGAAAATAAATTTTAATCGTAAATACAGAAAGAGTTCTAAATTGCGTATATTCTGTAGACAGAATCTGTATACTTTCTTCGGATGGAAGTTCTTGTATCAGGACACATCTACGGAGCTTTTCACTTTGAAACTTTAGAAGTTCTGAGACTGCTTGAGGACTGCAACATGCATCCAAACAACGACAGTAGCAAAAGATAAAGTTAAGATGTTCTTAAAATCCTGTCGGAAAGCTTCTGTTGAGTTCTTTTTAATACCATAACTGTTGCTGATTTCGCTAATAAGTAGATGAATCAGTATGGAGTTTTATTTTTATGTCATTTCTATTTTATTTTTTATGGCTTAGATGGGTGGACGAGCTCACGGCCCACCTGGTGTTAAGTGGTTACTGGAGCCCATATACATCTACAACGTAAATGCGCCACCCACCTTGAGATATGAGTTCTAAACGGCTGCCCTACCCTTAAAACTGAAACGCATTACTGTTTTACGGCAGAAATAGGCAGGGTGGTGGTACCTACCCATGCGGACTCACAAGAGGTCCTACCACCAGCAAACGTGCCATCGTACCATTAGTATTGAGAATTAATAAATTCCAAGAGTAGATTTGTCTCACCCGGTCTTATTTCCTCGTTGTGTCGTTGCTCGTGAACGTATTGCTGAGAAAAGTTGCTATCACGGGAGTAGAACCCTGGCATAGCCACATCACCCGATGCCGTTACTGGTGGTAGAACCTCTTGTGAGTCCGCACGGGTAGGTAGCACCCACCCTGCTTATTTCTCCAGTGAAGCAGCAATGTGTTTCGGTTTGAAAGATGGTGCAACCGTTGTAACTATACTGAGACCTTATAACTTATATTTCAAGGTGGGTGGCGCATTTACGTTGTAGATGTCTATGGACAGTAACCACTTAACACCAGGTGGGCTGTGAGCTCGTGCACTCATCTAAGTCCGCTGCTCGTCTTATTCTTTAAACCAGGACGTCAGATTGGAACGCATTACAAAAATTAAACCAATGGTTTTAATTTATTTAATAGAGAGCAGAGCATGGCCAAAATACAATCTTTACTACTAATTACTACTATTGCTACTAATATTATAAATGGGGAATTAAGTGTGTTTGTTTGTTTGTTTTTTCCATCTTTTAAGTCGAAAAAAGCAATGCATTGATTTTTTTAAAGTGATTTTTTTTAGGTCAGGAGCATGTCTACGCTTTTTATCTCTAATATTAAATCTAATTCCTACGGCAAACCACACTGACGCTTTTGAACGAACCACACCACGCAGGCGAAGCTGCCGGTGACAGCTAGTAATCTACATATTATATCTCTCAATGCCGTAATTCCGTGCATTAAGAAATATAATGACTCGCATAAACTGGCATTGATTGACTCGGGTTATCTCAACATATTTGTCTTGCTTGTCCCAATACAGAACTGGTCTAGGAAAAATAGAAATAGACAAAGTCGGTGTGGTAGAACCTCTTGTGAGTCCGCCTGGGTAGGTATCACCGCCCTGCCTATTTCTGCCGTGAAGCAGTAATGCGTTTCGGTTTGAAGGGTGTGACAGCCGTTGTAACGATACTTGAGACCTTAGAACTTATATCTCAAGGTGGGTGGCGCATTTACGTCGTAAATGTCTATGGGCTCCAGTAACCACTTAACACCAGGTGGGCTGTGAGCTCGTCCACCCATCTAAGTAATAAAATAAAATAAAACTTTACACTGGTGGTGGCCGAATTTCAGCTATAGTTTGACAGGAGACCAGTTGAGTTCAGAGGATAAATTTTATATTATTACTAGCTGATCTGGCAAACATTGTTTTGCCTTAAATAAGATTTCTAGGGAATTTCTAGTGTAGTAAAAAAAACTAACTTATTGTAAGTGTGTAAGGATGTGGTAAATGAGTGAAAGAGGTATGTAGTGCTGTGAACGATGAGGGAATATATAATAAAAATAACAAAACCTCATTCAACCACATAATACCTCATTATAAAATAAAATATGTCCAAATAAAAAAAATATATGTTAGGGGTGGACAACCCTAATCACTTAGGGGTATGAAAAATAGATAGTAGCTGATTCTCAGGCTTACTGAATATGCATAAAAAAATTAATGAGAATCGGTCAAGCGGTTTCGGAGGAGTATGGGAACGAACATTGTGACACGAGAATTTTATATATTAGATAATATTATCGATCTTACGCGACACCAATTTAATAAAGACATCGAACGAAAATAACAAACGTAATCCGCGGTAATTCACTGTACCAATCCCCCTACATTTCGGATTTGGGATAAAAAAAAAAAAACTTTTCACTAACATCACTAAGTTCATAAGTACCGAATTACTTAGCGAACTCCGGGAAAAGTGTCCGAGAGTTTCCTGACAATTTATGTCCATTCGTATGACGGCTTAGTGTTCACGAAACTACTTCGGGAGGCTAGTGACTGCATCGCGACAGTTATAGGCAAAAGGGACCTTTTTCTGGGGAATCCGTAGGCAAAAGGGACCTACTCTTGTGTTTTCGGGTTTATAATACACCGTATTACCAGTAAATGCCAGTTGATGATCACAGTAAGCTGGTTTAACACTCAGAGGACGCAGCCAAGTTTTTTATAGCTTTCATGCTTAGACGAGTTCACAGCCCACCTGGTGTTAAGTGGTAACCGTAGCCCATAGACATCTACAACGTAAATGCCACCCACCTCGAGACATGAGTTGTAAGGTCTCAGTTTTAACAGTACAACAGCTGCCCCACACTTCATACCGAAACGCATTACTGCTTCACGCTTCAATTCTCCGGCAGATACCTTCTATGCTGACATCGTATAATGCAAAGGCTGTAGTAAGAATATATGTACATAAAACTTTTACTGGTGGTAAGACCTCTTGTGAGTCCGCACGGGTAGGTACCACCACCCTGCCTGTTTCTGCCGTGAAGCAGTAATGCGTTTCGGTTTGAAGAGTGGGGCAGCCGTTGTAACTATACTGAGACCTTAGAACTCATATCTCAAGGTGGGTGGTGGCATTTACGTTGTAGATGTCTATGGGCTCCGGTAACCGTTTAACACCAGGTGGACCGTGAGCTCGTCCACCCACCTAAGCAATAAATGAAAAATCACTGGTCTTTCATGAAGACGGCAATCAAACACTATCGATAGGTACTCTAAGGTAATCTTATAACTTAACCTAATCTGTGATTACCAGGCGTTGTTACCTAATAAAAATATCCCTAATAGTACACACAAAACAACATATTGTATTTTGTTTAGTGCGGAAAAAGGACCCTGAACACATAGATTACACCCTTAGCGTATCTTTAGGGCTGTAAATACAGTTTAAGGGCTGTTCGAGCAGCTATCCATTTTGTGTTCGGCTACAACGTTTAAATAAACATGTTGTATACAAGGGTGGCGAGGCGATAACCTTGCTAACTTTGCCAAATGTATTATTTTGTTCACCTATATACTGGCTACATAGAAGATTCTTATAATTCACAGTCAGAATTAATGAAACACGTCACATTATTTTCCACTTTGTGCAGAATAACAAAAGTATCCTTTTAATTTATTTATTTTATATTTGGAGCATTTTATATCGCTACAATTATTTGGGGTTTGCTGAATGAAAATTTTTTTTTAGACATTTCCATAACTTCATTTTCAAGAAAGAGTAGACGGTCAACACTCTCGCGGCCGATCATCCACAAGGTGGACAGACTTGGTTAAGTTATCTACGAAGTGTTCCCTTACTGAGTGTACACGTACCGCCACAAATAGAGAAAGATGGAGAAGTCTCTCAAAAGCCGCAACCAAACATTAAGACTTACGTAACCACGACCACTCCGCCAGGAGTGAACGACTGAGAAGAAGAAGAAGAAGAATGAAAATTGATGTTTGAGTAAAACTCACGTTTCACATAATAATAATAATATAAAGCTGATATTTTTAAAGGATAAAAGACCAGAGGCATACTCGTATCGAGCGATACGATTGGATGTTCAAATTACGTACCATGACATGGGGTAAATTGGGATTCTGGGGTAAATTGGGACAAACCTGCGGAAGATTCTCAAAGTACTTGTAGCACGGAATCTACCTAATTTTCTTTAAGGTAATATTTATCAATGTATAGAAGAAAAACCAAGTTAACTATGGAAGTACTAAACATGAGTTAAGTTGGTCCCAAAAATTCGTCAAATTAAATTTAAAATAGTGGTTGAAAAGTGCGTTTTAAAACAGCTTAAAGAACTTTTAAAAAAAGTAATATTATCGTTGTTTTTTCAATAAGATCACAGTTTATATAAGTTTTTAATACACCTGGAAATACCACAACAAACGGTACGTTGCAATATTCTTATTTTAAATACAATATTTCGACAAAATAAAAAATGTATATTTTTTCCTTTCTTTTTGGGGAAAATTGGGACGTATGTAGGGTAATTTGGAACGAGACTGGAAAAATTAGGGACGAGAAATACAAAATTGGAACGCCAAAAGACAAAATAGGGATGGCTTGTTAGGGTTGTCACTGATATCTTATAATAAATTTTTTTAGCCTATACTATCACTTAATTGCGTGATGTAAAGAAGGTTAATGTGTTTATCAGTTAGTTTATGTAAGTATTATAGGTAAAAGAAAAGTATATATATAATTACTTTTTTTTCGCGACATTTACCTTGTAATATCTGCCCGGTCGTATGTTCTTTATAGCAATAAAAAAAATTAAAAGTTAAAAGAACTCAAACGAATCAAAACTTTTGTTATTTCAGAATCTATTCACGCGTCAAATCATGATTTTGTTAACATTCACAACGCACACACAAATAAAAACAGGCCTCAGATTTTAAATGTAACATTAATTAAAAATCCGAGATATCCAATTATGAGTGAGTGAATTAATTGAGTTTAGTTATTTAGCTTAGAAAGAATTTCTTTTATTTTTGTTATTATTGGCAGTAATCAGATAAAGCTGTTTTTTTATCTTATTCACCTGATATCTTACACTTGCTCAAAGATTATTTTGAAAATGTTGATTAAATAAAATTGTATTATTGCATTTACAGTCCTTTTGTTTTCTATTTTTTATTCTATTTTATGATTTTGTTTGAGAGTTGTGATTTTTAAGGAAATTAAATAATAATTTTCTAAAATATAACATGCACATACTTTTTTTGATCATTGTATTGTTGATTATCATTCACGTCACATCGCTTCGGAATAGAAACCAGCTTAATTTACACTATGTTGTGTATTGTGCTTAAATTATGGATTGTATTCATCATTTCGGTCCATATAAATAATTATATGGCACCTACCTATATATCGCAGTACTGCGAGCTGACAACCCTTACAAATATCCCAATTTAACCCTTATCCGTGTCAATTTACCCCGGACGCTGGGTAAATTGGGATGCCCATTATTTTACCGATTATTTCTTTAAAATGAATAATTAAAATAATGTAACGGTTTTTATCACCTAGGTACGTTCAAGACTCAACTTATTTCTTTGGTTGAGCATTGACTATTTAATTGGAACTATTTTAAAATTCAATCTGAAGGTCGATTTTGTCCCTATTTACCCCATTTTACGGTACGTAGGTATCTAAAATCGTAATGACGTGCTTGACAGGTGTTCAAATGCGCATGTCATTAAAATTAAATCTTGAAATTGTATACGTTATTTCTGGTGGTAGGGCGTGTTCTCATGCACGATTAAGTAAGTAGGTCTGCCGGGAAGCGGTCAGGCAATTTCGTTTTGAAGGTTGAAACAGCTGTCATGTAAAAACGAATGAGACATAAAATACGGCATCGGCAATCGATACTAAAAATATCGATAAATTAAAGCTGTCAATTTTGTCGTCGTGGCCTAAAGGATAAGACGTCCGGTGCATTCGTGTTGAGCGATGCACCGGTGTTCGAATCTCAGGCGGGTACCAATTTTTACGTACTCAACACTGTTCACGATTGACTTCAACGGTGAAGGAATAATATCGTGTAATAAAAATCAAACCCGCAAAATTATAATTTGCGTAATTACTGGTGGTAGGACCTCTTGGGAGTCTGCGCGGGTAGGTACCACCGCCCTGCCTATTTCTGCCGTGAAGCAGTAATGCGATTCGGTGTGAAGGGTGGGGCAGCCGTTGTAACTATACTTGAGACCTTAGAACTTATATCTCAAGGTGGGTGGCGCATTTACGTTGTAGATGTCTATGGGCTACAGTCACCACTTAACACCAGGTGGGCTGTGAGCTCGTCCACCCATCTAAGCAATTAAAAAAAAAACGTTATTTCATCGATGATAACCTGTCATCATAACTTTACCATCGTGAAGTAAGGCCTTGAGTTTGGATCCTTCGTATCGATCTTTCTAATTATAATTGATTCGAATGTATTATTAACTTCTGCGTAATAATATTTTTATGAGATTTTGCTGTACACAATTGCGTAATGAAAATAAAAACTTACCATCGGATCGGAATAAACACATTATCAATACGTACTTAACAAATGTTCGCGATTGACTTTCCACGGTGAAGGAATAGCATCGTGTAATAAAAATCTAACCCGCAAAGTTATAATTTGCGTAATCCTAGTGATAGGACCTCTTGTAAGTCCGCACGGGTAGGTACCACCGCCCTGCCTATTTCTGCCGTGAGCAGTAATGCGTTTCGGTTTGAAGGGTGGGGCAGCCGTTGTAACTATACTTGAAACGTTAGAGCTTATATCGCAAGGTGAGTGGCGCATTTACGTTGTAGATGTCTATGGGCTCCAGGAACCACTTAACACCAGGTGAGCTGTGAGCTCGTCCACTCATCTAAGCAATAAAAAAAAATTAGTCTGGCTAAAGAATAATAGCATTGCTTCAGACAGCTACGTCAGTTCGGGTTGAAAATTAATAGACGTTGGAGAAAACGTATGTGTTAAGTGAAATCGATGAGCTCTCATCCCCTGAGGCTGGTAGCAATCCATCAATTAAGAATTCGCTCTTTAATTTTCAAGGCAGTTTCTGTCGCACCAAGAAAAATCAAGACCCCGTCCAATAGTCACTGATTTCCATCACATGTAATCAAAATCATGCAAAAGATAAAAGATTAGTAGGGAATTTCTTGAAAAATAAGAAGGGTTAAAGTATGAAATTATCTGAATATTACGTACGAATATACTTACCATCTGGCTTTGGAATGAGCTCCCCTCTACGGTGTTTCTCATGCTCCTTCTTCAAACGAGGCTCATGGAGAGTATTAACGGTAAGCAGAGGCTTGGCTCTGCCCCTGGCATTGCTGATGTCTATTATAGGCGACGGTAACCACTGATCATTAGGCAGACCGTATGCCCGTCAGCCTACAAGGGCAATAAAAAAATATATTTTATAACCACTTAGCACCAGCTATACCGAATACTCGTTGGCCATGATTAAGGATTTTTTTCTGTTTATTTGTAGAAATTTTAGCAACGTTTTAATTCTATTCGAGATCCTTTTTAGTTTCGTAATTCTCTGTTTCACAATCAATACAATCAGAACTTTACAGCGCTGTCATAATTTTGCCCGCATCGAACTAAACCGCCAGATGGCATTCTAAGCTCAGCTCGTAGAAATTTCCAGAAACTTCCAATGCTTTGTTTTAGTTCGTTCGTTGATCAGAAATAAGCCTTATGCGCTAAAGAATTACGGATCGTTTTCGTAATTCGCAGATTTAATTGAACTCAGTACTCCATTAATTAGTACCGTAGTAGTAAAAGCTTTGTTCGTTACGGTTTTGGATTTAAGAATTTGTTATATGTAGGTATTTCCTGTAACACGTTTTATAGCCCGTAAGCCGCGAATAATAAATTATTCTCAAAAGTGGTCAATTAACTCACTGGTGGTAGGTGGTAGTGGTCAATTAACTCACTCTCCATAAGCCTCGTTTGAAGAAGGACATGTCATAGCGCTCGGGAAACACCGTAGAGGGGAGGAGCTCATTCCAAAGCCGGATGGTAAGTATATTTGTGCGTAATATTCATATAATTTCATCCTTCAACCCCTATTATTTTTCGAAAAATTCTCACTCGTAGGACCTCTTGGGAGTCCGCACGGGTAGGTACCACAACCCCGCCTATTTCCGCCGTGAAGCAGTAATGCGTTTCGGTTCGATGGGTGGGGTAGCCGTTGTAACTATACTGAGATCTTAGAACTTATATCTCGAGGTGGGTGGCGTATTTACGTTGTAAATGTCTATGGGCTCCAGTAACCACTTAACACCAGGTGGGCTGTGTGCTCGTCCATACATCTAAGCAATAAAAAATAATAAAAAATGAAAACGATAATCCATCACTGTTTCTTTTAAAATATCAGTGATATTCTTTCAATCAGTAATTACAAGTTAAGATAATTATAATATAAAGAATACAAAAAAATAACTCATCAAGAAAAGCTAATCACAGATCTTATGTGGCTAATCGTGTCTATTTACAGATCATGCACTTTAGTCTCTAATGACGTCACACGTATAGAATACAATAAATTTTGCTTGTTTTTTTTTACTTTTTGGCTTTACTGTTTTATTATTGTTGCATAAGCGAAAGGGGCATTTATACCTAGTCAGGTCATAAATTCTGTCACATGTTTAATGTAAAATAATTGAAACAAGTTTATTCATTATGTAACCATTCATATACCAAAATGAACTTAACAAAACATAGATTCTTATGACACTAAAGTTTATTCAAAATGACCTCCGTGATTTTGAATACAGGCCTTCAATCTGCGCGGCCAGTCGTCTATCGCAGCACGAACGAGGTCCATGTCAATAACGGCGGCTGCCTTAATCAAGGATGTCTTGAGTGACTCCAAATTGGGATGTGGCTTTGAGCACGCCTTTTCCTCCAAGTATTGCTATATCTTGTAATCTAATGGATTCAAATCTGGACTGGAGGAGGGTCAGTCTTCGTGCCGGATGAAGTCGATTTCACGCGCCGCCAGCCAGTCTTGTGTGCTCTTCGCTCTATGAGCTGGCGCCGAATCTTGTTGGAATACCCAGTGCCTGTTATTGAACATGGTATGAGAAATAGGTTCCACAAGGTTCGTCAGGACTGTATTTTGATACACAACTGCATTCGTTTTTACACCTTTCTCACAAAAATGTACCTCTGTTAAGCCCCAATAAGAAACTCCCAACGATACCATGAGCGAGGATGGAAAATGACCTCGTTGGACACGCGGAATACGGTTGCTCGCTTCTTCACTACTGTGTGCGTACACCTTATCATTTTGTTTGTTGTAGCTCTCTTCTACGGTAAAAATTTTTTTATCCGAAAAAAGAATTTCCCGATATTACTTTCCCGCGTACCGCTTCAACAAAGCGCGGCATCTCTTCAGTCTCAGGTCCATTAGACGAGCATTCAAACGATGTCCTGTTTTTCTTCGATATGCCCGAAGCCCTAAGTCTTCATTTAACACCCTTTTCACCGTGGTTCTGCTTAACCCCATCTGAAGGGCCAACAGTTTCTGCTTACGTTTGGGATTTCTTTGAATTCGCGCTTTCACAGTTTTTATCACTGCTGGAGTCCTAACAGACCGAGGGCGACCATTTCTTGACCTGTCATCTACACTAGAGTCTTCATTGTATCGTTTGATGGTACAATAAACGAATCTTTTGGTTATATTCAAATTTTTCAGTATGTTAAAAATTTTAATTGGCGCGTAACCGCAACGATGCAACGCAATAACTGCAACACGGTCTTCTTTAAGCGTCCACTCCATATTTAAAAATGAGTAAAATTCTAAAAGTATACATTTTTATTTCCATGAACAATTCAAAATTCGAATTCAATAAACTTTTTTGTGGCCAGCATTCTAAAAGAAAAGTTTTTACTGTGTGACAATACTTATGACCTGACTAGTTATATTATAGTAGAATCTTAAAATTCTATATAATACAGAGGAGTATAATAATCTATGAAATTGTTGTGGAAATAGAAATGTAAATTGCTTGATGTGGCAATTATTAAATCTGATAACAGATTTCTAATCAACAAGCTTTCAAAATTGATAGAGGCGATTAAAACGGTAATAGTATGATGCATGTGGATACATTTAACTAAAATAATACTTGCTTTATCTATACATATAATTAAAATTGGAGTCTCTGTTTATAATATTGAAATAACTGTTTTTTACTACATACATATTATTATGAATGTATATACGGTACATACACATAAATAACATTTTTTACGATTTTTGTCTGTCTGCTGTCTGTCTGTATGTTTGTTCCGGCTAATCACTGGAACAGCTGGACCGATTTTGACGAGACTTTCACTGATAGGTAGCCGGTGATATAAGGAGTAACTTAGGCTTCTTTTTTTAGACTAGCTTCGGCCCGCGGTATCACCCGCGGTTATTGTCGTACCGCGGTGACAGCGCGGGACTCGGCTATTAATAATAAAATTAGAGCGCTAGCTTACAAATGAAATAGTAGAAAATGCCAAGGTCTTGAGATAAGTATAAGAAAATACTGATTTAACATCTTTAATTGTCCTTCGTCAAACGAGGTTTGTGGAGAGTACTTAACCAATTAATCGAAGCCTTACTTTGGACTTCGAATTCTTAATACGAAAATAAGGTCGTTTTTTGCTTGAAACCGATGCTTATAAATTAAAACTTCTTAAATAATTTATTCATACAAATGCTTCTCGGTTTCAACCGTAAGTACTATTGGTTTTCGAAGAACACATTTAGTTTCGATTTTTTTCCGAACTAGGTCGACGGCTCGCGTCCGAAGTGGTATCTAGAATGTTCAAGTAGCAACGAAGTCATTCGTCCGTTTTTCCAACATGTGAAGCGAAATATATTTTTTTTATTGCTCTTGTGGGCCTACGAGCATACGATCACCTGACGGTCAGTGGTTACCGTCGCCCAAGGACTTCAGCAATGCCAGAGGCAGAGCCAAGCCGCTGCCAACCGTTAAGTACTCTCCACAAACCTCGTTTGACGAAGGACAATTAAAGATGTTAAATCAGTATTTTCTTATACTTATCTCAAGACCTTGGCATTTGCTACTATTTCATTTGTAAGCTAGCGCTCTAATTTTATTATTAATAGCCGAGTCCCGCGATGTCACCGCGGTACGACAATAACCGCGGGTGATACCGCGGGCCGAAGCTAGTCTAAAATAAAATAAAAACTGTAGTACTTTGGAGCAGTAATACATACAGGCTTGTGGGTACGACGTTGTTATCGGTTTGGATGGTCAAGCGATCTAATACGGTGAACGCATGACTACGAATATTCAATTGAAATGGATAGTGATTTTTCTGTTTCTAAAATCTCTAAAAATACTGTAATACTTCACGATAGTGATACATACAGGTGACTATTTATTTATTTATTTATTACATGACATGGCTGTCCTAGTTGTAAAGTTGTTCAAATCTATAAATATCACCACTTAAATGCTGTCATCCGTCTTAAGACATCAGGTAGAATTTCAAATTATATTGTATAATGACCGTTTCACCCTTTAAATCAGAACTGATGAATATTTTGTAGCAGAAACAGGGAAAATGGTAGTACAAACGCGTCCAAGATTTAGAATACCCTTTTTGCGTATGCCATCATTAATTACGCAAATTTATACATTTTGCATGCCCAAGTTTTGTTGCAAGATGCCATTCCTTCATCGTGGCAGATGCTCGTTAAGATCTGCTAAGCCCGTTTTTTTTTCTCGCAAAAACAAGGCACTTTCTTGCCGAATTTGAATACGTTTTTTTTAACCCGTGTCCTCCCAATGCTGAGTGTAGGTTTCTTTAAATGCACTCCAAAGCGTCTGTGCATGAAGATTATTGGCCTTAAATTTGAACACAGGTGTAGTTTGAGCTTTTGGGTTACGACGATTTCAATAACACATGTTCAAACATTTTCTGGATTCGAATATTGTTACATAGACGTTTATACCTTTACCAACAAAACGGATCATCGATGCGACTACAACTCGATCGTTAACGCACCGACACTTCTTTCAAACCAAACAATATTCATTTAACTGAAAGCATAAAATTTAATTTCCGCAGACACGTGAAGTATCGACAATCTCTCGATTGACTTTATAAATTTATACGCGATGGAAATTGAAACGTTTGTTCGCATTAATTAAATCTTCGTTTGGCTGAAAATATCGCAGGACGACAATGGGACGAGCACAAAGAAGGTAATTGAAACCTCGTTTGAAGGGGGCCGGTGTGATTAATGTGATGCGTCGCGGCTCCGGAATGGCCTGTCGTGAGATCCTGCTAAAATCCGAATATGCAAGCGCCAATTTATGGATTGTTATGGATGCCAGGGTTATGTATGTATATTAAATATACGTATGTGTATAATAAAAATCTTACATTTATTTCCATTATCTGGTACCTGTAACACAAGTTCTTTACGAACTTATCACGGGACCAGTTAACGTGGCGTGATTGTTAGTAAATATTTATGTATTATTATTTATTTATCATCAATTAACATCATAATCAATACATAATAAAATCGTAACTGTTCGCTGTCTGTACATGGAAGATATCTCAGGAAAACTGTTATAGGAGGCTTTATGAACGCAATTTCGCTTTTGCGTAAATACCAAATCTTCCTATTCGTACACTCTTAACAGAGTGGTCGTGGTCATGCATCAGTCGGATCCTGCGATACCGATGCTCTCGCGATGCGACGCCATGTGGCGCGGTGTTTCGCAGAGAGAGAGAACAAACGTTTATGTTGGAGTGAGTCACAGATTTTATGATTTTATGAGGTCGGTCCAAATACCATACCAAATACCAAAACTTATAAAAGCAATATCGAGTAGATTTATATTAGGGTTTAAGTGATTAGCTGACTGTGTGTGTAGATAGTCCTAACTGTTGCACCGATACTTGTGCGGGTTCGATTCCCATATCCGGCAAACATTAGTAACACAGGGAATCCTAATTTGGGGCTGGACGACCGTCCGTCCGACTTTAAAGAGCAAAATAAGTTTTTAATTTCATGGTAGCCTTCATTACTGCGTCACTGCTGTGACTTGTGACGGTGTAAACCAAATTTTTAAACTTTTGAGACCTTAGAACTCATATCTCAAGGGGGGTGGCGGTATTTACGTCATAGATGTCTGTGGGCTCCGGTAACTATTTCACACCAGGTGTGCTGTGAGCTCGTTCACACAACTATGCCAAAAAAAAATTCACCCATCTAAGCAGTAAAAAAAAAGCGACAGCTTACTCCGCTGCTGGGTCTGGATGCGTCTAATCGGCTTCGAGTGCATCCTCGGGATACCTGACTTGTTCAAAACTAATGTAGTCGGAAAATGCAGCTTTCCCTAGTACAGACAGACAGAAAATTTATAAGTCGATACCGACCATTGACTTATAAATTTTCTGTGGTCCGGCCAGACTGATTAGTTGTCTATTGGTCGATAACTCGAATGGCGGTTGAATAATTTATTAACTTTTTCCAGAAGTTACAGGAAAATTAATTTTATGTCCGCTTTTCGTGGAAGAAACTCGTTATTGGAACCGAACAGTGGATTCTTTTAATTTATTACTTAGAAATGTATATAGTGTAATATTATGTTATTTAGAGGAAGTTTACTGGTGGTAGAACCTCTTGTGAGTCCGTGCGGGTAGGTACCACCACTCTGCCTATTTCTGCAGTGAAGCAGTAATGCGTTTCGGTTTGAAGGGTGGGGCAGCCATTGTAACTATACTGAGATCTTAGAACTTATATCTCAAGGTGGGTGGCGCATTTACGTTGTAGATGTCTATGGGCTCCAGTAACCACTTAACACCAGGTGGGCTGTGAGCTCGTCCACCCATCTAAGCAATAAAAAAAACTTGACGGAATTATGACGTTTTTTATTTCAATAGGAAGGCTTCGTGATATCCTAGACGTGCAGAAATCAAATAAATTTGAAATAAAAGCATTGAAAATATTATAATTACTTTGTATGAATGCTTAGTATATTTATAATATGAATATGTACATATATATGTAAGTATGTATACCATTCTTGGTTCCCGATGGAAGAAACTATGTGTGATTCGTTTCCGATTATGTTTTAGTTTGATTTTGAAGTGAACGACCCTTTTGGTAACCATCATATCACTTGCAACAGAAACTAAGAGTCTCAGTTCGTCTGTGGTCCCTGGAACTGTTGCATTAATCAATAGTGTATTTTAAAGTATTATTTTTGTTCCATAAAAACGGCTCTTGAACAAGTGCTCTTCCACCATATTTCCACACTTTTGGGGTATCACTTTTGTTCTATAAAAACCGGCACTTGAATTAATTATCCACCACAAAGTTCCTTGAACGTTATGTGGCTCGAGGTTTCCAAAGAGGACCTCACATTACTGAAGTCCATAAGAGGCGACAACTTTTTACGTTCAGTTAGGCTGTAAACTCATATCTTTCATATGCAGCACGTGAGATTATCAGTTACAGATTCAACATTCTGCCACAAGGAAGGTCTTGAGAGTCGCCCACTAACGGTACCAAAAAATATATAATTTCACTAAGTGCTATGATTTGATTGTTATTTGTTTTGTTCCAGATTGGAAACCTGAAAAATTTTTATTTATTTTCCCACCCACACGTCAGTAAAAGGTCAACGAACGCAAGTATAGATTACGTCAACCGACTGAAGAATGACCCACAGGTGAGTTGCGAATTTTTCGTGCAATAGTGCATTTAGTCATTCATTTTGTTTACAATCCTGACCAGGATCGGCAGAATTTGAACGGAAAAACAAAACGATTTGCCAATTTGTAATTGTCATATTCAAATATTACTATGGAGAGACAGAGAGAGAAAGAGAGAGAGAATAAACTTTATTGCACACCAAAACACAAATAACGTTAAAAACAGTCAACAAGCAGACATATTTGTACAATAGGCGGTCTCAGCGCTAAAAGCGATCTCTAAATTGTTTCATTTACAAAAATTCTGAAAAAGATAATGATATGTTTGCGGTGTACTAATAACAATACATCATTAAAGAAAATACGTACATACTACAATAAATATATGGATAAACATCTGAAGAAAAAGATAAATATCTACATGTACTTAAGTAATGTGACCATGCAGGGAATTTGATTCTGGAATCAGTATACCATTTTCCTCTAAAGGATAACGTTTCCAACACTTTCAAATAGATATCCGCATAAAAGGACCCAATTGGGCGTATACCTACTTAAAGTTTTGTTTTTAGAATACTTTTTTTATGTTAGATAGCCCCGTAGACTTTTAAAATAGCACTACAAACAGATTATAAAGTATTATATTTTCCATCGCTAATACAGATCTCTCTAACAAAGTAACGCGTTTTTACTATGTTTTTTTTTTAAATATATATCTACGATTTTTAATGTGCTATCAAAGACGTTACAGATATATAATAATTTATATGCCTTATAATTTATTGATTTTGGTAATTATTGTCGTACTAACAGCCTCGAAGGGTAAGTAGTTCGTAATATAATTCTAAACACGATTTTAGTTTCTAGGTCATAACCGACATATACATTATTAGATTTTCCATACACCCAGGTTACTATTTAGCTCTAGTTGATCTGAGAATTATTCTCGGAGATCTGATAGATCTCCATTTACATTAATAATTTTATTTTTCGAGTGCCCCGCGTAAATCTGAATATTAATAGTGGATAGGAAATTTATAACAAAGTTAAATTGGTGGCATTGATCTGAAGTCTCTAGAATAGTAGTAGGATTTACCATTAAATTATAGTACTCTTTGCTTCTAGACGGAATACCCTAAATAAAGTAGTATTTTATTGATACCTTAATTTTGCATACTCTCTCCTTTAATATAAGAACACTTGAAAAGAAATATTTGAATATAAAGTAAATAATGATTCATGCACGCCACCCTTAGTTTGGAAGCAGATGTTTAATCTGTCGCAACTTGAAAGGACTACTCATCTCGCCTTGATTTAGTTCTGCCCATGAATTTCCGATATTACGTCCAATTTGTGCGGACTTGAATACGTAATCACTGTGATTATGTCCGTGCCCGCAATGCTATTTGTTAGGTAAATGGTTGCTTGATAATGGACTCTGATATTTTCATAATAGAGCTGAAATGCCATACAACTTATCACAAAAATCGATATAGACTTGTCTTACGAATCGGAAATTTGAGTCTTTGGATTGGTTTTAAGTCGCTTGTGTGCTGCTTTGTCAGAATCTTTGAGATGATATCCTATCGATAATCGATATTACAATATTATAAAGTAAATATCACCCCTATTAGCTGGCACAGTTTTTTTTTTTTTTTATTGCTTAGATGTGTGGACGAGCTCACAGCCCACCTGGTGTTAAGTGGTTACTGGAGCCCATAGACATCTACAACGTAAATGCGCCACACACCTTGAGATATAGTTCTATGGTCTCAGTATAGTCACAACGGTTGCCCCACCCTTCAAACCGAAACGCATTACTGCTTCACGGCAGAAATAGGCGGGGCGGTGGTACCTACCCGTGCGGACTCACAAGAGGTCCTACCACCAGTAATTACGCAAATTATAATTTTGCGGGTTTGATTTTTATTGCACGGTGTTATTCCTTCATCGTGGAAGTCAATCGTGAACATCTGTTGAGTACGTATTTCATTAGAAAAATTGGTACCCGCCTGCGGGATTCGAACACCGGTGCATCGCTACATACGAATGCACCGGACGTCTTATCCTTTAGGCCACGACGACTTCAAGTAGCACAGTTGCTATCGACAGTGCTTTTCAAGAAATCATTTCACCACATACCATTCGATTATGAAATAAACGATTTTTGTGTTTTTCGAACACGAGTTTTTAAATAGTCCTGAGCCGTAGTTTTCGGTCTTTTCGTTGATACTATTGCAAACCCCAGAACCAACACCCCGTTAAATATGAAATCTATAAAATGCGGGTTTAAATTTTAGGACGACTCTTTGTGGCAACAACTAAATTTGTTTAAAATCTCGGCCAAACAACTTTTGTATTTGTTGTGATGTGTGGCATTGTGTGTAATGTTGTGACGGTTATTAGAAGATACAATGAGAATCTCTTTATCCCATTTGAGACAATTCCAATGGAAGTCTCAATTCTAATTTAAATAACTAATTTTAAATTCCTCAAATTGGAATTCATGACCGATTTGATGTAGAAATAGGTATGGTAATAATCCACACAATCCACAGCAAATCCACAGTAGTCCTACTGCTGGTTTTTATGTAAATTTCTAAATTTTGCGGGCATGATTTGGAGCCCATACTTAAGGCGGTATCAAATTTAAGGAGGCTATGGATTCAGAAACCACTGTACACAGTACCGTAAGCAGTACCTTAAGTATACCGTGAGCTGACATTAAAATTAAATGACACTCTGATAGTCTGCTTACCTTCTGTGCAGGTAAGATGGGTGATGCAGCAAAAGGAATTAAGAAGAACGAAACGAGACCATCAGTGGAAGCCTCGACATGTAATGAGGCAATCTAGCGCACCGTCTTTTCCTGATCCACTGTTCAAAGAGCAGTGGTATTTGGTAAGTAAGATTCTTGTTACTATCCGGGTAAAAATAAATTAAAGAAAATAATTTAGGAAGGAAAAATTTAACATGGTTACGTCGGAAGGGTAGAGGGAATGTAGTGTCTGCAGTTAAAAGTTGGCCAGGGTCGTGTCTTCCTTGACAAAAACAGAATAGCCTATGCCTATAGCGGGTGAGCAAGTCGACTCGCACACCTCAACACAGCACCAAAATCATAAAACTTTGCGTCACATCAGGTAATCCAAGTGCCGTGTGCAAAGCTAGTTAAACCAAGCCCTCTGCAACATGTCGCCGGCGCATTTTATTTGTCGAAGTGGTAAAGAGACAAGATGGCCACGCTTTGATCCATTGTTCTTCAGGCGGAGGACATGTTGAAAGGGGCGGCAACTTCTTCGCAAATTATTATTGACTATAATAGTTTTAATTTTTACTATAAATACGTTTGTGCCGTTATTGTGATACAGACCATTTGTATTATTTCAAACCTGTTCGTGGTATCCTCTGGCCACTCTGAAACGTCAATATCAAAGCAGCTTTTTTGCTTTTACTACCTTTTCAGGTTTTTTTTCTCAGCTTCTGTACTTCATATAGATGCACTTTTAAAATTACACATGACGAGTTTAGTATTGCATTCAATCAGAAATAAAGGAGTCAGTGAACTCTGTACTTCAATGCAGCCATGTGGAAAGACAACCATTTTAAATGAAATTTATCGAGCGAGATGATTGTCTGAGACGAATTAATTCAATGGTACTTCGAAATGTTAGAGATAGGGAACGAAATTGTTTGTGTTCTTTTAGTTTACATTTTTAATGAATTGTTGGAGCAAAAACCTCGTTTTTTTTTGAAGTTTTTTTATTTTTATTAATATATTATATTAATATATTAATACGTGAAGCAAAAACTTTGTATCCCTTTTTACGAAAATTGCGGGGACGGAGGAATATGAAATTTTCCACACTTATAGAGAATATACAGAAGAAGTGCACAATGCTAATATTTTTTTTAAATAATGCATAAATGATACATTAAATCAATAAAGAAAACATTACACACACTACAGACCATGTATTTGACGCACACACGCATGCATGCTATTTATTGTCAAACATTTGTTCTTGACGTCTGTTGTCAAATTGAGATTAGAATATTGTTTGTCTTTGTCAATATTTTTTATAGTGTAGTCTTGACGAAATTTGTGATTATAGAAGTATAAAGTACAATCATAATATTGTACAAACTTACAATTCCAATTAATTATAGTCGAATTTCGACTACTGTGGGACCTCTAGTTTTTATTATTAACTATTACATGACTAACAAATTTCGTCCAAGAAAACTTTACGGGTCTCAGAGATTATTGTGGAAGACGGGCAGACGAAAATGTCGTTTTGGAGTGTTGAAGATTTTTATTTCTAATTCAATGACAAGTATTCTAAATGAATTGTTTTATTAATAGAGAAAGTTCAAAGAAAAGCTTAAAAAAGCTTTATCGGTTATTTGAATTAAATTACATTTTTCGCACCGAGACTTAGCACCAGACGCCATAAATAATTTTCGACGTGTTTCGAGTAAAAACTTTTAAATAGCATTTTTTTTTTGGAATTTACTTGACATTTTAAATCTTATGTTCCAGACATACGGTACAACTTTATTTTTCATAATGTATTAACTTACTTTAGGAAACCTGTAATTGCCTCATCTGTGGTCCCTCAATATCTGTGCAGTAAATAAGTAATCGAATCAGCCCGTAAGTTCCTAATAAAGTTAGTCTGTTCTTTCTAAAGTTCTAGGTTTATCACTTAGAACTATAAAAATTGTGAGTTCGTTTGAGTCTCGTGAAAGTTTTTACTCAAAGTTTCACCTGTCAGCTTAAGCGATAAGGTATTTATCGTTAAAGCCATAATTTACTAATTCGAGAGACATATAATTTTTTTCTAAAACTCAAAGCAATTTAAATAATTATTTGTGTAGGGAATTGTTTTTCTAATTTTAAAACATATATTTTCAATACTACTACTAGTATGATAAATTGCTGTGGGCAGATATTATGTGCCTCACGAGCAATCGCCACTTCTCCCGGTTTGTGGTGAGCCTGGTAAACTCATGTAAATAGCCGCCAACTGCCGACTTGACTTGATCGGTCCATCGCATGGTCAACCTTCCACACGGTCTGGTGCCTTCTACTTTGTCCTGAACGAAAAGGCGCTCTATGGAGTCATTTCCTCGCCGTGAGATATGTCAAAAAAATGATAGTACGCTAATTCACATAGCATCTGCCTATAGCAATGATACTGAATGACGATCACGACCGCTTGATAAGAGTGATCCATCAAAAAAAAGAAGTATGATAAAGGCATAGGCTATGTATGTAAAAACGTAAAGTATATCCTATATTTTCGTGATAGGCATTTTACGATTAAAAATATGTGCTGCAAATATGTACTATGCTTTGCCTTTATTAATGGATCTAGTTGGCCACAATCCAGTGGATAATTTGCTATGCAGATCCATGGGTATGTTGAGTATATTGATAAGGGCCTACAAACATTTACTTCGTTGGAGTCTTAAGAAATTTCAGAGCTGAAGATAATGAGGATGATGAAAATACGTAAAGAATGGGTAAGTTATGAGTAATTGAGGTTTTGCTTTCTAGAATGGTGGTGCAGCTGATGGTCTCGATATGAATGTCGGGTATGCTTGGAGGAAGGGCTATACCGGGAAAGGTGTCGTCATTACTATACTCGATGACGGCATACAGCCTAATCACCCGGATCTATCACAGAATTACGTGAGTCAGTCAATCTTTAAATTTTGCTTAAATGTCTTTGATGTGCTTGAAGTTAAATTTTATTACTATTGAATGATTTATCTATATTATTTGACGTATACGTGAGGCAAAAACTTTGTACCCTTTTTACGAAAATTGCGCGGACGGAGGAGTATGAAATTTTCCACACTTATAGAAAATATAGAGAGGGAGTGCAGAATACTATTTTTTTTTAATTATGACTAAATAATACATTAAATCAATAAAAGAAACATTACACACAGTACCATGTATTTGACACACAAATACACGCATATATACTCTTCGTTTATTGTCAAACTTTAGTTATTTTTTAAAGTCTGCGGTCAAATTGAGAATAGATTAATATTGGTTGTCTATAATGTAGCGTCGGCGAAATCTGTGATTATAGGAAGTAAAATAATAGTCTTTAACAATAGAACCATAATAATGTTCAAACTTATAATTTCAATTAATTATAGTCGAATTTCGAGTACATACCGCTACCACTAGCCTATTTATAAATACGTGTTATATTTAAGCGGAATAGCAGATTATTAGAACGGTTAGATAATTTTAATATTTAATACATTATAATAATATAAAGTACAATAATCGTCACAGGATCCAGCCGCTTCAACTGACATAAACGGGAACGATACGGACCCGACACCACAGGACAATGGCGACAATAAACACGGGACCCGTTGTGCAGGCGAGGTAGCTGCCGTCGCTTATAACCGATACTGTGGAGTTGGTATAGCATACAATGCTAGCATTGGAGGAGTGAGAATGCTGGATGGCGTTGTAAACGACGCAGTGGAAGCTCAAGCACTCGGATTTAACACGCATCATATTGATATATATAGTGCGTCGTGGGGACCGGAAGACGACGGAAAAACTGTCGACGGCCCGGGTCCTTTAGCTCGAAGGTATTGTTTAATTAGGGACGTTCAAACAGCTGGATCTGGTTGATTTAATAATTCGTTTTCAAAGAATTTAGGAAAAGTTTGTTTTTCCATTGTAATTTTATTACATATTTGAGCATCTACAATTATGTTTGTATTTAATTAGTCATTGATTTGTCGAAATTTCTATCTTCTATTACGTTTAAAATCATTTTCAAATATAATTACGAAATTGTGAAATGTATTTTTTGTTTTCATTTTGCAAAGCAATTAGTACGATATTCAGCAAACAATCATTCCTGTTTGAGGGCTCCCGACTTAGAAGAGTTAGAGGCAAGCTCATTAAAACGGTTTTGTTCCAGAGCGTTTATCAACGGAGTAACGAACGGAAGAGGGGGAAAAGGATCCATATTCATATGGGCATCAGGAAACGGGGGGCGGCACACTGACTCTTGTAACTGTGACGGGTATGCTAATAGCATATTCACCATATCCATATCTAGCGCAACGCAAGGAGGGTACAAGCCTTGGTATTTAGAAGAATGCTCTTCGACTTTAGCTTCAACGTATAGTTCAGGTACACCAGGACGAGATAAAAGCGTTGCAACCGTTGATATGGACGTCCAATTACGAGCGGAGCATATCTGCACGGTCGACCATACGGGTACCTCAGCATCCGCACCATTGGCTGCAGGAATTTGTGCATTAGCTTTAGAAGCTAATCCGCTATTGTCGTGGAGAGATATGCAGCATTTAGTCGTAATGACGTCACGTTCTCAACCCCTAGAAAAAGAAGAAGGGTGGATCGTGAATGGTGTTAAAAGAAAAGTTAGTCATAAATTCGGTTACGGACTGATGGATGCAGCTCAAATGGTCAATCTAGCTGAGCAGTGGACTAGTGTGGCGCCTCAGCACATTTGTAAATCCCAAGAAATAAACGAAGACAAATCCATTGAAACGTCTTTCGGTTATACGATATCTGTTCACATGGACGTGAATGGGTGCAGCGGGACGACAAACGAGGTCAGATTTTTGGAACACGTTCAATGTAAAATTTCGCTAAGCTTTTTTCCGAGAGGTAATTTACGAATATTGCTTACATCACCGATGGGAACCACTTCTACGCTTCTATTCGAGAGGACCCATGACGCAACTAGTTCGAATTTCGACGACTGGCCGTTTTTGAGCGTTCATTTCTGGGGTGAAAACGCCGAAGGGAGATGGACTTTGCAAATTATAAATGCGGGCAATACTCACGCGACGCAAGCTGGAGTATTGAAGAAATGGCAATTAATTTTTTACGGTACCGCTGTCTCCCCCATACGGCTACGAAATAAAGACTATATGAACTCGAAAAGTTCGTACCACGAAGAAAAAACATATCACATTAATGATGTATACGATGCATCTGAATACTCTCAGTTTTTAAACGAAATTGAACTAGGTATTTCAGACAGGCGCAGCTACGAGAAAAACATTCCATCGGCTCAAAGAAAGAATGTTTTAGCCGATGCTAATGATAAGCAAGTGCAGAGACTATGCGATCCGGAATGTGATTCGCAGGGCTGCTACGGCAAAGGCCCAACGCAGTGTGTCGCTTGTAAACATTACCGTTTGGATAATTCATGTGTTTCAAAATGCCCCCCTAGGAGTTTTGTTAATCAAGGCGGAGTCTGCTGGCCGTGTCACGAGTCTTGTGAAACGTGTGCCGGAGCCGGACAAGATTCATGTTTGACTTGCGCGCCGGCACATTTACTGGTCGTGGATTTGGCTGTCTGCCTGCAGCAGTGTCCAGATGGTTATTATGAAGACCCAGATGCCAACGCATGTTTTCCATGCGCCGAACATTGTGATACATGCACAGAGAAAGCAGACTTGTGTTCTTCTTGTGCCCATAGTTACGTTTTGTACAATGGATCTTGTTTAGCGGCTTGTCCACCAAGTACTTACCAAAAAGACTACTATGGCTGTATGCCGTGTCACGAATCTTGTGACTCTTGTTACGGACCGAGCCAAAATTCTTGCGTGTCCTGTAAAATTGGAGACTTTGTCTTCAAGAACCAATGTATTTCGAAGTGTCCTTCAGGCTTCTATGCGGATTCGCAGAAAAGGGAATGCTTAGAGTAAGCGTTTTTCTCGTATTTTAAATAATTTTATAAGATCTATTCCATTTTAAGCTGTGCATTTTGTTCTTTAGGTGTCCGATTGGATGTTTGGTATGCTCTTATGGAGTGTGTTCTTCCTGTAAAGAGGAGTGGACGCTCACTAAGGGAGGAAGTTGCTTTCCCGATGGAAACGAAAAATGTGATACAAGTAAGCAATGAAATGTAATGAACAACATTAAGAACATATTCGGCTAACTTTTTTTAATTATAATCCATTTGTCAATTTAAAAGAACACAAGTACATTTTAAAACAATACTTAAAGTTAACAACCAACCAAATACTTTTGCTATTTAAGATACAGTCGTTGTTGAGACCTTTCTAATTTCTTTCTTTCTAATCTCTTTTAATTTCGAAAGTTTAACACAATTCTGCATTTTTAGATGAATATTACGAGGGAGGTCGATGCAAAAATTGCCATTCGACATGCGAGAAATGTAGCGGTCCGAACGAGTGGGATTGCATCTCTTGTTCAAGTCCTCTTCTGTTACAAGGATCGAGGTAACAGAAAAACATATTACATTCACTTTCTGATCCATACATTGTCGTGATCAAACATCTATTGCTATTTTCATGAAGAATACTTGTAAAACATTGATACTTGTTTCGTGTAACAAAGATGCAACTACTGCCAAAACGTTATACTAATTAGTTTTGTTGTTTTGTGTTCACATTTTTTTATACTATAATTGGGTTACTGCTACGTTGGGTTTCAACTATATTTGATCACCTTGATGCAATCACAGTCTGGGTGTATGTATTCGTTAATATAATTTAACCTAACTAGTGTTGGAGTGATCGTCAAGGTTTCTTATAATAAAGACGCAGATTTTTATGGATAGTTTTTATTCTATTGGCAACTAGATTTGTAAATGTGGATGGGTAGGTCATACAGCACTCATAACACAAGAAAATTCTGACTTAGGGAAAAATCTGACTTAGGGTCATTGAAGGAGAAAAACTAATTTTATATACATATGTGTATATTTCTTTTAGGTGTGTGGCAGAATGTGGACGTGGGTATTATCAAACCGCCGGTAAATGCTCACATTGCCCCCACACATGCTCGTCATGCGTTTCACGGCTGAACTGTACATCATGCACTGGGGCTTTGCGCTTACAATCTGGTACTTGTCGAGCAATTTGTGCCCCAGGCTATTATCCAGATGACGGGATTTGTTCTAAGTGCTATCTATCGTGCGAAACTTGTACTGGACCCAGGAGAGACCAATGCGCATCGTGTCCGCCTGATTGGCGCCTGGCAGCAGGAGAGTGCAGGCCTGAGTGCCCACAAAATTTCTTTCCATGGGAAACCAGCTGTCGCCGGTGTCACCACTATTGTCAAGACTGCCATGGTGCAGGACCACAAAAATGTACTTCCTGTCCTCCACATTTTTCATTAGAAGACGGTCTGTGCGTGGAGTGCCTTAGTTCTCAATATTATGAAGTGAGGACCAGGAAATGCCGTCCATGTCATGACTCTTGTAGATCCTGTTCAGGGTCTGGGCCAACAAGTTGTGTTACTTGCGCTCATCCACTTCAATTAGATAGGTAAGTTCCAATTATGTTTACTATATTATATATTACTATAAAAAAATTCTGATTGATTTACCAATTAATGTGGACTTGTTTTTGTTGTTTTAGAGTCAACTACAAATGTTTACCTTGCTGCTTAGAAAATATGGCATCTATTTACTTAACAGTCAATGAAACATCAGATTGTTGCCATTGTGATAAGGATATCGGTAAGCATCTAACTTAGAACAGCTGATTGTAAAGCATATTGATTTGGGGTGGGAAAATTCATTAAAATACACTTGTAAATTTTAGGGGGGTGCTTAAATGGTTCATCGGCTGGTAAAAGAAGAATAGCTGAAAATATAAGGACACATATTACTGCATCATATTTCATAGAGGATTCGAAGGATTCTGCAGATACCATCGATTTAAACTATGTTATCATTTGGAGTGCAGCAGCTACTGTTGTTGTGATTGTCATTGTAATAGTAATTTTAAAGGTAAGTTGGTGCTTTTAATGTGTGTAAGTTAGTAAACTAAAACTATTTTCACAGATAGACAGTAATTTATCTGATATTTCATAAATGTTAATGAATAATGAGAGTAAAAGATGTATTGGGTCCATCAGGAAATCACAGTCATACCTATTTCTCAGCCAAGCAGTCATGTGGTTTCTATTATAATAATTCCTATACAGTTTCGACATTGGTATTTATACGCTTGGATATTCATACAAGGCGGTCTTGGCATACGTTTGATACATTTTCTCAAGCATCATCAAGACCTGAAAAATTATTTTTCAACAGGTAAAGTCAAGAAAGTGCATGCGCAGAACATTGTTCCCGAAGGCTCAATATTCTCAACTAACAACAATAGACGAAGACCTTATACTACTGACCACTTCGACATCACTGAAATCGAACGAAGACCAAAACGCAGGGGAGCCAACATAGCGATAATCTTCTTAATATTAATTTAACAAAAACGCAGACTGATATAGAAATTCAATGCTCTGTAAATATTTTGTTTAAGTTAAATTATTATTGTGTAAAGTGCAATGTATAAGGTATAAATTGGTATCAATGGATATGTTGATGGGATTATAATTAATGGTATCTGCACATTTTGGGATCGTTGTTTTTTTTTTTTTTGTTTCGTGAGAAGTGATAATGTTTTATAGGAAAATAGATTAGGTATCGGCTGTTGTAATATTGTGAATCGGTCTAATTGTTTTTATATAGATTACATCTATTGTTTAATAATGTGTATTTGCGACCAAAATTAGTTTGTAAATTTTGGATGTGTTACACTAACCCCAGCAAAATATTATGTGAAATGGGGTCATATTGATTTCTTTCAAAACACTCAAATCCAAAGTCTATTTTGTAACGCGCTCGTGCTTAAGAGTGTTAACAGTAAAGTGAAAGCATTTGTTTATATTTTATGGGCTGCTTTGATCTTAACAGACCTCGCCATCATCATACACCGGCTGTTATGTTCGTACAAAGTTACTTCGAAGGGTTTTTATGGATACTAATATTTTCGTTTCTTGCATGCTGAATTCATTAGGACCTTTATGCAAAGTAAAACGGGTAGCGAGCTAACATATTGAATTTTAAATCACTTTATTCAAATAAGTTTGAATAGACTTTATTCTATCATGTTTTATTTTCTGATGGCATTCAAAAAATTCATAATGTCTTCACTTAGGCAAAAAAAATACGCCGTTATACATATAAAAATTTTTTTTAGAAAATCTAATGGTAAAAAACCACAATGAAGTCAAAACTCATGCACTCTAATGAATATACTACTTATGGAAGTTATTATTGATCCACGTTTTAAACAAATAGTATAATAATCTAAATATGTATCAATTTGTCATGTCAAGCTAAAAAAACACCCACACCGAGCCATTTCGTGGCTAATTGTTGTGCATTGGTGTAAGATCTACTGCATGTTAATTCGTTGCTTATGTTGGCTACATTATATTTATATACACACATACATATCGACGCTTCGAAAGGCAAACATGACTAAGCGACAATAACTGCTTTGTACATAAATGATAGGCAATAACCGTATTCGATGCGCAAAAAAGATATATGTCTAGGTCTATTAAAATCATTTCAATCCTACAGCTACTAGCTAGATTCTACTACAGCTAGATTCGTTAAAATAAATTTTGTTTTCAGGTATAAAATTATTTATATTATATTAACTTTAAATTAGTCTACTGTAAAGTTCACGCATTGTCGCTTAGTTTGCCTTTCAAGCGTCGATATGTATTATACTATATTAAATAACTCTCATAATATTCCATATATAATATGAAAGTAAATAATATGATTATCATACTTTAAAAGAGCCATTAATGCTAAGTAGTATCAAACATTTTGAAAGTATTCGAACAATCAATGAAATATTCGATCGCCGACGGCCTCCGTTGGGAAAACAATTTTAATTTTGACAAACGCCCAAAAACGTTTTAAAACATTTTTGTTTTCAAATATCACCTTTATTTTGTTCTCACGTTGATCCCGGTATTAATAAATTACGTGACTAAAAAAAAAAAAAAAACAAACATTATTTTCCGAAATCAATCCGTCAGGGACATTTTTTAATATGCGAACACGATTTGACGAAATTTTGTTGGAACGAAGCTCCTTATCGCGCGTTGTGAAAGGGGGCTAGACGGAAAAAATTCTTACGAAAAGTTGTCACGACACTTTTTGCTATAGTAAGCTATTGTAAGCTGTGCGGCGTCGCATGTTTCTCTGTCTGTCTGTCTGTCTCTCTCTCTGTCTCTCTCCCTCTTATACAATTATATTTATGTATATGTACAATTTTTTTTTATTATAAAATATTACTGATTAAGTTTATATAACATTATATTTGTTAATAATAAAAAAAAAATATTATAACTTAAAAAATAAAATTTTATTACAATTCCTTCATTAATTAATCGAAAGGAACTTCGTTCCATCCGGGTGTCCCTTGAAACCTCTCAAGTTTTTTTATTTACAAAGACGAAGTATTTATTGGAAGACTTCGTTAATAGTAATTATAAGATCAATTTTAGTATGTACACGTTATTAATACAATACTGAAAGCTAGACAGAAGGTGAGATTATATCACGGGGTCCGGAATTGCTTCTCCGTCAGACCCGTACACAACAAAAGAAACTTAGTTAGGGCATATAGTATTCGAATTCCTTGTTACTGTGTCGCTGTCGGTTCTCTTAGTACGACAGAGAATTCTATCTTGGGACCGATTGTGTGATTAGCGTTTATTTTTTGCAATCATATAGCCTTTTCTTTATAGCCTACGAATATTTTTTGGCGGATTTGATTTTTATTGCACGATATTATTCCTTCGTCGTATAAGTGGTTCGAGAGCATGTGATATGTATCTCAGAAAAATTGGTACGTCCCAGGTTAAAAGAAAATGCGGATTTGAACAACAGCATAGCTCGCATTGCTACGAGTAGGTACACCGGGTGTCTTATCCTTTATGACCTAAACCTAATTTTTTGGCAATTACGACTTATAAAGTTTGTATGAATCATATTAGAATACACACATCTACTATGTTACAATAATGAGAACTGTTGATCTGTAATTAAAGTGATTAACACACAATCCCAGCCTTAATTTATATACTCAAAAGTAAAATCGACAATTTTTTTATTTTTTTATTGCTTAGATGGGTAGACGAGCTCACAGTCCACCTGGTGTTAAGTGGTTACTGGAGCCCATAGACATCTACAACGTAGACGCGCCACCCACCATGAGATATAAGTTCTAAAGTCTCAGTATAGTTACAACGGCTGCCCCACCCTTCAAACCGAAACTCATTACTGCTTCACGGCAGAAATAGGCAGGGCGGTGGTAGATACCCGCGCGGACTCACAAGTGGTCCTACCACCAGTAAATTAATTACGAAGCTTACAAATCTTTCTTCATTATCGTAATCTTGTGACGTAACATTTGACACATAGATTTTATTATATCACATAAATAAATAAAAATGGTAAATTTCAGATTGTGTTACTTGTTTTGCGCATTTGAATTACGTCGGAGCTATTATTATAACATTTATAAAGGATGTAAATAATGTTCAATTATTAAATGTGATTATTTGTAAATATGTAAATAACCGAACGGTGTAAATAAATTGATGGTTTCTATGATGTTCGTTTGTTTTATTTGAATACTTCGGTTTAATAGATACAACAGGCCATAAAAAGTCGATACAGAAGCTAAGCCAACGGCGGATCCAGGGGGGGGGTCATGGGGGTCATGACCCCCCCCCCCTGAGCTAGTTCCAGGACTTGAACTAACTTGGACTAATTGAGGAACATCATGATTTATTTATTATCTATTGTTATCAAAATTAAATTATAAGTTCTTAACTTGCCCACGACTATGTGACCCCCTCCTGGCGCCAAAGCTGGATCCGCCCTTGAGCTAAGCTAACGATTAGTTATGGTTGCTAATCTGGATCATAGTTACTGCCCACCTCATTTAAAGCTAACCTATACTACGGCTTTCAAATCAAATCTAAATTTTTTATTCAACATAAATGAAAGTACACACTTGTTGAAGGTCAAAAAGAACTACCGCCAATTCACAAAAACTAGCCTTCGCCCTGGGAAGAACTGGCAAGAAACTCAGAGGGCATGTCTTTTTTTTTAAATATTCATTTTTACAAGATGTATTCTTGATGTTGATGATTTCTTGTTCTTGTGGACTTGCAATATAAGTTCGGTGTTACAATGAAAGAGATGACTCCCAGAGAGGACGGATGTTAGTAAAGTACCTACACAGTATTCCCACACATTATGACATGTTTTTCGGCAAACAAGATTTAGGAGTCAAGAGCTAAGCAACAGCTTAACCTCTAGAAATGCTGATAATGGCTTTGATCAGTCAGATGGACCGTATACTCATCTGCCTTTGAATGTTTGGAGAGTTATGACAAAGGGGAGATATTCCACGGAGCGGGTGAAATTTCTCAGTAGACCAACGATCTGAATTTTATTGTTCGTAACTTGTATATATGTTTCTTGTAAAAGTCGTTAATAAGATTCAAGAATATGTCAAATATCTCTTGTTAGATGATGGCTACTGCAAACAAAAGCAGAAGATACTGGTAATAGGTGAAAGGAAGGTGTAGGATACCAATTGGCCGCGTGTGTTACAGCATTATTGCCGCTTCTACCTTTCCTGAGTATATCCTTGACCGGGCTTAGAAGCTTGCACGAATAACCCTGGGTTATTAGTCGCTCGCAAACCACTGTCTTTAATATGCGGTGGCACACCCGCATACACAGAATCAAAGTTAAACACCATTACGGGAATGTTACACTGAAATATATTACCTAATTTGCACGCAATGTCATCCTTTTTGTATCACTGAATTTGTTAAAATCCAAACAAGGCGAAAAATCACGAAAGCGTTAAAGAATAAATAGGGCTTACTTATTTTATGACAAAAAAGTGTGAAATTTTCGGATTTAAGACGTGTACATACAGGACGTCTGTCTTGTTCGCTAGTTGGGTATACTTAAGATGTAAACAATTTGCTCTGTTTGGGTGAACTTCATGCTTACCTTGTATCATCGTCAGCCCAAGACGACCAATGCTGGATATGGGTCTCCTCTAAGATTCGCTATAATGACCGGCCCTGCCCAATTCGAATCTAGCGGATTACCTTTACCATACCATACCTTTACCATATCTTTAATAGGTTGTTATTCTGTGTCCTGTGTTTTCCGGTGCGCGGTCACCACTCGAGAACTTCTCGGCCCCAACGACCAAACTGTTCTTTGAACAATGTGCCCTGCCCACTGCCACTTCAACTTCGCAAACCTTGTATCTAATTTGGTTTATAATTAGGTTGCAATAGATCGATACTCCCCTGTAGACTACACTCAAACTGAAACGTATTTTGGAGCGTAAATTATATGTTATAATTCTTCTGTTTGCTGCTGAAGAATAAATGAATTTCTTTATTTCGCAACACAAAACCGAATGCGATCAGTTCTTCTTTCTACATACAAACAGACGCTCAGGAAGTTTGGTAACTTTCCAAACAACATTTTAGAGATAATAGCAGCTTATATAAAACCCGACCATTAGTGGCGCGACACTAAAACAAAATCCACATTCGATACTTGTGGGAGTTTACTTATAAAACTCAAGGAAATAAAACGGGGAAAGGCGGTAGTGCCAATGAATCCCAACAAGATTGTTATATTCGACTTTTTTTTGGAACAAATATCTTAAAGTGGCCTTCGGTTGGAGTTGACTGATAGAAATCGTCACGTAATGGAAAAGCATTATGTCTTTTTTTTTATTGCTTATATAGGTGGACGACCTTACAGCCCACCTGGTGTTAAGTGATTACTGGAGCCCATAGACATTCATAACGTAAATGCGCCATACACCCTCAGATATAAGTTCTAAGGTCTCGAGTATAGTTACAACGGCTGCCCCACCCTTCAAACCGAAACGCAATAGTGCTTCACGGCAGAAATAGGCAGGGTGGTGGTACCCACCTGCGCGGACTCACAAGAGGTCCTAGCACCAGTAATAAATAAAAATGTCCATAGCTGTCTTTTTTTGTTTCCGGTGCGGGATATGTCGGACCTGACAGTCCGCAGATGTTGGGATGCGGACTACGGGCTCAAGTAAGTTTTAGGGTTCTACCCACGAAACGACTCCTCTTGCAATTTCTTACTTGATGTCCGATCTCCGTTCGGAGTCAGAACCCGAGCACAGTAAGAGGGTTCTCGCGATTAGCGCTACGACTAGACTCGCGGCTTCGGAATGGAGGATGCCCGACTCTAGGCGACTGTCGACTACTTAACCATTGACAAATAAATGTCATTGTGACCTCTAAATGTCATAAAACTAAATCTCAATGCATTATTCACATACACCTCCCTTGGATAACAATGGCGTATTTCAAATCAAATCCTTTTCAGTACTTTATAGAGCAGCACACGAATTTTTATACAGTTCACGTTCATTATTATATTACCTAATTTTCATATCACGTATTTTCCTATAATATTAAATTACGTAGCTTGATTAAAGGAAAACTTCGTAACTGGGGTCCCTCGACCGTATCCGGATATTTTAATATGTTTTCTGCATAGACGGGTGAAAGAGCTCCAGCCCGACCCATAGACAGACTGACGTGAATGCTGACATCCACTTTGAGACATAAGGCTTACAATACGTCGACCTAAAATTAGGAAAATTAATATGTTTCCAGGATAAATATTTTATTATACACTTACTTCTGATTTCGTTTTTGTCATCACCCCGCCTTCCAACCAAGCAGAGCTTCACCATACTACCTAGAGCTCCTGCGTTCATACACAGTGCGTTTTCAGAGGTCTTTTTTGCCACGTACCATCCAGCTATGGAATGAAGTTAATGTCCTAAGAATAGAACTTTCCATCACATGTAATCAAAATCATGCAAGAGATACTAAAAAGATTAGTAGGGAATTTCTTGAAAAATAAGAAGGGTTAAAGTATGCAATGATATGAATATTACGTACGAATATACTTACCACCCGGCTTTGGAATGAGCTCCCCTCCACGGTGTTTCCCGATCGCTATGACATGTCCTTCTTCAAAGGAGGCTTGTGGAGAGTATTAAGCGGTAGGCATCGGCTTGGCTCTGTGCCTGGCATTTCTGAAGACCATGGGCGACGGTAACCACCATTAAGTGGGCCGTATGCTCGTTTGCCTATAAGGACAATAAAAAAAGAGTACCGCCACAAACCGATCTGTCAGTGTTTTAAGATGGTTCTTCTCATAACAACGTTTGTAAGAACTGGTATTAGTTGCTTTGATATTTAACGCGTTAACTCCCATGTAGATCACCGGTGTCCTACGCGGCGCACTGAAGTAATTATTCCGATTTCTCTCTTTGATCTTTTTAGTGAAGCACCGGAATATTTATTTCTGAGCGACTAATAAGACAAAAACATACAACATAACATAAAAAAAAAAAAAAAAAAAAAAAAAAAAAAGGTTACCGGTGACATACGTGGCAGTCAACGTTTTAAAGTATCATTAAAGACGAAAAGATTGATTGTTTTTCGGAAGAGAAAAGTACAAAATACATGAAAACCGTTTGTCAATGATAAAGATACACATCATTACACATTCACGACGAGCGAATTAACCCATAGACACAGCCCACTGAGTTTCTCGCCGGATCTTCTCAGTGGGTCGCGTTTCGATCCGGTGGTAGATTCTGCGAAGCACTGCTCTTGCTTAGGGTCAGTGCTAGCAACACTCCAGTTTGAGCCCCGTGAGCTCACCTACACACGTTAGGGTGAAGCTGAAATAGCCGCTCAAGGCTATCACCATAGGTAGGGGAAAAAATAATAATAATAATAATTACACATTGAAACTCTTATAGCATAATAGCGAACGGTAACATGTAAGAGTATATCAGAGAAGCAAAAAACAATAACACGACATCGTAAACCAACGCAACGAAGCAGCCGTACGTTGTCAAGTTATGTGAATTTACATAGCACAAAATCAGCTTTTCCAACAAACGAAAAACTAAATCGCCCTCTCTGATCTACTTAGCCGTATCTCACGCTACTAGCGCTCCTGATAAACTGTCTCGCATCCGAAATACATCTCCTGGAAAGGAACAAATGCCATGAGAGAACCCGCCTTTATTTCCATAGCACTTGGAGTTACGATAATGTGTTAAATGACTCCGCAGATGAGACCGGCCTCGGATATCTAGAATTGGATTTAGACCTTATGCTTTGTGTCTGAGATTCGTAATTTCAGACGCAATTTACAACTATCGTCTGCTGGTCTAGATTAGATAAGACGGGATTTTGTAGGCTTAGAATAGGTTTATAATTTAATCAAGGCTGTCATGGGATATGTTACAACATATTAGAAGATATAAAAGTTTTGTTTCATGTAAATATTTCATTTACTCTTTTATATTCACCTAGAGATATATGATACGTTTGATATTTAATTCACAGTCAGAATAAAGGCTGTCATAGTAATTTGAAAAAACCGAAACAACCTAAGCGTTTCCATGTCTCAATTTTAATGCTAAAGTAATGTGCTTTACTAGAGGTTGTCTTTGCCACAGAATGTCTGGTGATGAAAGGTAGCATGGTTGTTGCACAATACAACTTAAATTTCAACTTTAAGATCTAAGCGCAATGTATCCCATTATTTATTTATCGAATTAATTTCCGATATAATTATTAATTACTCTAAAACAGTTGTCATCAACGCTCGATTCCACGAAATAAAGATTAAAATAAAACCACTCGCAAAAAAATGAAAACAAAAAGAAATCGAATCCTTGAACACGATGAGAAATTGCTCGAAAACACCAATTTCTTAACAAAATCTAAGGAATTGCGAAACAAAAAAAGCAAGAACAAATTTAACCTTCGAGAGATTTATTCTTGGAGGTCGCTAAATTAACTCCAGAATGTTATGCCTCCTCTCGCATTCTATTATTTAACACTCGGACTTTGGGTTTTAACACAAAGGCCCAGCTGAGTATAAATGTGAAATAAAATTTTGCTACCCACCTTTTAGGGTACGCCCGCAAAGATTTGCCCTTAGAACAAAGGAGTTTTCGGGATATTATAATTATGAATGCAATGCAAATTCGGCTCCTTTGCAGAGACGTGGGTTTTCGTGGTAATTTCTAGTTGCTCGGCTTTTACTCTTAAATGCCTTTAATGTAGGAATATTTAAATTTCAATTATGGAATATGTGCTTGGTGTACCAAGGTCGATTACTTTGCGGGTAAATTGATACGTGGATATAGCGGTATCCTTTATTGTTTTTAGTGCCGTAATTATTTCATGTTCTCTTTCTTACGAGGTTTCAGCAGAATTTTCTGCGGCAGACAGCGGCTTTGCTGTTTTTCTGGTATGCTAAAGTATACGAGCGTCAATGATCATTCGTCGCCAAGTGGACCATATTATGTAACTCTGTCTACGAAAACAATAAAAAAGTTAGAGAGTTTTTGTTTGAGATGCTCAGATTCAAATAATTACTTTTACAATTTATAAGACATGTAAGGAGTCGTCTCATATTTTAACAATTGTTTTTAAAAAATATATTATTACTAGCTGACCCGGCAAACTTCGTGCAACAAACAAAAGAAATCCGTTCGACGGGGGACAACACATCAAAGGGAAAACAAAATTGTTATTTTTACTTAGTTCCGAGTATTTTCATATTTATCTACCTTTTAAACCTTCTCTGGACTTCCACAAATAAATCAAGACCAAAATTAGCCAAATCGGTCCAGCCGTTCTCGAGTTTTAGCGAGACTAACGAACAGCAATTCATTTTTATATATATAGATATTATTCATATGAAAGAGATATACAAAATTTACCATTTCCATAAATAAAAATTTCCAAAATACTTAGGTATAACAAATCAGATGACTGCTCTAATAAGAGCGTTTATTTTAATGAAGTCAACATAAAATTTCCGTTAATTATGTTCATTCCCAAACGTTTTATTCCAAAGAAACTATTGAAATATTCACAGGCATCAACCGAAGGCCGGATCGTGGCCTCAATCAAATGTTTGTGGTGGCTTTGTACATGTTTATGTGTAACTTAGGAATAAATAACTAAATTCACGCTCACCTTTGCGGCTCGAGTGAGAAGTGAAATGTTTATTTTTACGACCCAAACGTTGTAATAATTTATTTATTTCGTTTTGTAATACACAGCTCTATTTGGGAAATGCTGGCGGAACGTGATACAGCGAAAATTTTTTATATGTATATTTAAGTTATCTTTAAGCAACAACAGGTGATTACGGTAAGATATCCGATACTTTTTTTTTTTTTTTTATTGCTTATAGGTGTGGACGAGCTCACAGCCCACCTGGTGTTAAGTGGTTACTGGAGCCCATAGACATCTACAACGTAAATGCGCCACACACCTTGTGATATAGTTCTAAGGTCGCAAAAGTTTATCAGTATAGTCACAACGGCTGCCCCACCCTTCAAACCGAAACGCATTACTGCTTCACGGCAGAAATAGGCGGGGCGGTGGTACCTACCCGTGCGGACTCACAAGAGGTCCTACCACCAGTAATTACGCAAATTATAATTTTGCAGGTTTGATTTTTACTGCACGATGTTATTCCTTCACCGTGGAAGTTAATCGTGAACATTTGTTACTAACTTTACCTTACTTTTAGCTTATATTTTCGAAATATAGGTATGACAAAGTTCACTTTACGCCAAAAGAATCGTCATGATCAGTATCGATCCGTGTATAGCAGCGGTCGGGGAACCGGGGTAAATTACCCCAAATGGGGTAAAATGAAATTTTGGGGAGTAAAAATGAAACTTTTGTGACTAAAAAGTATATATTGAAGTGAGACTTCTTTAGAATCGTTAAATTTTTTGTTATTGTTTTCTTTTCAAAATTATCATGGGGGCTATAATATGAAAAATACTAAAAAGAAGCGATTTCGTTTTTTTTTTGTTCTTCGCCATGGGGTAATATTAACATACCCAAAAATATTTTGGGGTAATAAATAAAAAACTTCCCCGACCGCTGGTGTATAGCTTATTACTAACTTATTATTCCAGCGTTAAGTGGATCGTTTTGACTATATTTATTAACTATTTATTTTTATTTTAAGGTCCGAACAGCAGAGTACATTCATTATCATTGCTTGCGTTACAGAAATCACATTAGACTACGTAAAATCAACTTCTTCTGTATCTTTGCTAATGTCTAAAAAAAACAATTAACTGTGTACAGCTGGATAAAAACAATATAAAGCTACATACTAAGTATAATGCAAATGAAAAATATGAGGAACGATATTGTTTTATAATATATAGGTATATATTATATTTCAATATTTTTTCGTAATTTCTTATTGTTACTTGTTTAGTGAGTCTAATGACTATTCATAAATAATGAATATGAAAATAAATCAATGTTACAACTTTGACTACTAGTGCTTTGTAGTCAAAGTTGTAACAATGATTTATTTTCATATTCATTATTTATGATTGATTGGATAGATAAGACCTCACATTCCACCGGGAGTTAAATGGTGACTGGAGATCAAGGACTCAATTGACTTATAAGGGCTGTCTCTGACAATATCCCCTACCACTAGTACGACTACTTGTTATTGAATTCTTAAAGTAATATCATGACTATTTTAACAGTTAATTTCTTGTTGTGTTTGAAAATAAAAAAATGAACTTGTCTTTTTGTTTAAGTATGCCTTTAAAGATACTTTAAAATTAACTCTGGCACCGATTCCGGATACAGTTTCACCTATAGAGGTATCGGCAAGAAATTGTGGTCTTGCTCTTTTACAATCGGGATGTTTGCTTCAGACATGAATTTACAACATTTACCACAGACTATTTAAAATAAGCACGATTAGAACTAGAATAGCTCTGCGTTATCGAGCACCGGTAATTCATCTAGTATCGATTCGGTAATGTACTACGTGTAGCTTAATTACAAATCCACGTGTGATTTTTGGAACGAAGTTCCTTATGGGACGATGCGGAGGGGTACCCTAACCGGGAAAAACGTCCGTAGCGTAAGATTTTATTATTTATGTATAGTCTTAGTATGATGGCTATACAGTGTCTAATGTATAAGTCTACGTGATGACGGTTATTATTATTATTATTCATATAAATAGCTGTTTCTTTGTATATTATTATTACATATTTTTTATAAATCATTGTGAATAAAATGAAGTTGATAGCTTTGTAAAGTATTATAGTTTTATTTTATTTTTATCAATAAAAAATCATAATAATAAATGTATACCCTAATAATTATTTTCTTTACATCTCGAATAGAACTTAAAATTAATATTTTTATAATAAGGAACTTCGTTCCTATCCGGTGTCCCACGACACCACACATCTTTTTTCATGTTGTTTTGTCATAGTCGTCGACTAAACTTAGACTTGCTTTTGACACATCCTTACGAATCCATCAGATCCGATAACCGTTGCATTAGACGCTTTCAGCTCTAACGCTAGGAGCAGGCTTATGGACCGCAGTAACCCTACTCGTCGAACTCGGCAAAGAGTTCGACGTGCAACCTAACCCATGTATCAGCCCACTGAGTTTCTCGCCGGATCTTCTCAGCGGGTCGCGATTCCGATCCGGTAGTAGATTCATTCGCGAAGCAGTTGCTCTTGAGTTGTTAGATCTACTTTGGAGGCGCTCGGGCAGCTGTTAGCAATTCCCACCCCTCCTGGCTGAGCCAGTGCTCGCCCACCAGTCCTGCTGAAACTGGAAAGGCCACCGCCACCAACAATCCGTCATTCATAAAAAAAAACTTGCTTATTAGGCACTTTCGCCATTATAAAAGTTAATATCCAAAATATACGATAAATAATCTTACGTGCGAGCACTAAAGATTTAACAACGGCAAATGCTTAATTATAATTTTGGCGTCTTAATTTTCATTTCCTTCAAAATCCCCGATAAACCGAATTTACGCTTACACCACGTAAAAAAATATTCCATGCTTTATTTTTATTTTTTATTACCGTAATGCTGATTGCTTTAAGTTAGTGTCGTGGTTAGCCCGGAAAGGAGTCACGTGATGTTAGTATTTAAAAAATTTACAGTCTAAGGCAATTAGCGGCGAGAGTGCTTAGTGTTTTCAGAATAGGATAAGTAATCTCGTATATTTGTTTGTGCTGCTCTTAAAATCACAGATTCGCGTATGGAAAAACTGACCAAATTTATTTGTATTTATATTTAGTATTTTTTTTCTCTTTAAGCACCTGTCATATTTATATATACTTTGACATTGGCAAAATCAATGAAAAGGCGTGTCGTAAAATTTAGACTACGACTTTCTATCTCGGTGTTGGTAGTGGCACTTACGTTGTTATATCTACGGGTTCCGGTAGCCTCTTAAGAGCAGGTGGGTCGTGGACTCGTTCACCTCGTCCTCGCGTTCTGTTACCGGGGCACAGATTGGCCTTCGGGGTAAATCCCTCTGCTGGGCGTGGTTATGTGTTTGCTGGATTGTGGACTATCAGTATGTTCTAGTGTGACTTATGTTTCGGATCTTCTCTTTTTCTGTGCATGATTTCTTCTCATTAACCCGTGGGCGGCAGTAGCTCTTTCCCGTTTTTTTTCTCTCCCTAAATTTTACTTATCTCTACCTTACTGGCTATGTGGTAGTGACACGCCTCCCTAGCGCTCCTCGGATTGTTGAGGTGGTACGCACCACCACGCCTAATTCTGACTAACCTACCTATCTTAAATACGGGGGAGAGAACTGAACCGCTACTCTTCGCTGGAGTCCTCTCTCCCTCTCCCCAATTATTATAGTGAATTACAGATTGGGTATAGACCGTCAGGATAAAACCCAGAACCATTTAATATTAGCATTTTTGTCAGACCACCGCTCAGTGAACTCATTCACCCGTCTAACCAATAAATTAAAAATACGCGGATTTTATGTGTCTAGGCAGGTAGCAACGTTCAGATTGTTCTGTGCATTTTGGTTATCACTTTATAACAAGTGTACAATGGAGCTGGATATACAATTTAGTATTTTAGTTTTTTTGTACCTAATTATTCTATGAGTTCTTATGATTGTTTCGCACTGTGTACTATGTTTAAAAGACGGATTTTGCGTTCGAGCCTTGTCGCCTTTAAAGAGCGGGCAGTGAATTCCGAGGGTTCAAAGGCGAGCCAGATTATTACAAATATTTTACGAGGTTTTTTTGCCTTTCGTCGTGAAAATTTTACTTGTGAGCGAAATTCTTAGGCGCGATAAACTTTATAACCAGTAGGTTTAAAACTGGTCTAAATTGTTTTTTATTCATTTATTTTATGGCACTCAGGAAATCATTTATAATTATCATATCTTTATTGATTTGTCTTTTGTCCATCTTATTACTCGTTTCTGTTTTAAAACTTACGCATTTTCATTAGTCTTCATTTTTTGAAACTACTAACGCGATTTTAACTTAAGCTTCATGCTTTTAAAATCTTAGGGTTTCAAGCTTTTGGAACTTCAAAGTTTACGGAATTATTTCCATTCTTTTTGGCTTTAATACTGTACGGTCCACGGGGAATACTCAAAGGACTTTTTCGGAATGAAACAATTACCTTAAATTTACAACGCCACTAGCTGCTAGTCCGGTGTTAAAATAAGTTACCACTGCGCTCAATTAAGGTAATTTTTTAGAGATTATTTCTGCCATGCCAGGGCGTCTTGTGGGTAGGTACCACGGTCCTGCCTATTTTTGCCGTGTAGCAGTAATGCGTTTCGGTTTAAAAAGAGTCCCGAGCAGTATGTATCGGCGTTGCTGAACTCTTGGCATAGAATTAGGAATTGAATTCATTGCTATGAGCGACGGTAAAAACTTGCCATTATGTGGATGATATGCCAGTCGATTTGGAAGGTAATAAAAAAATATTGGTTTAATCTCGCGTTTTTTTTTTAATTTATTTATTTTTCAGCTGGCGCATGTCCTTTGGACATAGGTCTAACCCAAGGTTTTCCACAATAACCCATCGTGCGCGGCCTGAAATCAGCGGTTTTCCGCGACTTTTTTAAATTATTTCCAACGAATTTTGACAAACTTTACACTTTTTGCAGTCACGCCAGCGAAAATAATGGCCCCGCATTAAAAAAAACGCCAGATTAAACAGTAAAAGTAAATATCTTTAATTATGTACAACGCGAAAATCGAAGATAACACTATATTTAACTCAGTTGCAAAACAATCGATTTATCTATTTTAAGCATTACACATAAAAGAAACATTGATACAGTTTTTTTTCCTTTTGACATTTCGAAGCACCGATTTCTCTTCTTATTTGGATTAAACAAAATTTATCTAAACAGTTTTATTGAATTCGTAAAATCGTCAATCGAACGATTCGAGAAACATCGAATTGAATATTCATCGACCCGTCTCTCAGCGGAGGTGGAGTAAAATAAATAATTAACTTAGTACTCTCGAAATCTTTTCGGGATTCGTTAAACAGTTTCACGGGAATCACGGAATAAAGTAATTAATGCGATTCGAACCTAATGCAGACGAACTGAATACAAATTAACTGTGTAATATTTGTCGTTCGTATTTTGCCCTGATACAATCTATACTATCTATACTAATATAATAAAGCTGAAGAGTTTGTTTGTTTGAACGCGCTAATCTCAGGAACTACTGGTCCGATTTGAAAAATTATTTCAGTGTTAGATAGCCCATTTATCGAGGAAGGCTATAGACTATATAACATCACGCTAAGACCGGACCGGTAATTGGAGAACCAATAAATAATGTTTCATAATAGGGGTTTCAATAGCTCCTTAACATTATATAATTCAAAAATATTTTCACTTTCTCTACATTTAGCATTAAATTTAGCATTATACGAAAAGTAACTATTCCCCACGCGGACGGAGTCGCGGGCAAAAGCAAGTATTTAATAAGTATGTGTGTTTGCAATAGATCAGTCTTGGTTAACAGAACCCCTACCGGATAGTTTTATTTTTCGTACTCCGGTTGAAATTGCGAGACAATAGTTATTGCCATGTCATCTTGAATCCGATGTCTCGAGGTTATGCCGCCGCATCAAATTTAAAAGTCATCTACGTAACACCAGCTGGCCTAATATGATAAGATAGATATGTGGTGTTGCCCCAAAACAGCGCTACGCTGTATTTTCTTGTGACAGTTATAAGAGGCAACTTAGGGATTTTTCTGAGAATGGGAAATAGGGTTCTCTGAGTATTATATTATATTAACGTACTGCAATCTATTTGGTGTTGGTAGGACCTCTTGTGAGTCCACACTGGTAGATACCACAACCCTGCCTATTTCTGCCGTAAAGCAGTAATGCGTTTCGGTTCGAAGGGTGGGGAAGTCGTTGTAATTATACTGAGACCTTAGAATTCATATCTCAAGGTAGGTGGCGGCATTTACGTTGTACATGTCTATGGGCTCCGGTAATCACTTAACATTAGGTGGGCTGCGAACTCGTCCACCCGTCTACGCAATAAAAAAAAGTTAGTTTTATTGAAATCGAACACAAAAGGGTATAAAATTTTAAATAAATCTGGACTAAAATACAAAGTCCGCTGATCATATTATATTTCACTCCAAAATGGATTATGTGCGGTGAGGTTTCTCCTTTGTGACTATCTATAAATATATTAAAGATACTAATGCCCTATTGTTTTGTATAACGGCCATTCTAAATCAGAACGTAAATATAATTCGCGGCGAAACTCGGCAAGGTGCTTGAACCTTCTCTATACGGCTCACAATACGACCTACCCTCAATAACAAGCCGCGCGTAGTCCCACTTAAATTGATATTAATACGCCAAAGATAATCACGAACAAATTAATATAAAATACAACGAATAAAGCAATCTAAAAATATGGATTTATCTATTAAGAAATGTTAATGAGGCCAAAATTTAAACATTGTAAACTAAAGTGGCCATTTAAACGGCTTTGTTTTTCTCTATACTTTCATGACCGATCTGACATTAAGATAACAACGTTTAATGTGTATATATATATATATATATGTATATGTGTATAGCCTTTATGTGCACTTTGTTTTTATGATTGTTAATAAAGCATAGGAGGAATAAACATACCACAAAAAGAAATAAAGCCGCAATTGTTATAAAAAAAATTAATTTTATCTAAAACCTAAATACGACCAGCCAATTTAGTGTGGGAGTACAAAAATCTTTAACTCTAGCGCGGGTGATAGTTTATATCGTCACAAAGTTGATAGTCAACATAAGTACAGAATGCTAATTTATTAAACTAAACCAGAATATTTGTTTTTTAGCCTTTCTATTCAACGCGCAATGTAAAACAAAGACAACTTACACATCTTCCTCTTTGCCTCACGCGAGATGACCCCGCGTCAGCTAATTTTTAACTAAGTTACATTGTGACTCACACAGCATTTTTAATGAACATCACTAAAAGTATTAAGTATCTTGTTTTCGGGTGTAGCATTTACACCTACTTTATTTTACTTGACAGCTTAGATACTAATTAAAAATATTATCCGAGAAAAGGAAATTTTGCAACGTCTAATTTAATTGGTTATTTATTTTGTTTAAAATACTTGAAGATAATATGCAGTTACAAATTGGTGAACAAATATTAACGTTTTTTAGTTATTATTTTGTCAGCCACCTTTTTTTTTTGGCCCGAAAAGATAAGCAAGTAGCCGAAAGCGTACAACACTTGATTGAAATAAACTTAGTTATAGCTGTAGAGCTATTTTGAGGATGTTAATTGAATTCAATGGAAAGCGCCCTAACAAAGCTCGAAAATCGACGATTTTATAACATCAAACAGCGAAAACAGAAATTGTGAAATTTGTGACGAATAAACTCTTTATAGGCCGTAAGTTGCCATTCCCGGCCGATCGCGATGAAATTCATTTTATCTTAACATTGTCGATGGTCTTTTTGATAGCGTTTAATGGTTACTTGTATAATATATACGTTTAAGTATAGTATATGTATGTGTAGTATGTAGAATGTGAAAAGATATAGAGGAACAGGTAGACTTAAGAAGAAATGGATGGATTGCGTGAAAGACGATATGCGTGAGAGGGGAGTGAGCGAAGAAATTGTATAAGATAGAGGAGTATGGAAGGAGAAAACATTTGCGCCGACCCCAGTTGACTGGGAGAAGGGCAGGAGAATAATAATAATGTATGTGTAGTATACATTTTCGGGAGTCCCAAATACGATTTAAAAATATTATTTAGGATCCTTTCTTGAGTAAAGGAAATATGTTAGGTGGATAATCAATAATTAATCAAAAACTATCTGGATGTAGTTGATACGACTGTAGCGGGTTATATTCAGGTATCAACCCACTAACTGTCGATACGTCCAGGAATCGAACCCGAACGGCGTCCGGCCACAAGCAAACGATGTCGGTAAATTAAACGAAACAATACGAGAAATAGATATATATTACGACAACACGATACACTACAGATTATTAACAAATTAACGAGACACAAAGCAAACGACTAACAAATATATGAAATTACAATAATGAGAGAGAAACGCGCGATCAGTACGAGGCTTTGTGGCGGACTGCTGGCGCAGCAGCCCGGCGTCACCTGCGATAACGCGGCCGCGCGTTGGCTCCTGATTGGCGCGCGCACGCATCACCTGATTTTTGCGCGCAGGTCCGCACTCAGGTAGCCGTGGCAGGATGATGCCACACGACATTGAAGGTTAGATTTGTTATCAGTTAATTTTCAGTGTACCTCCTGGAGATGAGACTTGTAATATACCTGGATCAAAAGTGTAAGACTTAAAAATATGCAAGTTTCGGTAAAGAGTTTGGAGAGTAAAAGCTTTTTAAACGATTATTGGCATGACTTGGGAAAGTTATACAAGTTGAAATCATATTGATTCATCAATGATATCAATGATATGATTTGATAAAAAAAAAATGTTCCATAACAATTGATGTTTCGACACTTTATAGGCGATATTCATTGACGTTGTAACCTTATGGATTCAGTAACTACTCAAGAACCCACCTCAGTAAATAAATATAATAATATTCATAATAAAACATAAAACCTGCGTGGTATATGTATAAATGTGGTCAATGTTCGCCCGATGTACGGAAATCGACCATAATCACTGATAACATAAGATTTATATTGATTTAGTGTATTATATGTAAATCTGACTTATAATTGAGTTTGTAAAAATAGTATTATTTCTATAAAAATGTTGGCGAAACTAAATCTCGTCATCAGCTATTAAACAAACAAAAAGGGAAATTTGATTGATATATGACATTATGTAGCTGTTACGTAAAGTACTTAAGTAATTTTGTAAGTCATAGTAGAATCATCCAGAGTAAAACGCCTTTTGCACATTTTTTTTTCGTAAGGATAGTAAAAATGTGTTTTTTGATTATAATCAATTGCAATTTTAAACCTTATATCCACAGTAAATATGTCAAATCAATAAACTAGAGCCTTCATTGCTGAACCGGAAAAAATAATACAAACCAATCACAATTTTATTATTCAAAATAAAATATACGAAAACCGCTAAAACAAGCAACACGCATTTTTGTCGGCGTGCCTCAGAGATAATAAAATTTAAAAGGGCAAACTTCGTCGGGAACTGGATGGAATGAAAAGTGATTTGCCTAATCCACTTCTCAATTTTCCGACCCACTGATCTTCGGGATTTACACCCACTACCCGATCCATTCTTTTCTAGTTGCAATTACTCTTACTTTTTTTTCGTATAAACAAATTTATGATTCTTTGCTGTAACATGTAACAACATCACAAAAGCTTACACTAAAAATCTATTTTTACTTCAAACTTAACTGCAGTGAAGTTAAAACATCAAAATTCGCTGGAGCTGGATGGTTTTATTACATATTATTATAGACTCTATAATCAACACTTCAGTCCACCTTGTTATCCGAGAATAGGCAGGAGTGGCACAGGATAATCCAGAAGAAAGTTATTAGAGGGGGCCACAATCCTCAGCATTGAGGATTATCGATGCAAGGAGGAAATTACATATAGACATAAACAATAAAGTCAATCTAACAAGTTATGCATAATGCTTACAATACCAAAGAGATTCGGAAAGATAAGATAAGAATTTCATCTATTTGATTATGAGTTGCGATGTTCTAATCAACCCACTGGGATAAACTATGGTCCCTTGTTGGGCTTTTTTTCAACTTCGCTACAGGCGTTAAGTCTCAGCCCTAATGCAAAGAGAAATACAACCATTATCAAAAGTACTCCTAATATCAGAAGACAGACAGCGAATGTCAAAGAAAAGTTCTGGGAAGCAATAAGTTTCGAGCCCCTTTGTCGTCGGAATCTTTATATTAATTACGCGAATAAAAATGATAAATGAGCGAAATCTGGAAACAATGCTGAGGATCCCGTATTTATTGGAGGCCTCTGGTATTTGTCATAAAGACAAATTGTCACCCAATGTTTGTTATCGTCGGCTTTTTAGTATTTTTGGGCGCGACGAGCTTAGAAAATCGTGTTTCATGTTTCAATATTTATTTATTTTATTTGCGGATTTGTGTTTCCGTAAGTAGGATCCGCTTATAGTACATTATAATTGTCAATTGACGGCAATTAACTCCCATTGAACTGTTTTTCATGAATTTTATAATGTTGTGTTTAGGTTGCCATGTTTATTCTTAGGCAGCGTGCTTAAAATTTGGCGTTTTTGTTTATGAGAATGATTTTAAAAGCCTAGATTTAAAGTTAAAAAAATAATGGTAGAATCTATTTGTGAAACTAATTAAGAGGTATAAAAACATAAAATGTAAGATGTCCATTTTGTGCGTGGAAAATTTAATTATTAACAATATAGTTGATATTTTCGTACTCTAATATATTAAAATATTATTATTGAAGTATTGTATACATAGTATTCAATAATTCAATCAAATTTACTATACATTTAAAAGAAAACATTCCGTTAAATACCTAGTCAGGTCATAAATTCTGTCACATGTTTAATGTAAAATAATTGAAACAAGTTTATTCATTATGTAACCATTCATATACCAAAATGAACTTAACAAAACATAGATTCTTATGACACTAAAGTTTATTCAAAATTACCTCCGTGATTTTGAATACAGGCCTTCAATCTGCGCGGCCAGTCGTCTATCGCAGCACGAACGAGGTCCATGTCAATATCGGCGGCTGCCTTAATCAAGGATGTCTTGAGTGACTCCAAATTGGGATGAGGCTTTGAGCACGCCTTTTCCTCCAAGTGTTGCCATATATTGTAATCTAACGGATTCAAATCTGGACTGGAGGAGGGCCAGTCTTCGTGCCGGATGAAGTCGATTTCACGCGCCACCAGCCAGTCTTGTGTGCTCTTCGCTCTATGAGCTGACGCCGAATCTTATTGGAATACCCAGTGCCTGCTATTGAACATGGTATGAGAAACAGGTTCCACAAGGTCAGGACTGTATTTTGATACACAACTGCATTCGTTTTTACACCTTTCTCACAAAAATGTACCTCTGTTAAGCCCCAATAAGAAACTCCCAAGCATACCATGAGCGAGGATGGAAAATGACCTCGTTGGACACGCGGAATACGGTTGCTCGCTTTTTCACTACTGTGTGCGTACACCTTATCATTTTGTTTGTTGTATTCTCTTCTACGGTAAAATTTTTTTCATCCGAAAAAAGAATTTCCCGATATTTTTTTCCCGCGTACCGCTTCAACAAAGCGCGGCATCTCTTTAGTCTCAGGTCCATTAGACGAGCATTCAAACGATGTCCTGTTTTTCTTCGATATGCCCGAAGCCCTAAGTGTTCATTTAACACCCTTTTCACCGTGGTTCTGCTTAACCCCATCTGAAGGGCCAACAGTTTCTGCTTACGTTTGGGATTTCTTTGAATTCGCGCCTTCACAGCTTTTATCCTTAGTCCTAACAGACCGAGGGCGACCACTTCTTGACCTGTCATCTACACTAGAGTCTTCATTGTATCGTTTGATGGTACGATAAATGAATCTTTTGGTTATATTAAAATTTTTCAGTATGTTAAAAATTTGAATTGGCGCGTAACCGCAACGATGCAACGCAATAACTGCAACACGGTCTTCTTTAAGCGTCCACTCCATATTTAAAAATGAGTAAAATTCTAAAAGTATACATTTTTATTTTCATGAACAATTCGAAATTCGAATTCAATAAACTTTTTTGTGGCTAGCATTCTAAAAGAAAAGTTTTTACTGTGTGACAATACTTATGACCTGACTAGTTATTTAGTAAAATACAATATTAGGTGTGCCCACGGCTCCACCCCCAACAAAATGCAATTTTTTATTAAAACATAAAAGCCAAAAGTCGATTCAGAAAGTAAGACGATTTTAGGTGAACACACAAATAGACATATATCTCTACTATATTTATATAGATTTTAATATAAATTTCTGGGATAATTCGTAGCTAATTATTCCATTATCTAGTTGGCAGGGAGATTGGATAGCTTCTCTATTAGATAGATAGCTCTAATTTAATAAAATTAGTCAACAATTTATATTGAATCTGTACGTTGTCAGAATATTGCAAGACAAATATTTATATATGATGTCACTTGATAAATTCAAGCCTAATTCAAATGTAAAATGATCACGTATATCGATACTAATTTAAGGTATAAAACAAGTCAAGCCGTGAACAAAAACCATTCATTTTAAACTAACGAGACGAGGTGTTAAAAATTTAAAACAAACACAAATTAATTATGCCTAAGTCGGCCATTTTGTATTATTCAAGTATAACATTAAGAAATCAAGTTGAATCATTTTTGGAATAATCAAGAATAAGTGAAAGCAAAATTCAGTATCTGCTATAAGTTAATAGGTACGATACTAGATAATAATTAAATCAGGATAATTGAAGTCGCAAAGAAATTATTTAAGCATGCATTAACGTCGAAGTACACCAGATATATAAGTTACTATAAATGAGACCTTAGAACTTGTATCTCAAGGTGGGTGGCGCATTTACGTTGTGGATGTCTATGGGGCTCCAGTTACCACTTAACACCAGGTGGGCTGAGAGCTCGTCCAACCATCTAAGCAATAAAAAAAAAAAAAAAAAGATAAAAAAAAGGGTACTGACATTTATACAATAATTTAATATTATTTTTGAAGGATGGATTTTTGATTGACCTCATTCCTGAACTTGGTCTTAATCGTCATGATTCGTTCTTTATATCCCAGCAAATCGTAACCAAGGGCTGGCAGCCGCGGCATATACAGCACAAACACAAACATTAGCTGTAATTAAATCATACCTAGCGATCAATACACAGTCTAATTTGTTCGTAACTTTAAATGAATTGTTCAACATTTGTCCTTTTAAACTCGATCGATTAACGAATTAAACAAGGTTTGTTGTATTATTACATTCGCTTTATGAAAACAGGCTAGGACGACTTAGATGGTAGTTGTTAGAAGGCGCTACCACCCACTATATTGTGAAAAATCCTTTATCATATAACACCAAATTCCTATGCACCATGATTAGAGGACCTGGTGTGCCGACTTCACATAATGTGGGATAGGAAGAAGAACTTATGGTATATCACGAATCTAAACCAGCGAGGTATCCCGGAACACTAGTGGTATCACCCTGGTGGCTTGGCAGGGCCGCCGTCCCGCTGAAGCCGGCATCGTTGGTCGTTAGCAATCGCCTCGACGACCAGTCGGTCGGGTGTCCTTAGAGTAGCGCCGCGAGTTTGGTTGTAGTGTTGACCGCGGGAACCCCCGTACTCTGGCCCGGTTCTGATCCCGGGTGGAGATTGGACGTCGGGTGTGAGAGTGCAGGGGAGTCATTTGGCAGGGTCTTAAAATATCATTGAGCCCGCGCTCTGCTCCCAACATCTGCAGATCGTCAAGTCCCACACATCCACGCACCCCTAGGTGAGGGGACCTCTTAGAGGTTTGCCCTTCGGAACGAAAAAAAAAGCGACTGTTTGTCTGAAAAAATTATTTAATAAAACCGTAACACATTATCCAAAACAAGAATTTGGCTCAGTTTTTGAGTCAAGACACGGTAATAACCGTAATTTAAAGCAAGGGTTACAAACGAAAATGTATCAATGCTACGCTGGTTTTTTGTCGTAATTAGGTGAACAGGTTCACGGTTCACTAAATGTAAAGTGGTTACCGAGGCTTTAAATGCATAACGGGAACTTCGCCTCCCACCGTTGAAGTCGTTGTGACTTAAAGAGTAAGACACGTTCTCCATTAGCCCTCTATCAATTTATTTATTATCTTTACTGGTGGTAGGACCTCTTGTGAGTCCGCGCGGGTAGGTACCACCGCGCTGCCTATTTCTGCCGTGAAGCAGTAATGCGTTTCGGTTTGAAGGGCCCACCCTTCAGCCGTTGTAACTATACTGAGATCTTAGAACTTATATCTCAAGATGGGTGGCGCATTTACGTTGTAGATGTCTATGGGCTCCAGTAACCACTTAACACCAGGTGGGATGTAAGCTCGTCCACCCATTGAAGCAATAAAAAAAAAACTGGTGTCAGAAATTCACTCAGTAGCATATCTAACATACATCAAGGCCAAGAACAGTGTAATTATTGGTTACTTTCTCAAAATGACACACGCAGGTAATTCAAATGTGTTGCAGTAACTTTGAGAATCCATGGAAAGTTATTTCTTTAAACAACATTATTTCCCGTATACCTTTTTTGAAAGTTAAGATACCACAGAAATTCCGGGTATAACCCATGCAAATTAGCTCTATATTCTGTGCTACAGCGTTCGACGGCCGCTTTTGACACGGGTCGAACATATCTGCTATTTCATATTTTCATACTTTTTTCTGTTCCATCCTCGCTTTCAGATGTGTGACCTCCATATATTACTTTAGTCGGACTCGTAAAGGGTTGAGGGAGAGTGGTCATTTTTACATACTGTTTTAATGACTCAAAATTTTTGTATTATTTGTTTTTATTAAGGAATCTATCGTGTTCTTTATTTAACAACATAAGTTTAATCATTTCTCATTAAAAAGACTTATCAACGAACATTCTCTTTAGCTAGACAGAGGTGGTGCACTGCAATCTTTACGTATTCTTAATGAGACGAACGCTAAGATGTTAATTTTTACATATATAATACATTTCGTAAATGAATTGATAGTATAATATTGTTGTTTTCTGCAAGTATTATGTATCGTGTCGTCACTATAATTACCTTAGTCATCGTAGTAGATTCGATCTAAAACTTAGTTTTTATTATGACTAGCTGACCCGGCAGACTTCGTAGTGCCTCAATCGATAAATAAAATACCTAAACTTTGTATAAAATAAACTTAAAACAAACAAAAGGAATCCGTCCGATGGGGGACACATCAAAGGAAAAACAAAATTTTTATTTTTATTTAATTCCGAACATTTTCACATTTATCTACCTTTTAAACCTTCTCTGTACTTACACAACTTACTTACTTAATTCAAGACCAAAATTAGCCAAATCGGTCCAGCCGTTCTCGAGTTTTAGCGAGACTAACGAACAGCAATTCATTTTTATATATAGAGATTATAATAGTTCTTAATTCACCAATGTTGCACAGCAATACTTCTCTTTTAGCGTTCCATTCTTTTGTTACATTAGAAATTTATTCAAATAAAATTAATGTGCATATATTTAGTCGTATTACGCGTTCTTTTTTCCTTAGCTAGAGTAGCTCTGGTAGTCCAAGGGGCTATTCCAGAAACGCACGGCTTGGTAGGTGAGCTTACGAGGCTAAGGCTGGGAGCACTAGCTAACACTATCAAGAACAGTGCTTCACTGAGTCTACCACAGGATGGAAATTGCGATCCACTGAAAAAATCCGAAGGGTAACTCAGCGAGTTCTGTCTATAGGTCAGTTTGCTTGTCGAAATCTTCAGCGAAATCGACGAGCATGATAAGGACGGTGACCGGTGCTTGAAAAGCCTAAAAGCACCGAAAGTGAAGCACGACCGTCAACAGTACGAAAAGCTTAAAGAATATCTGAATAAGCTACAGACTTTTAAAATAAACAACATATGTAGAAGAAGAAGAAGAAGAAAAAAATCTTTATTCGCCAGAAATATAGTTTACAAGATATTGTGGATATAGGACATAGGTTCATATATTTCGCCTGTTTAGGCATGCGAAAATTTAACTTATTTTTATATTAATTCTAACACAAAATTTACTAAATCTATCTATTTTTACATTCTATCACTTCTTATTCTAATATTTTATTATGTAAAACACTTATCATTTAAAAATTCTTGCACATTATAATAAGCCTTATCTATTAGCCATAAATATAATTTTCTTTTAAATTGAGTTAGTGGAAGATCTCTTATGCTGTTTGGTATCTTATTAAATATTCTTACAGTTTGTATGGTAGTAGCGAGTATTTATATTTGGTAACTTGAGTTTAGTAGGGTATCTTGTATTAAATTGACAGTACTCACCATACGATTTATATAATTGTGGGTGCTTTTTAACAAACAAACAACATTCTTGTATATATATGGATATCAACACTGTGATTGTTTGATTACAATAATAATTTAAGAAAAAATTCGTAATTCTCGTAATATAGCCAATAGCTGCGTCGTTTTTTATCGCTATGACAGCGACCAGGAATCATAAACATTTCCCGTATATCCAATAAACATATTAGTGCCCTCACTTCTGTTACGTTGCTGTGCTCAAACCTTTTTATGCTGGAAATGAAAGAAGCATTTATATCGAGATAAAACAGTAAACCCAGGGCAGAACCAGCCGAATGTTTTTAGATTCCGGAATATATAACAGTGGTAAATTCGCAAATGCATTTTTTTTAACACCGATCATGAAATAATTCTGTACGGTTGTAAAACACGATCCTTTTACGGTAATTGGTAACTTTAGAATATTTTTGTCTGGAAAAAACGGGACAGAAAAAACGAGAATGAACTGAAAAATGAGAGCAACCAATAAGAGAAAAAAAGTAATGATTTTTTATAGACATCGACTGTGTAATTTAGACAAACCTTAACTATAATTTACATCACGGAGATGCAATATTCTAGTGCAGTAAAATCATTTTAAAATAAAATTTTACGCATGGTCTTGTAAGCCCGTACGGATAGGTAACACCATCCCGCCTATTCGTGCCACGAAGCAGTAATGCGGTTTGAAGGGTGGGTGGTTGTACTAGAGAACTAAAACTTAAAACTTATATGACAAGGTAGTGGCGTCTACGTTGTTGATGTCTATGGGCTAATATCTAAGCCACAAAAAAGTCTGATAAATTAAATAGACTGTTCTAATAGAACTTGTAAATGTGATAGACTTTTATTTAGAAATAACTTAGATATTTCGTGTTCTACCAGTAAAATGGTAGGATAATTAGTAGAATGGAATAGGCCGGAGTCACGTCAGGAGATACTCATTCTATTGTACCAATACACGTTTGGTCTAATTCGGAATACGCAAAAATATAATCTGCCAATATATCAGTCAGGCTTCGAAAGAATCATGTAAAAAGTTTATCACGAAATTTACGATTCTCACATTTCTCTGCTTAGTTTTTCCGATGGTAAAGAGAGAGAGAGAGAAAAAAACAGAGTTTATTTTCGTACATCTAGCGCCAGATGTGACCGAAGATATGAATATAAGTTTTGCTTTTACGAATTTGTGCTTTGTTTTTTTTTTAAATTGAACGAAAAACCTTTTAGTGTATTGTTCTATATCTGATACGTACATTAGGCTTTTTGTTTTCAGTAAAGCAATTTAGATCAAAGTATATCTATATCTATACCTATACTTAATAATAATAATAATAATAATATTATAAAGAGGAAAGATTTGTTTGTTTGTTTGTTTCGAATAGGCTCCGAAACTACTGGACCGATGCGAAAAATTCTTTTTCCATTAGAAGCCGACATTGTCCCTGATGAACATAGGCTACTTTTTTTTTTTTTTTTTTTGTTTTTTGTTTTATGTGTGTTTTAATGTTTCCAAAGTGAAGCGAGGGCGGGTCGCTAGTAATTAATATATTGATGACAATAGTCAATAGAAACAATATTAATCAGAACATATATGCCACGCTGGTTTTCTCAAATTATTATCTAATTTAAAATAATCTTTTATCATTTTTCAGGCACCAAATTTTGAGAACGTTGCTATGACAAGTTTTTGCATGTTTATCAATTTATTCAATGCCATTAAAAAACAGTTCAAGTTCGCCTTAACACATAAGTCATTTTTTGCTTTATCCTAATTTATATTAAACATCTCAAATCATAAATTCTCATCTGAGGCAGCTTGTGCGCAGCGTGTAGTATATAGTATGTATAATAAAATAGTATAAAGTTGTAGTAATGCCGGTAGATCCATTACTCATTTCTGCATGGAAGCAGTTTTTTACTGGTAGTGGGACGTCTTGCGAGTCCGCACGAGTAGGTACCACCACCCTGCCTATTTCTCCCGTGAAGCAGTAATGCGTTTCGGTTTGAAGGGCGGGACAGCCGTTGTACTGTTAAAAGTGAGACCTTAAAGCTCATGTCTCTAGGTGGGTGGCGGCATTTACGTTGTAGATGGCTCCGATAACCACTTAACATTAGGTGGACCGTGAGCTTGTCTACCCATCTAAGCAAAAAAGTAAAGCTTAAGCTTGGCAAAGCAGACGTATGACCTGGAGTGATGTTAAGGATTAAGCGCTAGACAGGGTCAAGTGAAGACAACTTGTATGTACCAGCGGGGTGCGCTAGGACTACAACAACAACAACAACAATAACAAAGCAGACGCTTAATCAACTAATTACGAACAAAACAATAATATATTTTATAGGTACAACTATTTCAGTCGACATCCAGGAGACTTATAAACGGAAATTTATTACGAATCATTTTGTTTCATCTTTCCGAACTTAAAGACACAGCCCGAAATTTATAGAATACTTAAATGATATTGTAAATTTATTTCTCTGTACGATAGTTAGATTCTCACTATTGAAATTACATATATAGTTCGCGCACAAGAGCGTATCACGCTAGTGGTAAATTATGTTTTGAAAGCGGTTTTGAAGACTTAGAGGAGCTATAGCATCTGCTAATCTATACATACGTATAAATAAAATTGGAGTCTCTGTTTGTAACATTGAAATAACCGCTTTTTACTACATGCATATGAATATATACATATATACGGAACATACACCAAAATAACATTTTTTTTTTAATTTTTGTCTGTCTGTCTGTCTGTTTGTTCCGGCTAATCTCTGGAACGGATGGACCGATTTTGACGAGACTTTCACTGATAGATAGCTGATGATCTTAAGAGTAACTTAGGCTTTTTAGACTAGCTTCGACCCGCGGCGTCACCCACGGTACGAAAATAATCGCGGGTAACATCGCGGGACTCTGCTATTAATAATAAAATTTAATGCTTCCGAAGCGAAGCGAGGGCCGGTCGCTAGTATGAAATAGAAATAATTCGAAATTATAATTCAAATTTTGACGGTTTACTTACTATTGCGTTTATTTCCAGAGCTTCGAATATTTCACAGTTTTCATAATGACAAAGGACTAAGGAAGCTATTCCAAATCAGTTGTATATTGCAATTTACTGTCTAATTGTCTATAGAAATTATATTTTGGATTTTCACCTTTTATTCGATTCTATGAATTAAAGTTATTTTATCCAAACAATATATCGTGCCTTCTGTTATTTCGTTGCCCGACCTCTTCTGAAGAAGTGATGAATAAATCCATTTCATTCGCCCTCCCACTTCGATCAGAACAAAAGACCCTATCAAGTGTAAGAGGTATTAAACAAAACAGAGCCTTTCTTGGGGGAGCGAAGCTTTGAGCGGATTGTCTTCCTCGATTTATAAAACTTTTCATGTTAAATTAATTTAAAATATACGAAATACCGAATTATTGATTCCGAGAAGGGTTGCTGTAAGCCATTCTTATTAGATGTGACGGAAAGACACTTTCTCTAAATGGTAACTTGTTATAAAATATTCACTTTACAAAAAATATATAACGTATATTAGAAGAACATCATTAATTAGATATTATTGTAATACTCACTTTCATTTTGATTGCAAGAATTATTATGTCGTCACCTTAGAAAGTCTACACAGTATAGTAAAAACAACTTTAAATACGCAGCGGTTTTATTTACATTATTGCTATACAAAAATACTTTACTGTACTTTACCGTGTTTGAAACTTGTGTAATGTTCTGACACGGTATAAAAAAATACAATAAATCGCCGTGGATTTTAGCAAATAGCAGCTTCATAGCAGAAATAGGTATGATCGTTGTACCTATCCATGAGGGCTCACATTAAAAATAGTCAACAAATTAAGGAATGATTTAAAAAAAAAGGCCTGATATTTCGATAATATAATATATTTTTTTAATATACCTAAATATATTTTTTCAATCACATCTGAAAAATTTTTATCTACCAAAATGAGTGTTCCACTCTAGTCTTAGCCAGCCGAGGTATTTCGTTAATTCTTTGAAGCATCTCAAACATTGCATTGCTATTAATTTAAAATAATTTATAATTTTACAGAAAATTTACTCATGTTATTTCAGCATGCTTAAAGAGAGCTCGCATTTTTTGAATTGTTATACAAGCAAAATTTCAATCAACATACCACATGTTCGGTATAACTTCGAGATCCTTGCGGAGTGAGGGTCTAGTCCATTAATCAATGTCCGAAGTCAGACGCTTACCCTCAAAAATTCATTGGGCTGTATTGTCTGAAGTTCCTTTCTGTATATTCTCTTCTGCATCGCGCGAAGATTGATCCATACGCTGACCGACATGAAAAAATCTATTAGGTAAGAAAATTCTTAAAAAACGTTAATGAGTTTCCCAGCTAGGAAACTATTTGTCGCCTCTTAGCCTTATTGATGATGAAGCATATAGGAAGCCCATATGGATGGGAAACATCACCCTCCTTATTTCTGCCAAGAAGCAATCGCATTTGAATTTGAAGAGTAGGACAGGATAGGTGGTCGCATCAGTCATCATATTAATGAGCTCCGGATTTGTGCGAATGATTACTATTTAAAAACGGACGACCATTGATTTTGTCTACCCATTTTGAAGAAACAAATCTTAACAAAATATGCTATGTCGCTCGATGAGTTAACATGAACTCATTTTCCAATCACAAAGTACTCCTTGCTAGTTTCAATCTATACATATATTAATACGTGAAGCAAAAACTTTGTACCCCTTTTTACGAAAATTCGCGGACGGAGGAGTATGAAATTTCCCACACTTATAGAGAATATAGAGAAGTAGTGCAGAATACTAATATTTTTTTAAAATAATGCATAAAAGATACATTAATTCAGTAAAGAAAACATTACACACACTACCATGTATTTGACACACACATGCATGCATACTATTTGTTTATTGTCAAACTTTTATTGCATAAAGTCTATGGTCAAATTGAGAATAAATTAAATATTGTTTGTCTTTGTTAATATTTGTTTAAAGTGTAGTCTTGGCGAAATCTGTGATTATAAAATTTGATAATAGGATCCCAATACTGTACAAACTTATAATTTTAATTAGTTATAGTCGAATTTCGACTACTGCGAGACCACTAGTAATTATTATTTATTTTTATCCTGTTTCACTGAAATACATTTTCGCTGGAAAATAACAAACGCGGATAACACAACAGCATAAATTGAAAATAAATAATATCGTGTTCTTTCTGCAAAGAAAACTGGCTTCTCACTGTGGGGCTGCATTTCATGCAGATTCATCATAAATAACATGTCTCCGGACGATTTTGTCAGCGAAAATGGAATTTCTCTTTATAATTTGTGAAAATTTCTTGTTTAAATTAGGTATGAAGCAAAAATATTCTAATAACCTTTGGCAGTAGTATGGCGTAATCTGAAGATTACTTCTTTTGCTCATTTACTTCTGCTACGTAGTACCTACTAGCTGGAGTCATGGTCCAGACGGCTGGCTGATCCTTCGGCCGGTCGTAGGACCGTCGAGGCGATTCGCCCGGTCCTTGTGGATTGGGTGAATCGTGACAGAGGACGCCTCACTTTCCGGCTCACGCAGGTGCTCACTGGGCATGGTTGCTTCGGTGAGTTCCTGCACCGGATCAGAGCCGAGCCGACGGCAGAGTGCCACCATTGTGATTGCGACTTGGACACGGCAGAGCATACGCTCGTCGCCTGCCCCGTATGGGAGGGGTGGCGCCGTGTCCTCGTCGCAAAAGTAGGAAACGACTTGTCGTTGCCGAGTGTTGTGGCATCGATGCTCGGCGACGACGAGTCGTGGAAGGCGATGCTCGACTTCTGGGAGTGCACCATCTCGCAGAAGGAGGCGGCGGGGCGCGTGAGAGACGCACAATCCCGCCGCCGTCGAGCGGGGGCCAGGGAGGCGGATCTCGCCCAAACCCTGGCCCTCTAAGTGTTTCGGGTCCCCCCTCACATGTCGGTCTGGAGACCGGCGAGGGGGGCCTAAGAAGACGACGTGCAAGCTGCTCTGCACGCGTTTTACGCAAGAGCATCCGGGTGATGGAAGGCCGGCTATCCTCGACCCACGCTGGTTCTGACGCAGCGGGGTATTCCGTAGGATAGCTCACTCTAACCGGCGCCATCTAGGCGGGCTCCGGATAGCCTGCCGACCGAGAGGGCTGGTGGTCGTGGCGCCGACGACTGCCAGTCCGGCGTCCCGAGGGGGAGGGTGATGGGAGAGATGTGCTCCGCACTAAACGTTTCACTTTCCCCCCTTTGCCTCTTCATGAGTTCTGTCTCATGCGAGGTTTGGACGTTGGTTATTGAGCGACAGGAGGTTTTAGTCAGTTCGACTCTGACATGCTCCGCCCTTTATCCCCAGTGGAGGGCGGAAGTCCGGCGATTTCCTCCTGACCAAAAAAAAAACAAAAAAAAACGTAGTACCTACTAAGTGGTATGCTACTTAGCAATTAAGGTTCGTGTTATTGAAAAACTTAACTCCAATTTATTGTTCATTAACGTTGTATATTTTTGGTATATTAAAAAAAAGAAGAAATATCCGACAGAACTGAAAGCATAGTAATACACAAATACCTCGCCGCAACGAAATGTAGGTGATTGAAAATGTTTTTCAAGCTCCAAGTAAATGGGAAATTTATATAGTGAATTTCTATCGTGTAATTCGGATAGATTTTATGGCCGGTCATTGACTAGTATGTAGTAGTAGTGAATATTATTATGAGAAAAATATGGTTATGCACTTTACCGTTAATTTGGTTTTCTTTTTCAAAACCACCACCCTGCCTATTTCTGCTGTGAAGCAGTAATGCGTTTCGGTTTGAACGGTGGGGCAGCCGTTGTAACTATACTTGAGACCTTAGAACTTATATCTCAAGGTGGGTGGTGCATTTACGTTGTAGATGTCTATGGGCTCCAGTAACCATTTAACACCAGGTGGGCTGTGAGCTCGTCCACCCATTCCAAGAAAAAAAAAAAAAAAAAACAGAACCCTCAAATATGATTTAGTGTGCCTGTATTTATGAAAAAATCGAATAAATCTTTCTTAAAGGTGTGGAGGTTGAAAAATTTGCAGTAACATACATATCTCTCTTCAAGCATCAAACTATCTGGTTTTGTTATTGTTCAACAAGCATCATCTTACGCATTTATATCAACCTTTTGTTTTGTAACAAGAAAACTGTACACTCAAATACTTTATTGTGAGCCTAATTATAATTTTGATATATTCTCTCTAGTCTGTAGTAGTTTCGTTGAAACAGCATCAGATATTCGCATTACGAGAGATTGTTGTAGAACTCCCCGAGAGCTATAGCTGTTTAGAGACTTGAAACTGACCAACCAACGTAAATCACTTGTTAGATAAGTCCATAAACGATAATGACAGTTATGGTAGTCCCATAAAAAATACAATGGTATCCTCGCGACCAATTCTAGCTGCCAAAACAATCGAAATGAACATGATTCGGACAAACACGCTAGCTATTAGTTTCAACGGGGCTGTTCAAACTTTTATGGCCGCCCAATTCCGGAGGGTCATAACAATATAGAGTTTCACAACTTTAATTATGGGAACACTCCGTATATAATAACGTATAGCCTTAGAAATCGGGAGCTCTATTAATTTCCCTAAAGGATTGCTTTTGAAGTTACTCATAATCATGACGCTCATTTAATACAAACATAGGATGTTAGGGTTCTTATCGGGTCAAATGCTGACCGGTTATTTTCTGTCATCCGTTAATCAAATTATCTATCCCAGTCTTCTATACCCAGATTTTTTCAAAGTTCGTGAACACTAACGGAGCTTTGACATTAAGCTGCTCAGCTAATTAGTTTTGGTTTTCAACGTGAGAAACCACAAAACCTATTTATTCGCATTTTTATGATCTCAGAAAATTCGCAATCTTTAAAAGAACTCAATGGGCTCCCAATTCGTCTTTCGCACGAATACTTTGATACTAATAATTTTACCTATCAATATATAAACATTTAATTATTTTTTTCCAATAAAAAAGACACAAACCTGAACCCTTAAATACAGCAGCGTAAAAGGCAAATTAATGAAGATAATTGGAAAAACTGGCATACCCAGTCTGACTTGTGACTTCTTCCATGAAACGTCCTAAGTTATTCCTTTGGCTACGAACGCAATTGAAATTATGTTTTTTTTTTTGCTTAGATGTGTGGACGAGCTCACAGCCCACCTGGTGTTAAGTGGTTACTGGAACCCATAGACATCTACAACGTAAATGCGCCACACACCTTGAGATATAAGTTCTAAGGTCTCAGTATAGTTACAACGGCTGCCCCACCCTTCAAACCGAAACGCATTACTGCTTCACGGCAGAAACAGGAGGGGCGGTGGTACCTACCCGTGCGGACTCACAAGAGGTCCTACCACCATTTTGAATACATACCATTCAATGTTCAAGAGCTAGGATTTTTTTTTCTGTGGCGGATACCCAAAACTGTCATATAAATAGTCAGGTCATAAGTATTGTCACACAGTAAAAACTTTTCTTTTAGAATGCTGGCCACAAAAAAGTTTATTGAATTCGAATTTCGAATTGTTCATGAAAATAAAAATGTATACTTTTAGAATTTTACTCATTTTTAAATATGGAGTGGACGCTTAAAGAAGACCGTGTTGCAGTTATTGCGTTGCATCGTTGCGGTTACGCGCCAATTCAATTTTTTAACATACTGAAAAATTTGAATATAACCAAAAGATTCGTTTATCGTACCATCAAACGATACAATGAAGACTTTAGTGTAGATGACAGGTCAAGAAGTGGTCGCCCTCGGTCTGTTAGGACTCCAGCAGTGATAAAAGCTGTGAAGGCGCGAATTCAAAGAAATCCTAAACGTAAGCAGAAACTGTTGGCCCTTCAGATGGGGTTAAGCAGAACCACGGTGAAAAGGGTGTTAAATGAAGACTTAGGGCTTCGGGCATATCGAAGAAAAACAGGACATCGTTTGAATGCTCGGTTAATGGATCTGAGACTGAAGAGATGCCGCGCTTTGTTCAAGCGGTACGCGGGAAAAAAATATCGGGAAATTCTTTTTTCGGATGAAAAAAAATTTTCCGTAGAAGAGAGCTACAACAAACAATATGATAAGGTGTACGCACACAGTAGTGAAGAAGCGAGCAATCGTATTCCGCGTGTCCAACGAGGTCATTTTCCATCCTCGCTCATGGTATGGTTGGGAGTTTCTTATTGGGGCTTAACAGAGGTACATTTTTGTGAGAAAGGTGTAAAAACGAATGCAGTTGTGTATCAAAATACAGTCCTGACGAACCTTGTGGAACCTGTTTCTCATACCATGTTCAATAACAGGCACTGGGTATTCCAACAAGATTCGGCGCCAGCTCATAGAGCGAAGAGCACACAAGACTGGCTGGCGGCGCGTGAAATCGACTTCATCCGGCACGAAGACTGGCCCTCCTCCAGTCCAGATTTGAATCCGTTAGATTACAAGATATGGCAACACTTGGAGGAAAAGGCGTGCTCAAAGCCTCATCATCCCAATTTGGAGTCACTCAAGACATCCTTGATTAAGGCAGACGCCGATATTGACATGGACCTCGTTCGTGCTGCGATAGACGACTGGCCGCGCAGATTGAAGGCCTGTATTCAAAATCACGGAGGTCATTTTGAATAAACTTTAGTGTCATAAGAATCTATGTATGTTTTGTTAAGTTCATTTTGGTATATGAATGGTTACATAATGAATAAACTTGTTTCAATTATTTTACATTAAACATTTGACAGAATTTATGACCTAACTAGGTATAAGAAAAGAACGTATATATTCGGAGCTCTGAGACCAAATGAAGAACACTGGTATGTTAAAACGATATTCACTTATAATATGACGCCAATCATATCATCATCATAGCCGGTTACTCTTGGCAGAGCAGTCGTGGTCATGTGGTATCCTTGTTTATTAAAGCCTTGACAGCTGTTCTCCATAATAGGTTGGGGAAAAGTATCTTCGAATTTTTTAAGAAAATTCACAACATTTCTTAATATAGTTTATTTATATTTAACTAAAGTATGTAGGTACCATTTTGTTCGATAACTTTTTTGCCGTCTTGTAGGTAGGGACATGATCAGATTGCTATAGAAATTTTGGGGCTTCTGATCAAAACATCGCGACAATTGGTTTTGGCAGTCCTCTCAGTATGTTAATCTGACACTGCCTAAAGAATTCTGTAGAGACCGAAACAGGTGGAAATCTGATGGTGCAAGGTCAGGACTATACGGCGGATGCATTTACACCTCCCAGCCAAGCTCTCTTAATTTTTGCTGAGTGGCTAAATATGCGTGAGATCTAGCGTTATCATGATGAAAAACCGGCCGCTTTTTCTCTACTTCTTGCTTTTATAGACGTGAGTTGTTGTCTCCCGTATGGATGTGGATGAGTATGTTTGCGTCGTCCGGACGCGTAGTGTAATGTGTTAAAGGTAAGTAAGTACCTGAGTAGGCGTCGACGGTGTTCGGTTAATAAATTAAGTACGACACCTTGCACACCAATTAAATGTTTATTCAATTATACTTAGTCCACACGAAAATACAACACAGTCTATATTATTAAAATTATGAAGGATTGAAGGTTACGAGCACAGATAGATATTCAGTTTATAAACAGTACACAGAAGACACTTTACACTTGACGACAATACTACTACGATAAACACAAAGAAAGCGTGTTATCAAAATTGAGGCAAAAGCTTCGAAAACAATAAATAGTATTCAATAAGCGATAGCGACGTGCGTTCAGTACGAGGTAAGTTTCGACTGGGGGCGTGGCTAGCCGCGATCAGCTGCGCCAGAGTACATTTCCCAGCTACCCGCGATATTCCGTTCAAGCGCGTGTGTCCACAGCGTGAACGAACGGGCGACCAGCTGATTGACGCGGCACGATAAATTGTCGTGTGTGTATGTCTTTAATATATAACGTAGTAATAATATATTAATAGATATGTTATATGTGTGAATGTATATTCTGTCTGTATTAATAATTATATGAAATAAATATATTATATAAGTTTTATATTGTGAAGAGTAAATGTGTATGTGCATGGAATGTGGGATAAGCCCACACTTTAATCTCATCAGTTGTTCGCAGTAGAGTTCAGAATCGATGGTCCTGCCTGGTGGTAACAGCTCATAATGAATAATACCCTTCCAATCCCACCACACACACAGCATCATCTTGTTGCGAGTGAACCCGGGTTTCGCCACAGTCTGTGAAGCCTGATCGACCTTTAACAACGACCTTTTTTGCACGTTCTGGTAGTTCGAGAACTGAGGCTTGGCGCATGCACTAGTTATGTGGGGTTTTGGTAAGGATTTTCAATGAATGTCGCTATCCACTGCGCGGAGGACAGAAGTGAATGGAGGAACATAGTCCTAACAAAAGTGCTCAGTAAAGGTCACGACCCTCAGAACTGAGGAATACGACGCACGGAGGAGGAGGTAAGGATTTTCATCGGGTCAATCCAGCACATGGAGTTTCGTCCACGAGATATTTTACCATTGACCCTACATTGAATATAGTGAGAGACACTTAACGAAATACTTCTAAAACCGAAAGCCTATTAAGTAATAAGACTTAAAATAAACAGACACTTAACATATTACCGAGGAACTAAATTCCGAAACTTAGACCGACTGATGTTATCAAGTTAAGCCGTGGATAAATTTAAATTAATCCTCCGAAACTGCTCCTCAACCGGCGCCTGTGAATTTTCGTTTATAGACAATATTTCATTACAGACTTTACTGGGCCGTAGTGTTTTTAATTAATGGAGTCGCACGAAGAGAAATTAATGAGTGTTCCGCGATACGACGGCGCGAGGATCAATTTTAAAATTCAGTGGAATTTTATAAAAACTAAATAATATTTATTTGCTTTATTATGAAGTTTACGCTTTGATAGTTTTATTGACTGAGTGCAGAATGTGTTTTTCTATCGTAAATTAAGCATACGTTTCACTCTTGAAGGGTAAGAAGCTATCAAATCTATTTTAGGCACTTTAACCTTACTAGATACTTTTTTGTTTACTTTACATACTTATTTATTTATTTACTTATTACAGTACATGTAAAATTTACAATGGCGGCTTATTGCCTAAGGCATTCTCTACCAGTCAACCAAAGGTAAGTGCAGAGTAAATAGTGGTAGGTGCAATGAAATTTATATTTAATTACAAACATGTACACGTATACATATAAATACACATACATATGATAGCTTATACAGTTTTCAAAGGAATCTATATCTATACTAATATTATAAAGAGGAAAGATTTGTTTGTTTGTTTGTTTCGAATAGGCTCCGAAACTACTGGACCGATTTGAAAAATTCTTTTTCCATTAGAAGCCGACATTGTCCCTGATGAACATAGGCTACTTTTTTTTTTTTTTTTGGTTTCACGGGTGTTTTAATGTTTCCGAAGCGAAGCGAGGGCGGGTCGCTCGTATATTGATAAATTCACTTAACAAATAACTTCAATTTCATTCATGACGATTCCGCTAACTTTACCAACAGCATTCGCCGAATTCTTAACTTGAACGTGCACCCATCATATTTTATTTCGGTTAAAAAAAATAAGTACTCTAAAGTGACTATTTCATATTATTTTCATATATTTTTTTTAGTCTCTAGTAGTTTCATCGAATCAGCTTCAGATATTCGCATTACGAGAAGCTATTGTCCTGAAGCTGAAGTTGAAACAATCCTAGAATGATGGGATTTGGCATAAGTAGCTTGAATCCCATCAACTACCTTTTGTGATCGTCGCTGACCATACCTATGGGATTAACGGAAGTGGCAGTGAGTGAAGGCCTACAAAATTTAGGGCTTGGAAATATGTAGACGTCGTGGCCTAACGGATAAGACGTCCGGTGCATTCGTGTTGAAGCGATCCACCGGTGTTCGAATCTCAGGCGGGTACCAATTTTTCTAATGAAATACGTACTCAACAAATGTTCACGATTGACTTCCACGGTGAAGGAATAACATCGTGTAATAAAAATGAAACCCGCAAAATTATAATTTGCGTAATTACTGGTGGTAGGACCTCTTGTGAGTCCGCGCGGGTGGGGTACCAACACCCTGCCTATTTCTGCCGTGAAGCAGTAATGCGTTTCAGTTTGAAGGGTGGGGCAGCCGTTGTAACTATACTTGAGATCTTAGAACTTGTATCTCAAGGTGGGTGGCGCATTTACGTTGTGGATGTCTATGGGCTCCAGTAACCACTTAACACCAGGTGGGCTGTGAGCTCGTCCACCCATCTAAGCAATAAAAAAAAAGAAAAAGTAGTACTAGCGACCGCCCTCGCTTCGCTTCGGAAACATGAAATTTTATTATTGATAGGCGAGTCCAGCCATGTTGCACGCGGTACGACAATAACTGCGGGTGACGCCGCGGGGCGAAGCTAGTCTAAAAAGTAGTAGTAGCCTGAGCTACTCCTTATATCATCAGCTACCTATTAGTGAAAGTTTCATGAAAATCGGTCCAGCAGTTCCAGAAATTAGCCGGAACAAACAGACATACAAAAATTGTAAAAAATGTTATATTGGTGTATGCATGTAGCAAAAAGCGGTTATTTCAATATTACAAACAGACACTCTAATTTTATTTATATGTATAGATGAGCAAGCATCTCTAGCATTGTATTAATTTACATAGTTAATTACGAGCTGCAGTAAGTTAGCATCGAGAAAGTGCGGTATCTAAATTAAAATTTATCTGTGGCGCTTGTAACAAGGAAGCTACTTGCAAGACTAATTTAAAAGTTTTGACAATGCTTTCTGGCTAGGTAAAGTTTCAATGACGTAATTATACTGTTATAGATCTTTTGAAAAGTTTAACAATGGACATGAGTGCTGCGAAACTTGTTAATTGATAAATGTATTTTTTACAAGAGCAAACGATTCATCGGATACACGTCCCAATGATTCATCGGTTTTTTTATTATTATCTAGAATGGCAGAGGTTAAGTTTATCTGCTGTTAAGACAAGAGTCAATAGATTTTTTAAATTTTTTATTATTGCTTAGATGAGTGGACGAGCTCACAGCCCACCTGGTGTTAAAATAAATGGTTACTGAAGCCCATAGACATCTACGACGTAAATGCGCCACCCACCTTGAGATATAAGTTCTAAGGTCTTAGTATAGTTACAACGACTGCATCACCCTTCAAACCGAAACGCATTACTGCTTCACGACAGTAATAGGCGGGGCGGTGGTACCTACCCGCGCGGACTCACAAGAGGTCCTACCACCAGAAAACTTACGTGGCATACAACGTTTTAAAGTTTAAAATTGTAAGTCTAAATAAAGCTATTCCTAAATCCGTATAAAGTCGATGTATACAGCATTAAGCTACCGATAGTGAATAGTAGAGAAGGCTAGAATTCTATCTATACTAATATTATAAAGAGGAAAGATTTGTTTGTTTGTTTGTTTCGAATAGGGTCCGAAACTACTGGACCGATTTGAAAAATTCTTTTTCCATTAGAAGCCGACATTGTCCCTGATGAACATAGGCTATTTTTTTTTTTTTTTTTTTTTTTTTTTTTTTTTTTTTTTTTTTTTTTTTTTTTTTTTTTTTTTTGTTTCATGTGTGTTTTAATGTTTCCGAAGCGAAGCGAGGGCGGGTCGCTAGTAACATAATAAAACCAATAACAGTTCTCAGTTTTTGAATTAGACATTGAAATCATTTCATGTATTAGGTTATGGGACCAGAGTAAACATCACACCCAACCACCCCGACTTCAAACCCAAGCCCACGGCTGTTTCGCTCCGAAAATTAACTGAAAAGTAGCCCGTGTGAGCCCACAATATGCCCACTTGTGATTATAATGCTTCTCCTTAGTAGCTGTTTCTGTTAAGACCTCTCCAATTTTAATTAATTAAATGACTAACAATTTTCCATGACAGATTTATAGAGTATCAAGCAATTACTCCCCCGTTGAAAATTAATTGAGTGGGATCCGAAAATATATATATTCTAATTGTATAATAACGAAGTGTATAATCAATTTTTTTTTTCAATTTCTGTCAATCTGGAGATTGTATAAAGCTTGTAAAAGGACGATGTGTGATTTTTGTATAATGATCGACAGGCATCAGAATGATTAGTAGAATTAATGGTAAATGATGCAATCTGCGGCAATTAGTGGAGCTTATCGGGTAACTCAAATTTGTATACCGTTAATTAAGATATCCTGTTGCGTGTTTCACCTTAAGCTTTGTTAATGAACACTACATCTATATGCCTTTAACACGCACAAGAGGCACCTTATTGGCGACTTAAGAACTGCCCTCATTTCAAGGCTAGTCGCAGTATATGGCAGTATTTTGCCTAATATTTTTAGCGCTGAGACTATTTATATACCAAACGACGTTTATTGATAAAAAAATTATTATAAGTAAAAAAGTCGAACACTACTAGGCGCTGACGTTTAAGGCTTTTTTTTTGCCCTTGTAGGCAGACGATCATACGGCCAACCTGATGGTGAGTGGTTACCGTCGCCCCTGGATGTCAGCAATGCCAGGGGCAAGGCCAAGCCGCTGCCTACCGGCTCTTTTAAGCTTCAGTTAAAATAAGTGAATACGTTTCGCTTAAAGAGTGAGTTTTCATAAATCAACGGGTCTTTGTATATTTAAAAATACATTTAAGGTTTGATCTCGAGTTTTTAATTGCCATTATAATATTATATCTGTTCTTTACTATAAAATTTACGATTCTTTTTTTTATTTATTGCTTAGATGTGTGGACGAGCTCACAGCCCACCTGGTGTTAAGTGGTTACTGGAGCCCATAGACATCTACAACGTAAATACACCACCCATCTTGAGATATAAGTTTTAAGATCTCAGTATAGTTACAACGGCTGCCCTACCCTTCAAACCGAAACGCATTACTGCTTCACGGCAGAAACAGGCAGGGCGGTGGTACCTACCCGCGCGGACTCACAAGAGGTCCTACCACCAGTAAATAGTTTATAGTTATAGACGAATAGTTTATAGTTTTCGTGGTCGAGAATAACTAAAAAGACGCGGAACTAAAACGCAAAATCTGGCGCTAGCTATCACACAACACAAGATATTTGAGGGATGCCTGAATTTCGCTTACGACATTTTCTAGATAAGCTTTCCTTTCTACAAATTCCGAACAGTAATAACTAGATTTTCGGTCTGTGGCGGGTAGTCATCATACAACGCAAGATAAATGACAGATGCCTGAATCTCGCTTACGACATTTTCAAGATAAAGTGCATATATACAAGTTCCGCACAACAACATTCGGACCGTCGGTCTACCGAGCAATATCACCCGCTCGGTGGAAGATCTTCCTTTCGTCGTTTAAGCCTCCCAAACTGGTGACCTGCGACGAGATGTGAACACGCAACCTTCTGATTCATCATCAGCGCATCAAGAACTTCAGCTACCACAATCCCCGCATTCTCGCAGATAAAAGCACGTCATTGACAGTCGTCCCACAGCAAGCCAGCATCGCAGCCTCAACAGGACCATCGCAGGCGACTCACCGCGCTTCCTGGTCCTATGGCACGCAACTTCACTGCCTCATCACGACACTACAGTTCATCGCAGCCCACGACCAGATCATCAACGTTTGGGGTCACATATCTCCGGCGTGGCAGCTCTGCATCACATGGACTACGCACGACCCGCACGCAACATTCAAGCTCAGTCTCGACTCACCGCAGACTTCGAGCAGCACTGGCGACCCTCACGCAGCATTCAAGCTCAGTCTTGACTCACCGCAGACTTCGAGTAGCACTGGCACTTGCAAGCTAATCTCAGCACGGACAACGCTAACTAAATGACACGACCTCCGGTCTCGGAGGGGAGTGATGTGTCGGGTAGCCATCACACAACACAAGATAATTGAAAAATGCCTGAATCTCGCTTACGACATTTTCAAGATAAAGCGCATATATACAAGTTCCGAACAACAACGTTCGGACCGTCGGTCTACCGAGCAAACATCACCCGCTCGGTGGAAGATCTTCCCTTTGTCGTAAGCCCCAAACGGTCTACCGACAAATTACACCGGCTAGGTTAAAGATTTTTGCTTTGTGGTATATTAGTTTTTATTATGTGTACGACTCACGAAAATTGGAGAACATTTTTGATGTGTTCAAAGCCTACGGTGATGATAGGCCACGTTCCCCCGACCACTCCAAGGGAAGTTGCAGCGCAGCGCCATCAAGGCGAACTCCCGGCCCGTCGACCGAGGGAACCGGCGGTCTGGCGTCTGGGGGACGGCGGGATGGATGTAATACGCTCTGCATTGACCCTGTCCCCCCGTCTCAATGGCGCTGACTGGGCACCAGCCCGGTCCGGGTTCGGGCGCCGACTGCGAGCGGCGGGAGTTTTTGATGAGGTTCAACTCCCACATACCGAACCGGTGATTTTCTTCTGTAAGAAAATCGCCATTCACTCGATTGTGATGAAGCCGATGTAAAGAGGTTTACGAAGGCCATGGATATCACAATGGTAATGTCGTCACCAACCATGTCTAAAGAAATTTGCGGCAGAATTGAAGTCGTCGTGGCCTAAAGGATAAGACGTCCGGTGCATTCGTATCTAGCGATGCACCGGTGTTCGAATCTCGCAGGCGGGTACCAATTTTTCTAATGAAATGCGTACTTAACGATTGTTCATGATTGACTTCCGCGGTGAAGGAATAACATCGTGTAATAAAAATCAAACCCGCGAAATTATAATTTGCGTAATTACTGGTGGTAGGACCTCTTGTGAGTCCGCACGGGTAGGTACCACCACCCTGCCTATTTCTGCCGTGAAGCAGTAATGCGTTTCGGTTTGAAGGGTGGGGCAGCCGTCGTAACTATACTGAGACCTTAGAACTTATATCTCAAGGTGGGTGGCGCATTTACGTCGTAGATGTCTATGGGCTCCAGTTACCACTTAACACCAGGTGGGCTGTGAGCTCGTCCACCAAACTAGCAATAAAAAAAAATAAAAATCAATCTCTATAATTCAAAGATTCAAACTATGTGACCATTGTAAAGATACATTTATTAAACGTAATTTTTTAATACAAAATAAATACATATAAGACACGTGTTCTTAAGTGAATTTCACGATGACGGTCATAAAAATTGTGTCACAAAATTTGAACCCGCGAAATGACATTCATATATAAAAGAATATTGTGATATCATGTCCAATACTCATGTCCCGGTTTCATATCTCCTAATATGATAGCAAAATAAAATGAAATTTCAGTTCCAGATATTATTATGCTCATAATTATGGATACATTCCCAAAAATTCATACCGGTTCCAGTGGGCACGTTGAAGTTGTAAATAGGAGAACAACTTTAGCGATATAAACACAGAGAGCTCTTTTGTGTCCATTTACAAAGGTTTACAACCATCCAACTCGAATTAAGGGGTGGAGTTTCATTTTACCTCGTCTTGTGCAAGTTTCGCTTTTGCGGCAAAAAAGCCAGTTATTTGTAACGGTTCCGTATGCTCGTACTGGCGATTTAATTTTCAAAGTTTACGTTCGTATATTCAATAAATATACTGGGGTGCTCTTTGTTTTGTAAACAACTGTAGGTATATTGGTACAGCCTTTTTGGTATTAATTAGGTTTAGGCTTACGGAATTTAGCTATGTTAAAGAAAAGTTGTGAGTAAGAAAGAACATTTATTAAGGAACCCTAATTAACAATTTGTACATATTATTACACGTCATGGGGCAGCTGGGCGTTTGTGTGCACAGTTTAAAAAAAATCAGACTTCCTTTCTATACGCAATTAAGTAATCATAAAAACCATAGATAAATAGGAAAAAACATAGCAGTAAAATATCATTTTCATTACAAACAAATATCATTTTATATTTGTTTTTTTCTCTCGAAATTTCGGAAGTTTTGTCATTTTCTTTTTTTTTTAATTAAAACATTATCGACATAAAAGAAAACAATGTAAAACGTAAAATGGATTTTAAAATGTTAGTAAATAAGGTTGAATTTTGATCATTGGTCGAACACTAGTACAAATACACCTAAATTCCATCATACAAAATTATTTTAATAACGTCAAAAAATGTTTGATGAACCTAAGCTATTTACACATTTTTTACTGGTGGTAGGACCTCTTGTGAGTCCGCGTCCGAACTTATATCTCGAGGTGGGTGGCGCATTTACGTTCTAGATGTCTATGGGCTCCAGTAACCACTTAACACCGGGTGGGCTGTGAGCTCGTCCTCCCATCTAAGCAATAAAAAAAAAAAAAAACATTACGTATCTAAACAATATAAAAAAAAAACTGTTTTATTTGTCAACATTTTAAACTCACAAACAACACAGCCAACATCCGTTGATAAGTAACAAACGGACTACATATTTTCGCAGACGTTTCGAAGTTGAAATAATAGAACACGAATCGAAAGGAAATTTCCCCGCAAACTTGTTATAAGATGGAATCCAATAAAAATACAAGGAAATTCGTTGTTCCCTTAAAATAAGCTGTTTACAAGACAATTCGCTTCGGCCAAGCGATAGATGTGGGGAATAGAAAACTTGTAGCGGACTTAAAGCAATAAAAGTTGTATACAATACGATTTTCGAATGAACATTTCGTCGGAATAAGCTTTCGGTTTAGTTTTTGTTTTTGTCTTCATAAACGACCGTCTCTGTGGGGCAGTTTTGTGTGGACAATACAGTAGTAGTAGTAGTAACTATACTATATATACTACAGTTTTTGAAAAAAGAATTTTGTCGTGGATGGTTACTGGTTTTACTGGTGGTAGGACCTCTTGTGAGTCCGCATGGGTAAAGCAGTAATGCATTTCGGTTTGTAGGGTGGGGCAACCGTTGTAACTGTAACTATACTTGAGACCTTAGAACTTATATCTCAAGGTGGGTGGCGCATTTACGTCGTAGATGTCTATGGGCTCCAGTAAACACTTAACACCAGGCGGGCTGTGAGCTCGTCTACCCATCTAAGCAATAAATTAAATAAAACACGAGTTCAAAATCTAATTGTCGAAGGACATTCTCACGCTTTCACCCAATAGGAATTCATGACTACTTCTTGACATAAGTAGGCATAAGTGTTCTTTTTTTTTTATTACTTGAATTATGTGATTTATCTTTCATTAAATCTCGCAATTTAGTAGGCAGAATGTCAAGACCTTTGCTGAAATCACATCTTATTGGTATAACAGTTGTTATTGCTCTATGAGACAACATACGTACTTGCAGTCCATGTGTCAGTGAGTGATCATCGGTCCTTCAGAGAGCCCATATGATTAATAAACGATAAGCAGAATCAATCTCGTCAATCTTACTTACTGAATACGTATTCATATATATATGGAATGGAAATTTATATTAATTTGAATGTATACTGATAATCCAGAAAACTATAATTAAAGCACTGATTTTTGGTGAAAAAAAAGATATTATATATTACCTATATAATTATAATGCTTACCTTAACTGGAGTAAGTAATCATAGGTTACAAAGTTCATGGTCTGAAAACATTCTGATGCTATTGAATTTATGTAGTGTTTTCGAAGAACCAGTATAAAATAGTATTCCACATGACATAACTTTAATTATGTAATCAGATTAATTACAGAGTTCATGACCTGAATTTCGGATGCACATCCACAGAATACGCTTTCTCGTGTGACGTTATGCACTGGCAGTCTTCTCGCATAGTAATGCTCTTAATTAGCTGGCCATAAATTTTATAATGGGCTTCTGTGACTCCGAAACGTTCCAGCTATAAAATTTTCCAGGAAACGAATACAGAAGGTAGTGAATTCAAGTGTTCTCAGAAATACCTTTCTGATACGCATTCATGTACATTAAAAAGAAATGTTACACTTATGCTCTTTTCATTGCACGCATTGTAATTAATACTAGTGGTAAACGGCTTTTCTTGGCGAACCCTTTAATGTTCAATAATGTGTCATTATTCAAGCTCCTATAAACTTGTTAATCGTCATCATCATGGTCATCAGTATATAGCAGTCCACTGCTTGACATAGACTTCTTCAATTGCACGCCACTGAGCACGAGATAGTAGGCAGATGTTAGGCACTGGTAGGTAGCGGCTTAGCTCTGCCCCCGGCATTGCTGAAGTCCATAGGCGACGGCAACCACTCACCATCGGATGTGCTCGTCTGCCTACAAGGGCAATAAAAAAAAACGATCCTCTACTTCTCTCATCCAGCGTTTGCCAACTACCCTGCATAGATCGTCACTCCGTCGAGCCTGAGGATGTCATACATTACGTTTGCCAATACAAATTTTTAATCATCCTTATCAATAAGCGACTAACAATTCGAGAAATTAAAGTAAGTAAAAAAAAAGTTAAGTAGATTAGATAACAATGAGTGAAAAATTCAAAGCTCCACGACTTCGTTTACAAATTGACATTAACGAGATATTCGCGATTTACAAGAAAGTGCCATCGAATCCACTTCGGCGAGCTTTCATTAATTAAAAGCACAGGTTCTGTTCTGATTCAATTAATAAAGTACGGATGAGGAGATTTTCATTTTATTAAGTATTTTTGTTATTGTTCAGATGGTAATGGTTCCAAGGATCTTTTTAGTTTTTGAAGGCGAAAGAGATAATTAATTACCTATGGCAGAAAACTGGAGTACTTTTGTCGTTTGGTGTTTCAGTTGGCAAGGCATAGTTTCTAAATACGCATTGAAATTATTTAATAAAATCAAACCCCTAAAATGTATTAAGTTCGCTCACTCAATAGTCGCTGCACTTAAGTTATTACAAGATCCCATAGACATCTACAACGTAAATGCTGCCATCCACCTTAAGACCTGAGTTCTGAGGTCTCCGTTTTTACTGTACACGACTGCCTCATCATTCAAACCATAGCACAATATTGCTTCACGGCAGAAATAGGCAGGGTCATGATGGATTTGGGTCAGGAGAAGATGTCCTACCACCACTCTTAGCCCTTTTTTCCTTCTATTTGTTGATTACATTCGATATAGCGATATAATTTATACTTCAACTTTGGGTTTCAAAGCGTGTAGCGCCATTTTATGATGAGGTTTATGGAAACAAGTAAGTACAGACTCTAAAAACCCTGTTGTTCAACAGTATTTTTCTCTTCCCGATACAGATCTCTGGTAAATTCATGCTACGAATTCCGTTTCTGTTTTCTTCGAACATAAACTAATAGAAGCACACAGAGAATTTAATCTCACCTCTGCCACCGAAAAGGTAATTTCGCGTCATGCCAGGAGACATCACTAAATCACAGCGAGTATATGAATTCTGTACAGCGCTGTCTGTGAGATTAAACCACGTTATTAAAGCTTACTAGTGAACATCGTACCTCTTTGCTGGGGATTAAAAACCGAATCGGTTCACAGACGAGACAATATCTAGCGTTCTACCCAACATTGGATGCTTCTTAGAAGGTGAAACAATATCGCCTTGGTCCCACTTGTGTAGTAATTAGTAGACTTTGATTTCACATCCCTAGATGAGGGCAGCATTCACGTTGTGAGCTCTATGAGCGTTGGTTAGCATTTAAGCTGGCTAGTTAGATTTTACGATGCGGTTATCTTGTCAACCATTTTAAGGTAATGTTAATGGAATTTTTATATTTGTGCATAAAAACTCGTAATCTTGTAAACTTAGAATTCGTTTTAGACCCAATAATAATTTTATGGGGTATATTCGTTATATGGAGGACGCAATCCCACGAGATGGTCGGACCAAATTCGATCTTCTCTGAGCATCAAGCTACACGATGCTCTTCACGAAGCCAAGGATCGCAGCAGATGGAGGGGAATCGTACGTGAGAAAATGCTACTGCAGAGGAATCACGACACTCATTAATGAGGAAAGCAATGACGAGAAAGAGGATTCATTATAACATGGTATCATAGCGTTGAAATAAGATATTAATCATACATGTCACCTTAAGGAAATTGCAATTCCTTCTCTTCTAACGCTTCAAAACACGTAGGTAAGACACAATTAAAATACACTCGCACTTACTTTTAAAGTATTCATGCTTTAATTAAACTTCATATTCATAGTTATCTTTAATCGCAGGTCATGCGTATTTAAGATTTCACGTCAATGTGACTAAAAAAGAGTTGAGTTTGAGGACACTTAACTGTGCAACGTCTAATTCTAAGCTTCGAAACGTTCCGTCTACTGTTTGCAGTGAATCTTATTCTATGTTTTTAGAGCTGTGCTTAGGGACATCTGCACTTTTAGTTTCCTATGTTATTAGAGGATATTACATAGGTTTTATTTAATCAAATATAAAAAGTATGCTTCTAGGGGACCTCTGTTCTGAACGATGTTCTTGATTATCAAAAAGTAATCTGTACCCTTTTTGATAACATAAAGTATAATGAAAAGTTTGACCTAATTATCGAAAATTAATTTTGGAAAATAGTGGAGTTATACATATTGTATGTCGGCGTAACATCACTATTTAAACTAAAAATAGTTAACGTTAACTGTTTTCTTAATGTTATGCATGTCAACAACTGCTTAAGATAGTATTCAAGAGAATTCATGACTAAGCTACCCGCACTTTGTACTACGAATACGAGTGACTATTGTCGCTCAAAGCATTCCGGCTAGAGCAGCCGAACGAGGCGGAGCTCTGTGCTATTATCGTGGTACACTTGATAAATTGAATCCATTGAAAAAGTGAGTCTTAATTACTATCACTGTGGAAGACAATGATAATGATGAAGAGAATGGCATTAGCAACGCTGATAACATCATTTTAAAAACCTCATGGAATCAGCCAGATCCGTCACATATATATACTTATATATAACTGGGGTACACACAATGGTATTTGCATGGAACTAGTACGCACACAACCGTATTTTAATAAAAGCAAGAGATAGATATAGAAAGTTGCAATAAAGGTTTATACTTAATGACGATTTGCATAAGGCAGCTATTTACGCGAGTCGTACTAAGTATTTTGTAATGCACCAACAGCCCATATACAACAAAATATACTTTATCATCTCTGACTCGGTGCTGTAGCAGTTAGCGCACCTGATTACTAGGCAGATGGTCGTGGGTTCCTATTATGGGGAAAACGTTCGTGCGAAATAGGTTTCTTTGCTCTTTGTCTGGGTGCTTAAGAATTCAAACGTGTATAAGTATGTACATATATTAAGTCTTTGGTTCCCATAGTATCTAGTGCTTTAGTCAATAGAATCCTAGTTTGGGGCCACATGATCGGGTGTGACCTGTCCCTGGTTATCGTTATTGTTATATTATCATCATCATCATCGCAAAATTCAAACCGAAATGCTTTGAGGCTAAGATAAGATAAGTAGGCAGTATAAGATCAGTATTATTATCAATTGTAGGCTTCTACCGGCTATTACCAGTTAAGTTATTGAAGCTTCAAATTTTGTGTACAAATGACACGTAATTTTTGCTTTAAAAAAACGAAAACAAGAAACATCACGCGTTTTACGTACAATTTCCTGATTTCATTCGAGTTCTTTAATGTTCAAAGTTGAGCTATCAGCGTCAACTCCCACGAGCGCACTCCAGTACAATAGACTTTACGTGCCAAAATTCATAATCTCATGGGTCCATTTACGAATTAATCTTGTAAATTACACGGTGCCGAGCAAAAAAGAAATACTTTAGTGACATCATTCGCCAATTATATTTGCCAAATAGCGGCAAATTGGTCGTTTGTGCGGCGAAATATCTTTCTGTTCGGATGCGACTTAATGAGGCGTCAGTTTAGTTGCAGTAATTGCTACGGGTGATTGGATTTCATAGTGTTTGATTGCTATAATTGTTGCGTCAATTTAATTTACGTTGATACGTTTGGTATATTTGCTGCATGTGTTTACATATGTTTACATACATACGACATGTGTGTAAACATTTGAGGTAATCAGACGTCTTGAAGTTGTTGAAATTAATTTTTTTTATTGCCCTTATAGGCAGACGAGCATACGGCCACCTGATGGTGAATAGTTACCGTCACTCATGGACGTCAGCAATGCCTGGGGCAGAAACAAGCCGCTACCTACCAATGCCTACCATCTGCCTATTGTGCTCAGTGGAGTGCAATTGAAGAGGTCTATGTCAAGCAGTGGACTGCTGTATACTGATGACCATGATGATGACGATTAACAACTTTATAGAAACTTGAATGATGACATATTATTGAGCTGATTAGGAGCAGAGCCAAGTCCATGCCTGGCGTGCCAACACGCTAAAATATTTCGTTACATCAGAGGTGTTACTTCAGGTTCAGGGTTTTTCTCATAGACAGACCACTTTCAAAAATTATCAGATTCCGATGGATCTCTGACAGCTACATTTCTACCATATTCCTAAAACTCGAAAAAAAATGTAAAGATTAAACCTAATTATGGCAATTGCGTTGTAGCGGATCTCCCAACACGAATTAATAGTTTTCGAAAAAAAAGTGAGAATTGAATGATTAATTAATTAATTGATTGTGGTCTGAGTGGATGTCAAAATAGTAAAAAGTTGGCGCAATCCTGACCGACAACTCTTGGCTACTTTTATAGTTGCCCGCGATCGCCTAAGCAATGTAACACTATCAACATCTTAATTAGATGTCACTCATAATTAAAGAAGTAATAACGAAGACCTGAGAGTCAGATCAGATCAGATCGGAGAGAGAGTATTATCGTCCTTGTGTTACTGAAACTTGCGACACTGCAAATCGTATTTGCTATTTTGAGAACAGCTGGATTATATTATTCTCAAACCAAAAGTGTCTTTCAATTTAATTCACTAAGCCTTTAGGTAAATCGTTTCCGTTAACAGTTAGATAACGCAAAAAATATGCAATGTTCCCAATCCCAATGTATTCAAGTGTACACAACGGAAGATATTTTTTATTTGAAATTGAACTCTACAGCCATTTCACGGAAGTACCGAAACAGATTAACACGGTTATGCCGAAAACACCGAACAATTAAAATTTGCTTCGTTTCCACAATATCACGTCTGTGAGTTATGTAGTTTGTTTAGATAATTTTCCGCCTCGCTTCTCATTATAAGCGCGAATTAAATACGAAGCTGGTATTGCGTGACATACTGCTTCGTGCTTCGTGTAGCGAAATTGAAAACATATTGGTTCCGGCAGTCCAACTAAGTATATTCTAAAAAATAAAGGATAAGACGTCCGGTGCATTCGTATGAAGCGATGGACCAGTGTTCGAATCCCGCAGGCGGGTACCAATTTTTCTAATGAAATACGTACTCAACAAATGTTAACGATTGACTTCCACGGTGAAGGAATAACATCGTGTAATAAAAATCACACCCGCAAAATTATAATTTGCGTAATTACTGGTGCTAGGACGTCTTGTGAGTCCGCCCGGGTAGGTATCACCATTCTACCTATTTGTGCCGTTAAGAAGTAACGCCTTTCAGTTTAAAGGGTGAGACAGCCGTTGTACAGTTAAAACTGAGACCTTAGAACTCTTGTCTCAAGGTGGTATTAACGTTGTAGATGTCTATGGCCTCCGGTAACCATTTAACACCATGTAGACCGTGAGCTCATCCACCAATCTAAGAAATAAAAAAAATAAAAAAAAAATAGCCTGAAGTGTTTGCGGATGCTCATGTTATGTTTTTCAACTATCTTAAACCAGCGCTGACGTAATTTTTTACTAGCGACGATGACCTACAAAACCGACCACAGGGTCAGTTTACTGTTGCCTTTTGCAATCAAGATATTCATCAAGAGTTTAATTGTATTACACCACGGTATTCTTTTGACGTAGAAGTCATTAATTTTTCGGTCGCTCCTGATGGTAGGAAGCTATAAAAAATAGTGGAAGCAATATAAATAATACATTTTAGTCGTTTCTCTGTAATTTCATAACAATGTCAAGATATTTTATTAAAACATATATCACTGGGCCTATTTCAGCAATTTCGTAAAAGGGCGATTAGATTTGAATTGTGAAACAGTCTTTATGCAGTAATTTACATATTTATCAGATGGTGGATGATGACGTTGACGTAATGATATCTAAGTGCCCTTGTAACTATTTAACTCCAGATGGGCAGCAGGTTCGGTATTTTGTTTTAAAATCTACGATTATTTTTTTGTCGTACAAACTACAGAACAGTGTGTATCACTTATCGTAATCCGAGTACACAAGAACGCATCAGAGCATCGTAGCTTTACATTCAGATTTCCACCTTTAATTAATGTACTGGAAGAGAATCTGGAAATCTTAAAGCACAGGGATATCAGGTATAACGCTAAATTTGTTTCTGCTCTTTGTGTTTTGTTAATAGTGACCGTAGTTCACAGCCCGTCTGCTATTAAGTAGCGTAGATACATCATTAGATAATTTTGGACACGTATCGCAATGGCCAGCAGAGTCTATCGAGAAACTTCAGGGTAAGGACTGATCAAGGTGAAAATCCTTACCAAAACTTCACTCAACGAATGCGTGCGTCACGCCTCAGTTCGCAAAGTATGGAGAATGACTGTCAAGGCTTTAATAAACAAGATTCCATATGACCACGACTGCTCTGTCAAGAGTAACCGACTATGATGATGATGATGATAGAGTTCATAGACATCACCACCCAAATGCCACCGTTGAAGTCGTCGTAACCTAAAGGATAAGCCGCCTGGTGCAATCGTTCGATACGACCGTGCTGGTGTTCGAATCCCACAGACAAGTAATAATTTTTGTAATAAAATACGTACTTAACAAATGTGCACGAATGACTACCACGGTTCAGGAGTAACATCGTTTAATAAAAATCAAACCCGCAAAAATTATAATTTGCGTAATTACTGGTGGTAGGACGTCTTAGGAGTCCGCACGGATAGCTTACTCTGCTTATTTCCGCCGTGAAGCAGTAATGAGATTGAGTTTGCACGGCGAGGCAGACTTTGTACTGTAAAAAACTGAGACTTAGAACTCATGTCTCGAGATGAGTGGAGGCATTTTCGTTGATGTTAATCTGCTCCAATGTCCATTTAACACCAGGTAAACCGTGAGCTCGTCTCCCTATCTTATCAATAAAATGAAAAAGCAAACTTGAGGCATAACTACGAAATCTCAATTGTCCCTCCACCTTTGAAAGCGGTTTTAGAACCGTATATATGTTGGTCGCATAAATATGATACTCTGGGCCTAAAATCAATTCGAAAAGTTGAAATAACTTCTGAAATTATCAAAGCATGTAATCGTAGGCACAGAATCGACAAAATCACAGCAACGCAAACATTTCTTTCTGTTTGCCGTGCCATATTGGTTGTTTAATTTACCGAAGTGTGTGTGCTGGAGCGTAAAAATACATATAAGACAAACAGCACACAGATTTCCCTAGAGTGAGCAAAACTGACCGCGACTTCGCGCATCGAAATTGAAAAAGCCGTATAAAAATTGTGCGCTCTGTTTATTTAGTTAGCACGGCGCCAAGGCAAATATTTTTGTTTAACGGACGGATATGAATATTTACCACGTTTCATTTCTCTTAATTGAATGACTTTTATTCTACTAACAAAAAAATCCTAATTAACTGATTTCGTCGTTTGACCTGTACGAATTTATTTTAGGAAAAACATTGATGATAGTAAATTCTCATAATTCAATGATAATACACTATTATAAAGCGATTTAAAATAATTTGACTTTGCCTCTAGTTTATTTAATTCTAAGATCTTTGTGTTCGAAGGTAGATGAACTGAGAGATGGAGAATGTCACGAGAGACGTTTGGACGAAATAAATTTATAAAAAAAAAACAGCCAGCCATTTCATAGTAGAACCGCATTATTTTTAACAGATCAACTTCATTCCGTAAAGTTTCCGCAAAACTTTAAGTAAAAAAATTAGTAGAACATTTTGCTACCACGAAACTATCCAAGATATCCGAAACGGGGATCTAAAGAAGAATCCCTAAATGAAACCGCTAAACGAACCCTAAACGATCCCGAGAAAAACTTGTTTAATCTAACTTTTGACGATTTTCGCATTTTTTCTCCAGCCACAACCCGCTGAAAAGGCAGCTAATGTCACTGATAGTTTAAGTTCCTCAGCGCTTTGGGATAGAATCACTTTATCTGCATTTGCATTGTTGGCTTGCGTCCAGCGTTTTGTTACAGCGCTTTCATTCTGCAATCTCACGGATTTTTCTGCCTTGAATTCTGCCTTGATGACATTTCAATGTTCATTACTACATTTAAAACTCAATCTCCGTGTTTTATTCATGAAGCTGTATTTTTACTTTCAAATATTCCTGCCCTAATAGGAAAGATGATGAGAGATGTAACTATCTATTGAGTGGATTATGACAGGTTTCCAATTCGATCCAGGTGTAATGTAACGTGCTCACGAACGATTTCTGAAGTTAGACTATGACGGAATAACAACGTGTAATAAACATGAAATCCGCGAAATGTAGAAATTTTCTTAAATAATTGTATTAAATGGTACTACCATCCTGCCATAAAACAGCCGTGTGTTCTAAATTTGAGGAATCTTACGTCAGTTATACTGTTAAACTGAAATTCGACCTCAAGCCTTAAGGTGTTTCAAGGTATTCATGTTATTTTGTTTCTACTTTACACCAGATGATGCATGAGCACGTTCGACAATCTAATATAAGTAATACCGTTTCAAATCAGTCAACAACAAAATTTCATCAGACATGTATTTTTTATTGCTTAAGATGATGGACGAGCTCACGGTCCATCTGGTGTTAAGCGGTTACCGGAGCCCATAGACATCTACAACGTAAATGCATTACTGCTTCATGGCAGAATTAGACAGGGTGGTGGTACCTACCTATCCGTGCGGACTCACAAGAGGTCCACCACCAGTGATTACGCAAATTATAATTTTGCGGGTTTCATTTTTATTACACGATGTTATTCCTTCACCGTGGAAGTCAATCGTGAACATTTGTTAAGTGCGTATTTCATCAGAAAAATTGCCACCTGCCTGCGAGATTTGAACACCGTTGCATCGCTCGATACGAATGCACCGGACGTTTATATCGTATCGTCTACATAATTAATATATCGTATATATATATATATATATATATATATATATATGTATGTATGTATGTATGTCTGTATGTATGTATGTAAATAAAATCCTTTTTTATGTAATTTTGTATATAAAACCTTTTTAGTTTTCCTTTTTGAATAGATTTACTTAAAAACCTTTTTGTATAGATTGACTGAGCTCTCTGTCATGTACAGTTTTATTTAATTCAAGAATACTGTGTAAAATAATTTGTTGAAAATAAAGGCTTTGAATGTTGTTTTCTTAATATTGCACAGAAAAAGCAATTAAGTATTTTATTATTGTTTAACCACTTTTAGAATATTCTATATATATATATATATTTGCACTAACATTAAGAGCTCCAATTAATTAGAAACTTTGCACGCTAAGGACTAGTCAGTCCTACGAGTTTTATTACGTTGATCTAATTAATATTCGAATCAGCAGAATAAAAAAATGAAGATCGCTTCCTGTTTAAACGTGTTTTATTATAATTTTTAATTCACATATAATGATATGGAATGTTCCAAAATGAATTAACAATAAAAGACTTAATTGCGTTTTCTGTAATTTAATAAGAAAACAACATTTAAGGCCTTTAATCTCTTTTTAAATTAATATTTTAAACAGTATTATTATACAACTGAATGACAGACAGGTGAATGATTCTATCTAAGAAAAATCTTATTTTAAAACTAAAGAGATTTATAGGTTTTAAATGATAAAGGCTTTTTTTTATTGCTTAGATGGGTGGACGAGCTCACAGCCCACCTAGTTTTAAGTGGTTACTGGAGCCCATGGACATCTACAACGTAAATGCGCCACCCACCCGAGACAAGTTCTAAGGTCTCAAGTATAGTTACAACGGCTGCCCCACCCTTCAAACCGAAACGCATTACTGCTTCACGGTAGAAATAGGCAGGGTGGTGGTACCCACCCGCGCGGACTCACAAGAGTTCCTACCACCAGTATATATAATACTTAATAATACTTATCTATACTAATATATAAATCTACAGTGGTTTTTACGGATGTTCCGTTATAACTACTGAACCATGCATCCGATTGACTTGAGACTTGGTATCCATGTAGAAAATACATGTACTTAATGGATAGGCTAATGTTTATATGAGTGTTGGACTCCCTACACCAGTTACGGGGGAGATAATGATGAGAATCTTTGTGGGGGTGAGAAATAATAATGTTAGTTTTAAATGGCCAGCGAAGCGGACGGGTACAGCTAGTTATTTTATAATACGTCTATACAAGTGTTCCTGGGTAGCACGTATGCTCTCAATTTACTGGAAGCTTTGAGGCTGTATTGAATTTTGTTTTAATCACGTCGAAAATTCACATTGTTGCGTACACATCGTAAATGACTAAATAGTGTATTTAGTTAGGTAATCATTACAAAGCATTAATTATATTGAACGTTTCATGCAAACAATATGTCGGATTTTGACTTATTCTGTGTTCCGTAGCAATTTTTTTATGTTTATGTATGAGCCACAGTTTGTATAATGCTCGTACATGGATGAGTTATCATCAATTCTTCGGTTGTTTTCGCTTGAAGGATTTCTTGATTGGAGTTGTAGGAGTGTCATTTTGAAACTACCGCCTCTTCTTCACTATCACCATCACTACATAATATAAAACAAAGTCGCTTTCTCTGTCCTTATATCCCTATGTATGCTTAAATCTTTAAAACTACGCAACGGATTTTGATGCGGTTTTTTTTAATAGATAGAGTGATTGAAGAGGAAGGTTTGTATGTATAATAACATCCATTAAATAGTGGAGAAATCAGTACTAAATTACAGTTTCCGAAGCGAAGCGAAGGCGGGTCGCTATTTTACGATAAACGACAGCATTCGCTTTGTGATGTCCATGGACTACTTATAACCTAGTACAGCTTATATATTTCATCTGTCAGTCAACTACAATAAATGCGCTAAATAAGCTTTCATTTTGTCCTACGTTTGTTAATTACACCAAATTCGTTTTAATCAAAGAGTTTATTTATTTTAATGACTAATAAAATGAATTTGGATTCACTTCAAGATGTCGGAGTACAATGAACAGGCCAGCGCCTTGCTATTGTTGTATTCAGAGCCATTGTTTTAAACTAAGGAGGCCAAAAGGGTTTTGCGTTTTACACGAAACAGCCCGTCGTAGAGTAAATTGAGGTAGTTAGTTAAATTTGAATTGTCTTACAAAAGTCCTATAGCAAAATTGGTATTTTTGTTGGCTGAGTATGTCAAGTCTTGACAAACAACTTTGGCCTATCTGGTATTTAATGGCTTACAGGGTAAATGGATATCATATTATTATCCCAATTGTCCCCTTGAGGCATGAGCTATGAATCAAAGCCTCGAGTGCATTGCGACTCTTCTATCCTTTGTTAATCCATAGACACAGCCCACTGAGTTTCTCGCCGGATCTTCTCAGTGGGTCGCGTTTCCGATGCGATGGTAGATTCTGCAAAGCACGGCTCTTGCTAGGGCCAGTGTTAACAACACTTTCGGTTTGAGCCCCGAGAGCTCACCTACATGCTAGGGTGAAGCTGAAATAGCCTCTCAAGGCTATCAGAATAGGTAGGGAAAAAAATGGAACCGATTTTTGCATTATTTTGATTTTTTGTGAGATATATCGCATTTTATCTTAGTATAGATACTAGAAACGCTAAGCAATCCGAACAAACAACTGGCTTATCGTAACTACTACCACTAAGTAGGGTCAGTAGCTCGGGGTCGCAATCCAATACGCTGGTCCGACCAGATCCGCACCCCTCTTGAATTCAGTTTTCACATCGCCCTCCACACCGTCAGAGATGGAAACAGATGGAGAAAGATCATGCGAGAGAAAGTGATACAGAAAGGTGGTTAGGACCATCAGCATTGAGGAATTCGACACATGGAGGAGATACGTCAGCAGCAATATGTTATTGAGATTATTTATTTTACATAACAATGACAGAAGTATTTGGGTATACAGACAAGTAGTCACGACCATCAGCATTGAGAAATTCGACGCATGGAGGAGAAACGTCAGCAGCAATATGTTATTGAGATTATTTATTTTACATAACAATGACAGAAGTGTTGGAACGAAGTTCCTTATCGCGTGTTGTGAAAGGGGGCTAGACGGAAAAAATTCTTACGAAAAGTTGTCACGACACTTTTTAGATCCGTCATTCTGACCAATCAACGTGTAGGCGCTTATCGCGTGACATTGCTCGTATCCGATTGGTCCGCGTAATGAGTACAGTTTCTCGAGATAGCGTTTCAACAATAGTAATTTAGTTCATAGTATTGTTTTTTTCTTCTTCATAATGCCGTATTTATTATTATAACTTTAAAAAAAAATTACAATTCCTTCAATTAATAGAAAGGAACTTTGTTCCATCCGGGTGTCCCTTGACACCTCTGAAGTTTTTTTTTTTAATAACTGCGCGTACTGTCGAGTCCTGAACTGGGATTAAGATCTGAGGGGCCGTCTGATAAATTTACTGGTACAACTGCAAGTGAAATGAAAAGTAATGAAAAGTTGAGCCGATAATTTTAAGGTTCGTAAAATGAAACGAATTTGAATGGGGAGACTGAAGTGTACTTAATACGGCTTATGAAAAATGAATATTAATTAAGAAAACATCTCGTCTTGGAAGAACGAGCTTATTCATTATATATTTTTCAGTTCCCGATGAGAGTTTTCATCTGTTTTTGGGAGTCACATATGTACAAATTAAAGTAAATTTTAAGGTTTGGTCTCCCGCTCCATATTTCGTTTTAGCATTTCCGATGTTTCTAATACTTTAGAATTGTACACATATCCAATTTTATAATTGAATAGTAGACTTGCTAATGAATGTTCAGCCAAGAGAACAGCTTTTTTTGTGTCAAAATGCTGTAGGTGGGGCTTATCAGAGTTGAACTAAACCTGGACCTAAGCGGCTTTGAGGACAACAACAGAGGGAATAATACTACCGAAGAAGTTTGATAGATCGACGAAGAAGAAGAAGCTTGATAGATCGACTTGCGAAATTTAACTGCCCCAATTTTGTATTCGTGCAATCTCACCCTGAAAATGTGATTAACGCGACTGCAGTAGCTGAATATCTTAACGCAAATATGGTTGCGTATCTTAAAGTATGAGTTAGAAATTTCAATAATAATGTAATACTTCCAGATTAGAACGCACGGATATTTCAACAAAAAAGATACCACAGTGATACGAACATTATGGACTTACAATACATTCTGTCTTCAGTACAAATAGGGACGGGACTAGAAGCAGGGGGTCTTACAGAATTTAGGTTAGTTTAACTTGATGTTAAAAATAGAGATAGACCATTGACTCGTTGGGAAGATGAGATTACAAGGACAGCCGGTCCAAATTGGAAAGTGATTTCATAGGACAAAGACAATCGGACGTGCTTAGAGGAGGCCTTTGCCCAATATGGAGTTTCTACAGATATTGCTTAGATTTTTTTATATGTATTGTGTTAAATAAGCAAGAAAAATACATAAGTAAATAAATCAACTACGTCTATAACTAACATAGTGTATTGAATTAGTTAAGTGATCATTCTTATTAATAACTGTTAAAATATTTAGTAGGAAATAAAAGGCTTTCTATTCTTTTATAAATTATTGTTAATCCATTTGAGTATGTCAAAGTAACTTAATAGCTGTAATACTAATCATTGTGTTATTTATATTCGTGTATAGGACAAAAATAGAGAGGACACTAATACGAGTTTCTATGGACTATTTTATTCACATGATATTTGAAGTGTTTTAAGATCGAATAACTCTTTAGACGTCACGGCTTGTTTTCATTGAAATATAATAGGAAAACGGGTCGGGTCCTCTCAATAACCATCATCAGAGGAAATAGGACACAAAATTGGATACGATATCACCCGAGTGATCACAATTTACCTGTCTTTCTTTGTATTCGATACTTTTATCCTTATTCTGTTTGAAATTGTACTACAGCAGTCAAACGAGTACACTGTAACAACGTTTAACGAAAGAAAGTGCTTTGGAAATTTTATAAAAACGTACAGTGTTTTTAAAAAAATCACCAAAAATTTTTTGAGATAGAAAAGAAAATGAAACATCTCTTAGTCTTAGATATTTTAATAAGGATATGTTTCTTTTTTTTTTTTTTAATAATGTGATCTAGAAATTTTAGTATTCACGTAGAATATTCGCGTCTTGTATATTAACTAATATTTTTAAAGTCGTACATTTTACATCAGTTTCTCTTAGCTAGGATTATCTGCTATGGACATTGGATATAACAAAAAAACGAGTGCAACCAGATTTGGAATACTAAATGCCTTAAAATGCAGTGACGCTAACAAGGAGAAATCGAATACGGATCGTGAAACACAAAAGCCTGGTTAGCTAATGACTAGAATGAATAGAAAAAATGCAATTTTGTTCAATCTATCAACTCTTTGAGTATATTATTATTCGAAAAGCATAAATATATTTTGATTTACAATGCCCGGAAAAAAAACTGAAAGAGAACATAAAAATGAACATAATAGACATTCAAAATTAATGATAATCGGAAGGCAAAATTTTCTTATTCATACTAAAAGAACCATAAAAATGAATCATAAAAGTAATCAATTCAACAAGTTACCTGTCAATAAACTAGCAAAGTCAACTCAATAACAAGGAAATGTTCTCATTCGCAATCGTACATGGAAAGATTATGACACAGCATGTTAAACTATAAATCAACACACAGCACACCACCGAAAAAAAGCTATTCGACAAATATATCGTATTAAGCATTACGATCAGAATAAGGCCACGAAAGCACACGCTTCAATATATTCAGAATAAGTAATATTTTCGTTGGCAAGTATTCGCGTAAATTCTTCTCGGTTTTATGTCTCGACACGCCGCGTTCTGACGCTATCAGAGTTATGTTGTGTGTTCTGTAAAATTGTGTTAGCATCAAATATGTACAATAACGGAATACGCTTCAAAACGATTCGTTTATTTAATGACCAGTTACCGTTGCGGGAATATGTTCATAATAAAATGTCACAAGTGGTTGAATAAATAGCCACATGATTTTGGTCACTAAAATCCAATAGTTAAGTCCACATACTCCAACAGTTAGGATACGTATTAAAAAAGAGAAAATTTAAGTAGAAACACATACCCGTAGTATTAATATTTCATTAACGAATAGTCTTGTTGCGTGCGCGGTGTAGTTCTTAATGTCAAAAAGAGCAATTTACGTTAAGACTCATTGTATTGAATAAAACATGTCGCGTATAACAAACACCAAACAATATATTGCTCTAATATTATTGCCGTAAAAACCAATTTGAAGACCTCAAACTTTTGAAGATAGTACAATAAGAAATTTACGTTCCCAACCCTTTTCGACAGGAAGAAAGAAAAACAAATGACGCAGGACCCATACTAAACCAGATAATGAAATCTGGTGGGTCAACTTAAGAGAATGGAACATAAAATTGATTCTCAGCAGTTTCGACTGGACTCTGTAAACATTAGCAAAGGCCTGATCCAATAAGATTGTATACTTAGAAGGGACTTAGCAAGGACATAAATTTAATCTGAACTAGAAATGGAGCAGTAAAAAATAGGCATTTCTCCTTTGGTATATGGTTTTTTCCTCTTTTTCATTTAATAAAAAAGTACCAAATGTGCTGTAGCTTCATTTCCCCTTCATATAAAAGAGTAATGAAATACAATTGGAGGCAATTACTGAACATAACTCACAAAAAGTATTTAATTAGCACCTTACAGATATTTTTTTCAATTGCCCTTAAAGCCAGATGACCATACAAAGCAACCATTGGTGAGTGGTTACCGTCGTTCAAGTAGGTCAACAATGTCAGAGGCAGAGCTAAGCCGCTGCCTACGATTAGGTACTCCCACAAGCTTCATTTGAATAAGGACATATCATAGCACCCGGAAATAGAGAGTGTTACCAAAGCCGGAAGCTATGTAGCAGAAAAGGTCTTTGGAAATGCGCATGAACGCAGTGATTTTCCGGTAGTACGAATGAACTTTAAATCGGTGGGAGACGTTGCGATGGTAAAAACGAAATGACTGGATCATCGTAAATAATTACTTAATCTCCAACTGAAAATACGGTACAAAACACACACAGAACTGAAGTTCCTTCGTAGACCTAGAGGCTTCAAACGATCCATGAGAATGGGATTATCGATAGTCCGAACGAGCCTCTCTCACACACTCTCTCTTTCTCTCTTCCTGACTATTCATCCCACATGGTGGTGGGATCAGCTTTTCTCTCAAACTGTTATCAGTGATGTAAGTGACAACCTGGCGACTTGACGTCATACGTCACGAACCAATAAAGAAGTCAGTATGTTGAAAATTCTTGAACAGCTCAAACAAGTTGCCACTAAAGCCCCTTCCATTATTTTTATCTCGATGTCCCAACGTTTGGTTTAAACTAACTCTTACAAAATTACCCACACAGGGTTTGTAATCTTCGTGGATAGCGGTTATATGAATTCCGAAGTATAAAGTCAATGGTTTGTCAAGTTTCCAGCGAAACTTTCTGTTTGTTCTGAGCTTCAAGTTCGTACTAAGTTTTCAGGGTGTTCTGAATTGGACGCCAATGGAGCCGAATGTGTTCACGTGAAGTGTACTCAAATCGAGTGTGAGATGTTAAAGAGATTTGTACAGCTTTGTGATTTGATAATTTCCTGTTGATAAACAATACTTTTAGAAGTGTGCCCTTTAGGTTTGATTATTTTTTGATGTGCAACATCTATCTATAGCCGCACGTAAAACCGATTTCTGGCGTGGCGACGCATGCCGTGGCGATGCGTCGCCATGCGTAATCGACTGTGCGATTCTTTCCCACTCGATCCGGCGTTAAGCCATCTCTCTCTCTCTCTCTACACTGAGCTCGGATACTGATTAGGATATGGCCTAGGTCTGACGACTTACCGTGAATCGTCCCGCAACCACGTCCGAAGGTCCTGGTCGAGGATGAGTATTGCCGACAGAATCAGTTCATCTATCCTTCACATGTAGTCATAGGTCACTGTCACTATTTTCCAGTTTTTTATATGAAAGGGGGAACTTTACACACTAATTAAATATTATGCGCGTGCCGATGCGGCTACAGCGGCTTCGGGTGACAAACTCTGTTTTTTTTGTTTTTCCGCACTAACTGGTAGGCAGGTGGTGGCGCTAGTGTCGCGCCGAAGAACCATTTCCCACGGAAATGGTGCATTCCGATACACGCAATATGTCGCAGACCCAGTACAAGAAAAAAATAAGAAATGAATAATACATATAAACCCAAATTGTGTCGCGTTGCGTACTCAAAGAATAAAAAAAAAAAAAAGTAATTATTCACAATAAAAAAAAGTAATAATAATATAAATATGTATTTTAGAACAAACTGTTACGGGACGGAACATGCCGCTCACCTTAAAAGCACGTAGTTGCTTTTAACATTCAAAAGTTAAAACTAATATCGAAAGAACGTAAAGCTTAAAAAACTTACTCGAAACTAATAAATTCTAAAAACTAATAATTAATGATTTGAACTACTCCAAGGGAAGAGGACATATTTTAACCACGGGTCGTTTTTTAAGTAAAATTTATTGTTGAAAAATCGAAAGATTAGTGCGGTGACACGAACAACTTTTCCGAGCGACGAAAATCGCGTAATAACATTAACATCCTGTATAGGCGGCGCCGTTGACGCGCTGGAACACACCGATACGTTGCGTTTTTCTTCGCACGTGTCTCTTACGGGATTTTGAATCGGCCAGGAGTTCTGACCCAGATGTAGCCACGAGGGTCCATGGTACCATAAGTCATGCTGTACGAGCGCGGCGGGCAAAAGGCCACGAGATGCAGCGTCGGCGGGATTGTCGGCCGACGGGACGTGGCGCCAGCGGTCCGCGGGTACGCGGCGCAAAATCTCACTGACACGGTTCGAAACGAAGGTTTTCCATTCGTGCGGAGATGAGTGTAGCCATGCTAGCACGATGGATGCGTCGGACCAAGCGTAGACCTGGTCGAAGCGAATACGACCACTGTAAGTGAGCATTACCTTTTCAATTAATTTAGATAAGAGGACTGCCGCCATTAGTTCGAGGCGAGGAATAGTGAGACGCACACTCAACGGTGCGACGCGAGTTTTGGCTACAATCAGGTGAGTTTGAATGAAATCTTCTTGATCTGTGTAACGAATATATACACATGCTCCGAAACCCTTCTCGGAAGCGTCAGCAAAACCGTGAATTTGTATCGGTTCGGAATTGTTATTGTTAAATATATAACGCGGAAATGAGATTTGTGAGATGAGTGGGAGCTCGTCAACGAAAGAAGACCACGAATTTACTATGTCAACAGGCGGCGTCTCATCCCAATCGACTTTGGCTATCCATAAGAGTTGAATCAAATGTTTGGCAAACAATGTGACCGGTGATAATAGCCCGAGGGGGTCGTATATTTTTGCTATTTCTGACAGAATGACACGCTTTGTACACTTAAGCGATGAAACTTTGACTTTAAAATTGAATGAATCAGATTTAGGGTTCCACTGTAAGCCCAGAACCTTAATCTTTTTGTCGATCTCCATTTCAGCGAAGAGAACGTTCTCCGGCCGCTCACCATGAGACTCTGATGGCAGCACCGCAGCGAGTAACGCTGGCGAGTTGCTGTGCCATTTGCGCAATTCAAACCCAGCCGCTCCACAAATACCTATCAGCTCTTGTTGTAGCTCGAGTGCGCTGACTTCAGAGTCCTCGCCAGATACGACGTCGTCGACGAAAACATCGTTAAGTAAAACGGGCGACGCGAGTTTGAACCGCTCGGCCTCATCTTGAGCGAGTTGTTTTATTGTACGCAGAGCGAGGTAATGTGACGATTTCACACCGAATGTGACTGTACGCAAACGGTAGTCACGAATAGTTTGCTCTGGTGATGTGCGCCACACAATACGCTGAAAATCTTTGTCACTTTCACGAACAAGTATATTACGATACATTTGTTTTATGTCGGCAGTAAGCGCGATTGAATGGACACGAAATTTAAGAAGGACGTCCACTATGTCCATGTGAAGCTTAGGACCCGTTAGTAAAACGTCATTGAGTGAATACCCACTAGTTGAGCGACAACTGGCGTCGTACACCACACGTGTAGGCGTCGACTCACTCGATTCTTTGACCACGCAGTGGTGCGGAATGTAATAACTTTCACTAACTGAAGGTTGATCATCGACGAGCTCCATGTGGTTGAGGTCTACGTATTGCTGGAGACAAGCGTGGTAATCAGCTTTCAACTTGAGGTTGCGTTCTAACCAATATTCTAGTCTATGAAACCGAGCTAGCGCAATAGACCGCGACTCGCCGAGAAGCGGTGCGTCGGGCTTAAACGGGAGGGCGACCACGTATCGCCCGTCCGCATTACGAGTGTGCGTCTTTTGAAAAAAGGATTCGCACAACTCCTCATCTGGCGTGTAACTCCGTTTCTCTGGTATTGATTCCAGCTCCCAAAATCTCTGAAGGTTGTCGTTGTCAAACGAGCTAAAACACACTTGAAATGAAGTTGGAACAGAAGAATCTAAATCTAATTTGCCTAAAAGTAAATAACCGAACACACTATTCATAGCGATGGGCGTGCCCGGCGGGCCTACGATAGTGTTGCCTAGTAACACGTAGGATAGTATATCCGCTCCTAGTAACATTTCAACAGGCTGGGGCGTATGAAAGTCCGGATCAGCTAACTTCAGATTTTTCAAATGTGACCACCCGGTATACGGTAAAGGTACACTTGGCATTTTTGGAATTAATTCGGGCAAAATTAACGCATTTACCGGAATGACAGGTTGTTGTTGACCTTTAGGCGCAATGAAACACGAAACTAAACCTTTTGGATGCACGGGTCCGGTGTCACCAATACCGAACACCGGCACGTTGCTATGCCGGCGCGCTAGACCTAAGTGCTGCACACAAGCTTCGGTAATAAATGATGCCTGGCTCCCCGTGTCTATCATGCATCTAACAGTGGAAATCGTCATATTATTACCTATGACAATATCCACTAGTGCTGTCGATAACAACACTGTTCCAGTGCGAGCGAGAGGTAAGTTAGATGCGCAATTTCCGTGTACCGCGATCGGAGTCGGCTTCTCCTGCATAGGAGTGAGCGGAACAACAATAGGTTGCTTGGTTTCGCTTGCAACCGCTAGCGCTTGAGCCGGTTGATTCGTAAAATGTAATAAACTATGATGTCGTTTATGACACGTTCTACACACAAAATTAGAAATGCAATTTTTTACGTCGTGACCGACATTCAAACAATTATAACAAACACTTTTGTTTTGTACAAGGGAATACCTATCCTGCGGGGAAAGATTTAAAAACTCTGCACATTTTGTCAAAATGTGTGAACCGTTACACTTCAAGCAGGTTCGAACCTTATTACCATCGACCGTAGGTCGAGTTTGCTCTGATGACACATTGGCGGCAAACGATCGCTTTACCGGCGCAAAACTGTTCGGACTTACATTGTAGCTACGCGGCTGTAATGGCAGCGGATTACCTACCCGCGATATCTGTTTGTTAGCGTGCTGTGCGGAGGTACTTGAGGAGCTAGGAGATACCATTTCTTCCGCGGCGATTTCATGTTGTAAATATGAAACCAATGTGTCTACTTCTGGAATATCGGATGGCTTGGCCAATGAACGTTCGAATCCCTTTCTCATACTACTCGGAATTTTACGTAGTAAAATTTGTAGGAGAACGAAACTCCACTCATGAGTCGGAAAGTCCATGACCTCTAACGCCTTCATGTTTTCCTGATAGACATTTAACAATTTTCGTACACTATACGGATATCTATCTGAACACGATTCTATGTCTAAAATTCGATCTAGATGTTTCGACGCAATTACCCTTTTATTTTCGTAGCGGGTTAACAATATTTCTAACGCGATCGGGTAGTTATCTTCTGTGATAGGTATGGATTTGATCAGGTTATACGGTTCGTTTTTAACTGCAAGTAGAAGATATCTAAGTTTCTCTGCTTTAGAGTAGGCATTGTTGCTATGCACTAACGATTTGAATAAATCATAAAATGATGGCCAATCCGTAGGATCGCCTTTGAATTCAGGTAAAGGTAAAGTAGGTAAATTTCTTTTATCGTTACCTAACGCATCAAATGAACAATTACTTGACCGATTGAAACGGCGCTGACGCTCATCCATCGACTTTAACGAGTTTAAGTGACCGACAATTTCGTAGTATAAGTCATTAAAATCATTACGAATCTTTATGTTATCATCTTTGCTAAATGATTTGGATCTGATGAGAAACTTTTCAATTTTAGTCTGAACCTTTGTAAACTTTCTTTGGTGAGCCGCTAGGTCTATAGTACGCGAGCGAAATTGTTGTTCGTTCGTCTTCGCGAGTAGAATGATACGTTTGAGTTCATCAAGAATTAAATCCCTTTCGAAAATATCTTGTTCACACGGCGATAATTCTTCACCTTCCGACATTTTGCGAAACAAAAGATGGCGGGGGACGCTAAGAATCGAACGCGTGATTTTACAATTTGAAAATGAGTACGTAAATACTGCTAAATAACACGACACAAACTGGAAAATATGTATCCGGTTCGAATGGACCAAATTTATGATTAGGATATGGCCTAGGTCTGACGACTTACCGTGAATCGTCCCGCAACCACGTCCGAAGGTCCTGGTCGAGGATGAGTATTGCCGACAGAATCAGTTCATCTATCCTTCACATGTAGTCATAGGTCACTGTCACTATTTTCCAGTTTTTTATATGAAAGGGGGAACTTTACACACTAATTAAATATTATGCGCGTGCCGATGCGGCTACAGCGGCTTCGGGTGACAAACTCTGTTTTTTTTTGTTTTTCCGCACTAACTGGTAGGCAGGTGGTGGCGCTAGTGTCGCGCCGAAGAACCATTTCCCACGGAAATGGTGCATTCCGATACACGCAATATGTCGCAGACCCAGTACAAGAAAAAAATAAGAAATGAATAATACATATAAACCCAAATTGTGTCGCGTTGCGTACTCAAAGAATAAAAAAAAAAAAAAAGTAATTATTCACAATAAAAAAAAGTAATAATAATATAAATATGTATTTTAGAACAAACTGTTACGGGACGGAACAGATACCTATAGTGTATACTCCGTAGTGTATACAGTGTTGTTTACTACAGTACACATAACCTGTGTTTTACTTGAAAACAAATTATTTTTTCGTAATATTTTATTTTATCATTATGACATATTTAGTTCCTATCACAATCTGTTCTTTTCTGCATATTACTTTTACAAAATAATGTCGATGTTTCATATCTGCCAAGCATCCCGTGACGGCTCACATTTTTTTTAATCACAGACGCGATTATGAGCCACCTAATGCAAAGAGAGTACATTATGAAGGACAAAATTAAAACAATTTTATTTAATTATTTCCAACATTTCGAAAACTAATTACAGTTTTCGTGGACTCCGGATCTATGACACGACTTTTGACAGTAAAATGAGTGAAAGAAAATAATACATGTAATAAAATCGAGATTAAACCTTAAAACTACTTTTAATTGTGTCTACGACTGGCCAAGAGACAAGGAAAAACACTATCATTAGAAGGATCTTGTTTCAGAGACCAAGCTAAAAAGAAGACAAGAATTGGGTTATACTATGATGACTGTTCTATTATTTAGACCGGAATGCATGACTTCGGACTAGGCAAGATGGTGATAGCTACGCGTTCGTACTCACAATATCTTACCACCAATATAAAAGAAGATATGAGAGAAAATACTATATTTTGTACTGGTGGTAGGACCTCCTGTGAGTCCGCACGGATAGGTACCACCGCCCCTCCTGTTTCTCCCGTGAAGCAGTAATGCGTTTCGGTTTGAAGGATGTGGCTGCCGTTGTAACTATACTGAGATCTTAGAACTTATATCTCAAGGTGTGTGGCGCATTTACGTTGTAGATGTCTATGGGCTCCAGTAACCACTTAACGCCAGATGGGCTGTGAGCTCGTCCACACATCTAAGCAATAAAAAAAATATTGTATAATAAAACTAGCGCCACGGAAAGATAGTGGATAAAGTAAATCGTGGGAAGAGCTCTGAGAGGCCATATTCATACACCATCTCCATTGCGATCATAAGTACTGCTCTTGATATTTCGCGATACGATCTTTAATTACTTCTTAATTAAGCTATGATTAATAAATAAGAATAGAAGTTTTAAAAGTGTGCGTATCGGGTCGTCGTCTATGGAAAGTTTTCAAACTTAATCTTCTCCGCTTAAGTTAATTTACAACTGTAAAATACTTGACGTCAAGTTGTGAAGTGTCAATAGCAAAATCTTACTTTTATTTTTTACTAGATGATGACTGAGCTTTGCTCCTTTTTTTTTTTTTATATCGCCATCTTCTTGTGTCTTTAAAGCGGTTAGTTGCCCCCAATTAAGAAAAATAGTATTATTATTCGCCAATAGATGTCGGGAAGAGTTGATTATTGAAAACACGAATAAAACAATATTTTCTGAAAATAAATCGTAGGTAGATCGATTTATCGCCCCCGAATCCCCTGTATACTAAATTTTATGAAATCGTTGGAGCCGTTTCCGAGATTCAGATTATATAAATTTATACAAGAATTGCTCGTTTAAAGGTATAAGATACCTGAACTGTCCTGAATTGTTTTGTGTACATTATGGTCACCTTTGTATACGACTATTAATTATTATTGCTGGCTTTTTTGTTTGTTCGCGTTGACCGTTTATTGACTTGAAACTTGGATCAAGTTGATTACTTGGTAACGCTGGCATTTTTTTTAAATTTTTTTTTATTGATTAGCTGGTTGGACGAGCTCACAGCCCAACTGATGTTAAGTGGTTACTGGAGCCCATAGACATCTATAACGTAAATGCGCCACCCACCTTGAGATATAAGTTCTAAGGTCTCAGTATAGTTACAACGGCTCCCCATCCTTCAAACCGAAACGCATTACTACTTAACGGCAGAAATAGGCAGGGCGGTGGTACCTACCCGTGCGGACTCGCAAGAGGACCTACCATCAGTAAAAAGCACCATGGCTCTCGCATTGAAAGCATTATTCCAATCTGTTTGGCCCAACTGAGCATTTCCAAACTATACTAATATGCCCATCCCCGATGATTATACTTGGTAAGGCAATAAGATTTTCCGAATGCGTGACACTTAAACGCCGCATGACGCTCTTGAACAGCTAAGAGAGACATCAGAAAAACTATCAAGAGATCATAAATCGATGAAGCACCACAGACGTGGCGTATCACGTTTGAATGAACGCCACGTTTGCCACTATAGTTACGAGACCTTAGTTCGTAAAATGTTTACGTTTGGTCCAACTCACAGGCGAAAAGCGGTATGCCTAATTTAATTAATGCACTAAAAATATTTTGGGTTTTACATGAACAATTTTACAAAGGCCTAGTTTTTTTTTTAAATAATTCGCATTTCATTATAATTATTTACTAACGTTCTAATGACAAACTGTAATTGAATGATTGTCATTTATTTTGAAAAAAAAAAGGAGGTTAAAATAGACAATTATGCCAATAGTATAATACAATTTTGTTAGTATCTAATATGTGAATTGATATTAAGCATTATAAACAGGGCGTAAATGATAAGAAAGAAACAAATTGAATTTGAAACAAAAGCATTTTAATTATTACATTTGAGCAATTTCTTAACTTACCTGTTCGCACCTGGTCTCAGTGCTATCAATTGGAATGATTGAAAAATCCATTAGGAAAATTATTTCATAGACTGTAATTTTTCAATGTTGTCGTCTGAAGTCAAGGCTCTTTCTTATATTTGAGTTTTCGTATTCGATTCCTTTATTAAAAATAAATATTGACAAAATGTGAGAAAACATATGTCTCTTGTAACTTGGGTCGAAAGCTGTAATGCCGTAAACGAAGCGTGTGGGGACCTCATGGCACCTCATGTCTGACGTATGTTTGCATGACGCTCTAAATATTCCGCTCTAGGCGATCTACGAATCAGGCGTTCAACAAAATGGCTGCTACCTCTATTTAAACGTATCCGTTGAAAAACATTCACAAAAAGTTTTTCTAAACTTGGATTTGCTTTGTTTAAGTTTTTGTTAAATCTTATTTGTTTATGTTAGTGCTTTAGGATTTTTTAACTGGTAGACCTCTTGTGAGTCCGCACGGGTAGGTACCACCGCCCTGCCTATTTCTGCCTGAAGCAGTAATGCGTTTCGGCTTGAAAGTAACCACTTAACACCAGATGGGCTGTGAGTTCGTCTACCCATATAAGCAATAAAAAAAGGATGTTTGGCAATAAATAATATAAGCAATAAAAAAAAGGCTTTGAGATGAAAATATTGGAAATTAGCTTCTGTTGAGAAATGAGAAATGAGGTCTTCAATTTTTTGCCATAATTGTAATGCCAATTGTATGGCTGACACCGCAGCCACAGCTCCTTTTATTACTTCAAACCACTGCGATTGACAGCGCGTTAATGTCACTATTGTTGCCATGTACTCCTCTTTACTAGCTGTGGAATGAATCACCCGCCAAGGTCTTCCTTGAGCGCCGTGAACTATCATCCTTCAAACGCCTTATAGCAGGCTGAATTTTTTTTTTCTTTTTCTTTTTTTTTTGTCCTGCCTAAGCTGATAGCCTTGAGAGGCTATTTCAGCGTAACCTTAACTAGTAGGTGAGCTCACGGGGCTTAAACCGGAGTGATGCTAGCACCGACCCTAGCAAGAGCTGTGCTTCGCAGAATCTACCACCGATACCACTAAGAATCAATCTACCACTAAGAAGATCCGGCGAAAAACGCAGTGGGCTGTGTCTGTGGGACCGATATTCTAATCTCCTTTCGAAGGCAGTGTAAATGGATTGCCAATCATTGTAGTATTAGCAAAATCAATTTCAATTTGTTTCAACTTCAAATGTATTAGAATTGTATAACCAGTCATGCCATTAGCACTTAGTTACCTGAAACACTTTAATTTGCTGAAACTGCTCGCACACTACCTGTAATAGCTAAGAAACGTGACCACGATCTGCGATTGTGAAAGACAAAAAATAGAATAATAGAATAATAAAGAATAAATAATCGAAATTGCTTTTTTCGTCATTAAAAATCCTATTTCAAAAAAAATTGTCAATGTATATTACATAATATCGGTGTTCATTCAAATAGCAAATTACAAGTGGGCCGAACTTGTTCCCTGATTGGCATCGCGACGGACTCCACGGTCCGTTTGATTCGGAAATCTGATCAATTCCATGTTAATTTGTCGGGAAATGTTTGCACAGTACCCCTTTTAATGTAGTTACCGTTTCATTTTATTGGCCGTCGGTATAAATCTTATTTTGCTGTTCATATAATTGTGTTTGTTGTTCAATAATATAAGTGATATAAGCGTTGGACTGTAGGCGAACTTAATGCTGAGAATCAAGAAGAACGATCTAGAAAACTTTGCGTAGATATTGCTAAAGCGATAGAGAGAAATTTTGAAGTCGTCGTGGCCTAACGGATAAGACGTCCGGTGCATTCGTGTTGATCGATGCACCGGTGTTCGAATCCCGCAGGTGGGTACCAATTTTTCTAATGAAATACGTACTCAACAAATGTTCACGATTGATTTCCACGGTGAAGGAATAACATCGTGTAATAAAAATGAAACCCGCAAAATTATAATTTGCGTAATTACTGGTGGTAGGACCTCTTGTGAGTCCGCACGGGTAGGTACCACCACCTTGCCTATTTCTGCCGTGAAGCAGTAATGCGTTTCGGTTTGAAGGGTGGGGCAGCCGTTGTAACTATAATTGAGACCTTAGAACTTATATCTCAAGGTGGGTGGCGCATTTACGTTGTAGATGTCTATGGGCTCCAGTAACCACTTAAAACCAGGTGGTCTGTGAGCTCGTCCACTCATATAAGCAATAAAAAAAAAAAAAAAATGGAATATTCTTGAGGTTTCTTCTTCTTAGTCGTAGTGGTCGTAGTTATGTATCGTCTTATTGGTTGGTTTCGGCTTTTGCAAGGCTTCTCCATCTCTCTGTATTTGTGGCGGTGCGTGTACATTGAATAAGGGAACGCTTTGTAGATGATTTAATAAAGTCTGTCCAGCTTGTGGGTAGGTGTGGGATCGCGGGAACGTTGACCGTTTGTTATTCCTTAAACCAATAATCGTTCTAACGAACTTTCATTACGTTCTGGAAGCTATATATCCCCAATTTTAAGTTAAAAACCGTTATATGTACGCATGAAATAATTATTCAAAATCTAACTACAATTATATAATAATTAGGAGTATTTTCTTATTTGGAATACGAACTTATAATTTTTTCTTTTTTACTAACGTTAAAAGATACTTGATAATCAACTTGCAAATTGATAAAAAACGGTGCAAAGCAGTGCTTTTCAATAGTAAACAAATTTAACAAAATAATTTCGTCAATGCTTTTGAATTCTGTTGAGAAGATCTATTGACACGCGTGTCTTATAGATCATAAAATGCGTATGATAGCTGACTCCGGCCTCCTAGAACTTGTGATACCGCTTCCTCACCATCATTACCTAGCCCTTAAATAGAGCTGTCAAGAACCGGACAAACCAAAGGCATTTCATTCAAAATGAAATACAGTAGATGAAAGGACCAAAAAAACCGCAACGTATTTGTAACAAAATGCATGTATCCCAAAAACAAAAATCTCTTCAATAAATTTCAAAACTTTACGTGTACAATAATGCAACGAATGTATTGCGCAACGCAAAATTCAAAAGCACTCGTACACTCCAAAATTTAGTTCAACGTTTACGTTAGGATCGCGTTTAGCATACAAATTTCGTTCAAAGTCGGAACATAACAGAGCTCCACGAGACTATTGCACCTTCATTTGTTTCGTAGTAACATCAACTACAGTCCCGATGAGCGTCAAGTAACATTTCGGCCCATTCCGCCCACGGCCGGGGCTGTTCTCTACGCGAAAGTACAAAAACATACGCGTTTACGAGACCTCTGCGGTTGCGACATCAAAAACCGCTTAGCGAGTCCCAGAATAACGTCACGTGATGGTCGTCGTGTATACTTTATGCTCGGCCAAGTTGTAAAATGGCAGTGTATCCCCGAAGTGTAGTATTCGTGGTTACACGCTGTAGTAAAGTTTCGTGTAAAGGAAATGTATTTATGTAATAAAGTACGCACAATTTGGAGGCATGCGTGCCTAGGGACGGCGCGATGTTTAAGGCGCACTAAAACGGAGTAGGTGTCGAATGTACTATAGTTTTATAATCTCCGAACATGTACTAATAAAGTTTGTTTCTATTTCTTTATGTGCAGATCGTTTGGGACGTTAATTCTCTGAATAATGTACATATGTAGGTATGTTACTGAACATAAATATGTTCTTGGTATACGTGCCTTGGAATTTCATTGACTTCAAAATCAATTACGCGATTCTGGGAATTTCAAACTACATCTAGCATCGAGTTATTAACGAGCTTGTGAACCAAATATAATATGAGAGCTAACTACAACACGAGTCTGGGCGCAGAATGGGTGATTGTAGACTTTTTTTTTTGCCTACCTAAGCTGAGAACCTTGAGAGGCTATATCAGCGTAACCTTAACTAGTAGGTGAGCTCACGGGGCGTAAACGGGGGTGTTGCTAACACTGGCCCTAGCAAAAGCAGTGCTTCGCAGAATCTACCACCGGATCGAAAACGCGACTGATAAGATCCGGCGAGAAAGTCAGTGGGCTGTGTCTATGGGTTAATTTACTCGTCGAGCCCTTTGTCGCAAACGATGGGGTCGGCGAGAACGATGACCGGTGCTTGAGGTACCTAAAAGCACCGTCAGTGGATCGGGAGGATCCGAAATGATGTGTTTGGGGCGACGTCGTCTGCTTTCCATTCTGTCCGCAGGATCAGGAATGTAGTTACCGGCGGCCAGGATGAGAGGGTTCTCGTGTCGAGCCGCTTTATCGAAGTGGGATTGTAGACGCTTGTGGTCAAATACTGCTTATTTTGAGTGACACAGAGTTCAAATTGAAATGATTTATAACAGTGACCAGGGGTTTGATTATATCTATGGTAGTACTGTGAGCTTCGTGCGAGTTTTTTAACGTTTTCGATCACGTAGAAGTTAACTCAAATTTGTATGCAGTTGGAACAGCGCCCTCTAGCGGCAAACGTAGACGAACGTTCCAACTCCATACAAAATTGTGTTAACTTTTACGCTATCGAGAACGTTAAAAAACTCGCACTAAGCACATTAATGACTATAAATCATTTACGATCAGACGAGGCAGCGGCCATAAAATATGCTTTCGACATGTAATTTTGTTCAGTAAAGTTTTCCTAAGTGCCCACAGTAAGTAGCTAAAACAAAACTGATCCTCTCCCGGAATCATATCTGAGGGTCGTGACCACCTCCACCCGTGACTTTCATCTCCACCTCATCTAGTCCTCACAGCGGCTGCTCCCGTTTGCTCTTTTAATTCTATAATCTATACAAATAAATACAATTTGAGTGTCTGTTTGTAATAATAAAATAACCAATTTTTACTAAATACGTAAGTATGTATACACAGTACATATCTATACATATGAATAAAATTAGAGCGTCTGTTTGTAATATTGAAATAAACGCTTTTTACTCCATGCATGTTAATATATATATGTCGCATCCGGGTCAATAGTTCGGAATATCAACGATACACAAACGTCAAAGTGACAGAATGGCCGTGTCGTGGTTGACGACTTTTAGTAATATTAAGACGGTGGTTTTGATTATTATTTTAAATGATGAAATGTTGTTTTGATAAATATCACAAAATGAAGGGTAGACTCCGTAACGCCACAGTTATAAAATGGCGATACGTGGACAGAGTCGTGGCACCGCCCGATTAGCCTCCTCATGTCTCTAGGCAAACTGTATGAGCGTCTGCTCTACAAGCGCCTCAGAGATTTCGTCTCATCCAAGGGCATTCTCATCGATGAACAATTCGGATTCCGTACAAATCATTCATGCGTTCAACAGGTGCACCGCCTCACGGAGCACATTCTTGTGGGGCTTAATCGACCAAAACCGTTATACACGGGAGCTCTCTTCTTCGACGTCGCAAAAGCGTTCGACAAAGTCTGGCACAATGGTTTGATTTTCAAACTATTCAACATGGGCGTGCCGGATAGTCTCGTGCTCATCATACGGGACTTCTTGTCGAACCGCTCTTTTCGATATCGAGTCGAGGGAACCCGCTCCTCCCCACGACCTCTCACAGCTGGAGTCCCGCAAGGCTCTGTCCTCTCACCCCTCCTATTTAGCTTATTCGTCAACGATATTCCCCGGTCGCCGCCGACCCATTTAGCTTTATTCGCCGACGACACGACTGTTTACTATTCTAGTAGAAATAAGTCCCTAATCGCGAAGAAGCTTCAGAGCGCAGCCCTAGCCCTAGGACAGTGGTTCCGAAAATGGCGCATAGACATCAACCCAGCGAAAAGTACTGCGGTGCTATTTCAGAGGGGAAGCTCCACACGGATTTCCTCCCGGATTAGGAGGAGGAATCTCACACCCCCGATTACTCTCTTTAGACAACCCATACCCTGGGCCAGGAAGGTCAAGTACCTGGGCGTTACCCTGGATGCATCGATGACATTCCGCCCGCATATAAAATCAGTCCGTGACCGTGCCGCGTTTATTCTCGGTAGACTCTACCCCATGATCTGTAAGCGGAGTAAAATGTCCCTTCGGAACAAGGTGACACTTTACAAAACTTGCATAAGGCCCGTCATGACTTACGCGAGTGTGGTGTTCGCTCACGCGGCCCGCACACACATAGACACCCTCCAATCCCTACAATCCCGCTTTTGCAGGTTAGCTGTCGGCGCTCCGTGGTTCGTGAGGAACGTTGACCTACACGACGACCTGGGCCTCGAATCAATTCGGAAATACATGAAGTCAGCGTCGGAACGATACTTCGATAAGGCTATGCGTCATGATAATCGCCTTATCGTTGCCGCCGCTGACTACTCTCCGAATCCTGATCATGCAGGAGCCAGTCACCGTCGACGCCCTAGACACGTCCTTACGGATCCATCAGATCCAATAACCTTTGCATTAGATGCCTTCAGCTCTAATACTAGGGGCAGGCTTAGGGACCCCGGTAACCGTACTCGTCGAACTCGACAAAGAGGTCGACGTGCAACCTAACCCATGCATCAGCCCGCTGAGTTTCTCGCCGGATCTTCTCAGCGGGTCGCGATTCCGATCCGGTAGTAGATTCATTCGCGAAACAATTGCTCTTGAGTTGTTAGGTCTCCTTCGGAGGCGCTCGGGCAGTTGTTAGAAAATCCCACCCCTCTTGGCTGAGCCTTAGCTCGCCCACCTGTCCTGGTGAAACTGGAAAGGCCTTCGGGCCACCAGTAAACTTTCAATCATAAAAAAAAAAAAAAAAAAAAAAAAAAAAAAAAAAAAAAAAAAAAAAAAAAAAAAAAGAGTCGTGGCATTCCGTGTCAGACAGTCATTCAGTCCGTATCAGACGGTCCGTCCGTCTCAGTCAGTGAGTCTCTGGCAGTCAGTCTGTCGGTATGTGCAACGAAACTGTCGGTTTATCCTGTCATTGTGAAAGTTGTGTGTGTTGAGTTTCAATAATTATTATTCAAAAGGTTTTATTGACTTTTTATAAACTGAGTTCAACCAAATACGAGTGATGACGAAACTACCGCTCAGCCATCCCTGGCCCCGCCGCCTACGACATCAGAAGTGGGATCAGGACTCTACTCTCACTGGCGTGACGTGTTTGAACATGTTCGAAGTACAGCAAAAACATGATGCAGATCAGAATACTAGTAGTGGTACGCCGCAAGAGCGTGAATGCAGCATACGTAAGTCGTGTCATAACGTCTGCTACCTCGATGGAAGATCTGAGCCACGAAGAAATCGTCACATCTTACGTTCTGGCTCATGTTGCCCAGTTGACTCTCGACTTATCACATGGCATTTACTAGCGGAAATACGACACGTAACAAGCTATTGCAAGAAATTAAGGCAAGTGCAAGTCTCAGGTGAAACTTCGATCGCAATAATGGATCTGTCATGACGAGTGGGTAGTTCCGACAAGAATTATTTTAAGCGGCTGACTTCTGCTAGAGTTACATGGCACTAGTGCAGTAAACCAGGACATGAGACTGTGAATTGTCGCTGAAATTTTAGAATCTACTAGATTCAATACCAATAACATTACACGTTCGATGACTTCGGGCTCCAGCAAGCAAGCAAACAAGAAAGCAAGCAAGTTTCCGTGGGGAAGAAAAATTGACACATTTGAAGTCGTCGTGACCTGTAAGATAAAACGTCCGGTGCGTTCGTGTCTGGCAATGCGGCGGTGATCGGGTCCCGCTGGCGGATGCAAGTTTTTCTGGTGAAGTGCGTGCTTGTGCGTGCTTGACAAGTGTTCGCGGTTGGCTTCCGCAGTGTGGGAGTAACATCGTGTAGGAGAGGTGGAACCCGCAAAATTGTAGTTTGCGTGGTGGCTGGTAAGATTTGCTATGGTAAAAAGTTTGCGTGGTGGTAAAATGTCTTGTGAGTCTGCACAGGTAGCTGGAGGTGAGTCTTCCGCGGTCGCGGCCTACCCAGTTTGCGAGAACCGAGCAGATCGCCTCAACGGTACGGAGGCCGGCCGACGGGACCGCCAAACGACGAGACCACGCCTCCAGCACGGACTGCCGAGATTGGAGCCCCCGCGCACCAGCTACACTTGCGCTAGGGCGCGCCGCCTCGTAGGAGACTGTGAGGTTAACCACCACACGAGGACGTGTACAGTCAGTAAGACCGTGTCGCAATCAACACGTGATTGCTGCAGCCAATACGAGATATGGGACGCAAGCGCCGTCTGTCGGCGCTCGATGGGTCAACTATTCACCGGCCGAGCGGAGCGACATGCCGGTAGCTGTGTAATATCGAGTATTTTTGGTAAATGAGAACAATCTGGTGAGTCGTATTATTTTTATTTGGATTTTGGTGCCGAATGTTCTATTGTCGAGAAATCTATATGCGATGGTTCTCATAAAAGGTCTGTTGATTAGAGTCACAGGGATGACTGTTGATTAGAGTCACAGGGATGACTGTTGATTAGAGTCACAGGGATGACTGTTGATTAGAGTCACAGGGATGACTGTTGATTAGAGTCACAGGGATGACTGTTGATTAGAGTCACAGGGATGACTGTTGATTAGAGTCACAGGGATGACTGTTGATTAGAGTCACAGGGATGACTGTTGATTAGAGTCACAGGGATGACTGTTGATTAGAGTCACAGGGATGACTGTTGATTAGAGTCACAGGGATGACTGTTGATTAGAGTCACAGGGATGACTGTTGATTAGAGTCACAGGGATGACTGTTGATTAGAGTCACAGGGATGACTGTTGATTAGAGTCACAGGGATGACTGTTGATTAGAGTCACAGGGATGACTGTTGATTAGAGTCACAGGGATGACTGTTGATTAGAGTCACAGGGACGACTGTTGATATGTGAGTCACAGGGATGACTGTTGATATGTGAGTCACAGGGACGACTGTTGATATGTGAGTCACAGGGATGACTGTTGATATGTGAGTCACAGGGATGACTGTTGATATGTGAGTCACAGGGATGACTGTTGATATGTGAGTCACAGGGATGACTGTTGATATGTGAGTCACAGGGATGACTGTTGACATGTGAGTCACCGGGATGACATCATTGAACACTTGTAGTCACAGGGATGACATCATTGAACACTTGTAGTCACAGGGATGACATCATTGAACACTTGTAGTCACAGGGATGATATCATTGAACACTTGTAGTCACAGGGATGACATCATTGAACACTTGTAGTCACAGGGATGACTTAGTTACTGTGTACATGAATTGTACGGGGAGAACTTGCAGCAGTAGTAAATCACTACTTTTATTTTAGTAGAGTGGTCAGATATGGCCGAGCGTGAATGATACTGTGCGGTATTGGCTTTTGTTTCAGATTAACACACGAGGACGTGTGTAACACAGGATGGCCGTGTCGCATCCGGGTCAATAGTTCGGAATATCAACGATACACAAACGTCAAAGTGACAGAATGGCCGTGTCGTGGTTGACGACTTTTAGTAATATTAAGACGGTGGTTTTGATTATTATTTTAAATGATGAAATGTTGTTTTGATAAATATCACAAAATGAAGGGTAGACTCCGTAACGCCACAGTTATAAAATGGCGATACGTGGACAGAGTCGTGGCATTCCGTGTCAGACAGTCATTCAGTCCGTATCAGACGGTCCGTCCGTCTCAGTCAGTGAGTCTCTGGCAGTCAGTCTGTCGGTATGTGCAACGAAACTGTCGGTTTATCCTGTCATTGTGAAAGTTGTGTGTGTTGAGTTTCAATAATTATTATTCAAAAGGTTTTATTGACTTTTTATAAACTGAGTTCAACCAAATACGAGTGATGACGAAACTACCGCTCAGCCATCCCTGGCCCCGCCGCCTACGACATATATATATATATATATATATATACGGTACATACGCCAAAATAACATTTTTTACAATTTTTGTCTGTCTGTCTGTCTGTCTGTTTGTTCAGGCTAATCCCTGGAACGACTGGACCGATTTTGACGAGACATTCACTGATAGGTAGCTGATGATATAAGGAGTAACTAAGGCTATTTTTTTAGACTAGTTTCGCTTCGCGGCGTCACCCGCGGTACGACAATAACCGCGGAACTAAGCTATCAATAATAAAATTAAATGGTCCTGTAGCGAAGCGAGGGCGAGTCGCTAGTAACAATTAAAGTTGATAAAATAAATTCTAGAGCTTATAACGCGCACGGTATAATTTAAACCGAGTTGAAATCTGCATTAGTTCTTGGGTTCAGCGGAGCGTGGTGAAAATTTTTTCGCCGTGAATGCAGTAAATTTTATATGGGACTATACAGCAGTTTTTAATCTGACAGATTAATTTGAGACTCCTGCAACCGACTGCAAAGCAATGACATAGTAATATTCTTTTAAGATTCCATCGAGTCTCCTTGTTTAAACAAGGCTGAAGGGAAAGCATTAGGCACTGCTGAACTAGGTGCTGATTGATTGCTGGTGGCAGGACCGTGAGTCCGCACAGGCGCACGGGTAGGTACCACCACTCTGCTTATTTCGGCCGTGAAGCAGCAATGCGTTTCGGTTCGAAGGGTGGGGTAGCCGTTGTAACTATACTCGAGACCTTAGAACTTATATCTCAAGGTGGGTGCCACATTCACGTTGTAAATGTCTATGGGCTCCAGTGACCACTGAACACTAGATAGGCTGTGAGCTCGTCCGCCCATCTAAGCAATAAAAAAAGTACAAACTCCGCGTGCAACGTTGACTGCTTACCACCGGGTAAGTACGGTTCGATTGTCTCATACAACGGCGATAATTTTTTTTTTTACAAAATACTCTCTCTGTTTGATTTCAAGTACTATTGCAAGTACTATTGTGTTCAGGCATATTTGGATTTTCATTTAGGTACTTTGAAGAGAAAATGAAAAGGCAATTTATTCAAACTCAGTCATCCTAATTTTCTTAAATAAACTGCATGAGATTTCTACATTGGTAGGTGACCTCATGATGACATACTGCATTGAAGCTCAGTCGTTGTCAATGGGCTTCAGATCAGAAGGCTTAAAGCTACTCAAAGAGTAATGGAGGGGGCTATGGTCGGAGTTTTCCTGCGAGATCGAATAAGGAATGAAGAGATCACAAGAGAGTTAAGATAATCAACATAGACCGAAGGAATACGAGGTTCGCGTGGAAATGAGCAGGACGCATAGCTTGAAGAACAGAAGGCCGCTGGAACCAAAAAGTTCTCGAGCGACGCCCGCGCGTAGAATACCTACCGTAGCGTGAGTAAACCACCCACCAGGTGGACTGACTACCTACTAAAGGCCAAGTGAATACGCTGAATATGAGCTGCGCAGGACACCTGTTTTGTGGCGAACCTTAGGAGAGTCTGCAGTCTGAGTCCAGCAGTGGATGTCTGTGGGTTGATGACAATTATGATTGTAGATATACGACAAAGGGATCTTCCACCGAGCGGGTGATATTGCTCGGTAGATCGACGGTCCGAATGTTGTTGTTCAAAACTTGTGTTGAGAGCAAGGTTTTCTTGATTAGGTCGTAAGTGAGATTTATGCATCTGTCAAATAGCTTGCGTTGATGGTTACGCGCTACGATGATGATGATGATATGACATCAACCACAGTGAAGTCTCAGAGAAAATTGTGGATTGCTCTCAACTCCCCAAAGTATTTGACGCGAAATTATTAAATACATATCATACCGTACATAGATATCATCAGGCACATGGGATGTTTAAAAATCGAGGTGCCCGGAATTGAATCCCAACCAAAAGCCCCGCGTGCCCTCCGCGTGCACGTGCAGGGGATTTGCAAAATCTCCAGGGAAATGCAACTAAATCCTGCGCGAAAGTAATCTACGCAGCGTCGGTTCGGCTAAATTAACGTGAAAATCGAATTAAGCACGATACAAATAGAATAATTTGTATATTTAAAGTGAAGTAATTTAGGTCTCATGTTTGCCAAATCAACATTACAATTTGGTGGTAGGACCTCTTGTGAGTCCGCACGGGTAGGTACCACTACCCCGCCTAATTCTGGCGTGAAGCAGTAATACGTTTCGGTTTGAAGAGTGGGGCAGCCGTTGTAACTATACTTGAGACCTTAGAACTTATATCTCAAGGTGGGGGGCGCATTTACGTCGTAGATGTCTATGGGCTCCAGTATCCACTTAACACCAGATGGGCTGTGAGCTCGTCTACCCATATAAGCAATTAAAAAAAAGGAAAAAAAAAACATGATTTTTAAAATCGTTTGTTCATTTTATGTCTCTAGAATTAGATGGCTTAGATTTGCTGGATTCGTACGGTGCTCAGTTGGTCCTTGAGATGGACGTCAGTAGACTGATAATAACGACGACCTTTTGCCTACCTTCAATATATTTTTTTCGGACGATTATATCTTCAAATCAAAACATGTATTGTTACGTTGTCAAAATCAGCACGCGGTACTTAAAATACGGGTCAAAAAATACCCAAGCATCAACTAAAAATAACTCATGATTAGTATACCTAATGCTACAACAGACAAATCAAAAAAAATCTAAATTTTTTTGTCAAAAGGCAACCCTTTGTAGTTTTTTCGTAATATCATGCATTATTTACGAGGCGACTAAGTGAGCAGTCGATTAACTTTGATTTAAGCATTCGCTGTTAACCGCGACCTTCCCCAAATGAAATATGCACGGAAATCATTATTTAAACATGGTATTTCAGTCAATATTTATAGGTGAGGTGTTGTAATGTATGCACATTATTTTCCTTTCCACATTCAGCACGTACGTTAGTGAACGGTGACGTAAATTCTCAGACCAAAACAAAATATTAAAATATAATACCATTAATCGTTCTAATGGTTGGGCCAGTATTACACATTCTCTATTAATATTGACCACGAAAACTTTGAAATTTTCGAAACATATATGTAATTAACAATAAAAGTAAGAACAAACTATAGTCTTAATTACGTCTCGGGTAATGGAAATCCTGTATTATACTTGGTTATACATTGACGACATGCTTTTTCTCTAATTCTTTACCTTAGGCACGTTGTTCGTGTATTTGATAGCGTGCATTGTCAAAGGCATGAATATTGCGGCCAGTATTGGTTTTGCCAATATATTCTTCTTCTCAGTCGCGTGCACTCTTGGCAGAGTGGTCGTGGTCATCACTTCGGGTGGTGGTGCGCTTCACCAGACGTCGCCATTCCTCGCGTACCGCGGCCCTTCTTGTGCACTCGTTAACGGGACCGTTTAGAGCTGTCTTTATTTGGCCGGTCCATCGTAACGGTGATCTACCGCGCGGTCTTGTGCCCTCATGCCCTGCACCACATGGCGCTCAACTGAGTCGTCACTCCGCCGCGACACATGCCCGAAGAAAGTGAGAATGCAATCCTGAACGTTGGAGGATAGTCGCTGCTAATATATATCGCGTAGTAATCATACATTCTGGTTCGAAAGGTATGATAGCGGTACCAACTATGTCCTTGTCTATGTTAACACCTTTCTAGAGTTCCCGAAACATATTTCACTATATATTAAAAAGTAAATGACTCAAGTACTGGATTCAAGTTAAAGTCCAACGTTTATAAAAAATTAGACCTAACTGTGTACTGATTTTAGTTGTATTTTTATTTGGCAGAATAACTTTAATTGTAGATTGCAAAGTCGAGATTTTATAATTTAGGATAATGGCTGCCTAAAGAAATCGCAAATCCGAGATTAAAACCACGTTCAAGTTTTATTTGATGTAAGTTTTTTTTTTTTTTTTTATTGTATATGTGGGTGGACGAGCTGACGGCGCACCTGGAGTTGAGTGGTTACCGGAGCCCACAGACATCTATAAAGTAAATGCCGTCACCCACCTTGAGACATGATGAGTTCTAAGGTCTCACTTGTAAAAGTACAACGGCGCTAGCCCGCCATTCAAACCGAATCGCATTATTGCTTCACGGCAGAAATAGGCAGAGTGGTGCTACCTACCCGTGCGGACTCACAAGACGTCTTACCACCAGTAAGTAACGCTATGACGAACAGAATTTGTAGAAGTCAGGCCAGATCTCTGCCAGAAGCATTCAGCTTCAGCTGTTCAAGACAACAGCGCTTTTTCATGCAATGTACAATAATATTTTTAGATAATCATGCATAAAAAATACATTAAATAAATATAAAAAATATTACACACACTACCATGTATTTGACACACACACATATTTATATACTCTTTGTTTATTGTTAAGTTTTTGGTATTGTTTAAAGTCTGTGATCAAATTGATAATATATTAATATTGTTTGTCTTTGATATTATTTACATATCTATAGTGTAGTATTGGCGAAATCTGTGATTATAGAATAAGTCTTTGACAACAGAACCTGATGCTTAAACTAACAATTTCAATTAATAATAGTCGAATTTCGACTACTACGGAACCACTAGTTTTTAGATTAATACCAGTTTACTAATTAATCGTTAGTTTTTTTTATGGATAATGTATAAGAATTGCCTGTTTTTGAGGAAAATATTAGTAGTACAAATCAATAATTTCGTTCGAAATATGTAATTGCCCTGTCGGTATCGATTTAAGTTTTTTCCCTATACAGATTCTTTTTACGTAACGGAAAAGTGGAAGTTTTTGAGCCGTGTTCAAATTGTAAAAGTTAATTTTATGAAACGAAATTAACTTTATCGCAACGTGGAGGAAAATATTTTGATTTGAACGCAAAACAGTGTTTGTGGCCAAGTGGTATCAGGTGTTTTTATGATGGGCGCGATCATTGGTCATTGATCATTTATTTCTGCTTTAAAGCATCCGTGATTGCTGTTAGAGGCTCGGTGTGTTCTTATAGACTGGTACGACTATACGATTCTATTGTCAAATACTATTTAATATAGTTCTATTATCACAGATTTCGTCAAGACTACACTATAGAAAAATAATATTAAAGGCTCGAATCAATATTAATCTTTTTTTTCTTTTTTAAGAGATTTTATGACCTGGTAACTGAGACCTTTAAGTCATGTCGTATTTTACTTTATTTTCTTAATTTTATGAAAAATGATAATATGGAGTGAAATGAAATGAAGATGATTAATTTGAGACATTAATCAACTGGGATGAAATTTAATGATATGAGATGATATGAGATGAAATATCATCATCACCATCATCATCAGCCTGCGGCAGTCCACTGCTGGACATAGGCCTCCCCCAAAGCTCGCCACTGAACCCGATCTTCGGTTCTACGCATCCAGTTACTGCCAGCTGCCCTGCGCAGGTCGTCGCTCCATCTAGCAGGAGGGCGTCCTACACTACGTTTGCCGGTTCGCGGTCTCCACTCCAGAACACGTCTACCCCAACGGTTATCGGTTCTGCGACATATGTGACCAGCCTACTGCCACTTCAGCTTACTAACTCTGCGAGCTATATCGATCACTTTGGTCTTTGCCCGAATGACCTCATTGCGTATTCGGTCTCGCAATGACAAACCGAGCATAGCTCGCTCCATAGCTCGCTGAGTAACTTTTAATTGGTGGACTAGTCGCACAGTCAGTGTCCACGTTTCGGCTCCGTAGGTAAGCACGGGTAGGACGCACTGATTATAGACCTTTGTCTTCAGACATTGTGGTATGGGCGACGAAAAGACCTGACGAAGCTTCCCGAACGCTGCCCAGCCCAACTGAATCCTTCTGGTCACTTCCTTCTCAAAGTTGTTTCTACCTAGTTGTATGGTCTGTCCCAGGTAGACATACTCTTGAACAACCTCGAGAGGTGTACCGCCAACATCGATTGGTCTCGGAATGACGTTTCCGTTAAACATTACCTTGGTTTTATCCAAGTTCATTCCGAGGCCAACCCGTTGGGATGCAGTATTAAGGCTGTGCACCATTTTTTGTAGGTCCTGCAGCGATTCCGCCATGATGACGATATCATCGGCAAAGCGAAGATGTGAGATGTACTCGCCGTTTATGTTAATGCCACGTCCGTTCCAGTCCAGAGTCTTGAAGACGTCCTCCAGTGCGTTTGTAAACAGTTTCGGGGATATAATATCCCCCTGTCTTACACCTCTGCGCAGCTGGATTGGTTTCGTCTGGTCTTTCTGTACTTGGACGGTCATTGTAGCGGCATCGTACAGGCATCTTAGTGCATCGATGTATCGCCAGTCCGCTTGACACCGCTGCAAAGATTCCAGAACAGCCCAGGTCTCGATCGAGTCAAAGGCTTTCTCGTAGTCCACAAACGCCAGACATAGTGGCAGATTATACTCTTCAGTCTTCTGTATAATCTGCCGAACTGTGTGAATGTGGTCCACGGTACCAAATCCTCTTCGGAATCCTGCCTGTTCCGGAGGCTGGAAGTCGTCAAGTCTCTGAGCAAGACGATTTGTTATGACTCTTGAAAACAATTTGTAGACGTGGCTCAGGAGCGAGATGGGGCGATAATTCTTTAAAAGTGTTTTATCTCCTTTCTTAAAGAAAAGGACAACTATGCTCCTGCTCCACGTCTTTGGAGTTTTACCGGTAAAGAGGACAGTGTTGAAGAGCTTCTGGAGCTCCTTAATAACAGGAAAACCTCCTGCTTTCAAGAGCTCAGAAGTAACACCATCCTCCCCCGGGGCCTTTCCGTTTTTAAGATTTTCAAGAGCTATCCCGATCTCGTCTACGCTAATCTGTGGCAGCTCGTCGGTGTAGTGGCGGGACAGTGTGGCTCGGACATCTGCTGGGTCGGAGACAGGCTTAGTTGCTTTGGAAGTATAGAGGCCTCCGTAGAAGTCTTCAATTTCCCTGAGAATCTCCGGTTTGGAGGCGAGAATTTGGCCATCCTTTTTGGTCAGTTTTGTAAGGTGGCTTTTACCAAGACGCTGCACGAACACCTTGGCTCCTCGGTTTTGCTGGATTGCGTCATTGATCCGCTGAGTATTGTACCATCGGAGATCGCGTCGTATCAGCGTCCTGATTTTCTTATTAAGAGCCACCTTCTCTGATTGTGTGGCCTGTGTGTTTTCTCGCTTTTCTTCCATTAGCCGGAGAGTCTCGGATGATAGCTTTGATGTTCTGCCTGTACGACCCTTTGGACACAGTCTCTGTCCCTCCTGTCTCAGTGTCCTCACCATATGATGAGGATGGAGATGAAATATAATCGCAGTAAAATGGTGGTCATTTACTGAGATTTTTTCAGTGGACTTTTTGGAGGAACCCGAGAAGTTACGTCCAGCAGCTTTGTTTCATTTTCCCACATTTGTGCACTTTCACAGATATTAAACAGTTAATAAACTACCATTAATACACATTTAAACCTGAAGAAACACTAAATAGACAAAATAAAATAAATCACACAACTTCACTCCTCGCGTTCCCGCCAAAAAGTCCTCAATATTAATCTATTCTCAATTTGACCACAGACTATAAACAAATAACAGAAGTTTGACAATTGACATTAAACAAAGAGTATATTAATAAGGATGTGTGTATCTAATGTGTGTAATGTTTTTTTATTGATTTAATGTATTTTTTATGCATAATTTAAAAAATATATTAAATATAAAATATTACATTCTGCTCTCCTTCTCTATATTCTCTATAAGTGTGGAAAATTTTATACTCCTCCGTCCGCGCAATTTTCGTAAAAAAGGTTACAAAGTTTTTGCTTCACGTACTAACGTATAGATAAACTTGTATTACAATAGAGTACAATGGACTACTCTAGACTAGATTTTTTAAATGAAATATTTCATTAAATGATTTATTAGCTCAACGAAACCGCGAATAATATAAAAAACGTTTCGACTCAACAACAACAAAAAAAAAAACAAGCCAATACATATTTTATTAACCATTAAACACGACCGATGGATGGACGTTGTCTATTTTAAAATTTTATATCCCCCGCTCGTTACAGTGATTGCATTCAGCAATGGAGAAGTCGAATAACGACGCCGAAAATATACGTGCAGGACTAACGAATTCTTTAAAATCTAATTACAAACGAGCGGTACCTACGCCGTATCGTGAATATTAAATACGGGATACAAAAAAAACAAAACATCAAATAAAGAGATGAGAATTTACTGGTGGTAGGACCTCTTGTGAGTCCGCGCGGGTAGGTACCGCCGCCCCCTGCCTATTTCTGCCGTGAAGGAGTAGTGCGTTTCGGTTTGAAGGGCGGGGCACCCGTTGTAACTATATGGGGGGCACATTTACGTTGTAGATGTCTATGGGCTCCAGTAACCACTTAATACCAGGTGGGCTTCCAACCATCTAAGCAATAAAAAAAAAAGATACTGAAAAAAGAAAAATACTGCGGCCAATAAAAAAATTAGGTTGAAACACATTATGAATTAATGATAATGCTAAATCCTAGCTTAATGTAGGGTCTACGTAGGTACGTGTTTATTTATGGTTTATCTCTACACTTCTAGTAATTCCAATTACAGTTAGAAATAAAAGTCCGTACTGCTACATGTGTACCACAAAGAGGTTATTAATAATGGTAGGGCGTATCGTAAGACCGCCTTTCTAGATAAAACAATTCTGCCTATTTTTTCCGCGTAGCGGTCATGCTTTAGGAAGACGGTTTAAAGGCTGGGACAGTTGGGACTTCAACTTTGTATAACACAGTGTGTGATAACGTTCACGTTGTGTAGCCAGCTTTACACCAGATGGGCTATGAGGTGGTTCAGCTTAGTGGACTATAAAAACATTTTCCGATTTGAAGTGTCAGACTACTGTTTTATTATACAAATAAGACTTCTATGGCGTGTTTCATGCTGATGGCATTGACGCTATGATTTTTGGATGCTTCGCATGCTGTGAGTAAGTTCAAATTCAAGACAAGGAAATTTGACCCAGCAGTGTCTTCGAGTTAATTACGTTAAAACTGCACATTAATGTGTTATTTGTAACTTAAATATTCTAGTTCCTTTTGAAATCAGTCCGTTCCCACTGTCTACCACGGCAGTACTAACAATGAATGTTAAAGTTTTTTGCTGTCTTGCAGACATGTCGCCTCGTCGTCAGCAGTTGACGTGTCTTCGGCTTATGATGTTGTATTATCTGAGTGACAATATAAACCAAAAGGAGATATTTCTACTAAAATTATTTATGGTTTATTGTAAAAAACGCAGTGATCCTGATAGTATGAAATTGATCATCTCCTTGAGCGAAAAGATAAGAATAAGTGTTGAAAATCACTAAGAAGACTATCACAAACAACACAGAGAACGACTGAAAAGAGTAGAAGCAGAAACAGTACAATAACTTAGATGATATAGTATTGGTCATTGAGTTCGAATCAGCCCATTCTATAAAACGGTGAGCGCTCTTTGAATGAGATGGCCAAGTTCAATAATATTTTTATACTTCTAAGTACTTGATGTACTTCACCTGCTCAATATAGTGAAATACGATCGAAAACTGGTAAATTTTATGACATTTACAACTCCAAGCTAAGAAATTCAAGCAAGTACTAATTGTTTCAAAAACAACTCAAAATTATTGACCATATTATATACAAGGTGATCTTGAAAATCTTTGAGATGTACACTGCTGTTGAGCAAACCAAATTTAAATCCAGACAATTTTATGACGACAAAAAATCCTAAAGAAGTTTGAGTCTTTAAAGCGCTTTTAATTTTCAAAGTACAGAGCAGCTCAAAAGCGCTCTGTAATTTGCTTAAACCAACATCTGACTAAGTAGCGTGTACGATACAAATGACAGCAATATCAGTCAAGTCATATCTGAGCTTGGACGAACTAGTAATCTGGTTGAACCACATTTTGCTTTTTATTTTTAAATTAACAATGTTTTTCTTTATTTTTCCCATTTGTTTTGTGTGACCAGAAACAAATTTGTCGTTTCTTTGGTGGTAAATTTCTTACAAAATATTCTTATCATGATGTTTTACCATCTACATCACCATTTGATCCAGGAATGACATATTCTGATGGGAACTTACGGACTGCGAGACTGCTTCAGTTTGCGAAAGGTGCAGATACTGAGCGAATTTGGTTGCTTTGGTTTCGCAATAGACCTAGGCTGATGGTAGAGTGCCATTACTTGCGACTTTGACGTTATAAACATAAGGGATTTGCGGGAAAATTGGAAGCCTGCATACATAGGTATCGCTGTCCTATATTAAGGAGTGCCACGAGAAATTATTTGAGATGATCCCGTCATCTCGTTTTTACCATGTCACCTCCCGCCACCTGAGTAGAATTCATCCATACTACCTAGAACCTGCTTTCTACCTTCATTTACAGATTCTTTCCACATATCTCGCAGCTTTGGAATTAACTTCTTTCCATAATGCTTCCTGAGCGCTATGACATTTTCTTGGCTGTATCAGTATCTTGGCTGTATCATGGACGTCCATGAGCGATTATAACCAGATGGGCCACCAGCTCGTCTGCCAGTCTGACTTCAAAAATAATTTACGGAAGACTTTAAAAAGGATCAAAACTTTATTCTCCAGTATTATTACTTTATAATACATTTAATATAATAAATATGTCGAATAGAATGAGGTTATGGGTGTAAATAAAAGGGAAGACGTGATTTCAATGTATGTAATTTACATGAAATACAAACGAGTAAATTGTGGCTTGGAAGGAAAGTATGCAAATGAATTTTACTAATGAGAAATATGTCATAATTATTTCACAACTTTTAATTATGAATTCACAAGAATTACCTAGTTAAACATTTTTAAATGCAAACCGACATAGATTATACTCACAATGTTTCCTTTCCGAGAGCTGGAGCAAAAGTGCCGGTGTGACGCAGGTCAATCCCTTTTTATACCATTTGTTCAACACCATAACATTTAGAGTTACCCACAATATTTTTACAAAATAATTATTAAGGCAATCGATGCAGTTTTACTTTGTTAAATTGATTTGATTTTATTTCTATCAGCGAAAGTAATTCATGTCTTAGAATTGACCAATCACAATAAATGTGACTACCACCATTTTAACAAAAATGGAAGTAGTTAAAGGAATTCGGCCTCGTAATAAAACAACGCCTAATTATTAACGACATTGACATTGCGACATTGTTCACAAATCAACAAATCGTCATTAAATAATTTAAACAATAATTTTATAATGAATAAACTTAAAATCAAGTTTCTAAAAATCGTTGCGGCGACAAATACAATCACACATTAGGCAAAAACAAATAAGTGAACAAAAAAACTAACGAAGTACCTACTCATAAAAATGTCCTACTTCAAAAACGTCGAATTGTTATTCAATTGAAAATTTGAAAGCATTCTGGGATTCTCGCAATGATAGCTGTCGCGAATACTACGCGGAGTTGTCGTAAATCAGTGTACAGCGCGCCCGTATGAGAAAACCCAATTAGTCGGTCATGACAACACCAAGCGCACACCGTACATCACTATCTTTGAAAACCGAGCAAGCTCTTTCCGAAATTTCAATTTTTATCTTTACGTACACTTTTTGAAAGGAATTTATTGAGCGGGATATGATTAGAGGTATGATCGGTAACAAAAGTGCTAATTAAAGATAAAGTTTTATACAATATAATTTAGCATCATTTATGTTGAAAACTCCAGGCTATTTCACAATATAGTATTGGCACAAGGGACACAACCCTACATTTTACTAGATGGTAGCATATATAAAATTAAAAAACTTTTTATGAATCTGATTTGTAGATGGAAAGTACACATTTGTGAATCGGGTTTATTCCAGATAATTTCAAATTCAACTGGATATACCTAAAATACTCATTAATAAAATTAAAATTGTTTCACAGATAATGCAAATTATGCGAGATTCATCGCAGGTTATAAAGAAAATGACTCTTTTAGACAATAGTGTACCCGCGATTTGGCGTCACTTCCCTAATTTGTTGGACTTTTTTTTTATTTTTCTTACCTTAACGTAGCTGTCAATGTTTTTCTAAACATCACGGGACCTCTTTGCTAATTTGTTGACAATTTATTTTAGTATTTTTCATAGATTAAGCGAAATAAACATAAGAGTGTGCGTTCTAGAATGCACACTGTTTCATTAGAGTATATTAAAATTTGTTTTGTGAATACCTTCTATTATTAAATTTACAAGTTAACATTAAAATAATTTTCGGTTTTTTTAATAAAAAAACAACATAATATAAAGCGAACCAATTTTAAACCGCAAACCATCCCATTTCAACCGGTTAATTTAATACTTTTTCAATTTTTTTATTGTTGTGTCCATTGTTCGAATCAATTTGGTTCGTCTATAATTTTTCTGTTATTTCAGAATTGTACTCGTATTTTTATTGAATGCGTATTAAAATTCTAACAGATTGGTAAATACTTGGGTTGTTTTTCGCAATAATATTTTTACGCTCGATGGGTTTTAAGTGAAACAAACGGCTTGTGAGATGATTTACAGAGAAACAATAGTCTTTTTAAAACATATTTTTTGCTGAAAATAGTTTCTATACAGTTAATCGTAGGGAGTGGTTACACGTGCGTTGGTGATTGACCTAAATATGAATACTACGTGGAATAAAAAATGATCTAGAACTGACCTTCATTGAGTGTTATCAAGCGCAGCCTATACTGGCAGTCGAGACATCAGGACCATAAAAATAAGAATAAGGTTCATGATGCCTGGATACGCATAAGTGCTATCTTAAATATACCTGTAGCTGAGTTAAAGAAAAAGAAGGAATCACTTATGTCGAGCTATAGATCGTATAGAAAGAAAGTGAAGGTTTCTATACAGCGCAGCAGCAGAAATCATTTCGTAGTCCATCATAGTCGCAAACAAGAGTGTGAAGCTTTGCGAGTGTGGAGGGACACAGTTCTCGCGCGGATCACAGAGTTTATTCACGGCGTTTATTCACGGTGTGAATTCACGGCGCGACGTCACACGCGAGTGTAGAGCCGGATTAAGACGATGATAATAAGCTGAGTTGTTGTTGAGCTTACAATAAATTCACTTATAAAATCGTAATAATTACCTTAGTTTACGTTCAAAGACAACTTTCACGTTGAATAATTTCGGTGAATTAAAAAAATAACCATAATACCTAGATTTTCCTGTTGCGAAACATCCATTTTTTCCAGCCTAAAGAGTCATTTTGGGGTCATCAATAAAACAAGTGCCCTACAATATTCAAACGGGGAAGCGGTTAAACGATTTTCGATTATATCATGCGGGCTGTATCTCACACGTCGCAATGAATAAGATAGATGGCGCTGCGGAAGCTTATCTCAAAACGTTCGGCCTCAAAAATTCGAACCCGCATTTGTGGGTTAGTCTTTTTTTTTCAATTTCCGTGCGCGATTGTACCAAAACCCAAAACTTGTGTGACTATTCGACTATCAAGGAAGGCTCGCCTTAGAACTTAAAGAGCATTCCTTAAAAGGACACACTATAACTGCTACTTTAGCTTCATAAGTGTGCTGGTTGAAGTTAACTTATGATGCATGTAGTAAGGTTGCAATGTATCGAGCCATTATAAAGTAAGAGAGTCTTACATAGCTCGTCAAGTCGCATTAAATATTGTATAATAGCCTCGTAAATCAGTTTTCAGCAGTAAAGTACAGCACTGTACAGTATCTAATCTATATATATAAAAATGAATTGCTGTTCGTTAGTCTCGCTAAAACTCGAGAACAGCTGGACCGATTTGGCTAATTTTGGTCTTGAATTATTTGTGGAAGTCCAGAGATGGTTTAAAAGGTAGATAGGTAAATATGAAAATGCTCGGAATTAAATAAAAATATCAATTTTGTTTTTCTTTTGATGTGTCCCCCGTCGGACGGATTCCTTTTGTTTTTTTTTAAGTTTATTTTATTCAAAAGTTTAGGTTGAGGCACTACGAAGTCTGCCGGGTCAGCTAGTGATGAATAAATAAAGATGTATGAAATAGCGAAAAACATTAAATTAGAACCCCAAGCCCATGGAAATGTTTTTGTACGAGTACCAATAGTGTTAATTTCCCGGGAGCAGTCAATCCTGGGTCATCAATCTTCGTCAGGACGTCGAATTCTACACCCTTTACCCGGGCTGTATTATATACAGGTTGTATGTAACGTTTATGTGAACACCGAGTATTCGCCCTTATGACATGGCAATTTAGGGGAAATGACAAATTTTTTGTGCGTTAAAAAATAACCTGCACTGATTTTTTCAATTATCAATTTATATATTTTTTTATTTTTTATTGCCCAGATACGTAGACGAGCTCACAGCCCACCTGGTGTTAAGTGGTTACTGGAACCCATAGACATCTACAATGTAAATACGCCACACACCTTGAGATATAAGTTGTAAGGTCTCAGTATAGTTACAACGGCTGCCCCACCCTTCAAACCGAAACGCATTACTGCTTCACGGCAGAAACAGGCGGGGCGGTGGTACCTACCCGTGCGGACTCACAAGAGGTCCTACCACCAGTAATTACGCAAATTATAATTTTGCGGGTTTGATTTTTATTACACGATGTTATTCCTTCACTGTGGAAGTCAATCGTGAACAATTGTTAAGTACGTATTTCATTAGAAAAATTGGTACCCGCGTGCGGGATTCGAACACCGGTGCATCGCTATATACGAATGCACCGGACGTCTTATCCTTTAGGCCACAAGACTTTGAACGTATATGTAATTGTTTGATGTATTATTTATATCTATATATTAATATGAAGCAAAAACTTTGTATCCCTTTTTACGAAAATTGCGCTAACGGAGGAGTATGAAATTTCCCACACTTATAGAGAATATAGAGAAGAAGTAGACAATGCTAATATTTTTTTTAAATAATGCATAAAAGATACATTAAATCATTAAAGAAAACATTGCACACACTACCATGTATTTGACACAACACATACGTATAAAATATATACTCTTGTGGATTGCAAATTGTGAAACTTTTGTTATTTTTTAAAGTCTGTGGTCAAATTGAGAACAGATTAATATTATTTGTCTTTAATATTATTTATCTATGGTGTAGTTTTGGCGAAATCTGTATTATATAGAATATATTAATATCTGTAATTATATTATAGAAGTATAATAGCGTTTGACAATAGAACCATAATAATTTTTAAACTTTTAATTTCAATTAATTTTAGTCGAATTTCGACTACTGTGGGGACCACTAGTATTAATAGAAGAGTGAACGACCCCGCATCTCACCTAGTGTCAAATGTCAATCAAAAACATTCAAAGACCATACGATAGGGTCGAAAATTCCAATAAATTGTACTACCACATACTCAACTGTGACTCTTTCGCGGCAGAAATAGGCAGAATGCTGCTATCTACCCTAACCGCGAGTCTACACAGTATATAAAATTTGTGGGTTTGATTATTGTTAGACGATCTTAGTCCTTCACTGCGGAAGTTGTTAATGAACACATGTCATGTCTTTTTATGACTGAGTGTTTACTGATAACTCGGAGGCCTTTCCAAGGTAGGTGAACGAGCAAAGGCTCAGCCAGGAGGAGTGGGATTTGCTAACAGAAACTCACATGCTGTTGCTGCATGCTCACGTACTCATGTGTTTATGTACGTATTTCATTCGAAAAATTTATACTTGGGTATACCTGGTGTCTTATAATTTAGTCCCATAGACACAGCCTACGGAGTTTCTCGTCGGATCTTCTCAGTGTGATTCCGATCTGGTGGTAGATTCTGCGAAGCACTGCTCTTGCTAAGTCAATTCTCTTAGGTTGAACCCGTAGCTCACTTAACCGTCTGCACGAAGCTAGAATAGTCCTTTAGGCTACCTGCTAATAGTTAAGGAAAAAAAAGAAAATAAATAATGTAAGTCGCAAAGATTTGTGTGGCGTTTCCTTCTCTAGTTAGATTACTGTTAAGTAAAAACCAAGTTTCATTTTTTATTGCTTAGATGGTTGGACGAGCTCACAGGCCACCTGGTGTTAAGTGGTTACTGGAGCCCAATGCGCCACCCACCTTGAGATGTAAGTTCTAAGGTCTCAGTATAGTTACAACGGCTGCCCCACCCTTCAAGCCGAAACGCATGACTGCTTCACGGCAGAAATAGGCGGGGCGGTGGTACCTACCCGTGCGGACCCACAAAAGGTCCTACCACCAGTAATGTTTGAAGTTCTCGTGCATTTATTACAAAAAAATATATACGTATACATATTTACGCGCCAGTTGAAATATTTGAATAGTTTCTAGATTGAAATTCACTAATTGATTACTTGGTTCTCCGTCTATAATTTAATTGGATTTAGTATTTACGAATAACGTTCAACTAGAGAAACGCTTCGAAAACGAATATACCTAATGTATTATATACGCATTTGAATTTAATATACTTCAAAGAATTAATCGCGTAAGATTTAATTTCGTATGGCAAGTAAGAAAATTAACAAATTAATTATCTTTTTGATCGTTACAAAATTCAGTGCTTTTTAATTTGTGTTCACAATTGAGAAAAGATTTAGGTAAATTAAGAATAAGATTATGTTTTTACCTCCCGAGGTATAAGAACGATCAAAAATCTTAGTTTTGATTTTTTAACATGGCAAAGTTAGGTCTATGGCGATGCCACCATTGTCTATGGCGAAGACTCGGTCTCCTAGTGGTCTCCATATGACTTTTTGTACCTTCAGAGCTTCTTTCTAATAAGGAAGTATTTGAAGAAAATTTAAGCGTGTAATATATATTTACGATAACAGATGAAATATGTATAAAAATTGTAACTTGGGGAATCGAACATAAAGCAAAAAACTAGATGTAGTCCGCAAAAAAGCTATATTGAATTAGAAATAACAGTAAAAATTTTAATAAATATTTTATATTTTAATAAATTACTCTTAAACGTGGCACGTGAATTATCACAACAAGTCACCGTATCTTTATTATACACGTCACACCTGTACAATGCCCGTTACCTTTCAAGAAAAGTAAGAAACCATATGAATATGCATACAGTACATACTTACTCCTTCTTTTTTTTTTTTTTTTTATTGCCTTTGTAGGCAGACGGGCATACGGCCCACCTGATGGTGAGTGGTTACCGGCGCCCATGGACTTCAGCAATGCCAGGGGCAGAGCCAAGCCGCTGCCTACCTTGGTACCCGCCTGCGGGATTCGAACGCCGGTGCATCGCTCAACACGAATGCGCTGGACGTCTTATCCTTTAGGCCACGACGACTTCAATGAATGAATGAAAAGAATCGATTTTTCATGTGGCGCTTAACGTATTAAAAAGTTTTAAATCCACAGGCAGTAACCTCCTTCTGATCTCTTGCCGGTCGATGGGCTATTTAATTTTATAATTTAGCGGTTAAAGACTATAGCGCTCTGAAGAGATCAAATGTGAAGCATCATGATGGGTTCCATTAGAGTGCTTTCGTCTACTTTTAGTGCCTCTGTGATGTCTTTGCGTGTGTATCATAAGCTATAAGCGTAACATATGTTTTAAGTATAGTAGTGGTGCCCCAGTAGTTGAAATTCGACTATAATTAATTAAAATTATAAGTTTGAATGTTATTATGGTTCTATTGTCAAAGACAATTTATTATACTTCTAATAATATTAAAGACAAGCAATATTAATCTATTCTAAATTTGTGCACAGACTTTCCTCGTGGACGTCCATGGAAGTCTTGGGCGACGGTAACCACTCACCATCAGGTGGGCCATACGCTCGTCTGCCTACAAGGGCAATAAAAAAATGTACGATTGTATTATTTCTCTTCACTGAATGACAGGTGAGTGGACTTGTCTACGTAAGAATTTTTTGTTTTTAAATAAACAGGTTTTTCTGACTTATCATTTAATTTTATTCGTAGGTTTTTCTTTACATAAATATTACGCTTTTATAACTTTTTAAAGAACGATCTAATCTTTCTATCAAATGAAAAACATGCCTTCATGAGTTTAATTTGAAGTTAATTAGGTTGTAAATTTTCACGCAAATAAAAACAAAGGTACCGCATACAAAGTACCCAAGACAGAAATTTCTACTGTGCTATTGGTACGGCAAACGCATATTCGAGACTAGAACAACAGTATTCGGGTTCGGAATACCGAATATTTAAAACAAAGATTTTGACCCCGAATCAAATTGGAAAAACGTGGCTTTAGAGGAATGATTACTAGTGGCCCGGAGGCCTTTTCACCAGGACAGCAAAGGCTGAGCCAAGAGGGGTGGGATTTGCTAACAACTACCCGAGCGCCTACGAAGGGGACCTAACTAGGAAGGATACCTAGCTCAAGGGCAGCTGTTTCGCGAATGCATCTACTACCGGATCGGAAAACACGTGGTGCAGTAGGACAACAAGACCATTATACTAACGAGTCGATCGTGTGCAGTACAGTACAGTAGTACAACTTGATAAGCTCGACAATTATAAATGAGCAAAGCCAAACATTCACTTTTAAATTGCACCATACATAGACACCGAGGATTAAAAAAAATTCAGAAATAATTTATTTCGCTATTTCTTTTTTGAAATAGTGTAGCATTCGATAAATATGTTTCGGAATGCTACTTGTATCTGCACCGATGTTGAAGGATCGCTAATCATTATTTTTTAATTGATTCACTTTTAGATTTTGAGTGTTATCGTGTAAAAATACTCGTAATTTCAACCATTATATTTTAAACTCTCTCAGTTATCTTATAAGCACATAATGTCATTTATCGGGTTTTAGTTTCAATCATTTCGTAAGCATAAAGTGTTGGAGCTAGCCACTGAGTAGTAATGCCCAAGAAGGTAGGACCTCTTGTGAATCCGCACGGGTAGGTACCACCACCCTGCCTATTTCAGCCGTGAAAAAGTAATGCGTTTCGGTTTGAAAGGTGGGGCAACTTTAGAACTCATATCTCAAGGTGGGTGGCGGCATTTACGTTATAGATGTCTACGGGCTCCGGTAACTACTTAATACCGGATGAGCTGTGAGCGTCGTCTACCCATCGTCTACGCAACAACAACAAAATTTAAAGTGAAAAAAAAATATTTCTCTGCCTATCTACCCGCAGTTCTGAATTCATCACGATCGTGCTTTTTCATCGAAATTTCAAGAACTCTTATTTTTACTTACTTTAATTGTAAGAGTAGTCACTAAATGGTTAAAATTCGACCATAATCACCAAGATCTCAATGTTTAGATTCATTTTCCGATTGAACCTCAAGTTCGTCTACCCATCCAGATAAAAGGGAATTGTCAATTAAAAAAAAATAAGACGGGATTTAATTTAATAAAATTTGAATTAAAACTTTTTTCCTAGCATGACTAATCTATTACGTTTTAATTGTGGCGGGACGTATTGTCAGCCTTTAAGCATAGGGACCCCCTATTTCAGCCTGGAGGCAAATATGCGAATTGGCTTGTAGGGTGTTCAATACACAATACATTTGAGAGCTTAAGTTCATATTTCAAGTAGAGTGGCATTTATAATTTGATCTCTGTAGGCTTTGGTAACTATTCAATCCCTTTTTTTTCCTACCTAAGCTGATAGTCTTGAGAGGCTATTTCAGCGTAACCGTGGCTAGTAGGTGAGCTCACGGGGCTCAAACCTGATGACGATGCTAACACGAACCCTAGCAAGAGCCGTGCTTCGCAGAATCTACCACCGGATCGGAAACGCGACCCACTGAGAAGATCCGGCGAGAAACTCAGTGGGCTGTGTCTGAGAGTTAATTTACTCGTCGAGCCCTTCGTCGCAAGCGACGGGTTCGACGAGAACGGTGACCGGTGCTTGAAGTACCTAGAAGCACCGTTAGTGGATCGGGAGGATCCGAGATGACGTGTTTTGGGCGACGTCGACTGCTTTCCATTCTGTCCGCAGGATCGGGAATGTTCAATCCCAGATGAGCCGTGAAACCATTCGCCTATTTAGAGCATTTGTGTATTTTTTCGTCGGTAATCGATATTCAACTGTAAAAATCTTACCATTATTATTGATACTCTAAAAAACTATTTACATACAATGAGGTAGTCTACTCGTAGTTCCAACATTTAGATGTATTTAAATTTTTAAGTTTTAGCTAACAATATATTATCTCCGAGAAAAACATCAAGAAACTTGTGAAATTCTGGCGTAATTCTTAGACTTATTATATTTCAATGTCAACCGTCAGAATGCACATGAAGCATACGTAAGGCAAACTAAATAAAACTTTATACCGATATTAATACTATCATTTTATCTTGTTTACAGCGGTCGTCAACAAAACGAAACTATTTTAAAGTTAGATTGAGTTCAGTAAATTGTAACTCGAGCATTTTGTATTGTGTGGTCGAAATTTTCTTTTCAATAAATAACGTACTGTAGTTTTGATGATGTCTTCAGTTTTGTTGGGGTGTTTCTGATAAACACTTTGAAGCGTATTTGTTTTACAATAAAATCTTATACTTTAATGTTAGCTTCGATCTTGGCCTTTTTTTTATTGCTTAGATGGGTGGACGAGCTCACAGCCCACCTGGTGTTAAGTGGTTACTGGAGCCCATACACAGCTACAACGTAAATGCGCCACCCACCTTGAGATATAAGTTCTAAGATCTCAGTATAGTTACAACGGCTGCCCTACCCTTCAGACCGAAACGCATTACTGCTTCACGGCAGAAATAGGCAGGGCGGTGGTACCTACCCGCGCGGACTCACAAGAGGTCCTACCACCAGTGCTCACAAGAGGTCCTACCACCAGTGCTCACAAGAGGTCCTACCACCAGTGCTCACAAGAGGTCCTACCACCAGTGCTCACAAGAGGTCCTACCACCAGTGCTCACAAGAGGTCCTACCACCAGTACTCATAAGAGGCTCTCTGAAGACGATCTAAACCTTAGATTGGCATATTGTTATTCGACCGCCAAATCTTATTATAATTCGTTTCGGTGCAAAAGGACACAGCTTATATACAACAGTAGCGAGACTCTAACCTGATATATCAGATCAGCTTTGGCCTGGTTCATTTACGTTGCAATATCCTATTCTATGGTAGTCACTTCACACGATCTGGTAAGTTCGAACACGAATTTAAAGGATTGCAAATTTAACTGAGAGCATTCATGTTGTGACGTCTGTGTTATCCCGAACCGAAATGTTTGGTATATCATCCACGTTTATAGGCTCTGATCGCCCAACAATAATTTGACGGAATTTATTGCTGTCGTATATGGTGATGAAGAGTCAAGTGCAGACCGATGGTATATAATATAGGTATGATTCTTAAAAAAAATATTTGGCGGATATTATCTCCTCCCTCAATATCTATTAAGATAAGATGGACGCTGGTAGGAACAAAACGGGCAGTGTGCTTGACTGGTATATAGCTGAACAGATATAATTATTTAGTTGAAATCATTTTAATTACGTATTTCTTAATTCTCTAATTTGCATATCTCACAACCTTAAACTGTATGGGCACTTTATGGTGTCAACTATACTCAACACCAGCCAAACTTCCTAGATCGAACAGAGCTTTCCGAAAGCTCCTCTAAAGAAGATTTCGAAAGTTGTAACCGGCTCAAACTTACAACGTATAAATAGTTGCATCGTATCGGAATAGGTCCCGCGAGGTGGCTTCATGCATAATGCAAACATTCAATTACAACAACTGCGCTCGTTGTCTTTTGAAAATTCCTCTGTTGTCGGTTCAACTAACCTTTTATCTGGCTGCTGGATGTTTTGCTTGACACACGAAAGACTTATCAACCATAAGGTTTCGGTTCGTACTAGTATTGTCAGTGCGATTTAGATACCTAAAAAAAAAGTTAGTTATCAATTTAAGTAAGTACTTATACAACAAATGCAGAAAAAAATTTATCTACGAACAGTTGAATAATTGATAAAACTGTCACGCGGGATTTTACACATTTGAGATTTATTACTAGAGAAAAAATCTCCATCTTTACAAGGACTAAATTTTTTTGTCTTGAATTTTTTTCGCATGTGTTGTAGAGTAGGGATTTACAGATCGAACGCCTAGTCGTACAGGGCAAAGCAGTAGTAGTAGAGACAAATCGCTCAGCAGAACCTCCGAAAGGTGAACTCTGGTTAGTGTTATCAGGGTTGAAACAAACGGCCGCCTGCAAGTGAGCACCAGGCGTACAGCCGGAGAGAGGTGGCTCTAGGTTCGAAAATTTGTTACTAAAAACCTGATAACCACGACTACTCTACCAAGAGTGCAGCACCAAAGAAAAACACAATACAATTTAAAGTTATGTAATGACATAACTTTAAATTGTATTGTGTTTTCGCGAATTCCACATATATATCTAATGAGTATATATAATTCCACATATATGTCTAATGAGATATATATGTGGAATTCCCGTTGCGAGGCATTATGTATAGCCCCCGGTAATCAGTTTACTCTAGGTGAGCCATAAGTTCGTTCATACAAATATATTAGAAAATAAAATATAGAAAGAAAAATTATAAACAAATATTATTGTGTTTGTAATATCGCTATATAATCTAGGCGGTCGCCTGTAACCGTAAATGACAGTGTCACACTTAATGTTAAATATTTCCATTGAGATAGCACGGCATTCAGCATAATAATAATTTATTTCTTAAGAATATAAGTGAGAAAGTATTGATAACACTAAATGTTTACACGTATTTGTTTTTAATTGCTTAACCGGGTAATCGAGCTCACAATCCACATGATGACATGTGATCACTGGAGTCCATGGACAACATAAATTGAATGCGACCTCCCACAATAATTTCGTCTTTAGGCCTCAACGACATCAAATCTCAAGCAGTTTCGTACTCCTTAAAGACATTATTCTTATCAACTTTCAAATATAGCAGGTATCCGTTCTACAGCAAGTTAATTTGCGTTGTAAAATATTATCTAACTACTTTCAAGAGTTATACAATTTAGAATCTAAATTGTCAATTTTTAGACGTGTTTCAGGTGTTGAAACCTCGTACTGAAAGTCGTAACGTGGGCAGAAAACCAATGAGGTGGATCAATGACCCGGTCAAAATAGCTGGTAGGGACTGAATGCAAAAAATAAGAGACTGAAAAAAATGAAGTACATATAAGGAGAACCACATCCAGCATTAGGTGGAGACAGGTTGAATAAAAGAAAAAGAGATCGCGAGCAGACCACAAAAAATAAATGATTAACTCTACAAAATACCTTTACCTAAAAAATTCCATTACTCGCCCGCAATTCAAAGTGGAAGCCAATTCATACGCAGTGAATGGAAAACGTCGGTGTAGATTTTTATTTTTATAGTTTTAAAAAGCTTTCATAAAGCTAGCGTCGAAAACAGAATAAAAGTCCGTTTGTTCCGCAGAACCGGTTGGAATTTGAAGGGCTTCTCAAATAAAACGGGGAGACTCTACGAAAACTTAAAAAAGCTCAGCGATAGATTTGCCTATCTTAAAAGTGGGTTTGGAAAAATACGAATTGTTTATTAACTACTATGCTATGGTATTGTAGTCAGGGCCAATATTATTTCTTTGTAGATGAAAAATAAAAGATTAGAGGTTTAATAACGAAACTAAAATCAGACTCAATATTTGTAGATTGAAACTGGGTGAAACATAATAATGTTGAGTGTCATATTTTGATAAGTGACAGGAGAAATGACAGGGAGAATAAGTCTTTTATTTCTCTAATTCAGTAGGCGACCTCGCGGTTCTTCTGGTGTTAAATGTTAAGCCAAAACCACAGCGTGAACGACTTCATCTATCTGGAGATCAACGTCTCAGTCTCAATGTGTAATCTTTGTTTCGTTTTGCTCTTCAAAATAGAATATTTTTGTTCACAATGGTCACAATCATGTCATCCACATAGCACTTTTATGTTAAGAACAAACCATCAGCTTTTAACAGCACCCGTGAAATAGTCAAAATCCTTATTTCACAATAAAATAATGAAACAGAAGAAATCCTTGAACACTATATGCAAATTCGACCTATAGAGGGTTGGAGATTCCGTATTTCTGTGAATAGCAATTTTTGCGGTAATATCTATCGGGTAACATAAGTGTGGCAGCTTGCTTGCTTGCTAGGGCTGGCGAAGTGATTAATTGGCTGCTATTTAGTAATGTGTAGTAATAAAACCCAAAGCCCACGATAAATAATGTTTTTATTTATTATAATTTACATAGATGGATGGGCTCACGGCACACCTGGTGTTCAGTGGTTACTGAAGCCCAATGAAATCAAAACCCTTCAAACCGAAACGCAATAGTAGTCACGGCAGAAGTAGAAAGGGTACCTACCTACTCATGCGGACTTCTAACCACGGCGTTTTGAGCAAATAATATGGCATAGGCATAAGTAACCATTATATTTATCCCATCTGAACTTTATGCGCTCCCTCCCGTGAAGGATCTGTCTGAATGCTTGGGTGTTTAAACGACGGTAAAGCTATTTTGTTGTATCGATGAACTCTTTTCCTTATATTCACTCCACAGTCCCAATTCACAAGGTGATTATTCGGAGAACCAAAACTATAATCCAAGCAAAAGGGCACTAACTACATCACCAAGTCAGTCGAGCAGTGATAATTTAAAAGTTCTGTGAAGATACGCAATTTCAGTTTTGTAAAAGGAATTTAGTTATTTATTTATTACTGGGTAATCCACGCTCGGCTTACTAGATACTAACTGGCGCATCAGAACACAGAACACTACGAAAATCTGTTTATTAAATAAACGCTATTAATAATCTAAATAAATCATATACGATCAGTCTGATAAACTAATACATTTGACAGCCCTAACGCCTCGACCCTTTTCATGTCTCTATTGATATGTGTCACATTTCAGATATTGTAAAAGTGATATAGGATATCGCATTTTCGACTATTGCCAGCAATATCGGGTATTGGCTTATTAATTTGTACCATGCCATTTGTATTGTGGCTCGTTAAGGCTGGAATCACTCCAATTATAACTGTGTAATGTTTGTTTATGCTGTATTGTGATTATTGTGATGATTTTTTTGTGCGTTGACTCATATGGAGTTGGACTTTTATTGGGAAGTTTAACAAAATTAGTGCTGATTTTTTATCTTGGCTAATTAATACCAGCGATAAGACGTATTCAGTGCACGCAGAGGTGATTATAGTCATCATCCCTTTTTTTGCTGAGAAGAAGTCGTAGAAATCAGACTTTAATCTCGCGCCTTAGTTTAAGGGCGATATTCACGGACTGAAACGTCTCACGTGAGACTTTTTTTTTATTTTATTTTTTTATTGCTTAGATGGGTGGACGAGCTCACAGCCCACTTGGTGTTAAGTGGTTACTGGAGCCCATAGACATCTACAACGTAAATGCGCCACCCACCTTGAGATATAAGTTCTAAGGTCTCAAGTATAGTTACAACGGCTGCCCTACCCTTCAAGCCGAAACGCATTACTGCTTCACGGCAGAAATAGGCAGGGTGGTGGTACCTACCCGCGCGGACTCACAAGAGGTCCTACCACCAGTAAACTAACAACAAGTTTTTTTTTTTTTTTTTTGTTGCCCTTGTAGGCAGACGAGCATACGGCCCACCTGATGGTGAGTGGTTACCGTCGCCCATGGACTTCAGCAATGCCAGGGGCAGAGCCAAGCCGCTGCCTACCGCTTAATACTCTCCACAAGCCTCGTTTGAAGAAGGACATGTCATAGCGCTCGGGAAACACCGTGGAAGGGAGCTCATTCCATAGCCGGATGGTACGTGGCAAAAAAGATCTCTGGAAACGCACTGTGGATGACCGCACATGACGTGAAATACACAGATAATTTCATTACAAAACCTAACGTATTTCGCTCAACAACCATTCCGAACAAAAAATCTAAATCCAAAACGTAGATTACGAGACAGGATCCAAAAAAGTATATTTTAATCCACTCCCTGTCTTGGCCACCAAAAATTACAATGTCGCTTTTAAATGGCCCGACAGAGGGTGTGCAGTTCCGCGTGCGAGTTGGCTAATCGTCCATTTGTGGGCGGTCGAGCAACGCGAAAAATAGAGGTAGAAATTTTTCAGTCGCTATTTTTAATTCAATTCTTTTGACCAAAGCTGCTGTTCTGTTTTGTTCGTATTTTTTTTTATACGTCCGACGTGCAAACGTCTATGAAAATAAAACGTTTAGATCTTCTTAATTCCCTCCGGTGTTCTGGTGCTGTGTAGCGAATCGTGCAGTGAGCTATTTATTATTGTAGCACGAATTATATAACCAGCAAAATTGTATCCGCTCTTTTCCTAGTTCAACGTTGTCTATTTTGCGTCGAATTTTTATTATATTAATTCAATTGCTGATGTTTTTCTTTTTAAACACCTTATATCATACATAAAGTTTTGAAATATGATTGCTTGAAGTCATTTCAGATAGAAGGTTGCACTGTGTCTTTCCAGCAAACCGCATTAGAATATTTGTTTAAATATTCAAAATAGTTTTTCTATCTTTATTTTTGAATAATTTCTAATTTTAGCTATATTCATCGACAGCGAAGGCTCGGGTATTCTTTATTTTAATTTTTTAAATTGGCGTGTCAATTCTCTCCGTCATATCATAGATGCTTAAAATAAATTTTATAGCATGCAATTTCTGAAATTAATCTATAATTATGAACTAGTCGATAACCCAAAAAAAAAGACAAAATGCTACTGACGTATTTCTCTATCTATAAAAGCGAACTTTGCAAAAAAAATTATAGATATCACCTTAAGCCTTAATGTTTACGATGTTACGAAACTTTTCCATACAGCGTATTAAAGAGACATTGTAAAAGTCAGTTAATATCCCAAAAATAAATAGGACTATTTCAAAACTCTAAGGCAGACACGAAATATAATATTTTCTTCGGTTCTCACTAATCATAGACACAATTAAAACTACTTTTAAGGTTTAATCTCATGCTTATTACTAAAGTTAGTTAACACAATATTTAAATGACGATGAACAGCATTACGGGTATTAAAGTCGTACGTGGCCACGAAAACTGTAAAGTAAACGAAACGACTGAAATAAGTAAAAAGTAAAATAATTAACGCGATACTAAACCGTAAAAGTAGCTTCAATTTATGTCTGAGATTCGCGAAAACCGAACAAAATACTATAGTTATACCATACATTCGTCTATCTTAAGTAGTCAGCTTACACAGGTAATTTACAGACAAATCAGTCAATTAGACTTGACCGTTCATTTTGAATTCAAACACAGCACTATTCCTTTATTAATTAAAGACGAGCCAAAGTTCTGGGATTCCACACGATTCGGCTCAGTTTGTTCTTGTCTGGAATGTAATTGAAATTGTTGAAGAGTCACAATGTGGCCAATTTGAGACGACTAAAGACATGCCCTGGACAGTTTTGGGCTATGTGCGAGGTTCGTGCGGTTATTCATTCGTCGGTGCAAAGTTAACTGAAGACATTCTAATGAAATAATTTGGCACATACCCGGACTAATCCACAGTTCCGTTAGATTGCTATTTATACTACTACCATTACCATTGTTATTTCTATAGAAAACATGCATAAGTGCAGCCCACCTGATAGTGAATAGTCATCTTGGCTCATGGAGAGTCGTTAGGTGAAAGCTATTACCGAACGGCTACTTCTGCAAAGATATTTCTACAAACGTACTACCCTAAAACTCGAGCTAAAGCCTTCTAATTGTGATGTACTTATAACTATAGTATTTAACTAACCTAAAATTAGCTCCTAAAGTACACCCTAGTTTTTCAGTCTAAGCACAGAGGCACCTTTTGCGTTGGTTCGGACGTATCATGGCCCACTGGATGCAAAGTGGTGACTAGAGATAACCAGAATGTCGTCACCCACGCCTTAAGATCTGTGGCCGAAATTTCAATTCAATGCTAATAACAACTGTCTTAAATCATAGTCAGCATTGTTTCATAGAATCAAGAATGTAAATTTTATTAACTACTAGCTGATCCGGCAGACTTCGTAGTGCCTCAATCGATAATTTGTTTTTTTTTTTTTTTCCTACCTATGCTGATAGCCTTGAGAGGCTATTTCAGCTTCACCCTAACGTTAGTAGGTGAGCTCGCGGGGGTCAACCGGAGAGTTGCTAACACTGACCCTAGCAAGAGCAGTGCTTCGCAGAATCTACCACCGGATCGGAAACGCGACCCACTGAGAAGATCCGGCGAGAAACTCAGTGGGCTGTGTCTATGGGTTAGTTCGCTCGTCGAGCCCTTCGTCGCAAGCGACGGGTTCAACGAGGACGGTGACCGGTGCTTGTGGTGCCTAAAAGCACCGTTAATGGATCAGGAGGATCCGTAATGACGTGCTTTGGGCGACGTCGACGGTTTACCATTCGGTCTACTGGGTCGGGTATGTAATTTCCAGCGGCTACGATGAGAGGGTTCTCATGTCGTGCCGCCTTCTCAAAATGGCGCAGCGATGCCGACTGTAGATACTTACTAAAAGAGTCGAGCTCCAGGTCGTCGTGGAGATCCACATTCCTAAGGAACCAAGGCGCTCCGACGGCTATCCTGCAGAATCGTGATTGAATAACCTGAAGGGATTTCAAGTGGGTGCGGGCTGCGTGAGCGAACACTACGCTTGCATACGTCATGACGGGGCGTATACAAGTTTTGTAGAGAGTTACCTTATTACGGAGGGACAGTTTGCTTCGACTACAAAGCATTGGATAGAGTCGTCCTAGAATAAACGCGGCGCGGTCGCGTACCGTTTTTATATGGGGACGGAATGTCATCCCTTTGTCGAGGGTGACGCCTAGATATTTGACCTTCGAGACCCACGGTATGGGCTGGCCAAAGAGAGTGATGGGACTAACGGCGGAGGTGTTTGCGCGCCTACTACGGAGTGGGATGCTCGAAGTGATGTTCGGAGGGCGACCCCTTTTGAAGAGCACCGCTGCGCTTTTCGTGGGGTTGATGTCTATTCGCCACTTCCGGAACCACTGTCCCATGGTGGCTACTGCGATCTGGAGTCGCCGATGAAGCAGCGACATCTTCCTACACGAGTAGTAGATAGCCGTGTCATCGGCGAAGAGCGCTAGATGGGTCTCCGGAGACCGGGGTATATCATTGATATACAAACTAAATAATAACGGGGAAAGCGCGGAGCCTTGCGGGACTCCGGCGGTCAGTTGACGGGGACGAGAACGAGTTCCCTCTACTCGATATCGAAACGAACGGTTCGACAAGAAGTCTCGTATGATGAGCACGAGTCTGTCTGGCACTCCCATGTTGTACAGTTTATAAATTAAACCGTTGTGCCAGACTTTGTCGAATGCCTTCGCGATGTCGAAGAAGAGGGCGCCGGTCGGGATTTGTTTACGCCTATTTAGTCCTATCAGAATGTGCTCCGTGAGGCGGTGCACTTGTTGTACGCACGAGTGTTTAGAGCGGAATCCGAACTGTTCGTCTATGAGAATTTTGTTCGCGGTAACAAAATCCCAGAGGCGTTTCCTAAGGAGCGGTTCGTAAATTTTTCCTATCGTCGAGAGGAGACTAATCGGACAGTAACTAGAGGTTTCGTTTGTCGGTTTGCCCGGCTTATGTATACCGATAACGTCCGCTTCTTTCCACACCGCGGGAAAGATGCAGTGCGTCATAGCGGCATTTAAAATTGTAGCCAACATTGCTATCAGTTGGACTGGCAAGAGTTTTAGCGCGCGGTTGTGGATGCCGTCGGAGCCGGGTGCCTTCCTAGGTTGGAGATTGTGGATCGCGTCTCTAACTTCGTCAGTGGTAATGGGGGGTAACGCGTCCGAGGGCGGCAGGGAAGCTCTGCGCTCGACCTCCCTGTCGACTAACTCGGTGTGTTCGGGGTCCGCGTGTTGAGTGCTGGTGGTGCACTGCTCTTGCAGTGCATCGGCCAGCAGCTCCGCCTTGTCATCGTCATCGAATGCCGGTGGTTGGCCTGAAGGGCGTACGAGGGGAGGCATAGTAGCGGTAGTTTCGGATTTGAGAGTCCTAGCTAGTCGCCAGTATGCTTGGTGGGAGGGCGCGAGTTGTTCTAAATAACTATGCCAATTATCGTTACGCGCGTCGCTTAAGCGGGAGTGGACTTCGCGTTGTAGACGACGCATCCGAATCCGGTTTGAATGCGTGGGAAGACGATCCTAGGCCCGGATTGCCGCGTTCCTAACTCTTAAGAGATTCCTAAGATCGGGGGACAGTCTGATGCGGTGGAAGCTGTCCTCCACATCGACTTCTTTTGAAGATCTAATGATCGCGGAAGAGATGTGATCGGTAATGATGTTTATGGATTCGACGGTGTCCTCGGGGGATGGATTCGAATCCGGGCCGTAAGGGAGGATTGGCGGAGCGGCGTCGGCTAGGCACGTGCCCAGCTTATTCCAATCCACCATGGTCCTTGTAACAGTGACTGGGTTGTGAGGGCGACCGAGCTGCATAACGACAGGTCGGTGGTCTGAGTCGAGCTCTGACATTGCTTCGATGGAACGCAAGCGCAGAGTTACGTTCCTAAGCAATGCCAGGTCTATAGTGCTCGGAAGGAGCGCGATGTTATACGGATAACATGTTGGAGTTGGGGGACCGACTATTTCAAAGGTGAGGTCGTCTATAAACACGTCGAGACGCCTACCGTTCACGTTTGTACGATGGCAGTTCCACCTAGTGTGGTGGCAATTTAAATCGCCTGCCAGGATGACGGAGTCTCCCATGCCGAACAGTGACTCGATGTCACTGCTCAGGAGGGGCTTGTCCGGGGGGAGATAAACAGATGCGATGACGATCGACTGGTGTCCCGTCAGCGAGATACGGCACACTGACGCCTCGATATGTAAGAGCGAGGGAGTATCGAGAGGGACAACGTGCAGGGCCCGTCTATAGTAAATGGCAGTCCCGCCTTTGGAGGCGGTGAGTCTGTCATTCCTAACCATGACGTAGTTCGCGACTTTCGGGTCGCGACGCGAGGGCTTCAGACAGGTCTCCTGCACTAACAAGATATCTATAAGATTGTCGCGGAGGAATTCGAAAATTTGATCGCGTTGCCGCGCGAGTCCGTTAGCATTGTAGAATGCTAACGTAAGGGAATACGGTTTTTCTCTACCTTTTTGCGCCATTGATTACCGGTAAAGATTTTATAACGTACGCGACACGGACTCGTAAACGTCCATGTGATCGAAAGCGGCCGCGAGCCGCTGTTCGGGGGTTACCGACCTACGTATCGCGTCTGCGAACGATCGCAGACGGTCGAAGTTCACCGCGGTGACGAAGTCGCGCACGAGCGCGAAGTCGTTGGCGGCAGAGGGTTGCGGGGTACGGAACGCGGGCGCGGGGCGAGGTGCGAGCAGGGGCTGGGGCGCGGGGCGTGTCACGAGCGGGGGCGGGGTTGCGGTTTCCGTTCCCGCCTTCGTATACGGCAGCGGTTTTTTCCACGCCGAGACCGTGGGAACTGCAGCCGGCACGAAGGCGGGTTTCGGCACTGAAGGTGCCGAAGTCTTTGGGCCGACGGTTCGCGGAGCCGGGTGGGTTGGACGTTTTCGCGGAGCCCTAGGACATCCACGGTAGTTCGCGGGGTGCCCTTGCTTAAGGCATAGGACACAGCTTGGAGGTTCGGTCGCGGTTTCCCTAACACGCGAGCAATCTAATGTGGCGTGGTCGCCGAGGCACTTTACGCAGCGGGGGCGCGCGTGGCAGTTACGAGCCGAGTGGCCATAAAGCTGGCATCTGTAGCACTGCCCGGGAGTGCCACGTTTATGGGGGGCTTCGATGGAGACCCCGGATAGACCGCAAACTGTCGAGAGGCATGAGATTTTCTTTTTTGCCTCCGGGGTTGGCTCCAACGCGACGAGTATCATGTTGTAGGGCTGCTTGCCCCGCCCACTGTGCATCCGATGCACACTAACTATAGGGAGTGCCTGAGCGATCAAGTCCTCCTTAACGTAGTCTATGTCTAGTTCTTTCGGTACTCCGCGTATTACTACGCGGAGCTCGCGGTCCTCCTGAAGAGCATAGGTGTGGAAACCTATGTTCTCCTTTCGGAGGTATGCTGAGAGGGCCCTATGGTCGCCCGGCGTTGCGACCTTGATCTGAATCCCATGCGCGACGTTACGCGCATGGGTGTAGTTAATTTTATTTGCCTGAAGGGCCTGGGATACTCGATTCCACGCTGTCTTCTCTTGAAGTATCAGCGGGGGCGGGGCAGCTACTTTAGGAGCGGGCGCGGGCTTGGGACGCGGCGGTGGGGTTACGCGGCGCGCGGAGTCCGACTCCGGTGTAACTACTACCTTCGGTCGAGAGGCGGGTGCGGATTTCGTTTGTTTTGTCGTGGAGCTCCGGGATTCCACGACGCGAGTACGTTTCTTACCGCGGGTAACCGTTTGGAACCCATCCGAGGTTCCGGGCTGAGGGCTGGGCGCGGATTCAAAGTCCATCTCCGATTCGGTATCGGAGCCTGAACTATTAGAGACGATCGAGGTCGCGACGGACGAAGTCAGTGAGGCTGACGCAATAGACGCGGGCGCGGGGGTGGGGGTAGCGCTAGGCGCTTCGTGAGTCGCATCGTCGGAACGTGCGCTCGAACTTAACGCGGCGGCGGGGGGCGCGCGGCGTGCCTCCGAGGCACGTTTGAGATATGCGGCGACGGACGCGGGGGGGGAGGGATTGCCACGGGCGGCCCTAAACTCTAGGTACTCGGCCCTAATTGACGGGTACCTATCCCGGAGGAACCCGACAATATCCCTAACATCTTCTTGCTCCATTCTTCGGTCTTCTTGCCCGGGGGGGGCGGCCCCGGGACTTTTGTTGAACTCGCCGAAAGGCGAGGCCCCGGATAGGATTTGTAACCCCCCTGTGCTGCAGGACAGCAAGGAGCAGGGGGGGGGAATGCCTATGCCGTGAAAACGGCAATCGGCGGGGAAAAGGAAAGGAACCCGCTCGGGCTGTATAGTGCTACAGCAGGCAGAATCGCGAGCGGGGGTCTAGTTTTGAAAAGGACTGTTGTTTTGGGAAGGGTTAGGAAATCGCTAGCCTGTGAGTGCCACAGGAAGCCTGAACGTAGCGATTGGTTTTGCCTTGAAAAAGGCAGTTGGTAAGGGGTGGGTTCGCGGTTACAAAACTTTAGCGCACAAAAATGGACGCCGAGACGCAAATCGCAAGCGACCAACGGATCGGCACGTCCGCACTACCGAATTGTAAGCACGATGTATTCACGGTCACTACACTGTCGAGCACAACTGTGAGTTCAGAGACGCAGCTCGCAAGCGGGCCACGGATCGGAAAGCACGTTCGCGCACGACCGAGTCGTGAGCGAGAATCTCAATCGATAAATAAAAGACCTAAGCTTTTGTATAAAATAAACTTAGAACAAACAAAAGGAATCCGTCCGACAGGGGACAAATCAAAGGAAAAACAAAATTGTTATTTTTATTTAATTCCGAGCATTTTCATATCTACCTTTTAAACCTTCTCTGGACTTACACAAATAATTCAAGACCAAAATTAGCCAAATCGGTCCAGCCAGCCGTTCTCGAGTTTTAGCGAGACTAACGAACAGCAATTCATTTATACATATATAGATTAGTAATTTAGTATTCATAAAATGATAATGCTCTGGAGTGTAATTGGTTGCAGCATTGCCAATCACGAGTTATAGTGCATCGGCGATGCATGACCAGACTAAATTAATTTGTGTTGCGAACCGCGGAGAGCTAATACATATTAGTTCCTCATTAGGGCCATTACACTTCTCAGTTGTCATGGTGACGAGGATTGATAGCTTCTGTGTAGCCATCAGTCTAGTGTTTACTTGGCTATAGACAGTGCAGAGAATTTCATAACTTATTGTAATAGTAAAACTGTTTTCATTTCTTTGAAATGAGTTGTAATCGTGAAGTGTTTTGGACATCGCTTATTTACGAAACTAGCTCATATCTCTATGATATTAAACGACATGAACGCCACCTATTATACATTACCAGTTAAATATAATTGGTTGCGCGCGGGAGTAGTAACATTTGTCACATACCACTTAGGACGGCTATTTACGCGCCTTTCTACCCCCGATGAATATGCTCCCGCCGCAGGAGGGCCATTTACACACCCTCTTGCCAACCCATGTGTTATGATATCCATAGGTCGTTGGTTCAAATCCGGCTCGAAGGACCATAGCAAATAGATTGGCAAGAGGGCCTGTGAATAGCCCTCCTGCAGCGCTTTTTGCACTCGTTTTTTGTTTACTGCAATATAGTTTTACCGCTCCGTCAATTATAAGAAACGAACATTTGTCACATACCGCTTAGGACGGCTATTTACGCACCTGTTTACCCCCGATTTATATGCTCCCGCCGCAGGAGGGCTCATCCCAACCCAATAATATAATAGCTAACAACCACATTACAAAGTCTCAACTCAAGGGTACAAATATCTAAACAGAAAACAACTATACCAAAAACATTAATTATTTTATCACGTGTACTATTCTGAAGTCGATCGATAGTGGATGCACGTATAAAATAAGTTGTTGAAAGATATTCAAAAGTCAAGACAAGTAAGATAAGTTCAAGAACCGTTATAGTTGGAGCAAGGTCTGAGAATATTTTAGATAAATGTCGGATTTGAAAATTCTGCAAATATAAGCGATAAAGCAATGACGTGCATTCTGATCGGTAATAAAATCATGACTTAAAAATTAGTGTAAAGATCTGCCCTATATTAAAAAAAAAATGGCAGTCGTAGGGACTTTCAATAGAAGTGAAAACTTATTATCTTAAGAGTTTTGGTCTTAAAATTATTTCTGTCGAAAAGCAGTAATGCGTTTCGGTTTGAAGGGTGAGTCAGCCGTTGTAACTATACTTGAGACCTTAGAACTTATATCTCAAGGTGGCTGGCACATTTACGTCGTAGATGTCTATGGGCTCCAGTAACCACTGAACACCAGGTGTGCTGAGAGCTCGTCCAAGCATCTAAGCAAAAAAATTTTTTTTTCTTAAGTTAATTGAATCCTTAGTAGAAATTCAGTGATATTACGTAAACCAGTGATAAAACACGTAATATTCTAAAACCACCTTTATGGAATGAGTGTTGTTGAGGAAGACGAGACAAGCAATGGTGTACGAAAATAAATATTATATTAATTTTCTTTCAAGTTGTATTTTTAGATAAAGGCAATTACATACTACGGGCACATTGGTTGTTTGCAGTAGCATCGTGGTAAGCGAAGTGATAGAAGTTAACCGCATGTTGTAGGCTTGATGATCGTAGTAAAGTTTATAGGATGTGCGCATAGACAGTATTTTATAAAAATAGATTGTCACTACGTACGAACTCGCCTTTGGGAATAACGACAAAGGGAAGATTTTCTGCCGAGCGGGTGTAATTTCTCGGTAGACCGACGGTCCAAATATTGTTGTTGATTTTTTTTTGTTACCTAAGCTGATGGTCTAGAGATACCATGTCAGCGTCACCGAGCTGGTAGGTGAGCTTACGGGGCTCAAGCCTGACGATGTTGCTATCACGAACCCCAGCAAGAGCCGTGCTTCGCAGAATCTACCACCGGATCGGAAACACGACCCACTGAGAAGATTCGGCGAGAAACTCAGTGCGCTATATTGTTGTTCGAAACTTGAACTTGTATATGAGTCGTCTATTATCAAAGGTGGCAATCTGTGCATTTGGACAAAAAAATGTTATTGATGTGGCGATACAGATTGATTTGAATATAATCGTCTCCTTCAAAGAATACGGTTCAAAACCTGCATTAAATAAAGTATTAACTTAACCTATTATTTATCTAAGATGTCATTCAGAAGAGTTTTGTGACTGCCAATGGAATACAAAGTCAATAACTCGTTTTTCTGATTTACCAATAATTGTCCAAAAGTCACATTGCCGGCTTTGATAATAGTCGACTCATATATGGTATACAAGTTTATCTTGAAAATATCGTAAGCGAGATTCAAGCATCTGTCAAAAATCTTGTATTCTATGATGCTCATCGCTATACTCCTTTATGCATGTGCAGATGCTTCCGAAAAATATTAATTCCTATGTAATTCTACAATAAGTTTCATTGAGATTTAGCACGAGGGCTTTTTTTGTTTTTTAATATTGGCTCTTGCATACAAAATCATGTCAACATTAATAATGGAAGACATCTTTATTAAATCCAACAACTCTGCGATCTCGCTACAGAAGCGAGGGTGAACAAACTCGTAAATAGGGTCATATATTTTTAACCCATTTTAATAAAGGTGTTGTTGACGAAATTTCGTATTCGTCAAATTAAATACATCAATTCATGTTTATTGGGTCAATAACGTACGTGCCAAACACGATAATGGTATTTCGCCTAAAACATGAAAACTCATGAATAAATTTCTGTAAATATTTAACGTTAAGCCGTGGGATCTTGTAAGTCGAAGCCGCTTATAACGTTTTCTCAGAAAAAAAAACAGGTAGCTTAAATGTTTCATGGTTTTTGCTTTGTATGGGTTGTTAATGATCACGGCGCTATCAAAATTTCAGATTTCAAGCCTTTAATGCCCTCAGTGTACTTTGTCTAGCTCTTTCCCCGTTCCTATCTCGAGACTTGTCATAACTATCGCTTCGAAAGGCATTGTGTTCAAAATTTCCAATATAGTAATTAATCTTAGTCGTCATTGTAGAACGTTTGTTCTAATAATTCTAATATTCTAACTCAACCTTGAACAAAGTCTAAATCGAAGTTATAAAATAGATAGCATTTGATAGGCCTGAAAAAGTTGGATTCAAAAGTAAGCCGCTTACTACGAATCCGTTTAATGCGAATACGTTTTCCTATTTGGATTCAGAAATGATGGTTGTAAATAATTCTCGGAATGCTTTTGGCATAGCCTGTTTATTTAGAAAAATTGAATGCGATGGGCGTACCCGAAAAATAATCTATCAAAAGGAATAATATGTTACATTATATGGCTTTCAAGATACATTGCATTGTTTTGTTTTCTTGATACTTTTTTTCTTGTTTTTTGTTTGTAATTAAATCAGGTACTGCATTGTAATGTAAGGAAATGTTTTTAATAATTGTGTTTCCTCTTAAATTGTTGTTTTTAAGTCCCATATTTTTTTAAATTATTTCTTGTTTTATGGTATAGCCCGCTCCCGCTATAATAAAATAAACCCAAAAAGGTTTTTGTTGATTTTTTTAAATCCCATCGTAGGTAGACATGTATACGGCTTATCTGATGGTAAGTGTTCACTGTCACGAATATATAGGTATATCTGTTTGCCACATAAATAAAAGCCCAAAAAATGACAATCGATTTTTGTGAAATCCACTTTGTCGATCTCGTCTTTGTTGTGAATCGATTCTTCAAACTTCCATTCGGGTCGAGTCAAACGATCTTATTTGGGAATAATCGCTTTACTAGTTGAATCTTTATTACTGGTGGTAGGACCTTTTGTGAGTCCGCGCGGGTGGGTACCACCGCCCTGCCTATTTCTGCCGTGAAGCAGTAATGCGTTTCGATTTGAACAGGGTGGGGCAGCCGTTATAACTATACTGAGACCTTAGAAGTTGTATCTCAAGGTGGGTGGCGCATTTAAGTTGTGGATGTCTATGGGCTCCAGTAACCACTTAACACCAGGTGGGCTGTGAGATCGTCCACCCATCTAAGCAATAAAAAAAAAAAATCTAGCCCTAAGAAGAGAAACATCTGCGTTAGAAGCTACAGGATATTGGTCCAGCCCGTCCGGGACCAGAATAGCTTCCACCGTTTTTGCTACAACAAATCTTGAAATATTAGAGCTGGATGTTTTACAAAAGAAATTTTGATGGACCATTCGGAAGCGACCCCCGTATCGCGATGTTGCAACTGACATGAACCCTGTGACGTCACTCGTTTGTTCAAAACGTTCCGCTACATTTCACTGGGGTTTTTGTTCCGCTTGTTATCAAGTCGAGGCTTTGTTAACATTATATCGTTATTTTTAGCTGTTTGGAAACTAGTGGACACTTTTTTTTAATGCTTAGATGGGTGGACGAGCTCACAGCCCACCTGGTGTTAAGTGGTTACTGGAGCCCATGGACATCTACAACGTAAATGCGCCAACCACCTATAGATATAAGTTCTAAGATCTCAGTATGGTTACAACAGCTGCCCCACCTTCAAACCGAAACGCATTACTGCTTCACGGCAGAAATAGGCAGGGCGGTGGTACCTACCCGCGCGGACTCACAAGAGGTCCTACCACCAGTAATTACGCAAATTATAATTTTGCGGGTTTCACCTTTATTACACGATGTTATTCCTTCACCGTTGAAGTCAATCACTTGGATGTTTGTTGGCTCTACGTTTACTATAGACATAATTTTATTCTTAACGTAAATTAGCAAGATTGAGTGTGTATTTGGAGCTTCAGAAAATCATTATCATTCTCCTGCCCTTCTCCCAGTCACCTGGGGTCGGCGCAACATGTTTACTCCTTCCATACTCCTCGATCATATACCATTTCTTCGCTCACTTCCCTCTTACACATATCGTCTTTCACGCAATTGGAGCTTCAGAAAATATTATCTGATAATAAACAATTATCCAACTTCCTACAATTTTTCTTATAAAAAAACAAATAGCTGCGTAGTTGTACTGAATCAAGCGAAAATGAATTTGCAAATCGATATTTTGTAGCTATTTATAGCTTTCTTATTTGTTCATTCGTATTACGTGAGCTATGATTATTCGATCTTGGAAATAAACAACTTTTAAAATAAATAAAAAACCTTTTTTCTTTAAATAGTTATCTTTTGTAACGAATTGAAAGATAAATAATTTAATTAAATTGGAATTGGAAAATGTGAGACGTGTTAACGTTTGAGGTTCTCGTGATACTATTAATATACTATTTATTACTGATAAAAATATATTTACGAATCATTTCAATTATCTATGTCGTTTCTAGTTACAAAATTGACTAATTTAATTGATCTACACGACTAATTATAAATACAACGTTTATTGACATTCGTAAAGTGGGTAAAACGCTGCAGGCCAATATAGAATTTCGGTCATGTTTTGTCTAATATATTATACAGATAAAAGATATAAAAATGTTCATGTCGACTGCAAACAAACATTTACAAAGATTTTTGTCATACATCAACAAAAATTCTAATAAATGATTACGTTACAAACATTTAATACAGTGATACTTAGCAATCACACATTAATTACCTACACAACTTGGAACACAACTGGTGGTAGGACCTCTTGTGAGTCCGCACGGGTAGGTCTTTTTTTTTTATTGTTTAGATGGGTGGACGAGCTCACAGCCCACCTGGTGTTAAGTGGTTACTGGAGCCCATGGACATCTACAACGTTAATGCGCCACCCATCTTGAGATATAAGTTCTAAGGTCTCAAGTATAGTTACAACGGCTGCCTTTCAAGCCGAAACGCATTACTGCTTCACGGCAGAAATAGGCAGGGTGGTGGTACCCACCCGCGCGGACTGACGAGAAGTCCTACCACCAGTAATTACGCAAATTATAATTTTGCGGGTTTGATTTTTTTTACACGATGTTATTCCTTCACCGTGGAAGCCAATCGTGAACATTTGTTGAGTACGTATTTCATTAGAAAAATTGGTACCCGCCTCGAATTCGAACACCGGTGCACCGCTTCAACACGAATGCACCGGACGTCTTATCCTTTAGGCCACGACGACTTCAAGGTACCACCATCCCACCTATTTCTGCCGTGAAGCAGTGATGCATTTCGGTTTGAAGGGTGGGACAGCCGTTATAACTATACTGAGACCTTAGAACTTAAATCTCAAGGTGGGTGGTGCATTTGCATTGTAGATGTCTATGGGCTCCAGTAACCATTTAACACCAGGTGGGCTGTGAGCTAGTCCACCCACTTAAGCAATAAATAAAAAAACACAAAGATAAATTTTATAATATCGTATACCTTTAAACAAGCAATTCTTGTATATTAATATATATCTATATAATCTGAATCTCGGAAACGGCTCCAACGATTTTCATAAAATTTAGTATACAGGGGATTTCAGGGGCGATAAATCGATCTACCTACGATTTATTTTCAGAAAATGTGTGTGTTTTCAATAATCAACTTTTCCCGACATCTATTGGCGAATAATAATACTATTTTTCTTAATTGAGGGCAACTAACCGCTTTAAAGACACAACAAGATGGCGTTATCAAAAAAAAAAAAAAACCACATAAGTTACAAACCACCCTAAATCAGAAAGGAGATTCAGGCTGAAAATCACATTCAAAAAATGTCATCATCTAGTTTTACGTTAGAGACTAAATTAGTCGTCCAAGTCGACGTTTCACTAGTCCCAACTAATTCCCCATGATTAATTTAATTCCATAACATATTACCTCAATCCGAACAAGGCAGGATCCCGAATATTCATTGCGATTATTGAAGAGATATCTGGATTCTATAATTTAGGGTTGATACTAAGAATGAATAGATTAAAATTTGTTTAAATAAATAAATAAAAATGGAATTCAAATTTGGTTAAATTATAAATTCGAATGTAATTTAATAAGGTTTAGGTTTCAATCTTTTCTGAGAGGGGTATATTCACATTTACATTTAATGGACTAGGAGAACCACTTAATTTCATCTACACGGTAAGTTTAACCTACGAATACTACGACAATCAAAATAAATAAACCATGAAATTGTAAACTATGCATTCGAAACCATAGAAGTATAAGGTTGGGGAAAAAGTTTCTTAAACCTTTTTAAATGACAGTTCCGTTTCACGCTAAGCAAAACGTATGTTCAAAGAACAGATAAATTATAAATTCGAATGTAATTTAATAAAGCTTAGGTTTTTTTTTTTTCTGAGAGGGGTGTATTCACATTTGCATTTAATGGACTAGGAGAACCATTTAATTTCATCTACACGGTAAGTTTAATCTACGAATAAAAATAAATAAATAAACCTTTTTAAATGACAGTTCCGTTTCACGCTAAGCATAACGTCTGTTCAAAGAACACGAATGTCATGTCGAACTTCGTAAATAAAAGTTTTTCACAATATTGTCTGTCGCTAACTAAAAACCCCAGAACATATTAGTAGACAATGTTCAACTTTTCCGCAACACGTGTGCAGACATTTAAATCTACAGTTCGATTTGAATTTTATGATACCTAGTTATTAAGATTTTTGGGGCTACAATAAAACTCGAAGCTATATAAAGAGAAACCTGAATTGCGCTAACGACATTCATGAGATAATCTTATATTTATGTATATTGTATATATGTGGAAACGGAATGTATGGATGAATCAATCAGATCTGGAGCATGACTGAGCGAGAGAGATAGAAGACGTCGTGTTAGGAGGTAAGAAAGACGGCGAATTAATTTTACACTTATCTTACTTAGTCTTATTTAGGAGGAATGAGGATAGTTACCGGATGTTCTTCATTAACAAAAGTTACCTTTACATTTTTGAAAATATTATGCGTAATATAATAAAAAGTTTGATTTTTACGGTAGGCAGCGGCTTGGCTCTGCCCCTGGCATTGCTGAAGTCCATGGACGACGGTAACCACTCACCATCAGGTGGGCCGTATGCTCGTCTGCCTAGAAGGACAATAAAAAAAAACAAAAACAAAAAACTCAATTATTGGAGATTAATTTTGGAAAAATAATCGTTCGTTAAAATAGTGATTTGTAAAATTTATAAAAAAATGCTTACTTAGTAAAATATTGGAGTTATACAGCTGGGGCACGCACAGCTGTTACAGAAAGTCGCTTAAGCAGAGCTAATAAAGTTTTATATTTAGTGTCGAAGAAAAAAAACACTTCACTTCATTTCAGCTTCGCCTTGACGTGCGTGAGCTCACGAGGCTCTAACCGGGAGTGTTGTTAACACTGGCCTTAACAAGAGCAGTGCTTCGCAGAATCTACCACCGGATCAGAAACGTGACCCACTGAGAAGATCCGGCGAGAAACTCAGTGGGCTGTGTCTATGGGTTAATTCGCTCATCGAGCCCTTCGTCGCAAGCGACGGGTCCGACAAGGGCGGTGGCCGGTGCTTGTGGTGCCTAAGAGCACTGTTAATGGATCGGGAGGATCCGTAATGACGTGCTTTGGGCGACGTCGACTGTTTACCATTCGGTCTACAAGATCGGGTATGTGGTTTCCAGCGGCCACGACAAGAGGGTTCTCGTGTCGCGCCGCCTTCTCGAAATGGCGTGGACGGCAACCGGGGAGATTTATGTCATTTTTCCCAAGCTGGCTGTCGCGACGCCTTCTTCCTCAAAATTTATTGAAGTGGAATAGAAAAGGGCCATCCCTGTATTTAAGCTAGGCCCCAGAGTCACTTCGGGTCAAATAAGTAATTAAATTCGGTCTGGCTCGAGGGACATACTGTTTAATTGTAATACTTTCTGAGCTATCAGCCGGGTCAATTGATAAAGCTTTATTAAAATTCGACCTTCATTCCAGCGAGACTAACTTTGACTGTGGCTCTGTTGTTTTTTTTTGTTATTCGTAAATTTCGGTATCCTTTTGTGGAAGTTTCGTTGTGTATATTTTCAAGAATAATGAAATTTCGTAAACCACAAAGTTTTAGTATTAAACTAACTAATTCGAAAAATGTAGACGACGTAGGAGAGAATTAAGTAATTTTACTCGAAAATTATCGTTTCGGAACCGACTTTAGTATAGAAGCAGCCGTAGAACTTAGACGAGATCGCAGCCTACTCGATGGTAAGTGGAATAAAATAGTAGTCTATGGACATTTTTACTGGTGGCTGGACATCTTGTGAGTCCGCGCGGGTAGGTACCACCTATTTCGGTTGAAGTTCTTCGGTCCTAGTTTGAAAGGCGGGGCAGCCGTTGTAACTATACTTGAGACCTTAGCACTTATATCTCAAGCTGGGTGACGCATTCACGTTGTAAATGTCTATGGGCTCCAGAAACCACTAAACACCGGTGGGCTGTGAGCTCGTCCAACCATATAAGCAACAAAAAAAAAAACAATCTCATGAAATACATAATGTTGAATACTGGATTTTATAGACTCCACAGTGTAAATAACGCTCTTTCACGATGACTTGTCTTGACAAGTGTATGTTTTGTGGCAGAAATAGGCATATTGGCTCTAGTGAAGCTATTATATCTAAAATCCTTATTTTGTTAATTGATTTTTAGAGATATTTATTTGTTGGAGCTATTGTCGTGTCTGCGTCATTTTTTCGGTAAAGTCATGTTTTTTCTGCTATTTTTTGGGGGAACTTCGGACTGGACTGCCAGAACCTATATACATCACAACGTGAAGTACCCGATTCATCTACACACTTTAACTCTTATGTCTCCTTATATAGTAATTTCGTAAATTTTAATTCTTGCGGGTTTCATTTTTATTTTACGATGTTATTCCTTTGTTGTGGAAGTCGTCGGCCGTATTGTGTTAAGTAATTTAATGTTTAATTTTAGTAATTTTAATTTGAGTAATGTTTCATAAAAATAATTGGTTCATTACTTCGAGATTTGAACATCGACCAGGAGCCCATGTCCTTTAGGCCGCGGCGACTTCAGAAGTTCGACGGTTTGAAACTAACTAAAAACGTGTCGCAATCAATTTTTGAAGTGAAACTTCTTTAGAATCGTTGTGATGTGCTTTCAAACTCGATGAAACGAAAAAATGAAACGTGAAGTTAAAATATCAATTCACAGAGGGCGCTACCTCATACTATAAAAGATGATTTACAATTATTTCTATTCAGTTTGTTATCAACAGATGTCGCTGCACGTAAATTCAACAATTCCTGAATCGCGATGACGAGATGTTACACAGTTGATAGACGTTCTCGTACTTCTCTTGCTAAATCATACCTACCTGGCGTAGAGATACTTGGATCATGAAGGCGGTTCCACCAGGGTGAGGTTGCTCCATTGCACTGTGGAGTGGTTGGTGGTTGACTCTTGCGATTACCCATATTATTTATAAGTATCACTTTTGCCGTGTGTGACTTACACACACATTTTTTGTGGTAAAAAAATAAAACCTCAAACCTATTTACTGGAGAAAAAAAATAGCTGATTTGGAATAAGGATCCCGCGGGAGTTCCTCGAATTTCAGCGTTCGTTTCACAAGAGATAGACAGGCCGAAGGTACGGGTGACACAAAAATAATGTCGTCAACACTAATTGGCCTGAGACTCGGGGACCGCGGTCACCAGTGGAGCGGGAAATTGCGTTAGATGTTACAGGAGAATGCAATTCTGAACAATAAGTAAATTACGTTATAAACATGTTTCCATGTAAACAGTAAATCATTGTTCTTAGATATTTTTTATACGTAAAAATAAAAATAGGAATTCAAAAATAATTTTAAACACTTAACGTCCTATGAGCTAGCTTATGTCGAGTATCTTACCCATAGACCAGAAAATTGAATTGCCTACTTTGAGACACGAGTTTGAGGTTCCAATTATCCAACGCGTATCCCATCCTTTGATATGGAACACACAGAAACAGACAAATTGTTAGGATAATTACGCACATGATTTTTCTCACACCCTATTCTTACAGCGTAGATGATCCTTAAGCAATTATTAAATGGACTAGTGAATAAGTAGATAAAATAGACTATAATGAGATAGAAAATGTGTGGGCGAGACGATACTATTACGGGATTTGAGCTCCGACGTAGGCGTATCTTTAGCAATAATAAGCGTGAGTGTTATCTATTAAGCCATTGACGAATCAATTCCTTAAAGCTACATTATACAAACATAAAGACACTTCCCATATTCAAATCGCAAGTAATCTCTCCCCTTTTAAATGTACATTAAGATCGGTCATTTGCACTTTTTACTCGGAGCAAAACATCAATCTTCGTGGCAATAGTAAACCCACTTGGCAGGAATCCAGACAAAAACAATGGGTGCCTTAGAGAAATAATAAAAACTACTCAATTGAACCATTCTCCTGACCGGTTTTTCTGGTAAAATATTAGGAGTGGATAATCAACACGAATTTTAGTCGTAGTTTATTTTTGTATTAACGGGTAAATAAGCTCACAGCTCTCCTGGTATTGAGTGGTTACTTAAGCCCAAAGTCATCGCATATCCTATGGCTCCGCATATTCTGGCCAGACACTATATATACCTAATGAATACCTATAGACCGAATGTAACCAAACTCTTATCGCGTAAGACATTGCCTATTGGAAATTGCGCTGGATAGGTCACAGTGTGCGGCGCAGTGGAGTTAAGTCACCATCGATCGCTTTTCGGAAACCGCGTGCCAAAAGAAGACTATTCTGGTCATCCAGTTGGTCATCCATCCACGCTTGGCGACGCTCTGGTGAGAGCAAGATAAAGACTGCCGGCAAGATCTAGGGCGATGACAAGCAGCAATCGCAAGACAAGGTGAAGTGGAGACAACTTGTGAAGGTCCTATGTACCAGCGGGATTCCCCTGGAACTACTACTACTAAGATCATCGCAGATTGTGTCGAAAGATTGAATAATTTAAATAAAAATAATTAGAAAGATTAAAACACAAATGTTTACGAGACAATTTCTTAGCTAGCTAGTATTTTTAATTCATTGTGAAACGCACACACACACGGCAGTCTAGAAGTAATTAATTAAAAAAGTTTTCAGCTAGATACGTTCCTGCGTCCGAGCTAGTACGTTCGTTACTTCGGCTTCGCTAGTTCGGCTGTAACTCCTTTCTTTGAATCAAAGTTTCGAATACAAAATCTTGTTGCAAGACTGGTCCGCTGTTAATTCAATCACTGAATGTGTTGCTTGAAGACTATAAAGTTATTCAGGTACATTGAAATATAGTAAGGTACGTAGATTTATGATTTTAATTCAGCTTAAAATCAAAACTACGTCATAATTTGGTTTGTACAGAGTATTATGAGCACCTGTACCCTGCAGCCTGTCACAAAGTCGATATGCGGTGCGATTTGACCAAACAAAACCATACAAATGCGAAAATGAGCATGTTAAGGAGCCTTGTTAAGAGCCTATCAATCATTCCAAAATAAGTACTAATGCTACTGATAGCTAAAAGCTGCTATATGAGAAATGAGATAGCGATCTCATATGTCATGGTTTCCAGGTCAATAGTTTGGAAGAATCCACAACGCATATCTTTAACTCCGGCTTATTTCCCACACAGATTTAACATCAACATTCTCTGTATATCAAACGCCTATTATCACAGTTTATAACAACGTTATACATGCAAATAGAGTTCATTTTGGCTTAAAACATTCATAAGTTACGAAGGGCCTCTTAAAATCTCAGAACGCGTAGTGGCGGTAGTGTCTCGAGCAATTAGTGTAAACACCGTCAGCCTACAATGGCGAGGGCTCTTCACTTTGCGACGCTTGACAAGAACGACGACTTAGTCATGAGCGGTGGCAGCGACGATAAGCGGAAGCGTGTAGCGGGCAACTTATTCGATAATTTGGAGTAACAAATTTCAGTGTGAAATGTCCAGAGTTCTTGCACCGTGAAAGTGAAAGGTGGTTACTGTAATTGATGTTAAGGTATCTATTAGCTGGGCTTACGATCCGACATACAATGAGTCTAATTATCTTAGTGAAAAGACAAGACAAAAAAATGTGCAGATTATTTTTAGTAGAAATCGATTTGACGTTATTGCTATGTAATCGATCCTTCAATGAGACCCAGAGGCTGAAAGGTCAGACGCCTGGTGCCTTCGTATCGAGTGACAATTCATTAATTTGTCTGCACAACGTAGTAATAATATAGTGGAATAAAAATTCCAAACCAATCATGCCTTCGAGGCACGTTTCCACGAAGTAGTCTATCTAAAATCAAACGAAATCGAACCATTACAAATCGAGATATACATAAACGGTTTTTAAAATGATTACGTACACCAAACAATTATTACCATAAAACAACGAATCGTCCACTTAACAAAGATCAATAGGCCTAAGATGACAGACGCAAAATACGAAATCAGCCCAGCATCAAAACCGAGTTCCGAACAAACATCTATTAACATAAATTCAGAAAATTAAATTACCACGAAAAGTAGATATTAAATTTGATCTCGAACAGGAACGGCGAGTTTTAATAACGGCCTCTTTAAAGCAGCTTTTAATTTTGCAAAAAAGATAAGATGATATCCTAGGATCGGGGATAAAAGGAAAGAATATTATGAAAGACGCTCCTTAAGAGGAAAGTGGCAGGTGACAGCCGCAAGACGACCGCCATAGTTGAATAAAGACAAGGCTGTATTGGGATCTTTGTTTAATTTAAAATTTTCTATGGCACATTGAGAAGTTTGAAGATTATATTTACTCGAATTTTATCGCGAGTTGTCTTCATGGACCTAAAGAGCAAAACTGTTAAAGAAATTTTTCGTGTTAATAACCTTCCAATGCATAGGAGGATTCGTCCCACCGGATGATAAGTTTTACATACAATCAGCAATGAGACGTTTCTTTGCACTTATTTTTCTCTCTGTTTTCTCGGCCAGATAATTAATGACAAAAAGTATTTCAGAAAATACTCCGAGTAAAGAGGTTTCACGTAGGGAAACACGGTGGTAGCTTATAATACGACGGAGTAAAATGTATATGGTAGAATAATTTCTGAAAGTCCCTCAGAGTACTACTTCCTCATTGTGTGAAAGAGAAAAAGCCGGAGTCCCTCCGTAGACTTACCAAGTGCTTCTGTAGTTCTCCATACAGCGTAGGCAGGATGTGAATTGAATAATAACAAGTTTTCAATATTTTAAAACGTTAATTTCATAAAAATGTAGACGTCTTGTAACAGTGGAACGCGCTTAAGGAAAATTGTCAGGTGTCAGGCAAATTGTCAGCCGGAAGCCTTGCATTAAGAGCGCTTTGACCATATCTTATTGCCGTCTAGAATTTCATTTGGAAACAAGAAACGTACGATGATTTGGTTCAATAAAATTGAAAAATTTCAAAAACCTTCTTCGACTCTTACTAAATCACACAAATAGCAAGCACAACAATAACTAAAAAATAAACATTTTTTATCAAATCGTTGGTAAATAAACGAGGAAAATCCTAGATACGATTTCAAAAGTAATTTTCCGGAATCTAACCGAAAAAATCAATTTCAATGCTTTAATAAAAAGTATACTGCAAAAGTGGATTAAGTTTTTATTCAATATTCTAGTCAAGTATTCCAAATTTAATGCTAGAATACAAATGAGACGTTGGCCTGGATTTAAAGCACAAAAAAGCAAATGTACTACCATATTTTCAGTTTTATTTTATCGTAGATATAAGGGAACATGAACTGTTATAAATGTGTATTCTTATATAGTATATCTGTCTTAGCTTAGAATAAAATTGGGACTTTGACCCCTATCTTAAAGCGAGTAGACCAACTCCCTGCCAAATTTATGTTCAGTGTTAAAGGTAATAATAGTGTCGGGTTTTTCATCTCGAGTTCTACGGTTAACACCAGCATTCAAATTGTGATGTGTATGAGCTGTGGTTGAAACAGGTGAACGACCTATCAACCCAATTTATATTACATAGCTTTCAAGCCGGTACGCAATCATTCTTGTTCGTGAGGAACGTTGACCTACACGACGACCTGGGCCTCGAATCCATTCGGAAATACATGAAGTCAGCGTCGGAACGGTACTTCGATACGGTACTTCGTCATGATAATCGCCTTATCGTTGCCGCCGCTGACTACTCCCCGAATCCTGATTATGCAGGAGCCAGTCACCGTCGACGCCCTAGACATGTCCTTACGGATCCATCAGATCCAATAACCTTTGCATTAGAGGCCTTCAGCTCTAATACTAGGAGCAGACTTAGGGACCCCGGTAACCGTACTCGTCGAACTCAACAAAGAGGTCGACGTGCAACCTAACCCATGCATCAGCCCGCTGAGTTTCTCGCCGGATCTTCTCAGCGGATCGCGATTCCGATCCGGTAGTAGATTCATTCGCGAAGCAATTGCTCTTGAGTTGTTAGGTCTCCTTCGGAGGCGCTCGGGCAGTTGTTAGCAAATTCCACCCCTCCTGGCTGAGCCTTTGCTCGCCCACCTGTCCTGGTGAAACTGGAAAGGCCTTCGGGCCACCAGTAATCTTTCAATCATAAAAAAAGCAATCATTCTTCATGTCAGTACAGTCAGGGTGGTACTCACCATAGACAGCGGTCTAACAATATGTAGTTCAGTAAAATTGTGGGAAATCGATAGCATCGACCAAAAAGTATTTGGGAAGTTAAATTGGGAGCAGATACTCACAAGATAAGGGTGTGCCGCATTAGTAGCTCACGTTAGTCTAGAACCCGTGTTCTCGTGGATAGTCGGAAAAAGTATTACTGCAGGATCCCTATACTTCGAAACCTGAGTATATACTGTTCAATATCATGCCCTATATGCTTATTGTAACAAAGCCTTCTCTTCAAAGTTAAATAACATGAGCTCACAACCCTAACGAGATTTCAGTAGAGTGGTATTTGTTTAGGAATTTCAATGCTTTATTTTTCGTGTTATGAGGGTATTTTTGTAATAAGTTGGGCTTTGCGCGTTTGAATAACAGGACGAGCATTCATTAGGATTGTCTCGCATTGGTAAAGCTGTAACCCTTTTAAAGCTGGTACAATTATGTTAATATGGAATAAGGGCTTTCAATTCAATCTAGTATCAGTAATTGGGCTTAATCTTTTTACGTCTTCTGTTTGTTTTCTTTCACTGTTGATGCTTTTTATGAAGAAGTTTTGGTTATTGGTCAATTGAGTTCCAGAAGTCACGTCTCGAAGTTGGTGGGTTGACGAGGTACGATTGCTTGTCTATGGGTTCGAATATAACATCGTAGTGACATTTTTTTTCTTTCCCACAGGAGAAAATCGCCGGATCCCCACCCGCGCGGCAGGTGGGGTATGTGGGAGTTGAACCCACTAAAAACTCCTGCCGCTCACAACCGGCGCCCTACCTCGGACCGGGCCGGAGCCCAGTCGGGGCTATTGAAACGGCGGGACAGGGTTGACGCAGAGCACATTACATCCATCCCACCGTCCCACGGACGCCGGACCGGTGGCCGCCAGCGACACGACCACCGGTTCCCTCGTTCAGCGGGCCGAGAGCCCGCTTTGATGGCGCCGCGTTACACCTTCCCCCAGAGCGGTCGGGGGAACGCGGTCTACCATCACCCGGCTTCCTATTGCGGGTGAGCGTGCCAAGCACGCCACCCCACGTCTGGGTCTCTCCCCGCACAAAACGGGTGGGACCCCTAGCTCTTAGGGGGCCAGGTCACGGATACGACCCCGGTCCCGACCCCCTGCCCGGCGGCGGCGGGTTTCTGCGTAGTGAGGAGAGCTTTCCCTCACTCGCCCCGCCGCCTCCTTCTGCGAGATGGTGCACTCGCAGAAGTCGAGCATAGCCTTCCATGACTCATCGCTGCCAAGCATCGACGCCACGACGCCAGGCAGCGACAAGTCAGGTCCTATCTTTGCGACCAGGACACGGCGCTGCACGTCCCACGCGGGGCAGACGGCGAGCGTATGCTCCGCCGTGTCCAGGTCGTGTCCACAATGGTGACACCTCGTCGTCGGCTCAGCCCCTATCCGGCGCAGGTACTTCCCGAAGCATCCGTGCCCGGTCAGCACCTGCACCAGACGAAAGATGAGACGTCCTTCGCCACGATTCACCCAGTCATCAAAGACCGGGTAAACCGCCTCGACGGTCCGTAGCCCCCACGTGGGGTTGGCCAATCGCCTCGACCACGACTCGAGCACGGACCGCCGAGAATGGGCCTTCCACGCCCGCAGCTCACTTTCGGGGAGACGCGCCACGCCCCGAGCACGAAGCTCGCTGCGCCACCGATAGTCGGCAGCGAGCGACTCCGCCTCCAGCTCCCATGGCGGCGTCCCCGCCAAAACACACGCCGCCTCGAAGGAGACGGTGCGATCGTAGTGACATAGCATCAGGTGGGCCTTCAAGTCATCCGCACGTTTAAGTACCTCCTTATATTCCTCCTCCTCTTTCCTCCTTATACCCAAAGAATAGTAGTAGAATCGAGTTATGCCTTGACTATTTCTAAATATGTGTGAAACTAATTGCTTTAAACTCGTCATTTAACATCTGCAGTGCTATGATAGAAACTTTTCTTGGAACGTGAATTTCAGTTGTATTGTTACGCCGGTAAGACTAAGGCCATCTCGCGGAATAGTTGAACGAATATCGAAGGACCTAGTAGCACCTAGAACCCTCGAGAAGTACAATGCCATATATTGTCAGATAGCGGAAACACAATACTAGAGATATGTGGAATATTCTCGATAATTCGGGGGATGTGGTATCGGCTATAAAAGCGTTGCAGAGATGGCACGCAGTCAGTTAGAATCGGAGCTACTCGAAGCGAAACCGCGAACGGATCGGATCACCTGAATGAAGCGGAAGAAGCGAATTGAGAATATTAAAGTGTTTGTAAAGTTTTTAAGTATTCTAAGTGTTGAATACAGTTTTGAAGTTGTACTTTGGTGGAATTTTATTTATCCGGAACCCCAGCGCGTAACAGTATTAAGGTTCATATCACAATTGGGTGAAAGGTACGATATTATAGAAGACAAACTTACAGATAAACAATAATTTTTATCTCTGAATGGCAAGTGATATTTTCCAATACTTATTTACAAAATCGAATGTTTTTTATTATTTGTATGTTACAACAAGTACAATTCTATCCCACATTTTACAGTGCTACATTAAAGTGACTAACATAAAACCACTCGTATGTAGAGGTCGCTGTACCGAGTCACTGTGAAAAATGAGTGGAAAATTATAACTGCACAGTGTAAATGTAATAACAGAGATACAAACATTTTTTTACAAAAAAAAACAGTGTTTTGTAAATTGTGAAGAGGCTTAAAAGGAATAATTTCACTGAAACGTCACAACTGTGTTTGAGCCTTGATATTCTTTTGATTTTTTTTATTGAAGAAATATCATTGACCTCTATGAATGAAAGTAACCTGTTCCGCAATTGTAACGCGAAGCAATCATGTATACTTTTTTTGATAGATAGCATTGCCGTTGTTGAATAAAATTTTATAGAGGCTGAGACCAAAGATATTCCGAGCGCCATGACTTGTCCTTCTTCAAACGAGGCTTGTGGAGAGTACTCAACGGTAGGCAGGGACTCTGCCCCTGGCAATGCTGAAGTCCATGGGCAACGATAACCATTCTCCATCAGGTGGGCTGTATGCTCGTCTGTCTACAAGGTCAATAAAAAAAATTACATTCACGGGGTCTATGGGCTTCGGCAATTGCTTGACACCAAACAGGATCTAGAGATTTTGCCATAATATATTTAACCACTTAACTTACTCCAAAATGTTTCGACTATGTCCATGCTTTTTACTAAATGGAACGTCCCATTTCATATAGGAATTTAAAGTATAAATGCATGGGGGAACTCGAGTATTAAAAACAAGAGAACTGACGCGGGATAAAGTTCTAATAATGTCACACATTTTTTGAGAATTCCGATTGTCATCAAAATATTTGAGACGCCTGATGACGTAATCTTGTCAAGCAGTCAAAAAAGCAATGGTTTCATATTTTCTTATCTTAGTGCCTAGAACAATTGTTTTATTGTTTACCCTATCTGTTTTGAAATCGCCATGGGTGGATGAGAGCTAATATATTCTATCGGTGACTGTACTGGCGCTCAAATTCTATGGACATGCACCATTGTCTATAAGTGAATTTTAACACCAAGTGAGTCTTCAGTTTGTCGACTTAGGGATCTATGGCAGCACCCACCCATGCGGGGTCATAGTACGTCTCACTGCTAATAATGTTTTTTAACAATAACCGGTGTTTCTAGTATGATATTCAAACCTCTTTTTTATTCGATCTATTATATCTATAGACCAGAACATCTCTCTACGAATCGTTGCAAATTCGCTTCAAAAATTAATATAATTTTCTACAATACAAAAACACTCGTATTGAAAGAAAAAAAAAACTTGAAAACCGCATCAACGCTCGCAAAAAATGGACCAAATAAATGTAATCGTGGCCGGCACAATAATCATTTGAATACAAATGTACTGATTCTGAAGGAAGATGTAAGATCACCAAGCATTTCGTGGTTTTTTGTAAAGTCCTGTATGAAAGGATTGGTTTATTTGTCTCCAAGAATACGTAGAAAAAACCAAAATTCTCTACATTTTTAGCTGTGACCATTAACATTCTTAATGCGAGTAATTTTTTACCTTCTTCTTCTTGAAATCTGCAGCCTTCGCGGTTTATCAGGAAAACCAGTGTCCTTTGATATTACAATGGAGCTGTAGCTTCTATTCCCGAACCCGTTTCTCCTAGAAAGTACGTAGTGTGAATAATGAACGTACCTTCCCAGCATTGATTTCCGTTGTTCCTAAGCCTCAGCCAGACAAGGTATATAGCCGAGCCACTGTCCACGTTGAGTACACTTCGCAAACCTGACAAGGGCTAAAGTAATAACTTCTATCCAAGCGGGATATGAGATTAATTTTCTTTAATTTTCCTTGCAGGCAGACGAGCATACGGCCCATCTGATGGCGAGTGGTTACCGTCGCCCATGGACAGAGGCAGAGCCAAATCGGTGCCTACCGTTAAATGGTATGATCTAATACGCACATAATCCTATGAATAGCGGCTACGAAGCAATTGTGCTAGCCGATTTTAATATTTATACAGTCGTCACACAATACTATTGAAACATCGACCTTATTTTTCAAGGTGGGTGGCGATATTCATATTACACGAGTCTACCCAACCAGCGTAATAATAATGTCAGCATGGTCAGTGTAGGTCAAGGATATTTTTGTTGGAATACTTTGCAATATCGGTCATATTACTATTCTCGCTGTTGGACAATAATAACCAACTTTTACGATTATTTCTCACCTATTTTCTTGTTTTATTTTGCCTTGTACCTTTACTGGTTTTATTCAGCCAATTTAATTCGTGAAGTACACTAGCGAGTGTAATAAGCTTTGCCACCAAAATAAGTGTATTGTTTACGGTAATTATTATTATAAGTATGTAAGTTTATACTATGTACGACAGCAAAACCCTTATAATCTAACTGATTTTCAAAGACCCAAGTTAACGAGTGGACTCTATATCTTTGATTTGTATATATTTTTTAACACTTTATTAGCTTGATCTGTATGTATCTCTGTACGTATCGTACGTAGATAATATCGTGTTTTAACGTATGTATTACACGGAAATGTGGCCGCTGGGAATTACATACCCGATCCTGTAGACCGAATGGTAAATAGTCGACGTCGCCCAAAACACGTCATTACGGATCATCCCGATCCATTAACGGTGCTTTTAGGTACCACAAGCACCGGTCACCGTCCTCGTCGAACCCGTCGCTTGCGACGAAGGGCTCGACGAGCGAATTAACCCATAGACACAGCCCACTGAGTTTCTCGCCGGATCTTCTCAGTGGGTCGCGTTTCCGATCCGGCGGTAGATTCTGCGATGCACTGCTCTTGCTAGGGCCAGTGTTAGCAGCACTCCGGTTTGAGCCCCGTGAGCTCACCTACATGTTAGGGCGAAGCTGAAATAGCCTCTCTAGGTAGGAAGAAGAAAAAAACACGAAAATGTTCAACCCACGACTCTAATGGAACCACGCAAATTCTTAACGAATAAACCATGACAAAGCCAACAAATAGCCTAATTTTTACATGTGCGTTAACATTTCAGATAACAATAATGATAATATTTGTTTATATATGTTTTTATATGTATATATTTATATATATCTATATATTTATGTATATGTATTTATTTAAGTACTATGTATTATGTATGTTATATATACACATAATATATGTTTAAGTAATATCCCCTTCACACTACACCTACCAAGCTTCATCTCTGCACTCCCCTAAGGTAGACTGTTAGAGAATGCCTATGGCATTAAGTCCGCCTTTATACTTTCTAGTATAAGAAGTTATAAATAAATAAATAAATAAATAAATAAATAAATAAATATAGATTTATTGCGCTGTATCATTCAGGTAGCCCATTCTTTAATGTGAGTAGCTTTCACTCTGGCATTACTCCAGCTCCGAAATACAATTACGAATAGATACATGCGGGTTCATATGTCGTTATATTGGCTTGGTTTACGATTGAAGTGCGTTTTTAGTTGAGTTAAATTTTAACGTATTTGCTCTGAGAGAGATGCTTTTTTATTTCTTTTCGTGTTGCGTCGGTGTACTCACGCCTCAACTCTTGCTGAATGCGAACTTATAATTATGTGAAAGGCACGACCACAAAACATGAGGTTGAATTCTCAAATGTGTAGTATAATGCCTAACCAACTAAACTTCACCGCAGATTCTAAATACTTCGAATTATACCTACCTATCTTATACCTAAAAAAAATTACATTAATTACTAAACAAACATTATCGTTTTGTTTAGTTCGTATTTTCATGGTCCTGGAATGTCAAGTAGACAATTAGCCCATGTACCTACCTACGAGTATACTGTAGTGTCCGCCGTTTTTTGTGTGTTTTTTAAATTTGATTAATTTACCCGCTATGTACTTTATTAGTTGTATTTTTTTGGGAACAAAGACGAAATTCGTTTATGTAATAGAGTCTATAAGCTCTTAAAGCTCCGAAATCGCTCAACGAATACTGTTGAAAATTAGCTCGAAAAGATTATATGCCAAGCGAAGCTGCTACGGAATGTAATTTGCTTGTGCTATCAAATAACAAACTTAATTCTACGTCGTAAGGTGTAAAATTTAATGTTAAGCTAGTTGATTACCTCACTGCCTAATGTAATTCAATTTTGTTGCCTGATGTTCAAATTTACTTACAACATAATGTTTAGTCTATTTAAACACACACAGATTATATAAAAACCATATAATTTTGTGAGTAAAAATTCAACCGAAATATTCAAATTTAGTTTTTCAGTAATTTGTCCAAAATGTAAATGAACTATATGTCGGAGACGGTCATTAGTTTGGTAGCTAATCGAAATGCAGCACGATTCCCGAGAGATGGCAGCACGATTGCGGTATCGTCGGAACTCGGCTAACTACGTGCTACGACAGAGCCTAGCCCATGGAGGCGCGTAGACGTCATCACACTTACCAACCAGCCTTCTTGAAGAGCGGTGCGTCCGTCTTAAGAACTGTCATTCGTGTTAGTTTGCAAACCTCAAGAGAAGATTCCTAAATTGTTCTAAGACAACAAACGCGATTGGTGTACTCAATATTTCTCTTAGCTCGATCACCGTATTCGCTCCTACGATGTCTGATGATGGTGTTAATAATTGTGGCTTCTCCGACACATATATGTGTATATGACATTTTATTTTACGAAATGATTTATCGGTAAGATACCGATGCCCATAATGTCGAACATTTATTTATTTACTTAGTATTTACAGTATAGTGTAGCGTTCTTTTGGAAGGAAAGGCTCATTATATTATTATTATTATTCAAATTTAATTATATCAGTGTTCAACCCATGGTTAAAATTCACAGGATTGTTGGAACTATCCGTGCGAGCTCATAATAAACTCTGTAAATCCGTGGAATCGACGCAAAAACCAATTAAATTAATCTAAACACGAAAACCGTGTTGCCGAATTACTTGCTATTACCAAACAAGTCCCTAAATCCAATTAGCACACCCGACGACATTTCAGAAACTAAATCTAGAATTCCTATCATAAATCTACGGATGTTTGTCGAAGTCTGTTTGTTTAGATGGAGTTTCCTTAACGAATGATCGAACTAAAGCATTGTCAAAGGTATCTTTGAATTCGATTTTATGGAGACAATATAACAAAATATACTTTGAGAAAGGAAACATAACAACAACGTGTTATTTCTATAACTATTACGTAATGTTTTTTTTTTTGCTTTTTTTCTGAAAATGTTATGATGTTTCACAAAAATACAAACAATATAGATATGTACCGATAATGTAATCGGCTATCATGATATTTGATGTCATAAACAATTCATTCAATGTTATTGATAATTAAAATTAGATTGAACGCTCGACTTCTGTGATAAAGAACGAATTTAAAGGCCTTCAAAGTTCATGATGAAGAAAAACATCTGCCTAATATCGACAATAAAAAATACTCTACTAAAATGGTTCTACCCTTCGTCGCAAGCGACGGGATATATTAATATTCTAGTTCAGGTACTATTAATAAATATGATGATGATAAACAGGTTTATTTGCTCTTTGTCTGAGTGTTTATTATCTATATATATAAACATATAAAAGTATGAGTATGTATGTTAGTCTCTGGTACCCATTGTGGCAGGTAGCCATCATACAACGCAAGATAATTGACAGATGCCTGAATCTCGCTTACGACATTTTCAAGATAAAGCGCATATATACAAGTTCCGAACAACCACATTCGGCACTCAGTTCCGATTGCATCGCCTTACAGTCCGGACGTGTTTTTGCGAGAAACTGTCGCTGCCGTCGCGATCTTGTGTCTTGAGTTTCGCTGCATTGTCGTTGTCGCATCGATCGCGGCATTGTTGCGAATTCTTGACGCACTATCGCTGGCGTCGCGACCTTGGGTCGTAAAAGCAACTCGAACTTGTCGATTGTGCATTCGTAACGACTTCACATTATCACCCACTCATATCATTTATTAAATTTATTTATTTATTCGGCGAGCAAAACAGTCTCTTTCGAGACTAACCCCCCGCTGAGATCACCGCTTGTTGTGGCATTCTCACAACCCAGTGGGGCCCCACCTTCCCAAACTCCACCCCAATCCTAGCCGACTGCCGTTTTCACGGCAAAGGCACTCCCCCCCCTTGGAGCTGGTAAAGCTCAGGGGGTGAACTCCTACTCAGGGGACTCGCCTTTCGGCGAGTGTGCCTTAAGTCCCGGGGACGCCCCCCCCGGGCAAAAACGTAAGATGGAAGAAGAACTTTTAGGGTTTCTCGGGCTACTTGCCGAAAAGTACCCGGTGTTATCCAACCTCACGGCCGAATTCGCGGCCTACAGGGCCGCCCGCGCGTGTCCCGCCCCGCCCGCGTCCCTCGCCGCGTCATTTCGAGCCGCGCAGTCATGCCCCGCCCCCAAACCCAATTTGAGCGCACGTACGCACGTAGCGACTCACGAAGCGCCTAGCGCCAACGAAGCGCCTAACGCACCCGCGACGTCATTCTCGCCAATATCATCCGTCGCGTCGTCGGTAATAATTAACTCAGGTTCAGACTCCGATACCGGATCGGAGATGGACTTCGAGTCCGCGACGAGCCCGCAGCCCGGAACCTCGGATGGGTTCCAAACGGTAAAACGCGGGAAAAAACGTACTCGCGCCGTGGAGTCCCGGAGCTCCACGACAAAACAAACCAAGTCAGCGACTGCCTCCCGTCCGCAGGTAGTCGTGACACCGGAGTCGGACTCCGGCCGCCGCGCAACCCCACCGCCGCGTCCCAAGCCCGCATCCGCGCAAAAAACCGTCGCCCCGCCCCCGCTGATTCTCCAGGAGAAGTCAGCGTGGAACCGCGTCTCCCAGGCCCTTCAGGCAAACAAAATAAATTATACCCATGCGCGTAACGTCGCGCATGGGATTCAGATAAAGGTCGCAACGCCGGGCGACCATAGGGCCCTCTCAGCATACCTCCGAAAGGAGAACATAGGTTTCCACACCTATGCTCTTCAGGAGGACCGCGAGCTCCGCGTAGTAATACGCGGAGTTCCGAAGGAACTCGACATAGAGTACGTAAGGGAGGATCTGACCGCTCAGTCCCTCCCGATAGTAAGTGTGCACCGGATGCACAACGGCCGCGACAAAAAACCATATAACATGGTTCTAGTCGCTCTAGAACCAACCCCGGAGGCCAAGAAAAAGATCGCATGTCTCGCGACAGTATGTGGCCTATCCGGGGTTACCATTGAAGCCCCCCATAGACGTGGCACTCCCGGACAGTGCCACAGATGCCAACTATATGGCCACTCGGCTCGGAATTGCCACGCGCGCCCCCGCTGCGTGAAGTGTCTCGGCGATCACGCCACGGTAGATTGCTCGCGAGTTAGGGAAACCGCGACCGAACCTCCAAGCTGTGTCCTATGCCTTAAGCAAGGGCACCCCGCGAATTACCGTGGATGTCCTAGGGCTCCGCGAAAACGTCCGACCCACCCAGCCCCCCGTACCGTCGGCCCAAAGACTTCGGTGCCTTCAGCACCGAAACCCGCCTTCGTACCGGCTGCGGTTCCCACCGTATCGGCGTGGAATAAACCGCTGCCGTATACGAGGTCGGGAACACAAACCGCACCCCAGCCCCCGCTCGCGACACGTCCCGCGCCGCAGCCCCTGCTCGCACCTCCCCCCGCGCCCGCGTACCGTCCCCCGCAACCCTCAGCCGTCAACGACTTCACGCTCGTGCGCGACTTCGTCACGGCGGTCAACTTCGACCGTCTGCGATCGTTCGCAGACGCGTTGCGAAGGGCGGTAAACCCCGAACAACGGCTCGCGGCCGCGTTCGATTACATGGACGTTTACGAGTCCGTGGCCCGTACTTTCTAAAATCACCGGTAATCAATGGCGCAAAACGCTAGAGAGAAACCATATTCCCTTACGTTAGCATTCTACAATGCTAACGGACTCGCGCGACAACGCGATCAAATTTACGAATTCCTCCGCGACAATCTTGTAGATATTCTGCTAGTGCAGGAGACCTGCCTGAAGCCCTCGCGTCGTGACCCGAAAGTCGCGAATTACGTCATGGTTAGGAATGACAGACTCACCGCCTCCAAAGGCGGGACTGCCATTTACTATAGGCGGGCCCTGCACGTTGTCCCTCTCGATACCCCCTCGCTCTCACATATCGAGGCGTCAGTGTGCCGTATCTCGCTGACGGGACACCAGCCGATCGTCATCGCATCCGTTTATCTCCCCCCGGACAAGCCCCTTCTGAGCAGTGACATCGAGTCACTGTTCGGCATGGGAGACTCCGTCATCCTGGCAGGCGATTTAAATTGCCACCACACTAGGTGGAACTGCCACAGTTCAAACATAAATGGTAGGCGTCTCGACGCGTTTATAGACGACCTTACCTTTGAAGTAGTCGGTCCCCCAACTCCAACATGTTATCCGTATAACATCGCGCTCCGTCCGAGCACTATAGACCTGGCACTGCTGAGGAACGTAACTCTGCGCTTGCGTTCCATCGAAGCAATGTCAGAGCTCGACTCAGACCACCGACCTGTCGTTATGCAGCTCGGTCGCCCCCACAACCCAGTCACAGCTACGAGGACCATGGTGGACTGGAAGAAGCTGGGCAAATGCTTAGCCGATGCCGCTCCACCAATCCTCCCCTGCGGCCCGGATTCAACTCCCTCCCCCGAGGACACAGTCGAATCCATAAACATCATCACGGATCACATCTCTTCCGCGATCATAAGATCCTCAAAAGAAGTCGATGTGGAGGATAGCTTCCACCGCATCAGACTGTCCCCCGAACTTAGGAACCTCCTAAGAGTTAGAAACGCGGCAATCCGGGCCTACGATCAACTTCCCACGCACTCAAACCGGATTCGGATGCGTCGTCTACAGCGGGATGTAAAATCTCGCCTAAGCGACGCCCGAAATGAGAATTGGGATAGTTACTTAGAAGGACTCGCGCCCTCTCATCAAGCATACTGGCGACTAGCAAGGACTCTCAAGTCCGAAACTACCGCTACTATGCCTCCTCTCGTACGCCCTTCAGGCCAACCACCGGCTTTCGATGACGATGACAAGGCAGAGTTGCTGGCCGATGCACTGCAAGAGCAGTGCACCACCAGCACTCAATACGCGGACCCCGAACACACCGAGGCAGTCGACAGGGAGGTCGAGCGCAGAGCTTCCCTGCCACCCTCGGACGCGTTACCCCCCATTACCTCTGACGAAGTTAGAGAAGTAATAGACAACCTTCAACCTAAGAAGGCACCCGGCTCCGACGGCATCCGCAACCGCGCGTTAAAACTCTTACCAGTCCAACTGATAACAATGTTGGCTACCATCTTAAATGCTGCTATGACGCACTGCATCTTTCCGGCGGTATGGAAAGAAGCAGACGTTATCGGTATACACAAGCCGGGCAAACCGAATAATGAAACCGCTAGTTACCGACCGATTAGTCTCCTCCCAGCGATAGGCAAAATTTACGAACGGCTCCTTCGGAAACGCCTCTGGGACTTCGTTACCGCGAACAAAATTCTAATAGACGAGCAGTTTGGATTCCGCGTCAAACACTCGTGCGTACAACAAGTGCACCGCCTCACGGAGCACATCTTAATAGGGCTAAATAGGCGTAAACAAATCCCGACCGGCGCCCTCTTCTTCGATGTAGCGAAGGCGTTCGACAAAGTCTGGCACAACGGTTTGATCTACAAACTGTACAACATGGGAGTGCCAGACAGACTCGTGCTCATCATACGAGACTTCTTGTCGAACCGTTCGTTTCGATATCGAGTAGAGGGAACTCGTTCTCGTCCCCGTCATCTGACTGCCGGAGTCCCGCAAGGCTCCGCACTCTCCCCGTTACTATTTAGTTTGTATATCAACGATATACCCCGGTCTCCGGAGACCCATCTAGCGCTCTTCGCCGATGACACGGCTATCTACTACTCGTGTAGGAAGATGTCGTTGCTTCATCGGCGACTCCAGACCGCAGTAACCACCATGGGACAGTGGTTCCGGAAGTGGCGAATAGACATTAACCCCACGAAAAGCACAGCGGTGCTATTCAAAAGGGGTCGCCCTCCGAATACCACTTCGAGCACCCCACTCCCCAGTAGGCGCGTAAACACCTCCGCCGTTAGCCCCATCACTCTCTTTGACCAGCCCATACCGTGGGCCCCGAAGGTCAAATACCTAGGCGTCACCCTCGACAGAGGGATGACATTCCGTCCCCACGTAAAAACGGTACGCGATCGCGCCGCGTTTATACTAGGACGACTCTACCCAATGCTTTGTAGACGAAGCAAACTGTCCCTCCGTAACAAGGTAACCCTCTACAAAACTTGCATACGCCCCGTCATGACGTATGCAAGCGTAGTGTTCGCTCACGCGGCCCGCACCAACTTGAAACCCCTTCAGGTAATACAATCCCGATTCTGCAGGATAGCCGTCGGAGCACCATGGTTCCAGAGGAACGTGGACCTCCACGATGACCTGGAGCTCGACCCCGTCAGTAAGTATCTACAGTCGGCATCGCTGCGCCACTTTGAGAAGGCGGCACGACATGAGAACCCTCTTGTCGTGGCCGCCGGAAACTACATACCCGATCCTGTAGACCGTTTGGTAAACCGTCGACGTCGCCCAAAGCACGTCATCACGGATCCTCCTGATCCACTAACGGTGCTTTTAGGCAATACAAGCACCGGTCACCGTCCTCGCCGAACCCGTCGCTTGCGACGAAGGGCTCGACGAGCGAATTAACCCACAGACACAGCCCACTGAGTTTCTCGCCGGATCTTCTCAGTGGGTCGCGCTTCCGATCCGGTGGTAGATTCTGCGAAGCACTGCTCTTGCTAGGGCGGTGTTAGCAATTCTCCGGTTTGAGCCCCGCGAGCTCACCTACACAAGCTAGGGTAAGCTGAAATAGCCTCTCAAGGCTATCAGCATAGGTAGGAAAAAAAAAAAAAAAAAAAAAAACCACATTCGGACCGTCGGTCTACCGAGCAATATCACCCGCTCGGTGGAAGATCTTCCCTTTGTCGTATGTATTTCCAAACTGGTGACCTGCGACGTGATCTGAACACGCAACCTTCTGATTCATCATCAGCGCATCAAGAATTTCGGCTACCACAATCCCCCCATTCTCGCAAATAAAACGTCATTGACAGTCGTCCCACAGCAAGCCAGCACCGCAGCCTCAACAGGACCATCGCATCCGACTCACCGCGCTTCCTGGTCCTACGGCACGCAACTTCACTGCCTCATCACGCCGCTACAGTTCATCGCAGCCCACGACCGGATCATCAACGCTTGGGGTCACACATCTCCGGCGTGGCAGCTCTGCATCACATGGACTACGCACGACACGCACGCAACATTCAAGCTCAGTCTCGACTCACCGCAGACTTCGAGCAGCACTGGCGACAATCACGCAGCATTCAGCTCAGTTTCGACTCACTGCAAACTTCGAGCAGCACTGGCGACACGCACGCAGCATTCAAGCTCAGCCTCGACTCACCGCAGGCTTCGAGCAGCACTGGCCCTTGCAAGCTAATCTCAGCACGGACAACGCTAACTAAAAAATGACACGACCTCCAGTCTCGGAGGGGAGTGATGTGGCAGGTAGCCATCATACAACGCAAGATAATTGACAGATGCCTGAATCTCGCTTACGACATTTTCAAGATAAAGCGCATATATACAAGTTCCGAACAACCACATTCGGCATTCAGTTCCGATTGCATCACCTTACAGTCCGGACGTGTTTTTGCGAGAAACTGTCGCTGCCGTCGCGATCTTGTGTCTTGAGTTTCGCTGCATTGTCGTTGTCGCATCGATCGCGGCATTGTTGCGAATTCTTGACGCACTATCGCTGGCGTCGCGACCTTGTGTCGTAAAAGCAACTCGAACTTGTCGATTGTGCATTCGTAACGACTTCACATTATCATCCACTCATATCATTTATTAAATTTATTTATTTATTCGGCGAGTAAAACAGTCTCTTTCGAGACTAACCCCCCCCTGAGATCACCGCTTGTTGTGGCATTCTCACAACCCAGGGGGGCCCCACCTTCACAAACTTCCACCCCAATCCTAGCCGACTGCCGTTTTCACGGCAAAGGCACTCCCCCCCCTTGGAGCTGGTAAAGCTCAGGGGGTGAACTCCTACTCAGGGGACTCGCCTTTCGGCGAGTGTGCCTTAAGTCCCGGGGACGCCCCCCCCGGGCAAAAACGAAAAAAAAATGGAAGAAGAGCTCTTAGGGTTTCTCGGGTTACTTGCCGAGAAGTACCCGGTGCTATCCAACCTCACGGCCGAATTCGCGGCCTACAGGGCCGCCCGCGCGAGTCCTGCCCCGCCCGCGTCCCTCGCCCCGTCATTTCGAGCCGCGCAGTCAGGCCCCGCCCCCAAACCCAATTTGAGCGCACGTACGCACGTAGCGACTCACGAAGCGCCTAGCGCCAACGAAGCGCCTAACGCACCCGCGACGTCATTCTCGCCAATCTCATCCGTCGCGTCGTCCGTAATAATTAACTCAGGTTCAGACTCCGATACCGGATCGGAGATGGACTTCGAGTCCGCGACGAGCCCGCAGCCCGGAACCTCGGATGGGTTCCAAACGGTAAAACGCGGGAAAAAACGTACTCGCGCCGTGGAGTCCCGGAGCTCCACGACAAAACAAACAAAATCAGCGACTGCCTCCCGTCCGCAGGTAGTCGTGACACCGGAGTCGGACTCCGGCCGCCGCGCAACCCCACCGCCGCGTCCCAAGCCCGCACCCGCGCAAAAAACTGTCGCCCCGCCCCCGCTGATTCTCCAGGAGAAGTCAGCATGGAACCGCGTCTCCCAGGCCCTTTTTTTTTTTTTTTTTTATTCTTTATTAGAGCCATACACCTATTAGGTTAAGTCGGCTATTATATAAACAAAACAAAAAAATAACATATTTAAACACAGTGAAACATAAAACTTAAACAAAAACACTTAAAATAACTATATCGCTTAATTTACATCTTTCAAGAAAGAACAAACTAAAAAACTCATAACTCTATCACTATAATCACATTTAAAACCTGATACAAAATTATTATGCAAAAAAAAGAACAATTCATACCTAGAAAGACCCGTATTTTGCAGCAGTTCTGCTCTTTCCGGTTCGTTCTGGACACATTCCATTAGGCGGTGGTAGAGATCCTCCTTGACATTGTGGCACGTGGCACAGTTGGGACTGTCTTGTAATCGCATTAGAAACCTAAATGCACCCAAGGGAACATGTCCAGAACGAATCCTCATACAGAGGATCAGCTCTCTTTTACTCAACCTACATGCGGAAAACCACGGTACACGAGGTGGCTCCCTAACTATAGTACCGTACCAGATACCCTTCTCTCTTGAGGTTTGACAAAATGCTGTTTTCCACAATTTATATATACTTTCGCGAACCTGTGCTAAGTAATCAAAATGACACGGTTGGATCTTTAGCTCTGCACCATTGGTTAAGGCCGACCTGGCTGCAGCGTCAGCCACCTCGTTGCCGCGGATCCCCACATGCGAAGGGACCCATTGTAACCTGACTTGAACACCATTATCTATTAAATACCAAATACATTTTATAATGGAGTAAGCCTCCTGTCTCCCAAAAATGCCCTTTCCACAGCTTAACAAATGATGCAGAGAAGACGCCGAATCAGTAAATATCACAAATTTTCTATATCCGCATGATTCCGCATAAGAAATTGACTTCAATATTGCAAGCAACTCCAGTCCCATAATAGGAATATGTTTATTATCAATCTTGAACTTAGCGTTAAATGATCTACTGTGATCAAAAAAGGAGCAACCCGCATTTACTTTATCCTTTGAGGCGTCTGTGTATATTTGAACAAAATCATGAAATTCATTTTCTAACATTGATGCAAACGCATTATTGTAATCATACTCAATGGTTTGCTTTTTAGTGGTTGTGATTGATTTAATATCTATAGAAATGATACTGTACAAGGGCAGCCTCGTAATAAGAAAGGGTAACTGATACTGTAGCGGTGTCTGATTTTGGGAAACTTCGAACTCTCTAACTTTTTTATATGTATCAACCAGTAGAACACTACCGGTTCTTCGCCAATATCGGGCACCATTTAATAACAAATCAAGAAAAGTAGCTATACGCGAACTTAGATAATCATTTGACCTGGACCAAACCTTCAACATATATTTATGACAAAGATATTGCCTTCTAAACCTTAATGGCATTATACTTAATTCTGATTGCATCACATGAATTGGAGTTGTCCGTATGAAGCCACCACAAGCACGTAGGCCTTGGTTTTGAATCAATTCTACCTTCCTGAGGACTCCTGTACTCGCACTATCGTAGAGAAAGTTACCATAATCTATCCTACTCTGTACTAGGGCACCATACAATCGTCTCAACTGCAACGGGTGCAGGCCAGAATTACACAGATATTTAAATATGTTTATGTATGACACACACTTACTGACTAAATCATCAATATGTTTGGTCCAGTTTAATCTACTATCAATCCACATACCAAGAAATTTCGTACATTTGACAACATCAATTTGTTCACCATTAATCTTTATTTCTATCGACGGAACTTTATACTTCCGTGTAAGAATACAAAGCTTAGTTTTAGCATATGAAAGATCTAATCCTACCTCTCGTAAAGACATCGAGAATACATTAAGAGAGATCTCCATATTTTCAACACAGCATTGAATATCCTTGTTAACGTAGTAAAAGGTGAAGTCATCAGCATATTGAGTTATTCTTACCAAAGGTAGCTTGCTGCTTAAATTTATTGTAATAATGTTAAAAAGTATCGGAGACATAGGGTCACCCTGACAAAGACCTTGTCGGCACAACCTCGATAAACATTCACCATTTTGTAGAAACAAAAAAAGATGTCTTTCTTTTAAAAATTCATTAATATAAACACATAGATAAGGATCTAAACCAAAACTGACTAAACAATTGAAAAGACATTCGATTGAAACATTATTATAGGCGTCTGAAATGTCACAAAAACCACACAACATGTATTCTTTGTTTGTCAGAGCTATTTCAGCATCCATTACAAAACGAGACAAGTTATCAACACATGAAAAACCACGACGAAATCCTAGTGTATGTTCATTAAATAGTTTTTTACTTTCAAAAAAATGTTCTAGTCTTTTAGTTACCATCAAGTTAAATATTTTGCATATACAATTTAGAAGGGATATTGATCGAAACTTACATGTGTTGTTATTTTGTTTTGGAATTGCTATTATTTTGATGTTTCTCCATTGACTCGGGATAAGACCGGAAATGTAAATCAGATTATATATATACAACAATAAAACCTTAACGTCTGGTGGTAGGTGAAAAATCATAGAATATACAATATTGTCCAACCCTGCGGATGTATCTTTTTTCTTGAGTACAGCATTTAATTCTGACAAAGTAAATGGATGAGATTCTAAACTGATGCCATTAATTTTTCGGGACTCAGAACTAACACAATCTGGAGATAGACTAGCTAGAAAACTTTCAGCAACCTCATCTTGTAAAAAATCTCGTTTTTTGGGTGCTCGATAACCTTTTAACCACCTTAACTTTTTCCACAGGTCTGTACATAAAGTCTTTGCATCTATGCTATTACAAAACCGTTGCCATGACTCCCTTTTAGCTGCTCTAATCATATGTCTGGCTTCCCTAACTTTATTTTGTAAAATATCGAAATTTCCGGCAGAACGGTTTTTACGAAAGTTTTTCAAAGCTAAACGTCTTTCAGCGACGATTTTTGAAAGGTCTTGATTCCACCAACTTTTTGGAGTAAATTTGGAATGTGGGTTTTCTGGAAAACGAGTGTAGGGTATAGCTTTATCAGCCGCGCTGTTAATAGCTACGAGGAGCCTATCGTAGCAGTCCTGCAAATCATTATTCAAGTCAAAATCCACACAGCTTGCGCCCACTTCTTGTTCATATAAATGCCAGTCTGCACTTTTTATATTTCGTTTACTGCTTGGTGGCACATAACTAAATGAATCATGTAGCTTTAGTAGAACTAAACGGTGATCGCTACCAAAACATTCGTTTGTTACAGACCAGTCAAAATCTAGGGCTATATCTGAGCTTGCAAAGGTGATGTCCGGCGCAGATAAGACAGCTTCACCGTTATGCATTGCAAATCGTGTATGTTCGCCGTCATTTAAGTACACGAAATTATGATCTATACTTGCCTCCGCGATGAGACGACCCCTAGTATCAGTTTTATAGGACCACGCAGCGTGATGCCCATTAAAATCTCCCGCTATCAAAGTGTTTCGATCAAAGAAGCTAAATAAATTATCATAATCCGATCTACTGACATTGACATTTTGTGGTGAATAAATAGCTATAATGTTCTTAATTTTACTAAAACTAATAATCTGTATACAAATGAGTTCCATCCGACAGTTCGGAATATTTGTAGTAACTAACTTTGCTTTAATCGAATTATGTACAAAAATGGCAACCCCTCCGTGCTCATCCTCTCTATCTTCTCTAAAACAATAAAAACCGGGCACACTTACCCTTTTCTCAGGTGACAACCATGTCTCCGTACATATACAAATATGGATTTTCTCTCTAACTAAGTATGTTTCTAATTCACATAATTTAGGACTAAGGCTCCTGCTATTCCACTGTAGAATTTTTAAATTTATGTATTTGTTGACTTTACTATTATTACACATAATATTATACTTATTGTTTATTTTTAATAGATTTAAGTTTAGAAACAATACGAGTAACTCTATTTTTAACAGAACGACTTGAAATAATGGGAATTAAGTCTTTAAAAAGCATAATTAAATCGTCAATGTTCTCAGTGTAATTAGCCGTGATTTCTTCGATGTCTTTGACACCATAGGTGTGTTCCAGATAATTCTTTACTTGAACTCCTGTTAGTGGGTAGGGTTTGACAGAGCTTGATAAAAAGTGTTCAATATCTTTCCAGTTTTGTAGGTCTAAGTCGATCTGGGGTGACTTCCTAAGTTTTTTAACACTGTTCCTCTTCATGGCTCCTTCTGAACTTGATTGTGAAAGAGTGTCACTGTCGTAGTCGATGATAGTCTCTTCTGGGGTCTCTGTTTCAAATACCTGGGGCTCATCGGTTGTAGAAGATTCAGTAGGTGGATGTGGCCGTTTAAAGTTAGAAGGTTCATTTTGTGACACGCTGTTGTCCATAATTTCAATTGAAGAATTTATACCTAACTCGTTTTGAGGGCATTTCGAAGCAATATGGCCCTCACTCTTGCAAACGAAGCAGGTCATAGTATCCGACGATAGATAGATCCAGTAGGGAGTGTCTTCAAATTCTATGGAGATCTTCTCTGGGAGGCGGTAAAAATCCTCGGGAGTCACAAAAAGTTGACGGCGGAAGCTCAATATGTGATTATATCCAGGATCGTTGATACCGGCCCTCAAAAAAGATATAGGCGACATTGGATTGATTCCTACTTCCTTCAGTTTTGATTCTATTTCAGAGTGAGGGATAATTGGGCATACGTTTGAGAGAATGATACGTTTGTTTCTATTGATCAGTGGTCGAATTGGTAGCTTGTGGTTCTGTACGGTTATATACTTTTTATTATCAACGATGTCATCAGCTATCGACTTTGATGACAAATATATACAAATGCGGTTATTAGAAATTCTAGACAGAAACCTTATTTGAGTTGGATCTATGACCTTCCCTAAGGCTTGTGCATAATCTTTAATTTGCACGTTTTCTATCGCGTCAATAACAATGGCTTGATCTTTTTTTGGGAACATCGTATTTTGTGCAACTTTTGCGTAACTGGGGCTATTAGCTAACATTTGGGTACTCATTTTGTTCCTGTAGTCAGAAACAATATAAAAAACACACTAAAACTCTTATTATTACTATATATAGTTTGAGTACTTTAGCATCATTTTATCGATGGCAAAATTATTATTACGGAAGGTAGTTATCACACGTGGAAAAATTCCGAGTCCGCGAGAGGCAACGACCGACGGGCGGCGCGTGCGTTCTTCGAGACACTGTGGTGACGACTGTCCCAGGCCCTTCAGGCAAACAAAATAAATTATACCCATGCGCGTAACGTCGCGCATGGGATTCAAATAAAGGTCGCAACGCCGGGCGACCATAGGGCTCTATCCGCGTACCTCCGAAAGGAGAACATAGGTATCCATACCTATGCTCTTCAGGAGGACCGCGAGCTCCGCGTAGTAATACGCGGAGTTCCGAAGGAACTCGACATAGAGTACGTAAGGGAGGATCTGACCGCTCAGTCCCTCCCGATAGTAAGTGTGCACCGGATGCACAACGGACGCGACAAAAAACCATATAACATGGTTCTAGTCGCTCTAGAACCAACCCCGGAGGCCAAGAAAAAGATCGCATGTCTCGCGACAGTATGTGGCCTATCCGGAGTTACCATTGAAGCCCCCCATAGACGTGGCACTCCCGGACAGTGCCACAGATGCCAACTATATGGCCACTCGGCTCGGAATTGCCACGCGCGCCCCCGCTGCGTGAAGTGTCTCGGCGATCACGCCACGGTAGATTGCTCGCGAGTTAGGGAAACCGCGACCGAACCTCCAAGCTGTGTCCTATGCCTTAAGCAAGGGCACCCCGCGAATTACCGTGGATGTCCTAGGGCTCCGCGAAAACGTCCGACCCACCCAGCCCCCCGTACCGTCGGCCCAAAGACTTCGGTGCCTTCAGCACCGAAACCCGCCTTCGTACCGGCTGCGGTTCCCACCGTCTCGGCGTGGAACAAACCGCTGCCGTATACGAGATCGGGAACACAAACCGCACCCCAGCCCCCGCTCGCGACACGTCCCGCGCCGCAGCCCCTGCTCGCACCTCCCCCCGCGCCCGCGTACCGTCCCCCGCAACCCTCAGCCGTCAACGACTTCACGCTCGTGCGCGACTTCGTCACGGCGGTCAACTTCGACCGTCTGCGATCGTTCGCAGACGCGATGCGAAGGGCGGTAAACCCCGAACAACGGCTCGCGGCCGCGTTCGAATACATGGACGTTTACGAGTCCGTGGCCCGTACTTTCTAAAATCACCGGTAATCAATGGCGCAAAACGCTAGAGAGAAACCATATTCCCTTACGTTAGCATTCTACAATGCTAACGGACTCGCGCGACAACGCGATCAAATTTACGAATTCCTCCGCGACAATCTTGTAGATATTCTGCTAGTGCAGGAGACCTGCCTGAAGCCCTCGCGTCGTGACCCGAAAGTCGCGAATTACGTCATGGTTAGGAATGACAGACTCACCGCCTCCAAAGGCGGGACTGCCATTTACTATAGGCGGGCCCTGCACGTTGTCCCTCTCGATACCCCCTCGCTCTCACATATCGAGGCGTCAGTGTGCCGTATCTCGCTGACGGGACACCAGCCGATCGTCATCGCATCCGTCTATCTCCCCCCGGACAAGCCCCTTCTGAGCAGTGACATCGAGTCACTGTTCGGCATGGGAGACTCCGTCATCCTGGCAGGCGATTTAAATTGCCACCACACTAGGTGGAACTGCCACAGTTCAAACATAAACGGTAGGCGTCTCGACGCGTTTATAGACGACCTTACCTTTGAAGTAGTCGGTCCCCCAACTCCAACATGTTATCCGTATAACATCGCGCTCCGTCCGAGCACTATAGACCTGGCACTGCTGAGGAACGTAACTCTGCGCTTGCGTTCCATCGAAGCAATGTCAGAGCTCGACTCAGACCACCGACCTGTCGTTATGCAGCTCGGTCGCCCCCACAACCCAGTCACAGCTACGAGGACCATGGTGGACTGGAAGAAGCTGGGCAAATGCTTAGCCGATGCCGCTCCACCAATCCTCCCCTGCGGCCCGGATTCAACTCCATCCCCCGAGGACACAGTCGAATCCATAAACATCATCACGGATCACATCTCTTCCGCGATCATAAGATCCTCAAAAGAAGTCGATGTGGAGGATAGCTTCCACCGCATCAGACTGTCCCCCGAACTTAGGAACCTCCTAAGAGTTAGAAACGCGGCAATCCGGGCCTACGATCAACTTCCCACGCACTCAAACCGGATTCGGATGCGTCGTCTACAGCGGGATGTAAAATCTCGCCTAAGCGACGCCCGAAATGAGAATTGGGATAGTTACTTAGAAGGACTCGCGCCCTCTCATCAAGCATACTGGCGACTAGCAAGGACTCTCAAGTCCGAAACTACCGCTACTATGCCTCCTCTCGTACGCCCTTCAGGCCAACCACCGGCTTTCGATGACGATGACAAGGCAGAGTTGCTGGCCGATGCACTGCAAGAGCAGTGCACCACCAGCACTCAATACGCGGACCCCGAACACACCGAGGCAGTCGACAGGGAGGTCGAGCGCAGAGCTTCCCTGCCACCCTCGGACGCGTTACCCCCCATTACCTCTGACGAAGTTAGAGAAGTAATAGACAACCTTCAACCTAAGAAGGCACCCGGCTCCGACGGCATCCGCAACCGCGCGTTAAAACTCTTACCAGTCCAACTGATAACAATGTTGGCTACCATCTTAAATGCCGCTATGACGCACTTCATCTTTCCGGCGGTATGGAAAGAAGCAGACGTTATCGGTATACACAAGCCGGGCAAACCGAATAATGAAACCGCTAGTTACCGACCGATCAGTCTCCTCCCAGCGATAGGCAAAATTTACGAACGGCTCCTTCGGAAACGCCTCTGGGACTTCGTTACCGCGAATAAAATTCTAATAGACGAGCAGTTTGGATTCCGCGCCAAACACTCGTGCGTACAACAAGTGCACCGCCTCACGGAGCACATCTTAATAGGGCTAAATAGGCGTAAACAAATCCCGACCGGCGCCCTCTTCTTCGATGTAGCGAAGGCGTTCGACAATGTCTGGCACAACGGTTTGATCTACAAACTGTACAACATGGGAGTGCCAGACAGACTCGTGCTCATCATACGAGACTTCTTGTCGAACCGTTCGTTTCGATATCGAGTAGAGGGAACTCGTTCTCGTCCCCGTCATCTGACTGCCGGAGTCCCGCAAGGCTCCGCACTCTCCCCGTTACTATTTAGTTTGTATATCAACGATATACCCCGGTCTCCGGAGACCCATCTAGCGCTCTTCGCCGATGACACGGCTATCTACTACTCGTGTAGGAAGATGTCGTTGCTTCATCGGCGACTCCAGACCGCAGTAACCACCATGGGACAGTGGTTCCGGAAGTGGCGAATAGACGAAGCATACTGTCCCTCCGTAATAAGGTAACCCTCTACAAAACTTGCATACGCCCCGTCATGACGTATGCAAGCGTAGTGTTCGCTCACGCGGCCCGCACCAACTTGAAACCCCTTCAGGTTATACAATCCCGATTCTGCAGGATAGCCGTCGGAGCACCATGGTTCCAGAGGAACGTGGACCTCCACGATGACCTGGAGCTCGACCCCGTCAGTAAGTATCTACAGTCGGCATCGCTGCGCCACTTTGAGAAGGCGGCACGACATGAGAACCCTCTTGTCGTGGCCGCCGGAAACTACATACCCGATCCTGTAGACCGTTTGGTAAACCGTCGACGTCGCCCAAAGCACGTCATCACGGATCCTCCTGATCCATTAACGGTGCTTTTAGGCAATACAAGCACCGGTCACCGTCCTCGCCGAACCCGTCGCTTGCGACGAAGGGCTCGACGAGCGAATTAACCCACAGACACAGCCCACTGAGTTTCTCGCCGGATCTTCTCAGTGGGTCGCGCTTCCGATCCGGTGGTAGATTCTGCGAAGCACTGCTCTTGCTAGGGCGGTGTTAGCAATTCTCCGGTTTGAGCCCCGCGAGCTCACCTACACAAGCTAGGGTACGCTGAAGTAGCCTCTCAAGGCTATCAGCATAGGTAGGAAAAAAAAAAAAAAAAAAACCACGTTCGGACCGTCGGTCTACCGAGCAATATCACCCGCTCGGTGGAAGATCTTCCCTTTGTCGTATATATCTTCCCAAACCCATAACACAGGGTATCCTAATTTGAATCCGGATGACAGTGCGTGATTAGTTTCTGGTTATTCTTATTATTATTAAAAATACTAGACGTGCTCTCCAGTTTCGTCGGAATAATACTTTGTTTTCAGAAAAGAAAAAAAAACATTTTCCCGGCAGGTTAGGACGACTTGCTGGTTTTGGTCCAGCGGGGTATTCCGGGACACCAGCGGCACCGTCTGGGCGGCCCGACGGGCTGCCGTACCGAGACGGCCGACGTTTCAGAGCCTTCGATTCGCCTCGAAGGCTCCGTCGGCTGGGCGTCCTTGGGGTGAGCCGCGCCGTCTGGTTGCAGTGTTGACCGCGGTAGCCCCCCTACCTCATCCGGGTTCTGACCTCGGAGGGGATCGGACGTCGGGTGTAAGAGTGCAGGGGAGTCGTTTAGTGGGTGGGTCCTAAAATCCTTGGGCCCGCGGTCTGCTCACAACACCATGCAGATCGTTGAGTCTCACATACCCCGCGCGCCCCTTTTGCGCGGGGACCTCGTAGGAGGTTCGGCCCTCTACCCGAAAAAAAAAAAAAAAAAGGTTAGGACGACTTGTGAGCCCGCACGGGTAGGTACCACCACCCTGCTTATTTCGTGGTTAATTAGTAATGCAGTGATTTCTGTTTAAAGGGTGGGGCAACCGTTGTACTATAAAACTGAGAATTGGCACTTATGTCTCAACATTGGCATCTGCATTTGTGCTATTGACTTTTACGGGCTGCGATAACCACTTAACACCCAGTGAGCCGTGGGCTCATCGACCCATATTAGTCAGAAATAAATAATGAGCTAAAGAAGCTGCTCGACTGGTATTTGTAGATCTGCTAAAAAATATCCCCAGCATTAATCCTAATTACGAATTTTGCGCGGAATTTCATCCGAATCTATTCGATCATTGTTATGGGAAATAAATACACAAACTTTGACATTATTTGTTAGATTATCAATTGAGGTATCTTACTCACCTTGTCTGTCCGGAGTTATTTTATACAGAGGGTGGGCAGTGGCTAGAATTTAATTAACCACTTGCAGTTCGTTGTTCGCCTCGTGGTCTTGCCTGCTGGGACGATGACGCCTGGTCCAAGTTACAAGAAACGGTTTTAGAAATATTCTTCTTCTTAGTAGTCACTTTTATGAAAATACTCGTGCTCTCATCAACGTAGTCATGGTCATCAGTTCGGGTTTTATTTTTTTATTGCTTAGGTGGGTTGACGAGCTCACAGCCCACCTGGTGTTAAGTGATTACTGGAGCCCATAGGCATCTACAACGTAAATGCGCCACCCACCTTGAAATAGAAATCTTAGGTCTCAAGTATAGTTACAACGGCTGCCCTACCCTTCAAACCGAAACGCATTACTACTTCACGGCAGAAATAGGTAGGGTGTTGGTACCCGCGCGGACTCCTAAGAGGTCCTATAAAGTGCTATAATATGAGTTCTAAGATCTCAGTATCTGCACTTACAAGATGTCGCCACTCCTAACGCACCGCGGCCGTTCTTGTGCACCTGTTGAGAGGACCATTTAGAGCTGCCTTTATTTAGTCGGTCCATCGCAACGGTTATCTGCCGCGCCGTCTTTTATCCTCAGTCATCTTCTACACCACAAGCCGCTCCAGTGAGTGTGGTAACCCTGTCGCAACGCATGTCCAAAGAAAGTAAGAACGCGACCCTGAACGATGGAAGATAGACTATTGTTGATGTCAGATTCCTGTAGAATTGACAGATTCGTTCTGAACTCCGACCACGATATTTGCAGCATTGTTCTTCAGCACCACATTTCGATGCTTTTTATCCTCTTTTAGAAATATAAATGAATAGATGATTTTCATTAGTTTGCTTTGTAAATAAAAATGAACTTTGAATTCAGAAATAAAACAGGTGAGGCGCGTGTAATGTCATTTTCTTTTATTTCTATAATCGCTGCAAGGCATGACTTTTTGTCTCACTAGTTATGAATAAAACAACTCGACTATTAGTGTTATTTTTTTTAAATTGTAACGAAAAATGTAATAAGATTTGTTCTTTGATTCTTTTAATCGTTTTAAATCTTTCACGCAATAATTCACGATTGATTTCACAATTACTCGTTGGATTTGATCATAGTTTCCCAGATAGTAATTACGAATTGTTGAATAGCTTATAGCTTGTCACATACCGAAGTCACACAATAGTGTACCAGTTGGTTCCTTACATAAGTTATAACCCTCTTCATAGTTAAGTTAGAGTTTGGTTTGTGGGTCAACCGTCACGTCTTGGGGATAAGCGAAGGAGAAAATGAAACAACAGCACTACATATAGTCCCGATTCATTTTTCAGTTCGGTGTTGTTTTTTAAAAGTTTTTTTCCATCTCAAATATACTTGACATACACCTGTAGTAGTACAACTGCACTAATAAGTATTAATTGCTAATTATTCACCACTAAGAGGCGTCTAAGTATTAAATAAACAAAACATAAAAATGAAAATCATTAACAAATACGTTGTACATACTTTTTCTTACTGAAGACCATTTCTTGAATCCGTAAAATTATATTTATTAAACAAGTTATATTTTATGCATGAAAGAACACGCTGTTTGTCATACCGAGGTAATTAAGCGCGTAAAAAAAAGTTGACGATTCAAAATTAAGCAATTTAATGTAATGCATTTTTAAGAGTAGCGTTAGCATGTCGTTAACACAGTGTGACTTGTTGTTGCGCTTTTCTTTTTTATAGCTTAGATGGTTGGACGAGCTCACTACCCACCAGATGTTAAGTGGTAGCCGGAGCCCATAGACATATACAACGTAAATGCCGCCACCCACCTCGAGATATGAATTGTAAGGTCTCAGTTTTAACAGTACAACGGCTGCCCCGCCCTTCAAAACGAAACGCATTACTGCTTCACGGCAGAAATAAGCAGGGTGGCGGCACCTACCCGTGCGGACTCGTAAGACGTCCTACGACCAGTAAAAGCGCTTTTTGAATCTTTCGTTTATTTGATATATGCCACGAACGCCACGCGAAATTCAATTCTGATTCATCATGAACATTTGTGGCAGATGCTTAAGCATTCTTATCATATAAGCAAGTTAACGTATACATAATAATATACTGTTGTAACTATGAAAATATAGAAATCTTCAAAACCCGATTAATTAATTATTACAGTTCCAAATTCATTTATTAATACATAAAACTAATTCGTATAGTCTTTAAAAATAAAAAAAGAATTTCCTCCAACATAATTAAAACTCAATTACGAGAAACAGGCAATTTTTATATATACATACTTATATATTTATATTTTTCATAGGCCCGACCCTCTTTCTTTCAAATTAAAGTGGAGCGTGTTCCTGACAGCCCTACGGACAATCAGTGTTTGTACGGAACTTGAAACATAAATTAATTAGATGCGTCGGCCGCTGGACGAGACGACAATGAAATTAAACATGGAAATGTGCGCCGTGAAGGCAGTACCTTAAGCACCAATGTGGGGGCTTTGATCTTTTTGTTGTAAAGCAGGCACGAGGCTTTTTGCGGCGCTTTGTTTAATGTTCATTGTTTCGCGATTGAGTTGGTCGTATAAAAAAACAATTGCGGGCTCTCGGATTTGTTTTTCGTGCTTGTCTACAACAGATGGATAGAAAAGCCGACGACGATTTCCCTAATACAGTGCCGGATTAACCATGTAGCAAGAGTAGCAATTGCTACGGGTCCCGCGCGAACGTGGCCCCGCATATTTAAACCCACTCATCTCTGCCCGAGCTTAATTTTTTGAGTGACTTATTAAGAAAAAGTTGTTTGTATAAACGTGTAGAATTTTAATCAGCCTGATAATCGGCTCTACAAAAAGTCTTCAAAATCAAAATTATTCTATATATAGCCAGAAAATCTCATCTCTGGCTTTTTGTACTTGTCAGAGCCTAACAGCGCCTATAGTAATTTACTAAATACCCACAAAATTGTAACCTATAGATGGCAAATAAACGTATAGACTATTGATTTGTTTTTTTACCACTTTATACTTAAGAACCTATAGTAGATCAAGGGCTCTTTGAAATAATTTGCTACGGGCCCCGCGCTTGCTTAATCCGGTACTGCCCTAATATGTTGCTTTGTATAGATCACTCCAATATATCCGACGCTAGTGACCGATATTTGGTTTGCTTAGGTTGATTACGAGATATAAACATATTTAGTAACCTACTTAGCTTTTCTTTTATTGCTTAGACGGGTGGACGAGCGTACAGCCCACGTGGTATTAAGTGGTTTTTGGCGTCACCCACTTTGAGATATCAGTTCTAAGGTCTCAGTATAGCTACAGCGGCTGTCCCGCCCTTGAAACCGAAACGCATTAATGCTTCACGGCAGAAACCAACCAAGGGTGGTGGTATCTACTCGCGCGGACTCACAAAAGGCCCTACCACCAGTAATAAACCAGTAAGTACCTAACCAGTAAATAAGGCGTTTGGTGAACTTATATCGAGTCACGAAACTATAGGGTACTTTGGATCGCGGGGCAGATACTTGTACTGATTTAGCTGATACTCATCAAACGCTACGTGTTTCCATGATCAAACATGTTCTGATTTCAAAGGTAAGCCAGCTATTATTACGGAGACTGTTTCTAAGGAAAAAAAATTAAACAAATAATAGTGAAGATAGTACTGTGGCCATCTATTCGTTCCGACTTTAACAAATGAACTAAAAGTTCATGTTCTTGTTCGAGGCAGTAACTATTCTGAGCAAGTATTATCTGACGGTCATTGTTTTACACTCAATTTTCCGTGGCAACGAAAACTGTAAAATATTCAAAACGTCGGTTACAATATAACGACAACAGTAGTTGTAAAAACTGTAAAATGTTATAGTTATGTTTTACCAAACTAAGTTTGCGTTTTACGTTTTAGAGGGTGGGTACACGTTAGAATATTCTATTAATACTAACAACAAATTAGCGTGTTTCAGATAAAACTGCAAAGTATCGGATCGACGCTACTTTGTAAGGTATTATTATTTATGGACCGAAGAATGATTTAGGCTAAAAGAATCCAGAAAATAATAAAACTAGTGACTTTTTGAAACCCAAATTCAACGGGTGTAATCGCAGCACTTGTCTAGTTTTTTGGAACGAAGTTCCTTATGGGACAATGCGGAGGGGTACCCTAACCGGGAAAAAACGTCCGTAACGTAAGATTTTTATTAGTAATGCACACAGTGTACGACTTAACTTTGTAATAACGTACAAATTAGTAATGCACACAGTGTACGACTTAACTTTGTAATAACGTACAAAAAATAACTTATTTTTTTATCATTAATTGACCACGATCTCAGAGCGTTCGTTTGCGCAATACAATTGTGAATGAAGTGTACCACATTAAGTTCGCACGTTATCGAATGACCGTGGGTTGTTGCGAAGCCTCCAGTTTTATTTACTTTATACCTCGAATAGAACTTAAAATTAATATTTTTACTTTTTTTTTTAAACGTATTAAAAGCTCACATCCGAATTCCATTGCCCGATATGGGTGTTATAATAGTATAGGCTACAAGGTTAATTGTCATCCCACGTTCAGTCGGCCGATCATTTTCGGATTCAATTAAACAAGCTTTTGTTGACGTACATCAAATGGGAGCTTTGAAACGGTGTTTTTGACGTGTAAGCCCCACTGGAACCAGACATAGCTCGCGTCCATCAAACGCGTAATTAGATTGAGTGATTCCGATTCAAGTGTACGTTTTATATTAATACATTTTCTATAGATTAGTGTATCGTTTATTTTAGCAGTGCTGCGCTGTGTGAGATTCGCTAGTAATAAATTATTTGGACTTTTTGGCGGGAACGCGAGGAGTGAAGTTGTGTGATTTGTTTTATTTTGTCTATTTAGTGTTTCTTCGGGTTTAAATGTGTAATAACGGTGGTTTATTAACTGTTTAATATCTGTGAAAGTGCACAAATGTGGGAAAATGAAACAAAGCCGCTGGACGTAACTTCTCGGGATTCTCCAAAAAGTCCACTCAACAAATCTTAGTAAATGACCACCATTTTACTGAGATTATATTTCATCTCACATCATTTCATTTAATTTCATCCCAGTTGATTAATGTCTCAAATTAATCATCTTCATATCATTTCACTTCATAATATCATTTTTCATAAAAATATGAATATAAATTAAAATAAGACATGACTTAAAGGTCTCAGTTACCAGGTCATAAAATCCCTTAAAAAATAAATTATTTATACACTTTTTTTTCAAACTATCTAGGCTCTGTCTCTCTTTCATTACTCTGCTAAAAACTTTCGTTTAAAACTGGTTCTACAAGATTACTGATTTTATTAATACGCTTTTATTAGCTTCAGACGTATGTAACGGAATTTTTTAAATATGATTTTGACCCCCTTCAAAACATCGGATTAACTCGAAATTTGGTATAATTATTAAGGACCGATGACAATTCAATATTTAAAAAAAAAATTGAAGAAAATTGATATTCAACTGAAAATTAAATAATAGTTTAAAAAAGTAACAAAATAGGCTTTTATAGAAAATACAACTAAAAAATAGAAATTTTTTTTTAATAAATTTGAATTGAAAATAGTGTAAGAAAAAATTATTTTATTGTAAAAAAAGCGTGGGGTGCATGGTATCAGTAAATATTTTATGAACAGATATGAGTAGAAGGGCCATTTTGATAATATCCTGAAAAGCGTATTTTGTTAGTTTTTTTTTAAACTATTAGTTATTTTTATTTTGATATCTAGGAAATTCCGAATATTTTACAGTTTTTAAGTAAAGCTAAAGAATGAGATCTTTTTATTTTGATAATGGCACCCTAAGTCGATCATACAACCATACTTTGCTATGTTAGTTGCTTGCTTTGGCCGCGTATATTAAGCGTAGATGCCAGTATACACCCGTATGTTTCATTAATCAACGTACATCTAAGTAATTTTTTTTTATTTTTATTTTTTATTGCTTACGTGGGCGGACGAGCTCACAGCCCACCTGGTGTTAAGTGGTTACTGGAGCCCATAGACATCTACAACGTAAATGCGCCACCCACCTCGAGATATAAGTTCTAAGGTCTCAGTATAGTTACAACGGCTACCCCACCCTTCGAACCGAAACGCATTACTGCTTCACGGCGGAAATAGGCGGGGTGGTGGTACCTACCCGTGCGGACTCACAAGAGGTCCTACCACCAGTGAAATTTGCAAAAGCCCCTAGCGCTGAAAAATTAATAAAGATTACTCCAAGAAAAATCTCTCAGTCGGTTCTTGAAAATAGATACTATAAAAGTCGAGTTCAAAGTATCAAAGTTGGTTCCCGTAACATCTTATTACCGATGAGGAGAAGGACAAACCAAATTACTAGAGGTACTGTTCTTTTTTTTTTGTTTTTTGTTACATCAAAATCTCTGAGAAAGAGCAGTTACATGAATGCCGTTTTGAATCCGGCCGAATGGTAGACTTAGTAATTAAATCGGGCATCCGCCGGGGTAACCATGGACCTGTAGTTTAGAGGAATTTTCCTGAACTTGGAATACTTCGGCAGTGTTCGTTATTGAGAATTGACAGTGAAAAGGGTTCGGAGTCGTGTAAGGGGTAGTATTCTCGGTCAGTAAATTCTAAGAATTGAATTAATAAGCGTCACCCTCGTAATTCTAATTTCAATTTATTTGTTTTTGTTGAATTATCGTGGATGATTGGGCTACAAGTATAAGACAAAAATCAGTATGAGACGGATATTATTGAACGGAATTGTCATCAGATAAAATAAATTAATTATTCACTCATTCATCATATTCAAACAATAACAGCGAATACAAACAGTACAGCTAATAGATTAAAATACTTTTACGGTTTAGGTATTTTATATAGACTGACTCCGAGGGTCGTAGGTTCGGTTCCCACATCGGTCAAACGTTCGTGTGATAAACTGGTTTTATTTGCTCTTTGTCTGGGTGTTTATTATAGGTAAGTAGTATAAATTTAAATGATTTTTGGCTGTTTACTCTTCTGCCTAGAAGAACGCTACCCGGCCTCCTACAGTAGGTAACGTAGGGGTCTGAAGGGTGGACCAGCCGTTCTACAATACAACTAACACTCTGACCTCATAACCGATTTATCGGTAATAGAGCATAATATATTGTAAGCCGTACTCCCAGGTAACTTCCCCTGCCTATTTTTACTGCCAAGCATTAAGTCTGAAGAATGAATCAGCCGCTCTACAATATAACTGACACTCCGACCTCACATCTCAAGGTGGGTGTCGGTTTTCGCGTTGTAATGTCGATGTGCTTTGGTAACCACTTTACAGAAAGCTAGCCGTGAGCTAGTTCACCCAACTATGCAGTTTATAATAAATGAGATCCAATTAAGATTTAAGAATTATTACGATATGTGTTTTAACTGCACACATCCAAATTAGATTCCATAATTACTGTTATCAATTTCATCCTAATATTATGCTCCACGAGATATCCAATGCTTTTTATTTGGTTACTTAAAATTATTAAAATAATAGTTACGGATTTTTTTCAATGCAAGCCAACATGCAATGCAGTCATTCTTGAAACAAGGATTGTCCTTAGAAGCGTTGAATACATAGTGTTCCTACATACAGTCTCTAGACGGTAGGTAGGTAAATTACCTTCATTTGTTAAATTGAACATCTAATGTTTTTGATCATTATGCTTGACGTATCTCAGTGAAAATCAAGCAAAAATAAAACAGAGACCCGGTCCCTTGTTATTTGGTTGTGGAAACGAAATTAGGAAAAAGAATAGGAAATCCCGAGTGCTATGTGGGTCGAGGACTTCTAGACTATGGCGTCCAGGTTTGATTCCCAGTCGGAGTCGAGTTAAATTTGGTTAACTATCATATCATAGTACACAAGGATTTGGTATGAGTTCCACGATTAGTTGCCTGCCTGATGTCAATGCTCCTCGGGAATACCTTCGTTGCCCTAAAATGTTAGACAGAAAAGTCTTTACTCACCTTTTACGACACGGAAAATATGGGTCAGTCCATTTCTAAGTCGGGGATTGCATGGCCAATGGTATTGCCTAGTATTTTCTAAAGTTATCTATCGACGGAAGAAAGCGGAATTGTCGTATCTTGAAAAACCCAACTTTACACCAGAGCCATAAAACTATTTTAAAAATTCATAACTTTGCGGTAGGCAGCGGCTTGGCTCTGCCCCTGGCATTGCTGAAGTCCATGGGCAACGGTAACCACTCACCATCAGGTGGGCCGTATGCTCGTCTGCCTACAAGGTCAATAAATAAAAAAAACATATTATATTCAGAGGGACAGAAAGATAAAAATTGGTGGTTAAAAAAAAGTGATTTAGCCCAGAATGCAAATTACGACATTTCCGCTTTCTCGATATAGTTATAATTAGTACGAGTATAAATTTCCAGAAGGAGATGTGACAATTTACAGCAGCTGTTGGTAACAGGCAAGGTATACGGAAGAAAGCCCAGAAGCAGAAGTCCAATGCGCTGGTTGAATCAGATACGCTTCACTCTCAACAATTCAGTCCACGTTGCTATCCACACAGCCAAAGATAGGCAGTAGTGGCGCAGGATAATTCAGGAGAAAGTTATTAGAGGAGGCCACGACCCTCAGCATTGAGGATTATCGACGCAAAGAGGGGAGTATTGTATACATATACTATAGTAGTTTCACTAACTAACTAATTACTGGTAGTAGAAGGTATTGTGAGCCGACACGAATAGATAGATATCTCCGTTCTCCTTATCATGCTGGGTACGAATGCACAAGAAGAGTGCAAATACCAAGATAGTAGATACCAGGGCTACTCAAATGGTAGTAGATCTATCGGCTACTCGCACATGAAGTTATCGAAACTTAACCAAACGCAAAAATTGGTAAGTATTTTGTATCAATAGAAAAAAACTAGACTAAGGATTTTTAAACTAATTTGGCTAAGGGAGTCTAAGGAATATGTTGGTTTTAAAAAAAGGCTCTCTTGCCCAAAATAACTAGAGAATCTCTGTATTGGAGAGTAGAAATTTGGACTTTTACTCTTTTGGTGGACGAACGCATTCACGTTTCTATGTACATGGGCTTTGGAAATCACTTAATACCAAACGAACCGTATCTGCCCATCATAATACCAAAGCTAGTACAAAACCCTGCTCGAAAATTCAATTGAAATGTAACCTTTCATATATCAACGTCAACGAAGACATAATTCACCTTCGGTTTGTCGACGATATTATGGTTATAGCTGAGACCTTGAAGGATCTTAGTACAATGTTCAATATCCTAAGTGCAGCTTCTATATCAATTCAGCTCTACAATATTAACACAAAATGTCGATTCAATGCGTTTATCGGCAATCAACTATTGATTTACACGAATGCGATTGTCCGAATACGTTATTAGCATGATTGTGAACACCAACAGGGACGAAATTATTCGACCGAGTAATTTAGTGAAATGGCTTTATTGTTTTAAATTGTACTCGACTGTTATTATTTCGAATGTTTGAATACAGATGTTGATTGGGTTTTTCAATGAGAGCACCGAACGCATGTCTTTGCTCGGTGAGCCTAGTCGATTGTTGTTCTCAATATTGTCTAATTCGTCGTGGTCTAAAGAATAAGAGGCCCGGTGCAATTGTATCGAACGATGTGACTGTGCGCGGGTTCAAAGCCCGCAGACAAGTGCCAATATTTTTAAATACAACTTTCCACTTTTTTTCACTTGACTTGAATGATAATAACTTGCGTAATTATTGACGGTAGAAGGTATTGTAAGCATGCACAGGTAAGCACCAGCAACCTGCCGTGAAGCAGTTATAATATGCAATTGGGATTTAGACCTCAAATCTCTAGGTGGTTGGTGGTGGTTTTAACATTGTGGCATTTGGACTCCTCCTGTGGACGTTTCTACGTGGTAAATACCGCCGCCCACAAATCAGGAACGTCTTAGCAAAAATCGTACCACCAGTACTAAGATTAGGTATTAGGAAGAAGGACTACTAACAAATGATGAGATGATTCTATACTTACGTTCGCGTTAAAGAGAAATAGATTTTTCAATGTACAAAAATTGCCGAAACCCCTATAAGTAACCGTACCGAAGTATACAGAATGTAACTAGGTCAATTATGTAAAGTTCACAACGAAAATACAGACATGTTTTTCTTCATATATTATACGTTCTATCTGTTAATGAATATTTACAAAAACAGTTTGTCTTCATTGTACTTACATTGTGAAATAACATGCTTTTTTTGCCCATTTTAATGCTGACCAAACGTTGACTGACATAAATTTTAAGTTTCAATTAAATTGGTACAATGCCTTATCCTTCAAACTACTGGTCAGAATGGCAATGCCTATGGAGGCATACAATATCTACCACCAGCAAAAACCGATTGACGATAGCAGTACGCTGACCTAATAATCTCAGCGAAATCTGCTGCCCCTTTTCCAGTGAATTTAGTAGTCATCTGTTATAAAACCCATAGAAGTAATATGGCAACGTGCCACTAGACGTCAAATTTAAGGTGAGAAAGATTACCGATGATGAGAATGTTGACAGGTTTTCTGAGTTTCCTCCCCGCTATCGGCTATCCAAGCATCTAATAATGCTACTTTAAAAGGAAATACTGTCACAGACAACAACTAGTATGTGAATAAATCTGGTAGATCTCACGTTTGACCGATTTCAGAGCTCGTCTTACTGACTTGCCAGACACACCTGCTCGTATGATATATTCGTAATATTATTTTGACTTTTTCTTCGACCTGCCAAAAATATATTTATTTTTCATTCGGCTCAAGTAAAGACACGTACTACGAGATATCAGTGTTAGAGTTTTGGGAATAACTGTGAAGAAACATATTTACTAATTTAATAAATTATTATAATATATTAAATAGATGTTTTGTTAAAATATTATCGAGAAATGAAAATTGGTATACAATTATGTGAAATAGCGAAATATTGTTAAATTGTTTTGAGTGAGTATAATAAAATTGTTGTGGCATTGCCCAATTTATTCTTGTAAAATATTTAGGTTTATTTCGTAATATCCTTTTAATCTTGTGTTTCTTAAATATATTCTCGTCAATGTCAAAGTATTTAAGCCTAGTAAACGCACGATTATACTGTGAAAAACTAAAAAAATAGATACAGAATAAGCTCCCAATGCGACAACGCCACTTTTGCGAACACGCATATATCCCGACACTCGAAATGACATCGAAACATAATTGGACAAACTAGTTGAATATCTAAATAGGCTATGGACAAACGTGACGTGATTGCTTGATGAAACGAGACGTCATCAGAATTGAATCATCAATCAATGACCTAAATTAATCAATTTATCCGCACTGGTATAGCTTTTCGTTTTGTTTAGTATTCCAATTTGGTATGTCGGCGAAACGGACGCTGATTGTGTGTCGTTTATGCATTTTCGAATTCCGTTTTATGATACACACGTGCCAGTTTGGATTTTATCATGAAAATACTGAAAAACGAATGAAATGTGAAATTTTTATCTTTCGGTATTTGGACATTTAAATTTTACTATAAATGTTTATAATAATAAAATTTATAGAACAAAAAACAAATGCAGTAAAAGAAACACCAAAAAAAGAAAGAAAAAGTCCCTCCAAATGACAAGTTACAACGGTGATGTATCCCAAAGTTGGTTGACGTCAGAAAGGCGGCTAGTCGTAAAACTCATGGCAAATCACTATGTAACACGATAAAGGACATGCTACGCCAACTCCACGTAAGGTAGGATGAGACCAAGAAGTAGAAGAAGAAGAAGATACACATGTGGCAATAACTCATGGGATAAATATTGACGATTGGGGATAAAATCTCTTAAATATTTTTATTGCTTTAAAAGGGCAGATTAATTCGTTACGAGTTATCTGTATAATGAAAACAAACTTAATTGTAGATAGCCCGTAAGTGGGCTTATAGACTAACTTCGAAAAATAACCTTCTTTTTCTGGCATTGCTATTCCGAGGAAAATCACTTTTAAAAAGGAGCAAACCGTATTAAAGTCTTTAATGTTTTTCTTGCCATTTCTTTTTAATAGAGACTCTGACTCGAACGAATCTCTGCAGGGGTCATACAACACGTTTTAACATACATACTCAAACATACTTAAAATAAAAGAATCTGGTAATAAATCCACAGGCCAACTAAGGGCAATATCCTCACACTGCATTAGCTAAAAGCGTTCACGTGTTCTAGAAATTGATTGGCGGCATATCGACACTATTGTATACTGCAACCCGACGCCGTTGGCGTCTCTTTGAACTCGGCGCAGAAAACTATGTTGGATTTCACATTGTACGATTACATTGTAGGAAGAGGATTAATATTAGAATGACTTTAAATTTCAAACTGATTATTACGTTATTAAATTTTACTATTCAGTTTTGATCAATAATTTGATAGGTACTAAGGAAAATAAGAGTAACAATGAAGATAAAATGAAAAAAGTAAATAAAGAAGCAAATGATATTAAACTTCTATCTATATCATCCTAACAACCTGCGGGAATTGATCCTTTTGAAATAACACAAAGTGTGTGCATACATCTAAATTAAGAGGAAAATAGCAATGGGATTTTGCAGAAATACTCCTTCATTTCTGCGCCCCGATAACGTCAGCCAAAGACATTCATACAAAAAGGCCTTGATATACAGACATTTAACAAAACCACAACGCAAGCGTAGTGATGTGGAAAGCGGTGGGGAAATGACGCAAGGAACAGGAAAAAAACCTCTCATAAATTCCAGGATTTGTGCGGCTTGCCTTTTGGTAATTTGCGCTGTTTATGCTTTTAACAAGATAAATATTCGTGGGGTTTCTTTCTGATACATTTTCAGCGTCAGCTGTTATGGATTTTTTACGTTTAAACGGCGAGAGATATTATTTCATTCAAATTATCTGATTTTATGCAAATGGAATATTAAACTTCCAAAGGTGAGTTAATTGACAAACTCTACTCATATCATTGTTCTCATTTCAAAATTCGTAGGAAATCTGACTTTGTGTGATTCTATGTAAACATATTTCTATCTAACCTAAGCAATCTAATTAATAAAGGAAATAGGCATATTTCCGTATTTCCAAAGCTTCCATCGGAATTTGGGTGCATGCATTACATTTTAACGACTTTTTTAATGATATGTTTGTACTATGTGAATAAATTTGGACTTACGTAACTTTCAACATTGACATGAATAATATAACATTTATAAAAGGTTTCTCGTTAAAACATAAGACCGTACTGAGTTTCTCGCCGGATCTTTTCAGTGGGTCTCGTTTCCAATCCGGTGGTAGATTCTGCAAAGCACTGCTCATGCTAGGGTTAGTGTTCCGGTTTCAGCCCCGTGGAGCTCACCTACTAGTTAAGGTTACGCTGAAATAGCCTCTCAAGACTATCAGCTTAGGTAGGAAAAAAAAATACTTCAAAATTATTACAAAATTTAACCCTTATTTGGTTACAAAAAGGTTGGTACTGTGTAAAAAGTAGCAATTCAAATAAAAATACCTGACAAACAAATATTAATATCTCGCCATGGAACTTCTAAGAGCATCTGTCGCCTTGGGATGGTTTCATGCATAATGCAAACGGCTGATTGTGCCATAGGGTAAGAGTTTCTTGCGAAAACATTCGTCCTCTATTCGTTCGCATGACTCGTTGTTTTCTTAGGTGACATTGCATAATAACATCCAAAGTTTATTTACTTCTTTTGTCCGTACTGTTTGCAAAGGATAGCAAAATTGGGTCGAAAATTGTTTTTTCTATTTGTGTAGATGACATTCTTTGTTACTAATTACGTTTTATGAACTTATGGTTTAACTCCTCATCTGAAACCTATATTGTCTATAGAAATGTCTTAGAGTATAAAAGAATCGTAAAATTACAACCATTGCTTCTACATTTCAACTTCGTTCTTTGAGTTTTAAAATGGAGACAAAAAAGATTTTTTTCCGAAACAGACTTCTTTGAAAATAAAGTAAAGTCAAAAATTATTGTCTCAAATCAAATGTAACGCAAATACTTTAGTTAAAAAAATATTGTATTTTATCTATTCAAAAAGCCCTTTACTTTATCATATTTAAATTTCACATTATTGTTATCTTATGATCAATTTTAGTATTTTCAAATAATTCTCGAAGCTTCCAATGTAATTTTTACTTATTCAAAGGTTTTTATAACAACAGTAAAATATTATCGTAACTATATTTATTTAACAGAACTCATACGATAATTCTAAAACATTCTAGATTTTACTAGGAAATAGTATTCTTAAATGTTAACTACGATTTAGAGTTTCATTAAATTACACGATGGGATATACATGTACGTACATAATTTAATTTCAGTACTTCCTTTGCGCCTACTAAATTCTCATTAGAAACCTTTGGTGTTTTGAGTCCCTTTTCGTGCGGCTTGATCTGCAACTAATGTACATTCTGAAGTACTATTTAGAATATTGTTACGCCGGTAAGAGTAGCGCCATCTATCGCCGAGTAGTCGAACGAATATCGAAGGATCTAGTAGCATCTACAACGCTCGAGAAGTATAACGGCATCTATTGTCAGATAGTGGAAACACAATACTCGACTTGTGTAGAATATTCTCGATAATTCTAGCTATAAAAGCGTTTCAGACATGGCCCGCAGCTAGTCAATAATTTGAACTACTCGAAGCGACACAGCGAACGGATCAGTTGAAGCGAAGCGGAAGAAGCGAATTAAGAATTTTAAAGTATTTGTGAATTGTTTTAAGTGTTCTAAGTGCAAATACAGTTTTAACTTGTAATTCGGTAAAATTTTATTTATCCCAAACCGCAGCGTGTAACACTATTATCAATCGCATCGCATTCTCCACCATCTCTCATCCCCCCATCCCATCTCCAATCGCATTCTACACCATTTTACTAGCTGAAACCTCAAACAAAGCGTGCAGGGTCTTACAAACTGATCATTTTTTCAACGAACCATTCTAAAATACTATCCCGATAGTTCTCGCTTAGCGTTATAACATGTCCTCTTCAAGTAATGCACTTCATGATAAGCATAGACTTGTCTGTGATCTAAATATGGCCTTTGTAACATCACATAATCACTTAGGGCCAAGTATGTAGACCGTTCGTAAATCTACAAAAACAATAAAATCTAATTGCTGTTCGTTAGTCTCGCTAAAACTCGAGAACGGCTGGACCGATTTGGCTAATTTTGGTCTTGAATTATTTGTGAAAGTTCAGAGAAGGCTTAAAAGGTAGATAAATATGAAAATGCTCGGTATTAAATAAAAATAACAATTTTGTTTTTCTATGACGTGTCCCCCGTCGGACGGATTCCTTTTGTTTGTTTTAAGTTTATTTTATACAAAAGTTTAGGTCTATTTATCGATTGAGGCACTACAAAGTCTGCCGGGTCAGCTAGTCTACACTAACAATATAAAAGAAAGATTTTTCACTTTAAGAATATTGTATTTGCTAGTGTTAGCAAGTCTCTCGAGTTGAGCCCGTGAGCTCACCTACCGATTTGCGTGTAGTTATAGTAGCCTCTTAGGCTACCAGATACTCTTCAGATTTCTTAACGTCTATATAATCATCTCGAATCAAGAGGTAAAAATTTATTTGTTTCTTCAATTTTTCTTTCCTACAAACTAAAATCCGCCAGTCAATCCAATAGTTAATTCGTTACAGCACTTAAAGTGGTTAAAAAAAATTCACTTTGCACTAAAAACCGGCGACCCGAAACTTCCTAAAATGCTTTCATCGTAACAATTTTTAATCCGTCAATACATCACGGTTTTAATTTCCATCTCCCTCTAACATTGATTTCGCAAATTCAACGCTTCACTGCAGAGTTTAATGAAAAACGTGCGTAGAAAGTTTCGCCTCGATTACTTTCGGTTATAAATGGCGGAAATGTTACCTAAAGCTTTGATAGATAGCGCCATTCGTTCGGTTCGATGCAAACAAAGAAATCTTCGGAGGCATCTGCTTCAATTGCGTTCATTAGTTTTATCTCTCTCTCATATTAATTTGTGTGTTCGGAGATATTATTAATTTTCATTACCCTTTGCAAGAGCACATGGCTCACTTTACTGGTGGTAGGACCACTTGTGAGTCCGCGCGGATAGGTACCACCGCCATGCCTATTTCTGCCGATAAGGCAGTAATGCGTTTCGGTTTGAAGGGTGGGGCAGCCGTTGTAACTATACTGAGACTTTAGAGCTTGGTGGGTGGCGCGTCTACGTTGTAGATGTCTATGGGCTCCAGTAACCACTTAACGCCAGGTGGGCTGTGAGCTCGTCCACTCATCTAAGCAATAAAAAAAAACTTAATAGAAGTCGTCGTGGCCTAAAGGATAAGACGTCGGGTGCATTCGTATGTAGCGATGCACCGGTGTTCGAATCCCGCAGGCGGGTACCAATTTTTCTAATGAAATACGTACTCAACATATATTAATGTTCACGATTGACTTCCACGGTGAAGGAATAACATCGTGTAATAAAAATCAAACCCGCAAAATTATAATTTGCGTAATTACTGGTGGTAGGACCTCTTGTGAGTCCGCACGGGTAGGTACCACCGCCCCGCCTATTTCTGCCGTGAAGCAGTAATGCGTTTCGGTTTGAAGGGTGGGGCAGCCGTTGTAACTATACTGAGACCTTAGAACTTATATCTCAAGGTGGGTGGCGCATTTACGTTGTAGATGTCTATGGGCTCCAGTAACCACTTAACACCAGGTGGGCTGTGAGCTCGTCCACCCATCTAAGCAATAAAAAAAAAAAAGTGTTTAACTAACACAGATATTTGTTTATTTATTTATTTAACTTAATGCGCACAGAAGTACAATGGCGGACTTAATGCCTGAGGCATTCTCTATCAGTCAACCAAGGGTGGTGTAGAGAATCCTGTGGTAGGTGCATAACTTAATGTGAAAATAACCAAACTGATAATAATACTTCATACATATACAAACACATGCGCGGTATATGTATATAATCACATACAACAACGTACACAATATTATATCATGATAATAATATAAAATTTACACATATATCTATTTATAATCTCTATCATATACTTATACATAGATATTGGCAGTGCTTCCACTTCGATAAAGCGGCACGACACGAGAACCCTCTCATCGTGGCCGCCGGTAACTAAATTCCCGATCCTGCGGAAAGAATTGAAAGCAGTCGACGTCGCCCCAAACACGTCATCTCGGATCCTCCCGATACACTAACGGTGCTTTTAGGTACCTCAAGCACCGGTCACCGTTCTCGTCGAACCCGTCGCTTGCGACGAAGGGCTCGACGAGCGAATTAACCCATAGACACAGCCCACTGAGTTTCTCGCCGGATCTTCTCAGTGGGTCGCGTTTCCGATCCGGTGGTAGATTCTACGAAGCACGGCTAATGCTAGGGTTCGCGTTAGCAACGTCATTAGGTTTGAGCCCCGTGAGCTCACCTACTAGTTAAGGTTACGCTGGAATAGCCTCTCAAGGATACCAGCTTAGGTAGGAAAAAAAAAGGCCGTGCTAAGAATATATTCTGGGGCGATGACTACCGCTTAAACAATATTGTTCAGTTACAAAGAAGAAATCTTTCTTACACCATTACCTAGCAATGACGAATGAATGAAATACGTTCAACAAAGTTTTAAATCGTAACGAGTGCCTTGTCTAGCACCTGGGACCGTCTTATCAACATGAAAGCCCAAGTCAAATAAACTCAAGAAACTATTTCGTAACGTTTCAAGTGTAACGTAAAAATCAAGAAAGATTTTTTTACAGAAAAATAGACGGTAGTTAGAAAAATGTTAATTTTTTTTATAGCTTAGTTGGGTGGACGAGCTCACAGCCCACCTGGCGTTAAGTGGTTACTGGAGCCCATACACATCTGCAACGCAAACACCGCCACCCACCTTGAGATATGAGTTCTAAGATCTCAGTATTATTACAACGGCTGCCCCACCCTTCGAACCGAAACGCTTTACTGCTTCACGGCAAAAATAGGCGGGGCGGTGGTACCTACCCGCGCGGATTCACAAGAGGTCCTACTGCCAGTAAATGTCGATGAATGGCACCTTAGTCTTTAGTAACCACGAAAACATTCGTTTTCAAAACGTCTAAAACAATGAAAAGACAGTAAAAAACAACATTCAACCTTAAAAGTCGCTTTTATTGCGATACGAAAACAATAAAAGTATTGAGAAGCAAATTATAATATTTGCTAATTAACAATTAAGACTACATAATATACATTATATATACGCTGCCTCTCGGTTAGCTATAGCAAGACTCCAACCAGATCTAGAAATAGCGTTATATATCCTTCTTACTAAAGCTTATTAACGTTTGACTTCTAAAATTCTAGTGATTTTAATTCATAAGTTTTAGTCTATACGAGTAAATGGTTTTCATTTTTTCTGTTGTTATCAAGTGAATCAAAAACCGTGAATTCTATCATTTATTATTAGAGTTGATTGTCAGAACCAATACGATTCCACAATTTATAATTTCACCGTCATCTATTGTATTTCTAAAAATATTATAAAAGAGAAACTTCTAACGATGTTTTAGTTCGCAATCGAAAATGATTGATGAAGGGAGAATAGTCAGACGTCTCAACAAAAAACTGATCTTAGCCAATTCCCTGAGGAATAATTTGATTCTAGTCTATATTTTTTTTATATACTTTCATTTGAAGAAATTCTAATTAATAATAGCGACTACCTTTACTATGTACGCAATCCCGCCTGCTTTTATCGAAAAGCAGCCATGCTTTCCAGCTTCAACATTCACAGAGCCATTATAGAAAGTTTTGACTGAATCGATGGCGATTCAGTTATTGCCTATGACTACAAAGGTCAAAGGTTTGACAGATTTGTTTGTTCTTTTAATACGTGTTTAATATCTTAATCTGTCTAAATATGCAAATAAGTCTCTGGTTTGTATAGTACAGGAAATACTAGTTTTGGAGCCAAACGACCGTGTGTCCGTGATTGTCTATTTGTTACCCAATACAACATCGACCTCACGTCTCAAGGAACATGGCGGTATTTCATTGACGTTGAGACGTCAACCAGTTTTGTGAAAAGTTGAAAAGAAAGAGTATATTTGTTAACAGATTTTTTTCAGGTTCCATGGGGAATGCTCTGAGGAATTATTCGAGATGATCCACTCATCTTCTTTTTACAATCGCACCTTCCGCCATCAGAGCAGAGTTCATTCACTGCAATGCCTGCACTCATCGACAGTGCGTTTCCATAGATTTTTTCTGCCACGTACCATCCGGATTTGGAATGAACTCTCGTTGTTTCCCGAGCGCTATGACATGTCCTTCTTCAAACAAGGCCTGCGGAGAGTACTCAATGCTAGGCAGCAACTTGGCTGTGCATTGCTGATGCCCATAAACGACGGTAACCACTTACCATCAGGTGGGCCGCATGCTCGTCTGCCTATAAAGGCAATAAAAAAAACAGATACAGTAACCAATACCTTACATTCAAATTCTCAACGACATTGGAATTGCGACAATCTTCTCAAATAAGCTGTTGTTGTTGTTGTATAGCATATGTTATGCCGATAAACGTCTGCCAAATCATCCGTCGTTTTACGAGTAAGACATTTACCGTCCTCTTAAAATAATGTTTGTAAATGTCTAAAACGTGCTCACAAACGATGTCTACGATGACAGAATGAGACATGGTATGATCTCTCTACATTTAAACGCAAAACCGGAAAACAGGTTAAAAATCTGATGAGTTGATTCGTTAACTTATTAAGGCATTGATGGATCGAGAATTATCCAACGAGGGATGAGTCAAAACCGAGCTTCTATCAATTTCCTGAGGTGTGCTTTGAATTTTTATCAACAAAACTAAATGTTGTGCCTTTTATTTAGAGCTATGGAATCTGTTCTTGACTTTTATTATTTTTATTCTGTCTACTATCCACACTGCGAGGACACCACATCATGTCGCTTGTTCGTTTTGCCAATGGTTTTATGAGCTTTCGCCTTTGTGACATGAAACTAAGATAAGCTTCTCAATTGTCAACCAATCATCTTAGCCCCTCGATAACAGCTATTTAGCCCATACTATCTAAGTATGCCTTTCTGGACCAGAATGATCGTGGATTAGAGAATTCCAGATTTAAATCAAGACAATTTTCCCACTACTATATCACTTTTTTTCTTTTTTCCTACCTACGCTGATAGCTTTGAGAGGCTATTTCAGCTTCACCCTAACGTGTAGGTGAGCACACAGGGCTCAAACCGGAGTGTTGCTAACACTGGCCCTAGCAAGAGCAGTGCTTCGCAGAATCTACCACCGGATCGGAAACGCGACCCACTGAGAAGATGCAGCGAGAAACTCAGTGGGCTGTGTCTATGGGTTAATTCGTTCGCCGAGCCCTTCGTCGCAAGCGACGCGTTTGACGAGGACGATGACCGGTGCTTGTGGTACCTTAAAGCACCGTTAATGGATCGGGAGGACCCGTAATGACGTGTTTTCGGCGACGTCGACTGTTTACCATTGTCTACAGGATCGGGTATGTTAGTATCTCAATGCGCGATACGTTGTTATATAATTAAATCTGAATATTAACTCAAATACTATGTATGACGTAATCCCGACTTTCCGAGTCCAAAGTTTCCATTCGCAAAACAAAACAAAAACACTCGTAATAATTTAGTGCACAAGGTTGTTTGTTAATCTACAGTGCCTGAGCGCATTTAATCAGTGTAAATAATAACTTCGCCTTCGCGTAAACTAGCAACGCCAGTACGGTGAAGTAAAACCGTAAAAGTTCACGTGAATGCGCGACTGTTTGTTTTAAAGCCACAGGATTTTAATATTAGCCTTGCTAGTATGTGCAGGAAAAACTGAAAAGAATCTCTGACCCAACTAATTCGTAATTGCGTATTTAATTTGCTGTTGTTATTGCAAGGTTTGGATTTGGAACAATATTGTACTGCTGTTCAATTTAAATTCATTTAAATATAAATCATTTAAAAATAAAATAAACTAGGCAGTGGCTTGGCTCTGGGCGACGGTAACCACTCACCATCAGGTGGGTCGTATGCTCGTCTGCCTACAAAGGCAATAAAAAAACCACTTTTTCCATCATTTTTTTAATTACACTTTCACAAATTTTCAACAATTTGTAGTCGTCGTGGCCTAAAGGATAAGACGTCCGGTGCATTCGTGTGTAGCGATTCACCGGTGTTCGAATCCCGCAGGCAGGTACCAATTTTTTTAATGAAATACGTACTCAACAAATGTTCACGATTGACTTCCACGGTGAAGGAATAACATCGTGTAATAAAAATCAAACCCGCAAAATATAATTTTCGTAATCACTGGTGGTAGGACCTCTTGGGAGTCCGCATGGGTAGGTACCACCACCCCGCCCATATCCGCCGTGAAACAGTAGCCGTTGTAACTATACTGAGGCCTTAGAACTTATATCTCGAGGTGGGTGGCGCGTTTACGTTGTAGATGTCTATGGGCTCCAGTAACCACTTAACACCAGGTGGGTTGTGAGCTCGTACACCAATCTAAGCAATAAAAAATAAAAAACAAAATACGAATGAGAGCAAAGACTTTATTCGCACGTTTATGCTTAATTGAAAAAATGTTTCTTGTTAGTTTTCTGAAACTTAGGAATAATAATTGAACGTTTTGTAGGGTCTCGTTGTAAAGGCACACAAGTCCCCTAAAGAGAGCTGCTTGTTTGATGTGTCCGTCGGCTGTAATAAAAACGATGTATTTACACAAATGCTACAATATTATCTTGCTTAAGCCGAGCTTAGTATGTATGTATGTATGTATGTATGAATGTATGTATGTATGTATGTATGTATGTCTGTTTGCACCTACCACTATCCGCTCTGCACTACCTTTGGTTGACTGGTAGAGAATTTCTTAGGCATTAAGTCCGCCAATGTAAATTTTACATGAAGTGTAACAAATAAATAAATAAATAAATAAAAGTCGTCATCAGTAGTTTCCAGTTTAACACTGCTAATATCTATCAACTATTTCGATTACCAAACCATACCGCCATGAGACCATACTATTATTGAACTAATATGATTTAAAATTCAACTTATAAAACTGGTAAATTCATAAAAATAACCTCAAACAATTGAACATAATTTAAGATCAAAATTATCTAGCATTAAGTAGATTGGATGGTAAATCCAGCGAATTAGATGTATCAGTAAGCAGTGCTCGTCTCACTTGCATGGACTTAATCAACTTAGTACATTAATAACAGATGCTCGGATTAACGCGATTAGCAACGGAATTCAGCTCAATGCTATTTACAGGGAGGTATCTCGGGCACTCGTTAGTATAAAATTAGATTAAAATCTTTTAGCTCGGTTAGCAAAAGTAAATATATACGGTACTAGATTACCGCGATCTTAAATTTTCATTGGTGGCATTCATTACACCGGTCACTCACATGTGCACGAATACACAAACCCGCAAGTGTAGGACGACATTTGCAAATGATTATGCAAAGTTTTCGCTGCATTCGTGGTTTTCCAAGCTGTGTCGGTTTTTTAACAGACATCAAAGCGCGCGAACCTCGAACCTTCGCGTAGTCTCCCACACATTCCCTTGCCCAATGCCCAGTTGCGCCGACGATTGCGAAGGTAACGGACGTATCGCCATTTTCATAGTTCGGGACGTCTACTGTGTATCTTCATCAAAAGAAATCAAATAAAAACAGCATGGCTGTTAATGATGTCTGGGAAAGAATTCAAAACTCTTTTTCTCTTCAATGTTCTATTGACGAATTAAAAAGGAGGAGGAAGCGCAAACGGGTTCGCAAATTGAGTATGCGAACCCATTTGCACAGCTGCTAAGTTTGCGAATGAATGTTTGACGGCCCTTCACATGCGCGCAAACATTCGTACAATGTACGAATATTTTCCCGCATGTGAGTGGCCGGCATTAGACAATACTGGTGTGGATAAGCGCGACCCAATCGCATTTGATATAACACTGTAATAAAAGACGTACCATCTTGAGCTTAAAATGTATTTATACGTGTACTAGCTGTACCCGTCCGCTTCGCTGGGCATTTAAAATCAACATTATTATTTCTCACCCCCACAAAGATTCTCATCATTAACGCCCCCGCAACTGGCGTAGGGAGTCCAACATTCATATAAATATTATCTCACTCACTTATATATACTATCCATTAAGTAGGTACGTGTATTATCTAAATGCATACCAAGTCAATCGGATGCATGGTTCAGTAGTTATAACGGAACATCCGTAAAAACCACTGTAGATTTATATATTAGTATAGATTAATAAAACTTTGAAGCGGTTTGTGAAAAGTACTTAAGCTAACCCAAATTTGATAAGATTACTTTGATTAGTCGATGAGGTTGCATAGCTATGTCAAGTTTATCATCAAAACATTAATGATGCCGTAAAGTATTAAGTGCTCAGAAGTGTTTGCCATCACCAAACCTGTAGCACTTGTTTGGCCTAGTGTCAAGTGACCCTGCGGCGGTATAAATCATCTTCTTTGTCGTATCACTCTTGACAGAGTACTCATAGAACGCAAGATATATGACAAATCCTTGATTATCCCTAACGACATTTCCAAGATAATTTCGAATATATTAAAATTCCGAACAATACTATTCATACCGTTGATGTACTGAGGAATTCGACCAACTCAATGCAAGATCTTTGCTTTTTTTTTACCCCCCAAACTGGTGACTTGCGACGGTCATATAAAATTCTTTAGTATTCTTTTTTTTACGTATTTCTATATTTTATAAACGAATCAACTATATTATAACAATTGATTGGGTACTTTCAGGGGTATTAAATATTTAAGAGTTCTCGGTAAACAAGGCTAGAACTTCAGAAAACATTCCCACTCTAATTGTTATATTATCGGTAAGTTCCAGAGCTGGTGCAGTGTAAAAGCCTTCCCGTGTTCCCAACTTACCTGCCCAAGTTTACCTTCAGGTTTCAGTCGGGCTTCACTCCGGCTCGCTGACTTTGATTTAAAAACTGAAGTTCCGAGGATTGTTCTGAATTTTTTAGCGAGTAATCTTAGATTATCGCTTCTGGGTACAAAATCAAAGTTGGCAGTGTCAAAGTTACGTTTTTTTATATCAAGAAGTTTGTTCTTATTGACAATGTTGTCTATAGAAAAACTCAAAATTTATTGGTCATATTTACTGGTTATTCATTGTTCTTGGTCGTAAGACAGCAATGTTTAAACATTTGTAAGATATGTTCAGTAATGCGTTTTAAACTAACGTATGAAACTGGAATAATGAGTTTTCTGTGAAAATCGCCTAAACAAAAATTTTTTTTTTATTGCCCTTGTAGGCAGACGAGCCATACGGCCCACCTGATGGTGAGTGGTTAGCGTCGCCCATGGACTTCAGCAATGCCATGTGCAGAGCCAAGCCGCTGCCTACCGCTTAATACTCTCCACAAGCCTCGTTTGAAGAAGGACATGTCATAGCGCTCGGGAAACACCGTGGAGGGGAGCTCATTCCATAGCCGGATGGTATGTGGCAAAAACGACCTCTGGAAACGCACTGTGGATGACCGCAGTGGCTCCAGGTAGTATGAATGAACTCTACTCCGGTGGCGGGCGGTGCGATGGTAAAAACGAGATGCCGGTATCATCTCGAATAATTCCTCAGAGCACTGCCCATGGAACATACGGTACAAAATACAGAGGGAACCGAAGTCCATCCGCAGACCCAGAGGTTCCAACCGAAATATGTATGTAGATCCCGTTGATAAAAATCAACTTCCCTCGTTTCTTTATATATCATAAAAACAACAACAAAACCAATTACGATCGATTCAACAACAATATAAAAATTGTAGTCTCGAACGAAACATTGACAAAACCTAAGCGTTTGTTAAGTATAAAATTCAATAAAACAAAATTTTCAATCGTTCACCCATTTCGGAACACAAACACGAGAGGCTATTGTTTCTGTTATGTTTAAAATAAAACCGCAACGTACGCATAATAGAACGACCAGACCCGCTCCATTAGGCACGCGGTCATTGCGACGAAGCAATCGCCCAAAAAGCTTACTAATACCGTCGAATTAATTGAATTGTGTTTCTATTTCACTTATTTACATCTATGTACAAGAACACCGTGATACTGTAAATCTATTCTAATTGCCCATTGAGTTTCTTGCCGGATCTTGTTAGTGGGTCGCGTTTCCGATCCGATGGTAGATTCTTCGAAGCACACCTCTTGCTAGGGTCCGTGTTAGCAACGTCATCAGGTTTGAGCCCCGTGAGCTCACCTGCTAGCCCGGTGACGCTGATATGGTCTCTCTAGACCATATGCTTAGGTTAGAAAAAAAAAATCTAATTATGAATAAAAAAAATTCCGAATATTACGTTTAAGAATTGTCTTAGCATTAGGTTTAACCGGAGCCTATGGATAACACTAATTTGGCAGCTCACTACCTAGTGACTTGAGGTGAAAATCTCAACGCCCTGTCAACTGAAAAGTTCCGAGACTGAATGAATTACGAAAGGACTTTATTACGACGAGCACTTGTCATTTAACTAAAGAAGAACTTAGTTTAGTTTCTAGACGAGACCGAGATTGTGTACTTGGAACCAGCGATGAATAACGTGTTTCAGAATAAACCTGTTGAACATTTTATTTAAACACGGGCACGAAATATGATTCCAATTTAATTGAAGGTGAACTGAAAAGAATAACAGCTTTGATATAAATATTACTGGGTAATTTATGCCTTGACCCATTTTCCTTCGAAGGAGTGCGTTAATCCTTGATGATGGCAATAAGTAGACACGAAAACTGAGTTCAGTAAGGCATATCGAGAGAACTCTCCGACAATTGAAGACTATGCCAGACCTATCATCGCAGGAAGCACTAAATAATTTCATCGTCAACTCCAAAGGTTAGTAACTCTACATCTTCGAATACAATCCAATATAGGCGTCAGCTAATACGGTAAATTCAGAAGGAAACTTTGACTGTTACATTATAACTTGAGTTTACCAAGAGTACATACAAGTTAAACATACATTTGAAATGTACTCGCTTTGAACGCGGAGTAAGTCGGAACTGAGTATAAATCTTTGGGTCGAGTTACTACAACGCTATGTTAATAGAATGGAAATAATATGTGGATTGGTTCATTGACGCTGTGTGATTTGATACTAGTATGGTAGGCTTGGAGCGGTAGGCAACGGCTTGGCTCTACACCTGGCATAGCTGAAGTCCATGGGTGATGGTAACCACTCACCCTCAGGTGGGCCGTGCGCTCGTCTGCCTACAAGGGCAATAAAAAAAAAACCTGTCATTGCTGAAGTCCATTGGCGATGGTAACTACTCACCATCAGGTAGGACGTATTTTTTTATTTTTTTTATTGCCCTTGTAGGCAGACGAGCATATGGCCCAGTATGAGAATACGGTGTGCTAGTCTTTCCATTGTTTTGGGCTATGGAGTTTTTGTTGGGTGGTTGGCTAGCTTCAATGAAAGTTGATTTAGAAAGAAAGCTTTTTATTTTTCTTGGCACACAATACAACACACATCCTAAATACGACCAGATGTTTGGTACAATTACAATGACTAGAGTTGCCACATGTTAATGTGTTGCCACACTAGAAACCATTATAACTAGTCAGGTCATAAGTATTGTCACACAGTAAAAACTTTTCTTTTAGAATGCTGGCCACAAAAAAGTTTATTGAATTCGAATTTCGAATTGTTCATGAAAATAAAAATGTATACTTTTAGAATTTTACTCATTTTTAAATATGGAGTGGACGCTTAAAGAAGACCGTGTTGCAGTTATTGCGTTGCATCGTTGCGGTTACGCGCCAATTCAAATTTTTAACATACTGAAAAATTTGAATATAACCAAAAGATTCGTTTATCGTACCATCAAACGATACAATGAAGACTCTAGTGTAGATGACAGATCAAGAAGTGGTCGCCTTCGGTCTGTTAGGACTCCAGCAGTGATAAAAGCTGTGAAGGCGCGAATTCAAAGAAATCCCAAACGTAAGCAGAAACTGTTGGCCCTTCAGATGGGGTTAAGCAGAACCACGGTGAAAAGGGTGTTAAATGAAGACTTAGGGCTTCGGGCATATCGAAGAAAAACAGGACATCGTTTGAATGCTCGTCTAATGGACCTGAGACTGAAGAGATGCCGCGCTTTGTTGAAGCGGTACGCGGGAAAAAATATCGGGAAATTCTTTTTTCGGGTGAAAAAATGTTTACCGTAGAAGAGAGCTACAATAAACAAAATGATAAGGTGTACGCACACAGTAGTGAAGAAGCGAGCAACCGTATTCCGCGTGTCCAACGAGGTCATTTTCCATCCTCGCTCATGGTATGGTTGGGAGTTTCTTATTGGGGCTTAACAGAGGTACATTTTTGTGAGAAAGGTGTAAAAACGAATGCAGTTGTGTATCAAAATACAGTCCTGACGAACCTTGTGGAACCTGTTTCTCATACCATGTTCAATAACAGGCACTGGGTATTCCAACAAGATTCGGCGCCAGCTCATAGAGCGAAGAGTACACAAGACTCGCTGGCGGTGTGTGAAATCGACTTCATCCGGCACGAAGACTGGCCCTCCTCCAGTCCAGATTTGAATCCGTTAGATTACAAGATATGGCAACACTTGGAGGAAAAGGCGTGCTCAAAGCCTCATCCCAATTTGGAGTCACTCAAGACATCCTTGATTAAGGCAGCCGCCGATATTTACATGGACCTCGTTCGTGCTGCGATAGACGACTGGCCGCGCAGATTGAAGGCCTGTATTCAAAATCACGGAGGTCATTTTGAATAAACTTTAGTGTCATAAGAATCTATGTTTTGTTAAGTTTATTTTGGTATATGAATGGTTACATAATGAATAAACTTGTTTCAATTATTTTACATTAAACATGTGACAGAATTTATGACCTGACTAGGTACATAAAGCGTTATGTTTATGATTGCCTTAAACACGAATTGTAATTGCATGCAATTACATATTGCATATGCATATTGCTGTCGTGAAGTTGTCTCGAATGTGGGGCAATCGTTTTACTTACTTTTTTAATTTTTAAGGTAAGTTAGCCCACTGAGTTTCATGCTGGATCTTCTCAGTGGGTTGCGTATCTGATCCGGTGGTAGATTTTGCGAAGCACTGCCCTTCCTAAGGCTAGGGTTAGCAACACTCCGGTTTGAGCCCCGTGAGCTCACCTACACGTCAAGGAGAAACTGAAATAGCCCCTCAAGGCTATCAGCATAGGTAGGAAAAAAAGTAAGTAGCAACACTTATCTTTCTGTTGTCTGTGGACTTCGGCAGTCATTTTACACCAGGTGGACACTAAAAAAAATGATTAGAACCATACGAGTATATCATTCTGAAAAGTAAAATGCCTTGCAGGGCTGACTACTATACGATCTTATGGTCAGTTATGAGCTTCTTTACTTACCAATTAAAATATAAAAACAAACTCCATATTCGTATTTGTGAAGTTCGAAGAAGCCCACAGTACATCTGAAATCAAAAGTTTTTGACAAACTGTAATACGTTCGCGTGAAGAAGAAAAAGCGACCAGACATTTTTGAACTCAACTCGAGCGCTATATAGAGTTATGAGCTGTTCTTGTTCGATCATAATAAAATTTGCTATGACCACGTTTGTTTGTGAGTCTTTGTGAAGTAAAATATTCAACTTAGATATGTACTTTTGAAACCAAATTCGCTGCAGTCCAACAGATGTCTTCAGTTGCGGGCACTAAGGCATTCGAATTCGTAGTGTTGACTGCGAAATTTCAAGACACATTTATCTGTTTCTAATACAATACTGGTAATTTTGATTCTTTGATTAATTTTGTGAACTAATTATTGGAATCTGCTATTCATATTCCATTTCTTTAATCGCTCCAGGTGACAAGAATTTTACAGTTTTTTTAATTAATAAAACCTAAGACCTGACATCGTTCTTGATAATGGTAAGACTATATAATTATACTCTATTAATAAAACGCAAGAACCTGTGCCCCTCGTTCTTGACAATGGTAAGACAATCTATTTATTCGTAGCTACGTTTACAAATTTTCAGCTAATGCACATATCAAAAAAATTTGTAAATTCATTTTCTGAACTAGTAAAATATGGTGCAAGAGTCACCCATGGACATCAGCAATGCCAGGGGCAGAGCCAAGCCGCTGCTTACCGCTTAATACTCTCCACAAGCCTCGTTTAAAGAAGGACATGTCATAGCGCTCGGGAATGTCTGGGAAACCTTTTGCCTGATTGTAAATATCTATTTAATCAGTTTAAGTTGACGATGCACATAAAGAAAACAATACTGGAATACTGCTACAGCATTAAGATACAACGTGAGTTTTCCATTTCATAGATAAAACTTTGGGATCGATCTCGAGAAACTATAAAATCAAGTTCAATGCTCGAATGCGATCGGATTTTTCGATAAGAAACATATGATTTCGATGTAAGGAATTGTTTTCAGTGATAGCGCAGAAAATGATTCGATTCAGCTTAAACATTTGTGGGGCTCAGATACAAATGTACCACATTACAGTTTATTAACGTGATTACTATTATTACACTATTATTAATTACAGTTTTGCATTGTAAATAAATTACAAAATCCTCTACGTCCTAGCCTCTGTCTCTCTTTATCACCTATCAGAGAACAAGATGCATAGTGTGCACAGTGCGCATATACAAATCGAAGACGTCGTGGCCTAAAGGATAAGACGTCCGATGCATTCGTATATTGCGATGCACCGGTGTTCGAATCCCGCAGGCGGGTACCAATTTTTTTAATGAAATACGTACTTGACAAATGTTCACGGTTGACTTCCACGGTGAAGGAATAGCATCGTGTAATAAAAATCAAACCCACAAAATTATTATTTGCCTAATTACTAGTGGTAGAACCTCTTATGAGTCCGCACGGGTAGGTACCATCACCCTGCCTATTTCTACCGCGAAGCAGTAATGCATTTCGGTTTGAAAGGTGGGGCAGCCGGTGTAACTATACTGAAACCTTAGAACTCATATCTCAAGGTGGGTAGCGCATTTACGTCATAGATGTCTATGAACTCCGGTAACTACTTAACACCTGGTGGTCTGTGAACTCGCCCATCCACATAATAATATGTAATAATAATAAAAAAAACAAAGAATCTGGCCCTACAACATCATTAAAAAAATTAAGCCACCACAATAATTGAAACACAGAATCTTCGAATTCGGTAAGGTCAGCATAAAAACCTAAATTTAATTTTGTGTGAAATATTTCGAAGTAATCTGTCTTATTCGGTGCATTCGCCGCTCCGTAATCCTCTTATGGGCTTCCCGCTTCACAGTAAGCGAAACCTCATCGTGAACTTTATTAAAAGACCTTTCATAGAGCAACGTACTGAAAATTATTAGTATTATACTCGCGTACGACTTGGTGAATTGCGTTTAGTATATTACATTGTTGTAATAAATACTTACGATTTTCATCGTAAATTAATCTTTCATGTTTTTATTTTACAACGGCTTTAGTAAATAGTAAGTTTAAAATGAATTGGTCTACACTTTAAACTTCTAACAACAAAACGACATGGCAAAGAATGATTCAAGAAATATCAATCGACCAATAGCATAATTGTAAACTTTTATAACTGATACGACAATATTCATTGCCGCTAATCGCTGAGAAAACCCTCTGTCCCTTTATCATGTATTGAGCGTTGATAAAGAATTAGAATCTGAATAATGACGTCATTGTTTTGTGAAACTTGCCACCAACGCCTTTTTTATTGCTTAGATTGGTGGACGAGCTCACAGCTCACCCGGTGTTAAGTGGTTACTGGAGCCCATAGACATCTACAACGTAAATGCGCCACCCACCCTGAGATATAAGTGCTCTCCTCCTCCTCCTTCAGTCGATCGCTCATTGCTGAGCATCGTGATGCGCCTGCCTGTGACCTTTTTTGTAATTTGTAGCCACTTTTGTCGGTCAGTGGCACAGTGAAGTGCTTAGCTCAGTCTCATGTTCAGCCACTCGGACACTAGGTCAGTATAGTTACAACGGCTGCCCTTTAAACCGAAACGCATTACTGCTTCACGGCAGAAATAGGCGGGATGGTGTTACCTACCCGTGCGGACTCACAAGAGGTCCTACTACCAGTAATAGACGAGGAAAAAGAATGACGTCATGATGCGCTATAGTGCGCTTTGCTTAAAAATTAAGATTCCCTTTTCTGAATAAATTTTATTCGCGTTGATTTTAATGAATTCGATTTTTTTTATTAATAAAAACATTCAGCCTAACGTTAGAGTAAGAGTTCCCTTCATACGTTCTTTTCTTTTGGACCAGTAACTTTGCGTGCACCTGAGTGTATTCCCAAGGGCAGAATATACTCGTTATCACTTAGTTCGGTTCAGTGAACGAACCTACGGTGAATACGTTCTCGGGTTTGTGATTTGTAAAATTACTTCAACACGAACGCAATTATCGATTTACCGTCTACTTTGACAAGAAAAAATCCAATAAAAACGTGTTCGAAACTCCTACGGACAAAGTTTTTAAGATTAGTCGCGAAATCAAAAGATAATTGAAGTATTGAACGATATTAACACATTGACTGCCATGTAGGTCACCGTTGCCCTACGCGGCGCACTGAAGTAATTGTGTCGATTTCTGTTACTAAGCGCCTGGATTACCTAACTTCGGCTTCTTTTGTTTGTTAATATATTATGTTGAAGTGAAAACTTCTTTAGAATCGTTGTGATTTCAAACCGGATGCAACGGAAAAAACGACAGGTAAGAGACACAAATACAAAAATGTGTAGGATGAAGCCAGCAAAGAATGAGACAGAAATATACATACTATTTAATACAGCGCCATCTGTGAGATTTTTTAATACTAACGTGTGTATGAAAGCTCTTGTAGTGAATTTTAATTTAGGATTATACGTGAAATTAAAATATCAATTCACAGAGGGCGCTACCTTACAATTATTTACTAAAGACAAAATTTTACATATACTTAAGACGTTTAGGATAGTTGTATTTTAATTTTGGAAGGTTTCACTTCTACCACGTGTGAATTGCACACATTTAATCAGTTTTTTTTAGTCTTTTAGATCACTTAGAAATAGATTCATTCTAAGTATCTCTAGATTCATTTTTCTCAGAATCTACTAGAAATTCTGGCACCTTAGTAAGAAGATTTAACAGAGAAATCGACATTATTACTTCAGTGCGCCGCGTAGGGCACATGTGACCTACATAGCAGTCAACGTGTTAAACAACAAAAAAAACTTCTGCAGTTACTTTACTTTGATAACAATTATTTGTCTCGGTCTCTGTTATGAGTTTACTTTGTGATATTTCTGGAATCTGGTCTCCAACTAATACTAGGTAGTATATTCTTCGATGAAACTATAAGAACTTATGGTAACACCTTCATTGCTTTTCGTAGAATGCTCTGAGATGTCAACCTATCCGCGAAGCTTCAATATCGTGTGTCGCAGAGAGAACTTTCACATCGTATTCCGGACATTCATGAGTTTCAAACTCACAATGTGATTTTTTTTTTATTGTTAAAATTAGTGGACGAGCTCTCACAGCCCACCTGGTGTTAAGTGGTTACTGGAGCCCATAGACATCTACGACGTAAACGCGCCACCCACCTTGAGATATAAGTTCTAAGGTCTCAGTATAGTTACAACGGCTGCCCCACCCTTCAAACCGAAACGCATTACTGCTTCACGGCAGAAATAGGTAAGGCGGTGGAGGTACCTACCCGCGCGGACTCACAAGAGGTCCAACCACCAGTAATTACGCAAATTATAATTTTGCGGGTTTTCATTTTTATTACATGATGTTATTCCTTCACCGTGGAACTAAATCGTGAACAATTGTTAAGTACGTATTTCATTAGAAAAATGGATACCGGCCTGCGGGATTCGAACACCGGTGCATCGCTATATACGAATGCACCGGACGTCTTATCCTTTAGGCCACGACGACTTCGACTTCGTTTCATTCGTTAAATTCGTCTAACATAAATGATGTTAACGAAAGAGGTACGATCTCGTTCCGTAGCCCACGACGGCAAAGGTTATTATGAAAATGTTGTACAAAAACATTTTGGGGCACGATAAAACAGTTTCTTAGCGGTGTAGTGTAATTAGTACATAGTTTAATTACTGTCCGGCCTGAGCTCTGGTGATTCGGTGGAAATCTTGGCTTGGTTCCTGCAATTAAGGCGGGTTTAACTGTAGCCCGTTGGCCCGTTCCAATTACTTGGCGCTTGCCTTAATTCAAAAGGCCATAGCGATTAATATTTTGCATGATTTTCGGGATCATTTTAAATATTTGTTCTTTTCTAAAACTTTCTACAGTATAATAATTAAAAATTAATTTACAATTTTTTACGCCTTGCCTATTTTAATTGTCTTCGTCGTCTTCATAAGTGTATAATCTATTGTTATCTTCCTATTTCTCATTCTGTCTGTCATTCTCTTCTCCCTTTCTTTCTGTTTTCTCTCACTCAAATCTTAAAGCTCCGTTCCACACTCTTTTCATACGTTCCGTTCTTACCAACCCTGCATATTTATATTTAATTTGTGGAAAATGTGCGTCCTGGTAGTAAAAATGATGATATATACAAAATAAAAACCAGATCCAAGCCATACACAGTCATCCGATGCTAAATTAGTCTTCACCAGTACTACGGGAGATAAAGGCAAATAGAGCAAATAAAATCACATGAATAATTGTCCGATGTGGGAATCGAACCGAAGACCCTCAGCTCGGTTATCAAGGGCGCTAAATACTGCACCACCGAGTCAGATAATGTCATTTGATTTTTAAACAATTTTAATTATGAAATATTAGGATATATAAATAAGTTAATTTTCAACTCAGAATCCAACTGCAACTATAACTCAACTCGACACTCATTTCTAATTGGTCATTGCATCAGTGGATGTACACTTACTGGTAATTGGACCATGTTTACATTCTAAATTTCACAGTCTAGGTAAATATACATTTGTGTCGATTCAATCCCATATCGAAATACTATCATTGTACATTTTGCTGATAGCTATTCAGTGGGACTGACCATTATTGAAATCCGCTACCTTTTGTAACTTAACCCATAAAATCAACATCAAATTCAGAGTGCTTGTGCAGCGTCATTGGTGATGTATGCACATACTTTTTAATCAGACCTTCATCGTTGTCATGCTGATCGTAGTGGGTCATGTTGACGGGTAAAGACCGACCGTTGGACCAAACTGATAGCATTACTCGAAGTCGTCGTGGCCTAAAGAATAAGACTCCCGGTGCATTCGTATCGAGCGATGTGTTCGGATCCCACAGACAGGGTATCAATTTTTCTACTAAAATACGTACTTAACAAATGTCCACGAATGATTACCGCGGTGAACAAACAACATCGTGTAATCAAACCCAGAAAAAATACAATTTGCGTAATTACTTATCATAGGGCGTCGGGTAAGTATCACTCTGCCTTTTTCTGTCGTGAATCAGTAATACGTTTCGGTTTGAAGATTATATGTAGTAGCTGTGTACTTTAAATCGGAGATTAAAAATTCATGTCTCCAAGCGTATATTATTTATGTTTTTAATGTCTATGCTCCAGTAAGAATATAACAGCAAGTGAGCCGTGACATCGTCCAGCGATCTAAACACTAAAAAAGCTCACTGACATGCCGAAGCACTAAAGACAGCCGAATATAGATCTGCTTATACTACTGCTTAGAGAACAGTCTTCAAACCAGCCATAGCCGTCACTTTTACTGGTGGTAGGACCTCTTGTGAGTCCGCACGGGTAGGTACCACCGCCCCGCCTATTTCCGCCGTGAAGCAGTAATGCGTTTCGGTTTGAAGGGTGGAGCAGCCGTTGTAACTATAATGAGACCTTAGAACTTATATCTCAAGGTGGGTGGCGCATTTACGTCGTAGATGTCTATGGGCTCCAGTAACCACTTAATATCAGGTGGGCTGTGAGCTCGTCCACCCATCTAAGCAATAAAAAAAAAAGAAATGAATATACCAACTCGGAAGATATTTTTCATGTCTAATTATTTATGTAATAGGTCCTGCATCATTGTCCGCTATTATAACAAATATATAATGAAGCTCTTCACTGATAACGAAATCTAAGGTCAATTTAGAAAGAAACACTTTATGGATGATTTTAAGCTAGTACCACAATTCACAAACACATCTTCGATAGAAGTTGGCGGCAACACAGCACCCGCTAGAAGACAATTAATATATGAAATAAATGAAATATAATTCATACCAATCTATACAAAGATTATTATCACAAACATAAATAAGTTAAACACTTAATTAACACTCTCTAACTCCTTCATCCGTATCAAAGTGATAATAATGAACTAATCTATTTCATATTTCAACTTGATTGAATTGTTAAGGCTCTCTTCATTGTACAGGAACTGAAGGGTGAATCCTATCAATTCTCAAGACAATACTTAAGCCTCTTAGTTCCTAATTAAACTGAATTTTGAGAATGATTATTCTGGAATGTTTTTTATTTTTCGTCTTGGCTCTGCCCCTGTCATTGCATCCGTGAGCGACCACTCAACATCAGGTGGGCTGTATGCTCGTCTTGCCACAAGGGAAATAAAACAAAACTGCATAGTTAATGGACCGATATTCTCGTCTGATCAAAAGTGATTGATGTCGCTATTACTAATTAACTAAGACTTCTTTTCAAATTATTGGTCTTGACAAATGTTTCCTAGGTCATATCCTAATTTATTGAAATATTCAGTTATTTTCTGTTTTAAATTGGGATTTCCTATTCAGTTTTCAGCTTTTAATAAATATCCGTAACAATAAATAATAAAGACAATAATGAAGGCAAATTTAAAAACTATACTTTTTTTTATTGTTTTGATGGGTAGACGAGCTCACAGCCCACCTGATGTTAAGTGATTACTGGAGCCCATAGACATCTACACGTAAATGCACCACCCACCTTGAGATATAAGTTCTAAGGTCTCGATATAGTTACAACGGCTGCCCCGCCCTTCAAACCGAAACGCATTACTGCTTCACGGCACAAATAGGCGGGGTGGTGGTACGTATCCGTGCGGACTCACAAGAGGTCCTACCACCAGTAATATACATACTATATGTTACCAATATCGACGGCGTATTGAAATAAGTTACGTAACCATCAAGTTACACATACACGGGTACCTTAGGAATGCTTTTATCGCTGTTTAGAATTACATCCTCAAGCGCAAAGGGATGCCAGTCGAGATATTATATTTCGATGCCTCCAATGAACACTGCTCTAACTCCGAATTCGTAGATTTACAGGAGGAGCGTTTAAACGAAAAAAGTTGATAAAATCTCTATTACTGCAGATATATTTATGGTTTTTTTTTTGTGTAACTAGCTGATTTACTCTTGCTTCGAACCCCATCAATAATGATTAATTGTAATACTTTTAACATAGTGAAGCGATTTGCGTGCAAAACTAAAATTTCAAAATTTTGAGCTAGAGTAGTGTTCATTGGAGGCATCGATTTTACAGTGCCCCTTTCAGATGGAACGCGATCTTGGAAATTGGTTTTACTTAAGGCGCAAGATGAGGTATCAACTTGTGTGGTCTGCATAAGCCCTACCATTAATGTTGTCAGTGAGTGCAGCTGAATGAAATGTGAACCGTGCGACTGCTCCAATAACAAGATTGAGACATATGGCTTGCTAATTGAAAATCACTGGTACCTTTTTCAACCTTAGATTAAGTCTCCAAATTCCATAATATTTTATGGCTTTAGGTGTCTTGTAGTCTATTTTTTTTTTTTTTTTACTAATAATCACGCCACGTTAACAGCTGTTCCCATGGTAAGTTCGTAAAGAACTTGTGTTACAGGTACCAGGTAACGGAAATAAATGTAAGATTTTTATTATACACATACATATTTAATATACATATTTAATATACATCCATAACCCTGGAAAATACATTTTTATATTTATCATACAAATGTCCTACCTTGGCGGGATTCGAACCCGCGACCCCCTTGTGTAGTGACCATGTCACTTACCACTACACCAGACGGCCGTCAAATTGCATCTATCTAAAGTTATTCAATAAAAAAAATGGTCTAGACAATCGGTACGTCCCTGTCAGAGATTAACCCGGACAAACAAACATATATAAAGACGCCAATACTATTTTAGAAACTGTCTGGATTCTTGTAAAAAGGAAACAATGTGAACTTGAAAAAAGCCTTCACCTATCATTAAGTGAAGGCTTTCACACACATATTTCATACACATCACACATACGAATCACACATACACACGAAATATACCACAGTTTCAAATATGTTTTTATATGTATACTTTTATTGATTGAATTTTTTGAAGTGATAATTTCTTATGGTAAGTCGATTGGTTACGTAACGCGTTACGGCGTCTCACGCTTACCGTAACGGTACTGAGTACGTATGTAACTCCTAACTATTTATATATGTTTTTCATTGTATGTTATAATCTTCCTTATATTATCATATTAATATACCTATATATAAAATTCAAGAAATATCCTAAGCTTTTCTCAAGTTAAGCAATTTCAGTATTAAATAATTCAGCTTAAATTAGTTTAAGTTATCACTTCTGTCGGACTTCCCGAGACGCACATTTTCTTTTTTTTTATACATATTATTAATGGTATATACATAGATTTATTAGCCATTAAAAATAAGATGCATTTTTCTTACGGTTAGCCATAAGTGTCAAAAACCCGAGCATAATTTTGGCGCATTACTAACTTGTGCACTGCCAAGAGAACACTTTTGGGATTGGTTTTTAAAATTCAATGATTTGACTTTTTCGAAGAAGGCAAAGGTAATTTTTTATATGTAGGGTTATTTGGATTTGTGCATTTTTGTATGTAAGTCAAATGTGAGTGTGACGGATTATTAAAAGCTGCTCTATCGATTTGGCTGATAACTTTTTTTTGTATTCGTATTAATCAGATCAAGGTTTATCCGTTTTATTGGAAAAATTCAATATGCTCCTTTTCCTTTTCGGTTCAAATTATGTGGTATGACTAGAGGGCCGCCCCGGCTTCGCTTGAGTAACAATAATTTCAAAATAAAAAAATATAATTCACACACACCAACCTTCTTATTTGAGTCAGGTTACTAAAAAAATCAAATTATAAAGAAAGTTTGAATATTATTACTTTTATTTTAATGATTTTTTTGTTATTATATTAAGTTTCTTTTCTTCTTATTTTTAATAAGTTTTAATTATTATAATTTTTTGTAATTTGCGTAAAAAGGTCATACATACAAAACAAAATCCATTGAATTTATTCAGTCAGAGCTTCCCTGTAAACGATATTTGTCGATGTTTAATTTTTTTAAATAAAATAACACTTATTGTGGCATAACTATACCTATTAGCTATACCTATTAGCATACCTATTATGTAGCGACACCTTTTGTAAATAATAATGTGTTCTACAAAGTCGTAGTACATTATTTTATTCTATCATCAAAAATGTTCGCAGCGCACGCGATGTAAAGAATATTTTAGGTAATTTTATACGCCTTGGGTTACAATAATGGGATGTTTTAATAAGAATCCAGTGTTAGTAAGGACAGCATTATTTTAATAATTATTATACTAAACCAAAATTCCAAAAACATCACACAGCCACGGCATGCGATCGACACGAGCGAAAGTTTAGCAGAGAGTAAACTTTAATTAAAATCGGAATGTTGCATGCTAGAGCTTAAAATTTGAGCTTATCTTGCCCGTAACGAAACCTCGCTTCAGATGCAGGGAGTATTAGCAAGCATAATATATTTTATAACATGCTGATAAACCAGAACTTCTTATCAAGAAATTCTTGAGTTGCATCCTGTCACCTAACTATCTACAATATTAAAGATACGATATTTTAAAACTAATATTTGAAGGTATTAACTACATCAATGAAAACTACGCAGATACATTGGATAATTCTGCATTTCGACCCACAAAGAATTTTTGGCGGAAACGCGAGGAGTGGAGTTGTGTGATTTGTTTTATTTTGTCTATTTAGTGTTTCTTCAGGTTTAAATGTGTAATAACGGTGGTTTATTAACTGTTTAATATCTGTGAAAGTGCACAAATGTGGGAAAATGAAACAAACCCGCAGGACGTAACCTCTCGGGATCCTTCAAAATGTCCACTGAAAAAATTTCACTAAATGATCACCATTTTACTGAGATTATATTTCATCCCATATCATTACATTTCATTTAATTTCACTCCATATTATCATTTTTCATAAAAATAAGAATATAAATTAAAACAAGATATGACTTAAAGGTCGTTGTTACCAGGTCACAAAATCCCTTTAAAAAAAAATCGACCCGCAAACGTTTTAAATACTGCGTGCCTATTGATGAAAAATTATGCCTTCACGACGTCTCTGTTGTCTCATCACACGACTCGTGAACGAAGTAGAGTTCACTCGCATTACCTTTTGGGAGAATACAATATGAGTATCTTGTACCGAGCGAATGAAATTGCTCGGTATACCGACGTTCCGAATGTATTTTTTTTTAGGAAGAAACGATTACTGTTATTGTGATCACCGGTTTCGCCAGGAGATGGTGTCCGAATATTATTATTCGGAACTTGAATATATGCAAAATTATCTTGAAAATGTTGTTAGCGAGTTACGGGAATCTATTGGTTAATATAATATGTTACATAATAGCTACAGCCATAACCACTTCTCTATATCCCTTGCTCGATGGCTATGATACATTTTCAAAGATATTTTACGTATTTCTTTACGTAATTTAAGGCTCTGGACCAAATTATATCTTGTAGTTTTTTTTCTTATTGTCTGATTGGGTGAACGAGCTCACAGCACACCTGATGTACGGTCATCACAGACATCCCATCGTAAGAGCTTCCTTAAAACGCAAGATCGTAATCCAAAAGGACTTCAATCAGAAAGGCATGACCACACGTGGTTTAAATAGTCATGTCTCTCGATAACTACTCGTGCTGGTTAACAATATACCATACCATCACTAGCTTGGGTGTGGGATTCCCGATGTACTCTTCATTCAAAGTTTATTTTTTTTTATTGCCTAGATGTGTGGACGAGCTCACAGCCCACCTGATGTTAAGTGGTTACTGGCGCCCATAGACATCCACAACGTAATTGCGCCAACCACCTTGAGATATAAGTTCTAAGGTCTCAAAGTTTACTTACTTGCCGTATTTCACAGTAGGAAACGTCGTGGTTGAGATTCTGGTACTGTCAATGCCCGTAGGCGGCCCGACCATTTTCCAGTAGGCCGATTCTCGTATTCTTTTAGGGATACAAAAAAATATATCAATATTTAATACCTATGAAATTCTCAAAAACATTTTTCGAAAACTTCAAACAATAAGTTTCACAGGAACATTGAATATAACTTATTAAATTATTATATTACCTCATAGAACTTTCAATATGGAGACTGAAAAAAAAAAAATTAATGCGCCACCATTATTTAAACCGTTCCGATAACAAAACGAATTCCCAATAGTTTGTGTTCAACATTGTGTTCATTTAAAACCAGTGAGTCGGTTTTCAATACGTCTTGCGTCCGGTATTCACGAATGATTGAATCCATTCATTCAATCGTTCATTAAAACAGATTATATCGGTCATCTGTGACCACAGCTACAAAATTGAATTTATTAATTTATGAATAAACAGAAAATTCTTTAAAACAATAAGAAATGCTATGGTATGCAATAAAATTAAGCAACAAAACAAAGTGCTTGTTTTTTTGTTTATGAGTGGAAGAATTTTGTATCTGTTCCCACTAACTAGTTAAACACTTAAAGGGTCTTGAAATCAGCCAGTCTGGTAGGCAGTGACTTGGCTGTACCTCTGGCGTTGCTGACGTCCATGAGCGACGGTAACCACTTACCATCAGTTTGGCTATGCTCGTCTGCCTACGAAGGCATAAACATTAACAAAAGCAAAACATTAACTGTCCCCTTCATACTCATAAGCTAGACCGCAAGAGAGAGATGGACAGACTTTTCATGATGCGCATGCAGTGCGACGACACGCCGCCGGCTTATTCACAAACACTACACAAGCGCAACGTGTGAATGTGTTGAACGCGAGCTACATGGTAGGCGGAGTGAGGGGTAGTATGTTTTATTTTCGTTACGGAATTTCTTGTTTCGGTCACCGCGCTCAATGCCCGCGATAAAAGCTATGCAATAGCTTAAAAAGTCATCATCTCCCATCACACAAATAAAGCTATTTTTTAAGAGGGATTTTATATCTCAATAAATAATCATACCGATTCTACAGATTCCTCTAAAACTTTAGTATCCTATACTACTTACACAATGATTCTATTATGTTTATCTCAAAACCCAAATTGAGAACGAGAAACGAAAAGTAGCAGGACCCAAGGGGCATCGTAATAAAAATTTAATTCCAGCTACATTGCACAAGTTGACAGCATTCAATATTCCACGTTAAATTCACTCTGTGATATAAAGCAAAGAGGAAATTAAACCCGGTCTTCTATGGCACATCGTCGACAAGAATTCCAATTTTGTAAGAAAAACTATGCCAGCCTCGACGGGGCCACGTTTCTCTGACATTCTAAAATTACCTTTGACCGTTACTTTCTGAAACATTCACAAGAATCTTCGTAGAAAAAGAACGCAGATAAGACTCACGAATGGGTTTCATGGTCAATTATATATTTTTATTAACGACTTGTATAATACCTTGGAAAACAGCAGGAACAAAAAGTTCTAGTAATAAACTAATTTATAACACTATTTGAGATAACTCGAAATTTGATTCGAATTCTGCACTGAGCTCCCAAAATATTTACATTACGTAGTTAATGTGGAACTTGAGTTATCAGCTTCGAGTCTGCTTGCATATTACTATGCTAATTTATACTAGTTCATTATGTCTGGAAACCTAGCGTAAATGGTACCTAAGCATGTTAAATTGTGATCCTATGTATATGTGATACAGTGCAACTTATATGAGGGGTTTGGTGGAAAAGGTGAGTTTTTTTTTAAATATTTTTTATTGCCCTTTTGACAGTCGAGCATACAGCCCGCCTGATGGTCAGTGGTCACCGTCGCTCATGGACGTCAGCAATGCCCAGGGCATTGCTGACGGCTGCCTACCATTAAATAATAATACCGCTACGGATAGATAAAGGTATCGGTCATATAATTCCTTAATGTGATGCGTAGCGTCGTTTAGCATAAACCTTGACGTATTTGTTACTAAATCGAGACGACGCTGTTTTCTGACCTGAATGTGTTCTGAAGAATTATTAGAAATGATCCTTGATTTCCTTTGTGGTAGAGCTCTTCCACGATCTCTATAACCATGAACTCCGCAATGCATTTCTAGAGATCATTTTTGCTACATACCATTCGACTTTGGAACGAAACTCTACGGTGTTTTCCAAGCGCATGGTATAGCCTGTCCTTCTTTAAAAGTTCCGAAGAGAATCCTTAGCGGTATCCTTGGCAGCGCCTTTGGCTTTGCTAACGTACAATTTCCAATCCTAACGACTTATCTTTCGTCTCGAGGCGTAATGTTTGCGGTGTACTATAATAATACAGTTTTTATATAATACTAGGTATATTTAGATAATTTCCAGTATGATTTTATTAAATCAATCATCAACGACTATATTATTGACTACTGTATGCTTCATCGTCACATGTTTTGTTTTATATTAATTTCAATCGCTTTATTATAGTGAAATTATTGAAGAAAAAAGTTATATATATTTTTTTTATTGCTTAGATGGGTGGACGAGCTCACAGCCCACCTGGTATTAAGTGGTTACTGGAGCCCATAGACATCCACAACGTAAATGCGCCACCCACCTTGAGATACAAGTTCTAAGGTCTCAAGTATAGTAACGACGGCTGCCCCACCCTTCAAACCGAAACGCATTACTGCTTCACGGCAGAAATAGGCAGGGTGGTGGTACCCACCCGCGCGGACTCATAAGAGGTCCTACCACCAGTAAATTGAATGAAAATGAATATTTATAGTAGTATTATGAGTTTCTAGGAAATGTTAACCACGCTAAAGCCTCGTTTGCATGTACTACTGCATCTACTGGTAAAGAAGAGTTATTTCGAGAAAAACGAACGATAGAAACGCCTAATAACAGTTTAAAATAATTTCATTTCTATATGTGTAATAATTATTGAAAAATAAATAGTTTTAATAGTGAGAAACTTGTTATCTCGCCAGTACCGTACCAGTGAGGCGGCACATAGGTGCCACAGTAGCTACCGAGTATCTCTGTCGTCCTGCGGGATCTTCACCGGGATGAAATCCCGTCCTATTATCAAGACGAAGGCGAAGGCGGACTTTCGGCGTGCACTATGTGATATCGAAGGCTTCGTAGAGTCGGAGTGTTGGTACTCGATGGACCATAGTCGGTAGTCGGTTGTGCCGGACGGGTCTTCCGTGGCCGACGCCGCACAGCGTCTCGCGCGCCTTTCTCAAAGAGTAGTCTCCGGGCAGGAATTGGAAGAAGAGGAGGTACCTCGATCTTTCTCTTCTCCCTATTCTTACCTGGAGGTGTCAGAGTCCCCATGCCCATTTCAGCCGCGAAGCTGTAATGCGATCCAATTTCAAGGTTGGGACACCTGTTTACTATACAATTGAAATTCAGAACTCATGACTTAGGGCTTCACTTAGTGATGTATATAGGCTCTGAAACCCATTTAATACAAGGTTGGCATAAAGCCCTTTCAGCCCGATAGAAAAGTAACTATATGATGAACCAGTTTGTTTGTCTCCCTTCAGGTCTGATAACCACTTAATATAAGGTTGGCGTAGCACCCGTTCAAGTATCTACGCAATAAAAAAGTAACTATATGATGAACCAGTTTGTCAAACATCTACGCAATAAAAATTAATTAAGTATATGATGAACCAGTTTTTTTTGTGTACCTGCAGTCAAGTTACAAGTAGCAAAGTGAATAAGTACAAAAATAACGATCGAGAGACCTTTGCGTGTCCGACTGGCGATCGAAGTAGACGGCTGAATCGAGCAAGTCAATAATTCATACTTACATCGAACCGGCTGACCTTTGAGTTTCAATTATAGAATTTAATATTAGTTTAAAGTTTTTTAAGCACTGATACCGACATCTATTGTAATGAATTAAATATTTCTTCGGTGTTTTTTAATCTCATGAATTACGAAATTTGGAGCTATGTGCTGTGCTCATTTCACTATTAATTCAATAAAAAAATTAGATCGCTGCCTTGATAAGTGAGTGAGTAAACATGTTACCAACCTATGGATCCCGAGGTATCTATGTACTTGACCTGTAAAGACAAGAGAAGATCCGATCTAGAATATATCATAGTATAATTCACTGTCCACCCAATGTTGGCAATAACGATTCCAACTTTTGAATTAATAATATCAGTATCAATTTTACCACTGCACAAAAAAATCGATCGACAAACAGTGGAGAAAAATTTACTGAACTATTTCGTAAAATTTACAGTCACAGCCCTTCATTACTATTAATTAGCTATGGTAAGCAAACTCCTTATAAAAAATTTAATTTACACCACTCCTTGTCCCTATTAATTATTCAACTAGATTTATTTTACGATGAAACATTAAAAATTCAAATGGAAACGAAAAAATATATTTTTCCAAATTAATTTTACTTCGAAAACACGAGTAAAAATACACAAGAACCAATGTACCCAGCACTGATTGATCGTGGATATATTCGTGAAAAAACAAGGACCTTATAAAACGAATCGAAATCAGTGAGCCGTGCTCATCATAGATTATGAAATTCGCAACAGAAGGTACAAAAGCTTGAAAGAAATTCGGATAATATAGTAACCGTTTTTCTTTGACATTTGTGGTCAGACAGTCGATCTCAGGCTCAGCTTGAAGTTCAGTTATTACTGGAGTAGCCATCGATAAAGTTGGTACATCACATCGAAGTCCTAATTGCATTAAAAAAAGGGTGCGTGTACTTATGTACGCGCGTAAGAAGTTATACCTTATCTTTATTAAATTTATTTCTTTTTTTTTTATTTAAATTTTAATCAATTTGAAAAAAAATCGATTAAACAACATCCTCAAACACGCATATTGGACATCCCTTTTCTTGACATCGAATAAATTCGGTAATTCTCGGTACTGTTCGGAAAGTTCACCTGCGTCTATATTCAGACTCGCCAAGTTACGTCGCGTCGGTCGTATTGTAATGAGCGATTTATTGGGCAACTACATTTCTGTTAATTTTGTGTCACGGTGCGCGCGCATCGTAAAATTTCAATCTCATCAATTTTTCATAACGTGCATAAAGAAGTATAACTTAAAAAAAATTGTTGTTAATTCTAGAACGCATTGCATCAGAGCAAAACCAATGAATTTCATAACAAATTAAAAATTAAAAACCCTTAAATTTCCAATAATCTTGTACTTTCTCTTGGCTCTAATCATAAAAATATTTTTCGAATGATATTCACTAATTATTTTAATAAAATTAATAATTTTAGTTGCGGTAAAACTGTAAACTGTATACTCTGCACATATAAATATCCCTTGCTCAAGGTAGCGTTCTGAATCGTTTGGTGCCTATAGATTTACGAAGATAGTTTGATGATGCCTATTTTACCGACGCGCCTCCCGCTTCTAAACCACTATTCATCTTTATTACCTGAAACCGCTCCGCTTATACACAAGGTGCACTTTATTCATTTTAGCAACGCGCGATACATATCGTCTTCTCGCATTAAAACTGTATAATCTCAAAACTTACAAAATTTTACAGGAGAGTGTTTTAAAGGTTTAGCATAATATCATTTTTTAATATTAATCATCTTTGCAACATTTATTTCTTAGTTTTTACCAGTTACATTATCCGTCTTTTAAAGTAAGATAAAGTTATGTATTAATTTTGTTAATAGTAGTCAAAATATAGGTAAACTAAAAAAAAGAAAACTAAAACTAAACTACGCTCTTTTGACAGTATTTATGAGAAAAATACTGGTGATACCAAATGATTCCGCATATTCACTCAATTTCGAATATTTTTGGAAATTGTACACTTTTAATGCGAAAAGATGATATCTGGTTTCCATTCACGAAGCGCTTCTTCAAACAAGGCCTTTAGAAAGGCAGGCTGAGGCACGGATATACCCCCGGCTGTTGTCCATTAACGATAACATATTGTCACATGCATCAGGCCATAAATTAAATAGTTTAAATTTATTTTCAATATTAGATGTTTGTGATGTGGCAGTACTTATTTAAATAAATAAATAAATAACCACTACCCACCAGCGAATGGGTTGTATATTCGTCTAATTTTTAAATAAATAAAAATACAATCCTTTGTGGGAACATTTGAACGTTGTAACTATACTGAGACCTTAGAACTCATATCTCAAGTTGGGTGACGGCATTTACGTTGTAGCTATGGGCTCCAGTAACCACTTAAAACCAGGTGGGCTGTGAGCTCGTCCAACAATCTAAGCTCTAAATAAAATAAAAAAATAAGTAAATGCGCCACCCACCTTGAGGTGTAAGTTCTAAGGTCTCAGTATAGTTACAACGGCTGCCCCGCCCTTCAAGCTGAAACGCATTACTGCTTCACGACAGAAACAGGCGGGGTGGTGGTATCTACCCGTGCGGACTCACAAGACACCAGTAAATCTCGCAAGCTTTTAGTGTTTTGGATGAGTTAAGTTGATTTTTATTTTTCATAAATTATCACAATTTCCTTCCGATGTCTACAGAATGGCAAAATTTAAGATCCGCAACCTTGTTTGGATTAACGCCCACTTTAAGTTCTATCATCACATTGGGTCACAGGTGTGAAGACTTTGATGCCGCCACCAACCTTGCACATGACGCTAAAATCCCAATTACCCAATTTGGAATATGTTTTGTTACAGCTTTCAAACTAAAAAAAATACATTTAAATTGGTTCATCTGTGCCAGAAAGCCTAGCATATACAGAAAAGATCATTTAGAACGTTACATCTACATATTAACAGAAATTAGTCTATGTCTCCAGTATCAGGCTATCGGGTCGGCTCAAAGATACATCAGTTACACAGGCCAACGGTTCATTGAACTTTACTTAGACGAACGGGGGCTAATCTTCCAGTAATCAGCTTCTCATATACAGTGCGTTCACGCTACATTTCCCTTTGTTTGAATTGCTCTTAGGGGACTTACCTTAAAAAAAATTACGGCCTATTACTTAGTCTTGATACTGAAATGTATAAGTGCCTTGCTGATCTACCTTAAGCTTCTACATCATAAATGTACCGCTAAATGCCAAAAAAGAAGTCTTCGAGAAGCTTAGCTTTCCTAGATACAAGTTACCTGAGCCCTTACTCATCAAAAAGTGAGTGCCGCGCACCTTGAGACATGAGGTCCGGATAATAAAATTGCGGCAGAAATATGCAGCATTACGGTAGCTCGTCATTACGGATCCTCCCGATCCATTAACGGTGCTTTTAGGTACCACAAGCACCGGACATCGTCCTCGTCGAACCCGTCGCTCGCGACGAAGGGCTCGACGAGCGACTTAACTCATAGACACAGCCCACTGAGTTTCTCGCCGGATCTTCTCAGTGGGTCGCGTTTCCGAGCCGGTGGTAGATTCTGCGAGGCACGGCTCTTGCTAGGGTTCGTGTTAGCAACGTCGTCAGGTTTGAGCCCCGTGAGCTCACCTACATGTTAGGGCGAAGCTGAAATAGCCTCTCAAGGCTATCAACACAGGTTGGAGAAAAAGAAAACGGTACCTACGCATGCGAGCTTACAACACGGCCCACTATCGACTGTACAAAAAGCACATTTTACAGCAAAACTTACATTAAATATACTGTGGTTAGTTCAACAAAAAAGGGTTTATTCCGTTGAAATATGAAATGGAAAAAAAACTTAAATGAGACACCATAACGAAAACTCAACAGCATTCGATAAATAAAAGAGAGAAAAAAATCACCATTTACGAACACTTCATAAAAAATACACTTCGAGAGGATGCTAATTAAAAAAAAGTTATTAAAAAGGAGAGTTCAATAACTCGATGAATTTATTTCATTAGAAAAAAGTACTTCAAGTTTCTTTTGTCGCCGCTGTTTTTCTTTGATATCGCTCCCTCTTACAGTGTTGATGTTATGCAAATTTGAATGGGAGTTGACGACGGAGCCGTATCTATTTTATAGTAATGTTATGAAGTTTTTAATACAACTTTATTATAATGACTCGCATATATCTATGTAAAGTAACATTTCAATACAATTTTCACCAACTTCAAGGCGAAATGATGTCAATTTATCAACTAACAATGACAATACAACAATTTTGTTACCTACTATATCTTGATATCGTCATCAATAACACCAGGATAAAAAAAGGAGTATATTAATTTAAATGTAATTAAAATTATGGTGGTAATAAATGGTGGTCTTGACTTGATATATCCCTTTTTACTACTAATTTTTTGATCGGAAATACCTTTAGACGTAAATGGGCAGGTTGTAAAATATACAGAATAAAATTTCCATGCCATGACAGCGATCGACGAACTTGGGGTATACCAGTCCCTGGAACATTGAACTTGATCACAAAATACCATACAGACTTTATTAAACAATCCTACGATAATTTTAATCTCATAATATTCTAGCATAGAAAAGACTTATATTATTATTAACCTCGTAGTGCTCGCTTTCTCCTAAATTCAACGGTATGTGTGAGAATTAGGTTTTAATGTTCAAAATTATAATAATATGATAGTATGTTCCAAATAACTACTATAAGAATAAGTTCAGTCGAAAACATGAAAATAAAAAGAAATGATATACTAAAGAATATTACTATTTTGTTCCGATGTTAATAACGCAAATAACATAGAAATACGACGGTCAGATATTCTCAAAGTGATCGAGACTGTAAGAATAATTGATCGACTTAAAGTCGAAAACAACTGAGTTTTATAAAATGATAATCAAAGGAATATGTGTGTATGTTAAATTCGCATATTAGGCGTATGCATAATAATTAATTATCATTCTATACCTGTACTAAAAATGAACTATAAATTTTTTTTTCTTATAGTCCAGGATGACAGAGATTTATTTATCTATAATACTGTTGTGCTGATACAAGTAACGCTGTCTGTTGTCAAATAGCCACAATGGATGTCGAAACAACCGGGAAATATTTTGAATGTTCTGGAAAATTGTAGACATAGTCAAAACAGTCGTTTTACAGGTGGTATAAAAACGTGGCATTGACGTGGCGTAGATGACCCCACAGATACAGCCCACTGAGTTTCTCGCCGGATCTTCTCAGTGGGTCGCGTTTCCGATCCGGTGGTAGATTCTGCCAAGCACGGCTCTTGCTAGGGTTCGTGTTAGCAACGTCGTCAGGTTTCAGCCCCGTGAGCTCACCTACTAGTTAAGGTTACGCTGAAATAGCCTCTCAAGGCTATCAGCTTAGGTAGGAAAAAAGAAGTAGATAAATGTATTCGCGAAGCAGCTGTCCTCAAGCTGTTAAGCCACCTACGCTCGGGCGTGTTAGAAAATCGCATTCCTCATGACTGAGCCCATACTAACCACCTATCCTAGTGAAACTGGAAAGGCCTTCGGGCCACCACCAATTCATTCATCCTACAAAAAAATACCATCATTTCGCAGTGAAGCGATGAACAAACCACCTCAAGAATGTGAAAAACTGAATTCTGATAATGATGTTCTACCCTTAACTATCATAATAATTAAATTAAGCTTTAATTAAGCATTCGGTGGAGAGTTGCTGAGCTTCGTAAAAATATATTGAAAAATTCATGAATTTTTATAATCAACAGTCTTGGATAATTTGAGAATACGGGACCAACTTGCCTCCCGTGTTTTCCATTCCCGCAGGTTCCGTGCTGTGATATATTCGATCGTTTGTTTCCCCGTGGGCGGATGACATTAAAAATCGCTTAGCGCACACAGTGGCCGGCAACAAAATATCGGGACCAATTCGGAATGGCCACTTAAAAATAGTTGAAAACACGCATCCGAAATTATTCACGGCAATTGTCAGAATGTTTGTGCGGTCTCGTTAATAGGGGCACATGGCAGTGAAATTGTTTGTAATTATTGAAAATGTTGGCTTCTGTTTTGATGGTGTATTTGAGCAAACGCTTACGTAAATAATTTTAGAGCGTGAAACTATTATTGTTGGAATGTTGAAGTTGTTGTACCATTTGACGGCATTTAATGAAAGTTTATTTACTGCGCAGTTAGTGCGCCAGGAGCTAACTAAGATAACAATAACAATAAACAAAGATAGTAAACTTACAGGTAAAACCGAATCACAAGGATTGACAGCATGCCTGCATTTCTTTGAGCTTTAGCACGAGATCTATTTCACGATATAATCTACCTTCACCATAGAAGTTGCTCGTTAACACGCCATTATTATATTTTAATACATTTAATGTAATCTAAGCAATAATAAAGAAAAGTTTTGGGAAAATTGAATTGCAAACAGAGATCTCCGAAGGGGGTGAATGGTCCTGATCCTAAAACAACATAGTAAGTACATAGGATAAAAGCAAACGGATAGCAAGTTAATCGTTTGAGCCAAAAAATACGAAAACCTTATCCAAGGAACGTTTTTACCGGTCGGGTGTAGTATGAGCCAAAACAATCTAATGGTGTAAATAGCATCAACCTATCTCTTCCTCTTGGAGACGTCTCCTCAGAATTCCGTGGACCGCGCACCGTACCAAAGTTTCGATCCTGAAAGAGCTCAACATCAAGGAGATACTATCGTCAACAGTCCAAATACGAATCCTCAAGTTCTTCGCGCACATCACTCGTAATGAGGACTCCATTGAGCGGTTGGTGGTGCAAGGGAAAGTCGAGGGAAAAAGATCTCGCTGACGATCTCCAACACGATGGACTGACCTCATAAAATCTGTGACTCACTCCAACATAAACGATTGTTCTCATTCTGCGAAACACCGTGCCACATGGCGTTGCATCGCGAGAGCATCGGTATCGCAGGATCCGACTGATGCATGACCACGACCACTCTGTCAAGAGGGTACGAATAGGAAGAAAATCTCTTCTTCTGGGTAGAGACCATATAAAAGGCGACTAAGGGTTTTTTCGAAGATAAGGCAGCGTTCTCTGAGTATCGTACCAGCGTACTGCGATCTCCTACCTAACTTGTGTTATTGCGCATCGTAAACCAAACTTTGAAGCGCGAGAGAGGAAAAAAAAATCGATATTTCTATCTAATCTCTTAATGTAGTTGTCAGTCGTCCCGTTATCATGTCTGTGGTCTCGAGTATCAAATTAACTAGTTCTTCAAACCACCCTTGAACTATATCAGCCATATTCCTAACTTTAAATACCGTAATTTGGTATTACATTTGGTATAACACGAAGATATTTTTTTCTTTAATAAAAGATTCTAGAATACGTTCATACATAACCAAGCAGCCTAATTGTGAACTAAATATTTCCTAGACGATCCGTCTCGTGTCTGGGAAATCTAGAGTACAATCTTTCAATGTGGATTCTATTTTAGGCACAAATCTGTATTGATTAATCATTTACAAAACAACGTGATAATATATCGTCTCACAAGTATTTCATTTTGTAATCCTCGTATGCCAGTTAAAAAAAACTTTCCCAAAAATCAACAAAAACAAAACAAGATATTTTTCCTTTTTATTTAAAGTCACTTAACAACAACAAACTTGTATTAATTTAATTCAATCAAAAGCTTAACGAACTCAAATTAAAAAGTATAAAAAATAATCATAAAGAAAAAAGGCGTTTCTAATTCAATTAAGAAGGTGCATTGAAAACGCTTCGATTGTTTTTATTTTTACCTCCAAAAATATAAACAATTATTGACTAGACGGGAAATTAAAAGTTTTAATTGAATTTAGCCAGTCAGCGGTTACATAAACTTGTTCGCTTCATTGTAAGTCTTCTTGTGTCCCTCGGACTACGGGAGTTACCTGGTCACTTAAATTAGAATAAGGTATTGTTTATGAAAACTCATGAATTTGTGTAAGAGTGACATGGTGACCTGTGACACTCTTTGATTACCACTTACTACTAAGAAAATAATAAAACTTATAGTCAAAATGGCGCTTTTTCGAATAGTAAAATTGATATTTATTTATATATATTTTTATATATCTATACATATAAATAAAATTGGAGTGTCTGTTTGTAATATTGAAATAACCGCTTTTTACTACATGCATATGAATATATATATGGTACATACACCAAAATAACATTTTTTACAATTTTTGTCGGTCTGTCTGTCTGTCTGTTTGTTCCGGCTAATCTCTGGAATGCCTAGACCGATTTTGACGGGACTTTCTCTGATAGGTAGCTGATTATATAAGGACTAACTTAAGCTACTTTTACTACCTTAACCCCTAGTGACTAGCTTCACCCCGCGGCGTCACCCGCGGTACGACAATAACCCCGGGTAACATCGCGAGACTCGGCTATCAATAATAAAATTTAATGTTTCCGAAGCGAAGCGAGGGTGGGACGCTAGTATAATGTATATTTATGTATATGTATTTATTTAAGTACGAGTATTTGTATCTATAAATATAATGTATGTTATATATATACATATGCTTAAGTACCTAATATCACTATAACACTACACCTACCAAGGTTCATCTCTGCACCCCCCTAAGGTAGACTTTCAGAGAATGCCTATGGCATTAAGCCCGCCTTTATACTGTGAAGTATATAAAGTTATTAATAAATAAATAAATAAAATATTGGGCAATGTGAAAATTCAACAGAGTTAGTTAAACTGTAGGACGTTTGTTATGGCAACGATATATACACGATAAAATCGTTAGTAAGAGGTCAAAGTACTTATTTTGTTATCGTCATAGTAACAGTGTTTTATACTATAAGCTTAGAACGATATCATATCTATTATTAAAAAAGTACATAATCTATACTAATATTATAAAGCTGAAGAGTTTGTTTGTTTGAACGCGCTAATCTCAGGAACCACTGGTCCGATTCGAAGAATTCTTTCAGTGTTAGATAGTCCATGTATCGAGGAAGGCTATAGGCTATATAACATCACGCTAAGACCAATGCAAACGGAGCACCAATAAAGAATGTTTCAAAATCGGGGTTTTTTTTCACTTTTGAGAGCTTCCGCTGCGTGCGCTGCCGAAACGGCTAAAGTTTCCCTAAAACAATGTATGAAAGAATTGCTCCCCTTTAAAAGATCCAAAAAAAAGTCCGCGACAGCATATGTCTATATGTTAAGGTTGGCTCTCTATAACGCGTTTTATGCTTACCAAATTTGTTCTAAAATAAAGCATTATTTGTGAAATTGTTTTTATAAAGATAATATTCTTTCTACGTACATGAAGAATCGGGTAAAATTTCGCGCTGTGTCAAACTAACTATTCCACGCGGACGAAGTCGCGGGCAAAAGCTAGTTAATTATATGGAGCACCTCAGAATGAATAAACATTAAAAGGCTTAATTGCGTTTTCTGTTATATGTATGTCGGGGGAGATACAGATGGAACGTTTTTAAAAAGTGTGACGTCAGCATTGCTGACGTCACGGTTATTGCTTTGTTGACGATAACTCATGTTTGGGTTTCCGAAACAAAACTTCACGAGAACTTCACAAGAACTTCGTATATTGCACGAGAAGCATAACAACGTTACAGAGATATCCGTACAGTACAACGGCTCGGACACGAATCAATCAGTGCTAGACAGCACGGCCGTATTTATGGGGCTTCGTACCCGTGAGCGTGTTGACACGTTTTAAACACGTGAGCGTGTTTACACGTTTTTCAAACACGTGAGCGGGTTTACACGTTTTTCAAACACGTTTTAAAGTATTGAAATTACAATAAAAGGAACTGTTTAACATTAATTTCTTATCACAGAGTAATTAGTTGATGATCAGTAGGTAAATAGTCATATTTGCGCCGACACGGCCATACTGACAGGCGGTGCGCGCTCTGCACCAGCCGCCCATGTATGGTGTATCACCAGAGAGTTCTTGGAGTCCATCTGAAACAATGGAATGTCTGTTTCTGAGATTGGTATCTGTGTACCTTTTTATGTTACTTTGAAAGTAACTTATTTTGTGTAGTTTTATATTGTGACGTACACTGTGGTACTATGTAGTGGACGTACACTGTGGTACTATGTAGTGGACGTACACTGTGGTACTATGTAGTGGACGTACACTGTGGTACTATGTAGTGGACGTACACTGTGGTACTATGTAGTGGACGTACACTGTGGTACTTATGTAGTGGACGTACACTGTGGTACTTATGTAGTGGACGTACACTGTGGTACTTATGTTATGTATGTAGTGGACGTACACTGTGGTACTTATGTAGTGGACGTACACTGTGGTACTTATGTAGTGGACGTACACTGTGGTACTTATGTAGTGGACGTACACTGTGGTACTTATGCAGTGGGCGTACACTGTGGTACTTATGTAGTGGGCGTACACTGTGGTACTTATGTAGTACAGAATAAAGATTGAGAAGCTTTATACAAAATTGTTATAAGTATAGGAATGCTGTACATGGGAGGTGAGCGATGATATTGAAGTGCTTGTAATGCTCCACGCTTACTCGCACGATTTATGTACTCGTAGATATATCGATACAAATGCTCCACGCATAATTGCACGATTTGATTTCTCGTAGATAGGATTGATGCTGTGGCGCTGAGCGGTCTCGAACGCCGTGGTCCACAGGGGCTCTAATGGAAGTGGGAACTAGGACGATGCTGGGGCCTAGGCCTAAGTCGGTCAAAGTTAGTCAGTCATAGTCAATCATTTTGACCGTGGTCCCCAGAGGCTCTGAAAAGTAATGTTTTTCTTTCTTGCCTTTTGTTTAGGCTTATGAGGGTTTGATGCTGTGGTGCTGAGCGGTCTCGTACGCCGTGGTCCACAGGGGCTCTAAAGGATTGTGAAGGTCGATGCTGTGGCCTGGGCCTTATATTTATGACCGTGGTCCACAGAGGCTCTGAAAATAAATAGCGTAATGAAGAGCTCACATGGGAATGATGCTGTGGTGCTGAGCGGTCTCGTACGCCGTGGTCCACAGGGGCTCTAAAGGATGTAGGTAGGACGATGCTGTGGCCTAGGCCTTATGTATTATGACCGTGGTCCACAGGGGCTCTGAAATTGGTTCAAGGAAGGAAAATAGGATAGGGGTAATGTACAGGCTTACTTTTAATGATGGTCGACCCGTCAACAAAGACAAAGGCCAACGGCTGGATCTTACTGCTGATGTTGATACTGACTTTCTCATAAATTGGTAAACATTTTAAGTAACTATCAGGATAGCAGTAAGAAATATAAATCGGCGCGCGGCGGGGATGGTTAAGCGGTAGTTTCCGTTATCACTCGTGTTCGATTGAACTCAGTTTAGTCAATAAAACTTTTTGAATAATAATTATTGAAACCCAACACACACAACTTTCACAATGACAGGGTAAACCGACAGTTTCGTGCCACATACCAACAGACTGACTGACTGCCAGAGACTCATTGACTCTGACGGACGGACCGTCTGATACGGACTGGATGACTGTCTGACACGGAACGCCACGACTCTGTCCACGTACCGCCATTTTATACTGTGGCGTTACGGAGTCTACCCTACATTTTGTGATATTTATCAAAACAGCATTTCATCATTTAAAATAATAGTCAAAATAACGTCTTAATATTACTAAAAGTCTTTAATCACGACACGGCCATTCTGACATGTCACACGTCCCTGTGTGACGCTCCTGCTAGAAAAATAACCTTCTGTAATATCAAACAGGTTTCGTCTCGGCCAATCCTGATTCATTCAAGATTGAGGATTGGGATTCTTTCATTACAAAACATAACGTTAGCTTTCAACAAGATCTTTAACCTGTGTGAGTAGATAATTTAATTACCCAATTATTAGCGACACACTATACAACTGAAAAATTTCATTAACGCTCAATAAGCATTAGAAACCAGAGTCATTACAAAACTAAGTAATGTGAGTAGTATTTCATCAGTATTCAGTATCAATCACAAACTGTCGTTACAATCACCTCCATCTAGTGAGAGTAACTCATGCCACCTATATCGAGTGACGATAACCTTGATACCTCCATCGAGCGACGCAAATAAGTGGGACCTCCATCCGGCACCCAACTTCAACATAAAACACACGCTCGATTTAGGTGATGTGTTCAATTACCAGTTTTATAAATGACACCGAATACTTATCTTTACTAATCACACAAAATAGGACAACAAAAATCCTTACTTTAATCAGTTAGTTGTATCGTGGTCTTTTGACTCTACATCTTCTAAATCACTAGTTTCAACAAAATCGTATTTAGGGATTGCACTACATTTTGATGAATTAAGCACACACACATAGTAAAAGCTTAGAAAATTTTCAAGTATACGGAAATAATTGATCACAATAAACTTCTAGAGCAAATTAAAGAGCGGAGGATGATCAGAGCCTTGTACCACCGTCGTTTATTCATTCAACCATTTAATTAAGCATAATTAAATTATCGAAACTTCACATAAGCCTCTCTATCGCCACGGCTCTCCCGCCGACCAGCAATCGCAATTGCCCTCATGATGCGCATCCACAGCGTGAATCGCCCGTGTGCATCACCCCCTGACTACACACGATGGTATTTACAAACCCCGACCTCCGTCAGAGCCAAACGCGCACCGCGCACCCACGGACTACTTGAGTTGCCTCAAGAGACATCGATTTCTACCGGGCTACGACTACGTAATAGCTACTAGTACGGTCGAACACAATACGGCCGATAGAGTCTTACTAGAGTTTCCAGCACAACTTAGGCTCACTCATCTTCAATAGGATCATTGTCAACATCAACTTCGACTGGTACATGACCTACTGATATCCTCCTCAACCTATCGTGTGCATATTTGTACGTACGCTTACCGGAAAATTTTAAATTTTCGCCTTTGTTTGATTAAATCGCGCCTTATCATAATCTTTTGTTCTCATACGCTATCTCGCGAATTTCGTCAATATCAATTTCAGTCTACATCGCTACACATCAACGACGGTCTTGCAACCTTGCCGATTAAAAGCTCGAGTGGCGATGCTTTCGTTACACGACTCATCGTGCAATTAATAGCTAGCTGAACCTCACCTACAACATCTTGCCACGATCTGGTATCGCTAGTCTACCGCTGTTAACATTGCTTTTAGGACACTCATAACGCGCTCTACCTGTCCATTAGTACGAGGGGAACCGGTTGCTCTCTGGTCTCGTCAAGGTTAATCTCTTGTTTTCAGTATCATTTAAAGTAAAAAGCTTTTCGGGGTATGGCACGCGAATTATTAAAAGCTCAAGAGGGCTCACCCTTTTTATACGTTGGATAGAACAATTTAAAAAATATGTGCTTCTAGCACTTCTTGTCAAGAACATGTCAAGAACAATTCCATGAGCTAATTGCGAGCTTGGTCAGCAATAACGCAAGTGTGGGCTTCGAATAAGGACACACTAGATTTAAGTGCTTATTTCGCTGAATGCTCAATATCACTGAACCGATTAAAACAACTATCGGGTAGTACATGACATTAAAATGGTTAAGCAATAAATCATCGCAAAGGATTTGTTCCGTACAGTTTTGGTCAAAACAACAGACCCTTTATGAGAACCATCGCATAAAATTCCTGAATTATGAAGCTACTACTAATAGATTTCTCGACAAGAGAACATTCGGCATCAGATTCCAAATAAAAGTAAAACGACTCACCAGATTTTTCTCATTTACCAAAACACCCGATGTTACGCAGCTACCGGCACGTCGCTCTGCTGCTGCGTTGCTCGCGGCCGTCGATGACATCGCGCCATCAATTTGCCTCGGCGGCAACTCGTGGCAATGTTTTTGCTTAGATGGGTGGACTATGAACGAGCTCATAGCCCACCTGGTGCTATGTAGTTATTGGACCCACATATATCCACAACGCAAACGCGTCATCCACCCCGAGATACAAGTTTCAAGGTCTCAGCATAGCTACAACCGCTGCCCCACCATTCAAACCGAAATACACCACTGCTTCACGGCAGAAATAGGCAGGGTGACGGTACCCGTGCGGTCGATGGCACTATACGGATCACCCGTCTGGTGCCACGTCCTTACCCACTAGAACGTCGCTGCGCTGCGACGGCGGCAGCGCGCGATCGCGGTCAGAGTCATTCAAGGATACCTCACAGTCTCCTACGAGGCGGCGCGCCCTAGCGCAAGTGCAGCCGGAGCGCGAGGGCTCCAAACTCGGCAGTCCGTGCTGGAGGCGTAGTCTCGTCATTTGGCGGACCCGTCGGCCGGCCTCCGTACCGTCGAGGCGATCTGCCCGGTTCTCGCAGACTGGGTGGGCTGCGACCGCAGAAGTCTCACCTCTGGCTACCTGTGCAGACTCACAAGACATCTTACCACCAGCCACCACGCAAATTACAATTTTGCGGGTTCCACCTCTACTACACGATGTTACTCCCACACTGCGGAAGCCAACCGCGAACACTTGTCAAGCACGCACAAGCACACACTTCACCCGAAAAACTGGCATCCGCCTGCGGGACCCGAACACCGCCGCATCGTCAGACACGAACGCACCGGACGGTGTATCTTACAGGTCACGACGACTTCAAATGTGTGAATTTTCTTCCCCACGAAAAATTGCTTGCTTTCTTGTTTGCTTGCTTGTCGTCATGACAGTCCATTATTGTGATCGAACTTCCACTTGAGACTTGCACTTGCCTTAATTTCTTGCAACAGCTTGTTTCGTGTCCTATTTCCGCTAGTAAATGCCATGTGATAAAGTTTCTTCGTGGCTCAGATCTTCCATCGAGGTAGCAGACGCTATTACACGACTTGCGTATGCTGCATTCACGCTTTTGTGGCTTACCATTGCTTAAATTGATAAGCGTCGCAGCAAGAATTTTGCATAACGAGCGAGAAATAAGTCGCAAATGCCTCCATGTGACACTTACGTATGAAATCCGCGACAATCATGATAAGGCACCGCCTTTCAGGGCCCCACTGAAGACTACAATGAGCCGTGCACCATCCAGTAGACGTTCATCGAGGTACATATCAATCGTAGCGCACCAAGCACATGGATCGGAATCTGTCTGTTCCCGAAGAATTTCTGACCCGTGATCTCAGATACCGTTACTGGTATTCTCATCTGCATCATGTTTTTGAGCTGTACTTCGAACATGTTCAAACACGTCACGCCAGTGAGAGTAGAGTCCTGATCCTTCACTTCTGATGTCGGGGGAGATACAGATGGAACGTTTTTAAAAAGTGTGACGTCAGCATTGCTGACGTCACGGTTATTGCTTTGTTGACGATAACTCATGTTTGGGTTTCCGAAACAAAACTTCACGAGAACTTCACAAGAACTTCGTATATTGCACGAGAAGCATAACAACGTTACAGAGATATCCGTACAGTACAACGGCTCGGACACGAATCAATCAGTGCTAGACAGCACGGCCGTATTTATGGGGCTTCGTACCCGTGAGCGTGTTGACACGTTTTAAACACGTGAGCGTGTTTACACGTTTTTCAAACACGTGAGCGGGTTTACACGTTTTTCAAACACGTTTTAAAGTATTGAAATTACAATAAAAGGAACTGTTTAACATTAATTTCTTATCACAGAGTAATTAGTTGATGATCAGTAGGTAAATAGTCATATTTGCGCCGACATGTATAATAAGAAAACAACATTTAAAGTCCTTTATCTCATTTAAAATTAATATTTTAAACAGTTTTAATATATTACACAAATCTGAACTTGCTTTTTTTTTACTGAATAACAGACTTCACTGAATGATACAGAAGAAAAATCCTGTTTAAAAACTAGAAAGCTTTAAACAATAAAGGTTTTTCTTTACACATTTAAAACTTGTTTCTGTATTCAAATATAAAACTCGTTGCATTAAAACTTAAATTTTGATACGAATCCGCGGATTATGTACGGATAATATTTTGTGGTTACTAAAGCTCATGATGTGACTATGAGACCAATTGGACTTTGAGGCATAAAGGCGTAGTCTCCGTATATATAGTACGACGAATGGGCTATTTACTGGTGGCCCAAAAGCCTTTTCAGTTTCACTAGGACAGGTGGACGAGTAGGAACTCGACCGAGAGGATTGGGATATGCTAATACTATGGACTGCCATGAGAACTAACGAGTCCATTCTAAGGCAGCTAAACATCCGAAAAAGGTTCTCTTTCATCTGCCGGGAACGTGTTATAAGCTTCTTCGGACACATCTGGTGGTTAGGACCTCACGTGAGTCCGCGCGGGTAGGTACCACCACCCTGCCTATTTCTGTCGTGAAGCAGTAATGCGTTTTGGTTTGAAGGGTGAACTATACTGAGACCTTAGAACTTATATCTCAAGGTGGGCGGCACGTTTATGTTGTAGATGTCTATGGGTTCCAGTAACCACTTAATACCAGGTGGGCCATCTAAGCAATAAAAAAAATATGATGCGGTCTCCCATACATGAATTAGAGAACCTCATAATTACGGGTTGCATAGAGGACAAGAGCGCCGTGGGCAGAACACCAGCCAGATGATCAGATCTAGCAAGAGAAGCACTTGGTGGTAGTCTGTACCATGCCGTCCATGCCACCCATGATCGAGCACAGTGGAAGAACGTCACATGTGGTCGCGATCCTCAGTAGTGAGGGAACGATATAGAAGAAGAAAGAATTCCCCAGCGCCTCTGAAGGCCACCTAACAGTTCGTAGGCACCTGCTCTGGGAATGCATCTACTACCGGATCGACCTATTTATAGTATTTTCTTCGATATTCGCGAGTCGTACTACTAATTTTCCGATTTACTCTCGTACTGTCATTATTATATTATTATAATTTACGATATAAATAGAGAGGTCAGTTACCCTGAAACCTGTAAAGTAATAGAAACTTCGAAAATAATGTAATGAAAATAAAAAAAGGCGACGCGAAACCGTAAAAGTAAATTTTAATTATAAATTTATTTTGGTAAACAAAAAATTTGTTTAAGCTAAACCCAATATTACGCTTACACTCCTAAGATTTTTTCATAAATAATAACAAGTGTTTTCTCTACAATCTCTCCAAACGCAGGATCAAACCGTACAAGTCTTTTTAATTATGTCTAACTTTCCGAGCCTTCCAATCATAAGACATGAGTACTTCTACATGAAACTTCATTTTATTACTATCAAACACTCTTTACTTTCAACTCTTAGTCAGTTCAGAAGATAAAACTTATAAGATTCAAGTTTCACGAGCGAAAACGGGGCTCTGTGAAAAAATGTAATTAAATTTCGAAGGCAAAAAACTTTACGGGAGTTTAGCTATTTTATTTTGGCGTTATTCACGCGTAAGGTTCACAGAAGATTAATTAGCATTACGCTAGTCATGAATGTAAACATTTTTATAGTCATCCGACGTATACGCATACGCATTTACTGGTGGTAGGATCTCTTGTGAGTCCGCACGGGTAGGTACCACCGTCCCGCCTATTTCTGCCGTGAAGCAGTAATGCGTTTCGGTTTGAAGGGTGGGGCTGCCGTTGTAAATATACTGAGACCTTAGAACTTATATCTCAAGCTGGGTGGCGCATTTACGTTGTAGATTTCTATAGGCTCCAGTAACCACTTAACACCAGTTGGGCTGTGAGCTCGTCCACACATCTAAACAATAAAAAATTAAACGAAATAAAATAATAATTTACTCAATAATAATCACTATTAATTTGCTTGTAACTATATGTAGCTCGGTAACTACATATTATTAAAATTAATAACATTGTCTGCAGCGCTGTTTATTTATAAATGATAATATTAATTAGTAATGCATTTAAAACTGCAAGATATCGTGTCTGTCGTCTTATCGTACACGTGTGGCACTTACGTATTGTTGCAATTAATTTAATGTTATTCATAATAAACATGCACTTTGTACTATTGATCATATTGGTCATATATTTATATATATACTAGCTGACCCGGCAAACAGTGTTTTGCCATATGAGTCGACTATTATCAAAGGCGGCAATCTGACTTTTGGACAATGATTGGTAAATCAGAAAAACGAATTATTGACTTTGTATTCCATTGGCAGTCACAAAACTCTTCGGAACGACATCTTAGATAAATAACAGGTTAACTATTAACCTTTATTTAATGCAGGTTTTGAACCGTATTCTTTGAAGGAGACGATTATATTCAAATAAATCTGTATTGACATATCAATAAAAAATTTTTGTCCAAATGTACAGATTGCCGCCTTTGATAATAGACGACTCATATATAAGATTTCTAGGGAATTTCTAGTGTAGAAAAAAACTAACTTGATGAGTGAAAGAGGTATGTAGTGCTGTGAACGATGAGGGAATATATAATAAAAATAACAAAACCTCATTCAACCACATAATACCTCATTATAACAAAAAAAATGTCCAAATAAAAAAAAAATTTAGGGGTGGACCACCCTAATCACTTAGGAGTATGAAAAATAGATAGTAGCCGATTCTCAGGCTTACTGAATATGCATAAAAAATTTCATGAGAATCGGTCAAGCGGTTTCGGAGGAGTATGGGAACGAACATTGTGACACGAGAATTTTATATATTAGATACTATTGAACTATTGAACATAGCTCATGATACGATACGTTAGCTCAGTTTTATTGAATTTTAAAGTTTTAAAAAATTCGGACTTACCGCCAATAGTTTAATTTTTTTTTCCTTCCTAAGCTGATAGCCTTGAGACTCTATATCAGCGGAACCTTAACTAGTAGGTGAGCTCACGGGGCTCAAACCTGACGACGTTGCTAACACGAACCCTAGCAAGAGCCGTGCTTCGCAGAATCTACCACCGGATCGGAAACGCGACCCACTGAGAAGATCCGGCGAAAAACTCAGTGGCCCACCTGGTGTGAAGTGGCTGCCGGTACAAACTTAGAAATATGAGGTCCAAATACTAACAGACAAACAGAGATTTATGTGAACGATGCTGTCATTCAAGTCAAGAAAAACATAGCTTGAATTAGAGCATACAAATTTGTGACTCATCCGATTTTCTCCAATTCCTCGGCCACTCCACTAGCAGGATTCCTCAATGGTTCTTTGAGTGGCGAATGGAAGTCGAGCACTTCAAAGTATTATTGATAAAGTTTTTCTATGATGCGACTATGTTGGAATAAGCGAATCGAAAAGCGTATAATTTAGTTTTAATATTTTTGTCAGCTTTGCAGCAGCGGCAGTTGATGTTATATTGATCCAGTTTTTAATTTTCTGCTCCTTCAAAAAAGTATTTGCGGATCTGGCTGGGTCATGAGCGGTGAAACTTTAAATTTAAGACTGTGCCGAAGAAACGAAAACGCTTATCCACAAGTTCTTTTAAATCATCATAACTTGAACACCGATTTGAAATTGAAATTTCACCGCGCTGGAAACAATCGGAAAAAACTAAAAGCTATTTTTTAATATATACATCATATACACCACAGCACAAACATTTGGAAATAATTAAAATCAGTACATATTATTATAATAAGTAATGTAAGTTAAGTAATGAATGCCTCATTAATGGTTAAGTTAAAACTTTACGACTCGTGTGACGTTAAATCGTTATTTATTTAATTCTCGAAAAGTACTCAAAACGTACTCAAAATATCGATTCTTAGAAAAAACCTAAATAAAAACATGACGTAACAATTCTCTTCCTGATAAGTTTAACCCGAAAATGTTTAACGATAAAATACATAACAAACAGCTATAGTTGTTCGGATATCGTAATGTACTGTGTAGTGTCTAAATATTTAAAATGTTACTCGACCGTGACGGGGCAATGCGAGGCTACCGTCATCTGAAACATGTCTTGTCGGATCCCCCGGATCCACTCTCGGCGCTTTTAGGCCTCTCAAGCGCAGCGGTCACCGTCCTCGTCAAACTCGTCGATTAAGACGAGCGAACTATCCCATAGACACAGCCCACTGAGTTTCTCACTCTCTTCTCAGTGGGTCGCGATTCCGAACCGGTGATAGACCCTGAACAGCAATGCTCTTGCTAGGGCTAGTGTTAGCAAATTCTCTCAGGTTGAGCCCGTGAGCTCACCTACCTGTTCAGGCGTAGCTGGAATAGCCCCTTAGGCTACCAGCGAATAGGTAGGGGGGCAAAAGTGAAATGTCTATACCTATAATGTTTATATATCTATACTGACATATAAATATACAGTGGTTTTTACGGATGTTCCATTATAACTACTGAACCATGCATCCGATTGACTTGAAGCTTGGTATCCATGTAAAAAATACATGTGCTTAATGGATAGGCCAATATTTATATGAGTGTTGAACTCCCTACGCCAGTTGCGGGAGCGTTAATGATGAGAAACTTTGTGGGAGTGAGAAATAATAATTAACATTAAATGCCCAGCGAAGCGGACGGGTACAGGTAGTATATATATAACTAACTAGTCAGGTCATAAGTATTGTCACACAGTAAAAACTTTTCTTTTAGAATGCTGGCCACAAAAAAGTTTATTGAATTCGAATTTCGAATTGTTCATGAAAATAAAAATGTATACTTTTAGAATTTTACTCATTTTTTAAATATGGAGTGGACGCTTAAAGAAAACCGTGTTGCAGTTATTGCGTTGCATCGTTGCGGTTACGCGCCAATTCAAATTTTTAACATATTGAAAAATTTGAATTTAACCAAAAGATTCGTTTATCGTACCATCAAACGATACAATGAAGACTCTAGTGTAGATGACAGGTCAAGAAGTGGTCGCCCTCGGTCTGTTAGGACTCCAGCAGTGATAAAAGCTGTGAAGGCGCGAATTCAAAGAAATCCCAAACGTAAGCAGAAACTGTTGGTCCTTCAGATGGGGTTAAGCAGAACCACGGTGAAAAGGGTGTTAAATGAAGACTTAGGGCTTCGGGCATATCGAAGAAAAACAGGACATCGTTTGAATGCTCGTCTAATGGACCTGAGACTGAAGAGATGCCGCGCTTTTTTGAAGCGGTACGCGGGAAAAAAATATCGGGAAATTCTTTTTTCGGATGAAAAAATTTTTACCGTAGAAGAGAGCTACAACAAACAAAATGATAAGGTGTACGCACACAGTAGTGAAGAAGCGAGCAACCGTATTCCGCGTGTCCAACGAGGTCATTTTCCATCCTCGCTCATGGTATGGTTGGGAATTTCTTATTGGGGCTTAACAGAGGTACATTTTTGTGAGAAAGGTGTAAAAACGAATGCAGTTGTGTATCAAAATACAGTCCTGACGAACCTTGTGGAACCTGTTTCTCATACCATGTTCAATAACAAGCACTGGGTATTCCAACAAGATTCGGCGCCAGCTCATAGAGCGAAGAGCACACAAGACTGGCTGGCGGCGCGTGAAATCGACTTCATCCGGCACGAAGACTGGCCCTCCTCCAGTCCAGATTTGAATCCGTTAGATTACAAGATATGGCAACACTTGGAGGAAAAGGCGTGCTCAAAGCCTCATCCCAATTTGGAGTCACTCAAGACATCCTTGATTAAGGCAGCCGCCGATATTGACATGGACCTCGTTCGTGCTGCGATAGACGACTGGCCGCGCAGATTGAAGGCCTGTATTCAAAATCACGGAGGTAATTTTGAATAAACTTTAGTGTCATAAGAATCTATGTTTTGTTAAGTTCATTTTGGTATATGAATGGTTACATAATGAATAAACTTGTTTCAATTATTTTACATTAAACATGTGACAGAACTTATGACCTGACTAGGTATATGCATAAGGTCACCTTCAAGTAGCGACAGCAGCTTGACCATACTCCTGGCGTCCATAAGTGACAGTAATATATCACCATTAAGTGGACCGTATGTTAGTCTGCTTGCAATTGGAGTAGAAAGATCACTAATAGGTCATCATAGTCGGTTACTCTTGGTAGAACAGTTGAAGACATGTGAAATCCTTGTTTATTAAAGCCTTCACAGCTGTTCTCCATAGTTAGCGAACTGAAGCTTGGCGCACGCACTCGTTAAATGGGGATTTAGTAAGGATTTTCACCTGATCAGCTCAGCGCATAGGGCTTCGTCCACAAAATCTTTTACCATTAACCCTACCCTGAACAACAAGTTTCTCGATAGACTCTGCTGCAGTAATAGGTAATCTGCATAAAATCCATGCATCTATTTGTGCTACAAAGTAATTTTCGTTTGAAGAGCGGGTTAGCCCTTAAACAAAAGAAACGCTACTTCGACCTCATCTATCAAAGTGGGTGGTGTCATTCACTTTATAATATCTTTGGACCCTTGCAACCACTTAACGTCAGCTTGACCGTGAGCTCGTTCAACTATCAATGGAATAACAAAAGCATAGAGTTTAAATGCAATTGAAACAATAAATGTTTCAAATTTTAATATTATGATTAAGATGTAGTGCCTATACCTAAATTTGCATATTTCGACAAAATAAAGGTTCTGAGTGCCTTTCTTTAGTTGGAAATAAGCGGAGTCTATTAAAGAATAATTTTACTGTAGTGCTTAAGAGATATTATGATCCACCTTTTTCGGACATACGTTGTGTCTCATTGCTTTTGAAGTGAAAACTTCTTTAGAATCGTTGTGATTTCAAACCGGATGCAACGGAAAAAACGACAGGTAAGAGACACAAATACAAAAATGTGTAGGATGAAGCCAGCAAAGAATGAGACAGAAATATACATACTATTTAATATAGCGCCATCTGTGAGATTTTTTAATACTAGAATTTTTATTTAGGATTATACGTGAAATTAAAATATCAATTCACAGAGGGCGCTACGTTACAATTATTTACTAATGACAAAATTTTATATATACTTAAGACGTTTAGGATAATTGTATTTTAATTTTGGAAGGTTTCACTTCTACCACGTGTGAATTGCACACATGTATTTTTTTTTTTTTTTTTATCGCACAATAATTCTACATGTTCCCGCGGAAATTCTCGCAAACGTCATTTTTTTGGAGCACAGACGCGACAACAACAGTGTAAGATAAAATGTTTGTGATGATTTTTACCAAAAATATAACTAAGCACGTCATTATTAGGCCTATAACGAAATAACATGTTTTTGTTGCATTAGTATATTATTATCAACCCAGAGACATGAGAGTTCTTATCGGAACTTACGTCAGAGCCGCGCCCACTTCTCTCAGGTCTGACTTCGATAACAGATTCCGTTTGGCGGTAGTGGAAATTACCAAGTTACTTTATAGATTAATATTTTTTAACTGCGTTACCAATGGCTCGACGAGTAAATTAATCCATAGACACAGCCCACTGAGTTTCTCGCCGGATCTTCTCAGTGGGTCGCGTTTCCGATCCGGCGGTAGATTCTGCGGAGCACTGCTCTTGCTAGGGCCAGTGTTAACAACACTTCCGGTTCTAGCCCCGTGAGCTCACCTATACGTTAGGGTGAAGTTAAAATAGCCTCTCAAGGCTATCAGTATAGGTAAAAGAAAAAAACTTATTCAAGATGGTCAAGGAATTCGATTTCATTCGTTTCCTAATTGTTCTAGCTGGCTAGAAAAAAGTATGAAACAAATTTTAATGTTTTAATTGAAACTTATTTAATTTACTTATTTATAAATTTATTGAAGTTAAGTTGTTTACTAAAAATGTATTAAACAGCTGAAAGCGATTTAGAAACTGTTTCATAGAAAACAACCAAACCACACCAGTAGTAGGTAGGTCCATAATTTCTCATTAAATAGAATCATACATGCCAGCTTATGTTGTAGAAGAACTAAAAGAAAAATAGAAAACTATTTTCACATACTTTTATTATTTTGACATGTATCTATTTAAACAATGGAATCTCTAACGTAACTCTCACCAACAACAAGACATTCAGTTAATTTGAAATTTTACATGCGTATCAACGACCGATAAGAACACAATACTTTAATTATCACAGAAATGACAGATCTTTTTTAAGTTCGACATGTTATATAAATATAATAGGGGTTAAAGTGTGAAATTGCCGTTTTATTGTAATAGGTACTTCGAATTGACATTTATAGCCTTCATGGTTTGAGATTTTTGAGTGAAACTTTTTTCAAATAGACCAGGGTAGAAGCCTTTAAAAATAATGAAAAGTGAAAGAAAATAATAGTAGGATGAAACCCATTACAAAAGGAGGACAATATTATAAAAATGGAAGGAAAAATAATTTACGGGCGATCTGAGGTCGGGAAGCGGATGGGGGGGGGGGGGGTTTAAGGGTAAAAAACGGTTTTTCTCGATTTCCGGCAAAACTAAAAGTCCTATGGAAAAAAGTCAAATGGCAAAGTTGTAGGTAATAAAAGATCTAACACTTTTGTATTTACACTTTTATCACATAACCTCAAAATTTATGTAAAAAATTCAAAAAACCAAGTTTTTGGTTTTTTATTTTTACCTTTTTCAAAAAAAAATCTTTTTTCACGAAATTTGCTGAAAACTTACCGTTTTATGTACCAAATACGTTGTAATTTATTTGATTAGAAATATTAATTTTTTCACCTTATTTTGAATTAATATCGAAAAAGCACCCTAATTTTCAATCGAAAATTCACCCGTCAAAATATCAGCTTTTTTCAAAAAGTTGGTAAGTTTTCTGTTCGTTGAAATCTCTATTTTCCGATGGTGAAAAAATATATATATGTTACTATAGTAAATGTTCTCAGAAAATGCAAAGAATCGAAAAAAACTCGAATTCGAATATATTTTTTTAATTATTATATACAATTTTTTATTTTAAAATTTACACTTTAATTACTCGAAAAACATAAGATTACATGTTACATTGATAAAAAAAATTGCAAATCAAAATATACTACTATAATTAACAAACAAATAACTTAATAAAATTCATATTTAATAAGACATCTACAATATTTGGAGAAAGTTGTCGAATCTTTTTTAAATTATATGCGTAGATGCCTATTTATAACTATTTTTAGATAACTTATATATCTGAGTGACCTACGAAAAATTTTAACACATCAAAAGGTATTTGAAATATATGAAATATACATGAAAATCGGCCAAAAGTTAGTTATTAAAAATATATTTATGATATATATTTATATATATTTATATATTTTTTATAGATTTTAATATATTGTTTATGACTAGAAATATTTAGAAATATTTTTTTCATGGGAGTAACTAAATTTGTTTGTGCAAAATTAAGGAGATTATTATTTTTTAATAACTAACTTTTGGCAGATTTTCATGTATATTTCATATATTTCAAATACCTTTTGATGTGCTAAAATTTTTCGTAGGTCACTCAGGTATATAAGTTATCTAAAAATAGTTATAAATAGGCATCTACGCATATAATTTAAAGAAGATTCGACAACTTTCTCCAAATATTGTAGATGTCTTATTAAATATTAATTTTATTAACTTATTTGTTTGTTAATTATAGTAGTATATTTTGATTTGCAATTTTTTTTAATCAATGTAACATGTAATCTTATGTTTTTCGAGTAATTTAAGTGTAAATTTTAAAATAAAAAATATAAGTATAAAATAATTAAAAAAATATATTCGAATTCGAGTTTTTTTCGATTTTTTGTATTTTCTGAGAACATTTACTATTGTAAAATATATTTTTTTTTTCACCATCGGAAAATAGAGTTTTCAACGAACAGAAAACATACAAATTTTTTGAAAAAAGATGATATTTTGACGGGTGAATTTTCAATTGAAAATTAGTGCTTTTTCGATATTAATTCAAAATAAGGTGAAAAAATTAATATTTCTAATCAATAAATTACAGCGTATTTGGGACATAAAAAGGTAAGTTTTCAGCAAATTTTGTGAAAAAGAATTTTTTTTGAAAAAGTTAAAAATAAAAAACCAAAAACTTGGTATTTTTAATTTTTCACTTAAATTTTGAGGTTATGTGAAAAAAGTGTAAATACAAAAGTGTTAGATCTTTTTATTACCTACAACTTTGCCATTTTACTTTTTTCCATAGGACTTTTAGTTTTGCCGGAAATCGTGAAAAACCGTTTTTTACCCTTAACACCCCCTCCCCAACCCTTTCCCGACCTCAGATCGCCCGTAAATTATTTTTCCTTTCATTCTTATAATATTCCCCTCCTTTTCTAATAGGTTTCATCCTACTATTATTTTTTTTGGTTTTAAAAATTATCGACACTGGTCTAAAATGTTACCTACTTTTAAAAAAGATGCAACATTTGATTATGTATAGACTTTCAATTTTTTTTATTCAGCTTAGACAAGAATGATGGATACTTCGAAAATTCGAGTGATTTTTGAATACGAGTTCCGACGTGGAACTAACGCTGCAGAAACGGCTCGCGATATTAATGTTGCGTTTGGAGAAGTGACTGCTAATGAACGCACCATGCGATTTTGGTTTAAGCGCTTTCGTGATGGAAATTTTGATTTGAAGAACGAACCACGTGGAAGACCGCCCACACATGTGAATAACAATGAATTGAACTCATACAGCACGAGAAAATGTTTTAACTCTACGGGAACTGCAATTAGAAACCATTCGTCACCCTCCGTATTCGCCAGACCTTGCTCACGGACTACCATTTCTTTTGTGATTTGGACAATTTTCTACTTAATAAAAGTTTTCTTCCAAGGAGACAAAATGCTTTCACACAGTTTGTAGAATCTAGATCACCAGGTTCTATCGCAAAGGCGTAAATGACCTTCCTTTAGATGACAGCAATGTATAGATAATACTATATTTTGATTATATAAATATGATAAATGAATAAAAAAAAACGATTTTCAATTTTTCAGTACAAATCGATAATTTCATACCCCTATTCAATTATTAAACTTCATTTACTTAATGTTAAAATCCTCTCGTAGCTGCTTATCAGCTCTAGTTGGAAACTATGGTTATGTACCTACCTACCAATTATTTTATAGTATTATACGAGCACATACAATTTTCTGAGCTTCAAATGATTAAATTTATGTTTGATTTAATTTTGTATGAAGCTAATTAATACGTGTGGCGTGTATTTACATAAATACTTTAGTTAAAATATTCGATGCAATTTAATAAATTAAAATATATATTAGATATGTATCTAATATGGTAATAATGATATTATGGCATGTTTGTGTGTTTGTCACATTGAACAGTACTCCCCTCCTGGTTGAGCCACTGAAGTAACTATATAGGTCTATGGGCTGAGCCCGTGCCCGTCCACCTTCCACCACTGAATAGGTCTATGCCTTCCATCGTTCATAGGAAAATGTCACAGTCAAACACTGTCAATGTCAAAAGTTGTTGTGCATTCGGTTGTCAACGTGGTTCGAAAATTCGAAAAATAATAAATTTATGTAAGTTTATTTCGATATTCTTAGGAAACTTTGTTCTACATATTGATGACTTTACTGTTAGTGGTTTTCAGTTTACTGATGAATTTTGTTGTTATAAAAAGTTGCTTGCTACATAAAAAGTTATAAAAAATTAGGTCTCAAAATTAAATAACCTACATTATTCGCTCTGTAAACATTCGAAGGTAAGATTAATAAATAATTGAAATGATTATAAAAATAAGTATTTCTAAAAAATGTTAAATTTAAGAACCTCCGCAATAAATCAGTACTAGCTTAAAAACTTTACAAAGCTTAAAGTAAATGGCACTCTTTTTAATTTATGAGCATAAATATCCACGTGCAGTAATAGACAATATGTTTGCCAATAACTTTAATATATAACACGAAAACCAATTCTCCAGGTAACCAATTACTTCAATAAATAGTATTTTATATTAATATCAATTACTAGGTATTGACATTAATGTCACAGTTAGCAAAAAAAATACCTCTTGTAGATTTTCAACCGATTAACTCTAGAACCTATACAAAATATAACATATCTGTACATCACATATATAGACAATGATAAACAAAAAACTTAAGAGACACAATGAGCATTGTGGTGTTGAACCCACTTTGAAAACACAGGATGTTTGGTGTTTTCAAAACTGTTAGGACATGATTTCAGTACATTTACAGTGAGTTTAACTTATGTCCAACACATTTCAGCTCCGGTAAGCAGGTAAAGAATACCATTGTTCATAAATTAATAGAATACTTTATAGAATACAGAATATATTATCAAAATAGTGTTAATTATAATATATAATATATAATAATTAATCATAATCATAATATACTATAAAGAATAAATTATCTGTAGTCCCGTTGCAAAATTTCAATAGTAAATAATCAACAACATCACAAGTATCTGTTTTAATATTACACTAATTACTGTTGTAACACTCAAGTTAAAATAAATGAAATCTTAGTGTCGTATTTTGAAAAGAAGTCAAGTTATTTTGACTTTCTTTTCAGTTGACCATAAGTCAGACTAAAATGTTTCAAAATTTTGAAATTTGTTAACATTTCAGGTTATTACATCGACTGATGTTTTATGTGTCCACTCAGGTAAATTACCGTTTTCCTTACTGCACCCATAGGGTTTTTGTGTGTTCTATTTCCAACAGTGGAACAACTGATGTAACTAAGATTCTCTCCTTGTGTATCAAGATAGATGGAGGGTTTAGATTCCCATTACACGAGGTAGACCGAAAAACCATTTGGTCCTTATTTAAAAAAAAGGAACTTTTAACAATTTGACAGCTGGAATTGGCAAAACCAACACGTAAAATACAAATAAGTAATCTAATTAATAAATTTTGTTGTATCATTCTAATTAATAATGTCTTCCATTCATTAAAGAACACAAAAAATGTTCCATAAAAACGTTGCTATCGCTGAAACTAGAAATAACAAGTTTTACACAATTATATTACAATTGAAGACTGTTAAAACTGGTTTTATTCAGTTCTCGCTCGCTCTTATAACCTAAAGATTTGATATGATGTGAACTTTTTAACCTCAAGAGATAGGTACTGTCCCAAACCTGCTTAAAACTGGTTACGGCTTGAATTCGGAGTGGCTGCACTGATATCGTCCACTGAATACTGGTTTAATACAAAAAGGTGTTTTCCATTGGAGTGGTACAAAAAAAATTGGATGACTATTTTGTTAATAACATGAATACGTATAAACAAACATGAATGATATAATTTTAAGCGATCAAGTGTTTTCTAATGTTTGACACAGCATGCATTGTGTAATACATTACAATTATAAATCTGCAAAAATACACAACAACCTGCTCATCTAGAATTTTAAAATGTCATTACTTGAAAATTGGCGGGATGTGAACATGTTTCAAACTAAACTATGTCATCGTTATTTTATTTTATTACAATCACTATATCCATTATCCTACAAGTAATAATAAAGTATATAGTTGCTAATTTAAAAATTATAAAATTATGTTCTACCAACCAAACCAAGTGTCAAAACCAAAATTTAAACAAAACCACATGATTAAAGCAAAGACTACATTATGTTATTCCTAACTAATTTAAAGATGATTTCCTCTATCTGCATGTGTTTTGAGCAAATAACAAAAAAAAACCTTTATTAATGCAGTCATCTGAGCCTTAATAAAATAATTAATATTCAATAACAATTTTATATTACTAAGATCTCAAGTATCAGCATCATATATTCAATTGCAACTTTCAATGTAAGAAGTCTTTACATTGTATATTTTTTGTTCGATTCATGAAGAAAAGAAGGAAAAAAATTGTATAAAAAACCCTTTATTCAGCCTAGTTTTGTAAGTAATGTTAAAGGTTAATTAATAGAGCCTATATTCAATGAGATACCCATCACCCATATTGAGACATCAGGTTAAATTCTCAATTGCATTGCATAAAGGCTGTCCCCAAGGCTCAAACTATAACTGCTTCACAGCAGAAATAGAATGGTAAAACGTACCAGTGCCCCTGCACATATTCACAGTATGTCTTATGACAAATAAGCTATTTTTAATCAAAATAAAAGAATTAGACTATCAACATGTTTTTTAAGTTCCTTAATTAATTATAATTTATGTCAAAAATACTTTTATCTTGTACGACTGCGTATACAATGTGACCTAATGAACTCTGTACGTCAACAGTAATCAATGAGGCAAATCAAATGCCTTCGTCTAGTCAGTTCACATCTGACAAGCAAAATGAGAAGTCACACATACATTGATTCCTTGGGCTCTGCCAGGTAAAATATTAGAAGAATGTGTACTTAATGTAATGTGGCTTTTGTTTAGGTTTCCAGTAAATAACTAAACAAAAATTATAATGTTTAATTTCTTATTCTTGTTCTTTACTGTGTGCATATTTTGAGTGTAGCAATTATACTAGAATATTAATAGTATGTTTATTTTTTATTTTTCTTGTCCAACAGCATCATGGCGCGTATCCTCGATGGCAAAGCACTTGCTATGGAGATAAAGAAGGAGCTGAAGCAAAAAATAGCACAGTGGGTGAGTCTTGGAAACCGAGCTCCCACCATTCGTTGTATAATTGTTGGCGATGACCCAGCGAGCCACACCTATGTCAGGAACAAAGTTGAAGCTGCAAATTTTGTGGGCATCGATGCATTAACAATTAACAGGGACAGTGATATAACCGAAGAACAACTTCTCTCTGAGATCCAAAATTTAAATGAGGATAATAGTGTTGATGGAATTCTCGTACAATTACCTGTACCTGATACAATTAATGAGAGGAGAGTTTGCGATGCTATTGCTCCTGAAAAAGATATTGATGGTTTCCACATAATCAACATTGGAAGGCTGTGTGTGGATCTACCTACCATTGTGCCGGCTACAGCATTGGCTGTAGTGGAAATGCTGAAAAGGTAATTTGATTTATTGAATCATTTATAATCTCTAATATCTAAGTAACTATAAAAAATTCAAATATAGATTTTTTTGACATTTTACTAATTTCTTTACTTATTAAAATTTGATTTCTGTTATAATTTCCTTCTTCATAATATATGAACCTTAAAAAATTCTAATTACATCTAACTATCACTATTATTAAAATAAAATAAAAAAATGTATTTTGTTAAAACGTGTATGTGTGTGTTTGTCTTAGATTTAACATCGACACATTCGGTCGCAACGCGGTCGTGATAGGTCGTTCCAAAAACGTCGGTATGCCTATCGCTATGATGCTGCATAGCGACAAGAGACACGAAAGCGGATTAGGGATGGACGCTACCGTCACCATCTGCCATCGTTACACGCCAAAAGACAAACTAGAGGCATATTGTCGGAACGCTGACATCATTATAACCGCTACCGGTTAGTGCACAATCTACTTCATATCAAGTTTCAAGATAATTAGCCTTTCATATAAAAAAATCAATATTCGTCAAAATTACCTTGTTCGCTTCGTGTATTTTGAAATTTATTTTCCTTCTTTATATTTATATAGGTTTGCCCAAATTAATCAAAGCGGATATGGTGAAACCGGGCGCTACGATAATAGACGTTGGCATTACAAGAATAACCGATGAAAATGGAAAGTCTAGACTCGTCGGGGACGTTGATTACGAAGGTCAGTTAATTGTGACTTAATTTCTTAATCGTATTCGAGTTGCGTGTTAGTTGATTCGCTTTTTTTTTTACTATCGACGGTAAAAATCTGTTTTTCAAAACTATAGGGCTGGTATGAAACCACTTTATTTCCATTAATCAAAGATATAAATCTTCATATATTAAATATGCAAATATTCAAAGGAATGTGATTAGTTTTAAACATATGCTTTCACGCCCGTTGATTATCAGGGCGAACTGTGAAAGAATACTTATTGTGATCAAAAAGTTATCTTAATGAAGGTTAAAGTTACCCGCGTATTGATAGGTGAAAAGTATAATGAATAACATCAATAATCTATAAGAACACTATAGAAAGAGAGCAAAAAAATAGTTTTGGTGTCAACATGTCAACTAAAATGGGGCACAAAAACTTGACCCCCAAGAAGCTTCATAAATAATAGAAGATAAGCTTTGAACGGCATTGACAATATTTGACTTATTTTAATTTATTATTGACTGCATGTTTTATATTAAGAACAATCAATAAGGTCAAGATGAAGTTTAATTTAAAATGTGGTGTCTTAAAACAGCTATTTTTTTTTGTACATAGATGAGTAAACCAACTGGTCTAAAGTGGGTAGAGGAACCGTACCTTAAGGTCTCAATCGTGTTGTTTAATAAAGGATATCACACCCTTCAAACCGGAACGCATGACTGCTTCACGCCAGAAATAGGCAGGATGGTTGTACCTCTCTATGTGGGCTTAAAATAATCCCCACCCTCAGTAGAAATGTAGTAATCAAATTATAACGGATAGTTATTTTCAATGGCTTTTGTCTAATTCACATGTTTGTATTTTTGAAGCTAAAAATGTTTGAGGTAGGCAGTAAGAAGTTTTAGGTGATATTAAAAATCAGCCATCTTGCGAGGTTAACGACCTTCTGTGACACGTGGGCCTTGTCCATTAGCTGTTTTGTTTTAGCTTACGCGTTCACCAAATTTGAACTTGCTACTACTTTAAGTACTAAACTATGAATTTGAATTAACTTGTCAGCTGGGTATGATGAAATATTACGACATACAGTAATAATAATATATGTTTTGACATAATATTTTGAACACATTTTTAATTAAATTACATGAAATCGTAATTCTTATGTTATGTATATCGGTTAATATTGTTTTCACATATATTATTTTTTTTCTACACTGCGTATATTAAAGTAGACTACAACCTGCACGTTGTCGTGTCTATGAGTACCAATGAATACCACATAGACCGAGAGTCTCCCTGTCTAAGCCCACATATAGGTGAATGTTTCAAAAATGTCACTTCCAAAGTGATCTGAAATTTGTTTTTCTCGTCCAAACAGAAGTGTCTAAGATCGCCGGTGCCATAACTCCAGTTCCCGGCGGAGTGGGTCCTATGACTGTGGCGATGCTGATGCATAACACATTCCAAGCAGCTCAGAGTCAAGCAAACAAATCCAATTAATGATGGGGATGTACTTGGAAGATCTGGCTAATTCTATAGTTTGCATTTTGTTTATTTATTTATTAAATTTCTTTATTAGGTATGTATTTAATAGTGACAATTTAATTATTTTTGTTCTGACATTAAGCAATAAGAATTAAATATTTATAATTTGGTTTTACAATATATAGATAGACAACACTAATCATACCAACACTTACTGATACCTATTTCTACCATAGTGGGTAGATAACGGTATACAACAAGTATTATTCGAAATAAACAAAACAAAAACAAAAAATATAATAACTGTACATTAATTGGTAAGAAAAAGTCAAATGTGCGAAAGCAATAAGATGATACGTGGATTTTCAATGCAGTGCAAAAGTTCAAAATTGGGCATTTGACCCGTTAAGGTATGTTTAGTGTTACAGTCAGTCAATGTGTCACCAATTAAGAAAAAAGTTCACACTATTTAGAACGATGATGACAAATTTATAATTTCATAGCCTATTTATTAATGTCTTCCTTGGTGGTATTGCCGTTGATATTTGAATGTGACATCTGTCAAAAATGACGTTTAATATTTAAAGCGATGTGTCCGATTTTAGGCTGTTTTTTTTTGTTTTTATTATTATAAAGGCTGATTAAGGCGTTTTTCATAAAAGACCAATTAATGTGGGAAACTTTTTTTTCTTTTAAACATCTTATGCAGTTTAACTGCTGGAGAATTCGAAAGAATTACCTCCATTATATGAGTATTATTAAATAGGGTTACTGTTAATTATTTTGATTATTATTTATTAGTATTAGTTGTTGTTTCTTATTCTACTTAATCTTTTAAAGAAATCTCATAAAAATCATAAGGTTTTTTAATATCAGTTTCATAAATATCTTGCATTTATTAATTAGAAAAAATTCAAGTAAATTATTTGAAATTTATTTACTTGATTAAACTTATTTATAGTCGAAATGTTGTCCATTTGTTTGTCTATTTATAATTATGAAATATTGTGTTACCTGTGTATATCATGTGTGAATCCACTATTGTCTTCCTCATATAAAATTTGTTTGCGTAAATTCGTGGATCATAAGTAACAATAAATAACTTTAAAGATTTCGTTATTAATAAGAAAAAACAATATTTATAAGATTATATAGTGTACTTTAAGAGTACTGTTATATTTTTTAATTAATAAAATTTTAATACCACAATTTGAATGAGTCTTTCATGTGTTATTCATATTTTTTTCTCAGGAATGTTTAATTTGTATTGTTAAGATCGACGAACGAGATCACGGCCCACTTGATATTAAGTGGTTACTGACACCCGTAGACATCAACAATGTAAACTCTGTCACCTAACTTCAGACACGAGTTCTAACTCTCTAGGTTTATGGTACAAAAGATTTTTTGATGCCAACGAATGATTGGCTTTTTTTTTATTACATAGCTGAATGGACGAGCTGACGGCCCACCTGGTGTTAAGTGGCTACCGGAGCCCATAGACATCTACAAAGTAAAAGACATGAGTTCTAAGGTCTCAGTATAGTTACAACGGTTGCCCCACACTTAAAACCGAAACGCATTACTGCTTCGCGGCAGAAATAGGCAGGGTGGTGATACTTACCTGGCTGACTAGCTAGCTGCTGTTGTTTATTCAGAGCCTTAATGTACGATATAGTAACATCAAAGTTGTAGCCTTGTCTTCCTAACTTGCCAAAGATCGACGCACAGATTCCACACCATCCTCTCCTAGTTAGATTTATATCCCGATAAAATCGGTGCTTGAGTAGCGACCGACAAGAGCTTTTAACGCGACCCGTAGACAACTTCCTCCGTTTCCCCCGACCACCCTACGATGGAACGGCGTCCGGCCAATGACCTCCCGTTCGAAATATATACCTAGTCAGGTCATAAATTCTGTCACATGTTTAATGTAAAATAATTGAAACAAGTTTATTCATTATGTAACCATTCATATACCAAAATGAACTTAACAAAACATAGATTCTTAAGACACTAAAGTTTATTCAAAATGACCTCCGTGATTTTGAATACAGGCCTTCAATCTGCGCGGCCAGTCGTCTATCGCAGCACGAACGAGGTCCATGTCAATATCGGCGGCTGCCTTAATCAAGGATGTCTTGAGTGACTCCAAATTGGGATGAGGCTTTGAGCACGCCTTTTCCTCCAAGTGTTGCCATATCTTGTACTCTAACGGATTCAAATCTGGACTGGAGGAGGGCCAGTCTTCGTGCCGGATGAAGTCGATTTCACGCGCCGCCAGTTAGTCTTGTGTGCTCTTCGCTCTATGAGCTGGCGCCGAATCTTGTTGGAATACCCAGTGCCTGTTATTGAACATGGTATGAGAAACAGGTTCCACAAGGTTCGTCAGGACTGTATTTTGATACACAACTGCATTCGTTTTTACACTTTTCTCAGAAAAATGTACATCTGTTAAGCCCCAATAAGAAATTCCCAACCATACCATGAGCGAGGATGGAAAATGACCTCGTTGGACACGCGGAATACGGTTGCTCGCTTCGTCACTACTGTGTGCGTACACCTTATCATTTTGTTTGTTGTAGCTCTCTTCCGCTTCCGCTACCGCTTCAACAAAGTGCGGCATCTCTTCAGTCTCAGGTCCATTAGACGATAATTCAAACGATGTCCTGTTTTTCTTCGATATGCCCGAAGCCCTAAGTCTTCATTTAACACCCTTTTCACCGTGGTTCTGCTTAACCCCATCTGAAGGGCCAACAGTTTCTGCTTACGTTTGTGATTTCTTTGAATTTGCGCCTTCACAGCTTTTATCACTGCTGGAGTCCTAACAGACCGAGGGCGATCACTTCTTGACCTGTCATCTACACTAGAGTCTTCATTGTATCGTTTGATGGTACGATAAACGAATCTTTTGGTTATATTCAAATTTTTCAGTATGTTAAAAATTTGAATTGGCGCGTAACCGCAACGATGCAACGCAATAACTGCAACACGGTCTTCTTTAAGCGTCCACTCCATATTTAAAAATGAGTAAAATTCTAGAAGTAAACATTTTTATTTTCATGAACAATTCGAAATTCGAATTCAATAAACTTTTTTGTGGCCAGCATTCTAAAAGAAAAGTTTTTACTGTGTGACAATACTTATGACCTGACTAGTTATTTTTAACTAACTGACCCGGCAGACTACGTAGTAATCTATAATAAAAGACCTAAACTTTTGTATAAAATAAACTTAAAAGAAAAACAAAATTGTTATTTTTATTTAATTCCGAGCAATTTCATATTTATCTACCTTTCAAACCTTCTCTGGACTTCCACAAATAATCCAAGACCAAAATTCGCCAAATCGGTCCAGCTGTTCTCGAGTTTTCGAGACTAACGAACATTAAATCATTATATATTTTTTAATTCGTGACTACTTTTTGGATATCAGTTTATACAGTCGTCAAACTCTTGAATCTTTTGATGTTAATTGGTCACTGCTGCCATGGTCATTACTACGTGAGCTCTTCTCATGAGGCATAATGATGTCTTGTGAATCCGTACGGGTAGGTACCACCACCCTATTTCTGCCGTGAAGTAGTAATGCGTTTCGATTTGAAAGGGCAACTTGAGACCTGAGAACTCATATCTCAAGATGGGTGGCAGCATTTACGTTGTAGAAGTCTATGGAATTCGGTGACCACTTAATGCCAGGTGGGCCCTGAGATCGTCCACCCGCCAAGGTAAAAAAAAGTATTAAAATAGAATTTGCTTTTTTTTATCGCCCCTGTAGGCAGACGAGCATGCAGCCCACCGGATGGTGAGTGGTTACCGTCGCCCATGGACTTCAGCAATGCCTGGGACAGAGCCAAGCTGCTTACTACTATCGAACGCACTAATAAAGAACGTAACAAAAAAACTAAAAAGACCCTTTTTAATTCGAACCATCTAAAAAGTTCAAAAGCAGGATCAAAGTTAGTCCTGAAATTAGATTAGACTCTCTAGGACATTATCCTTTAAAAATGGAGCATAAAAATCCCACACGATGTCATGAAAAATGTAAAGAGCCCGCATGGCCTGCGCGTATGAAACCTTTTCATTCACAGGTGAACTACGCTACATGGCCACATATATGGACAATTTTTTTTTTATAAATATTCACTTTTTTGTACTTATTGTATGATATTGATATGTTTTCAATATAAAATGAACGAATCTCAATAAAGAATAAATTAAATTCATGTTTTTTTTTCTTTACGCCAAGAGTTTCGTTCCTGATGAGGTTAAGGCAATATCGGATCTAACCGAAGAAATAAACATCACATCAACCGAAGTACAGGAGAAACATTTTAACGAGTTACCTCAAAGATGTGAAACCACATTTCCTCGTATCAAATTTAACACGTTTAAGATATTTCGTGTATAGACCGGACGTTAATACAATATTTCGATTAGCTTGGAAATAAATTGCGCGTGGGTGAGTCCATTACGTAAACATTAAATGAAATAATGTTACAATATAACATAGGTAATAGGGGAATAAGTAACAGAGTGCAGAAAGTCAGACAGAAACACCGAGAAAGGAAGAGGAAATAGACAAGGCCGTTCCTATGTTGATAACTCTGGTCTCTTGGAACCCTTGGAACCTCCGGGTGTAGCGATACTAACCGACCGATCACACATATTATTTAACGCGTTTTTTACACAAGATTTTCGACAATAGATAATCATGATCGGGACAAGTCGTCGAGCTCTAGTGGCAACACCAAAAAACGAACTAGAAAGAGGGCTGACAGATATTTCCGCTCCCAACATTCTAAAGCTAGACATCGTAGAGCTAGGAACTGTCCAACGGCCAGGGCAATTGCGCTGTTAAACGAATTTCTGTCCGAAATCCAGGATGCTGACGTATTTGCCGATAGTTGGGGAATACTTTATTCCAAAATAATTTTATTTTTAGCATAATATTATAGGTAATAGTACTTAATAATTTCAATAATGTTTTTGTGTTAACGAGTCAGGCGTTTTAGTGAAAACTGTAAGCCTGTAACTGTAAGCCTGACTTTGTATTGAATGGAATAAATAAATAAAAATAAAATGTGGCCTTCGCAAAACCAATCCATTCCACTCGGGACTCCTGTATTTTATTCTGTACCGGCTCTCCCATACTTTAAACCCAAACTCACGACTGCTTCACAAGCAAACGATATAGGCACAGCGGCGTAAACCCCGCGCGGGCCGTGACCATACATAACATACCACTAAAATCGATCAATAATGAGCACTTTTCTCCAAGCACCGGTCACCGTTGAACTCGTCGAGAGTTCGACGTTCAACCTTATCCATAGACACAGCCCACGTGAGCTACTCGCCGGATCTTCTCAGCGGGTCGCCATTCCAATCCAGTGGTAGGTTCTGCGAAGCACTGCTCTAGCTAGGGCTAGTGTTAGCAAATTCTCTCAAGATGAGCCCATGAGCTCACCTACCCGTACGAGGGTAACTGAAATAACCCCATAGCTACCAGAGAATAAGTAGGAAAAAAGATGTGTGGTGTCGTAGACACCGGATAGGAACGAAATTCCTTATTATAAAAATATTAATTTCAGGTTCTATTCGATGTATAAAGAAAATAAAATTGGAGTTTTCGCAACAACCCACGGTCATTCGGTAACGTGCGAACTTATTGTGGTACACTTCATTCACGGTTGTTTGCATAAGAGTTAGTGTATTGCGCAAACGAACGCTCTGAGATCGTGGTCAACGAACGATAAAAAATATGTTATTTTTTATACGTTATTACAAAGTTAAGTCGTACACTGTGTGCATTACTAATAAAAATCTTACGTTACGGACGTTTTTTCCCGGTTGGGTACCCCTCCGCATCGTCCCATAAGGAACTTCGTTCCAAAAGCATTTGCCAATAGCAATGGTGTTTCCCTTCTAAGCCTTAAAGTACCTAATAGAGATGCATTTATTTGCCTGCGTCAACAAAATAAACATATTTTTTCAAGTAAACAAACTTGTCTGTTATTTTAATATCCTGTTTGTTAATTAAGCATGCAAAGCCGTGTCTTAATTAAAACGTTCACCGCAAAAAATGAAAGATTGGAATATTAGATTTAATTTGCTTTTCCTTGTGTAAGACTTTCTATTCACGATGAAAACCAATTTGCGCATGGCAACCTTTTTTAATATCCTTTTCCAATTTTAAATATTTTTCCTGTTATATAACCAGATAACTTTTTTAGAATTGGTGCAAAAAAATAATGATTTGAAATGATGCGTATTAAAATCTGAACTAAATTCTAACCATAAGTACTGTTTGTTTTATTGATTTATAGGAACGTCAGTGGCTATTTCGCTATAATTTACAATTACTGGTGTAGGACCTCTTGTGAGTCCGCGCGGGTAGGTACCACCACCCTGCCTATTTCTGCCGGGAAGCAGTAATGCGTTTCGTTTTGAAGGGTGGGGCAGCCGTTGTAACTATACTGAGATCTTAGAACTTATATCTCAATGTGGGTGGCGCATTTACGTTGTAGATGTCCATGGGCTCCAGTAACCACTTTACACCAGGTGGGCTGTGAGCTCGTCCACCCAACTAAGCAATAAAAAAAAACAATTTGAAAATGAAATTAAAAAAAAAAATCTTTATTAAAAAAATATACCATTGTTTCCTGGAAGACAAACCTGATCGCTAATTCGCTTGAGTTTGATCGCTTGATTACTAAAGTCAACAGTGAAACCGCTTTCTATATTTAACACTATTTGTCTTGATCAAAACCAGATTTAGGTATATATAATTGGGATTTCTAACTAAAAACTGAACTTTATCAAAAATAACAATTTCGCTTGCGGTACTGGAATAGTGTTCTACATTAATTTAAAAAGCCAAGCAGATCCGAAGTCCTCGTATTTGTATTCAGTAGTTACAATCGTACCGACTGTGTCCAGACTACTGAATAAATATTGAGTTACTATTTACTGAGAGCAGAATTAAGTGATTTCATTAAAATTATGATTTCTTTTTCACACTTCTCTAAGGTTTAGAAATTATTATAATTATTAAAATTATGTCACTTTAAATAGAAGGCTAATATATTTTTCATTTTATTTTGTCCGCATATTTCTTGTAAGATTTTTTGTCCCGTTTTTTCTTTCAATTTTACTTCCCATGAATTTACGTAATACATTTCATATTTAATAATTGTGATACCTAAACAAAATAACCTAGAATTGGTTGCTGTACCTATTGACTTGCCTAATCAAAAAGCAAGAGAATGCCATATAAAACCAGTTAAGTGTGTATTGACTAATTGAACTGGTAACATAGGGTCGTGATATAAATCTATTTATTATCAGTCAGAAGGGTTGCCGGCTCTACTCGAAGTGGGGGCCCAAAGGAAAAATTGAGCCGGAGTTAAGTGAACTGCATAAAATTGAGCGAGTTAAATTTGTTCACATTTTTACGGTAAGAGAGATTTTTTTTTTCCACAGGAGAAAATCGCCGGATTCCCACCCGCACGGCATGTGGCAAGTGGGGTATGTGGGAGTCGAACCTCACTAAAAACTCCTGTCGCTCACAGCCGGCGCCCTGCCCCGGACCGCCGGGAACCCAGTCGGAGCTATTGAGACGGCGGGACAGGGTTTACGCAGAGCATATTAGATCCATCCCGCTCTCCACGGTAAGAGAGATAGCTTCACGAACTATCACATCGAGCTAGGATTTATGCGTAGGCATTAAAGAGAGCTAGAACAGTGCCATCAAAGAGTGCAAGGCAGTGCAAGTTGTTCAACAACTAATTTTAATCTTATATTTCGTATCAGTCAGTGCGAATCTAGGCATCTATCAATCTAGACATTGATACTAATTGTTTTATACTTTCGCGACATTAAATAACACCACTATTATTAACCGGATTTCACCACGATTTTCACATTTCAAGAGTTCCCCTATATTTGGCAGTATTACAAGCGCCTTAACCACCCTTCGACTCATCTCACTTACTCGTTGTCATGGCGTCAAGTAACCGTCAAATAATGCCATAGGTATTTATCAGTCATCATGTCATCAAACTATGTTCATCCTATCAATGATGAATAAAATCATCGGATTT